>NC_068332.1:22503846-23869102 GCF_000147395.1 Oryza glaberrima
GCTACTCCAACTTTTCCATCACATCGTTTCAATTTCAACCAAACTTCCAATTTTGACGTGAACTAAACACACCCCTAATATCAATTTCGCACATCCATATTTCTTGAAATATTTACCAAGACTTCACCGTACAGAAGATCTACTTATGAAACACGAGAAGAAATCAGTACCACCCATACTACTCAAAATTTCAAAATGAGTGGAAACTGATATCTCGCAATATGAAACATCAGAATACTTCATCACAAAAACATCATGACTGCACTTCGCGCTGGCTCATTTCAACATCTATAGTGCAAGTGCGGAACCATGTACTCCAGCACCCACAGAAATTTGAACTGCGAGCAGGGTTGAATGACACAAGACACTAGACAACAAAATGACCAACATGATCATCATCCAGCCCCTGCCCCTAGACAGTAGACAACCTAGTAGAACAAATCCCCAAATAACAATAGAATAATTCTGACAAACAACCATGACATTTTAATCATCCAGTATCTAGCAGACATGAATTTTCCAGAAAGGACAGCTACATGATTGATCCTATCCAATAATTTGTGAATGAATAACATAATTAATCAGTGCTCAAGTTACAGGTCTAGAATAATTCAGACAACCATGGAATGCCTAAATGGACCAAAAATTTTCATAGAGAGAAAAAAAATGCAAATCAGTAAATCACTGAGAAGTTTGTCATGTGGCACAGAACCCAAACAGCGCTTGCTATAGGTTTACATCTAATTTTCAGAAATATGGCTAAAAGATAATCCAGAACATGGCAGAACCCGGAGTATTCAACATGCTTATTACTAGTACATGTCTACAGTTAACTTATAAATATGGGTTCTTATCAGGAACATCATACATTTCTCAACATATTTCAGATAATTGTAAATTTGTAATGAAGCATAATGCAGAGGCCAGATCAAAACTAATGTGAACCTTACCATCCACATAATTTGGCAGACAAGTACATAACATGATCAGACGATCTAATATAACGCGGGCATGCCAAGTCAGATCGAACGAATCATAATTGGCAGCACAAAATAGCATTGATATATCTGAAGCATCTGACATGAACTGGCATCGCTTAGTGCAAAAATTCTCATAACGTACTGTCTTAACATGCAAGAAGTACAGTAGAAAACAAACTAATCAAGTCTTCTTAACGCAAATAGCTTGAGACAAGAAACGACTACTACTTCAGATTAATAGATCTCAAAAACCAAGAAGCAGAACAAAAGGCAGGGCCAGGACCAAACCCTAGGCGGTGAGCACGACGGCGCCGCCGGCGGCCTTGATCTTCTTCTCGGCGACCTTGGAGATGAGCTTGGCCTTGACGACGATGGGCTTCTCCGGCAGCAGACCCTTCCCGAGCACCTTGAAGTAGCCGAACTGCGTCACGTCCAGCAGGGGCGCCTTGCCGGCGCCGGCGGCCTCCGCCGCCTGCTCGGCGGGCACCATCGACCAGAGCCGCTCCACGTTCACCGCCGGGGAGTAGAACTTGTTGCGGAGCCTGTGGAAGTAGCGCATGCCAACCTTGCCGAAGTAGCCCGGGTGGTACTTGTCGAAGAGGATGCGGTGGTGGTGCATGCCTCCGGCGTTGCCCCGGCCTCCCGGGTGCTTCCGGTGCTTCCCGATGCGGCCGTGGCCGGCGGACACGTGGCCGCGCTTCTTGCGGTTCTTCCTCAGGCTCGTCGTCATCGCCGCCGCCGCCGGCTTACCTTGGGGACGTGTTCGGGAATGGGAGGGATGGAGGCGGCGAGGCGGAGTTGGTGGATTGGATAGGAGGAAACCCTAGGAGGCGAGGAATGGTGAGCTTGATGGGCTATTGGGCTGGGCCTTGCTTCTTTTAGGCTTGTTTCTCTCTTGGTTTGTTATGCTGGGATGTTGGGCTGTGGTTTGGGGTTTTATCGCCATTTTGGTCCAAGAAGGAAGGAGATTTTTTTTGGAAGCTAAGAAGAAATTAGATTTTTGTTTCTTGATGTGTTGTCCTGGTGTTTTTGTTGTGGAATCTCCATGTAGATGAACTATGCAAATGCATCGCAAGGGGATTTTACTATTTTAAGAGTCCCATGTCACACCGGACACACGGTTGGAGCCCTAAAGGAATCACGTGACATAGATGAAATAGGAGAAAGTTGTCTTTCAAACCACTATAGTAAGCCAGACAAGTGTCGATAAATATTTTTTTCTTGTTAAAAAACATCATTGGTTTTATCTTTAACATTTTGGCAGTAAGATTGCCACATCCCAATGGATAGAAAGTTAGATAAGAGACAACAAAGAAAGGGGAAAATAAGAGAAGAGAAGCGTCTTTTGAACCATTGTAAGAACTCGGAAGTGGAATGTGTTAATCACTTGACATGGTTCTTTTCTCGTCGAGTAATATCACTACTATTAGTTTATCTTTTCAACACATGTGTTTGATGAGAACAATAAGATAATATGGTAATACCGTTACCTATAATAGGGAATAACTGTTAGGGATACTGGTAGGTCGACCCCAAGGCTTGACCCACCACCAGGGTTTCTCAAACCGCCGGGGCCAGGGTTACCGCGCCCCGGCGGTAAGCACAGTTACCGCGGTAACCGCGAAAAACCGTGCAAAATTTATCAAAAATTCAAATTATTTTTTAAATTTATTTGAATTTAAGGAGGTTACCGCGGTATTTATATTACCGTATCCCCGCGATAAGCCCGGTAACCGCGGTAACCGCGCGGTTACCGCCGGTAAGGGAAACCATGCCCACCACGCCCCCGTGCTAGATTATGGGTCATGGGTCATCTTGCCCCCGCAACGTTCCTAGGCAGTTGACCCATGGGTCGACCCATAACCCAAAAGTTGAATAAGCATATGCATGAGTACCGGCACTGCAAAAAGGTTTGATCTCGTCTAGTTACATGGCTTTCATAGTGGCGATATCGTCCAACTTGTCGCCCACGACGCGGATGCCCCTGATCCTCTGGAGCAACATCTTGATTTTGTCATAGTCTATGCCTTGTTGGATCTCTAGCAGAAAGACGATGCTGGCAATGAGGAACACGACGAGGACACTGGGCCGTCAAGCAAGCGCTACTAAGAGCCTCTAGCCTCAGCCTCCCGTGATCTTCTCCATGGTGAAATTCACAAACATGGTGACCGGAGCTCCAAGAGACACATGTTGAATTGGATGCCGAGCCCGACGTCAAGCACAAGGGGTGAGCAGAGGTGGAGATATAGATGATGAGGTAATGAGCATGAGAAGTAGGCTACTGATTTTGCTGTAGTGTTGACACGGATGCACGCCGTCGTCGCCACCGCCCACCAACATCTACTGGAGCCTGTGAGCGCGTAAACGTGGTGTAAGATATGGGTCGACCCCACGCGTGGTCTGTGCGTCACGAGGCCACCAACCCATGTTAGCCTAGGTGAAATTGTGGGTTGACCCATATGGTTTTTGCCCCATAGATCGTGGGTTGGGTCACTGGGTAAATGGGTTGACCCAGCCCATCTACATCCCTAGTAATTGTGTCATGTATCAATAATGATATGCACAAACAAGGAATCTCTGACCGTCCAAAAATATGATTTAACCAACACCAAAATAAATACATGTCAAATCTTGAATGTTTTCATAGAAACGATAGGTTTGGTATGTTGTAATTAAGGAAACACGTAACTTCTATACCCCGAGCAATAATTATTCCATGCACATAACGTCACAATCAGCTGAGGAGTCGAAACCCTAAGGATTGCAATTGTCAACTTGGAGCCTGCATAAAAACTTCAAAACTCATATTATGTATGTAATGCGCAAAAAATACTTGCATAATAATGTCTGAGAGTGACACATGATCAATTCATATGTATACGACATTGTTATTTTTTTCAAGTATTGCTAATATTCCTTAAATATTTCTTTTAGAGCTAGATATTTCTCAAAGGACAATGCAAAATAATTTATTTTTAGATTAAAAAAATATCAAAAGACCCTCCCCTCCCTAGTCCTAAACCTAAAAACCCAAACCCAAACCCAAAACCAAAACCGTCCATAAACCCACGAAATCCGGCAAAAACGGAAGATTAGACAGGAAGAAAGAAGGGAAGGGAAAGAAAACCACCGCAGTGGAGAGGAAGAGGAGCAAACCCTCTCCTCTCCTATATTAACCCCAACTCCGCCTCCCCTTCGCCCCTCTTCCTTTCCCCCCTCCGCCCCGCCCCAGATTCCTCCGCCACCACCGCCACCGCCATGGACGACCTCGAGCAGGCCATCCTGCTCGCCTCGGATTCCCCCGCCGCGGCCGCCGCCTCCCCGGCCGTGCGCGCCGAGGCGCTCGCCTACTGCGCCCGCGCCCGCGACGAGACCCCGCCGTCGTCGCTCCTCCACCTCTGCCTCTACGGCCTCGCCTCCTCCCCGCACGCCCACGTCCACTTCTGGTGCCTCCAGACCATCCACGACGCGCTCCTCCTCCGCCGCCGCCTCGCCCTCCCCGACGACCTCGCCCTCCTCCGCTCCTCGCTGCTCTCCCTCGCCGTCTCCTCCAACGCCGCCTCCCCTCCCTTCCTCCGCAACAAGCTCGCCCAGCTCCTCGCCCTCCTCGTCCGCTTCGAGTACCCCCATGTCTACCCTTCCTACTTCCTCGATCTCATCCCGCCCTCGCCGCCGCTGCCGGGACCCACCGACATGTTCGCCCGCGTCCTCGTCTCCCTCGACGATGACCTGCTCTCCCAGGACTACCCGCGCAACGCCGAGGAGGCCTCCGATGCCGGGAGGGTCAAGGACGCCATGCGCGCGCAGTGCGTGCCCCAGATCGCCCGCCACTGGCACGAGGCCGCCGTGTCCCTCCGCGCCGCCGACCCCGCCGTCGCCGCAGTAGTCCTCGATGCGGCGCGGAGGTGCATCTCCTGGATCGATGTCTCCCTGGTCGCGAATGACGTGTTTGTTCCCTTGCTCTTTGACATTGCGCTGTCCCCGGGGAGCGTGGCTCCGCTTGCTGCCGCGTCGGTGGGGTGCCTCTCTGCTGTGGCAGCGAAGAGGATGGACGCGAGGGCAAAGGTGGCGTTGCTGAGGTCGCTCATGTCTGCCCAGAAGGGGTTTGGTAGCCCTGACAGCGGTTTGAAAATGGCACATTTGGTGACGGCATACGCTGTCGAGGCTCTCGAGTGTTATCGCAAGCTTGGCTCTAGTGATGCTGATGGAGCCGCGGCATTGGAAATGCTGGAAGAGGTGCTGCCAGCTGTATTTGCGGCCGCAGAGAGCGGCGATGATGATGAGGTTGATTCGGGCTCGGTGCTTGAGTTTTTATCTGGGTATGTGAGTACGATGAAGGCACCGACAGAGAAGCAACTTGGACACTTGGGACAGATACTGGAGGTGGTGCGGATGCAGATGTCATATGATCCAGTTTATAGGGGTCATCTTGATGTCCTTGACAAGATAGGGAAGGAGGAGGAAGACCTGATGGCAGAGCAGCGAAAGGATTTAATTGCACTATTTCGGAGCATTTGTCGTGTGGCACCAGGTGCCACTCAGCTGTTCATAAGAGGGTTGCTTGTGACGGCCCTTTCATCTGCAGAAGTTAGTGTTGAGGATGTTGAGGTCGCGCTTACTCTGTTTTACCGGCTTGGGGAAATAGTGGGTGAGGAAGAGATCCGGACTGGAGCTGGGTTAATTAGGGAGCTTGTCCCAATGCTCCTTTCAGCGAGATTCTCATGCCACACACACCGCCTAGTTGCATTAGTGTACCTAGACACAATTAGCCGCTATATCAAGTTCATGCAGGAGAATGACCAATATGTGCCACATCTGCTTACTGTGTTCTTGGATGAGCGTGGCATACACCATCAGAATGCCCACGTGAGCTGCCATGCAGGATACTTGCTCATGAGAGCTATCAGGCTGTTGAAGGCTAAGCTAGTGCCTTACTTGGATACCATTTTGCAGGTATTTCCTCTATCTCTTTTAATAGGTTTAAGCCAGTCTAGTTTTCTATTATAGATCTGAGTTATGTGTGTCTATGAGTTAACAGAGCTTGCAAGATGCCCTAGTGCAATTCACTGCTACGGACTGGGCAAACAAAGATATTAAGTTCTCCAGCTCAGAGGATGGCAGCCAAATATTCGAGGTACAATGTTCTCACCTTTGTCTAGCTGTTGTTTTACACTGGGAACACTAATCTTGGATCAATGACGCTTGTTATGATTTTAGGCTGTGGGACTGTTGATCGGCATTGAAGAGGTGTCACCAGATAAGCAGGTTCAGTGCTTGACAGCTTTACTTAATCCTCTCTGTCAACAGGTGATCATCGATCTCTTTCTCCCCCTGTTTATGCTGGCCTTAGGTCCTATGGGTTTAAGAATCTTACATTCATCGGTGAAAATCAATCCAGATCGAGTCACTTGTTATGGATGCCAAAGCACAAGGACTTGAAGAATCATCTCCAAGAGCTATAGGTCTTCAACAGATTATTGTTGCATTGACTATGATCAGCAAGGTATGCTGTTCATCCTCACACATCACGAGGAGTTGGCAATATCACATTCCGTGAACGTAGTATATCATTTTATTTCTAAAAAAACGTTCTGATTCACTCATATGCCAAATCTTTGGTTCTGTATATGGCAAGTGCCTCAAGTATTAATGCTTGATCTTACTGTGTCTGGATGCTGTCCTTTTTTAGGGATTTAATGAACGGCTTGTGATGGGAAGCAGGCCGACACTTGGCGTTATGTTCAAGAAGGTACATTCTGTCATTCTCCATTCCACGTATATATATGCTTTTTAATTATCATATATGTGCATAATTTCCATTTTTCGTATGTGATTTTTTTTTTCGTATTGTTCTCAGACCCTTGATGTAGTTTTGCAAGTCCTCATCTCATTTCCTAATGTGAAGCCCCTGCGATCTAAGGTAAGTAACTGTTATCAACATCTTTTGCAATTTACTGCTTGGATGATTAACCAATTTGTAACTTATGCAATGCTGAAATACAGATCATATCATTTCTCCACCGTATGGTTGAGATATTAGGCATTTCGATGCTTCCATGTATTCCAATTGCACTGCGACAGTTGCTCGTTGATAATGAGGTATTTCATGTCCCTGTTTCCTGGTTATTGGTTTTGCAAGCTATTGCGATCTCTAATAGTAACTGTAGCACCTGTGTTCCCTTTTTCGGTAACTGTCCTGTTTTAGCTGTATTTCTCTGAGGAATAATAACGGCAGGACTTTGGAAACTATCGTACTTTGTAATGTTTCTTTTATATACTTATACAACAAAAAGGTGCCTCTGTTGTTAATCATACCATCAAAATTATTTCAGCCATTGGATCATAGTATTAACCATTAAATTAGATCGATGTTCTGTTCTACAAGGACCGCTTTAGGGCCATACAGTGGATTGGCCCAGTTAGACTCCACATCTCACTTTTCCCCCTCTTTGGCCCATCCCTTTGAGCGGACAATGTCCACTTTATGGACTCTAATAATAATTTAGTAGTTCTACAACTATTTTGTTTACAGTTAATATTATTTCTCCATCTTATTGTTTCATCACAGTTCTGCAGCTTATTTTCATTCATTCGTACTGCAGCAATGCAAGGGGTATCATATAGTTCTTAAAATAGCAATATACAAAGGAAAGGATTGTGTAGACTGTCAATCCAAACAACAATGGAAATCAATGAATATATGATTGTCCACAGAAATCCATTAAACATTCTTTTGTGCAATTGTGTTAATTTCTTGTGTCTTAGCCTTAATGTTTTTCTAGTACCTGTTGAACTGCATATTACTATTTGATGCAACATCAAATTAGTACCTTATTATTTCTCTAAAAACAATATTGTCGTACATATAATTCTATTTTGCGGCCCTTGCTGACATCATCTTTTTACAGGCAAAAGATATGTCGGAATTTCTGTACTTAATAAACCAAATAATATGCAAGTTTAAATCTTCAGCAAATGCCTTATTGGAGGATGTGTTTCCTGCCATCGCAAGTCATTTATCTGTGATACTATCACACGATGCCTTTTCAAATGGTTTTGCAAGCAATACTGAGGTAAATTGAATTGGTAAATAAGACCCAGTATATTACTGCATTAATTTGTGTGTTAACCAATTAATTTAATGTTGTTTTCTCTAAGCATTTTGTTTTGTTGTTAGTCACTAAATATCATGGCTGTTAAGGCGTCGCTATGGCATCGCTATAGTGCTAGGGCACCCTGAGGGGGTCAAGGCATCCCTCCACCTTAGGGCTTAATGCCATAACCCAGAGAGGGAGAGGGAGAGGTGAAGGCGGCAGCAACTACACCCTTTTCCCTTTTCTCTGCTCCATGTCATCACCATTTTGCTCCCCCTTAGCTCTGGTTTCCACTCTCTTCTCTCCCCTGTGCCAGATTCATCTTGACTCAAGGGAGCAGCCGCCAGATCCATCCAAGGGAAGGAGCACATACAGAGAGAAGCACTTGATTCATTCTGAATCAGGGGGAAGGGAGCACAGATAGAGGAATAGAGCTAGCATGATTAAGAAGAGCCGGTGCAAGGAAGAAGCGATACAGCCGTGAGGAAGAAACGACATCGGGGGCGGTGCTGTGAGAGGAGAGACACACCTGGTGCGGGTGTTAGGGTTATTTCTTTGTCTTTGGGCTGGTATGAAGGTTATTGGGCTTTTGTGGGCTGGCCTGCTAGGCTGGTTTTCTTCTGATCGCTGCTAACCACATAGGTTATGGCATCGCCATGCCTTAGCGTTTTACTGCTATAGCCTTACCGCCTTAACAACCATGCTACATATATGGCAATCATCTTGATATGATAATGTTCTTGGCTTATTGCATAGTTAGTCACACACTACTGTTTGTAGCTGGCTTGGTTCTTCATCAGCTAGTAGGCCCCATCTGAATTGCTACCTTTTGTCTACTTTGTTCATGCCAATTTGGCTAATCTATGTAGCCAGGCTTTTACAGGTATTTCATGGATTGCGTAGTTCCTTGTATACTGTATTCATGCCAATTTTGTTCATTGCAGGAAATGCGTGAGCTGCAAGAGCTGGAAAAGAGATTTTACGCATTCTTGCTTCATATAGCAACACATGATCTGTCTACAGTTCTCCTAACTCCTAGTTGTAGGCATTATCTGGAGAACATAATGCAGTTGCTTTTGATTACTTCATGCAGCCATAAAGAGATATCACATCGGAAGGTGGGGTTTAATTGATCTTGAATTTCTTATTTCCACTTCAAGCGAGTTACATTCTCCATCTCCACTTTAAATAGAATTGTCTATTTTATACTCGGTTATTGTTTTGTAGACATGCGTACAGACTTTTGTCAACCTTATCAAAGACTGGTGTAGTAGCTCTGAAATTGAAGATAAGGTATTGTTGTGTTCAGTTCTTCTTATGTCATGTTTTGAAGAGTCTATCTAGTACTTGGGCAGTTGCATTACTCATAATGTCATGTATTTCTTGTTTTCCTCAGCTTCCTGGCTTCCGAGTGTTTATGATTGAGAAGTTCGCTACTGGTTGCTGTTTGCAGAGTGTCCTTGACAAGTCATTTAACTTCCGTGATGGAATTTCGGTAGGACCTGTCAACCATACAATCTATATCTATCTCAATTTCTCGTACCTGTTTTACTGTGTTAAATGTATACCATCAAGTAGTTATTATACTGTTTGTCTATTGCTTCATTAAATTCTTGGTAATTTTATTAATGTCCGTCCTGATAGGGTTTATAGGCATTTGATTGTGACCTCCAGCCTATAGGTGTCCGATTGGAGGTGAAACTGCAGTTTGTAGTCTAATATGTGATCTCTTATCACTTCCTAAACATCAGATTTACTTGGATCAAATGGCAATCTAAATCTCCACTCTATATAAACTATTCAGGTGATTCTGTAGCTTGTTGGGCACACTGATTTCTTAAAAATTCTTAGAATATTTAACTTGAGCGATAAATTTCTTTGTACTTTGACAATGTATATGTTTTCTGTAACCAACCTTTCATATATTATTCTCATGATGTTTAAAGTGCCACTAGGTAGTGTTTGAATTCTATTGCCATAAATGCCTTTTAATTGTTCTCAAGCAGACTGGGTTGCGACATTTGAATCTTATTGGTCACAACCTCTTTTGACATTCCCAATTTTATTGCCCATAGCCCCACAATTTCATGTTGGTCCCTAGAAGCGAGAATACACTCTACTTTCTCTTAAATTTGAAATACAATCTGCAAATATTTCTATATGCCCCACTACTATGTAAGGGAGCGTCAAACTAATCTGTTCCCTTTGCTGATGGAATGTTAATATGACAATTGAAAATTCAGTTGGCCAATGGGATGCAATGAGCTATTTCTTGGTGCTTTCATTACTTCTCAAGGAGGTCATAAATGATTAGAGGCTCAGTGGCCAAAGTAGGCATGTAGCAATGCAATTCTCAGTGACAGTCTTGCTAGGTTATCATTTAGTTAATTACTAATCTAAAAGCAAATAGAACATGAGTTATTTTCTTCTTTTAAATGATTGTTGTCTCACAACTTATTGTCTTGTCATTTTACTTCATTACTATAGTTGAAATGGACATGACTTTTGCGTGGTGATGGATGTATTTCTTTACATTCAAGAGCTTAGTCTAATCTGCTTCTTTCTTAGATTGCCCTGTTTGGTGAAATCATGATGGCTCAAAAGGTTATGTATGAAAGATTTGGCGAGAACTTTGTTGTAAATTTTGTAACAAAACTTCGAGAAGCACACTGCCCACCAGACCTTGCTGAACAGTACTACCAAAAGTTACAGGTATGCTTGTTCTTTTGATTCCACTGTGTTTGAGGTTGCTAACTGCACAAAAGCTAGAACATAGCTATCATTGCAATTTTAAAAAGTTGAACCGTTCCCTTAATTTACGAAGTTAAATGTAAGTACATTGTGTTGCTGTCTCGTTGATAACTGGTTGACTTGCCATCAAAATGCCATCGAGGTTTGGGAAGTTGTTAGTACCATGATGGAGCTCTAGTTTATTTGTTGTGGCTTATATGAGAGAGCAAGTATTTAGCATTTACCTTCAGACTTGAGTAATGATTCAATGGGTAATTATCATTTGTTTGTCGTATTACTAAAGCAATGGTGTTTGTTCTATGGTTTTATTACAAACAAAGTAATAAGATGCTGACATAATTCAGGAATTTGTAATCTGATCTCTTATCTGCTGTATCAAATTTAAATTTTTCACTTTTACTTTTCTCCATCACAGGGAAATGATATCAAGGCATTCAAGTCATTTTATGAATCACTTGTCATGAAAATAAGACAACAGCAGAATGGGAGTCTTGTCTTCAGATAGCGTCATTCAATTATTTTAAATCTGTTTGCCAGTGAAAGATTCCTCAGTTCTACAATTTGAATATAGGTAGTTATTTCATTCTTTTCTTGGCTTATCAACAATATGCTTATTCCTGCATGACTTGCTTGTATTATTGCCTTCACATCTTTGTGTTAACTTGCTATAATTTGCAGGGTAGTTGTATCATCTATGTACATAAAGCTCGACCATTTCTGAGATCAGAAGGTATTCCCTTGATTTTGATACACTTCTTTTTTGCATCTTTGACCCATCTGTTATTAAAATCTCTCTCCCCATGGAGCATTATTTTGCTGTATACATGGTGTGCATCTTCGTTGGGCACTCCCTTGTTGTCCTCACCACCATTAGGGTGGTAATATAGTTGATGTAAAGCTTCTGGTTTAGCCTATATTCTGTAATGATGGAGCATCCGAAGCTCTATTCATACACCTTTCAATATCAGTAATCATACCTCGCATTATTGTGAAATCTGACCTCAATGCATGTTTCAGTGTAGTTTATGCCAGTGGCACATAACTGATGAAAAATTACCCTTGTATGCTTGCAGATGTATACTGCGGGAATATTTTTACCGAGCCTGGCTACCGTGGCAAAGTTCCTTGATCAAGGCATGTTAGTGAGATGCAGGGGATACATCCCCAGAGTTTCTGCTGTGAGCATACAGGGTTTCATTATGTTTGTTTTGATATTTCTCTGGAAGTGATCATTGTTCTGCTCCGAGCTTGAAATTTTTTGTAAGGCGATTCGGGTGAAGCTAAACAGATGGGATAGGCAAAAGAGTGATGTGTGGGCCGTGTTTTTCCTGACAGAAACTGTCACACCGCCTGTTGTCGTGTTACCAAATTTTGGCAGTGGTTTTTCACCCCTTTGTTAGCTGGGGTGCTGTACAGATTCTTTAATATAGTTGCGTCGTTCGCATTAATAAGTTTCCGTGGTCACCTTCTCGTTACCCTGATTATCCAGTGACAGAAGAGGCATGCTATGCTGACTGCAATGTAAGAGTTCAACTTTGATCTCTTCTCCTTTTGAGGTAGTGGAAATTTTCTTTTTACCATAGCGGTCGGTATTTTTGAACGGTCGAAATCTTTCATCCTTGTTTTTGCCCATTCTGTGCGACTTTCGTGCTTGTTCGGCTTCCTTTCAGAATTTGGATAAGTTTGCTTTGGATTAGACCACGTAACAGAGTCTAGTCACTGTTACTTGTTAGGCAGGATGGATATGGCTGTGAAGTGAAGGCCAGGCCATCAAAGTTGGGTTTGATCATATCTTCTGTTCTTGTTCTTGTGATCCAACTATCCAAGGACTTGGCCAGGAGCACATCAGCGTGCTAGAGACGGACATAACGATATTGATTGTCTAGCTTATATGACTGCACATAGAGGCCCATATTTGTAGGTTGACAAGATGTTTATGGCTTTATGGCCATATGACTTTTGTTGAAAATTTGCTTGCCTGCTGTTGGTGCATATTATCAAATTTGTCATCGAATTCTTTGCACGTCATTGGAATCATCTGCAAAAAAATGTTGTTCCCTATGGTGGTGGCTCCATGTATCTTGCGAGACCCATCCACGTAGTCATTTTTTATCATCTTCTGAAAGTCAATGCTAATCCAATCATGCACATTCCGCACCGCACGAGGAAATATGGGGTTTTAATTTGGAACTTTGGAGCCAATTTTCGCCCTGCCCATATTTGGTAGTGTAACAGTATTGGCAAACATTGTTATCAAACTAAATATTTTTTGTGATATTATTTTAGTTACCAAAAAATTTGGGTGAGCAAAAGTTGACTCTAATCTAAACCATGGTCTGCTTCCTTTCATCAAGAATCCCCACATTACAGAAGTTCTAAAATACTCGTATACTAATTTGGAGGTGCAGCAAAGAGCATGAAAAATGATTTCACTGTTCTCACAATTTTTTGATAACTTCTGAAGCTTCTACACATTGAAGCACTAACTTGGTAGTGAAAGGGACTGAAGACCTCCCAAAAAAGGGAAGGGAATTGAAGCACTGGAATTGGATTGTTCATCTGCACTGCACAGCTAGAAAGGGATCCTGACAAAGGAAAATGCCAAACAAAAGAATGGGACAGTTGCAAAGTCCAATAGAGAATGTAGCAAAACAAAGAACACAAATGCCAAAAGAGTTGACAAAAAAAAAACCCTGCATCATCCAAAATACACAAGAGACAAAAGAAGCACTCACCAAGATGAGCTAACCATGCTCATCAACTTTTTCATACCACTTTAGCTGTTTTTCTTGGAGGGGGCACTTGGAGGTTGGAACCAAGTGCTCTCACCCAAGAGTAGTAAAATATGGCCAGCTAATCACTTTGAGAAGACTAGATATTTGAAGACAGATTAACTTTCTTGTCTAATTGGACAGTAGTTTAATTTGTCTATGCCTTCAAACCCTGTTTTAATCACACCTACCATGAGAGTTTGTTGATCAGCACACATGCCTGCTGCTGGTCTAATGTCCATTGAAAATGTGTGAAGACAAACCACTTACTTAGAAAGTTAACAATGCTAGTTAAAGTAATGACTACATATATGCTGATTGATGTTGCTATTGGAGCAAGGCTGATTAAAATGCCTATATTAAAAGAAAAGCTATCTGCTTTTGACAAAGATAATCAATTTGATTGCATTATCAAGTATAAGATAGTTATTTACGACTAGCCTGGTGACTTGGTTTTCTGTAGCGGCATAGACCTGTTTTTTCTTCATTTCAAATGTCAGGTAATGTGTCCATTGAGGAAGGCAGCATTCGTATTCAAAAGGTGTGGTTAGTATTCAGTTCAGTGTACAGAATGGGTTGACTAAATCAAGCTAAAGATCGTCTCTAATTAAGAAGTAATCAAGCTAGTAGCTAGATGTTCTCTAATTAAAAAATGATTAAGCTAGCTACTGCATAACATTTGCTTGCTTGTAGCCGACAAGTTGTGATAAATTAACTAAATCCTGCACCAATCAACAGGCCTGTGAAGAATGCATTACTCCAACTAAGATTGATGTGCACACCAACAGCACTGCAAATCCATATGGATATATACGGAAGAAACATCAGCAGAACATCATCTTAAAGAATTCTGATTGGGAATATGTGCTCACGTAGGGGATGAACAAAACCAGTAGCTAATGCCCATCCTGAACCAAATCAAGAACCCCTGACACTGAATTTTTTCCCCCTATCTTCTTGTTTCTCTGATCAAACCAAGAAACCATGCAATGCATTTATGCATGTATCTAGAGCATTAGCTTGTTTAGTAGATGATAATGATAGATGCTTTAGGGGTCAAAATCATTATCTTAAGGCTGCGGTTGTACCTGCCGAAGTGTTTATCTTCAGGTACAGAGAAGAGGAGAAACTAGTAACAATCAGGAAGCAAGAAGTGCATATTGCATAGGAAAGTAAGTTCAGAAAGTATGCATATGACGTAGAGGTCGATGCTTAGCAGTTTGGTGAGGAGTCTCGTGACATTTGATCTCTTCATGGAAAGAGATTGCAAACCTACCCCGTATCTCACGAAGTTAACCTGTCCTTCACAAGTGTTTCTAGAACGTGTCAATTTCATCAAGCTGATTAATTTCAGGTTTATTGTCATTGAGGAGAAAACTAATTCTAATTAGATATACGGAAGATCATGTACGGACTAATCACATTTTCTTTCCGAGGAAAGAAACTTACAGATTATTTTTAAAAACGAACTTATTATGTTTTTTAATAGATAAATAAAGCTTTATTGAACTCAATGAGAACTAAGGTTGTTAAAATCGTGATCCTAAATCAGAGGTCTCTGAGTAGGATCGCAAATAAAAAATAGTATATGTAGGAATTGTAAAATCGTGGATTCTATCTACTAGAATCGTAGAATCAGGTTCTTTAATTAGGATTGTAAAGTCGTAGAAGTGTAGAGCTGAATCAAGATTTTTACAATCTTCCTGAAAATACTTAGTAAGATTGTTTTGTATCACCTTATTGTAATTGGTTGAATTCAATAATTATCTCATTATCTAAAAATAAGTGTCTCGATTAACTGATCACGTGGTACATAGCCTGGTTGTTTCTCTGAATCATTTTGGCTGACAGAGATCAGCATCCACTGCAAAAGTCAAAGTGGATGGAAGGATTTTATATTGTATCTCTGCACACGCATTGCAAGCATTCCAAAGCATATGCATGGAACAGGTTGACTGTCATTTCTGAAGCGATGGACTTCTGCTACGCTTCACCAGCTACCGGAGAAAAACAAGAAAGTAACACAATCTATACACAAAAACGGCTTCTTAATTAGTTGCATGGCTAATCTCTCTTTGATCATCGTGTGTACAAGAGCCGCCATTAATTAGACGTCAAAACTCAAAACCGAGTTTTTTTTTTCAAAGATCCTGAAATTAAGAAGGTCGTCACTGCAGAGTTGGTGCAGATGATTGATTTCAGAAACAATATAGTACATATTTGCATTCGAAGCTCTTCAGTTCTTTTGTTTTTTCTTCACCTTGCAAAGCACGTAGGCACTTGGTTTGATGGTTTCCAGAATGATGTTTCTTGGAAGCAAGTAGTCCTTGGCAAATAATCTGTTATTATCATCAAATGCAGATTACAGGATTACCCTTAACCTAACCCCAGTTCTGACTTAATCAGTTCCTACTCCTAGTGTTTGACAACCTACTGCAGCAAAGAGGATTACACTAATTAAATATTTGATCCTTGCCTGAATTCATGCAGCATGCATGCGTGCTTGCACGGCCGTCTCATCAGGTCATGTACTAATCAATTAACAGCCATTGACCCATTGTGCATATGGTTTTCCCACTGGACATATGTAACTAACCAGTAATTAATTTCCTGATTAGTTCTTGATTGGGCACCAAGAATTAGCTAAGTAGCTAACCAAGAACCAGGCTTCAAAATTTCAGTTTTGACCATTTCTATTGGGGGCACCGATGGTACCGAAATTTCTAAATATTTTGATCCGAAATAATTTAAAACTTGAATAGCTTCTTATCGGATGAATTCTTTTTTGATAAGATATATACTCGATTACATGGTTAGAGTGTCCCTATCTTCCCATGGCCATTATTCAGAGGAGCAACTCGTGGTACATGCATGGCAATTCCTGCGCCACATGATCAGTGGCACGATTAGTAAATCATACCGACATCAGATCCATACATGAGAAGCCTCTTTCTCTGTCACCGAGCACACGTACTTTACAATATATACTTTCCCTCTAGAAGGAAAAGGAATTGAAAATGAAACGAGCTTTGGTTATGTTCTCACTTGGCTTGTTTGGGGCCACATGGTTTGTTTTTAATTACTGTAACTTCAGTTAAAAATGTTAACAGATCAATATTGTTTGACCCTCTTTGACGAATTTAATTTCAGTGTACCAAGTGCGTGTTCTATTTACATATGCTTGAAAGTTACTGAGGCATACACATACCCATTGAAACACAACTCTGATTGTTGAGCTATAGTTGGTATGCCTAAAAAACTGAACAAGCAAACTAAAAAAAAATACAGGTAAAACATTTATATTTGTATCATTAATGGTTCTAGAACCAATGCTAAAAAATAGACCATGGCTATGGCTCGGCTAATAAGCCAACAATCTCCTAAACTTGCTGGGCACCAACTGTAAGGTTTTGAGAGTAGAAGATAGAGATGAAAAATATTTCGTTTTTCACGTGCACGTTTCCCGAACTACTAAACAGTACGTTTTTCTTTTAAAAGAATTCTATATGAAAGTTGAATAAAAATCAAATTATTCTAAATTTTAAATTTAAAATAATTAATACTCTCAAATACTGTACTAACTCTGCATTTGCTGCATTTGGAACTTCATAACCATGCTGATGTCGTGAACTCAGATTCCCAGCAAGGTGTTCTCATCTGGATGGTGCATGCAGATGCAGTCGCAGGTCGCAGCTGGATGCCCGGATTCCAGTGGTGGCAACGATGACCAATCGACAACGACCTGCACACACAGACAAACGTCGTTTTGGTCGCCATTTGCCACCATTAAGAGTATGTAGAATAGCATACTATAAACAAGCTGTAAATATATTTTAAGAAGATAAATGAGGAGAAAGAAGAGCAGCGGGCTACAGATTTGTAGCCAGCTGTAGCATGGACTCCAAGACTTAGTGTGTGTATGGCATATGGGACCAGATATTAATAGTGTAGTATATATATGTAACTATTATATGAATGAGCTATTAGATTGCCTATAGATGAATTAAAGCTAGTGGTGGGCTATGCTATTAAACTTGCTCTAAGTACATCACATCGATGCTGGGCAGCAGCTCGCACGCACTGACTGATCGACGAATAGTGATCAAAATATTCAGTCAGATCGACCAAGAAACCTCCAAACCGACGAGAATATTGGCATCTCTTCTCGCGATTGGGACTCTTGCAAACACCTCTCGATCCATCCATCGTCGGCTCATTTCCTCTTCTTCCTCCTTTGCTTGTTCCGAGTCAAAAACGCGTATGCATGGACTGGAATCAAGCGACCTCCTTTACGGCGCATTTCTTTTTTTTTTCTCTGAAAGTCTGATGCGTTTGCTTGCATTGCAACAGACGGTGGTGTTGCTTTTCTTTCTTTAATTTGGGGGCAGTTAATAGTTTGAGTTGGTGATCACTGGATTTTTCTCTCTCTCTTTCTGATGAATTGGTCTTAATTTGGCTGCATTGCCTGAAGCTGGGTTGATGCGTTCCTTTGTTCGCGTTGGCCGGCTCGTATACGTACGTACACACAGGGACACGGTCACCAATTTGGTACTCCATCCGTTTCACAATGTAAGTCATTTTAGCATGGGACTAGCTAAAAAACTGTCGAGTGTTTTTTGAGAGGAAAACTTTCAAATCTAACTATAGTATATAATTTCACTAGAACTATATTATAATAACAATAACTTATATATATATGTATTAAAATAATATATGCAACTTTATATGTAATTTATATAGAGATAACAATATAGTTATAGTGTAGTTACACTATAGTTACAATGTAATTACATTGTAATTATAGTGTAACTACAATGTAACTAGCATGTAACTGTAATGTAACTTAGATATAACTTTGAACAAATCTACTATAAACATACAATGATGGGACTAGCTTGTGAAAAAAGGGTTTAGATCTAATAGCAAAATATCTCAGCACAAATCTTAAAGCGGAATCAACGACTAAGAAATTTGACAGTTTTCACTCAAGAAAATTGTCGACAGTCCTCTAGCAATTCCGTTTTAGCATTTCCCACATTCATATTGATGTTAACGAATCTAGACATATATATCTATCTAGATTCATTAACATCAATATGTATGTAGGAAATGCTAAAATGACTTACACCGTGAAACGGAGTAAGTACTTCTTTGCATGCAGCTGAATGGATGAATTAACAACGAATAATTTGGTTCTATGATAATATTCGAGAATATAAACGAATGAATTGAATAAAACAAAGTCAAAAGGTTGTTCTAAAAAAAGCATTCTTATAAATTTTAAATTTATACACGCAAAGTTTCTTTTATAAAGATTTGCACCATTTCGAGACATGAAAAATGTAATACTTAAACATGTTTTGGTCGAATTTTCTATATGTTGAGAAAAATCTAATACGAAGTATGAAACACACTGGAGTGTATGGCCATGCTTGCTTCCATCCATCCATTTCCACGATACAAAAATGAACAAGAAAAAGATGGACACAATTAATTAGCACGCTAGTCTTTGCATGTCGCAATACAAGGTAGGTAAAGGCCGGGGGAAGCACATCGCACCATCACCACATATAAAAATCGTCACATCAACCTCTTCCAAATTTCGCATCATCACAAAAACAAATCAAATCCCCTCCAAATTTATAACCCATTAATCAAAATTAAAAATATCCCCCAATGGTCAACACACACACAAAAACACACACGAGATAATCAAAGGCCATTCCATCCCGCCCTGACAAGTGGGCCCCACCTGCAGCCTCTCGCCTTCGCCTATATATTCACTCGTGACACACACAGCCCCCTCTCGCTTGCCACGCACACCACCAAATCGCCAACCAAAAAGCAAACCCCCGCGTCTTCTCCGATCAGCTCCGCTCGCTCGCCGCCGACGAGCTCGCCCCGCCGCCGACGGCGACGGCGCATGCTAGCTGCGTATAGCCCGCGGCGGAGATGAGGTCATCCAGCGATTGCAAGGTTGTGGCGGCGGCGGCGAGGAAGAAGGAGAAGGAGGCGGCGGCGTGGCCGTGGTCGCTGTGGGGGTTCCTCCTGACCGGCTGCCTCGGCGGCAGCGGCGGCGGAGGGAAGAAGAAGAGCGGGGGGAAGAAGGTGCGTCCCCGCGGCGGCGGCGGCGGCCTGCGGCGGCTGTCGTTCACGGACCTGACGGGGGCGGCGGACCAGGACCTGTCGGTGTCGCTGGTGGGGTCCAACCTCCACGTCTTCACCGTCGCCGAGCTCCGCGACGCCACCCGCGGGTTCGTCTCCGGCAACTTCCTCGGCGAGGGCGGCTTCGGGCCGGTCTACAAGGGTCTCGTCGGCGACGGCGTCAAGCCGGGCCTCCGCCCGCAGGCCATCGCCGTCAAGCTCTGGGATCCCGAGGGCGCCCAGGGCCACAAGGAATGGCTGGTACTTCACCCCTCCACGTGTCCCTTTTCCACTTAATCATAAAAAAAAAAATAAAAAAGTGATATGATTTCATTTGATTAATTAGACATGCACGCGTTAATCACTTTAGTTAGTTAATCATTTAATACGATAATTAAATCAGATTGATCGATTATGTTTGTATAAGATTAACAATTAAGCTTGGAGTAATTAATCTGAGATAGTGTAGTGCCAGCTTCCTTGGAAGAGTCCCTAAATCTAATGCTTGGGGGAAACAACATTTTCTCACATGGTTTCTTATAGTAAAAGAGTGGCCATCAAATATAGCTTAATTGGTAGAGTAGTAGTTGCCTTGCAAGGATCACTCAAATATATGTATCCCAGTATATGAATATCCTAGGGCATTGAGTAACCCTCTAGATAACTGAAATTTGCAAGTGAGGAACAGTATTTTTTTTTTCTTTTTGAGGGTGAGAGATATGAGATATCGTTGATTTTGTTTTTTAAATTAATATTATTGTTTTTCTTTGGGAAAGTGTCGATTTTCCTTTTATTTATTGCATAGAAGCAAAGTTGTGTCGTTTCTCCTGTAGCAACAGGGAATGTTCAGTCAAATTACCCAATCGTTTCTTTCCTAATGCTATTTAGTTTCCCATCAAACAGAGACTGATCAGCGGTAATTAGTTTGGTTATCGGTCGACTAGAGGTTACCACCTAAAAGACTGTATTATTCAAATTTTATATTTGAAAATTTTGAACTTTTACGACTTATGACTAGTTAACTACCAATTATTCATTAAAAAAAATTGAATCTGAAATTTTATCTGGTAAAATTCAGTAACTGTCAGGGGCCAGTAGCTTCGGAAACCCGGTTTCTGAAACGCTTGGCCTAAACAATTAATTACAGATTGTTTAATTTCAGATCAACTAATACTACTACTACTCACACGATCATCTAGAACATAATCAAACAGGTTTAAAAATATCTTAAGCAGCACGATTAGGACGTGCGAGGCAAAGAACAAGGGAGGGGTAGTTGGACGATGTGACGGTTCCGGCGACGGTCGGATAAGTTTCCAGTGATCTAATCATGCTGCCCAATGCAACAGTGCCACTGAAATGGACGTGATCATGCTGCTGATTCGCTGCTACTACTACTACTACCTGATTTCTGATGATTCTGACGTCGTTGCTTGCAGGCAGAGGTGATCTTCCTTGGCCAGCTTCGGCATCCCAACCTGGTGAAGCTGGTCGGCTACTGCTGCGAGGACGAGAACCGCCTCCTCGTCTACGAGTACATGGAGCATGGCAGCCTCGAGAACCACCTCTTCAAACGTAAGCACTGAACCGATCCTTCGCTAATTGATTTTCAGCTTAAGTTTGTACTACTGTTCCATTGATCTATAGCACTAGTTGCCAACTTGCCATTGTGCTAATTTTTTATCTGACGAGATGTCTCTTTACCATGTCATGGGTGTGTGTCAAATTGAAGCTTTAGTTCGAGTAGGACTACCTAATTAACTGATGGTTAATGAGTGGTTTGGTACGGTCGTGAAGTGGAGATTTAAAACAGAAGTTGGCTTGACCATTCTCACACAAACGCAATGACCTGGCACGGCATGGTGCCATCCATGGTCTGATGGTCATTGAGAAAATGAGGTTATATTCCAACTTAATAATGGATTATAGATATCATAAAATGAGAGAGAAGCAAAGCCATTATTCAGAAGTCTACTTCAAATGGGTAGCTTTGCTACTCAAAAAACTTGGTTGTGTCTTTGAGGCTTTCAGCTTGGATGATGGATATGTTTTCCTTCGTTTGGCTAGCCAACTTCTTTAGCTTATTAGAGTTCAGAGTTCTGACCAAACTGAATTTGACTGGCCTTCTCTGCTCACTTATGAGCTTGCAAAACCCATGGAAAACAGTATTTCATTAGGTAAGGGTCAATTATACATTCACTCACCCTTGCGAGACAAGCTATAGATTATGCTACTAGACGTTTTCTAATGCTAGATTACAGACGTCAGATGAAAGTGAGGTCACCTGTAGTTGTTGGATCAATTTCAGGTTGACATAGTAATCTAGTGTGCTGCAATCTTCCCAGCTGCCTCACTGGCTCAAGCTGATTGATTTGTTCTTGGTCATGACGAAATCTCCTAACTCGTTGACTGGATATCGAATCCCTCCAAATTACAATAATAACATTTCTTGAAAATTCAGAAGGCAGAAAGAACAAGAAACCAAAATTCCACAAAGGCGACAACACGCATGGCCGGCTAGCCAGTACTGTTCATCGTCTTTTTTTTCTCCTCTGCTGCAACAATACGCATAAACTGCTTTGTTTTTCCTTTTCCAGCTTTCTTATTCGATTGATGTGTATACATAACATGGCTATCAGCTATCGATTAATTAATTATAATGATGACATGCGCGGCTTTAGCTGACGTTGATCCTGCTGAGATTTCTGAAGATATTTTCTTTTCTTTTCTTCTTTTTCTGCAGAGATTCCTGCCGTGCTGCCGTGGTCGACCCGATTAAACATCGCGGTTGGCGCCGCGAAGGGTTTGGCGTTCCTCCACGACGCAGAGAAGCCGGTCATCTACCGTGACTTCAAGGCCTCCAACATCCTGCTCGATTCGGTGAGTGCCCTGTAGCTTTTCCTAGGTAGATTGACACCTCTCATATGCATGCATCTCAGTTAGCTACGAGTTTTTGATGCACACATCACATATGATATACTATATATATAGTATCATCCTAATGATCTTTTCATCATCATCAGTGAAAAGGTAGAGTAATGACTAGGAAATTGTACTTGGCACAGTTTGGATTTTGAAGCATTTTATGACATGATTATGTCAGAGAAACTTAGTATCATACTGTACTTATGCTGTTATAGTGTTATGCATCACTTCATACTTAACTAGTACTAGTTAATGGTTATTATCATATTGTACTTCTCTACCAAAGAAAAGGAAAGGAAAGCTTAGTGATGTGGGCTATGGTTCATAGGTTGGGCCGTAAGTGAGTTCTGCTCAAGATTGGGCTAAAAGGAGGCCCAAATTTTAGTTTCACCTCTGAAAAGCGTCACTGAAAATAATTTTATCGGGTCATATAATCAAATCTTTATTATCTAAAAAATATAATCAAATCTTTACATTTTTTTCCATGACCGTGTCAATGTTCTTTTTTTTTTTTTTTGAAAGAAAAAGCAAATGTTAAGTTTGGGCCTTTAATGGGTTACTACTCAAGATGGGCCAAAATCAGGCCCAACTTGAATTTCCCCCACTTTAAAGCCCATTCATTAGTAATAAGCCCAAGTAAGAGAATCGCATCAAATGGGCTAATGGTTTTTGGGCCTGTGAATTTTGTCCCTCCCTCCAGGATTACAAGGCGAAGCTGTCGGACTTCGGGCTGGCCAAGGACGGGCCGGAGGGGGACGACACCCACGTGTCGACGCGCGTGATGGGCACCCATGGCTACGCCGCGCCGGAGTACATCATGACCGGCCACCTGACGGCGAAGAGCGACGTGTACAGCTTCGGCGTGGTGCTCCTGGAGATCCTGACGGGGCGGCGCGCCGTCGACAAGACGCGGCCGAACAGGGAGCAGAGCCTCGTGGAGTACGCGCGGCCGTGCCTGCGCGACCCGCTCCGGCTCATCCGGATCATGGACCCGGCGCTGGAGGGTCGCTACTCGCCGGCGGCGGCGAGGGAGGCGGCCGCCGTCGCCTACCGGTGCCTCAGCGGGAGCCCCAAGAACCGCCCCGACATGTCCGCCGTCGTCGACGCGCTCGAGCCGCTGCTCGTCGCCACCGACGACGTCCCCCTCGGCCCCGTCGTGCTGTTCGTCGCGCCGGATCAGGAGGCCGACGCCGCCGCCGCCGCCGACGACGACGAGGACGACAAGGCACGGCGGCGGCAGCGGCGGACGCGGAAGGACGAGCAGCACCGCCGCCGCAGCCGCCTCCGGACGTCGCCCAAGGGCAGCCCGAGGAAGCCCGCCGTCGCCGCCGCTTGCCGGAACGAGGAGTTCTGGGTGTGGCACGTCCCCGCCGACCACAAGGCGTGAGCGAGTGACACGTGGCGCGTTGCATCGCACGCCATGTCAGCCGCCGCTTTGCTTTGCTCCACGTGTGCGACGAACAGTGTGTGTGTGCGATGAGGTCTAGTAGTAACACTGGTGATTTGATTAGGATTTGCATGCATCCCTGTACTCTGTTTGTTTCAGTGAGATGCAGAGTGAGAGAGCGATCAATTCATAATTCACAGCACAACGAAGATCAGATCAGAAAATATCATATCAGGTCTCGTCTTCTTTAATCCAACCCTTGTTTGATTTGATTGGTTGATCCCTTCGAAAGTCAATTTGCATTTGACAATGGCAGATACGGATGAACAGATCGATCTCGACGATCACATCAACCTGGATTATTTTTCTTATTACCGGCCGTTGACAAGGCATTGGTATCTGACGAGGTCTCTCGCCGTGTAGTTAGTTTTAGAGGTTACTGTCGCCGTCGTGCCCTCGCATGCAACGTGTTCGTCCGACGACACGACCCGGCACGGGCGGCGGCGCCGACGTCGCGACGCCACGCTGTCTTTGACCGGCTCCGACGAGCGCCCGCCGTATAAAGAAAGAAAGGGTCGCGTAGCTGATAAAAGCACGGTGTCCATAGCTAGCTAGATCGTCGTCGTCGTCTTCTTGCAGGAGAAAGATGGAGCTCCCACTGCGGTGTTTTCATGGCGCTAAGGTGGCGGCGGTGGCGGCGGCGGGTGATGGCGGAGTCGCCGGCCGTGCGGCTGTTCCGGCGAAGGGCGGCGGCGGCGGCGTTGCGCGGGGGGTGACGGTGGTGGTAAGAGGGCTCGTCGGCAAGGCCGGCAAGGTGTTCGGCCGGTCGATCCCGGCGGCAAGGTTCGGCCACCTCGCCTACATAAGGTGAAGGCGCAGCTGCGTCCTGAAACGTCAGTGATCTGATCTTCTTCTCCTCTCTCACTCTCTGCCATGGAGGGAGGTGTGCTTTGTACTAGCTTTTTTTTTTCTTCTTCTTTTTTTTTTTGTTTTTGCGCCAATGATACTTTGTGCTAGCTAGTGCTCGACAAAATGCGTCCTTGATTGATGCTTGTTGATTTTCACTAGATCTGTTCATACGACTTGTAAATAGTAGAACATGCTAGGTACAAGGTACTTTTCAGATTACACTGTTCTTCAGTTCTTGTACTTAGTACGTTTTCTTTTTTTTTCTTCTTCTTCTGTATGAAATGCGCTCGTAATAACATCGATCTTATTAAGGTTGTTTAACTTTTTGGTGTTCTGTTAGATCTGCAGTTCCTTCTTTTTTTTATATATATGGACAATTTGATGGTCAGATGAACAGAAGGCCTTTACCAAGTAGTTTCTGAACTTCTGATGCTAGATCTATACGAAGGTTAGGATGGATGCACAGCTGCTGGTTTCTGCAAACATCAGTACATCATATCCCGTTGCGTACGTGGTTGCCATGAGTCTTTTCTGTTTTAAAAAAGAGGCAGATTAGAATGTTCGATACAGCTATGAATCATTGATTTGCTTCTGCATTATTCACGCATGCAGCCATACAGCTCAAGTATTCGTTGTTTTGTCTAATACGGTGTACTCTGTATCTGGGTTTCTTTCAGACCACAGTCTGCGTCAGATATTTTTCTTCTCTAATCCATTTGTGTATTTGTGTTGTTCACCAGTAGTGCACGTCTGGTATGTACTTGCTGCTTCCATCTTCTGAAAACAACGAGGGAAAAATTATCTTTGGCTTGTAATACTAATTAACTCCTTACATATTCTTGAATTCCTCTTTGGTGTTCCAGACACTCTTGTATGAAAGTATAGAGCTATTTTCTCGTAGTACAAAATGAGGATAAAATCCCTCTCATTACAAAACAAAGAGGGAGGTTATGTGTCTTATGGAAGAGGCCGGGGATGTAAAACATTTCTGTTGTCTTTAAAAAAAAAGATAAAAGAGGGATTTGAAGAATTGTATCTGAAATTCTGAATTATACATAACCAGAATTGATATGGATTCGGGATTGAGTCGGTCTGGTAATCGCAGATAGTCCAACATTACCAATAAATCATGTTGGCTTTCAAAGTTTTAACTCAATTTGGTCGACATGGAGTACTAGTATTGCACTTGTTTGGCTGCTTGCTGAAGTTTGCGGAACTTGAGTTAGGAGTACAAGTTTTTTTTTAAACGGAAAACGGTACAAGAGTGCGCCTTTTTATTGAATATAGAAGGAGGTTAGGAGTACAAGTTACGACCATTCATAACAAATGTTTGATTCATTGCTAAAATTGAAGCATATTAACCCTTAACCTCACATGTTATTATAGCCAAAACTTGGCCACAAAATCTATGGTCACCGTCTAAATCTCTATCTTCGGTCCTGCCAGATTAGTACCAATACTCCTACTGTGATGGCGATGTCATCGTTTCGTTACGCTGACATGCGAGTATAGAGTACACCGCTAGTAGTACAAGTGTTCAAGTTGAACGATGGATCATTTCTGTCGTAACTTCACATCCAGCGAAGAGATGAGATGACTGATGATCACAAGCAAGACAGGGAAGGTCCCTCTTTCGCTTATATAGGGAATAAGACAAACGGTATAATTGCAAATAAAAAATAATTTATAAATAATTTTTTCATATACGTGTTCCAACAATCTAAAAGTAAAGGCTAAAAAATAAACTTCGATGAAAAAAATCCCAAAATTAACTCTAAATTTAAGGTTGAAAATTTAAATTTTAGCTGATAAATATAAGCATAAGTGAAAAGATAGACTGGAAGTTGTATATACAGTACTTTACTCTCATCTTTTGTTTATCGGCTTACCGGTCGTGGCCAAATTTAATTGTTGAAGTTCTCTTTAAACATTGGGGCTATGTTTAGATCCAAACTTTGTATCCAAACTTCAAACTTTTTTCATCACATCAACATGTCATACACACACAACTTTTCAGTCACATGGTATCAATTTCAACCCAAACTTCTAACTTTGAAAGGAACTAAATACAGCCTGGATTTCAAATCGCAAATAATACACATACAACAAAAGGAAAACTCCCACAATTTTTTGTTGCTTCGTTCACGGGACTTCGGCTTGTCACTTCACTTCATCTACAACTACAAGTTCTCACTTGAGCATCCTGCAATCCTACCTATGTTTCGTCTTGTTCTTTTGTCCCTCTTTTGCCATGCATACCGCTGTTGCTTTTCCAGCTTTCCATGACCCATCCAGGCAAACCAATACTCCCTCCATCGCAAAAACAAACCTATAAGTAAATTTGACACTATACAATGAATTTGAATAGGAGTACTCTCTCTGTCCCATAAAAAACCAATCTAGTGCTGGATGTACCACGTCCTAATATGTCACATCCGGTTTTAGATTCATATTTTTTGGAACGGAACGAGTATATCATGATTAGTTGTACTAGTTAGTATCAAATGCACTTCTAGGTTTTTTTTTTTTTGATAAAAAGGAGTACATATGATAGCATGATAGGAATACGATGCCACTACCCTTTAACAAAAGGAGTATTCTTGAGCAAGAGAAGCAAGCAGCCATTCGTTCACAAACTCTGGTGATTGATCGTGATGGCCATTTTCCTTGTCTTCCGGAGACAAAATGGCTCTGATTCCCTCGCCTCGGGAGAGCACGCAAGATTGAGATAGCCTCCTCCAATTATTGGGTCACTCACACACACACACATCTACACTGTACTACTCTACTGGTCACTCTCGAGGTCTTCTTGGCCCATGCAGAAGATGGAAACAGGGAAAGCAACAGAGAATTGACAGGTTTGGTCTCGTCCTGCTACTCCTGTTTGCCGTATCTGAATCCTGCCAAGCTTTCAGAAGTTCAGACCTTTTCCTTTTCTTTTGCGGAGGAAGTTCAGAGAAATTTTCCTGTGGTTACAACAGCAGCCAGCAATCAGTGAGAACTGGCTGGCTGTTTATATCCAAAGACAAGTCCGTTGTTTGGTCCAAAGACAAGTCTGGAAGAGGCCCCTCCAATAATTGGTGTGGATCACTACTCATCCCATAAAAAAACAAAACTAGGACATGATGTAACATTTTTTAGTACCTGGTTCAGAGGATTTGATCAGCGTAGAGACTGCATTTACGTTAGGTTACGGTCAGATAACGGTACTTCTACAGCTCATCAGTGTTTAACTGGAGCCAAGGGTGTGTTTAGTTCCACGCTAAAATTGAAAGTTTGACTAAAATTAGAAGTTTGAAGAAAAAAGTTAGAAATTTATGTGTGTAGAAAAGTTCTGATGTGATGGAAAAGTTAAAATTTTAAAGAAAAAGTTGGGAACTAAACCAGACCCAAATGTGCCTTTCGGACGGTCAGTGCCACCAAAAGGAGCGACCGAAAACCACCACAGGGGACAAAGATATGGCCCATTTTCCTGAACATGTTCATGCATCCTAGCTCATCTCTCTCACATCATGATAAATTCATGCCATTCGAATCAGAAACAACAAACCTTTCATACATCACATCTGTCGAGTAGGAAATGTCCATCTGATCTCCATGGCTCCAGGTGAAGAAACAGTAAGGGCAAGGTGAAGTCTGAAAGTTCAGAACAACATGGCCATTTCTTCGACAGGTGAGCAGTGAGCTAGGAACAGAAAGTGACCAAGATATTACTATATCTCAGAGCACGCAAGATGTGGTTATTAACCAGCTTAATTACCTTTGACACGTCGTTCTACAGCCCATGTTTATCTGCTAGAGATCACTGGTCTTAAGCTAGGTTTAATTATTCTTACCATATTTCTCTTCAAAGTGTAATATTCCAATGGAGCATGTAAAGCTAGCTGGGCTCTGACGTACATCTGTGTGTTGATTGTGTTGACTGGTTAATTAGCAGTTAATAAAGTAAAGAAAAAGAGCTAGTACTATTAGTGTGCAAGGAAAACGAACGATCGAGATGGCACTGATAGGATAGATAAGTACGCAGTGATTGAGAGGTTGGAGACTTCCTTAAGACAGGTTTAATTAAGGGGCATGTAAGGCCAGCAATTGGAGGCAGTGATCAACATCAATCGTGTCTCACGCGTTGCAGACCGATTAATTAAGTTGTTGTGCCGACCTAAAATCAGGTTCATGGCATGAGCTAGAAATGTACTAGTACTACACATGGTTAAATACCAGAGACATATGTGCATCTTTCTATTGGGATAATTAAGCTAAAAACGAAGTTTTCATTGGCCTGTGCTAGAGGTTTAGAAAACCATCTCAGAATGCAAATAAAAAGAAACTTGAATATTCATTTCGATTTACTCCCAGATGCTGCGGTAATCAAAATAGGATTTGTCTGTTGTCTCCAAGTTTACAGTGAGGTCAGAAGCGTATGGACAATAACATAGTTAATAGTTTCAATTGAAATTGTCATCTATGCAAAAAAAACGAGGTTGGTGATCAACTTAGAATTCTTTGATAGGAACAGGAATAATGTGAACTAAAAAGACAGACTAGTAATAATGCATAAAACATTAACCACGAATTGATTATGATTTATCATACACATTGCAGGGCAGAGAGAACTTCTATGATACAAAGAGATCAACTTAGTTATGCACAGAAGCATTTCTCAAGGAAAAAAAATATATGCACAAACACAAATCACAAACCACAAACCACACAAGAGAAACAAATGGAATTACTTCCATTTTTCATGTAGTTCTTCGCTGATCTGTACACAATTTTATTATTGCTCTTATGTTCTCGCTAGCAAAATCAATGAAACCAAGACGAAAAAAAGGTAGAAAAATTATTTACATTACAAAAGATAACTAAAGCTGAGGCTAGAAAACTACCCTTTGGGGGGGTGGCGGGGGGGGGGGGGGGGGGGGGAGATTTTACTCGACGAGCGCCGCGAAGCAGCTCTCCGTCCGCGCGAGCGCGCCGCCTGCGCCGCCGCCGCCGCCGGTATCGACGGAGACGATGGCGGTGGCGGAGGTCGGCACATCGCGCCTCGGGCTGCTTGGCGTGGAGCGAACCTTCCTCGGCGGCGGCAGCGGCGGGGAGCCCAGCCTGCGGCGGAGGAGGTGGCGCAGCGCGGAGATGAGGTCGTCCGCGCTCTCGGCTGGCGACGGCGGCGCGGTGGAGCGGCGCCCGGCGCCGCAGACGAAGGCGTGGCGGTCGAGCGCCTCCGCCGGCGAGATCGGCGGCGAGGCCCGCCCCAGCTCCTCCCCGACGGCGTCCCCGCACAGCCCGCAGATCCAGCGGCCCTCGTACCGCGCCCGCACGCCGGCGATGTACGGCGCCGTGCACTCCTCCGTGAGCCCGCAGCACTCGCACGCCACCTCCACCCCCACCTCCTCCGTCTCCTCCCCAACCTCCAGCTCCATGGCTGGAACCTTCAGACTCCAAGCTACTAGTCTCCTCCTCCTCGCCGGCGTCTGCTGCTCCGGCGAGACGGCGTCGAACACCTTGTGGCCGTCGCGTCTTCTCTCTCTCGTCTCCTCTTCGTGCGCGCGTGATCGTTTTGGGCCTTGGGCTTTATAAACGGAAGGAGGAGGAGGGTGGGGCCCACGCGCGAGGGAATCATGGAGGTGTGGGGGCCCACAAGTAAGTGGGATGGGGACGCCACGTCGGACGGGTGGCAACGGGCGTTGCCAGCTGTCGCCAAGTGGGCGGCTGGCTTGCTTGCTGTCGCTAACTTGCTGCGGTTGTTTGGTCGGTAAAGTATTTTCGTTTGCTTGATTGAGAAAACCACGGTAATATATTTGTTTTTTTTATTGGGTTGATTAAGTGTGTATACTTTGTGCCTGTTCAGAGTACGGCACTGGTTGATATTATTTTAGGAGAACTAAGCAGAGTCCACTAAATAATGACAAATACAGGTACTATATACTATACATTATTACATGGTAGACGCATGGTGTTATGATTGCTTTGTTGTTTATGTATATATATGAGTGTATTCGAAATAATCAAATTGACTTTGAGGAAAGACTTCCATTACAGCTGTTGATAAAATTTAAGCACGCACCTGCACGGTTTCTCGTGGAGCAATGAAATGCATTTCTTGAAGTAAGAAACTTTGATGAAACGTACTAAAAGATTATAAAGAACAATCAGTACTAGAAGCAAAGGCAGCTAGTAGGTAGTAAGGAGATTTTGTTTATCCCTATTAATCTATCCATTACTATTACACTACAGATGAAGCGTTTACTTGCAAGGAAGGAGGAGCGCGAGGCGGCGTCGCGTTCGTTTCACACGCACGCTGACATGCGTCGTCATTGACTTTCGCCGCCGCCGCCGCGGTGGCGCGCGCGCGCACGCACGCTGGGCGACACGCCACGCCGCCGACGCGACGCGCGCCGTGCGCACGAGCAACACGTACGCAAGGGAGAAGGAGAGATCGCTATAGCTTCCACGCGCAAAGCGCAGGGCCACACGTGCGTGTTCGACGTAGACATGACACGGCGGCCAGGCGAGGCGGCGCGGCGCGGCGCGGGCGGGGGCGACGGCGCCGACCAGCGGACGGCGTGGTGGGCGGTGGGCGCGTCGCGTCGCGTCGTGCGTGGGCGAAGTTGGTCGGCGTGGCAGCGCGCGACCGCGTCTCGGTCTCGGCCTCGTTGCTCACGGCATACGAAGCCTTGGGCTTTTACGCACGGGAGAAGCCCACATATACTGCTTCTTTTGGGCCGTCAATCTGAGACCCAATCAGGCTCGAACAGGGTATATATGCTGCGTGGTTTTATCTTAGTCCCACCTCGCGCCCTAGACCTGATTGGAAGAGGAGACATGGGTATATGAGATGACCCAGGGTTTCTAACCAAATCATACCTTTCTCGGCTTTTTGGCTAAGATCAAGTGTAGTATATGTTCTTATCAGTTTAATATTTGATATGTGTACCATGTGTTCACTTTGATATTAAATTTATTTTAGCCAACCATGTCCTCGGCGCCTAGGGTTCCTAGGCGACTCGGGGTGGGTTCTGCGTGGGTAGGGTTTCAATCTTCTCTCCACCCCATCGGTCTCGTGCCCCATCGGTCTCGTGCCGGATCGGATCGATCTCTTCGGTCTAGATCCTTGAGTCCACATCCCATCCTTCCTCTATGTCCACGGTTAGATTCTCTATTTTGGAGCCGAGCCAAACCTTACTAGCCGGGGAGGGGTAGTTTTAGGGTTCGGAGGGCACCATGGAGGCGATGCAGGCACTGATGAAGCGCATGCAATTGTCGGAGGCGGAGAAGAAGGGGATCTGGATCTGCGAGGCGGAGTCCGGAAGTGTGGGATCAGGGGATCCGAAGGCGATCGGGAAGGTTCTGGCGGAGAAAGTGGTGAACGCGGAGGGTTTGGCGCAAGCACTGGGAAGATCTGGTGTCTGATCAGGGGAATAACGTGCAGAGATCTGGGCGAGAACCATTTCCTGTTTACCTTTCATCAGCATCTGGGAAGCGGCATGCTCTGGAGGATGGACCCTGGATGTTTGGTAAAGATCTGGTGATCGTCGTGGATTATGATGAATCAAAGGTTTTGGAGGAGATGGTGTTTGCCTTTGTTCCTATTTGGATCAGGGCTTCAAAGATGCCTTTAGGCATGATGAACAAGGCCATAGGGAGAGCGATCGGGGGAGAGGTGGGTGAATTCATGCGAATGGAGTCGGAAGAGGATGGCACTGCTATGGGGCAGTTCCTTCGTATAAAGGTTCGTCTGGATATTCGTAAACCCCTGATGCGTGGTGTAACTCTGAGTTTGGCGAAGGGGAAGAAGGAGATATGGTGTCCCCTGGTGTATGAGTTCCTACCGTACTTCTGCTATACATGTGGGATCATAGGGCATACTGATAAAGTGTGTAGTGTGCAGCTAAAGGAGGGAGAAGAGCAACGTTATAGCAAAAAACTGCGGTTCATCCCAGAAAAGAGGAGGTGGGAGGAGGGAAGTAACATGAGACAATTGGGTGGAAGGGGGGAGCGCAGAGAAGATCTGGGGATAGCAGTAGTAGGGGGAGTGATGCACCATCTTGGAGGAGGAAGGATTCTGGGGCAGTAGTTACTGGAAGAGAGGCCAGAAATGGGGAGGAGGAGGAAGTGACGAGTCCTGTAAAGAAATCGGTTCAGATGCACAAACCTGAACAGGCTAAGAAAGCATTGTTTTCCATTGAGAAGGAGATGGTTAGTGCGGGAAAGAATCAGCCCCAAGGGGGCGAAATAGGAGGGGAGATGCTGAAACCAGCTCAACATGACGGAGTGCAGGAAAAAGCGGACGCCTAGGGGAAATACATGGAAAACAACGCCATGCAGCCGATGCACGTCGACAGAGGGGCTGCTCAGGGAGAGGTGCCTTCGGGAGTAACAGGGCCAGGAGGTAGCAAACAGAAAACTTTCAAAAGAATGACAAGGGAGACTAGAGGTAAGATTTTGCCAGCAGGCTCGGGGACGGTGATCCCGGGAAAGAGAAGATAGATGGAGGGAGGGGAGGAAGGGGAGGAAGTTTCAGGAAAGCGAAGGAAGGAGGGAGAGCTAAAGAATAGTGAGGAACAAAACCCAATGGAAGCGGGACTTGCGATCCAGTCCTGCGGGAAGAAATGAAGCTAGTGGCTTGGAACTGTCGGGGGTTGGGAAACCGCCCGGCAGTTCGAGGACTTCTGGATCTTCAGAAGTCGGAAAAGATCGATGTTCTTTTCTTGTCAGAAACAAAATTAGACAAGAGAAGAATGCAGCGTCTGAGGTGGATGTTGGGTTTGGTTAATATGGTGGTGAAAGATTGTGAAGGACAAGGAAGGGGGGGAATTGCAGTGTTATGGAGGAGGGGGATTGATGTGTCTCTTAGAAGCATGTCAAAGTACCACATTGATGTGGATATTGAAGAGGGGGGTGGTGGAAGTTGGAGATTTATAGGGGTGTATGGAGAGGCACAAAGTGATCTTAGATTCAAGACATGGGACACTTTGCGAAGCTTGGCGATGAATCCAGCTCAGCCATGGCTGATGGCGGGAGATTTTAATGAGATACTCGTAGCTGCAGAAAAATAGGGAGGTAGGCCGAAGAGCCAAGCTCAGATGGACAAGTTCCGGGACACTTTAGCTGATTGTGGCCTCATTGACATCGGTTTTGAGGGAGACATGTTTACCTGGCGGAATAATAGCCACACGGAAGAGGGCTATATTAGGGAGCGTCTGGACCGGGCGGTGGCAAATCAGGAATGGAGGGTGAAGTTTCCGAGCTTTCGGGTTGTCAATGGGGATCCGAGGCACTCTGACCATCGGCCAGTGATCATTACTACATGTGGGGGAAGGAAGGGGGTAATGCAGAGGGGATCATCAAGCTTCAGGTTTGAAGCTGCGTGGCTGGCTGAAGAGAAGTGCAGGGAAGTGGTGAGCGAGAATTGGGAGATGGCCTCAACTTTGGCAGGGAAGGATGTGATGAATGCGGTGAAGGTGGTAGCTTCAGGTTTGTCAAACTAGAGTACAAACGTCCTGGGTGATCTGGAAAAGAGAATAAAGAAGCTGAAAAAGGAACTGGAAGCGTGCCGCAGGGAAAATATCTGCAAGGAGAAGGTGGTGAAAGAAGGGGTGCTGAAATACAAACTGGAGAAACTGGAGGAGCAGGTTGATACCTACTGGAGGCAACGGGCGCATGTGGCATGGTTGCAAAAAGGAGACCGCAATACATCCTTTTTCCATGCAACGTGTTCAGAGAGAAAACGAAGCAATAGGATTGGCCGACTGAAAAAGGAAGATGGAAGCTGGGTGGAGAGTGAAGAGGAGAAGAAAAGTTTCATCATGCAGTATTTCAAAAATATGTTCCAGTCCAATGGATGTCAGCACCCGGAGCGCCTCTTAAGCAAAGTGAAGAAGAAAGTAACAGAAGAGATGAATGAATGCTTGATGGCTGAGTTTATTGTCGAAGAAATAAAGACATCAATAGATTCAATTGGAGACCTGAAGGCGCCAGGACCAGATGGAATGCCGGCTGTGTTTTACAAGAATTTCTGGGATGTGGTTGGAGGAAAGGTGACCTCAGAAGTTCTTGATATTTTGAATGGAGGTCAGATGCCATTAGGTTGGAACGAGACGACAATAGTTTTAATACCAAAGGTGAAGCAGCCGGAGCAAATCAAGGATCTCCGCCCAATAAGCCTCTGTAATGTCTTGTACAAAATTGTTTCAAAAGTGCTCGCAAATAGAGTTAAAAAAGTTTTGCCTGATGTAATCTCTCAATCACAGAGTGCTTTTGTTCCGGGGCGCCTAATCTCGGATAATATTTTGATTGCTTATGAGCTGACTCATTGTTTATGGCACAAAAGAACTGGTAATGTTGGTTTTGCTGCTTTGAAACTAGATATGAGTAAGGCCTATGACAGAGTGGAGTGGGAGTTCCTGTCAGAAATGATGATTAAACTTGGTTTTAATCAGGTTTGGACGCAGTTAATCATGAAGTGCATTACGTTAGTATCTTATAAAATCCGAGTGAATGGAGAGTTGACAGAGGAGTTCCTGCCTGGGAGGGGTCTGCGCCAGGGAGACCCCCTCTCGCCGTATCTATTTCTGCTTTGCGCTGAGGGTTTTTCAGCTCTGTTGAGTCAGGCGGAAGAAGAAGGATTAATTCAAGGGGTGCGAAAATGCCAGGGTGCACCAAGTGTATCACACTTGCTATTTGCCGATGACTCTCTTATTTTATGTCGTGCGGATAGAGGTGATGCACAGCAGTTACAAAGTATTTTATAGGTGTACGAGGAGTGCTCTAGCCAGATGATTAATAAAGATAAGTCCGCCGTGATGTTTAGTCAGAACACATCGAGAGCAAAGAAAGAGGAGTTCATGAGGGAATTAAATCTGCAGAGGGAGATAGTGAATGATAGGTATCTGGGGCTGCTGGTTTATATTGGAAGATCAAAAATGGGAGTTTTTGCTTACCTCAAAGACAGAATTTGGCAGAGGATACAAGGTTGGAAGGAGAAGCTATCCAGGACCGGGAAGGAGGTACTGATTAAGGCCGTGGCTCAGGCGATTCCAACCTTTGCAATGGGTTGCTTTGATCTGACGAAGGATATTTGCGAGCAGATAAGTAAGATGATAGCAAGATACTGGTGGAGCAATCAAGAAAAGGAAAATAAGATGCATTGGTTGAGCTGGGAAAAATTGACTGAACCGAAATGGGCTGGTGGTTTGGGTTTCAGGGACATACATGCTTTTAATTTAGCTATGTTAGCTATGCAAGGATGGCGATTAATACAAAATCCAGAGTCCCTGTGTGCCCAGGTTTTGAAAGCAAAATACTACCCAAGTGGGAATATTTTCAGTGCAAAGAAATGTGCAAACATGTCGTATACCTGGAGGAGTATATGCCGGGGGCTTTTGACTCTGAGAGATGGCATGATATGGAGAGTTGGAAATGGGGCGGCCATTAATATCTGGTCTAACCCATGGATCCCAAGAGATCATACGAGACGGCCGATCACACCAAGGGGGAGAAATCTTGTCACAAGAGTGGAGGAACTAATAGATCCAAGTACAGGTAGTTGGGATGTTGAGCTGCTTACACAGACTTTCTGGCCGGAAGATGTTAATATGATCCGTACTATTCCGGTGCACATCGAGATGGATGACATGTTGGCCTGGCACTATGATGAAAAGGGTTTGTTCTCAGTGAAATCAGCCTATAAGGTGCAGCGAGATGGGGAGTTACAGAGAAGAAAGAGGGGAAGTGCAGGTTCGTCAAATGGGAGCACTGAACAGGAGATGTACTGGAAGAAAGTATGGAAGATGCAGCTACCAGGGAAGGTTAAGCATTTCATTTGGAGATTCAGTCATAACATTTTGGCGCTGAGAGTTAATTTGCAACAAAGAGGGATGGATCTGGACAGTAGATGTATAATATGCAATAGAATGAATGAGGATGCTGGGCACCTGTTTTTCAAATGTAAGAAAGTAAAGAAGGTTTGGCAGGAGAACAACCTGGAGATTTTGAGACAGGAGCTAGCAGAAAAAAGATCGGGAAGAGAGGTGATGGAAACAGTTTTCAATCGGCCAGCAAAGGAAATTTTGTTAGCATCGATTACTTTGTGGCAATGGTGGTCGGATCAGAACAGGGTCTGGGAGGGGGAGAGGGGAAGATCCCGTCTGAACTGGGCTTCATTATAGCTGCCTTGGCTGAGGAATATATGAAGTTGAATAAAAAAGATAGCAAAAGAGCTCCGAGCAGAAATGAAAAGTGGAGCAGGACAAACCAGGGGGTGATGAAAATAAACACTGATGGAGCTTTTGATCCTTTCACCAGAACAGGAGGCTGGGGTTTTGCTATCAGAGATCACTCGGGCAAGGTTGTTAAGGCGGGAGCGGGTAAAGTTCAGTTTCTGATGAATGCTTTCCACGCTGAAGCCCTAGCATGTGCAGCTGGTATAAGACCCGCCAGTGAATGCGGGATGCAAAGGGTGACGGCTGAAACTGATTCAATGATGTTGAAGTCGGCTTTGGAGAAGAACACTTTTGCTTCGTCAGCTCTCAGCGGGATCATTTGTGAGATAAAGAACTTTGTAAATTCTGCTTTCCTGTCTTTCAATGTAAGCTACTGCCCTTGAGGTTGTAATAGGGTAGCGCATGAAATTGCAGCTCTGGGTTGTAAATCGGAAGTCCAGGACATTCTTGGGTGGGATGAATGTCACACCCTGAAGTTTCCCCCCTTTTCTTGCTTTAAAAATTGGTTAAATAAATTGCCCGAAAAAATTATCTTAATTAACCTAGAGCTAAATCCCTAATTAATAAATGCATTTAATAATCGAATTCGGCGTGGTGGAATTTTTCTTGAGTTCCCCATGCTCCAATACATTAACATGATTTTTAGTGGAATTTTCAAAGCCTTGGAAATAATTTTAACCAATTAAAATTGAGCAAGTGCAATATTTTTAAATCCCAGCAAAAATCCTTTCCCCTTTTTCCCTTTTTCCCTTTTCTTTTCCTCTTTTTCCATCTTCTTGGGCCGTCGGCCCAGTCCACCCCCCCTTTTTCTCCCGCCCGTGCTTGGCCTTCCTCTTGTTGGGCCGGCCCATGCGCCCCTCCCTCCTCTCTCTGGGACGCCGACAGGTGGGCCCCACCTGTCGGTCGTCTCCCACCTTCGGCCGTTGAAGCCAGAGCTCCAACCGCTATCGTCGAAACAGCCGCGCCGCCGCCTCCTCCGCTCCTCCCACGCCCACGTCGCGCGTCCACTCCGCGCCCACACCTCGCGCCCACGTCGCCGCCCCTCCCCCGTTCCTCCCGCCCCCACGCGCGCCCGAGAGTGGGCGGGGTTCAATTTGAATCCCCCTCTCTCTCTTCCTCCCCACTCCCCCACGTCGCCGGCCAAATCGGCCACCTTCCCGGCCACGTCCGCCCCCTCCCGCACCTTTAAATCACTCCCCCGAGCTCCCTCTCTCGTTTCCCCCATTTGCCGCCCTCTCCCGTGCCCCTATCGCCGCCGCGCCTAGCCGCTGCCGCTGCCTATCTCTGGCCGCGCGCCGCCGCCGCTAGAGCCGCCGCCGCGCCGCGCAGTCGCTGTCGTCGCGCTCACCGAGCCGGCCCGCTCCTCGGCCGCCGCTTCGTTGCCGCGAATCACCGTCGGAGCTCCGATTCCCTCGCGCCGCCGGTGAGCTCGCCATTGTTTCCATCTCCGGCCATTTCTCCTCGCCGTGCCACGGCTCCTCTCTTCTCCCTAACCCCTTCGCCACCTTTTCCCAGGTCGCGCCGCTCCCGTCCGCCGTTTTTCGAAGCGCTGCCACCGCTCATCCCCTCCCGCTCTGGTCGCCGCCCCTCCGGTGAGGACTCCCTCCCCCTCCCTTTTCTCCCCTTCCCGCGTGCGCCGCCGCCTTTGGCCGTGCCGCCGCCTGTGCGCCGTCCGCCGCCACCTCCCTCCGCCGGTCGTCGCCGTCGGCAGCCGCGCGCGTCGCAGCCGCGCGCGCCGCCGCCGCTCGCCATGGCCAGTCGGTCGGCTTTGTGCCGAGCCGAGCCGTGCCTAGCCGCCGCCCGCGCCGTCCGATCGGCCTCGGGCCGATCCGCACCGTCGGTCCCGTGGACCGGCGGTGGACCACGCACGTGGTCCCGGTCCACGGTAGACCGGCCACCTTGTGCCGCTGCCAGTGGGGCCCACTTGCCCGAGCCTCCTCTCCCTCCCCTTGTGTGCTGACAAGCGGGGCCCACCTGTCGGCGCAGCCCCCCCCTAGATGACGTCAGCCCTAGGATTTACTGCGCAATAAATAATTAAGGACTTTTTCTTTATTAGTAAAAATACAGTTTATCTTCTAAAATTCATAAGTAATTCATCCGAGCTTCGTTTAAGTCCATTCAAGTCTCAGTAAATTCATAAAAATGCAAAGAATCCATTAAAAATGGTTTTGTTTCCTGTTTCAGTAGTCTTATAGCATGTTTTGCTTGTGTGCTTTGTTTGTCGCGTAGATTTCGGCTGTTTCGTCGATCCGCGGTTTCTCGAAGACGTTGTTGAGGTCTCATCAGTGCGAGAGCAAGGCAAGTCATGCATTACAATTGATCATATTGTACCCAATTTATAAATATCCCGCATTTCTATTAAATATCGCATTCTTTTACAATGTCATGTGGGATGGGTCCTATTACTCAACCATTTATTGTTTACCATATGCCATTGATAACTTGGGTATCAAAATGATTAGATGTTGGTTTAGGAAAAGCTTAGCCATGCTTAGCTCAACTAGTACACAAATGGGGATCACATTATTACATAGACTCTGACTATGAGCATAGTTTTGGATTGGTGCCACCGCAATGGTGTTAGTTAATTAAAATACACCGAATGGTGGGTTGTGGGTGCATGGTTTTGCTGGTCGCACCCATGGCAATTAAGGACCGGTTCACGGGAAACCCTAGGAGACTTACCGTGCTTACCACAAGCGGGAGTGGGTAACTGCTTGATCTGAAGTATAGCTCGACCCTTTCCTAGACACCGGTGGCGAGGGTGGGCGTGATGGAGTTGGGTCGGCCGGGGTGTCCGGTTGTCCAGCTGCCGGATTCACCGCGGCGCAAGAGGGGACCGCCCACTGCCTTTTGAGGGGTGGGGGTGAAACCTTAGCATGGTGTGGATGGTTAGGGGAGGGTTATGTGGAGGGTCTTGTCACGATTTCCCCCTTTGCAGTATCATGGTGATACTTCGGGGCATGGCGACATGTGTGGAATCGTGTCTTGTGGGTACAGTTGTACACCTCTGGCCAGAGTAAAACTATTCGAATAGTCGTGCCCGCGGTTATGGGCGATCAACCAGATTCACCGTGATTAGTCTCACCCCTAGTTTAGCTTAATGAACTGGTGTAGTTCAGGTGGTTGGTTGGGCCTGTTGCAACGTGGTGTAGCGTTGGACAGTGATTGGTTAATATTGATTAATTTACTACAGCTGTTTTACTGCTTTCAACTACTGCTTTTAAATGCTAGTTTTATGCAAAAGAACCCCTAGCCTCCTTTGGTTATATCCTGCATCATACCTTCTCTTCCGGTATGACTTGTTGAGTACAGTGGGTAGTACTCAGTCTTGCTCTCTGTTCCCCCACACCAGAGCTGAAGATCTTTCTAGTTGGAGCTGTCTTGTTGAAGTTGGTTTTGTCGCTGCCGTCAAGGTTTGCCAGTGGAGTGGAGTCGCCCCGCTGCTGAAGTTAAGCTTCCCGGTTTAGCTCGCTTTTATCTTTCCGCTGCATTTGTAATCTTTTATATTTTTGTATGACGTGGATCTGTATGTCAACAATTGTCGTTTGTGTACCCTGGCTGGTCCTGGGCAGGGATTTAATGCACATTCAGCTTAGAAATTCTGGTTCGTGAATTTCTGGGCGTGACAATGAAGCCCCATCCGAGGTGGACGATTTGGTGACCAGTGATATTACTGGGTCTATGGAGTAATGGAAATCTTTCCATGTCAAAAAAAATATTAAATTTATTTTTCATAGGAAGGGGCTCACAATAGTGGCTTGCCATTAGAGCCCTTGAGCGTCACTTAGGCGTTGCACTACCGCCAAAGCCTGGCGCACCCCAACCAAAACTCAAATTTTAAACTTTGCCAAAATTCATGTGTTTCGGGAGTTTCGTTTTGGTTTGATTTGCTACAAGTAAATTTTTTGTTTGGAAGTTTTGATGGATCTAATTGCCAAAGAGATGATTTTTGAGTTTTAAAAGTTAAGTTTGGGCCTGCAAAACTTAAACTTAAATGGGCCTTTAAGCAACAACGTCGCTACCTCTCAACATCACGCCTGCCGATGAAGCAGCTACGATGTTTGACAAGAGCTTCCACGTACGACGAACTAGCTATCACCCTCCATTTCGACGTGCACAAACGCCATACATATTTTTTGTGTTGCTGCGAACGCTGCACAACCTGCCTAGCTAACCCTACTCACCATAGACGTCCTAGTCTGTTGATTCGTATAAAATCTCACATTCGATCTTAGTCGCCGTCGTAATTAACAGAGGCTCACGTACTTACGGTACTAGTAGGACAGACGACGATCGAAAGGAACGCAATGCTTACATCTGCGCTTAATAGATAGGAAGTGGAAATTCTACCAAACACAACTATAATGCTCGGGCATTATCGGGTTAGAGTTGGTGTGAAAACGAATTGGATAACATCTGATCTGATCCATTCCAAATCCGCTCAAAACGAGAATATGGTACGAGTTTATAGAAATCCGATAGATATGGATGTGGATGCGGATAGTGTGATATGGATTCTGTGTGGATGTGGTATCTTTAAAATTCGGCGGATATAGATTATCTGGTAGGCCGTTTGCTGGATAATTTAAAATTGTCAACCCATGTAACCGCTCTATATGTTAAATACATCAATTAAGATAGACTCCTTAATCTATGGGTCTGTTTGGAGAGTTTCTAGCTGCTGCAGCTTCTCTCAGAATCTCCAGCTCCCCAAAACAGTCCAAATTGTCACCCAGATTATGAGAATATATAGTTGTAGAATCCAGAAAATGAACTAGAACCCAGAAGCTGGAAAACCTAGATTCTTAGAAGCTGGCTACCAACCAACAGATTCTCAGAATCTTAAGCTCCCCCAAACAGGGCCTAAGACTCTCACCGTCTCATCTTACACTTACAAAGGTTAAAGCCTGATAATAAATCAGGATGTTCTTGGCAAGGAAGTTCTGATCATTGCATTGGCATTCCATGGCATTCCATGTCGACTTCTTCCTTTCTTTTATGATTGTCCTTGGCAAGGAAGTTCTGATCATTGCATTGGCATTCCATGTTTGCAGGCAGCTCTTATTGAGCTGGGGAAAGCTACTTTACCCCGAAATGCAAGCACTAGGTAGGCCCTTTCTAGCTTTTGGAAGAAAAAAACGATGATGACATAGTTGTCAGATACGCTTCTATGGATGAAATAGTTGAGGTGGAATGTTTTAAGGTTTGTCTTGACGATAGCGGAAAATGATGAAAGCTTGATTCTTGGGATTGAGAAAAAACTTTTTTTCGTTTGGGATTGCCCTCTTTCAACACTAATACTATTATGACTAAATCAGTCTTAGCTATGTTTTTATATTATGGCCGTTATGTATTCATATTGTTTAGCACTTAAATATATATAGTTATCACGATGGATTGTCCATTGATTACTCTATTGTTGTCCGTTGCTTTGTTAAATGCCTAAGTTGATGTTGTGTTGATTACATATACACAAAACATCTGTCAAATTTACTCCGATTCCGAACCAGGTCCACACCGACTCTACACCATTTTCAACATCCGAAATAATCCACTCCATGTCCGCATCTGCACACCATCCACACCTGCTCTGAATCCGCTTTAAAAATAGAGTAAATTTCATAAAACTATCAGTTTGCTGCAACATTAGCGACATGTTTCAGTTTGCTGCAACATTAGCGTAGGAAATTATCACAAAACTGCAACTTTTACGTTATATGCTGCTACAGTATATAGGTGATATACTGTAGCAGCACATATATACTGTAGCAGTATATAATATAAAAGTTACAGTTTTGTGATAATTTCTCACGCTATTGTTGGAGCAAACTGAAACATGTCGCTAATGTTGCAGCAAACTGATAATTTTGTCACTAAAGTTGCAGTTTTCTAAAATTTACTCTTAAAAATATGTTTTAGGATATGGTATGACCACTATCCATCTGAATCCAATCCGTTTTTACCCCAGAGTTAGACATTATTACTTTAATACTTTTAAACTTTTTTTAACTGATTTGTATTACCTCTCTGTTGTCAAATATATGTCGTCATGTATTATCAAAATCTTTAGATGATTAATGAATGCAAAAAATAATAGGATTTAACACAATAAAAGACTATTAGTAGTAGAATTGTCATGAAAACACTTTTATATATGAATTTTAATACTTTTTTAAACATATAATTAGAAAAAGTAGTGATCAGTTTTGTGCATTGAAAACTGTGTTGTTCAAAACGACAAGTAAAAAGGAACAAAGGTGGTACTAATTACTTCCTCTAGCCATTCTAAAATATAAGGATTGTTTCTAGGTTGTTTAGCAGTAGTTTAATCACTTAAATTGTCAATTTTTGAATTTTGAATTGTTTAGATTACCTTTCCAAGTATCCGACTGGGCTTTGGAATTCATGATGATGGGAACCATATGAGTTATTAGTGTAGTACTCCCTCCGTCTCATAATATAAGGGATTTTAGAGGGATACGATATTTTTCTAATACTACGAATCTGGACAGGCCTATTCAGACTCGTAGTGCTTGAAAAATGTCACATCCCTCTAAAATCTCTTATATTATGGGATGGAGGGAGTAATGTTTATATTGTGTTATGAATTTGAATCATAGAAATTATATTTTGAAACGAATGGAATAGAAAGCTATGTCATTTAACTGGCTAGTCAACAAGTGGATTGGTAACTCTAGTCCACAAGCGTTTTGCCTTTTACAGAATCCATGAGTGACCTGAGGCTTCTAAATGGTCCAAATGGAACGAGGGGAGCATTACAGGTTTAAACCACGGTGTCTATGGATTCCAATTTTTTACGTATTCAGAAAAGTAAATTTCGGTTATTTGTTTGGACCAGAACCTTTTATGTGGTGCAATAATGGGCAGCAGTCAATAATGGGCAAGGCCAAAACAAACGTGGCTTGGGCTAACGATAACAGGTGTGTGCCCACTCGTCACGTGTATGCCATGCCTGACACCTCCAGCTTAATTATCTACAGGGCGAGTCGAGTCGACGCCGATAGCGTGATCGATCGATCGAGCTCGTCGTCGGCTACACATTGGTGGGTCGATCGGCGGCATGGCGCAGCAGCTGGGCCTCTTCGCCGCCGTCGCCGTGTCGCTCGCCGTGCACGTCGCGCTCCACTGCCCCATCCAGCCGCTCGCCCCGCCGCCCGCACGCCCACCCGCCGCCGCTCGCTTCCCTCCCAACAACCTCCTCCAGGTACGGTACGTTGCGTTCTAGCTCGCCGCGCCATGCCGCGCTCATGTCGGCCGTTGGTGGATTCATGGTTTGCGATGTGGCAGAATCTGGAGAAGCTTGGGGAAGGGATGCTGAGCGCGCCGGAGGACGTGTACGTGGACGACGCCGGCGGCGAGGTGTTCACGGCGACGAGGGACGGGTGGGTGCGGAGGATGCAGGCGAACGGGTCGTGGGAGCGGTGGGGGCTCGTCGGCGGCACGGGGCTCCTCGGCGTCGCCCCGTCCGCCGACGGCGCCATGCTCGTCTGCGACGCCGACAAGGTAAATCAAAACAAGAAACATTTCTACGGTGATACGCTTCACTGCTTCAGATGAAGATAACTGAACGAGAGACAGTGCAAAAGTTGTTTACTGTTGGTGTAAAATACTCCCTCGTTCCCTAAATGAGAAAGTATTTTTAAATATGTTTGACCATTCATCTTATTCAAAAACTTTTATGAAATATATAAAACTATATGTATACATAAAAGTATATATTTAACAATAAATTAAATGATAGAAAAAGAATTAATAATTACTTAATTTTTTTAATAAGATAAACGGTTAAATATGTTTACAAAATGTCAACGGTGTCAACATTTAGGGATGGAGGGATTACTAATTAAAATCTGCAGGGATTGTTGAAAGTGGATGAGAATGGACGCGTGACGCTTCTTGCTTCGACTGTCGAAGGCTCCACGATCAGGTTATCTTCCTGCAAATTACTTGTTTCACTGCAAACTACTATGCAATTTGCACAGTGCAAATCTGTAACTGCGACTGCGAATTCTCTACTGTTCTTCTCCGTTCGTCGTCTACCTATTTATACTACGGTAAAATAATTTAGACTATCCCTGTTAGTTGAAGGATCAAACTAACTGGTGCGCCCTAAACCCGATTAATAGGACATGCACTAGAGCTAAGCAGATCTCTTAGGTCTTCGTTTGTCCGATGAATTTCGCGTTAACACCTGGGCACCCCCTCTCAATAAGTAGCTCCCCTCCTAGCAATTTGACATGAGAAAATGTGTTATTAATATATTTGTCATGGAAACACTTTCATAGTCATATGTTAGAATTGTTTATAAACATATATTTAGAAAAAAAAAGTACTGATAAAATATGTGCATTGGACACTTAGTCATCCAAAATGACAATTAAAAAATAGAGGTACAGTGGTTAAAAGGGGAATAGATTTTAAACTCTCAATGAAATGTCCTTTATCATTTGCACGTCATTTAGATAGTTACGAAAAAAAGACAAGATTGATTAATATATAATATACTACTCCAAAACATGCAAGTTAAAATCCGACTTTTAAAACTTACAAAAAAAAGAATAAATTAAACTATAACTAGGTAACATATATTCACAGTTAAATATTTGTTTTACCTGTAGAAATTAAATTTGACAATTGTGAAGTGACCTATCACATATAAATCTATCTTATTGAATTGTCTTAAAAATATTCATAACCATCTAAATGAAATGCAAACAACGAGAGGTGTTTCCGGTTAGAAAATTGGGTCAGTTGACTCGCTAGTCGACAAGCAGATAAGTAACTCTAGTCCACAAGTGTTTTTCTTTTTAGAAAACGAATGAAGTATTATTACGGGTTTAAATCTATACCACAAAGTAAATCTTGGTTATTTGTTTGGACCAGAACGTTTCTTTTTGGCAGCGTACGAAGTGCAATGCCTTTCTTTTCTTTATCTTCAAACTGCAATCGACAGTGGTTAATATGGCCAAAGGCCAAACAAACGTGGCTGGGCTAACAATAGCAGGTGTGTCACTCGTAGAAAAATATTATTTTCTACATCTAAATATATTATGACATCTAATAAGTTTATGCCTGCCACTTAAATCTCTACTACTTAAAAAAAATGAAAAAAATGAGAGGTGCTTCCTTCGTCCGTAAAAAAAAACGAACAAAAAAACCAAATCTGTCCGATATAAAAAAACAGGCGAAAAAAGGAAAAAACCAAACCTGTCCGATAAAAAAGGGAAAAAAACGGAACACCGGGTGGAAAAACCAGATCTGTCCGATCCAGAAAAAACCGGACAAAAAAAAAGAAAAAAAATAAACCTGTCCTATCAAAAAAGGGGCAAAAAAAAAATGAAAAAAATCGAATCTGTCCGATAAAGAAATACGAATCTGACTCCATTGACGTGGTAAAAAAAGGACGAAAAAAATAAAAAAAAGAATATGTCCGATTCTCTATCTCTATCTCTACTACTTAAAAAATATGAGATGTTTCCGTCGTTCGTGAAAAAAATCGGGCGAAAAAAAACTGAACGAAAAAAAGGCGAAAAAAACTAATCCTATTCCGTGTAAAAAAAGGCGAAAAAAACCAATCTGTCCGATTAATAAATAAGGAACTGGGCAAAAAGCCAAGCGAAAAAAATCGGGTGAAAAAAAACCGGGCAAAAAACAACGACAATTCCGTGTAAAGAAAGGCGAAAATAAATAAAAAGCCAATATGTCCGATTCGAAAAAAAAGTCGGAAAAAAACCAGGAGAAAAAAATTTGGTGAAAAAACCGGGAAAAAACAAATCTGATTCCGTGGACGCGGTAAAAAAGGGAAAAAAGAAAAATTTTAAAAAGGAATTCTGTCCGATTCAAAAAAAAAAGAATTATACATAACGCGGTAAAAAAAAATCGAATCCTATTATATGTGACATGGTACTATATTTCTTTATCTTCTCTATCTCTATCTCTACTAAACTTTTCTATCCTCCGTAATAACGAAAAAAGGGCGAAAGAAAACATTAAAACAAAAAAAAAGTCTGATTCAATTTACTTCTATCGTTTGTGAAAATCTTATCTAATCTTAAAGGACCAGGCCGCTCGGCGCTCATTGCCGTTTGCGCGCCTGCCTAACCGGACCTCCGACGCCGTGGCACGACTTTGCGCCACCCTCGGGTGCGCCCCCCAGCCAGCTAAGCAGGAGCCGCTCGGCGGTCATCACCGCACGAGCGCACTAGCTCACCGGACTACCATCGCTGCCTTCACCGTTGTTCCGCTCGCTCGTCACCGGAGAGAAATAGGATCGGGAGAGAGGAATTTGGGAGCTAGGGTTTTGCCCCTCTCTCCCGGTCGGCGCTTCATCCGGCACGGGAATGATCGGAGCCATCCATTAGATCGGACGGTTCAGATTTGCCCAGCGTCGGACCGCCGCCGCCGATTACGCTGCGCCCAATGGGCCGTGGAAGTGCATCGGAACGTCCCCGCATATGTGGCCCGCGCTCAACTGCTCGGCTTGCGGGCCGTCGAATTGACTCAGCTCGACGAAGATGGGCCAGCCCAAGTTTAGACTTGGATGAGAAGACCTAGGCCAAAAGAAAATTTTATCAAATAATGTGGCTCAGATGTTTTAAATTAAAGTCCGTCGGATAAACTCGTAAGCAGGCTCAAAAATAAATCTAAAACTAAATCCTAAATCCTATGCTAATTCATCAAATTAGACTCGGTTCTATCTATTTGTTAATATATCAAATTAGACATGTTTTTTTACCGATTCGAGGTTTTTAAGGTGTCACACTATCAAACGGTGTTTTCCCCGTTGTAACGCACGGGCACTATTGCTAGTAGTTATATAAAAATTTCATATCACGCCACTCCTGATAGCCTCCAGCTTATCTCGCTGATAGAGTGATCGATCGATTGGTCGAGCTCGTCGTCGATTGTTGGGTCGCCAATGGCGCGGCGGGGCCTCCTCGACGCCGCTGGCGCCGCCGCGCTGGCCGTCGCAGTGTCGCTCGCCGTGCACGTCGCTCTCCACTGCCCCGTCCAGCCGGTCGGCCCGCCGCCCGCGCGTCCCGCCGCCGGCGCCGCCGCCTCTCGCTTCCCTCCCAACAACCTCCTCCAGGTACGTTACGCGCGAGTCGTCGGTGGATTATTCTAGCTCGCCGCGCGCCATGGCTGCCGCTCATGCCGGCGTCGTAGGTGTGGTTGCATACTTGGATGGATAATGGATTCGTGGTGTGTGCTTTGCCATATGGCAGAATCTGGAGAAGCTTGGGGAAGGGATGCTGCGCGCGCCGGAGGACGTGTACGTGGACAACGCCGGCGGCGAGGTGTTCACGGCGACGAGGGACGGGTGGGTGCGGAGGATGCGGGCGAACGGGTCGTGGGAGCGGTGGGGGCTCGTCGGCGGCACGGGCCTCCTCGGCGTCGCACCGTCCGCCGACGGCGCCATGCTTGTCTGCGACGCCGACAAGGTATTTGCAAACTTAAAGTTGGTTGACTAGGTTCTAAGATATTTTCAGTATAGTTCATTTTTTCAGCGTTAGGTTTTATGTCGTTAAGAACACATATAAAAGTTTTATACCTACAAACTAATTTTTATTTTCTTAAGTCGTTAACTAATGAGTACCCAAGAGAAAAGGAGCAAAAACAAGAAACATTTCTACGATGATACGCTTCACTGCTTCAGATTAAGAGAATTGAATGAGACAGGGCAAAAGTTGTTTACTGTTGGTGTAAAATCTGCAGGGATTGTTGAAAGTAGAGGAGAATGGACGTGTGACGCTTCTTGCTTCGACTGTCCAAGGCTCCACGATCAGGTTATCTTCCTGCAAACTCTGCACTTTGCACCGTGCAAATCTGTAACGGCAACTGCAAATCCTGTGCCTCCGTTCGTCGTGTTCAGGTTTGCGGACGCGGCGATCGAGGCCTCCGATGGCACGGTGTACTTCAGCGACGCCAGCACCAGGTTCAGCTTCGACAACTGGTTCCTCGACTTCTTCGAGTACCGCTTCACCGGCCGCCTGCTCAAGTACGACCCCCGCACCGGCGAGGCCTCCGTCGTGCTCGACGGCCTCGGCTTCGCCAACGGCGTCGCCCTGCCGCCCGACGAGGCCTTCGTCGTGGTCTGCGAGACGATGAGGTAGTAACAAGCTCAACTTCTCATCTGTGAAATGACATGTAGTCTACTGATTGCAGTGACCTGAGTAACCTGAGTAACATTTTAAGGTTATGAGTGCAAATCTCCTTAGGAGCGAGTTTCAGATTGGATTGTTTATGGGGCTAAGTTCCTAATTTAAATGGCTGCATATATCTGATTGGATGTAGAATCTGGGTAGAAAATACCCTTCTCTAAAATAATAATAAAAAACGAGTAATTTTACGGTTCATAAAGATGTACCATGAGGTAAAAAAATTAGTATAAAATTTGGTACCTCATAGTACCTAGATACAAAGAGATATCAAATTAAAATAGAAAAAAATAGTACCTCATGTATCTCCTTAAGAACGGTAAAATTGCTCATAAAAAAAAGAGTATGTTCACTCTATCGTCAAGTGACCATGAAGTGATATTGTCAAGTGCAGGTTCAGATGCTTGAGAGTGTGGCTGAAAGGGGAGAAGGCTGGGGAGGCAGAGATCTTCGTGGACAACCTGCCGGGGAATCCAGACAACATTCGGCTGGGTTCAGATGGTCACTTCTGGATTGCCCTTCTCCAGGTCTCTGCTCTCTAACCTTTCTGCTGCCATAAGCATCTACACAACATTTTCAGTGCTCAAACTTACAATTTTCTGTGCTCAAACTGCAGGTGAGGTCTCCATGGCTGGACCTGATCTCTCGCTGGAGCTTGACGAGGAGGGTCATCGCGTCGTTCCCGGCGCTCGTCGAGAGGACCAAGGCGACGCTCAAGGGAGCAGTGGTGGCTCAGGTGTCGTTGAACGGCGAGATCGTGAGGGTTCTTGGTGACTATGAAGGGAAGGTGATCAACTGGGTCACTTCGGTGACAGAGTTCAACGGAGATCTCTTCCTCGGCAGCCTTGCGACCAACTTCATAGGGAAATTATCCCTGGCTAAGGTTACACGGGAACAGGAGGATGCAGTTCCTTCGTAGACAGTTACAGTTTGAAGTGTTCATGTGTGATCATCAGTTGGTATCGTAAATCCGGGGGCAACTCATAATTGACACTTGACACAGCTTGAGCGCAGTCATACATATAGCTATAGCGTACAGTAATCAGTTAGCGGTAATGGTTTTGCATAACTTCCATGCTGTAAAAGATTTGAAAGACTGGTGACCGTCCTATATCGAGCACTTTGTTTTGCTCTCGTCCTTCACCTCCGCGTGCGCTTGAATTTCACTGGGTGCAGAGTTACAGTTGGATCCCCTTTCTTGATAAATCCAAGCTGACAAGAAAGTTTGACTTGCGTCGTTCAGTATAATGGCAGTGCAAATATTTCTTAACGTTTTATTTAGAGAAGTTTTACATTCTTTAAGAATTACAAAATTTTTAGTACATTTTTTTGTACCTTACACTGGGATGTACTAAATTTTACACTAGAAAATATGGTAACTTTCGGTATCTCCTCAAGAACCGTAAAATCACTCTTTTATTTAACAATAGTGAGTGCAAACAGAACATATCTACAATAGGGCTAAGAATGAGCACTACCTCAAATTCTCGGGCATAGAAATCCCCCTCCAGGACATGTTTCAACGCAGATTTTGCCAACTGGAAACAAAATCAGTAAAAATTAATCACAAAGGGGATCAAAATATTGGATCACCGTATTGCCAACTGGAAACAAAATCAGTAAAAATTAATCACAAAGGGGATCAAAATATTGGATCACCGTATTGGATAGGGCTTGTGACTACAAAAGTGCTAATGTACAAATAAATACGCAACAGCATGAGGGAAAAAAGAACTTGCAGGCATGCATTATTGACAGTAGTCTGTCGAAGATGCTGCACAGATAGACATCCCAAAACGCACTCTGTTGTTAAAGAAACAGCTAAAACTTCATGTGGTAAGCATCCAAAGAGAACTAACAGAGTGGTGCCCTTAATAATGATGTTCTCAAATTCAGCTTCAGAGAAAAGGGAACTTTTGTTGTGTTAAATACTAGTTACTAGTATTTAAGCATGTATGAGATTTGGATATCTTGTACTGTCTGCAATGTGTGGCTTGGTGTTGAACCATCACATTTCATATGAACATGTTACTGTAACTAAAAAATTCAATAACATTTTTTCCATTACAGATCAATGCTTACCTAGTTTACTCACTAATCTGAATGCCATTTTATACATTTCTAGTCAGCATTGGATAAGTTCAATTTCATGGTTTGCTAAGAATAGTAACACACACCCCTTTTGTTGTGCCAGATGATAGAGAAGGTTTGCTCTTCATTCTTTCCTCAAGAAAGTTCATAACTTCCTTCTCTTTCGGACCAGCACTTGCGGCCTGCAATGACATAGGAGATTCATGTTTCTCAGATACAGAAAATGCTTGAGCTTATGGGGTGGTTTCTCCATCTAGATTGTTCAGTGGCTCTGTGACCTAATCAGTTTCTAGTTGCACATGATAACTGAAAAAAAATACAGCATGCTATTTGCATTTGTTGTAGTCATTCACAAAAAAACACGACTAACTTGTGTTATGATGAAAAGAGCTATTTAATGAACTGCAAAAAATTCCTAGAATACCTTGTGTGCAAAGAATTGTCCAGCTGGATCACATGTGAAGAGCTCGGGGGTTCCTTTCTCTTCATCAATTCCAAAGATCATAGAAACTGCAGAGGAAAATGTGTAGGATCAAAGTAATCATTGTAATCCTTTGATGGTAGACGATGATGGCAGGTTTCACCACTCACAAAACACAAATTGGATAGCACTAACCAACTCCATAAGGTCTTATCTGAGCATGCTGGGTGCGGATCTGTGCTCTGTCTGCAATCCTACAAACAAGCAATGATACACCACTAGTAAAATGCAGAACAGTTCAGTGAAATTAGTAAACAATGTTAGGCTATTGAAGATTGAACAGAGTAATGTATCCACGTAGCTTAACAAGACAAGGGTAGGTTTGATAGTAAAGCACGAGCATATGCTTATCAGAATTCAGAAAAGTTCCCAGCCCGTTGATCTCATATGAATTCTCACCATATTTTCTCATATATCCAATACTAAGTCTTAATGTGAGTGGGCGAAATTGATCCTTTGACATTCTAATGGGAGTGGCAAATGATCAATCCCTACAAGCAGAGAGCGGCCTAGAGATAATTATATAACCATTATATAAAATAGCGTGATGATCAAATCATTTTAGATGTTTGTAAGACATAGGTATTGTACAATGAGCCATCTATTTCATTTAGACCAAAGCTTACCATTGAGCTAACATACAAGGAGACATTTTATATCCCCACTTGAAGCGAAACTCGGCAGCTGCGTTCCTTGCCTCCTGAGCTATTGCCCTTCCATCACCTGGAATAAAGATATAGCCCGTCAAAACTCAAAAGATCAGAACAAGCAGACAAGTAAAATGATACTGCGATGGTATGTCCTGCCATTGGCCTCTAGAGTGTTTCTTATGATGATGTGAGCCATTCTAGCTGTTCCATAAAATTCTAAACAGAACTATATTAAGATATTTAGAGCTCAGTGACAAATCACATGCTATGGAATTGAGAAGTCCCTAACTCCCTCTAAACTGAAGGAACTGTCCACCAACAGAATGATATAACAAGTTATCAGGCATTAGTAACAAAACAGTACATTATATCATACAAGAAAGTAGTCAAATAGAACTATTGATTACTTAGCAAGCAAAAGTTGCCTAGTTACATTACTGTCTCACATAGGTTAAATCAAACAAGACAATAGCTCAGTACAGTAGTTACAGTACTGGCTCACATTGTCACATTAGCCATTTACAACCTCAGAAACACAAAATAGATGAGAGTATGGTAGTAAAGGGGCGATCGACTGCCAAATAAGTCAGTATATTGTGCAACCAAGGCCAAGATTCCATTCTATCTAGTGCATACTACTAGGATGTAGGATCCAATCACACCACAGTGGTTCACTCATTCACTGAACATTTCATCTAATCAGCATGTATGACGTATCCTGGAAGTGCATACTACTCCTATACTAAAACTGATTCAATATAGGGAGTCAGCAAAATTAGCATCCAGTCGAACAAGCGCATCATCAGCATGTAAAACATCCTTATCACATCGCAATGCTCTCATGAACACCAAGAGTTGCAGAGATTAATTATTGGAACCGGTTTCGCTGAGACGTTCTACGGCAGGATAAAGTCGATGATCCTCCAATTCGCAATTCGTAACTCGTAAATGATATTGTGCCAGCGGGATCCAAACGCGCGCACCGCATGTTCCACGCAGCACTTAGAACTGAGAATCTGAGAGAGCAAAGTTGTGGCTCACCTGGCATCCCGGTGGCGAGCAGCCCAATCCGGTCGGTGATCGCGAACAGGTTCGTGATGGTCGTCGGGTCGTGCAACTTGTCCTGATCAGGGGAACGAAGCAAATCAAACGGCCGCAGAATGAATCACAAATGAGGGGACAAGGGGATTCCGCTCTCGCGACGTGCTCACCTCCTTCCGATGGGTGAGGACGTAGACGGAGTCGTCGCCGCGCACGCCGACGGAGGTGATCCCGGCCAGCTTCACGGCGTTGAACGCGTAGTCTGCGAGAGCACACAGCACGGCCGCACGGGGAGGCGGGCGGCGGAATTGAAGCAGCAGATCGTTAGCCAAAGCGCAGACACCAGCAGCGAATTTGGTCGGCGTGGAGGGGGCATGTCGCGGCGGCGGGCACTCACCGAGTTGGCAGAGGCGGCCCTCCGGGGAGAAGAGGGTGATGAAGCGCTCGTAGTCGGCGGGGCCGGCGGCGCGGCTGCCGCCTCCGATGACCACCGCCGCGGCCTCGGCTTCCGGCATCTCGCTAGCAAATTCACCCTCTCTCTCTCTCTCTCCGCCGCGTGAGGCGTGGGAATGGTGGCGTGGTGGTGTGTCTTGGTCTCGGGGAGGAGGAAACGGCCCGCGGCTTCTTCCGCTGCAAGGAAGAGCAAAGGAGCCCATCTCGCCTCTCTTTCTTGCGGCCCAAAAGAGGCCCGCGTGGCGGCTTGAGCAACGCACCACAGAGGCAGGGGTGGGCCCAGAATCCGCAGGTATTCCGGCCCAAATCGACGCGATGACGACCTCGTGTGTCGTGAGCCCGTGTCCGTTGCTGCTGGTGCTGGTGCTGGTCCGGTGGTCCCCACATCGCCTCATGCATGGTTGAGACTTGAGAGTTGAGACGAGGGGAGTCGCTTTTCCGGTGGCCGGTGCATGATCCAAACCGTCGAGAACGACCTGGACTAGTCTAAGAACCACGTGGATCGGATGCGTTGACAGGTGGATGGGATGGATTCGATCGCTATCGAGTTTTTCGTCACGACTTGGCTCATTGCTGATTGGGAGTTGTGAACACGTGGCAACCAAAGTGTTGTTGAGATTTTAGATAAAATAAACCTCTACCTTAACAATATTATCCAAATTTTGACAGAAATGTTTATATGTAGACCAAAATTTGGCAAAACTAAACTAAATGTGTACATAACTAGATAACTTTATTAAAAAATTGTATAGTTTAAAATGACATCAATATGAACAGCCCCATGGTTGTCTCGTCACGCGTTTATCCCCCATCGTGTCACAACATAAACCGGAGAGCGTAAGAGCATGTCTAATAGGCCAACCAAGATCGGTGATAGCGTGATCACGTCAGCCTCACTGATATGCTGGAGGAGGGAATGGTAGAGCGAGAACACGAGTCGACGAAAGAATTATCACCGGCTGCAGCATGCAGTACAATAAAGAAAAAGAAATAAGCCTGATGGAGATTGGTTCATGCTTAAAAATATATTATCTGTTACTACAAATGATATGATAGTAATAAAGACCATTGCTATATGAGCAGCCTATACTAACAGGCTATAGATGATGTGGTTGTCTTATAGTCAGCAAGTTGACGATATTATTAAATCTGCTTTAACAAGCGAGAACGGTCCCCAGCCTCGCGGCCGCCGGCTGCAAGGACGGCGGCGGCGGGGCTCTCTCTCCCGCATTCACGGTCAAGACGGTCGGGACGTCGGCACGGTAGGAGCTCAGGGCATGGCGTCGGCGCCGACTGGCGGCGTCCAGATCCGGTGCAGTGGTGCCCGGATCCGGTTCCCCAACGAGGGGCGGCGGCGTCCTGGTAGCTCGGCGGCGAGTTTTGGCGGTGGGTTTGGGCGGTGGCGACCTGGCGGGAGACGCTGCCGGAGCTAGCTCCGGTAGCCGAGCACGGAGGCGCGGCCGGACGACGGGTGTGGCGGTGGAGGTGCCGCGAGAGCCGGTGGTGACGTCGGCGATGCGGGAGGAGGCAACGACGTCTCTAGCCAGATCTAGCTGGCGGCGGCGGCAGCTGCCGACGGCAGCAGTGACGGTGGCAACGGCTGTGGCGGCATCGACTGCGGCGGTTGGCTGGCGAGGCAACGGCCGTGGTGGTCGAGGCGTCGTGGAGGCGGTCGTGCGGCCTCGTGGGTGGCGAGGCCTGCTGTGCAGGCGTCGTGGAGGCCGGCGGCGTGTGGCTGTCGTGGAGGCCAGCGTCGTGCGGCAGCAGGAGGGCGTCATGGAGGCCGGCGGCGGTGTGGAGTCGCGACCGGCGACATCGGGTGCTGGTGGCTGTAGGCTGCGATGGCGGACGGCTTGTGGCGTTGGCCGTGGCGACCGTGGACGTGGCTGCAGTGGAGGAGGTGAGGATGGCAACGGCGAGGTGGCTGCGCGTTCGGCAGCGGCGGCTGCGGTGGCGGTGACCACGGTCACCGGAGGCATGGCGGCTTCGGACGGCTAGCCGAGGGTGTGGCAGACGGCTGCATCTGGCCAGCGTGGCATCATTTGGAGGAGGAGTCGGAGGCCGGCTTGGCGCAGCGAGGCGCAGCCGATGGCAGCGGAGGCCGACTCAGCGCGAGAGGCACGGGCGACGGAGACGGAGGTCGGCTTGGCGCGAGAGGCGTAGCCGATGGAGGGAGGCCGGATTGGCGCGAGAGGCGTGTCCGGTGGAGGAGGCCGACTTGGCGCGAGAGGCGCGGCCGGCGGTGGAGGAGGCGACCTCGGTGTGAGGAGGAGCTGCCGGCGGGTGTGGCGCGGTCTTCGGCGCACGAAAGCTGGCCGGCTGGGGACGCCGGTGCAGGGGTCCCACATGTCGGCAGAGCTTGAGTGGTGGTGGAGCATCGGTGCGTCAGCCGTGGATTCGCAGATGGTGAGCGGCGGGTGAAAACCTAGCCCGGCCTTAGCCGGACCGACAACGACGGTTCATTCCCCCTCCTGAGGGCGTTGTCGTGCTGTCTCACCCCTCAAGAGTGGTTGCCGGGTGAAAGCCATGTCTTGGCTCCTCTGAGCCCCGACGGACGGCAGCAACGGTTTTTCCGTCGCTTCTCTTCTTGAAGACGTTGTTTTGGCATCCCCTAGGGGGCGATCTTGTATGTGTTCATTTGTTGGTCTAACGGCGGTCGGTCACGCTTAGCGGCGGCCGGTTCGGTGCTAGCCTTCTTCCGGATTGTGTGTTGGCGCTATCGGTGTGTGGGGGGTGGTATTCAGGGTTGTAATCTTGTACTCCCTCCATTTCAAAATATTTGACACCGTTAACTTTTTAGCACATGTTTAACCGTTCGTCTTATTAAAAAAATTTGTGAAATATGTAAAACTATATGTGTACATGAAAGTATATTTAACAATGAGGGCCTCATCGTTTGGCATATTCATATGCTTATCAGCCAAAATTTGAATTTTCAACGTTAAATTTGGAGCTAATTTTGGAGTTTTTTCATCAAAGTTTATTTTTCAGCCAGATTTTAGATCGCTAAGAACACATATATAAAAGTTTTATTCACAAATTGATTTTCGTTTGCAAAATATGTCATTTGGCATATTCAGAAAATATGCCAAACGATGAGGCTTTGAATCAAATGATATGAAAAGAAAATAATTGCTTTTTTAATAAGACGAATGGTAGGTTAAAGATGTCAAATATTTTGAAACGGAGGGAGTAATTTTTTCCAGCTCAATAGAACTTCGCACCATTAAATAAAACAAGCGAGAACGTGTTTCAAAACCGTTCACCGGGCGCCAGGCGGTCACAGCTGGTGATGGCGCGACGTACGTACTCCTGTATAACGGACTTGCGGAGTTCACACCACACGCACGGCTCCGGGAGCGGTCCCCCCAGAAAACGACACAAAACTAGCCGTTACGCCGCGTTGCCGACGGCGAGACGGAGATCCCGACCGTCGAAGCCGAAACGAGCCGTCACGATCGGATCTCCCGCGCGTCGTCGTCCCTTTGGAGGCCACGTGGCGCGTGCATGACGCGCGTGGCCGGCCCGGGGGGAGCGGGGCCCACAAAGTGGGGCCCAGGGCCTTTTTCCTCAGCTGTGTTTTGACCGCGTGTATACGTTGCTCCTTTTCTTTGGAAGCGCCGCGATGTCGTTCGAGACTCCGCTCACCGCCCACGGAGTATTTTTCACATTGTAGTTTTTTTCAAATTTTGTTTTATAAATAGATCTTTAAAATATTATTTTCATTTTCACGGTATCAACGTCGTCAACGTTATGGTTAACGTCGTTTCCCTCGTCGGCGAGTTGTCTTCGATAAGATTATTACGGCCGGCTGTCGTGATTGAGCCACGTCTAACCTCAACTTCTCCAAAGATGATCCTCCCTCCATTTCAAATTGATCTAAATATTTTATAGGTACATCAAAACCAACAAAAACTAATAACTATCTCATACTATATAACAAACTCGATACATACAACATCCCCACTATTTCCTAGCCAATAACAAATCAAGATATTGCATGTGGGTTATAAATACTTGTGTGTATGGATGCGTGTATCCATATCCATTTACTCCTATACAAATAACGAATAGACCTAATGAATGAATATAAATACGTAGATCATTTAGAAATAAAAAAAACTATAAAAAAAACTATATGCAGATCATTTAGTAAAAAGCAAAGGTCTCTTTATTACTCTCTTTAGCAGGTTGTGGTTAAACAATAAAGCTAATGGTTAGTCTGACGCTAAGGCGGTGCTAAAGCAAAGTTCAGTTTGTGTGAACGTATCAGAAGGCAATACATGATGTAACATGTTTCTTTCTTTCCGAGTAATGTAACATGGCTGATACTATAACTGGATTAGGCAAGTTTTTTAATTGTCCCGGAAGCGCTAATTCACTCCGAACTCATGTTAATGTCCCGTGTTTTTTCCCCCTTTTCTAATAAATTTACAGTTTTCAATTTTTCAACGGACAAAGCGACAGCATAAACAATGGAAAGGAAACACCCATAACCAAACGAAGATACCAAACCAACTCCACCATAATCTTCCGTGTAATCAGTTAAAAACATTAATCAAATCTTCCGTGACAACGATCCATCGAATCAAACCTCCCCCCATCCCCGTTAATCTCACCGCCTCCCATCCCATCTCATCTCATCATTTTCATCTCCACAAATAAACTCGTCTCGCTCCCTTGCCCACGCCGCCGCGCCGATCGCCTCCCCCCCAGATCAATCGACCACACCAATCTCCTCCTCTCGTCGGCGCAGCCGGAACCCTACCTGAGGCAGACGCCGCCGCCGCCGCATCCCGCGTCTGGGTCATGGAGGGGTTCGCGAGGGCGGTGGAGGACGGGCTGAAGCTGTCGAAGAGGCTGGTGCTGCCGGGGGGGCTGCCGCCGCCGAGGCCACTGGCGGGGATGGACCGCGGCGTTGGGGGTGGGGGTGGGGGTGATGCCTCCGTGGCGGCGCTGCTGCTGCCGTCGGCGCCGATGGCGTACGCGGTGGTGACCGACCCGGGGGCGGTCGACACCCCCGACGTGCCCAGCTACCAGCCATACGTGTACGGCCGCCTCGACCCCCCCGCGCTGATCCCGCTCCAGATGAAGGAGGTCGACCTGTCCGTCGACTGCGCGCTCGGCGAGGCCGCTGTCACCGTCCGCGCGCGGTGGTGGCTGCACTGCATCACCCGCAGCCGCGACTGCGACGTCCGCATCGTCGTGCCCATGGGCGGCCAGGTAAATCTCGATCGGATCACATTTTGGCGATTTTTTTTGTTTTACCCCCTAGTGTAGCTGTGTTGTTCCCTTCTCCTGCCTCGTAGATTTGGTTTGGTGAGGTTCGAAATGATTGGTGCTGTGCTATGTATGATTCCGGCTGTTTGGCTAGTGTTATTACATAGTTGGGAACCATGAATTTGTTGGATTTGTTTTTGCGGCATGTATATGTGCCTCTCGATTTGCAGTTTTGATTCTCCATTGAGCCGTTAGTTCTATTGTTTTCTTCACATGGATGCTTTGTTGGTTTTGTACCTTATTGTTGACTGTGCTGTTGGAATGGTTGGTGGCAACATTATTCAGGTGTTTGCTTAACCCAGTGTTTGTCCAAGTGGAATATGTTCTCTTTTTTTTTTGTTCATATGGTTCGTTTGATTGAGTTGTCTTGAGGTGGTTGACCGCAAATCATGGCGTGCTCTGCACTAAATTCTATACTTTCTTTATAACTAGTTTATGAATTCCAGCTGACTAAATGGATGCCTTTGGTTATATTACAAGAGCAATTTTCAGTAAAAAGTGGCATAAGCAAGTGAAAGTAATTCCTTGCTTTGTCCTATGGAAATCAAACACAAGAAGGAATGTGCTGGTTTAGCAGAGTGGTAACCTGGCTTGTGTATCAAAAATGAGGCAGCTAGGAAGAAGAAATATGTTGATGTGTACTGAAATATGTTGCTTCGTGTCATTTGGAAACATATTGTATAGCTTGTTCTTTACTTCAGCATCTAGAAGTACACATGATGCTCCATTGCTCCTTTTATGTCTGGTTGTAGAATATAATGGCTTGCAGAATGGAGATAATTCGGTGGTGAAGTTATTTGTCTTGGATGACTATAGCATATTATTCATTGGTGTTGGGTGGTTGTTATCTTGCCTAGCGAAGTTTATTAACAACAACTTGGAAATTTGTAATAAATAACTCACATACACTAATATTTGATATTTTGAAACATCTGATTCTACTTTCCATCCGTAGGAAACATCACCATTAAATGAACATTAGGCATCTACTAGTATATTATGTTTAATTATGTTATATGAGTTGCATTAATTTCCATGTTTGTCTTGTTCTCAACCTATGAACGGTTTGGCTAATAGGGTTCAATTCTAGGAGCCGAGGTTACCGTTGGAAGAAGATCATATAATACTCAAGTAATTGAAGTAGAAGATCACACTACAGAGAATGCTGCAAAAGCTGATAGTGGCGGACTCTTGAAACCCCAATTATTTTATTTGACAATATCACAGGTACATGCTAAATGCAGAACTGTCTTTTGTTCTCTTCTTTGAACTTTTGGAATTGGAGTCTTACTTTGAAGATTCATTGCCATCTTGCCGATAAAGATTGAGGGTGGGGCGGATATTTCTGCCACAATCAGATGGTCTCAGAAGCTACACTATGACAATGGACGATTCTCAGTGGACATACCGTTCCGTTTTCCATATTATGTTAACCCATTGCCAAAAGTATTCATGAAAAGGGAGAAAATTCAGTTGACTGTGAATAGTGGTTTCAGTAAAGAGGTTTTACTGCAGGGAACAAGCCACCCGTTGAAGGTAATCATTTTTTTTTGCTAGAACTCTTTTGATCTGCATTTCCGGGCAATTGGCATCAGTGCTTTTACAACATTTAATCTTCAAAAGAGTTTCCCTTACTATTTCAGGAAAAAGGTAGGCAGGGTGAGAAGTTGTCTTTCCAGCATGAAGCAACTGTTGAGAATTGGTCAAGCAAAGATTTCAATTTTTCATACAGTGTGAGTTTCCCTTTTGTGATCTTCTTTATTAGCTGTAATCGGTAGTCACTTCTTTAAGTAGTTATGAGCTCACTAGTTCCTGTGATAATCTGACTTTCCAAGGCTTCTCAAATTTTTCTTTTTTTGTGAGCATATGTTAGTTGCAGATGTAACTGAAATCTGGCTCGAGAACTGTTTACTGTTTCAAAACTGCAATAGCTAAATATATGTTCAGATTTGTCTGATTTATGTTCATTCCTATAGGTTTATTCTGGTGACTTATCTGGTGGTGTGCTTGTTCAACCATCGACATTGCGTGATTATGATGATAGAGATAGGTTCTGCATATTTCTTTTACCTGGAGGTGGCAACAGAAAGGTTAGTTGCTCTTACTTTTGCGGGGTTTCGTCCCATAGTTTTTATTTTTATTTATTTAAGCATATCTTCCTTGAGTGAGATATCTGCAGTTGACAAAACTTTTATATTTAGAAGAGGGCCTCTAGCAGAAACCTTTCTGATGAAGCTAATGTAGAACTACTTTTTTATAGAACCAATCAACAAACCCACCATTCTAAACTGCCATTTGGTGATCTTTTTCTAGTGAAATTCCACTAGCTATGTGCAAACTACAATCTGGACTTCTTTTAGCAAATACTATCAGGATATTTTGCGATTGTAAATCATTAAAGTTATAGTAAATAAGGATGTTACTGAGGTGGCCTTGTTCATAGCACTTTTGGTTTATTGACACAGAAGTACATTCCCTTTTTCCTTCTTCTGTGTTTCACAAAATCTCTCTCCTTGTTCCTATATCTCACCTGAGCAATTCAATAGGTCTTCAGAAAAGCAGTTGTGTTTGTCATTGATACAAGTGGAAGCATGCAAGGACATCCGCTTGAGAATGTGAAGAATGCGATGTCTACTGCTCTGTCAGAACTCACAGAAGGAGATTACTTCAACATTATAACATTTAATGATGAGCTGCACTCATTCTCATCGTGTTTGGAGAAAGTAAATGAGAAATCAATAGCAAGTGCACTTGACTGGATAAACTTAAACTTTGTTGCTGGGGGTGGTACAGATATTATGCATCCTTTGAATGAGGTATTATTGAATATTAAATCTCGATTGTGAATAGATGCATATGTAGTATTCTTTTTTATTCTATTACTGTTAATACTCTCACTTTATTTTTCATGAAAGGCAATGGCATCATTGTCAAGTGCTCATGATGTGCTTCCACAAATCTTTCTTATGACTGATGGATCAGTTGATGATGAACATAATATATGCCAAACTGTGAAAACGGAGCTCATCAGCAGAGGATCTAAATCTCCTCGGATTTCTACTTTTGGACTAGGTAATGTTAAGGAGAGCGTCAAATATACAATTATCTCATTATTCAAAACTCTTGACTTATCTCATGGATCACATGAAAATTCTCCTCCCTACTTTTTGCACCAACGCTCATGTATTTCTCTATCTCCAAATATCCTTTCTTGTGTAAGAGAAAAATGCTTACACCATAAGTCAACAGACCAGTCAGTGTGGTGATATATGCTGCCAGCTTGTGATGAGACGAACCATATTTTAATTACTCTGCTGTTTTAGTTTTGTACTACTTCGTTACTGATTGCTTACAGTTTACCTGATATATTCTTTTGCTCTTTTCATTTTATCACTGGAATAACAGGTTTGTATTGCAACCACTATTTCTTGCGCATGCTGGCATCAATAGGCAGGGGGCATTATGATGCTGCATTTGAGACAGGTACCAAGCCCCTAAACCCTTTTGTTCTCATCATAGCAAACAGTATGCTCTTACCTTTATGTTGGTCTTTAAACTTGAAGGTTAGAACAATGATCTACACAGTCTACCCTTTCTCCATGGATTTCTTAGCTTTTCCTGAGACACACGATATATACTGTTATCTCAACCAAATTATAATAGAAAAACCAAACTGCAATCAGTTCATATTGTTAGAGGTGGCAATAATGTTTTCTATGAAGGGATCCTCTTGCTCTGCAATCTAAGAGCTAGTTGTACTCTTGGTTTGCAATTTTCCACGTAACACTGTTTCTTTATGATCCCTGCATGCTGTTTAAGTTGACACTCCATCTTGCATTCTACCAATACATTATTGTTATTGATCTGGATTTATTCCTGAAGTTCATATCTAAGCAATACTGTTCTATTATATGCATTAATTGGACAAATATGACTTTTATGAAGTCCATGTAACATCTTCATAAACCTTTTTTTTTTTGGTGAATTGTTTTTGCAGGATCAATTGAGAGTCAGGTACTTAGGTGGTTCAGGAAAGCATCGAGTACAATAGTCGCAAACATCTCCATTGATGCTACAGCACATCTTGATGAATTTGAAGTGAGTTAATTCATCACTAACTACTCAATATTGTAAATTTGGTTATGTAGAGATAGATATGTAAGACGAGTAATGCCATCAAGGTGGTTCTGGCTGCATTGCGATCATGTTTCATAATGAAATTGACTCTTTTTCAGTATTTGATTTGTGATTTCCCAACTCATTTTCTCTGGTAGTGTATGTGTGCTGTGTTCATTGCTGCCATACCATCTTATACTGCTCTTCCTAGCAAAGAGCCTGTCCTGTATATAGAAATAATTATTTGCTGTATGGAAGGGTGGTTTGTGGGTATGCTTTTTGTAGGTGTAACTAGTAGTAGCTAGAAAAAAACAGTAGTTTTATTGTCTTCTGACTGTTCCTTTCCTCCAATTCAGATCGATTCTGAATACATTCCAGACATTTCAGCAAAAAGTCCTTTATGTATATCTGGGAAATACCAAGGCAAGTTCCCAGATATGGTTACAGCTAAAGGTTACTTGGCTGACATGAGAGAGATCTCGATTGAACTGAAGGTGCAGCATATAAAGGATATACCCCTTGACAAAGTAAGATGCTCACTATTGTGTACATTTGGTTTCTCTTCTTTCCATTGAGAAACTTGCACAATATCATACTTGGGGCCATAGATTTCTCGAGTATTCTAATAATATATGCATTTTTTTTATTTATGATTTCTAGGTTTTGGCGGCACAGCAGATTGGCCTTCTCACAGCGAAGGCATGGCTTTCTTCTGACAAGCAACTGGAGAGAAAGGTGAGTTTATGTTTCAGGCTTTTGGCTAATGGTTGCATTATACACGTTCTTCGCTTTATACCTCCACCGAATTTTGGAGTCATGAGATATAGTGAAGATAATCGGTAATGTTTGAAAGTTCTCACATTGCTTGTCTGAAGCATTTAAGCATTTAATGGGCAATACATTGAAAAATGCTTGAGTTCGCTTGGGCTTTATGGGAACCAATCTCCTACGCACGTAAAACGGAGCGGTCCATTAGCACGTGATTAATTAAGTATTAGCTTTTTTTTTCAAAAATGGGTCAATATGATTTTTTTAAGCAACTTTCATATAGAAACTTTTTGCAAAACACACACCGTTTAGCGGTTTGAAAAACATGCGCACGAAACATGATGGAGAGGAGATGGGAACTTGGTGTGCCGAACACAGAGTTCCCAACTCACCCCTCTCTTTTTCCGCGCGCATGTTTTTCAAACTACTAAACGATGTGTTTTTTTGCAAAAAGTTTCTGTACAAAAGTTGCTTTAAAAAATCATATTGATCCATTTTTGAAAAAAAAATAGTAAATACTTAATCACGCGCTAATGGACCGATCCGTTTTCCGTGCGGGGAGTTTAGTTCCCAACTCCCCATATCCGAACACAGCCTTAGGGTGTGTTTAGTTCACGCCAAAATTATAAGTTTGGTTGAAATTGGAATGATGTGATGGAAAAGTTGGAAGTTTGTGTGTGTAGGAATGTTTTGATGTGATGGAAAAGTTGGAAGTTTGAAGAAAAAGTTTGGAACTAAACTCAGCCCTAGTGTGGTTGTTGGTGCTGAATATTATTTTGATGTTCGCTTTCCATTTCATTTATTCCCTGAACTAGTTTGAAATCTTTATAGGTCACATTCTCTTGTGAATTGCAGTTGCCCCTGAAATATGTTACTTTCTTTAGTAGTTTGAGTTCCATTCAGTTAGCAGTATATGGGTTTCAGTAACTCCATTTCGTTTGATTTTTGAAGGTGGTGAAACTAAGCATTCAAAATAGCATTCCTTCAGAGTACACGAGCATGGTCCTACTTCAAACATTGGAGAAGGTAGATGCAGCACAAAAGGTAAGTCCCACTGTTTTTATAATAATACTAATGGTCCCTGCTTATAAACTGGTTTACGAGAAATGGATCTTATGACAACCACGCTAGCTCAGAACTCCCAACTAACTTGCCTGTTTACTCGAACAGGTCAAGCAGAAACTGAAAGGTCACAAGGGCCCCGACGAACCTCGACGGATCCCGCTCCAATGCCTCAAGCTCGGGTTCGGCGACCGGGCCGCCACCAGGGAGAACCTCGTCACGGGTTTCGGCGACGTGAAGCCGCTGGAGACGTTCGAGATCCTCAACAAGGCCGCCGGCTGCTGCAGCCGCCTCGCCGACTGCCTCTGCTGCATGTGCTGCATCAAGGCCTGCAACAAGATGAACGACCAGTGCGCCATCGTGATGACGCAGGTCTGCGCGGCGTTCGCCTGCCTCGGCTGCTACGAGTGCTGCGCCGAGCTGTGTTCAGGGTCCGACTCGTAGCCGTCTGGTTTTGTGTTTGTAATTTGGGGAGAGAGGAGAGTATTCGAGTGTACATAGATAGAGTTTGCGAAGAAGAAAAAAAAGCCCGTGCATCTCCATACTGTACAGCTTGATCAAGGATGGTCACTTGGTCAGGTGATCAGGTCGGTCGTTGGTTGTACAATTTACCCATGAAAAAGCCATCAGGTTTCAGGTTTGGACCTCTCCAAAGTCCAAACGTTCTGGTGCTGGTTTAGAGACATTTGTGTGTTGTTTGGTTTTGAGGAATCAAGCCATTTATGGGATGATGGGGGCGATAAGATAGATCAAGTTGTTCTGTTCCTGTTACTCGGACAAAACAAATCGATAGAATCGAGTGGTCAATTGACTCGAACGCCCATTGGCCATTGGGAGTGTATTTCATCCTGGTCATCTACTCCTTTCATTTGGGTAGTGCCATGCATGAACCTACATCGCAATTCGCAAGACGTGGAAAAAAAGATATTGACAAATAACGTATTTCCCCACAAAGGAACTAGTGAGTTCGCTAGTACGGCCAATCAGAGTCCATCCAAATTGGCCAACATGTGGTTATATATCGATTTTTTCCTGTCTCAGTCTTAATGAGGGAAAACAATGTATATTAATTTATGACTTGATGATCTTAAAACTTGCAGTTGCGACTTACATTTTTTTATTTACTCACCCACTATGAACTAAACAATGGCTACTCTCGGCCAGTACAGCCTCTGCCTTGTTGCTACGTCCCATTTTAAATCCAGTTGTGAGTTTTGGTGTCTAATGTTTGACCGTCCATCTTATTTAAAAAAATTATATATATTTCTTTTTGAAAAAATTAGTCATACATAAAATACTATTTATATCTTATCATCTAATAACAATAAAATTACTAATCATAAAAAAAATTTAAATAAGATGAACGGCCAAATATTATACATATATTGTACAAAACTACGATCTTTCTAGGATGGTGGTAGTACATTCTAAACCATTGTTTTTTTTTGCCCGATAACACGAAAGATACATGTGCATGCACACCCTCATGACTAGTGGCGGAGCTAGAATTTTTCTAAACTTAGGGCTCAATTAGTTGAATATATATATTTTTGCCTTTATCTTCTAGTTTTTAAAGTTTTAAAATGGAATTTCAATGAATATTTAGGATCAGGAATAGGGCTGCAAGCCCAAGCTGCCCTACTCCTGTCTCCGCCCCTGCTCATGACTACTCTTATCAGCACGATCAACATACAAAGGTGAAACAATATTTATGATTGTACAATTTTTTTTAAACCCCGATCGTACATTTTATATTTAGGGAAATTTATAGAAGATCACTCCAAATGTCACACTGAGTTTAAGATTTCTGCTATAAGATGATCTTTTGTGAATACTCACCTCCTAGCTCACCTTAGTTTGATATTCCTCCCCAGTTGCTCACACTATTTTTTTTTCTCTTTTCTCATGTGTTATACGACTTAGCTCATCTCTTGATGTATATGACCCTGAACACATTATCTTTCTTAGCAACACAGTGTCACACTGAGCTCATTTTCATCGTTTTTGAATCCTCGAAGAAACCAGCCACCCGAAACCCCATGAGGCAAGCGCAGTAGCTCATCTTTCGACAACCCTGATGTTCAAGTGCGGAGACTCGTGATCACACTGCCCAACAAGGTGTTGGCGCGTCATGTGTAAGAATGTCACAATCGTGTCATCAGGCTTGATCAACATGAGTGGTGACCACAACTCCTCCCGTATTAGTATTCATGTGAACACATGTGGGGGGGTTTTTTGTCACGAGAATGGACGAGCAACGGCAATCAGGGGAATCTCAAATCAAGGTGAACTAGGAGAGGGGGGGTGTATTTACCACAAATCGTCTTATAGGGGGAAACTCAAACTTATAGTGACATTTGAGATGGTTTTTACAATTTTTCCATTATATGTGTCATAATTTAAATCCTGATAAATAGAGTCATAAATGCATTCAACTTCTTCCTTTATAATCCACCCTGTTGCTACTGCGGCTGCTACCGTACTATGATGGTGTCACGCATGACCCAAGCTAGAACTACAATAATTCTTTATTTCATATTTTATACTCCCTCCATATTTTAATGTATGACGCCGTTGACTTTTTAACCAACGTTTGACCACTCGTCTTATTCAAAAATTTTATGCAAATATAAAAATACTTATGTCATGCTTAAAGAATATTTGATGATAAATCAAGTCACAATAAAATAAATTATAATTACATAAATTTTTTGAATAAGACGAAAGGTCAAACGTTTGTCAAAAAGTTAACAGCGTCATACATTAAAATACGGAGGGAGTACATCTTGAAATATTTACAATATCTCACAAGGCGTAAAAAAAAACAAAAACAAAACAAAAATGAACAACACATTTCCGCACAAGGGAAATGATCAGCTTTTGCAGTTCGGCCAATGAGAGCCCACCCATATGGGCCAACATGGATCCCGGGGAGGACAAGTGTCACGACCAGGCTCCTCCGTGTCGGGCTGACACCTGTTTGTTAATGACCACTCATCGATCAAATTACCCCCCTCTCTTTGATTAACCAAAACTTTCTCCGCCATTAATTACTCCCCACGAGGCACAGAGGCCTCGTTAATCTCCGCCTAAATATCGGGGAGATCGTTCCAGGGGGTGGTTAGTGGCGCTTAATCAAGTTGATTAGGCCCGCGCCCCGGGGGATTAAACTAGGGCACAGATGGATGGGTCCGTGCGAAGCCACGTATACTTTGCACGGATCGATCTGGCCACCGTTGGATCGGCGTGAGGCGGCGGCTGAGGATGCGCCACGTCGGCCGCTTCGGTTGCTGGGCTCTTTGGGCTTTGGCTATTGGCTACCCGCACCGGAACACCTGGGTCGTACGGACGGGGTTGGGGATATTCTACCGGTTTAAAGGACTGGCTCTGGAGCTTTGCAGATCATATATCCTTCCTCATGTGCCCTAGTTTTCAGGATCTTTCTGATGATCGGATGGCTTAGGAAATTCTGAATAAATTTGGTTTTAAATAGGAATTTAAGATTTGGGATCAAATTTGGTTGTATTTTAAAAGATTTAAAAAATTGGGGTTGTTCGGTAGCTAAGTGTACCTTGGTTACAACTGCACAGCCTAGCCGTTTGACACTTGCTGCTGTTGGCGGGTTGCCGTCCTGTTGGCTGGTTATAACCGTTGTTGTCGTTTCTAATTGATAGCTAGCAGTAATGAATTACTTTAATATAGAAATAATGGATTAATGATGGCTTTTTACGACGGATCGGGTATAGGCTTGTTGAAAGCTTGGGGTAGCTACACTGATAAAACTATATTGCCGCTTGAGAAAAAGATACGCAGAAAATAGTACTTCAGGGTTATTTCAGTGTCCAAAAAAGGTGTAGATCCGCATACAACCTATGCAATGTACCTTTGAGAACGAATACCATGAACATGTATTGGCTAAGCTAGTTACACACACTAAAATCCAGTGGCCGCCTTATGAATGGATGGATGCATTCAAACAAGTACGCAATTTGGCCACTAAACTCGCTCGACCGATCGAGATTAGCCAATGGCTCGCTGACTTAATCTCTGTAGCACTCTCACTTCACTTGTAACCCTTCCTATTTAAATTCCATGGGGGGTAGGGGACCCTGAATCCCACTTCCCATTTCTTTTACACCCCAATCTCACCCTCTCCATCTCTCTCTCAAGCTCTAAACTCAATGGTAATGGGCACTTAATAGTAGCACTAATACTAGCTACTGTTTTAGCAGCAGCATCCAAGCCCAATCAAATCAAGCTGCCTCACTGAAAGTCTGAAACTGGCCAATCAGAGAGCTCCTGCAAAAACAACCCTGAAACTACTCTGGTTTGCTATCATCCAGCTAGATTCTGTTGCCTCCTAACATCGTCGTTTCGCCGCCGTCACTTTGCTCGAATCATCAGAGCTCTAGGGCTACCTGCTAATTAACCATAGCCATGGGGGTAAGTAAGCTCGATCAAGTGCATGTTAGGTTTCAGTAAATTATGTGTTTTCATATGAGATATATGTTTGATTTTTTTGTAATTATGTTCTGTTTGCAGATTATTAACTGGATGCAGAATCGACTCAGTACTGCTAAACAAGACAAGAGACGAACTGAAGCTGCTGCTGTGGCCTCGTCAGCTCGCAGTAAGTTTTACTTTGTTTTGATTTGAACATTTGAACCGTTATAATTTTCATGTTAAATTCTTGTGATTCAAACGTGCATGTGTAAGTTATATACGTATATAAGTGGAGTTGGATATATTTTGCATGGTTTTTGACGTTTGTTCGTCGACGTGGATGCATGCATGGATGCTACAGGACGAGGAGGAGGGGGAGGAGAGAGTTGCCGCCAAGAAGAAGCTCGCGACGAGATCAAGATCGCCGGAGATCACCTCCTCTCCATCGGCACGCTCGGGAACGAGTCGCCGCCGCGACCGCCGCCGGCGGCGGCGGCGACGGCGGCAGAGGAGGTGGCGGACTTCACCATCGAGGAGGTGAAGAAGCTGCAGGAGGCGCTGAACAAGCTGCTCCGGCGAGCCAAGTCCACCAAGTCCGGCAGCCGCCGCGGCTCGACGGCGGCGGAGCACGACGCCGACGAGCGCTCCTCCTCCTCCTCCTCCTCCGGCGGCCAGCTGCTGCTGCCGCTCGACAGGTTCCTCAACTGCCCCTCCAGCCTCGAGGTCGACCGGCGCGTGGCGGCGGCCGACGGCGAGTTCTCGCCGGACACGCAGATCATCCTCAGCAAGGCGCGCGACCTCCTCGTCAACACCAATGGCGGCGGCGCCATCAAGCAGAAATCCTTCAGGTTCCTCCTCAAGAAGATGTTTGTCTGTCGCGGCGGCTTCTCGCCGTCGCCGGCGCCGCCGCCCACCTTGAAGGATCCAGTCGAATCAAGAATCGAAAAGGTCTCAATTAAACAGTAGAACAAGTTATCATCTACTCACTCCATTTCATATTATAACATATTATAAGTCGTTTTGAATTTTTTTTCCTAGTTAAACTTTCTTTTAAGTTTGATTACATTAGTAAAAATATAACAAACATATTATCGAAATATATTCAATGTTACATTTAATAAGACTAATTTGACGTCGTAGATGTTGATAATTTTTTCTATAAACTTGGTTAAACATAGAGAAGTTTGATTAGGAAAAAAAACTGAAAACAACTTATGATATGAAATGTTGGTTAAAGATAGAGAAGTTTGATTAGGAAAAAAAGTGAAAACAACTTATGATATGAAATGGAGGGAGTAACTAATAATGATATGATCAGTGACGAAAGTATGAAACAGTGCAAACTAATATGGTTTGTTTTGTTTTGTTTTGCATTTTGTGTTCATATGCAGTTGTTCAGGACGATGCTTCACAAGAGGATGAACGCTCGACCGAGTAATGCTGCGGCGTCGTCGTCGAGGAAATACTATCTTGAGGATAAGCCGAGGGAGAAGATGCAAAGGGAGCATCTCCATGATGATGAAGATGATGATGAGAATGCAGAAGATATCTTTAAATGGGACAAAACTGATTCAGATTGTAAGTGAGAGTTAATATTCTTCTTGCTGCATATATTTGTTTGCATTCATGGACATATTTTCAAACATATATATTGCAGTAAGTATAGTTTGTTTAGAAGTAATTGATTAATTAAGCATCAACTTATGAGTGGATTTTGATGTTTTTTGCAGTCATTGTTCTGGAGATGTAGACCGAGACGCACGATTCAATCCGATCACTATTGTTTGCACAATGGTAAGTGAAATATAATGGAATGTGAACCCTGCACTCTTGCTCAGTCAAATTAAGCACTGAATTCTGGATGCCATTCTGTTTTCTTCAGACTACATGATGGTGGCCTGGTGTCCTGATTTACGCGGAGGAAAATTCACAGTAATTTTGATGCCACAATAATCCCCATTTGTTCATGAGGTTCAGTTGAATGGCGAATCGATCGCACGGGACAACATACAGAACCGAATGCGATGCGCGACGGTGTAATTCTGAACGAAGATCAAACGTCGACTGGCTGGCTAGTTCAATCATTATTGGATTTGAGCTGAAAATAGGAGAAATTTTCAAGCTCTGTTATCTTTTTCTTTTTTTCAGATTTCAGATACAGTTGGTGTACGTTTCACCATATAGTACTACTCCCCCCAATGTATACTCCATTTCCATTAAATTTGTGGGATACAGCAACAAGTTTTCATTTCATTTCATCTGCTAGTGAACCCCTCATGCTCTTATTCTACCTACCCTTGATCATCTCAAGAACATTGGTGCATGATAAATATACACCAGAATGTACCGAAACAGCAGTGCAACTAGGGTTCTTGGGGCATGCCCATGGCCGAAATCGGTAAGCCAACCTGGAGCAGAGGCTACAAAATTCCCAAATCTCCATCGGCATCCTGAATTTCTCTGATCAGGGGCAGGCCCCCCGGCCGGCACATTTGTGTGTGTTTGTGCCCAACTTTGGGAAAAAAAGGTGGCCAGGAGTGGCTGCCAAGCAACATTCTACACCTTTGGCAAATGCCGATGTGCCATTGAATATATATGTGATCACTACTCACTTGTGTGTGTACATTTATGTACTGTATCTTATGTTCAGATGTACTAATATATCCATATATGTACTCTACTAGTAGACTACTAGTATGCTAATATACATTGGTACTCCCACTATCCAATAATATAAGGGATTTTAAGTTTTTACTTACAACGTTTGACCACTCGTCTTATTCAATTTTTTTTGAAATTATTATTTATTTTATTTGTGACTTACTTTATTATCTACAATATTTTAAGCACAACTTTTCGTTTTTTATATTTGAAAAAGAAATTAAATAAGATGAGTGGTCAAATGTTACAAGCAAAAACTTAAAATCCCTTATATTGTGGGACGGATGGAGTACTTGATTTGGATGATTGATGAAGAGGCCCTTTTCTCTCATGAGACATTTGGTCTTTGTTAGATGAGGAAGGATCCTAGGGATCCACAAGATGAGAGATAAACTTAAATAGGAGCTATGCATGATACTATGCTGGTAGAGTTTGTTATCAAGAGCTAATAGTCCAGATTAATGTGCATTCATTAATCTCTGACTCTTGAAGAATGTCTGGACAGAAAAGAGGCACCCATCATCATTCACCGTTGGATCGATGAACAAAATAAAAGTAGTACACATCTGGGTGTGTGTGGAGTTCTAGAATGAAGGCTAGAGAAGCAGCGAGAAGCTGCCGCGATGTGGTCCTGAATCCCGTGTCGCTTTTCGGCTAGAAAAGAAATGCATATATATCTGAACATGCGGTTTCTGAATCTACACCGAGCTTAGATATCATCGCATTGCATGCAGTCCTATAGATTATCTACTACTAATCTATGGTGTTAGTAACTGATGATGATCAACTTCTGATGGGTGACATATCTGCGGTGAATCACTCAGATATTGCTGTATCCCTCTGGGAACTAGCAGTTGACTAGCTAGTGCCTAGTAGACACTAGTCGAGGATTTCCAGGGTAGACTGACAAAGAATTAATGGAAAGAGTGAAGGTTACTAGGTGAAGCAGGAAATTTTACTGCTCAGGATCATATGCTGCCTATGTAGGTCAAAGATCGGATGTGCTTATCGTAAGCTGAATATTCCTTAAGCAGCTTTCAAGAGGATTGTGAAGAGAACTTTAATTATCGCATATTGCCTAGACTGCGTTCGAGTGCAGGAGAAAGAGAGAGAGTTTTGTTTTTCGCGCGCACGTTTCCAGAAGTACTAAACGGTATGTGTTTTGTAAAAAATTTCTATAGAAAAGTTATTTTAAAAAATCATATTAATCCATTTTAAAAGTTTAAAATAATTAATACTCAATTAATCATGTACTAGCTCACCTCGTTTTGCGTATCTTCCTAATCTCCTCAATCCCCTCCTTCTCAAACACACCTAGTGTTGCTTCAGCAATGCCAGCACACGAGCCACGAGTCAGGGATGCCAATGGAAGAAAACCGATACCGAGAGATGAAACCACCTATTTTGCCATGATAATTGTTTCTTTGATCGTGATATATACACCAACACTCAGCTGTGAATTCACCAATTCGAACCTGATAAGTGATAACAGTAGACAATGCTCTTCATTACAGAAAAGAAAGTAGAAGATGTGTGACAAACCGAACATCGATACCGAACGGAAATCACGTATTTCAGGACAGGCCTGATGAGAGCGCACAGGGCTATACTTCAGAAGAGCGAAAAAACCAGGCTGTGCAATGTATAAGAGATAGAACAAACAGCACAACCAGAGTTTCCCCTAGAGTTTTGGTAGGAGCAGAAAAACTTTAGCCGCAAAAGCGATGAAGCAATCAAGCAAAGCGAAAGACGGGAGAATTGAAGACCGCATCAAAACTGGATCGACCAACAATGCCGCTATGGTGACACAGGCAGACACAGTAATAATAACCTGATTGGTCTTTAAACATTAAAGGAGGAGAAAACGATCTCAGTAGAAGTAGAGTGCTACAATCTCAACACAAAACGGGCTCAAGTACTAGTTGACACCACGAACGACACATCAATGGTAATTCAAACTTCTAGATTGAAGTATCAACGGTAATTCAAACTTCCGGATTTTTCTTTTTATCTTTGTGCACCGATCGCCATCACCTGACTCAAGGAAGATCTCTGCAATAAAACATAATCAAAACATTAGTTCTGAACAAGGATGGCTCAAGGCAGATGAAATTTACATGACCATATGAAATCAAATTGATGTGCTGCAAATGAGATATCTAGATATGAGCAACTTGCTGAATAAAGAGAGTAATATGCAGCAAATCAGGTATCTAAGCCTACTGAATAAAGAGAGTAATGTGCAGCAAATGAGGTATCTAGATATGAAACATCAGGACATTATCATTTACAGAATAATATATATGGCATGCATCATCATTTAAAGAATAATATAGGATCGATTCCTTAAAATAAGACAGCTGGTCATCCGATTGCTTCAGTATAATAACAAGAACAACGCTAGCAAATAAAACGACGGGCTCTGATACTTATGGAATAACTTACAGATCTTGTTGAACGCAACAATGTCGCAGCTCTGGATGTACTCATTCGCTGGTTCGGTGTAGAAGTAGTCCTCAATCAGACTATCAACCGACACAAGATCATCGACAATGGTCATCATGATTTGCAATTTCTTGATACCGTAACCAACCGGGACAAGCTTGGCTGCAAACAGTGGTATATATTCATGTCACAATCTAACCAAACTAGCAAAAGCAAAAGACAGTACATTCGTAGGAAGAAATTTAATGTAGTAACATACATGCGCCCCAAAGGAGGCCTTCCATCTTAACATTCCTCACAGCTTCTTCCAATTTGGTCATGTCAGTCTCATCGTCCCATGGTTTGACATCAAGCAACACTGAGGACTTCCCAGCTGAATAAAAAGGTGTTGACAAGTTAGAAGTAGCACTTTGCATTATAATGAATAGTGATGATTTGGTCTTAATTTACAGCTACAGATGAGAATAAAATAAAATGAATAATTGTATTATTCATTGCATAAAAATGGTATAGTATAATGCAGGATGGCATACATTCCTTCTTCTTGCCAGAAGCCTTGACAGCAGCAGCACGCTCCTCAGCTGCCTTCTTCTCCTCTTCAGTCTCCTCACCAAAAAGGTCAACATCGTCATCATCGTCATCATCAGCTGCAGGAGCCTGAAATTAGAAGATATGATGATATATTAGAGATGGTAACCAGCACCATTGAACCACAAAAACGTAATTTGCAAACAGCATCAAATCACAATTCACAGTACTATGCTAGAACACTTCACAGATTTCAGGCAAACAAGACAAGGCTAGGGTTGTATGACCTTTGCATCAGCAACATCAGGGGTTGAAGCTGAAGGAACAGCTGTCGACTCGACCTTTACGCCTTGACCATCAGCAGTAACTCCACTGAAATGCAACATTCAGAAAATTCACAACACTGAACATAAAATGTAAGAGAATAAAAAAAGGGGAAAAATGCATACCTCAGACGTAGGAGTGCATCAATGTGAGTAAACCACCTAGCAACATTGGTATAGCTTGAAGAGGGCGCAGTTGAAAATGCAGAGTACACAGCCAAGTCATCGTTGGAGGCTTGGTACCTGGAAACAGATAATTGAAGGGTTTAAGTCCAGTGAACATAAATGGCAATTCAGAAAATAAGGTGGACAGTGGACACTGATCATATACCCAGAGATGTAGCTGCGAGTGAGAAGGTACTCATCGAGCTTTTTGAGGCCTGCCTCTGAGCTAACGTTGGTGAAAGAAACCGCCATCTCCCCCTCAAGAAAAAAGACTGAAAGTGACCTGTTGGCACATAGAGAATTGTTTCAATCAACCAAAAGAGCTAATTCACAATAACCAATGCATGGTACAATTTACAACCATAGATGTTACTTAAGTTGTACATCAGTACTGAATCTAAACCTTTCATTTGTTTCTCAAGTTTCATATCTTAACTAAAAGTTGAAACATGACAGCATTTCACACATTGGACTTCATACCCAACTAATAACTAGGCATTCAGAAATAAAAGCTTCTAGTGCATTGAACTACATAAACAACTACACAATTGAACACCGCATCCGGATGCTATGGAAGAGCACCAGCAAATCAAAAACAACACTCCTATATCCACTACAGCAGTACAGCTATGCATCTCTTCACTAATAGTATACAAATCTAAGCACAGGAACTCCAATAACTTAAAACTTTGCTTCAAGGTTCAAACAGCACTAACTCATCATGATTCCAAGAACCAGGAGACCACGAACAGCATGTATCCACTAAGGCCAGCAGCTTCCCCACTCAAAAAATCTAGCTACAAAATCACAGACGAACCAATCCCCCCAAACCTAATCGCCACACCATTCGACGGAAAACTAACTAACACAAGGTGAATCCATCAGAGCTAAACAGGTCAACAAACACCGGAAATCTCGCGCACGGCTCCACCAAACAGAACAACAGAACGGCGCCAAATCGGCGAGATGCCTGACGAGGTGACGAACTATCCGGGGGAGGGACGAGGGGGAGCTTGCGGCGGCGAGGCTTACCGGATTGGATCGGCGGCGAGGGGAGGAGGAGGAGAGGCAGCGGCGGCGGCTGCTGGCGACGGCGCGGTGTAGGAGAGGCGAGACGCAGCGGGGGGCGAGCGAATATATATTGAGGGTTTGTGTGGCTGGTCTCAGCCGTCGGATCGGATCCAACGGTGAGGGGGATTCCTTCTCGGGGACGGGATCTGATGGGCCGTCGTATTGCATCTGGATTGATGGGCCGTCCTATTGGCATCTGGATTATTGGGCCGAATCTGATTCGTATGCTTGAATCGCAATACTGGATATCTCGACTCTCCAACTATTAAACCCTAAGCCCTAAGCTGTCGGAGATATGGGCCCGGGGGTATGCGAAGTGAGGGGAATCTACCTTCCCATCCTACCACGTGTCCCTACAGCATGGTCCTGTCCCCGCATTCCACGAACCGCAGGAGCGGCCGGGGTGTCGGGGCCTCGGGGTGCCACGTCATGCCCCTCGGGCCCTTGCACTGCTTTGCCCCAAGGCCCTCGCCCAGCCGCCGTTTGGCGGGGGGAGCAAGCGAGGAGGGGCCCCAGGCTGAACTTCCTTTAATGCGCACAGCGCCCCAACTGCCCCATGTCGCATTTAATGCAGTGGGGCAGACGTGCGGCGTGCTAAACTGACGCGCGATGGTCAAGAATGACCGGTCTGTGACCGGCCTGACGCCGGTCACGTCTGACTGGACGGACAACCGTGCTCCCACGTCGCATTTGCTTCCGGTGAAGTGGAGGTAGGTATGGCCCGTCCCATCGGGGGGTCATTCGGACGGCGGCCACCACAAGTCTTCATCTATTAATGAGGGAATGACAGGGCTGTCCCCCGTGTCAGGCGAGGGACGGCGCTGGGCCCCGCTCAAGGACAAGCTATGGTTTAGCTTCCAGGCGGGCACGGGTCGAGTTCCAATCAAGATATGGTGGGTCCCCACCCGAAAAAAGAGTAGGTAGAGGCGGTGCATGTGGTATCCCCTTGAGGTATAAAAGGAGGACCTTACCCACCGAGAAAGAGGACGACTCTCAGAAAACCTGAGCTTGTGGAGGAGGGAAGTAAGAGTGTTCTCCCGAGTTTAGGAACCATTGTAACTCTCAGTCTAAATCCTATACACAGAAGTAGGGTATTACGCTTCATAGCGGCCCGAACCTGTATAATTTGGTTATGTGCGAGCTAGCTAGGAGCCTTGGGGACGGATACGCGATTTCTAGAGGCGAGCTTCTTCCCCGGCCGAACTCACGAAAGGGGGGTCTCACGATCTCCCGCTAGAGAGGATCACTCCTCGACAGACGCCTACAACACCGCCACGTATGCTCCATGATAGTGAACAGTCCTCCAAAACCGTTGAGGGAGACAAATTACACCAGTTTTAATAGTTGGGGGTCAAAATATCCGCTATTACGGTTTAAAGATACAAATTAGGTTAAGACACTAGTTAAGGGAGTCAAAGTAGACATATTCCATTTTCAATTGGGTGTTGTTTCAAATTAGGTCCAATTGGAGGGGGAAAATGGTTTGTTTGCTAGGCTATTGCTTTCTCCCCTATGTTTTGAACTTCAGTTTCCATTTTAAAATGCATGTAAAAACAAGGTCAAAATTCATGTCAAGCTTGAACTTGACCTTTTTTTTTTTGAAATTGAACATTTGAAAAATCACGTAAAAAAACAGAGGCAAAATAGTTGGGCTGTTTTGAATTAGGCCCGGTTGAAGGCGAAAAGTCTTTTTCTTTTTTGAAACTTTTCCCATTTTCGTTCGGTCATTGAACATCGGTTTATATAGTTATATGGGAAAATCCTCCATTTTCAAAATAAAATTACAGTAAATAATGACAACAGGGTAATCAACAGTAAAATATGGTTATTTGTCGACACCCTTCACCATGTCATCTGTTAGATCGATACTTAAATACCCTTATATAATACTTCTATTTTAGACCGTTGATTTTTTTTATTTTTGAAATAAAAACACCAGTAAAACTTCTCCTAATTATAATACTCACGCTTATTTATAACTACTCCAATTGATCTCTTGTCACTCGATCGGATGCGTAAAGGTCATGAAGCTTAGACGAGACGATCACTTAATTCTGAAAGCAAAAACAAGGTAAGGTAATTATTGATTAAACTAATTAGGCGTGTGCTGGTGGTTAGGTTGTGAGCCAAACGGGGCATGCAGTACACACGGTCATGTGGTTTCCTGCCCAACTGGTGTGAGTTTCTGTCTTGCTGTGCGACTTGTTGCAGGCTTGCGATGAGTACCTTTTGACCTTTTCCTTTTGTTTTGGACTTTTTTGGTTGATTATTAGGATTAGGATGATTTTTGGCTGCAGATATTTGCTAGTGGACTTATGCATGTCAAATGCATGCAAAAGTCACTAGCTAACTTGGTTTATGCCTGAATATCTTATTCTTAATTAGCTCAGTCAGCACATCTGCAATATCCCTTTTTTTTCTTCTTCAATGATCACGTTTATGGGGAAAAAAATATTGTACCTTATGCTACAAATCAAGAACTCAGGGCAGTGGTACCGGTAGAAATATAACAACGCGTAGCAAATACAGGCTATATGTTTTTTTTTTTTAAGACAACAGGCTATATGTTAGCTACAAGTAAATGTCAAGAAGAGATAAACGTAGAGAGGAGAAAAACGAGCTATAGATATAGTCAGCTGTAACACATGGATTTCAATATATCATGTATTTACGTGTGTATGCGAGGTGATCAAATATTGATAGTAAAATATATATTTATAAATTTATTATATGACTAAGCTATTAGAGTGAATGTAGATAACTACTCCCTCTATCCTAGAATATAAGCATTTTTTTACTCTAACACGGTCTCTGAGATGCTACTTTAACCAACAATATCTATAAAAGTAAGATGTTTTAAATAAAAAAAGTTAAATATTATGATAGTTTTTCTAATGATAAATCTACTAATATCAATTTTACATGATTGATCTTTTTTTATTTTTTTGCTGTTAATAGTTACAATTTAAAACATTTGACTCGTTACTATGCTAAGAATGTTTATATTTTGGGACGGTGGAGTATTAGATTTGTTCTTATTGCGGTAATTAACATCGTCGTTGACTTGACATGACCAAGAAAGTGATGGTGTAAGTGTAATCAGGAGAGGACACACACGTGGCTTTCAAACCGCTAAAACCCCAGTGGCACGTCACTAAAACCTCAACTTCAGCTCTGGCATTACACGCTCACGGTCATCCCTTAGTCCACAAGTAAAACTGCCACTAAACAAAGCAAGAGGAATTAAGGAAACTTGTCACAATATCACTGCTCTTCTCAAACCCCTAGGTCTTCTCCACCCAGGAGCGATGTTTATCTGCTCAAGGTACCAAACATTTGCCCACATAACCCTTGTAATGTTGAGCTACAACCTATATTACCACTTCGGTTTTAGGTTAGAAAATCGTTTTAAAACAATAGGCGTTTTGGTCATGGTTCTTTTTTCTCCTTAGTCCGATAATATCATAACTATGTGTATCCTTACTTGATTCAGAGAATGATATTTCCCTCGAAATCTTTGTTTAAAACGCGTGATTAAACGATCCCCGTGTCACTTCATATTGCATAGTGCTCAACGAAATGGAGCCAATCATACACCAAGATAATCTCAATGCTAAATCTTGCTCATCTTTGTTCCCTCTCATTTGTCATTTTCGTCATGCATGTCTGCCTAATTCCATCATGGTTTTGTCACTGTTCCATTATTATTGCAATGGATTCTCTGTATTTTTTTTTTCTTTTTCTTTTCCTCTGTAGTTTAGGGTGTGGACCTAACAAAATTCATGGCTGCCTCCCAACGTCAAAGTCGTCTCTTCCGTTCTCCCTCCACTTCTCGGGATCCCTCCACCTCTCGTATTTCTACTCCACGCCGCCGCCGATGCTGCCGCGGCGGCGGTGGTGGTAGCAGCAGTCTCCCGTCTCCGGCGATGTCAGTGATGCCTTCGATAAGGCGGCTCCTCCTCGCCGGCGCGGCGGTGGCGGTGGTGGTCGTTTCTTGCGCCGTCGTTTGTGCGGAGGCGTCGGTGCATGAGTACGCCGGCGAGAGGTTCGCCGGCGTCGGCAATGGCTTCGTGCTGCACGGCGGCAGCGAGGGTGTCTACGCGTCGGCCACGGCGGAGTCGTTCGTCCGGTACGGTGGCCGGAGCTGGTTGTGGGTGTCAAGTGTCATTGCTTCGTTGTTTGAATTGGTTCTTGGGATGTGACGCGCTCGCCATGGGGGGGTTTCTTGGTGCAGATTCGAGAAGGTGGCGTTCAGGAGGACGCCGGAGGCGGCGTCGGTGGCGGAGGAGGACGGCAACCGGACGGTCACGGTGGCGGCGGTCATCTTCGAGGCCGGCGACCGCGACGCCGTCGGGGCGGTGTCCGACGTCGTCGGCGGCGAGCGCGCGCTGTGCTGCACGCCGGGCATGGCGAGGCGAGGCGGGTGCACGGAGGGGGCGGTCGTGTACCGCGCCCCCGTGTCGTCGAACGCCACCGGCCGCTGGCCCAAGGTGCTCGCCGCGTCGTTCCTCCCGGGCAGCCTCGTCGCGGCGTTCCCCGACGAGACAGTCGCCGTGGCGCGCACCGGGATGTACAGCCTCCACTTCGTCCACTGCGACGCGTCGCTCGCCGCCGGGCAGGTGGTGGCCGCGGAGGGGAAGACCATCTGGAAGAACAGCCGCGGCTACCTCCCGGGGAGGATGGCGCCGCTCAAGCCGTTCTACGGCGCCATGTCGCTGGCGTTCGCCGCGCTCGCCGCGCTCTGGTTCGCCCGGTACGCGAGGTTCTGGCGCGAGGTGTCGCCGCTGCAGAACTTCGCGACGGCGGCCATCGCGCTGGGCATGGTGGAGGTCACCACCTGGTACCTCGACCTCGCCGAGTTCGACGCGTCGGGCGTCCGGCCGGCGGGGACGACGTTCTGGGCGGCGACGTCGGGCGCCGTGCGCGCCGCGGCGTGCCGCGTGCTGGCGCTGCTCGTGGCCATGGGGTACGGCGTGACGAGGCCCGCGCTGGGCTGCGGCAACGCCAGGGTGGCCGCCCTCGGCGCCGCGTTCCTCGCCGCGGCGGAGGTGCTCGACGTCGGCGACAACGTCGGCATCGTCAGTGACCACTCGCCGGCGAGGAGGCTCTTCTTCATTCTCCCCGTCGCCGCCCTCAACACGGTGTTCATCTACTGGATCTTCACCTCGCTGTCAAGAACTATCAGCAAGCTCAAGGTAGCATCATTTGAACTTCCCACTTTCAAAATTCTACCAAAATTCGAATAATTCTTCGAGAATCATCAATGAATTCTGTGATTAATCTGATTCTTGCAGGCGAGGAGGATGACGGCGAAGCTTGAAATGTATCGGAAATTCGCGAATTCTCTCACCATCGCCGTGGCCCTGTCGCTCGGCTGGATCACATTTGAGGTATAACTTCGCTGCAGTCCTAGCTGTTTTCTGATGGCTCAGCAACTTCAGAGAACTGAGGTGGTCTTTGATGCAGGGACTTAACTTTAGTCCCTGTATTTAGATAATAATTTAGAGTATTAAATATAGTATGCTTATAAAATTAATTATATAAATGAAAGCTAATTCGTGAGACAAATTTTTTAAGCTTAATTAATCTATAATTAGATAATGTTTACTGTAGCATCACATAGGCTAATCATGGATTAATTAGGCTCAATAGATTCGTCTCGCGAATTAGTCCAAGATTATGGATGAGTTTTATTAATAGTCTACGTTTAATATTTATTATTAGTGTCCAAAAACATCCGATGTGATAGAGATTTAAAAGTTTTAGTCCTATCTAAACAGGGCCTGAACATTTCAGCATTTGTTTTTGCTCTCATAAATGACTAATCATTTTCTTAGGCCCTGTTTCAACTCTTTTTTTCAAACTTCCAACTTTTCTGTCACATTAAACTTTCCTACACACATAAACTTTCAACTTTTCCGTTACATCATTCTAATTTCTTTAAACTTTCAATTTTACGTGGAACTAAACACAACCTTAGTTGTTTTCGTCCACATTACTGGTGACTTTTATCGTCATGACACTAACTGTTCATGTGGTACATTAGTACAAGCTCGTAAATTAATTAACATAAGAAGACTTTTAGCACTTCAAAATAATGTATGAAAAAAAATTCTAAAATCAAAATTCAGGTCCATTTTAAGATGACTGATGAGCACAACGAGCGGTGGCGAGTGGCGTGGGTAATCCCCGCGGTGTGGGAGCTCATCTCCTTCTTCCTCCTCTGCACCATCTGCATCCTATGGGCGCCCTCACAAAATTCAATGAGGTACATGCTACTACTGCTCACCATTACTGCAGCCCATCATCTTATATCAATATGAAGTTTACCGACTCATGGGTGTGTGCGTGTGGTGTGTCAAGCAGGTTCGCCTACTCGAGGGAGGAGTGTGAGGATGACACGGAGCACGATGACGAGGACGATGACGTGGAGGACACGCGGCCGCTGATCAGGGCCGGGCCGCTGTCCTACGTGGACAACTGGGCGTGCTACGTCACGCAGGACGCCAAGATCATACTGAGGACGGACTCTGGCGTGTACGCTAAAGCCGGCGAAGAGTACAAACGGGTGTGAGCCTGTGAGGAGGAGGAGCGTGCTAGCAGATATGGGACAGAAAATGTCTCAAGTGATTAAGAAGGAGTTGATTAGTTTAAACACTGGTAGGTACACTGTCAAGTGTCAACTGAGTACTTCAATTAGGGGCACTGTTTGTTAAAAAAAGAGAGATGAAAGAGGAGTATTAGGGGAGGGACGTATGATCGCTAGGAGGAGAGGGAAACGATTACCCGCCCACTAACAGCCCCCAGGAAAAAGGGTCATTCTAAAAGCTTTATTATATTAATCAAAGAAATTAATTGTTTGTATCATCTTTCCTCATATATCTATCCTTCAAACCGTCAAAATGACGAGTTCAAAAACTTTTCTATTACATCATAAATTTCAAAAAAAAAGTAAAAGAAAATTAGAATATAATATTCTCATTCATGTGCATAGACTTTATACCATAAATTTTGCACGCATAAACTTTGTGTATAAAAATATTTATATAAAATATTTGAATCCGAATTCGAATTTGAATCGGGTATATAAACTTTTTACTTATACACATTCGCTCTACAAACTTTAGGTGGATAAAGTTTAGATGTGTAAACTTTAGGTATAAACTTACTAAAAAGAGGAAAAGAAAAAAAAACGATCGCTGGCAGCGATTGATCGCCCGTTAGCCTTTCGGCCTTTTCCCTATGTTTTCATTTGTGTATGAAATTGATAACTACCCTGCCAATGCACAGCTTCAAAATTGCAAGTAACCGAAACTGTGCACTTGCCAATGAAAACTGAAATTGCTAAGTAGTATATTTGAATTGACAACACTTCAAATTAAGATTAATGAACAATAACTGACAGCTGAAATTTCTATGCAAATTTTCTTTGACGTGCTAACACTTGAAATTGATTTGGTTGGGGTGCGCCAGGCTTAGGCTGTAGTGCAACGCCTAAACGACGATTGAGGGCCCTAGTGGCAAGCCACTATTGTGAGCCCTCCCCCATAAAAAATAAATTTAATATCAAAGTGGGACACATGGCCCACATATCAGATATTAAACTGATAAGAACAGATACTACACTTGATCTTAGCCAAAAGGCCGAGAAAGGTATGAGTTGTTGCGTGATACTAACCCTGGTATTATAGCTCTCCTGATGCTCCTTTCTCTGAAAACTGACGGTGTGGTACTAAACAGAGCACTGCACCTGGTCTGTTACTTGGGCTAATTGTCTTGCAATCATAACTCTCCAGAGGCCCAAAAAAGACACAGGGGCCCATGTAGATGCCCTTCCAGGCCCAAACCACGGGAAGGCCGAGGTAAAGCCTTCCATGAATTTTTTTCATTTTTAAATGTTTCTTTTAAAATATTTACAGAAATAATCTATTGTTGGAAAAATTTACAAAAATAGACCCTACTACTCTAGTGAAGGGCGGCAAGTTGACGTGGCAGATGGCAGCTCGACGGGCGGTGACGACCGATTGAAAAAGTTGAATTTTTTGCATTAACACCCTTGCCGCGCACTGCTAGGGCGGCAAGAGGCCACCATGCAAAAAAGCCAACCCGGGAAGGGCCATATCAACAGAGTTGGAAAGAAGCATTTGACTTGGTTTTTTTCATCTAGGTCCCTTGCCGCCCTCTAGGAGAGAGGCAAGGGACCTAGATGCAAAAAAAAAACTAGCCAAATGTTTCTTTTCAGCTAGGCAAATTGCATTACGCCCCTTGCCGCCACCAAAGCGCAAAATGTGCACACGGCGCCGTCGAGTCGTCGTCTGCCACGTCAGCTTGCCGCCCTCCACTAGGGTGGCAGGGTCTATTTTTGTAAAATTTTGTGACGATAGATTATTTCTGTAAATATTTTAAAAAAAAATTAAAAATGAAAAAAATTCAGCCTTCCATGACCATGTAAATGTTTGGCTCAACTTTTTTTTTCTCACTCTTAAAAGCCGAAGCAGTTTTTAAATTTTGAAATTTGGATTTTGATATTAGGTCCTTTTTTTTACATATCCTTTTAGCAATCACGAAAAGCGTGAACGCTGTTCAACGAAAGTGACAAGAAAAAGGGCCAAAACGAACACAAAACCAAATTCAAATTTTCAAAATCAGCTGCAAGCCTGCAAGCTCTCCCTACCAAATTCAAAATTCAAAGGAGTATGTCCCTTTCTCAAAAGCTGTTTCAGTCTGTATTCCGTAACCAGTTCTTGCCTGCCTCCATGAAGCGAGGAGATATTTCAGTGAGGAATTGAACGAGACACCGGCGACGCTGCCCAACTCCTCACTGACACCGGCAAAGTCTATTTATTTCTTACTCCATCTCTTTCAGAGAGTGTGTGGCCTTGCAGAAGCAACTTGGCATCAAAGGATCAACCCACATTTGTTTTCTGGAGACCAGGCATTTTTTGAGGAATATCCCAAGTGTTAATTCTTTGATAAATACGCCGGCTTTTCGTTGGAGTTATCTGCCCATGCCAAGAATATTCCTGCCATCTTCCTTCCGGTTATCCTGAGAAGATGGGAGAATGGCTCAATGGAAGTGTAGAGACTTCATTTGTCAATGAAGTTAGGCCGAGTTCGTTTGCGGTTGTTCCTAACCTCCACTTCCTCGTTTCCCGCGAACACGCTTTTCAGTTTCCAAACTGTTAAACGATGCAATTTTATAAAATTTTTATATGTAATATTTACCTTAAAAATCATATTAACCATTTTTATAAAAAGGTTATTTCCTCCGTCCCGAAAGTAGCTACCTAGTATGGTATGTGACACTGCCTAGTACTGTGAATCTGGACAGCCGTACTATCTAGTACTACGAATCTGAACATGAGAGGTAGTGTCACACCCGTACTAGCTACATTTTGGGTTGTCCAGATTCGTAGTACTAGGTAGTGTCACATACCGTACTAGGTAGCTACATTTTGGAACGGAGTAAGTAGCTAATATTGTCACTCCGTTTTTCGCGTATGGGATTACTTCCCAAACCACACCAAAACACACAGCTTCAGTGGGAAAGTTGGGGGCATATTATTATATCTTCCAATTGACATTCGTCTGTTCGACGGTTCACCGCAGACAAACGAAAACTTTGCCATCCCTCTTATGCCACTATGTACCTACTTCGCAGCTACTCACTTTGTTTAATAAAAAATCAATTTAGTATTGGATATGACATTCGTTATATTATAATATATCACATCTAGTTTAGATTTTTTTTTTTTGACGGAGTGAGTAACTCCTGTAGTACATGTGAGGTATATCCGTCCGGGCCAAGAGAATCATCCTGCATAGCCTTCGATTTGAAAATTTTGACAATTGGCATGCCTGCCTATTATTGTAACCGTTTTTAACATGAAGAATTTCTACGCTGCGTTGTGTCACCAAGCACTAATTTGCAGGTGAAGATCGCTGCGAACAGTTGAGGTTGACTCGTTGCATGATCTGAAGATTATGAAATAGGAGTATATATCACGGCCACTCGAGCGTATCAAATCACAAATGATTTTTTGTTCAACGCTTCGCCGCCGCAGCGACATCGTCCATGTGGTTTTTTTTTTTTTGTATTTCTTTTTTTTTCTCTCTTTGACGCCTAACTCTGTCAAACTGCCCCTAACCCAATAACATTCGAAAACAAGAGGAAATTTCGTATTACATTTGAATATTTGAAATCCAAAACACGTATGAATTCGTCTGTATGTATGTTAACTCGCATTTTTACATTATTTAGCCGCTCCTATTTAAGAAGCAGCAAAAAAAATAGAAAAAGAAAAAAAGATCAAGAAGATAATTAAGCAAATTTAATTACAGATTTCGCAGCGCAGAATTTCCCGGCAAAGCCTCCGCCGCCGCCGACGAGGACGAAGAGGCGGTGGTCATTGGATGGGGATGGGGGACGGCGGCTGGAAGGAGCGGAGCCAGTCGGAGTCCGGCAGGGTGAGCGGCGGCAGCGAGTGGCGCCCGTGGGTGGAGCTGCCGCGCCGCACGTCCTCCATGGTGAGCAGCGCCGCCACGGTGTTCCGGAATATCCCGTGCTCCGCCGCCGCGGCGAGCGCCTCGGGCGCCGCCTCCGCCGGCAGCACCGCCGCCTCCGCCATCATCGCCTCGCACTCCCGCACCATCCGCGACACCGTCTCCGTCTTGAAGAAGTGCCGCCGCTCCCGCACCGCCTCCGCCACCGGCGCCGCCAGCGCGCCGCCGGTGCGCTTGTCGTGCTTCTTGAGGATCTTGCCCACCCCGATGTAGTTGATGCTGCTGTAGCTCAGCAGCAGCACCATCTCGCCGTGGAAGTCCACGATCTCCCGCCGGATTCCGGCCACCTCCGCCGCCGCCTCCGCCGCCTTCTTGATCGCCTCCTGCAACTCCTGCAACCAAGAAGGCAAGAACCCATTTCGCCATCAGAAAACTTATCTAAATTCACAAACGAATTGAAGCGAATTGGTGTACGTGCCCTGTGGCGGATGACGAACTCCTCCTCCTGCTCGAGGAAGAAGGAGTCGATCTTGTCGATGTCGGCGGCGAGGGCGGCGACGAAGGCGGCCTCGTCGGCCGGCGAGCCGGAGATGGAGGCGACGATGCGCTTCAGCTCCTTGTAGCTCACGAACTTGTCCCTCCACTCCGGGAGGCTCTGCTCGATCTGCCTCTTGAGCAGCTTCCCAAACTTCATCTCTGCAACTGATCACTGATCAATACCTACAGATAACTGATTAATCTTGTAGCAAGAACAGCATTGGTTAGCTAAATCTGTGTTTGGTGGATTTGTGCGTGGTGAGTGCTCGTGATATAAGAGCAGAGTTTCGTGGAATATTTACCAGCATATGCCAAGCGTGGTGACTGGCGTGATTGCCCAAAACGTGCTATGGACACCCCGTGGATCTATTTGCGCGTCGGGTGTCACATTTTAAGTTTGTGGTTTTATTATACATGCGTATGATTTGTAGCATGGATTTGAGATAGAGTAATATTATTACAATATAGATCGAGTTCTCTCTCTCTTTCTTTTTTTTTTTTGAAAATACTGAGGGTTATTTGTCATCACGTAATCTTATAATTTCAGGTAACATATTGTTCCATCATGAAATTTCATAAAAAAACCTATCTTTATTTGTGCACAATTGTTGCATAATAAATATACCATATATGAAAATATCTAGACCCAAAGTATTGAATGAAATTCCATCTTATAAGAACATCAAATGGAATTAACTCCTTGTATTTGCCCCAATTTTCTTGTTTGAATATAAAGTTTTCTTGAACTTGACAAAAATCTTGATAAAAGTAGCTCCAGATCATTAGGGTTAAAAGTAGTTCCAGATCATTAGGGTTTCTGTGTATGGTTTTATTTGGTGTGTTTTAACTTTAGCAGCACCTCCAAACTCCAAAGTAGAGTAAGAATGTCGCAATAGGCAGGATGGCTAGTGTGGATTTAGTGATTTTTGGTAAAAGGTGTGACATGGGGGGGTCCCTAGAGCACGGATAGAGAAAGAGTGGTGACTAAAATTCTAAGCATACAAGAAGCATATTCTAGGCGTATAGCCAAAACCATGGGTGGCTAGTGACTTTTGCTCCCACACTGCTTCTAGGTTTTGTAGAGCATCAGATGAAAGGGATATGATTCCTTGGGGATCTTCTTGAAGTTACACTGCTAGTTCAGCATGTTTGGAGGCAAAGGCTACCCCACATGGTCACTCGTTTTTGGCAAAGCGAGCCTCACCATAGAAAATTCTTGGTACATCTAAATTGCTGTTTGTAGTATTACATTATTATTTTCGATTTATAGCATCACTCCAAGGAAAAAAAATACTCGAAGCACAAGTTGAAGGAATATATATATTATAGATTTTATGTCTTTTTCAAGAATTACAATAACGATGAAGAACTATATATATGGAGATAGTTCCAAATTATGTGTGACAAAGGTTGATGGTTGCTCCAAGAAAAGGAACAAGTATAGGATATTTTGTGAATTATGCTTTGTTGGCAATTTTATTATCTTGGGCCATGAGTTATATTTGCCTATTCGAGATTCCTTCACTTTTGAGAAATTTTGCCGCTGGAAAAAGAAAAAAACCAAGAAAAATAAATTTTAAAATATATATCTTAGAAGTATGAAGATTATATGTACAAATTAATCTTAAAAACTATTTAAATAAAATAATATATTTATTGATATTTCTATATACATTATAACTGGGAATAGTGGTCGAAGTTATTTTTCAATACCATGTTCTCGTTCAAAACGATAATTATATAAGCTATAGGATATTATTAATATTTCTTTCTTGGAAATGACCTCTCAGCATTGAAATGGCAACTAGCGGCCAGGGAAGAAGAGGTACAAAATTGCAAAGTCATATCATGGAACCTTGCATCACATCAGCAAATCATCCCAAAAAGAACAGAGCACACAAACATGCAGGACCATTCTTTTGACATCAATATTTCTTTTCTTTTTGGCTATATTCTTCCCCGTATAAAAGGGTGGCTGTTAGGGCTAATGAGTTCTCAGTTCATAGTTTATTCAGAGCATATCCACAGAAAATATTGCTTTTGATGTATATATAGTGATGTGTTCTCTTGTTTGCCTTTTTTTACGTCATTGCTTTAGTGGAGTCATGTACTACTTATTTATAGTGGCTGGAAGGATAGCTGGTTAACTCAAGTAGCATGTGTTCTTTTTCCCTGAAAAAAATAAAGTTAGCCATCCATAAGCCTGAGTAAAGGAGCAAATGATAAGACCAGAAGCAATTTTAAGATAGCGGCAACATTTGCTAGTGCAATTTATACTACTACATCTTAAAAAGTGCATCTTTTTAGATGGTCTTAATAAATATATACTCCCTCTGGACAGAAATATACGTCGTTTCAGACAACTCAATTAAACTACACTCAGTGCAAATTGCTTCTCGGAAACGACGAGTAATGTTGACTAGAGAAAGTATATTTGGACTTGCAGTTAGGCGTATATACTAAATGTTTTAAATTCTCCATTTTCTTCTCCCTAAGATTATTTTTTATAGGGCACTAAGATTTTATTTGAAAGATTGTCAATGTTGACAAATGACAAGCTAGTTTGTATACCCTGCTAGTGCCAAAACTTAGATAAATTTTGGTACCACCATTTTTTTTTTCTGAGGTAGAGTTGCCGTTTTAATGTCAACTTAGAGCAAAGCTTTGAGTAGAATCTAGAAATTTTAAATTGGACATTGGTAATGCCAATGATATAAACCACCGTATGCACTATTCCAAATACCAAAATATATCTAGAAAACTATTTAAATATTGGTAGAGTATGTTTTGGCATTAATCTAAAATGGCCTGACAAACTTGGCTAGGATGTATTCCCTCCGTCCCAAATCCCAAAAAAACCCAACCTAGAAGGGGAGTAGGATCTAACATCTCACGCAAGTAAACCGAAGTAACTCGATAGCGCACGATTAAACATCTCATTCATCATTTCTCTGTCTTTTCTTTTTTGTTTTGCAACATCGCTTTTAGCATTTTTATCTGTAGACTGCAACGTCCCAAACTCCAATCCCGTCAATGGGACGTGAATGCCTGCAAGATCAAAAATCAAGACTAGTTAATTGATTAATTAATTAACTAGCATGGTGGCCCGTGCAGATTGCGCAGCTAGTATTATTATATTTTCTCTCGTATAATAGTATATATATGTTTTTTTTCTCAATTTATTATTAAAATATATTAAAATGACAACATAATTTTAAATTTTGTACTACCTTTACCAAACTACCAATGTGTAATACTCATTCTTTATTTTATATATGTGATACTTATTTAAGTATTATCTTTTTTTTCGAAAAAATAGATTAATATGATTTTTTTAAACAATTTTTGTGTAGAAACTTTTTATAAAAAAACACACCATTTAGCAGTTTGGCGTGAAAAAAATATAGGTGGATTGGAAAGTGAGACTCAGCCTGGGGGTTGCTAGTTGGCGCGTGCCCGCGCGCGCCAGCTACTCCCGGCCCAAGGCCCATCAGCCTATTTGTTATTTTTTCGTGATTTATTTTTCCTTTTTCTTTTGCGATTTTTTTTCGCTTTTTTTCCCTTTTTTTCTGATTACTTTTTTTTTAATCTTTAGCACACTTATTATTTTTAAATGTTTTGATTTGAAAGTTTTCGAATCTGGGTCGAAAGTTTTTGAATCTGAGTCGAAAGTTTTCAAATATCGAGTTGAAAGTTTTTAAATCTGAGTCGAAAGCTTTCATATTTTTTCAAATCTTAACTTAAAAATTTTCAAATCTATACTTGAAAGTTTTTAAATCTCGAGTTGAAAGTTTTCAAATATGAGTTGAAAGTTTTTAAATCTGAGTTGAAAATTTTCAAAATTTGTCTTACACATTTAAATTTTAAGTTAAAAATTTTCAAATTGAGTTTTGAAAGTTTTTAAAATTTGACTTCAAAAAATTTTAAATCTAACTTGAAAGTTTTCAATCAGGTAGTAGAAAAAATATTTCAGGAAAAAGGAAATCGTATCTTAATTATCGTCATTATCTACTAATAACTTAGTTAGTTAGGCTAAACTATCCGGAACGCTCGCCCGCCAACCAACGGGCACGCGCGCGTTAGCTTTTCCCACTCAGCCTACCCTACTTGAACTGATGAGCTTTGGTACGGTCGGACGGGCCGCACGACGGTATGGGCTGGATGTTCCGTAAACCGAAGCCCATATTTGAGGCCCACTAACTCAGTACACCCGAAGAGGAGCCCATCCGATCTTCTGAGCCGCGCAATCCGGCCCACCCATGGAAAGCAGATACGGCCCAACCACATCCTTAAACCCCAGGAGCTGCACGGCCATCGCCTCTCGCTCTTCCCCGCCTCCCCGCCGCCGCCGCCGCCGTGGATCCCTCCGCCCACCGCCGGCGAGCCCTTCCGCCGCCGCCTCACCCTAGCGCTGCTCCCGTGGGACGGACTGCGTTCCGCCACTTCCTCGGCGTGCTCCTCCTCCAGCTCACCTCAGTGTCGTCCCTCCCGGTAAGCTCCCCATGGCCTCGCCGCTGTGCCCGCCCACCCCCTGCCCCTCTCATCCAGCTCGCGCCCGGAGACTCGGAGAGTGGACGGCTGCTTCGTCAGTGAGCGATGACCGGGCTCTCGTTCGCGGGAGCTCACTGACCAGGGGATTCTCTGGAACACACAAACTTTTATTATTTCTTTTTTTAAATTATTTCTTTGCTTCAAGCGAGAGCTTGACTGGTATTGTTATAGCGATATGATTTTGTGTTTTTGTTCTCTTTGCAGGAGATTTGATGCAAATTTGTAAACCTGGGCGAATTCTTTCTCGGAGGCCTGGTCCATGAAGTGTAATTTCTGTGTAGGATCTTCTTCCTGCTCATATCCTGTCAATGTAAGGAGGGGATTGGGCGTCCCTTGTCTATGCACAGGGCAGTGCCAGGGTTCCTGCGTCGAGCCCTCATAACCAGAAACCACCCACAGGCGTCGCGATTTACTTCACTGGCTTGTTGCTTGAACAACCTGGATCATCAAGAGCCCACTCAGAGTACCATTTCTGGTGATTATAGACGTCAGTGCCTTCTTCCCTTGATCACACTAGCAGTGCGGACTTCAAACTGGGACGCCGCAAGAAAGATAAGCTTCAGGGAGTGTGAGAGGTTATATGGCCTTTCCCAGTCAATTGGGTTGTTTGCATTGCTTATACAGTCATTCTTGCCTCGGAGAGTCATAGAGGTCCGGTGCTTGATTCAGAGCATTGTCGATTACTGTGGAAATGCTGGTCCGGAGTTGTTTGAGTTGGCACTTATGCTGGTGAACAATTTGGGTGGATCGATAACATTGCTTCAAGTTTATGCTGCGCTCATACGGGTTTTTATAGAGTTGTCAATGTTTGAGGATGCTCTTGTCACCTACATCGAGGCCAAGAAGATTGGAGTTGAGCTTCAGCTTTGCAACTTCTTGCTGAAGTCCTTAGTCAAGAGGAATCAGTTCATGTATGCGAGGAGTTTGTTTGATGATATGAAGAGCACTGGTCCCTCACCAAATGTCTACTCTTATTCAGTTTTGATGAGTATGTATACACATGGTGATAAACCATGTTTGGAGGAAGCTTTTGATCTTCTTTGTGAAATGAAAATCAGAGGCGTGAAGCCGACTGCGGCAACCTACGGAACCTACCTTTATGGACTTTGCCGTGCCAAACAAATCGAATCTGCATGGGACTTTCTTCAAGTGCTTCGGCAGAGAGGCTACCCTTGCAACAGCTATTGTTTTAATGCAGTGATTCATGGTTTCTGTAACGATAATCAGGTTCACAAAGCCATGGAGGTATTTGATGAGATGAAGAAAGGTGCGGTTGTCCCAGATGTCCATAGCTACAGCATATTAGTTGATGCGCTTTGCAAACAAGGTGCTCTATCATTAGGCTCTAATTTGCTTGATGAAATGGAAAGAAACAGAGTCAGTCCTACTCTTGTCATTTACAGTTCACTTCTGCATGGTCTTTGCAAAGCTGGAAAAGTTGAGGAGGCCCTTGAACTTTTCGAACGTCTCAAATATCAAGGTTTCAAGCATGACCAAATTACTTACAGCATTGTGCTTCATGGTTGTTGCCGACATATGGATATAGAGGTTGCCTATGGTCTTTGGATTGACATGGTTAACCATAATTTTGTTCCAGATGTTTACAATTACACTAGTCTTATATATGCATTTTGTAGACATAGATACCTTAAAGAAGCATTGGGGTTATTTGAACTAATGCTTGACAACAAGATAAACCCCAATATCATTACATGCACTATTCTAGTTGACGGCTTCATGAAAGAAGGGCTGATTAGTGAAGCCTTTCTTTTCTTGGATGAAGTACGCCAATTTGACATTGTCCCCAACCTTTACACATACAAAGTTATCATCAATGGCCTCTTCAAGGGTAACGAATCTGATGATTTGTGGGGATTCTTTGGGGACATGATAAAAAGGGGATATATTCCCGATGTTGTCCTATACAGTATTATTATTGATGGCTTTGTGAAAGCTTTGGATTTGCAGGAGGCTTTCAGGTTGTATCATAAAATGTTGGATGAGGGGACGATGCCAAATATCTTTACATATACTAGCCTCATAAATGGGTTGTGCCATGATGATAGACTCCCTGAAATGACGCCACTGTTAAAGAATATGATTTTGGGGGGGCTGACACCCGACAGAATTATGTACACTTCTCTCATTGCATGCTATTGTAAGCGTTCAAACATGAAAAAAGCTATGGAAATTTTCAGAGAGATGAAAAATGGGGGTATATCGCCAGATACTTTTGTTTATACATGTTTAATTGGTGGCTACACCAAAGTTCGTGCTATGGATTTTGCGGAGTTGTTGATGGAAGAAATGGAAACTAAAGGGCTTACACCTACCGTAGTAACTTATACAGATCTAATAATTGGATACTTAAAAACAGGAGATGAGAAAAGTGCCTATAGGACATATCATAATATGATTCAGAGAGGTATTGCACCAGATGCCAAGCTGAGCTGCATATTGGACCTTGGCAATGATGCAGATGTTGATAATTCTCCAAAAGAGAAGGATGTATCTTAGCTATTTCCATTGAGATCTACAAATTGTTCAAGGGATATCTTTTAAAGGGATTAACCCACATACTGTGGATTGATTATTAGGTCTATTTATTTCTCTACTATGGACTGTGGAGATAAGAAATGGGCAAGACATGACAGTTTTATCCATAAACAGCACCTGGGGAGCTCAGTTGAGCTCATTCAGGGATTTCAGGCGGATTTGGTCTAAGCTTCCCCGTACTCTCCGGCGCCTGCAGTTTCATGTGTCTACGGCTGCTGCTGGGTGACCAAGGTGGGTGGTTCTACGAGTAAATTTCTTTGGATGCCTAAAGATGTAAAATCCCAAAACATGTATGCAGTTACATAACCACTTCTTCTGTAGATTCATCTGACTCTATGTGATGATACTGCAATAGAGAAAATGTTAGCTTGCGATTCCTTCCATTGGTTAATTATGCTGTTCGTCCTTCATGCATTGATATATGGTTTCTCAAATTAATCTTCAATTGAATATATCCATTAAAATTGCAGCTGACAAATTAGTGACAGCATATTAACACATTAGTAACTTATATGTCATTGTTGATTCCCATTTTGCGCTGTATTTGTTGTTTATCATATTTTTCTTTGTCAATCGGCACTTTATTTGCTGTTGAAGGCTTGAAGTGTTGATGGTCTAGGTTATATAGTGCATCCATTACATTCAGACAGTTGTGCCTTTTGATTTCTCTGTAGGTGGAATGGTGGTGCCTTTTGGCTTCTTCAGGAGTCAAGATTGCAGGGTTCAGATCCAATTGTGATTAGGCTTGATGCTTCTACTGTTAACGCTGTTCTTGCTGATCTTTTCTCCTCTGTTGACACATTAACTAAAAGTAGGTGCTACTGTTTAGTTTTGCTCGATGCTTCCATCCTATGTAATGCAAGTGGTACATGCGGTAATAAAACCTCTTTGGTCTTTCTTGTTTCCCTTTTGCAGGTCCACCATTGACCCATGAAGAGGAAGATGATTTGGGTTAGACAAATAATAAATGGGTATGACTATAAACAAAAAGGTACTCAGCCACATTAACCAGTTTTCTGTTGTGTCAATTCTTGTTCTGCTTGATTTGGTCAGACAATGTTGGGACTTGAGATATGTAATATTTGTTCCGATTTTAGAGTTTTATCCTTGCATGACATTGCAATACTGATTCTTGTGCAGGTGATACATATCTCTTATTCCCTTGGCATGTTAGATTGATATTATTGGGGTCTTAATTAGTTGAGGCCAATTTACACTAATTGAATGACTGGAATAATGTTCCTGGACTTGTTTAGCTGTCGTATTTTCTCATATACTTGGTGTATATCTGTTTTCAACTTACAACTGAATGCTGTCTGCTCCTTAACTGTCAACAAGTTGAATCCTGGAAACTGTTAGAAAGAAAATTTTAACCTCCATTCAGAAGTAGCCATAGATTAAGTACACATGATGCTCCGTTTTTTTTTCAATCTAATGAAGTGGACTTTAACCTCTAAGCTTAGTCTGACTCATTTATGTACATCTCTATTCTGTTCACTGGTTTTACCTGACACTTTTTTATCGCAAATCCAGTGTTCTTTCATTGGCGATGATTTCCTGATCAACACCATTGGACCAGCTGGTAAAGAGAAGGTACTGGGCAATCTCTATGACGGCACACCAGTAAGAATGGTTTCATATTGCGGTCTCCATTTGTAAGTGTTTTCGATCTATCTGCTTGATGTACTAGGAAAACTAATCGGTTTTCTTTTATTTTGTTATGCAGGTGATGATCTCGACTAGTCTATTGCTATTCTTCTACCTGATCATCCAACTGAGATGGTAAGTTTTCACGTGTACACTTGTTCCAGACCAGCCATCTGTGATTTCTTTTGCCAGCACGTACTAGATAATCTGTAGTATAATTTAAACTTATTTGCCAACAGAATATTGTTCTTTTAATCCAAAGGAATATTTAGCCAACCCGATTCTGGAAGCAAGATGTTTTCCAGTGTGTTACGATTTAACTGAACCTTGGAAGATGAATTTTGTTTGTGCACTTGATGTCAGATATGCTGGAGGTAGCTTCATTGTCTTAAGGGCCCGTTTAGTTCCCCAAAATTTTTTCCCAAAAACATCATATCGAATCTTTGGACACATGCATGAAGCATTAAATATAGATAAAAAGAAAAACTAATTGCACAGTTATGGGGGAAATCGCGAGACGAATCTTTTAAGCCTAATTAGTCCGTGATTAGCCATAAGTGCTACAGTAACCCACATGTGCTAATGATGGCTTAATTAGTCTCAAAAGATTCGTCTCGCGGTTTCTAGGCGAGTTCTGAAATTAGTTTTTTCATTCGTGTCCGAAAACCCCTTACGACATCCGGTCAAACGTCCGATGTGACACCCAAAAATTTCCTTTTCTCCAACTAAACACACCCTTAGTTTTGAGGTTTTCTCCAAAATGCTGCCATGCTTCTATTTCATTTATATTTATTGCAGTATGTTTCTTGTGTTTTGTGATAATCTGCTTTGTGAGGCACATGAAGCTGGAGATATCTGTCAAAAATGGGTTATGATCGACAGGTTCTTCAGCTTATCCTGAACTATTGCCTGCTACTTTACAGGCTGATGAAGAGAGGCGGCGGCGCTCCGGCAAGCCTCCCAAGATTGTCGAGCACCGGCATCCTCGACTTATCGACGTGATGGAATGAAATCGCCCGTTCTGTGTAGCAGCAGCATTAGCAGTGAGCCAGATCGAGAAGCAGCTCGGCCATTGCAAAAGCGAAGTAGGATTCCACGATGTGAAGCAGCTATGTGACTGCACAAAATTACCTTCTTTTTTTGAGTTTGAGCAAAGATCTTGGAACAGCAACAGCCAGTTGTGTTACTTCCAGACATGGTTTAATGCTGTAATTCCTATACTAAAATATACTATCAGTATATTTTCTGAACTTATCCAATTGTAGCTATCCTAAACGGGGGCCAAACTGGAAAATTACGGCTCGCCGTATTCGCTTAGGCCAAATTGTAGTAGCAGACTTTGTAATATTCAGGCCCATACATAATAATCGGAATCACGGGGGCCCAACTACAAACTTCTGGATCCGAAGTAGGGCCCAAATGGATTTCAAGCCCAAGCCCACTCTCTCCTTCCTTCCCGATGCGCTCTCTCTTCACCATGCCGCCGCCGCCACGGCGCCGGCGGCCGGCGAGGGGGCTCCCCCATCCTCCTCTGCACCATCTCCGCTCTAACCCACCGCCTTCGAGTCTGACCCGTCGAGTGCGGCCTCCGGCCGGCGGCGGCGGAGCGAGAAGAGAGAAGGGGAGATGACGCGCCGCCGCCCACGTATCCGCGCGCTTCCCTCCGGCCGGCGGCGTACCACGGCGCCGCCGCTCCCGGGGAAGAAGATGCCCATCGTCCTCCTCTTCCTATCAGCAATTCAACACCGCGAGAACAACAAGAGTCACATGATTCCATGAACCAATAAGGCAGCAGTGTTGTACTGTTCTTCGTCTCCTCTCTCTCTCTCTCTCCACAAGGTGATTGATCTCCATTTCGTGTACAAAATCTTCTTTCATTACATGATGATGATCTGCACCTGATCGAATTATGATAGTTGTTACATGTTCTTCTCATTTCGGTTACAGCAAAATGAAATGACAGGTTAACTGAATATCCTCAAATCAATGGAGCGAAACTCTGAACTCCTGACTCAAACAACATTTCAGAGATTCATCCTGAATTCCTGATACAGAGTAAGCCCTCCCATCCCTTCTTTCTTGCTTGCCTTGGGCAACTACCAAAAACCCACCAATCATGCAACAATCTATGTGCACACACAAACCAGGCAGTTGCTTCCTAGAAGAGTGAGTTAGTGTGTAGGTAAGAAAAATGTAGGAAAAGAAACTCTCCCTGATGGGGACTGCAGTGCATCAGCATGCAGTTCAGTTCAGGCACGTTCCCTGAAAGTTCTATGCCTCCCTTGCGGCAACTAAACTCTGAAAAAGTCTAGTCAGTTGTGGCGTGCAGCTGAGGGTGTGTTTAGGCCCTGTTTAGATGGGATTAAAACTTTTAAGTCCCTATCACATGGATGTTTGGATACTAATTATAAATATTAAACATAGACTATTAATAAAACCCATCCATAATCTTGGACTAATTCGCAAGACGAATCTATTGAGCCTAATTAATCCATGATTAGCCTATGTGATGCTACAGTAAATATTCTCTAATTATGGATTAATTAGGCTTAAAAAATTTGTCTCGCGAATTAGCTTTCATTTATATAATTAGTTTTGTAAGTAGTCTATATTTAATACTCTAAATTAGTGTCTAAAGACAGGGACTAAAGTTAAGTCCCTGGATCCAAACACCACCTTAGTTCACGCTAAAATTGGAAGTTTGGTTGAAATTGAAACGATATGATGGAAAAGTTGAAAGTTTGTGTGTGTAGGAAAGTTTTGATATGATGGAAAAGTTAAAAGTTTGAAGAAAAAGTTTGGAACTAAACTCCGCCTTAGTAAGAGTATATAGCACAAGAACTTCCATATCACAAGTTCACAACCCTCTCTGACACTGACCTCCCAGTTCACTGTGCGTCACAATTAAGCTGGCAATGGGTCCATAGGAGCACAGATCCACATCACACACAAGAAACTTACTAGTACTCTATTTCAACGAGTTCACTGACTGTACCGCAGTTAAAAAAAAAAAAACTACTGTCCATGTTCCCATATCTTTAGAGTAAGCCTTCTTTTCCTTTTTCTTTTTTTTCTTTTTACAATTTGCCCAGTACTATCAAAGAAATCACGGATTTGGAAAATAGCACTGTATGTGTCATTCTTACGTACAGTGGTATTTCGCAACTCATGTACCTTTGCAATGATAATGGTATTTCCTAATATTTTTTCATTTTTTCCCTCCTGAAGAATCTTCAATAATCACCTCACACAGTTTTGGGCTTCTGGCCGAAGCTTGGCTCATCTTGTCACCAGAAATTTCATTTTGCTGGGATGCTATATCCACCAATTGCACGTAAATTGTAGTACTACTTTTTACCGTTTAGGTGCAACTCAAGTATCAAATTAGCTCTTTTGCAAAACTCTTCAAAAGTGTGTTGATCTGTTTGGTTGGCTTCCCCGTGTGTTTGGTTCACGTTCTGTCACTGCCATGATAATAGGCCAGAGACCAATCATTCAACCTGCAACTTCCATACAACAACCAGCTAAGCTGATCGATTGGGTTTTGGATAACCAGATTTAACACGTGTTGTGGATCTTTGCTACAGGTGTTCTAATCTTTTCATTAGTACCATTCCATTATTCAATATAGTAACAGCAATTGCGATCCGTGCAGCTGCTTTCGGAAGCTCTCAGGCTGTTTTCCTGCAGTACTTGGCCTGTGGAAAAAATTTTCCCTTTGCTCCTCAAAGTGGGTTCCTGGCACGTTGCACACTTGTGCACAAATATCCATTGTAAGTACTATATATATTCTGCTTTGCAAACACAGAAATTATTGTACACCACTATCTCCAAGTACTTATTAGACTTTCCCAAATGGAAATGGTACCAGCAATTTTTCATTACTACCAATGTACGGTCGAGATACTAAAAGATAGGAATATGTCACATGATCTGAGTTTACAAAAATAATTATACCCTAACAAAAAATTGCATACATATAATAATACCATCCACCGATAACCACGCATCTACAAATTCACATGTAGAAAATAATACAACATTTTAGTAATATAAAATATAACAGACACATGTCTAAAATATCCATCTACAGAAGATCTAGATTGAGGATGCATACATCACACCAACACGAATTTAGAGAAGTGCATCGGTTTGTTTCATATTCTTTTATTTACTACTAGATTATTGCAAAGAAAATTAAACATAATAGTCAAAATTTGAGTGTTCGTTTGATCGAAAGCATGAAACAGATTTGAGTGTTTTTTTTCTCTTTTTTCCGAGACCGAATTGAGTTTTTTCCCTCTTTTTCCCGAGACCGAATTGAGATTTTTTTTCTCTGTTTTTCTTTTTCTGATGTGGTACGCACGTCTTGAAGCTAATGGTGCCATGCCGCCCTCGTGCCTGAACCGAGAAACATTTGCTAGTGGGAGGCAAGGAAGGCGATGGCCGATGTAAGAGCACTCATTGTCTCATTGTTTCCATCACAGCAAATTGCACTGTAAGTCATCCAACTTGTATGCCGTGTACTTCCCATCTCAAGGACTATATAACCTCAACATGCCACCTAAAAACTAAGATAATCTCGACCTCTCTAAATCAAACAAACAGGATGGGCTAACAACTCTGACTTGTTCGTCCAACCAGGCTTACATAGTCACTGTTGAAATTTGATTGGGTTCAGTACAAGTCTAGCTAGATTTTTTCAGTCAATTATTTGATAGGCAGGACAGGGAATCAAACGTGAGGAAAAAAAAAACGGAACAGTAGAAGTCTTAGTCAAGATCGATTCCCATCGATTCTAAAAAGGTAAAAGAAAAAGGAGTCAACTAAGCAAACAGGAGAAGTCGATGGAGAGATTAATTTTGCACCACCATTATTTGAGCTCATTTTACGTGGTATCTAGCTACTGTGGAGTCTGGACTAGTCTAGGAATGCAAACCATTTGTCAATGTCATTGTATTATTACCACACACTTTATTTGTTCTGTTTCTTTTCCTTCTTTTTTTTTTTGTGAGAATGCCTTGCATGTGCTTTGGGCCTTTGGGGTTGAATACTGACTAGTCGAGCACCCACTTCGAAAGAAGCTACACTCCAACTTCCATTCAAGAAATTGTACGGCCTTCAGAGAATTTGATGACAATTGTCAAAACAAAGTACATGGTAATTTAGAGAATCGTCAAAATAAAGTACATGGCAATTAGAGAACTATCGAAATAATAGTGTGGCTGGTCCCTCTCTCCAACCTTGAGAAACTAGTAACATGTAGGAGTAAGTAGGGTCTATAATACCACGCGGTTACCCTTCGATTACTGCGGTAACCTTGCGCGATAATCATTTTAGTTTTAAAATCTTTACAGTTTTCTCGGTAATGTAATTGTTTTTGCGGTTACTGCAATAAGCCTAAGTAGAAGTAATCCTACCAAAACAGTAAGGAAAACCCTCGCAGTACGTCTATAATTTCTTTGTAGAATTCACTGTGCATTTCAATGTATTTACCCGTTGTGTTGAAGACAAGACTCAGCTGACATTATTTAAAATGGTTGTATGTGAACAAGACAGCCTTCAAGGGATTTGGTGAGTGTGAAGAACACTGATCACTACAGCTAACTGTTAGTTGGAATTTCCTGTAAACTACCAAGACCAAGGTCAAAGGTCATTTTCTTTACCTCAACTTGTGCATGACTAATGACAAAAGATATAAATAAATAAATAATCAGTGGGAATAATTGCTCTGCTCGGTGCACGTACTATTCGAGATAAAGAAGACGATTTGGTCCAACAAATCCATCTGTTAATTACTCCTTTTGGGAAAGCTAGTAGTGTGCTTCCCTTTGCTTTTATAATTAATTTATAGTATCATTGATCTCAAGATACTGCAATTTGTCAGATATAATTGTTCTCACCTTGATTTTCACCTCAGTCGTATCACCACGAACACAAGTGGCTCTATTTTTAAACTCGCCACACACGAGAAACACTGCCATTGCAACTTTTATAAAGACTCTGCAACTTGGAAAACAAAAAACACAGGGGATTATAATTTTTCCTCTGACTTGACTGAACTAGTATACGTGCAACACGAGTTCAACTCTTTTTTTTTTCCTGTCAGACAACAGCAAGGCTGATTATTTTTCTTTATTTCTGTTAAAACTCTAGAACCCTAATTCGGTCGGTTAATTTTCTGTTCCATGCAGTTGCGTTGCCGCGCCGTTTTAAAATCTTGAATTCAGAATTAGTCCAGAATTTTTTCCAGGGAGAGGATTGAAAAAATGGCGTCGACTGATCATCAAGGCCAAAACGAGTTGCCACTGATTGGCCAGTCGTCGTCTTGTCGAGCACTGATGATCAATCCACAAATAATTGCCCTCTCGCTCCATGCTCGTCAACACTCAACGCATTGTGAGATGATACCCGTGAAGAAGTGTACTCCCTCCGTTTCGAAATGTTTGACGCCGTTGACTTTTTAGCACATGTTTGACCGTTCGTCTTATTCAAAAAATTTAAGTAATTATTAATTCTTTTTCTATCATTTGATTCATTGTTAAATATATTTTTATGTAGGCATATAATTTTACATATTTCACAAGTTTTTGAATAAGACGAACGGTCAAACATGTGCTAAAAAATCAACGGTGTCAAACATTTCGAAACGGAGGGAGTAATATATAACCTTTTGGTATCTTTCGACTGTGATTGAGTATGATATTGAAATTTAATATTTCTCCAAACACAATCTCCCCTAAATCTCATATTGTTTTTATATATAGAAATTTTCAACAAAAAACTTGAGCTTGTTTTACATGGATATTTCACCGATTCGCATATATGAAGTTTCAAAGAAACTTGAGTTGACTTAAAGCACATTTCAGGGAGGCAGTTTTAAGACCTTAAATGGATATTGTCCTGTTGCTCCTAAAGTGCCATGTAAATACTTGAATATGTTGATACAAAATGAACCTATTATTCCCACACACACAAAAAAGTGCACCTATCATCTGAAAAATTCTACTCCAAATTTGTTTTACCACCCACCATCCCCCCCAAAAAAAAAAACCGTTTCACCAACTGAGGAATTATACATAACCGATTTTGTTTGTCTATGTTAATATGTATAGTTTCAAGCCTTATGTTAGCCTCCCTTGCTTAATTCTACACTTAAGCTGTGTTCGTTTTAGGAGGATGGGAACTAATCCCTCCCGCACGGAAAATAGAGCGTTCCAGTAGCGCATGATTAATTAAGTATTAGCTATTTTTTAAAAAAAAGAATCAATGTAAAATTTTTAAGCAACTTTCGTATAGAACCTTTTTACAAAATACGCACCGTTTAGCAGTTTAAAAGCGTGTGTGCAGAAAATGTGAGTGGGGGAGTTGGGAACGACTACTGGAAACTAACGCAGCCTTAACACCATCCCAATAACCTAGACCTCTACTTGATCTCCTATATATTTTACTTGAATGAATAAATCGCTAGCTACACTAAATGGATCGATCTGATAGATCCTACACCGACAGATTGATTGAGCCCTATTAGCCATGTGTAAGCAAGCAACCCTTTGAAAATCATATATCAAGGACTTGCAAACTGTAGCTAGGCTGTTGGGGAAAGGAACATCGATATCCGACAACGATATGAGATGAAAGCGATGCTAATTGTAATTTCCATGAGGTTGGAAGAGAGCAGGAAGTTTCAGCTTGACAGGCAAACCCCCCCCCCCCCCCTACATCCCTCCAAAAAGGCTGTTAATTTAGGCCTCAATCACATTCATGCACTTCATAACTTATTATTTCACCAAAGGGTTGTACTTAAGGTTAAGGACACAATTTATTGACTAATCTCTCTGTATTATGTGTTGGTGTTACTTTCCTTTAAAGTACAATATGGGATGTGTGCACACACATGCGCTACACTCACACCACATAAATTTGGTGAACATGCACCTAGTGGTAATTCTTAAATTTGAAGCTACACTATTTAGCCATCTGGCAACAAAGGCACCTACACGTGATTTGGTGTTTGATTCTTTACTATTAACAACTGTTACATACATTTGTCAATAATCACACATGCATAATCAAAAAGTTCTACTACCCCTATCTCAGGATAATTACATTTATATCATTTAACATTTGTCCCAAAAAATTGTATTTCTGCTAACTTGGGATCCAACCTTCTTTTTAATCAAGTTTAAGAATGGTAATTATGTGGGTTTATGGTCTTAACCTTCCGTCTGTTTCACATTATAAGTCGTTTTGAATTCTTTTTCTAATCAAACTTCTTTAGATTTGATCGAGTTTGTAAAAGAATTTAGCAACATCTCAAAAACTCAAACCTAAAGAAATTTGATTAAGAAAAAGAAAGTCAAAATGATTTATAATATGAAACAAAATTATTTAGACTTGTCCACTCTAAAGTGAAAAGAATAGGCACGCAAAAAAAAAAATTACTTCATCCTAACCTAGATTTAGAGGCGCCTACTGTAAATTAAAATGCCCGGCACATAAAAAATTACTTTGTATCCTCACCTAAATTCAAAGGCAACTATTTGGATCCGAAAGTCTGACAGAAAGTATACGGCAATGTTTAGATACACAAAACTTTCTAGTCACTTTTACGATGAACACGATCAGGTAAGTTCCATCCTACCTAACCTTTTGTACTCTACAAGTACCAGTCTCAAAGTACATTCATCCTACCCATGAGAACCAATCCAACACTTACATTTGTTGGCACTTGGCAGCAAAACCCGACCTGAAAAATTAAATTAAAGCCAACCCAAAGCTGCTGCTACTACTAAACCACTATCAAGAAATTCAAGACGGATCATGGATTCCCCCCCAGCCAGGTGTAACCGGGTCGGGTCAAACCCAAAACCAAAACCCGACCCGACCCGGATCCGACACGTCTCGCGCTCACCGCCTCGTGCTGCATGTACCGACCCGATCGATCGCGCACATGGGGGGCGCGGGCCCCACCCGCAATTAAGGAAAAGGGCGAAAAATCGCTATAAAATAAATCCGGAGAATATTTAAAAGAGGAGGGGGAGGGGAGCGGTCGCGGTGGGGCCCACCACCCCCTCGCTCCGCACACGAACCACGTGCGGAATCCGCGCATTTAGTACTCGCATCGTCCCCCCCAGCCCGCGAAATGATACCGAATTGAATAAAATAATATTTAAAAGAAGAAATCTGTTACTCCATTCCAAAATACAGCTACTTGTAATAACAAAATATTCTTCTATAGTAAACCTATTTATCCATCAATATCCTTCTAACCCATCACAAAGTTCACAACCCTCGTCCATTTATTTCATTCATCATATTTTTTATCTCAACAAATCATAATATTTCTCCAATAAATTTTACTTACTTTCTTAATACCTACTACTATGTCTAAAAAAAGATAAACTTTAGCTACGAATCTAGACACGCATATATTCGTAGCTTACATACGTGTCTAGATTTGTAGCAAGGATTGAATTTTTTTTAAGACGCTAGGGTACCATCTATCTATTTTATACTTATTTACTCCATCTGTCTCAGAATATAACAACCAATGATTGATGGTGTTCATCATTGGTTGCTATATTATGAGACAGAGGGAGTATATTTATAGAACAGATGTAACTCCCTTCGTTCTAAAACGTAGTACTCTTATTATGATATAATAACAAAGTTGGATAGAGATGAATCCAGTGGTAATAATTGAGATAAGGTAAAAGGTAATTTATAAGTAGTATTTTGGAACGAAGAGAGCAACTATTTTCTCCATTCTAAATTAAATTATGGGATAAACATATCGTAATAATACTATAAATCTAGACATATTTGTATTACTACAATATGTCACATTGTGTTAGATTAACTTATTCTAGTACGGAGTACTCCCTCCGTCCAAAAAAAAAAAAGACAAATCCTGGTTTTCATGCCCAACGTTTGACCGTCCGTCTTATTTAAAAAAAATATGAAAAAAATTAAAAAGACAAGTCACACATAAAGTATTAATAATATTTTTTTATTTAAAAGAATTATAAAAAAAATTTCATACAAGACGGACAGTCAAAGTTGGACACAAAAATATAGGGTTTGTTTTTTTTTTTTGGGATGGAGGGAGTAGGTAATTAGGAGAAGAAAAAAATGGGAAGAAAGAAAATCCGCGAGGTTAAATTGAATCGAATTGAGTGGTGACCAGAAACCGCAGCGGCTGCGTCGTCTCCGTCTCCTCTCCTTGCTTATAAACGCTCGCGCACGAGCCTCTCTCTCTCTCTCTAGCTCTCGCTCTCGCAGCTCAACCACTAGCAGCAGCGGCAGGAAGGCGAGAGGAGGAATCGGAGGTAGCTGGACGGCGGCGAGGCGACGACGAGCCGGGGTGGTGCAGCAAGAACGGCGCGGCGAGCGGCGGGGAGGAGAGATTGGATCGACGCCGGGTAGTTAGGAAGGGAGCTTGGAGAGATGGCGGCTTCCGCGAGGCCCGTCGGCGTCGGCGGGGAGAGGGCGACGAGCTTCGCCATGGCGTGCAGCCTGCTCAGCCGCTACGTCCGCCAGAACGGCGCCGCCGCCGCCGAGCTCGGCCTCGGCATCAGAGGTGAGGAGAAGGAAAAAAAAAAAGAACTCATCCCTTTTTTTGTGGGTGTGCTTCGGCTTGGTTGGATCTTCATCTTCAGCTTCGGTTTCGTGTTGAGATCTGATCACAAGGTTTGGGGTTTTGGTTCGGTTCCAGGTGAGGGTGAGGCTCCGAGGGCGGCGCCGGCGACGATGAGCTTGCTGCCCGGGGAGGCGGAGAGGAAGAAGGAGACCATGGAGCTCTTCCCGCAGAGCGCCGGCTTTGGCCAGCAGGATGCCATCGCCGCCGATTCTGCTGCTGATGCTAGGTATGGGGCCATGCCACTTGGTTCTCTGCTTCATTTTTGTGCAGTTCCTGCTCCTTAGGTGTATGTGTGTGTGTGTCCTAGTTCTTGGAATCACGCAGAGAAATGACAAATTTTGCAGTCTACAAAACTTAGCTGTAAGTGCCTCAATAGGTTGAAGCCACTGTTTTTGGTATCAAATCTAGTTGAGGGGAGAGAGGGTTATGAGTAAACATTTTGTTGTTTTTTGCTTTGGGTTCAGATACTAATTGGAATTAGGCAAGCAGAGTTACTAGGTCATTCAGACTTCAGGGAGTTGTTAATGGATCTATAAAAACTTTACCTATCTTTGTTAATAGAAAATTTTAACCCCAAACTTAGGGTTTTTTTTTTTTGTTTAAACTGGGGCACTGAAAACGTAGTTTCAAAAAGAACCCTTTTTATGCTTGCCGGTGAAAATAGAGTTAGTCAGATGGTGCAGAATTGGAGGGGTGATATACTGGTATCCCAGGTGTTCATAGTGTTCCCTCTGTGCAAATGAATTTCAGGGAACAAGAGCCTGAGAAGCGTCAGCTGACCATCTTCTATGGTGGGAAGGTGCTCGTGTTCAACGACTTCCCAGCCGACAAGGCAAAGGGCTTGATGCAGCTGGCTAGCAAGGGCAGCCCGGTGGCTCCTCAGAATGCCGCGGCACCTGCACCAGCAGCTGTTACAGACAACACCAAGGCCCCTATGGCCGTGCCGGCCCCGGTCAGTAGCTTGCCTACAGCTCAGGCCGATGCTCAGAAGCCTGCTCGCGCGAATGCTTCTGGTAATTACTCTGCCCTTTCTTGATGTTCATGTCTGTCGGGGTATTGAACGCATAACCAGTTGAATTTTGTTGTAGCAGTTATCAATTGACCTCTTTTTTTCTGTGTAGATATGCCTATTGCTAGGAAGGCATCACTCCACAGGTTCCTTGAGAAGAGAAAGGATCGGTAAGTTGTTTTGCTGTGATGATTTGCATGATGTTTAAGTTCAGTATTTTGATCACTGCAGTTCATGGATCTAATATGCGCCTTTTGTTGTCACAGTCTTAATGCAAAGACGCCATACCAGGCTTCTCCTTCAGATGCAACCCCAGTCAAGAAGGAGCCTGAGAGCCAGCCATGGCTCGGACTAGGGCCGAACGCCGTCGTGAAGCCCATAGAACGCGGCCAATGAGGTTGCATGGAAACTTCACCAAAGCTCTTCAAAAATATATGAAATGCGCTTGCCGTTAGAGTACCAAATCATATATGTTCTCTCATACCCCATGTTTTAGTGTTTTTTCTTTAGTTCGTGCTTCTATGTTGTTCACTTGTCACATAGTTCTGAATGTAAAGGAAAAAGGTAGTAGCATTGACGACCAGTGCCGAGAGCCTGAGAGAAGTTTTGGCATGTTAACACATGGTGACTCTGAAAATGGCCATGCTAAGGTAAAAAGTTATTGCAAAGGAAACATATATGTATCTTCTGAAATTCTGATCATCTGGCTTTGTCCTTGGCTCTAGCCTTGCTCTATGCTAAGCAAAGTGATTGTAATGGATTCAGAATATAATTCATATTCCTATTGTTGATTTCTGTTACATGGCTTATTGGCTTGGTCCTCCTCCAATATGTCTGCATTATTTGGTCCCCATTATATGTGCCTGCAGGGTCAATTTGCTCTTGGACTTTCTTTTTTCCTTTTCTTGACGCGTTTTCATTTTTTCTTAAATGCAAACCTCATTATTTAGCATAAAATAATAACTACATACACAAACTACAAACTAATGGAATATTTGATGTTCCACAAACACAATTATTAGTGATTGCCTATGAATCTTTTCTGTTTTGTAGCTATATATTTTATCATCATGCAAAGGGGATACAGGGCAGCACAGGAGGCAGCCTGGGGTAGGTTGGATGGCACTGTCAAGCTGAAGATAAGGGTTTTGCGAAGGAAGGTGCACAAGGCAAGACTTGTCACCCCATGCCCAATTCTTTAATCAAAAGATATGAGCACATGTGAGAAATTGGGGGTGGAGATGAGTTGATAGGATTCTTGTTTGACAGCTAAAGCAAAGCAAAGCATGAAGAGCAAAACAACAGGAAGCTGTTTGGAAATTGCGCCGGGGGGGGGGGGGGGGGGTGGAAAAAGAAGGATGCATTGACCGGGATTCTCTGCAGTACTACCGATATGATAATAGCAACTGATATGTGGGATCGGATCCACCTGTCAGTGATTGCTACTGAACCAATTGTACTGCGGAGGATCCATGTCCAGTATGCATACATGATACGGAGTACATACATACAAAAGACATTTTTCAGAGAGAGATGTTTGTTGGACGCATGGGAGCCCACAGTGAGCCAAGTTGCCTGCTTTTTTCTCCTTTCTCAACTTGTTTGTATTATACTCCTAACAAAAGGACTTGATGAACTAGTGCTCACATTCCTGCAACTTGCTGTCTACCAATTGTCAAATCTTTTGATTAGTTTTTTCTCTTACAGAAGATTTTGCATGCCATTCTCGATCATTCCTTTGTGACACAATTTTGTCAGAGAGCTTGTGTAACTCTCTCTCTTTACTCTTCACTGAATCAATTTCAAATTCAGGAATCCAGCCAATCTGGTCAGACTACTTCTGTTCCACGAACCGATAAAATTAACACATCTTGGCAGCTTTACAATACCTTTTTTTTTTCTTGCAGGCTTCTGCCTTGTAATTTACTCACTGATTTGCCCGGTTGATGCATGCACGTACTACCAATCGTCCTTTGTGTGTTTGAAGAATTATCAAAAGAGAGATAACAACAAAAAGGCACACCATGTGCTCAAGCTGTTCATGGTTACAACTAACAAAATCCGTGTGCCGTCCTCTGTGGTCCAGGAGACATGCTGCCCTTGTTTCCAGGATGCAATTGCTTGTTTAATCCGAGGCACTAATGATGGGTTTATTGGGTCCAGTAATCCATTATCCATCCAGGTCAAAATTCAGAGCGTTCTTCAGACCACACGGCCACATGGGGGGCATGAAGTGGACTGCAAATGGCAGCATGGACCATTTGAATCGAGCTAGCTGTTCATCATCCGATGGATGAACCAACGACCTACCGATGATTCAGTAGCTACCAAACAGTGGGAAAAACGAATTGGCTGTGTGACTTGCAACAGAAAGAATCCTTGCAAGAAAGAGACTGCCTCAACCTTGTCTAAGTTCTTGGTTGTGTTCTTTAATTTCTTCTCACGCAACTGTAGTGATGGATTTAGAGTTCATACCCGCACGCAAGAATGAAGAAAAAGAAAGAGAGGGATCTTGACAATCGTGGAAAACCGACCGAGAACCGCTCATTTTTCGTGAAACCATTGGTTATCTGTTGTAAAATCCGAGCGGTTTTAGCTGGTTTTTTACGAAGTTGACTGAAAGTGGTGATTTTATCGGTTTCCGGTAAACCAACAGGTATCGGTTTTTACTTCGAAAACGATAACGTAAACCCTGGTGCTACTTTGGAACACCATGTGTGGAATTGGTTTTGGGGGGAAAACTTGAAAAGACTGAAAGACATTGATTCATTCTAAAGCCATTTTAATTATTTTCAATCTGAAAAAACAGGGGGAGCATGGTAGCTATCCGGAGGCAGGGGGAGGAATCTGTCCATTGCTTGCTGCTCCTTTTTATTTCAGTAACTTTAGCCCAGGTCCATTTCATCACATGCTGATTCTTTAGAACTTTAGTAATATAATAATATGCATAGTATGATGATGAATTGATACAGTATGCTTCTACTATGCTGACTCTCCTGTTTGTGTCTGCAAAGCAATTTCTGAATGCACGCTGTTTATTTAAGCAGTGCACGCTTCCGTAGACTGGACTAAATAGGCCGAGTTTAGATCCAAAGTTTTTCTTTAAACTTCTAACTTTTCCATCACATCAAAATTTTCTTACACACATAAACTTCCAACTTTTCCGTCACATCATTTCAATTTCAACCAAACTTTTAATTTTGGCGTGAACTAAACACACCCATAACACTGCACTCGGCTGTTGTGTATCAGCAGTGGTTGTACAGTGTACAGTTACTCTGAATGACTGAATCATTCACGTACTATACTGCTTATCCACGGGCTTGCTGTTATTGTACTGCCTCCCATCTTTTAATTTCTTGGACATTGTTGAAAATACTATATTTTTCTTTATTAATTGGCCCGATTAATGGAATGTGGCAGTGTGTGGTTGTGGAGACGAGGAATACTTTGGATATTTCATCACTAAAGCACCCTTGGTACTTGATAAATAGCTATATTTCGATACAAAATTTGAACACGCATTGAAAATGAGAGATTATATATTTAATAAAATTATTTAAAATTTAACTATATGAAACTTTTTCATAACAAATACACTAACACAAATTTTAAGTTTAAAATCCTAATAGTTTAACATTATTAATAATTCAATATTTTAAGGTTTGACTACACATATTCTTCATGTATATCATCCATTTTTAGAACGAATTAGGTGTAGTAAGAATATAATGTACCATATGACGGCCCATACTTTATTGCAAAATATATATGGATGGATATATATTAAATGTTATATAAATGATGGATGGATCTGTGTTAAAGTATTATGTAAATGATTTGAGAAATTATGATTTAGCGTGCTTATATGTTGAGTTATGTCTGTATGTTGACTTGTAAGTGTTTAGTGAGTTGATGTGACATGTTTGTAGGTTAGGTTTTAGAATATACTAATGATTGCTATGTTTGTATGTGATTTTTCGAAATTTAGTGGTTATAACTATATAGAAATAAATAGAAGATACGGGGTATAATCTCGTATATGTACATCTTGACGTGCAGAGGGGGAGATAGGGGGGCCCAGGTTACAACCCATCGCAGAGGCATCGGTTGCTTACTTGGGCTTTTTCTGTGTGGATGCATATGTGGGCTTTGAGCCCAAGAATGGTTGGGGCATTGGCGATGCATGAAGATGCCACTGTTTATGCTGGACTAATAGCCCGTACAGCACTACAGTGTGCTGCGATTGTTCCATTATTTCAAAAACTTTATGTTCAGTAGTACGCGACAGTGAGATATTTCGATCAAGTTTTTCGAGGATGTTTATAAAGGTAGAGGTAAGTGTGTGCGTATTATGAGTGTTACATTTATGTTATTTTTTTAAAAAAATCGTTGTCATGTTCCATTGCTCCAGATGATAGTTTTTTAGCTTTCAATTTTTTCAAAGCTATCGGTGGTTGTAATTCTCCGTAACACGATGCGCTCTTATCCGAACCACCCCGATGCCGAAAGCTAACAATGGAGTTCTTCTACATTGCAGCTCGCCAGGGGTTGCTAGTTGGCGCGCGCCAGCTATTCCCAGCCCATCAGCCCATCAACCCTCTTTTTCTTTTCTTCGTGATTTTTTTTTCGTTTTTCTTTTATGATTTTTTTCGCTTTTTTTTTCTGATTATTTTTTTTAATCTTTAGCATACTTATTTTTTTAAAAAAAGTTTTGAGTTGAAAGTTTTCAAATCTCGATTTTAAAGTTTTCAAATCTCGAGTTGAAAGTTTTCAAATTTTAATTTTAAAGTTTTCAAATCTAAGATGAAAGTTTTCAAATCTAAGTTGAAAGTTTTTCAAATTTGAGATGAAAGTTGAAAGTTTTCAAATCTGAGTTGAAAGTTTTAAAATTTAACTTCAAAGTTTAAATCTCAAGTCAAAAGTTTTCAAATGTAACTTAAAATTTTCAATCTATTAGTAAAAAAAATCTCAAAAAAAATCTTTCCTTAATTACTACTATTATTATCCTTAACTAACATAGTTAGTTACGTTACTTAAAAAATGCCACGAGAAAAAAGATCGATCAGCATCGATGGCCGCGTGGGCCGTGGACCTGAAGTGCTAGCCCGTAGTGCGTATGCACGAATTAGGAATCTCGAGCTCGCCAGCCATAGGAACACTTTGTTGTTCAGAACCGAGAATAAAACTGATTTTAAACGTAGGGGGTGTATTTAAAAAGAAGACTCAAAGCTGCGAGCTTGCTTTTTCTAGGTTAGGTTCGAGCTCGGCTTAAGCTCTAAATGAGCCAAGCCCAAACCCAAACTCACGAATTTTATCTAGCCGATCTCGAGCTTCTAACCATCTTGACTATGTATAATAACTTTTATGGTTTATATACCTTGTTAATTTAATAAACTTATAGACACTAGTGGAGAAACCATCTTTGGTCGGTCCACCCAAATCCACAATAGTCCCGGTTCTATTAAAAACCGGGACTAAAAAGCATTTTTAGCCCCGGTTTATAACTGTAAGGGGACTATATCATCTTTTACCCCGGTTCGTGTTATCAATCGGGATTAAAAATCATCTTTAGTCCCGATTGGTAACACCAACCGGTCCTGGTTCATGTCGTGTCAGAGGCTGCCAGTCCCTAGAGTTCTTTAGTCCCGGTTGATATTACCAACTGGGACTAAAATCCTAACTTTACTCCCGGTTGTTGTTCCTAACCGATACTAAAAATCAAATATACTGTATATAATCCCTAGCTGCTATCCTCAAAAATTTCTATCTCCTATTTCTCCTCTTCTCTCTCACACTTATCCTTATCCTCTTCTCAGTCTCTTTCTATTCCTCAACACTTAGCCGACGAGGAGCTCGTCCCCGGAGCGCGGCGACGGGGACCCGAGCGCAGTCGGCGGCCCATGCCGGGAGGCGGTGGCGGCCGTCCATGGCAGGTGGCGGCGGCTGCCGCGCACGGCATGAGGAGGCAGCGGCCGCCCGCGGCAGGAGGCAACAGCGGCGGCGACCGCCGCCCTCGGTGGCCGGATTTTTTTTAATAACTTGTGATTCATTGGATCTGGATCTGGGTTATTTGATCTGTGATGTATTTGTGATTGTGATTCTGATGTAATTTTTTTTTAGAATTTGTGATGTTTTTTTTCTGACAATTTGTGATGTGAATATTATGATTTGTGATGTTGCTATTTGATCTGGGGATGTAGGGAGTATCTCGATTTCGATTTGGACTTTGTGATTGATTTTATGATTTTGGAGAGAGTGGTGTGAAATCAATATTCAAAAGAACATGAAAAAAAACTGGGACTAACCCTTTAGTCCCGGTTGGTAACAAGATCGATCTCTACCAATGAGATAAATATATGTGTACCTACACAATAATTTAGCATGTGTCAATGGTAATATTTTTCTACCTTTTTTTAAGTGTGGTTCACTAGAGAAATGTTATCCTTACCAAAGAATTATCATTGAAATATATCGGTAAGCTTGATCGAGCTCGAAACAAACTTACCTAAAATATGAAATAGGCTCGGCTCGAGCTTATGTTGAGATCTGATTGTTCACAACTCTTTAGAAGCAAGAACCACCACCCCGCAATTCCAGCACCGAACCACCTCCTTTTAAATATCCACAAGGTGCCAAATACACATTGTCTTATCATTACTTTCTCTGCTCGTAATTTTATGTTTACAAAGCTTAATGAAAATATAACCGTAAAAAATATTTTTCATGATAAATCCACGTATTAAATTCAAATAATATTTTAAGTCTATTACTGATTCAATAGTTTCAGATTTGAATGTACCTATTATTTTCTATTTTCTACGATAGGATACGTTAAGGAAATAGATAATAATAAAGAGATACTACACAAAGAAAGTACATGTGGCGTTTGATGGTGTACTCATTGGTGTATGACTCAACCCATCAGAATTTAAACCCTATTTAAAAATAAACATTACTATTTAGTGTCATTTCAATATGATTTTATTGAGAATAGAGTATGTGTTATAAGGTGTGTTCGGTTATATCTAAGTGAAGTGCGTATGTGCTTCCAATGGAAAAAAGAAGAGAACTTGAAAAATAAAAACAATATATCCATCTCTCACTCCACAAGCGCGGAATGCAACAAAATTGGTTGGGGGTTTGATGTTAAGGCAGTCCCAACCCTCCACTTAGGATGGTGTCTATGGCATTAAATACATTGTCATGTAGGACTTTTAGTTTATGTGGCACTATATATTAATTAAGAGAGAGAGTGAAGAGAGTAAGAAATTGGGTCTCATGCAAGACACACCTTCAACACAAAAACCTATGCACTAGATACTATCAAGTTTTGCATTGGGAGAGAATAATGTCTTCATAATAGATGAAGAATAAATATGATTGGTAGAGAAGAGAGATGATGCATTTATTAATAGCCCACTTTAAGAAACCATGGGTTGTAGAGTATAGTTTCTATTGTGATGTCTTATTGATATAGCACCATAGACACTGCTTATGTACACTATGGGTTGGGACTGCCGTTAGAAACCGTCGCACCCAACACGTAAAATGGAGCAGCAAAATAGCATATAATTAATTAATTAATTAAACACTTAAAAAAGACTAACATGATTTTAAATCAATTACCTATATAAATTTTTAATAAAAAAATTAAAATTACTAAAACAAGTATAATACCATTTATAAGCAGGGGCAATTTCTCATTTCACCATGTTATGAAGCCTGTACTAATTTGATTATATTTTGAAATATACTAATTTGATTATATTTTTTTCAAGTTTGCTCATTTGACCTTGTTTTTCAAAATTGAAGATCAAGACTGATTTTATTTCATGATGATAAGATAATAGTGTTAACTAAGGGGCAAATTATCCTTTTCGTCCTTACTCAGTTGACCATGCTTCTTTTTTTATCCGAATCCTTGACATACTTGTAATAAAATCTAGCATAGATTCGATAGTTTTGATACAAGTTTGATAGTTTTGGCTTGAAATCAACAAATTCGATAAAATCAAATTAGCAAAATTTGATATATTTATGGCTGAACTTTCAAAAATATTTTCGTAGCATATTTGTCTTTTTCCTCTCCTCTCTCCTACTCCCTCCGTCCCATTTTAAGTGCATCCATATTTTTCCGTACTCAATTTTGATCGTCCGTTTTATTTGAAAGTTTTTCTAAAAGAAATTAAAAACATAAGTCACGCATAAAGTATTATTCATGTTTTATCATCTCATAACAATAAAAAAGTACTAGTTATAAAAAAGATTTTAAATAAAACGAACGATTAAAATTAGGCAAAAATGCACTTAAAATTGGCGGAGGGAGACATGGAGTACTTGCTGTATAAGGGTGGAAAATAAAAGAAATGCAGCCAAAATCTCTCACCAACTTTACTAGTACTACTCTATCAACCCTTCTTCCCAGTCAGTCCACTCCACTCCCCAAACCTTCTCGACCCTTCTTCTCCCCTCCCCTCCCCCCACCGTCTCGCGCGGCGTCGCCTTCCTCCTCCGCCTCCGCCGCGCTACAACCCTAGGCCCTCCCGGCGACGGTGGGGAGCGCCCGCGCGATGCTGCCGCAGCAGCAGCAGCAGCAGAAGCAGCAGGCGGCGGCGCTGATGCCGCCGTCCATGTACGCGATGCCGCCACCGCCGCCGCTCCACCACCACCACCACCCGCTCCTCGCCGCCGCGCCGCCCCAGCAGCAGGTCCGTGCCGTGCCCCCCACACAGTTAGCTGCCCGCGAAAGAGGCTGCGGGTTTCGCGGGAGTTTGGTCGGGTAAAGCGGGGGAGCTTTGCTAGTCTCGCTGATTGATCGCTTCGTTTCCTGTGCCTTGGCTCTGCTAGCGTCGAATGGTTTCCAACTGTTGGGTTCCTAGATTTCGATTGATTGACGGGTGTTGTGTGGGGTGAAAAAGTGAAAGCATTGGTGGTCTCTGACTCTGATTTACGGGTGTTGTGGAAAATGACGGATCTTTTGAGTGATACCGAGGTGATTTGCACGAAATTGAGGGGCTTTCTAGTTGTGTTTCATGCATGCTTGCTGCTTGTGGGGAGGGTAGTGCAATTCGGAATTCAAAGACACCTTTTTTCTTTCTCTTGTTTGGAGAATACAAGTCTGAGAATTTGAGTGATCCGAATTTATGCAGTGTTCTGATACTTGATCAGTTAATTTTGTTTGAGATTGGTCTTCAGGTGATCTGGAAGTTTTGTGCTTCTGATTGTAACGAGTAATTAATCGATAAAATCTTGAAGGACTTAGGGAGTTTTGTGTTTCTCTTTGTTTGATTTTGCAAAGGTATAGCCTTTGGGACTTTTGGGTGATTTAGGTCCGTTTGGTTTGAATCCTTGCAGGGTTGGGGATTGTTTGGGCTTAGGTGCCCACTTTTTTGGTGCTTCTTGTTGTCTTGGTTAGGAATATTTTGATTCCTTTTGGTTGGTTAAGTTAGTTCAACCTTATCTAGTTGCGAATGGAGATCACATTACTCTTGTTGCTGTGTTGCACGGATCACATCATTGTGATGTACTGATGTCTAAGTAAAACATGCATCATTGATGAGGTCTGATTTCCTTTTACTCAGGTTAGGATTTGTAGGGCTTGGATTTTAGCTCTCATTTGTAAGGTTCCTATTTTATTACTAGCTGAAATTTTTCTATATTTGACATACACGTCTATTCTGTACCCTGATTGATCGGGAGCGCCGTTTTTACCCCCTTTTGCTGGCAAATAAAGCATGCAGCTTTCTCCCTTCCTCTGTTACATTTATCTCATTGGAACTTTGCTGTAGTATCTGCAGGATGCCTTGTGTAGTTTGCATGTACCAGGCTTCTTTTTGCTAAGGCGTTTCCTATTATTTGTAGATTTTTATTTCTTCTTTCCTTGTTTTTTTACATTTTTATTTTTGCAGATAGAGCCAATCCTTACTGGAAATCTGCCTCCTGGCTTTGATACGAGTACATGCCGCAGTGTGTGAGTCCCATTAGGGATTCTTTTTATTTTTTTATTTTCTTTTCTTCGTATGCTTGAAAATGCATAAGTTCATGCTTTGGACTTTAGGGCATCTTTTCCTGTACACATGTAATGTAATTTAATACATCTAGCAAGAATCTTCCATTAGCTGTGTACACAAGCACATATTTTGTTGGTGAAGCTTTTGCAAGTCTATCTGCTAGCCACTGTTTTCTTAATTGCATGTTGGCCATGTATACATTAAAACTTTGACACAATGGTATTTTGGTAACATGAAATTTTACATACTATATTTATTTCATAGCTGAAAGTAAGGTGAAAATTTGTGCCTTGAATACATTTACAAGATCTATATGCATTAATCCTTACTAAAAATTGAAACATGTCTAATGTTTTCTGTTCACAAAATAACACGGCAAATTTATTAATCTTTGTATTTCTTATGTAAGAGCATATTTTGCATGGAAGCATGGTCTAATGTTTTCTGATATGCTCTATTTTCATAATTTTAGATATGTTGGCAATGTTCATGTTCAAGTCACAGAGGCACTTCTCCGAGAGGTTTTTCAGAGTACTGGTTTAGTTGAAGGATGCAAGCTTATACGAAAAGAGAAGGTTTGCTTTCATTACCTGATTTTTCTGTTCATTTCAGTTATATTTTTGAAAGCGTATCCTTTGTGGGGTGATTCAGTCTGACACAACTATTGTCATGAGGATCTCATGATTTACTTTTAAACATATGTTTCTGCAGTCATCTTATGGCTTTGTTGACTACTATGACCGCAGATCAGCTGCATTAGCAATTTTGACACTTAATGGAAAGCAAATGTAAGAGAAAAGCTATTCATTTCTGCTAGTTTGTTGAAGCTTAATTATGTTTTTTTTTCTCCCCAAAAACACTCATTGAAGAAAAATGATACAGTTTTGGGCAGCTTATCAGAGTTAATTGGGCATATGCTAGTGGGCAGAGGGAGGACACAACAGGTTGATACTATGTTTGCTTTTTATACCAGTATTCTCAGAATTTTTTGATATAACTTTTGGCAAGACATGGTAAATTTTATCACTTTTGCAGACCATTTCAATATTTTTGTTGGTGATCTTAGCCCAGAGGTTACTGATTCCGCATTATTTGCATTCTTCTCTGGATATTCCAGTTGCTCGTAAGTATTTATTACCTTTATCCACTAGTGTTTTCTGCCATTGGCCCAATTTGGCTTTTCCTACCCCAGCTGTATAATATTTTGTGCGTTGTCAGCTGTCCTCTTTTAATTCTTCTGTTGTCACGATTTCATAATAATCATCAGTTGTGTCAGTAGTACCTCTACCGCCACTAGGATACATCCTAGTTCACTTTTCATACCATTTTCTTTATCTTACTAATTAAATTAAGGTTTATCTGGATCTTAAATTGCACTACTTTCTGGTATCTAGTGATGCCCGAGTTATGTGGGATCAAAAGACTGGAAGATCTAGAGGTTATGGCTTTGTTTCCTTCAGGAATCAACAGGTATGGTAATTCTAAAAGCACGTGCATTTGTATGGGTTCTTTGTTTACTCCTGTCACTTAAAAAAAAGTTTTTTGGTGAGCTTACAGGATGCACAAAGTGCCATAAATGACCTAAATGGTATGTCATGCACAAACTCCAAATATTTCTCATTTAAGAATGTACAATGTTTTTGGGTTGTGTGGTTTTGGATTTGGTTGGCTTGGTGCCTTATTCATCTGATCTTATTCATAGCACAATGGCTTGGAAGTCGGCAGATACGCTGCAACTGGGCAACAAAGGGTGCCAGCAATGGCGAGCAGCAGACTTCAGATTCAAAAAACGTAGCTGATCTGACTAACAATTTGACAGGTAATCTTTATGGATATGTAACATATTTGTGTTAGTCATATTTTAATATTTTAAATTCCTTCAATTTGCTAGTATGTACTTTCAGAAGACAGAATAAATTAAAGCATAGTGTTTTAGCTGTGCATTGCAAATGTGAGAGGTTTGGTAATTAAATATAAAAATATAGAATAATATATAGAGAGCCTTCAAACATATTGCTTCCTGCAAATGGTAGAGGTTTGGTAATTAAAAACCACTTCCTCTTTGAGTTCTTCTAACAAATAACTCAGGCAGTAACATTACAAAACATTGCCTGGTTTAGCCAGAATATTTTTGTAACGAATGATGGTGTTGATCTGTTCTACTCCTATTTTCATTATGATTTTGCTGTGTGCGTCTTCTTTCGTTGTTGTGCTGCGCACTTGCATGATACTCTTAGCCCTGCTGTTGGAATGAAGGGCTGCAGTTCATTGTTCTTAATACGATGGGCTTCAGTATGAATATATGATGAGTTGTGCTGTTCTTTTTTAATCTTGTTCAGAAGACGGGAAGGAGAAAGCAAATGAAGATGCCCCAGAGAACAATCCACAGTACAGAACTGTTTATGTTGGAAACCTTGCTCACGAGGTAATTCTATTTCAGCGTTACTAAATGTATGGCATATTGAATCCTTCGAACACTAGACGCTGTGAATGTTGTTCCGGTTGTCTTACTGATAAATTGATGTCTTTGAATTTCAGGTTACTCAAGATGTGCTCCATCGTCTTTTCCACGCACTTGGAGCTGGGGCCATCGAGGAGGTCCGGATCCAGCTTGGCAAAGGATTTGGCTTCGTCAGATACAGCAACCACGCAGAAGCCGCCCTCGCAATCCAGATGGGAAACGGTCGCATTCTAGGTGGTAAACCAATCAAGGTGACTCACATTTCCCGCTTCACCGTTTTCGCGCATGCCATAATCATTCCTCTTAACTCCATTGAACCCTAAGATTCACCTTTGACACCTGGTTACACTTGTCTCTCCAGTGTTCCTGGGGCAACAAGCCGACGCCACCTGGCACCACGTCGGCGCCTCTGCCCCCTCCCGCCGCTCCCAGCGTGACGGCGGCCGATCTCCTCGAGTACCAGCGCAGCCTCGCCTTGAGCAAGATGGTGTCAAGCCAGGCGCTGATGCAGGCTCAGGCACAGCAGCATCTGAAGCAGGCAATGGGGATGGGTGCAGGCGTGAGCCAGGCCATGTATGATGCCAGCTTCCCCAACGTTGGCCCCTCGCAGCAGCAGCTCATGTACTACTGAATAAAATTCCTGCGAGCTCGTCGCTGTAATTTGTGACTCGATCAGTCTGATCTCTTTTTTTTTCTGGTTTTGTTTTAGCTAATGTTACTTTTTTTTACGTCTATATTTAGAGTGTTTCTGGAGCAATTTTCGATGTTGTTTCGTACATGGATTGATGGAGAGTGTGTAATGGTATATGTGTGTGAAGGATGTAAGCTGACAATTTTATATAATCTTAGTCTAATGTTATTGCTGCCAGCCTGCCATCAGTGGTTTGTTTATTGTATTTTTGCATTAGAAATGTGTTTAAAAATAACAATGTTGTTCCAGGTTCCAAAGAGTGTGCTCTGTACAAGTATCGCTGCTCGTGGGCTCGTCGGACGGGCCTTGCTACCGGCCCGCTAAAGTTGGGCCCGAACGAGATAGCGGAAAGCGTACGGCCCAATGAAGTTAGGCCGGAACGGGATTCGTCGAAGATGCGGCCCATACGAGTTGGGTCGGAAGGGGATTTCTGCTTACGCGCGGCCCACTATTATTTGGGCCGGAACAGATCCCAGCGAACGCGTGGCCCGTTAGAAGCGTTCAAATATTTATCTGAAAACGAGTTCGTCTCGATACGAACTGAATTCGTAGCTTTTGCTACGAGGCTACGATACACAGATTAACCAAACCACTGCGCGCGTCTTTAATTTGTTTTGGACTTCATAGCTTCGCCTAATTTTTCTTTTCATTTCCTTTTGCTGGTGAAACCTGAAAACGGCTGCATGCTGTAATGAGACAACCTTGCAGCCTGCAGTAACGTACATTCGGCTAGCAGTCGTGTTTCACTGCTTAATCACATATATAATGTGTAAGAAGAATCCATCACCCTACATATGTATATGCATTGTGGATCGATCCAAAGATAAGGATTGCATCTATCACTACCTATAGCATCATGCAAGTATATCGTTCTTACAAATTAACGGAGAGATCAGAAAAGATACAAATGGAAAAAAAAATAAAAGTATTTTTGTCTCTTAAGAAAAAGTTCCTTTGTTTTTATGCATGTCACTTTAAAAAATCACAAAAAAAAAGAGCAACACAAAATACTCAGATATATATCGACTAGCCATGCATGGTGGCCTTGATTTGATCCCCTTTATTCATCCTCATTACAGTACACTAAGTTTATTACTATTGTATTATATTATGGTGGAGATCGATTATTATTACAGCCAAGCTCCGATTATCATCCGCCATGCAATGCACGCATGATGCATCATATCCATCACATTCTTCACAGGTCGTCGGCGCAGATGAAAAAGATGCTCCCCTCCCTGCACTCCTCCCCGCCCTTCCTCGCCGCCGCCGCCTCCTTCTTCTTCTCCGGCGACGCCGCGGCGGCGGCGGCGGCGCGGCGCTTCTCCTCCCTCGCCTCGCGCAGGGCCTCCTCCACCACGTACCTCGACCTGCACTCCTCCTTGCAGAACGCCTTCTCTCCACTGCATATGCATACCAACAAAACACACACACACAAAAAAAACATCAAATTAATGCAATGCAGTACAAGCTAACATACTGTTCAGCTTCTTTCAATCTCTACTATTTTAGTTGAGTTAATTACTGTGCAATGCATGCTTAATTAGTTACTAATTGTACATGTAGATGAAGCTGGGGCGGCCGGCGAGAGGGACGCCGCAGAGGTTGCAGCACAGCAAGAACTCGGCAATGGCGAACGGGTTATTCCCGGTGCAGATGCTGCACCACGGCACGGTGCAGTAGCCGCCCGAGGCGCCGCCGGAGCTGATCTGCTTGTGCGTCCCCTCCATGATGGCGCGCGCGCTGGGGCGCGCAGGCCGCGCGACGCGGCCGACGACGTCGTCCATGGCGGCGGCGGCCGCGGCCGGAACTGGGCGGTGGTCATCGACGGCAGCGATCGCCGCGTTGACGCCGACGGCGGCGGCGGCGGCGGCGCGCTCTACAAAGACGAAGCATCGGCGGCGGCTCGCCGGAGCGGCGGCCGGTGGCTTGGCTACGACGGCGGAGGCCATAGGAGTTCAGTGTGAGTGAGTGAGTGAAAATGGTGAGATTGGGAGGGTGAGGCGGTGTGGGTTTATATAGCTTTGGGGGGAGAAGGGGGTTGCTTGGTGAGGAATTCTAAATGCCTTTATTTGTTGCTTCCTTTAATTTTGTTGGTACTTTCGGCGCGGCTAAAGCAACACCAAGAGTGTACACAAGTTATTATGTGCTTGGGGGGCTTTGTTTGGCGGTGGCGGCGCTGGTAGGATTTATGGCGGTCATTTTGTATCTTTTAGATGAAAACAAAAGCATTTAACACGGTCTACTCTAGGGAGGAGCGCCCCATCTATCTTATTTAAGGCGTAAATGTCATCTATTTGAGATCCCTTTCGTGACGATTTTATTTATTGTCTAACTTATCAAACTTTGAAATCAAACCTACCCAATCCTCTACAATTAGTTAGTCAGCACATGTTTCCAACCTCCACCAATTCTACAATTTTCTCAGATGGTGAAAGTTGGAAACTCTCAAGTTTTTGCGAGAAACTCGCTCGCGTTGTCCCTCTTCCCATATTATCCTTAGTTACATAAATCAAGCATGTCACCTCGTACCTATACCAATCTCTCTCTTCTTAAATAAATCATAAATCAGTGAACAAAAAGTTTTGTCCATATATCTTCTTTGAGATGAAAGGAAAAAAATGAAATATTTGGTAGCTAAATTCATTCTCAATTCCTTCTCTATTTTTTTCATGTTATTTGCTTTTGTGTGAATGAGAATCTTTACATGATTTCCTAACTCATGTATATATAGAGAGAAAAAAAATTTCTCTTAATAACTAAATACTGGTAAAAATTTTCCCACCAGGTAACAACCTTATAAACGGAGATCCATTTAAAACAATCTAGAAATAACATTATACCTTTGAGTTTCCGGTCTTGAGTCCATCTTTCACACTTCTTGTTGGACGAAAATCACCTTCGCCCAACACTCTCCCCCGAGAATATACAAACTTGGCTAGTGGCTACTGTAATAATAAAGGGTGTGCGTTTCGAGGTCGGCCCACTGCGCTTATATAGACGGCGTCGTCGCGTCGCATTTACGCGATCTTAATATCGAATCAAGCCCCTCCAACTATCTAAAATTTACAATCACAGGAAAGAAAAAAACCATTCACGTGTGTCGACCGTGCCATGTGTAGGACCATGTAGCAATGCGGGTAAACCATTTGCGCGTGCCGACCGTGCCATGTGTAGGGGTGGGTAGCGACGTGGGTAGCCGAGTGGGGTGCACATACCACCTCAGGTTGCCAAAAGGTGTCAGTGGCCCCCACCTCCACTCCACACTCCACAGTCCAGGCCAAAAAACAAAAAACAGCCAAAAAAAAAAAAAACGTGACGTGGACGATAGAAGGAGGAACGGATCGGAGGCCCCCCGTCCGCAACAGCAAACTCGATCGGCTCCTCTACCTCCCGGAACACCTGTCGCCGCCGCCGCCACCGCACGCGCCGCGCGAGCGCTCGAGCTCGCTCGCCGTGCACGCATTCGCTCGCTCGCTCGCTCCAGTCGAGCTAGCGCGCGCGCGTCGCGGGCGCGGCGCGGCGTGGCGTGTCGCGCGCGGCTGCCTTTCCGCGCCGCGCGCGCGCGGGCACGGGGTGCGCGCGGGCGCGGCGCGGCGCGGGCTGGCGTTCTGAGTCACTGAATGGGTAGAAGCTGGGGTAAGGATTGGTGACACAAAACCGACGAAGAGTTTTTGCTAGGTTGGTTAATTAGTGAGCTTTTGAGTGGTTTTGGAGGTATTTTCGTGTAAAGTTGTGAGAGATTATTCCAAGGAGTTTAGCTCGAGCTAGCATACGACGGCGAGATGATCTGTCAGTGACTCGAGTGTTTAGCTAGCTACGAGGTGATTAGCACCGTCCAGAAAAAGGTAAATGGTGCAGTGTATAGGCACCCGCAGATCGTGATGCTAACTTGGATTTATAACAACTGTTTTTGTATTGTGTGTGCACGCTTGCGGCATGCTGCTTGGCAGAGAGATAAGCCCGGTCATCATGTTAACCACATTAAACAGTTGAAAAACCAGAGAAAAATTATGAAGAATTTATTTTTTTTATGGGTGTTACCGAGTCTTTACGATACCCCGGCGGTAAAAGTGGTAATTGACGATAAAGGAGACACTGCTTCGAGGCATGTGAGTTCGATTAACAAATAGATACCGTATGACGGTATGAGTATTGTCATGTACGTAATTCTAACTATGGAATATGGAACGAGAAGTATCAGATGACAACATGGTCTACCATGATCATCGATCCATCTTGAGAAACGAGTAAAATGTTTCCATTACACCTCAAAATAGCCAACACCATGGAAGACTGCCGTTAACATACGCCAACACTGTCGCAAAAAAACAGAGATGAGAGGCTTCTGCCCTCTAATGTGAGTTGCTGACATGTAAACCCATAAACTAAACAAAAGAGTAAATTTCACAAAACTACAAATACTTTGATCAAACTATCACAAAACTACAGATTTAAGAATGTATTTCACAAAACTACAGATTTAGAGTCAAATTTATCACGGAACTACAGATTTAAGGTATTATATCACAAAACTATTGATTTAACAACTATTTTATCACAAAACTACACATTTAAAAACTATTTTATCACAAAACTACAGATTTTATAACTTTAAATAAATAATAGTGCTACGATCTAAACTCTAGAATATGTAGTTTTTTGATAACTTCATCACTAAATCTGTAGTTTTGTGATATGGTGCATTAAATCTGTAGTTCCGTGAAAAGTTTGACGCTAAATCTGTAGTTTTGTGATACACATTCTTAAATCTGTAGTTTTGTGATAATTTGACTCAAGTATCTGTTTGTGAAATTTACTCTAAACAAAATATTTCACACATCAGTTATTCAAGGTCAGAAGAAAGTAAGTTAAACAAAATATTTCTCTTCTAGAGGGCTTTAGGGATATAGATCTGCAGAATTTTGAAATCAAAATATATCTTTATAAATATTTTATTAAACATTCATTTTTTAAAAAAAATCAGCAAACAAGCATTACGAGTTTAAGAGGATGGGAAAAGAGGAGATTGAGAAGATACGCAAAACGAGATAAGCCATTAGAGCATAATTAGTTGAGTATTAACTATTTTAAATTTTAAAAATAGATTAATATGATTTTTTTTAAAGCAACTTTCATATAGAAAATTTTTACAAAAAACATATCGTGGGAAGCGTGCGCGCGGAAAACGGAGCAAACAATCTCTCTTTCACCTGCTGCCCGCAGCCTAAGAAACCCATGTAAATGTAATGCATGGGCTTTAATAGGCCCAATATTAAAGCCCATGCACATAGTGGGCCGAACAAGATGGGACAGCATGTATACACACACATCACCAGTTTCAGAATGGGAAAAGTACACCGAAGGTCACTCAACTTGTCATCGGGTTACAAAATCGACCCCCAACTGCAAAAGATACCGGAGGTCCCTCAACTAACAAAACCGTTCGCTTGAGGTCCTCTGGTAGTTTTGACCCCGGTTTTGTCTAACGTGGCGGGTGAGTTAGCGTGGGCCCCACGTGGACCCCACCTGTCAGCATTGCCACATTAGTCGTCTCTCTCTTTTCCTCTCTTCTCTGTTCTTTCTCATCCTCATCTCTCTCTCTCCGTACTCTCCAACAGCGAGTCTGTGAGACGGGAGAGGAGGAGGGTGTCGGCGACCGGCGACGCGGCGGCGCGTGGGCGGCCGGGGGCGGAGCGGCAACGTGGCGGCGGGGGAAGGGGCGGCGCGCGGGCGGCAGGGGAGGGGTGGTGCACGGGTGGCTGGGGGAGGCGCGGCAAGCGGGCGGCCAAGGGAGGAGCGGCGACGCGGCGGCGCGTGGGCGGCCGGGGGCGGAGCGGCAACGTGGCGGCGGGGGAAGGGGCGGTGCGCGGGCGGCAGGGGAGGGGTGGTGCACGGGTGGCTGGGGGAGGCGCAGCAAGCGGGCGGCCAAGGGAGGAGCGGCGATGCGGCGGCAGGGAAAGAGGCGGCACGCGGGCGGCTAGGAAAGGCGCGGCGCGCGGGCGGCCGGGGACGGAGTGGCGACGCGGCGGCGGGGGAGGGGCGGTGCGCGGGTGGCTGGGAGAGGCGCGGCACGCAGGCGGCCAAGGGCGGAGCGGCGACACGGCGGTGGGGGAAGGGCGGCGCGGGCGGCCGGGGGCGGAGCGGCGACCGGGAGGAGTTCAGCCGCACTCTCGCTGAGCGCCTCGTCCTCGACATCGAGAAGGTCATGTGCCAGCTCGACGCTCTCCCCTCTAGGCTCATGCCCCCCGTGCCGCCGGCGCCACCTTCGGTTTCAGCGGGAGCACCTCATGGTCCTCCTCCGCATGGACCTCCTCTCCGCGGGCGGCCGCCGTGCTTCCCCATCGCCGCCGCCACCGCTGGCGGCCGCCGTCGAGGCGCCGCCCTCCTCCTCTCCCGCCGACCGTGCGCTGCTCGTCCGCCGGCCGCGCGCCGCCCCTCCCTCGCCGCCGCATCACCGCTCCGCCCCCGGATGTCGGCGCGCCGCGCCTCCCCCAGCCGCCCGCGCGCCGCCCCTTCCTCGCTGCCGCGTCGCCGGCCGCCGGCCGCCTGTCGTCGACGCCCTCCTCCTCTCCCGCCGGCCGCGCGCCCCCTCCCCCACTGCTCACAGTCACAGAGAATGGAGAGAGAGAGAGATGAGATGGGAGAAAAGAGAGGATGTGGCAATGCTGATAGGTGGGGCCCATGCTAACTCACCTGCCACATCAGACAAAAGCAAGGTCAAAACCACCAGAGGACCTCAAGCAAACGGTTTTGTTAGTTGAGGGACCTCCGGTATCTGGTTTTGCGGTTGGGGGCCGATTTTGTAACTCGATGACAGGTTGAGGGACCTTCGGTGTACTTTTCCCTTTCAGAATTGGACCAAAGTGACAACAGGGTCCAGGGCACCCAACAACCCCGGACACATTAAGTTGACAATCACAGCAGTTAAATGACCTCGGAGCTACATCAGTCACACAATTCACAAACTACATTACTTGCAGAAGTTCCAGTCCTTCAGATAACACCGGGTATGAGCATGAACACAAGAACGGCCAAGATTCAGCACCATGAACCTTGCCGTCAATCCCTCCACCTGTGACCACAGCTTGGGTTGCAGCAGATGAAGTACAGTGTCAGGCCTTTCTCCCCCTTAGTTGGAGCCTGCAAGTTCAACGGGAAAAAGAGTGACTGATTGCATCCACAGCTTGTGGCAGATACTAGGATTCTGAACAGAGTTGTAATATGTCACAATCACCACCACTACGAGAAAAGCCAATTATGTAATGAAACGGTTTCCTGAACCCTGTGGATACGAAGCGATACATACTATACTAAAAACTTTAATATGCTGACAGAAATGTAGATTTGTATGTTCATGCTTTCATATTGCTATTCTATTCTTGTATCAGTGACTGTATAGAACTATAGATGATACAGTAGTCACATCGTATATAGCAAGAATCACATAGAGAACAATAAGTAAACAACACAAATACACTGACCTGAAAAAAAGCAGCCTCTGGATGGCCACAGTTGTAACATTTAATACTTCTGGTGCGAGGCAGGGTGGGATCAGTTGCTGCATCTTTTAGGATATCTTTGGGTTCCCCAGCAGGTTTACGGAGAACCCTTTTGTACACACAAGTGTCAGTGGCAGGCTCCTGCTTATATGAACGATCCAAATAAATGGAAATCATTAGTCAACCTACAAGAAAACTTACACACAAATTTTTTTAAAAATGTCGGAACTACGAAAACTATAAATGCAATATAGCTGCAAAGTATGTAAGCCTTGAGAAAAACTCAGCAATCACTTCAATAAACAGAAAAAAAAGAGAGGACATTTTGTGGAAGAATGCCTAAAACACCAAGGAAATCTGTCTTATTTCTATCCTGATTACATTGGTTCTTAATGAAGTTAATATGTTTCAGAAGCTACAACAAGGGACATATCAAACTTCTTTTAAGGGACACTTAGTTGTGATTTGTTACATTGATACCTCAGGTAGGTTGTTGCAGTGTGCATAATTCTGGCATATGTTTGTTTCTTTCCAATGAGTAACATCTTAAGCATAGTTTGTGATTACAAGACAAGTTCCTGATTTTCTGAGGGCATTGTATGCCAGATAAGCTAGAAACACTTCTCAAGGAAAGAGAGCTAAAGCCCTTGTAATATACAGGCTCTATGTGGGAGTAGATCCTACTTTCAACAGTTCTCTGACCACAGATTTTCAGCAGAAAGTTCATCTCAAACGGCTAGTGGGAAGCCACTTATGTAACCTTAATCCTTAACTTGAAAGGGAAAATTGGTTTCATACCACCCGAAATATTTCCCTTTTAGTCTTACCACCAAAATTTTGGGGCATGCTTTGATACCACCTAATAAGATTCCGTTTCTTTTTTTAACCACCAGCACCCATTGCCATTCAATTTTTTTTTAACCTCTCCTGCTCCGTATCGCCCATTACACCCTCATGTCCCGCGGTCCCATTCATCCATCACACCTCTGCCTTCTGCGCTCCCCATACTCCCAACTCCCAAGTCAGCACCTTCCATTAGTTGAAGGAGGCAACTGAGTTTGTGAAATTTATTGCTGAATCCACCAAGGATATCTCCTTGTATATGCTATTTCAATGCTACCTCAAAATCTTAGTAGTATTAAACAAAATAGGCGATACTTGCACGGTACGGAACCAGCCAATTTTGCTAACATAGAAGCCCCAAATTTGGACAAATATGTCTGCAGTAATGACAAAGAGATTCTCCGCCTAACCTTTATGTATGAGATCGAGAACAAAGCATGATAAGCTGATAACTACCTACAAAGGAATATTAGCCGTCTACCAATTCATCATAAACTCGCCAAGTCCCAACCAGAACCCCTCTACTCTATCAATCGAACAAAGCAAGCATCAATAACATTATGGGACATCAAATTCTTTCCTCAGCGAAATCTCCCGCATGCAGCAACCGTAAAAACGTGCGCACCAAACAATCATAAATCCATCCCAAATAATAAAGAAAAAAGAAATTACGATCTCAACAATGCACCATTAAACCTAGAAACCTCCATATACATACACCACATCACTAAACCCAGCCTAAACCCTAGATCACCATTCCCCAAAATCCCCAATCCAACCTAGGGTCCCAAGAGTTTATTTACCACACCCAATCCAAAACCATATTAATCTGAGCCGATGAACAAGGCAAATCCACCTGGTGCTCGCAGGAATTGCAGGCGTAGAGCAGGGTGTGCGTCTCCTTGTCCTCCCGCGGGTAGAGCATGTTGCTGCTGCATATCCAACCAAAAAAAACACACAAAAAATCAAACCTCCAATCGAATCAAATCTCGGACTACGAATCACAAGCCAAGAGATTCCTCCGCCTCACCATTCGCCGCAGAACTTGAGGGCGCTCATGGCCATCGATGGCTTCCTCCTCCTCTCCAATTCACTCGCCGCAGCCGCCGCCGCCTTCTCTTCTGCGCTCTCGGCTACTTGTACTCCCGAGATGCGGCGCCGCCTGGCAGGTGGGCCCCAGGATCGGTGTCCCCACACGTCAGCGATAAGTGAGGGTACAGGATACAGTACGAGATGGGAAAGGGGGTACACGTGGCAACCACACGGTGGGTCACATGCCCCCCAACGCCGCATCGGATCCGACCACCTCCTCGGCTCCTCTCTCCACTACCAACCTCTCGCGGAGACCCAAACCCTAGCTCCCAAATCCCGACCAGCCGAAGCATTTCCAACGGAATTCCTCTGTTCGGCTCCTCCTCGGGGTTCAAATCGAGCTTGAATTTGTGGTTTTTTTTGGGGAGGGTTTTTTTTCTCTTTTTGGTGTTGTTTTTGGATGCGAGTGTGGCTTGGCAGGGTGGTGGTGGTGGTGATGCCATGATGCACATGCTGGTGGCCCCCGATGGAGGCGGCGGAGGGGAGATGCCGCCGCCGTACGGGGGAGCCGCGGCGGCGGCGCCGCCGCCGATGGAGCAGGAGCTGGAGCTCCACCGCGACAACGCCGACGACGGCCTCGACGGCCACGTGCGGTGAGAGCTTCTCTGTGTGTGTGTGTGGCAAGTCACTTGTGTTCATGAGTTCATCGGCAGTGAGGAGGTGGGCGAGGTCTCGTAGCGTCTCGCCTTTGCGTGGTATTCGGGGTTCATCCATTCTGGCGTGCTCTGGTTTAAGCTCAGAAGATTTTGTTTGTCCTGTTGCACGAGTGAATTTTAGTAAAAGAACCATGGGCTTTCCATTTGTCGTGTTGATAGTTTTACTGTGTTTGGCCAGGTGCTTGAGGTGTGGTATATCCGGCAACGCGACGCCCCATATGCGCCGTGGCCCTGATGGCCCAAGAACTCTCTGTAATGCGTGCGGCATTGCGTACAGAAAGGTATGGCTGCGCTCTAATTTTCGATACAGAATACCGATGAGCCTATTGTGTGATACCATGTTCAGCTATAATTCATTTCCGAGGAAATTTTATAGCTGTCTCTTGGCCATTTTCCTCCTGTTTTGGTGCATTGATGATAATCTAAAATACTATATGTGTCTATTTCTGTTTATTTACTCGAGTAATAGTATGATTGGTTTTCTAGGGGAAAATGAGACGAATGATAGAAGCTGAACCACCTATAGATGAAGCTGCTCTTGCTAAGCTGGTTCCTGAGGTAGGCATGGAATTTGAGAGTGAGGACAAGGCCTATGAATTCTACAACAAATATGCTGGACATGTTGGTTTTAGTGTTCGGAAAAGTACATCACACAAATCTTCCGGAAATATTACCAAAGTAAGGACTTTTGTTTGCTCAAGGGAAGGTTACAACAGGGACAAAAAATCATTGGAAGCAAAGAAGCCAAGGCTGGATACAAGAATTGGTTGTCCAGCGCGGTTGATTATTAAAGTCACACCAGAGAGTAAATACAGAGTCACTGACTTCAAAGCGGACCACAATCATCAGCTGGCCCCTCCTTCGACAATGCATATGTTAAGGTCACAGAGGATATTGACAGAACTTCAGTCTGGGGAAGCAGAATTGTCAGATGATTCTGTCATGACACCTACAACAAAAGCAACCGGTGATCTTGTTGTGAGACAAATTGGTTTCCTTCGAAGTATCTCTCTCCTCCCAGCAGATTATAAGAATTATCTCCGTTCAAAGCGTATGAAGGCTATGCAACTCGGTGATGGTGGCGCAATATTGAAATATTTGCAGACAATGCAAATGGAAAATCCTGCTTTCTTTTACACCATGCAGATCGATGAAGACGACAAGCTAACCAACTTCTTTTGGGCTGACCCAAAATCTAGAGAAGACTTCAACTACTTTGGTGATGTCCTCTGTCTAGACACAACTTACAAAATAAATGGATATGGCAGACCATTGTCATTATTCCTAGGAGTGAATCATCACAAACAAACAATTATTTTTGGTGCAGCTATGCTTTATGATGAATCATTTGAGTCATATAGGTGGCTGTTTGAGAGTTTTAAGATTGCTATGCATGGAAAACAACCAGCGGTAGCTTTAGTAGATCAATCTATTCCACTTGCTAGTGCAATGGCAGCAGCATGGCCAAATACTACTCAAAGAACTTGTGCTTGGCATGTATATCAGAACTCTCTTAAGCACCTTAATCATGTTTTCCAAGGTTCAAAAACATTTGCAAAGGATTTTAGCAGATGTGTATTTGGCTATGAGGAAGAGGAAGAATTCTTGTTTGCCTGGAGAAGCATGCTAGAAAAGTATGATCTTAGGCATAATGAGTGGCTGTCTAAATTGTTTGATGAAAGGGAAAGATGGGCTTTGGCATATGAGAGACATATATTTTGTGCTGACATAATAAGTGCACTTCAAGCTGAAAGCTTCAGTAGTGTTCTGAAAAAGTTCTTGGGCCCTCAACTGGATTTACTGTCCTTCTTCAAGCATTATGAAAGAGCAGTAGATGAGCACCGCTATGCTGAGCTCCAAGCTGACTTCCAAGCTAGTCAAAGTTATCCAAGAATACCCCCAGCCAAGATGTTAAAGCAAGCTGCCCATACATATACCCCAGTGGTGTTTGAGATCTTTCGTAAAGAGTTTGAGCTGTTCATGGACTCTGTTCTGTTCAGTTGTGGGGAAGCTGGGACAACCTCTGAGTACAAAGTCGCTCCCTCTGAAAAACCCAAGGAACATTTTGTTAGATTTGACTCGAGTGACTGCTCCTGTATCTGCACTTGTAGGAAGTTTGAGTTTATGGGTATTCCATGTTGCCATATGTTGAAGGTGCTCGATTACAGAAATATCAAAGAATTACCTCAGAGATATCTGTTGAAGCGATGGAGAAGGACTGCCAAGTCTGCAAATGAAGAAAACCAAGGGTATGTGGCAAATGGAAATGGTTCATCATTAAATTCCATTGTACCTCCTGCAAACCATCATGGTCTCCAAGGCTTCAGTGCAATGATTCAAGTAACCAATCTGCAAGATTCATTCTCCTTGTTTTCCCCCTGTATGTGCTGTGGCTGATAAAGTTTTCTATCTTGGTTAACTGCAGGACACTCCTGTTTCTAATATGCATGAGAATTCATTTCGCAGAAGCTCATGATGCAGGTATCATACATGATTATGAATTATTAATTTGCCAATTTGATCTCTTGTTTTGTTTGGACTATTACTGAGCCTATCTGGTTCTATCCATTGCACCAAAACCTAGGGCATTGATTTACAACCAAAGTTTCCCCCTTCTGAGAGATGCATGACAAATTTTTTAGGGAGATTTAGATAGAATATTTTGTTTGTTGAATATTGCTCACTTGGTTCTGGATTTTCCTCCTTCGAGGTACAATTATTAAAGCAGTTTGGCGATGACACGTGGACAACCTTAGCTCTGTTGGATCAAACAGATTATTTATGTGATCAATTTATCATGCAGGTGACTTGAAGCTAAACATTATTCCTTCTGCGCGGTGCCTGCTCCACGATACTGGCGTTGAAGCAGTGAGAACAGGCCATGCGGAGCTCCCCCGAATAAAAGTTTCCAACTTGTAAATTATGCAGCTGTAGGAAATCCCAGCTATTGAGGCGCCCATCCTACTTAGGCTCTTAGACTAGATTCTGGTATGAAATCATATGATTGTGCTGCCCACCTGCACCCAGGGAAATTTTGTGCATTCTGTAAACAGTCTATTTATCCTAGCCCATTCATAAAAGAAAAAAAAAGGTGATCAGATGCCAATGCAGAGAGATTGCTCCTTTGAAACTTTGCAGGGCAAGCAGACCCATCATGATCATCAATCCTAGGAGGGTTTCAGTTAGATTCAGATCTTGGGGTGGTTTCATTTCGTTTCATTTCACCTGCAGGTGAGGTGAGCTGGACAGCTCATGCAAAAAAACGTTGGAAGCAAGACAAGCCCAGCTTGGCAGTGTGGATCTCAAGCCCGGAGAGCTACCGGCCGAGCTAGGAGCTGCCTTTGACGCTACAGTGGACAGCTGTGCTTTCAAGCCTGGCTTTGGGCGCATTTGTCCCATATGCACAGTTGCATAATGCGTGCAAATGTTGTTCATTGTCCTCAATGCATCGTATATCTTGGGAGCTTCGATAATGCTGCTACCAATGTGTCCTTGAAAAACACATTCGAGGTGCTTTCGTGCTCGCTCTCTTTTTTCCAACTCTGTCAGGTTTCTTTTCAAACAAAGTTATTTCAGACATTTTTCTATAAAATGTCTTTGAAATATATACTTCCATTCAAAGGAAGCCTCAATGCGATCATTTTAACGGTTCTAAGTAAAGTATCATATATTTAGTCTTGTTTTGTGTTACCTCTATGGTGAAGAGGGGCATATGTGCGCTGGTGCACGTGTTTATCTGAGGCCCCGTTTAGTTCTCTAAAATTTTTTTCCTAAAAACATCACATCGAATCTTTAAACATATGCATGAAGCATTAAATATAGATAAATTAAAAAACTAATTGCACAGTTAGGGAGGAAATCGCGAGACGAATCTTTTGAGCCTAATTAGTCCATGATTAGTCATAAGTGCTACAGTAATCCACATGTACTAATGACGGATTAATTAGGCTTAAAAGATTCGTCTCATGGTTTCCATGCAAGTTATGAAATTATTTTTTTCATTCGTGTCCGAAAAGCCCTTCCGACATCCGGTCAAACATCCGATGTGACACCCAAAATTTTTCTTTTCGCGAACTAAACAGACCCTGACTTAGTACCTGTAAAAGAAAAGTCAGTGTTTTCGGCATCAACTTATCGACTGTAAAAATAAACGATCGTGTTGGGGCCTTGGGGATTGAAAATGAGATCTTAAGGTTGAAACTACACATCCCTGGTCACTTTACACATCCCTTGTCACGGTAACATCTCATATCCTTGACAACTGTAAAAATGCTTTCTCAGTAAACAGTAAAATTTTGTGCCGGGCAACTGTCCTGATGATAATGTGGAGCGATTGGCTGCTGTGCCGTAGCAATGTGTCGTTCGCTGTTGATTGCTCTGCCGTCACGCGACGCATCAAGCAGCTAGCAGAGCATGTGACCTGACTATATGGGCAGCGTGCTGTGGCTGCTCTCTGCTTTTCTTTTCCTCCCCTGCAGCCACTGTACTGATCGACTGATATCTGCTTCCTTTGCGTGCTTTCTCCGTGTAAACTCAAGTAACAATGCCATTTTTTCTCTTCCTTTTTTTAACGAATATCATGAGATAATGTAATATTTCACATTGATATAGCAGGAAAAAGAGCCCTAAGAGACCATAATTAGAAAAAGAAAAAAGAACAAACAGCACCACGTCACGGAGGAAAGAGTGCCAATTTTTATTCCTCGGTTTGAAAAAAATACAAGAGATAGTTCAAGGAGATTTGTCCAAGTGCACTGCTTGAGTGCAAATTTGACGATGCTTTTCAGCTTCAGTCTGAAGGTGTGATGAAAATTCAGGAGCCGTCACATTTGATCCCGGTCGTTGGTCGGTCAATCTTCGTCACTGCGATTCAAAACAAGCACCATCTGATTATTTCTGCAATGGTTAGTGAGCTAATTGGCATCAAAGGCTAAAGGTTAATTTGGATGTCTCTTTTCATGAGAAGCAGCCAAGGAAACAAAGCTGATTTGTGCGTTCTCTGAAAATAAAAAGACATGAAAAAGTTTGAGTTCAGGTGCTTGCTCCACTATTCCCTACTTAACTCCAAAGCAATGTCATGTGGGGAGTCTAATACGTGATTATTTCGCATTAACCTTAAGCTAAGCATTCTTCTCGCCGTAATCACTGACATGCAGAAATTCAACGTCCTTTCTTGATGGATACATCACACGAATTGGGTCAAGTGTTTGTTCAAGAAAAACTCCACATATCAAGTCATTTTCTTTTTCTGATTTAGATCACTGTCAGTGTCAATTGCTAGTTGGTTAGTGTTTAATTTTGAGGATTACAAGGGGAATAAATGCTGAATTTATACCACGAATGACTTGCTGGCAGGGTGTCATTACTTGTACCCGAATTTCAGCAAGATTGTGTATTTATGTGTTTGTCAGTAATTGATTTGGGATGCTATATGTGCATCATTTTCCTGAGTAATAGTGTTACTAGTACCCAAGTTGTTCATCATTGCTTTATCATTACTTCAAGTATTATGAAGAAACCTGAATAGGAGTAGTACCTGATAAGTATGCCACCCATTCTGTTTTTTCCTGAAACTCATCATTGAAGCAGCCCCTAACTCTGAATTTTCTTTTAGACGGATGGTCAGACTAACTCAGAATTTAATCATGATGTTTAAGAAACCATTAGCTTTATTAGTATATGTACTAACTCGAGATTATCCAAACAGAACAGGTTAAGCAAGCAAGGAAAGAGAGATGGCCCCAAAATCCCAGATAAGTGACACGTTTTCAGCTTTGCTAATCACTTCTGAATTCTGACAGGGAACCAACTAATCATCTGATGGAGATGGACACGAATCTTAAAGCTCGACCTGATCGGATTAGTCGATCAAATCTCAGGAGGAAAAAAGAAAGAAAGGTGATCAGACAAATGGACGATGGATTTGTTCAATCCCACGATATGCTTGCAAGAGTACAAAGCAAGATACTTCCTAATCGGAGCATCAACAACTTTCTATTAAATATATGTGAGAAGAACACTTTGGTCACTCTCCATCTTGTCTTAGGCGTCGGCTAGTTAATTACTTTTTGGGGGCAAAATGGAATCACAAATGTTTTTCCATGGACCACATGAAGCACAAGGGTATAAATTTTCAAATACATACCGCAACAAAGTCAAATACCAGAGGTGTACAGTTCCTGTATTATTCAGAGATATGGGACAAGAGATAGAGCTAATTAAGAAGTTCAGTCACAAGGCCAGGCTGACTTGACAGAGGGAGCATACAAAGCAGAAGACTGTACTGAAGAATGTTTTAATGTGCCATGAACAGTATAGCATGTTCAGATTATTAGTTTTTATTTGTTTTTTCTTTTCTTTTTCTTGTCTCTTTGACCATTACTGTGTGCAGTGTGCCATGCTAAGCTCAACTCCTACCAATTGTGTCGGTTTCTTTGTTTTATTAATCAATCAGTTGCTTGGAATCATCAGCCAGTGTTTCATTGAGAGATGCACCCCTCACATTTTTAATGGTAGATATGTACTCTTTTCTTCTTGAGAAACTGAACCTTGTGAAGAACTGTGACCCTTATTTTAACCAAGGAACAATTGGTTAAATACTTCAAATTAGTTGCTACATGCATGTTCAGATTGATTAAAGGATTTTTAGAGGAGGGGGGGGGGATGCAGTGGATGTTATTTTCTAGACATAGATCTAATTGACAAAGATCCAATTTTTTCTCCTCATAATTGCCTAGCTGTATATTTTGCACAATGAGTCCAGAATTGATGATCAGCAATGCCACCAACAAACCATGACTAATCAACATCTACAGTACTATGAGGCAGGTGATCAAACCCTGTCCTGGAGTTGACCTGCTTTAAGAAAAGCTAGATAGGGGGTGAAACATTGCAATCTTATAAACGCAATTAGCAGTAAATTTATCCATGCACATGCACTATTTGTGATGCAATACTAGCTTACAGTGTTTATGATAAAAATTATAGACCTTGTATCTATCAAGTCAAGATTGCATCTTATCACTGTTTGTTAGAACCGAGCACGTCATGTCACCTGACTAGGACTTGACTTAATTTTGCTACGACAACGATAATAAAGTTTCATGTATTATCAATTTGTCATGAAAACAATTGAAATTTCGTGTAAGCATTCAGTGGGTCAGAGAAATTTGTGGTACTGTTTTCTTTTCCTTAAAATTAAAGAAAGTTTCCAATGTTACATCACAGGAACCTATAAACAAAACCAAAGTAATGGATAAATCAATGTTTGTTAGAAATCTTGAGCCAAAATCCAATGACCTCATGTGAAAGTGACTGTGTGGGGTAATACATGAGCTTAATGTTCCAACTACTCACTCTATTGTACCATTACTCTGCCCCACTGTCTTTTTTTTCTCTCCCAGTCCCTTCATATGATTTACAAACAGTACTAATGCAAAGACATTTTCATTCTTGAGAGATGTTACATCTGCTGCTAATGGAGGTTAAGATGAAGATTTGCTATAATAACCTAGAAACAAGTTTGTTGGTTCTGTTCTAAGGGCCATGGTTATGTTATAATTATTCTAGATTAACTTGATTCTGAACCTTGTTGTCTGGGACAAGCTCCCTTGGTTGCAATTCTCAATTCCTAAGTTGTTTTCACCGACAGAGAGGTGGAAAATTAGCATCATGTTGCATCATGGTTATGTGAGTTACTGTTTCTCTCATGTTTTTTTTTTTGAGCTTCCCGTACTATTTGCACATTGGATTCCTTTTTTTCTTTCTTGGTCTTCTCGTTTTCTCAAAAATCAATGAACATCAAATTTCGGTCAACAGCAAGACCTAGATTTTTGGGAATTAGTTTTGGAAAATATTGCCAAGAGAAAATTGGAAAACTAATCCTTTTGCATTTGTTCCGTACTATATGCATCTTTTTATACAGAGGCTGAGAGTGTTCTCTGTACAATTCTATTATCTTTATATAATTAATTGAGCTTAATAAAGCTTCAATTATCGAAACAAATCTACCATACAATGCATTGATTAGGCTAATTTAGAAGAATATTAGGGTCACTTAGTCACAAATAAAATGCTCAAAAATCTTTTAACACAAGGCTGGGCTAGCTGTCACTGTTTACCCCTTTGGGGCCCCTGTTAATTGTCTAGAACAATCGGTGCATGATGCTTACTCCAGGTCAGATGACCTGATGTTTAGTGCAGAAACCAAGAGGTGCTCAATTGGACCTCCGTTTATCGTACCAGCACTCTCTTTTGCCTGTTGGAAAGAAGAAAAGTTGTGGTTGACACTACAGGGATTTTTGGGTCGAGAAAATAAGTGTGCCGATTTCCTTCAATCCTCCCTTATAAGTTACTAGTAGTATGTTGGTAGGTGAGTAAAAATGAAAATTTCTATCTGTTCTATTATCAAATTACATTCGTTTTCTTATACATTTTAGCCACAAATTCGTGGCATATAGGATATAATGTTAAAGAAAATATGTCATACTAGAACTATAACGATTACAGTAGGAAATATAACAATGTCGTCAAATAAACTCACAACATGACATTGAGGCATAACATGTATGTCCGCCATGTGTTCTCTACGTGATACGAAAAAAACGATGTCAACACTATTTTTAAATTGACACGTACATATTATTGAATTAGAGATGTACATTAACACTGCAACAATTTCAATGATTAAATGAAGTAGACCGATAAATAACCCCTCCAAAAAAAAAATCCCTCCATTAAAATTCAAAAGCAACCTCTAGTTTGTCTCTAGGGGTAGAATGGTAAATCCCAGCCGCACAGTCCACCCAAAGCCGTTGTTACACCGAAAAAGCTCAGTCACAGCCGAATGGAAATAAAAAGGAGAACACAACAAAAGTAGCTACCCTTCAACCCCTTTCTTGCCAAAGATTACACTTCTAAAAAAAAAAACCCTCCCATAATCTCACCTAAAGCTTCATATAATCTCCAACCTTAACACTAATCTCTCCTAAATACCACCCCAAAAAAAATCTCTATTTTTTACCAACCCTTTTCCATAATCTCACCTAAGCTTAATTAACACTAATCTCTCCTAATTAGCAGTAAACACCACTCAAAATAAATTAAAAATTAAAATCTAACTATACTAGTACTAGTAGTAATTTTTAGCTTCTTCTCTTTCCCAATTTTTCTCACTGTCACAGAGCACCACTGCAGCACCACCAAACCAAGCAGCTCATCTTCCAGTCTTCCACTCTTCCTCTCTCTCTAGCTCACTCTCTCTCTTTCTCTCTCCTCGCGCGAGCGCACGCTTACCGGAATCGGGGGGACGAGCGGCGGCGAGATCCGGGCGGGCCGCGGCGATCTCGTCGCCGCGGGAGCTGCATTGGCGCCGGCTCGCCGCCTTCCCGGCGTTTCTTGGGGCTGTCGCGAAGGAGGAGGAGGAGGAGGAGAGCTTGGTGTTCTTGGTGAGGGGATCCACCAGATCCGACCTCGCCGGCGGCGGCGGCCGCGATGGAGCCCGACGCCCCGCTCGACTTCGCGCTCTTCCAGCTCTCCCCGCGCCGCTCGCGGTGAGGATTTCGATTGGGGGGGTGTGGTGTTCGTCCTGTGGGTGTTTGCTAATGGTGGGATGCCTCCGCTGCAGGTGCGAGCTGGTGGTGTCCGGGAATGGGCGGACGGAGAGGATCGCGTCCGGGTCGGTGAAGCCGTTCGTGGCGCACCTGCGCGCGGCGGAGGAGCAGGCGGCGGCGCAGCCGCCGCCGCCGGCCATCCGGCTGCAGCTGGACCGCCGCGCCGCGTGGTTCAGCAAGGGCACCCTCGAGAGGTCCGTTTGCTGCCGTGGCAGTTCTTGGGTTGGTTGGTGGTGTGGAGAATTCGGGGAGAAAAAGAAATGATGGGAATTCTGAGAGGTGTTCTTGTGGTTGAAGGTTCGTGCGGTTCGTGAGCACGCCGGAGGTGCTGGAGATGGCTAACACCTTCGACGCGGAGATGTCGCAGCTGGAAGGGGCTAGGAAGATTTATGCACAGGGAGTGAGTGGCCAAAGTTTTCTTTTCTATATTTTCTTTCAGTTGCGGAGTGTGTTTAGGTTGTGTGGTTTATGGTGGAATGATCTTGCAGTTGTTCTAAAAATAGTATTATGCTGTACGCAGGTTGCCGGAGGCGCTGATGGAGCTGGTATGCACGACAATGTTTATAGTGTTCTTTTGTTTGTCGAATGGGGTTTTGAGTCTCGTTCGATTAGTTTTATGCCTGTTTTTGTTCATGGTTCATATGTCACTCAGTTTATCTACACTTGAATTGAGTCGAATCGCGACTCGAGTGCCTCCACAAGTTATTTGTGGGAACATCCAGGGAGAACTTTTATTATTGATTGGCTTGATTACTGAGATGATGCATTCAATGCCACTGTCCATATTATTCATGCTGTGAAGCTTTGTTAATGGGGGAATACAGTAAATAATCCATTTCCAATTTTAGAAAGAAACGAACAACTTAATTAATTGTTGCATGTGTTAAACTGCAATATTAGGGTACATGTTTTATCGTTTTAACATGCCTTCGTTGAGGCAACATATTGTTCTTCTCAACACAATTTGCTTACCATCTTACAAATTTTTTTTCCCGGGTGAAAATGTTGCAGAATCAGCAGCAGCTGCAGATATTACGAAGTATGCTTCTATGCCATCTCTGTCATTATCTATTTACTTCTTCATTGTCCGATAACCTTGATTTAAGTGAGTTGAACATGGTTAACCCTTACTTCTTCAGGGAGAACCTTGATTGTTAATATATCAATTTCAGTCAATGATATATGATTTGTTAGGACTGTTCTATATATAAGAAATGGTTGGTTAAGAACTATTCATGACATCGTACTAAATACGGAGTGGAGATGCCTGTGTCAGAATACTTTAACATGACTAGTATTTCGGGCGTTCCTTGATGAACTGTTTAATGCTTATTCTGTCTCAGGGGCCTTTCATGATCATTTTCCCTTTTCGGTTGCTTGGGGTGTAGCAAACTGTGTTCATCCTTTCATCTGTTTACTATGCTTAAGGACATCTTTTGTTTCGGCTTACAACGTTATAAAAACTTGATGTTCTTAATTGAATATTAGTAAAATTGTTGCAGTCATGTAGCAATGTGATCTGCTGCAAATTTTGGTAGACAAACTCATCGCTTGAATATGTAGATTGTAGAATACTATGATAATTAGATAAAGGTGAAATGCTTGATCTCTTTTGGTTATGTGGGTCAGTGCTGTTAAGAGCCCTAGTTATATAGCTTTACACAAATGAGCACTTACATCCACGCATGCACCAAAACCTTATTTTATTACCGTTGTGTATTTCTACATCATTAATTCAGTCTCTTGCTTATGCTTTACTAATTAAAGTTGTTGCTAAATAATCGCTATCAGTAGTATAGGACTTACACAGAATAGCTGGTAGAATATAAATGATTATACTGTTTCATCTGTACTCAGTCTTAAAGTTATAATTCCTTACAAATGGCACTGTGTAAATCATACAAAATATAGTTGTCTGTACTACTTCATCACGTATAACTTGAAACTTACTGTAACTTGCATATAAAGTTTTAGCCATTTTTGTATTGTCAGTATCCAAAGTTGATGCCCTGGCCTTTTTTTTTTCTATGCAGGAAGGAACTTCTTAGAGCGATTGATGTTCGTCTAAGTGCTCTCAAACAAGACCTTGTCACGGCTTGTGCCCGGGCATCATCTGCAGGGTTCAACCCTGACAGTGTTTCTGAGCTTGTTCTTTTTGCAGATCATTTTGGTGCCAACCGGCTGAGGTATGATTGGAACTTAACAAGTTCATAATTTAGGTTCTAGGTGTCATCATTTATATTTACTTAAAGAATACATTTCACAGAACTTCAGACACTTTAATAGAAAAGCCACATAAAACTATAGATTTAGAACTAAATAACTCACAAAACTACTGGTATCTGTAGAGAGAAAGATTATCATTAACTTTTACAAATGCCATTATATTGCGCACTAAATTGTACCTAGCTCATCTCAAACTTGTACAGTATGATGGAAAGCTATGAACATACAAACTTCAGAATTGCAGTTTAGGACACACATAAACTTCAAACACCCTAAGGTTATTATGGAAAAGTGGTAAAGTTTGCATGAGAAGATTCTTCAATGTACTAGGAGGGAGATCATTTGAAGTGGAATCTTATATCAGATTCAGTTGTGCACACCTATATGTTCCCAATTCATCCTTATACTGTGGTTGCCATGATAGCATTGCGACATTGAGTTACCCTCTGTCCCACTCGTTTTGTTTCTCGGAGGATCCTTTTGTGACCTCTTGATGATTATTTTTTGTGCACACATGACAACTTTTTTTTTTTTTGGGTATCCAGTGAAGCATGCAACAAATTCATGTCACTTTGCCAGCGGCGTCCAGACATCTGTCCTCATTACTCGGTTTCATCAACTTCGTCACAATGGAAGAGCTTTGATGATGGAAATGTCCGTGGCTCCTCCAGTTCAGACATGTCACTAGACGAGACACAAGCTGATCAAGGTGCATCCAGCAACAAATCTATAATTGGTGGTAGTGTCTCTCATATTTACAGAAGCAACAGCCAAAACTCAGTAGATGTTCCACCAGAACCCAGCGCAGTTCAACACCCTAAACCAACTATACAGCAGTCAGTAGAGAAACAAGAAAAGGAAACAGATGCTCTTCCTGCCCCTGCCCCTGCCCCAGCTGGAGGGGGTTCAAGACGGTTGAGTGTGCAAGACAGGATAAACATGTTTGAGAGTAAGCAGAAGGAACAAACCTCAAGTTCTGGTAATAGTGCTGCATGTACTAGTAAGGTGGTTCCAACGAAAGGTGAGCACCGCAGGGTGCCTTCTGGTGCGTCCATGGACAAGTTGGTAAGGAGGTGGAGCAATGTAAGTGATATGAGCATTGATCTAAGCAACAACGATAGCAGCAGCTTAAATGAAAAGAGGGAAAATGGAACCCCTGTTGGAACCCCAACACCTGCCAATTTGGAGGTTAATTCTAAGGAAAGAGCTGATGGGGACGCTAATGGGCTGAAGCATGCAGTTACATCATGCCAAAAAGATACATCTGATGCCTTACCCTTGGATTCTACCGCTGCAGATGCTTTCTCATCCTCAACTTTGAATACTACCTCACCATCCCCCTTATCAGCCATCGCTTCTTCTTCTCCTCAGAAACAGACTGCACCTCGTGTGGAAGATGACATGGTTATAACCTCTAGCATTGAGAGTGAGTCATCCTTCAGAAAGGAGGTAGGGGCTAGTCAAGGAAAAGGTGACGTGAGGATGTCAGGGCAAGCTGTTTCAAGTGTTTCCACTCGAGCCCGAGTAAAAACATCTCCAAGGCCAACATTGCCAGAAAACAATGTAACTTTAAGTAGCCCACCATTGTCACAGGAGCATGTACAGATGACCGATGAGGAAACTATTCCCATTGTTCATGAAGTAGCAGTTAAAAAGGAACAGATTGTACAGAAAGATAATAGAGGTTCTCGTCTCCGTTCTAAAGAGATTCATGCTGAAGCAGATGTGGTTGGAAGGAAGGACCGACCCTCTCGAACAACTGGAAAGATATATGATACCAGAACAAGGGCCACCTCCAACCCACGTGCTAATTTTAGGGGTTCATCTGTCAGGGATGAAGCTGCCTCTACAGAAGCTGAAGTTCATGATGTTAACTTGCAACGGAAAAGTCTAGCGCGGAAGGTAGAGGATTCTGGGAGAAAGGTTGCAGCTGGCTCTGAAATACTGCCTCAATCAGATTGTTCTATTCATCAGGGAACTAATTTGAGCAGACAATCATCCAGTGCTGAACAGGAATTGAGTTTGCATGGAGGTAAAGTCAAATTAATTAGTGATGGAAATGCTGTTCCTTTGGAGCAGACTAAGAGACCGACAAAAGGTAGTCAAGATCGGCATGATGAACTGCAAAAGAAAGCCAATGAATTGGAGAAGCTATTTGCTGCACAGAAGCTAACCTCTTCTAGGAGAGGCAAGTCAACTGATGTGCAGGTTGAGAACACACCCAGGGTGAATGAGGTAAAGCCTCCACCGGTTCTTCCAGAGAGGATTTATACAAAGCAAATTGTAAAGGAGAGTATAACCAACGAGTTCGATGCCAATGAGCTTTTAAAGATGGTGGATACTGAAGGGTATAACAATAACGTACCACAAAGCATTATTAGCTTAGAAGAGTCAAGGGGAAAGTTCTATGATCAATATATGCAGAAGAGGGATGCAAAACTAAAGGAAGATTGGAAGCTGCAAGGAGAACAGAAGGAAGCAACAATAAAGGCAATGCGTGATAGCCTAGAACGAAGCAATGCTGAGATGCGGGCCAAATTCTCTCGGTCTTCAAGTGTTCCTGATTCAACATATATTTCTCGTTGCGCTCATAAGTTTCCTCCTTCACAATCAGTTATAAAGGATAAGGATCAGGTATTAAATTCTACTTATAGCAGTTTTTAAGTAGAAAACAGTAGTACAGAAAATTACTTAACTACACACCCTTAGTGCATTGATGTGATTTATACTGAAGGTTGTTTTTTTATGTAAAAAAATTTAATACTAAACAATCATGATATGTGTATCTTGAGGAGCCCATAAGGCTATAATTCTACGCAAAGTGAAATGATGAGTTGTAGTTTATGGTTGTTTATATTTTTGATTTTGCCTTTCCCAGGGGATAGATTCCTTCTTGGTAGAAGAAGAAATGAATAGTGACTATCTATCTGGTGATGGTTCATCCAGGAGTGCTGATTCCAGGAAGCATTTTTCAAATAAAGTTGCCTGCAATCAAAAGAAGTCTATTGCTCCTGTTCATAGGCATTCATCAAGGACCGTAAGCTCTGGTTATGCAAACTGTAGGAATCTACCAGATAATCCTCTTGCACAGTCTGTCCCCAATTTTGCGGACTTAAGAAAAGAAAATACAAAGCCCTCAGCTGGTCTGAGCAGAGCTGCTCCAAGGACCCAGCCAAAAAGTTTTATCCGTAGTAAGAGCATCATTGAAGAGAGTAAGAATATATCAAAAGATCAATCGAGGAAATCACAGTCCATGAGGAAGAACTTAAGTCCTGGTGAATTAAGGGACGCTACATCCATGAATGACGTCATATACAATTGGGCTCCCTCAAAAATTTCCAATGATCAAGTTGAGGGAGTTTTTGCTTATAGCACCCATACAGCTGGTTCAACCAAGTCTTTTCTCAGGAAAGGCAATGAGGCTCACCCTGCTGTCGGTATAGCTGGATTTGCTCCTCCTATGTTTGCAAATACCTACCAGAATGGAGATGATGACGATTTTCTAGATCAGGAAGAAGACTCCCCAGATGAGACCAAAGATGAAGAATATGAAAGCATTGAAGAGAATCTTAGGGAGAGCGATTTTCCTGCTGACTCAGACAGTGAGAATCCAGGAATAAGTCATGAATTTGGAAATTCAGATGACCCAGGATCAGAAAATGGTGATGTTTCTTTTCCAAGTGACCCACCCACTCTTGGTGGTTCCAAGTTCAATGCTTTTGCAGGAAACATGCATGATACACCTGGTGAAGTACCAGCATCATGGAGCACACGCCCACACCTATTCGCTTATGCAAATGATAACTCAGATGGTGATGCTTTTGCTGATTCACCAAATGGAAGTCCATCACCATGGAATTCTCATACTTTAGATCAAATAACAGATGCTGATGTTTCCCGGATGAGGAAGAAGTGGGGCAGCGCTCAGATGCCTTTCGTTGGTCCCAATGCATCTCAACAGCCGCGGAAAGATGTTACAAAAGGATTTAAGAAGCTATTGAAATTTGGGAGGAAGACACGAGGTGCTGATGGTTTAAATGATTGGGTATCCGCTTCAACTGCCTCGGAATGCGACGATGATATGGAAGATGGACGAGATTTGGCCATGGGATCTTCTGATGATTTCAGGAAGTCAAGAATGGGTTATCCTTCTGCATATGATGGTTTTGTTGATAACGATGTTTTTGCTGAACAAGGTATTTTCGCTTGCCGATTTATCTCCACTCTCTGTTTCCATTGTCAACAAAAGTCCCTACTTATTGGTGACGTTCGAGGAACCCCCTCCAAAGGACCAGACCCAAAACTTGAATAAAAGAATATGATTTCCTAGATTGTCGTGTTCATGTGATCTTGAAAGTATTTTTTTTTCTCATTCATGTGTTTTCCTTACCTCATTCATTAACTCTTTGCTATACACACTTGTCTGCTTAGTTTTGCACACCCGTTTAATTAATTTTTTAATTTGCAGACCAATCACTTCGCAGCTCCATTCCAAATCCCCCTGCAAATTTCAGATTGAGGGAGGATCAACTCACTGGAAGCTCACTTAAAGGTACACTGACAGTTACAGATATATACTACTAGTACCTTTTTTTTTATTTTATTTTAAGTTGCTAATGTACCACATAACATGTGAAGTTTTTGCCTCTTATTTCTATCTACCAATATTAATATGTTCTCCCCCAAAAAATGCAGCACCGCGATCGTTCTTCTCCCTCTCAACGTTTCGTAGCAAGGGGGGTGATGCAAGGCTCAGGTGACAATGTGACATACCCTTAAGCACCAGAGCTGGAGTATATAAAATATCTCCCGAAATTAGGTACCGGTATCAAATTTTCATGGATGGTACGCGGACACTGCTAGCTTGTCTTATAAATACAATATATTCTGTATCTATAGTAATTCATATAAGCTGCCAGTTGAGCGTTTCCTCTGTTGTTTGATTATTCTTTTTCCTATCACTTGTGTAGAATTGGACCTCTAGATTTTTTTTTCTTTCTTTTGCGGTATTTGATTTCAATTGGCCCAGAGACACTGTATTCATTTTGTTGTTTTTGTGATATGCTTGTATCTTCCACCCCCATTTGTTCATTCACATATATCACAAATTCGCGGTATATGACAATCTTGCCAACATGAGCCTAGAAATTTCTGAAAGGCATCTTCCACCGTTTTGTGTCCGTGCAGTATATTTTCATTCTCAGTTTACTGAGCTTCATAATCAGACTCATCTACCCTGCATCAAGACATTTGTTTTGGTATAAACACGTGAGATCAGCTGAGTTTTTCAGCAGATGGTACCAGTCTCTTGCTGTACATATGTTTTTACAGATTTCTGAAGCATAATTTTGTTTCTGTATAAATGTACTAACTGGTGCCCTGCTCATTTTGCTGCCTGTGTAAATACTTTTTATGGTCTCATCCGAACACAGGGTAAAATGCCCCATAGAAATTGAACAGTTTCCTATGAAACTTCTGCAGAAATTATGTAAAATTTCATGCGTTCTAAACAGAGCTGGGCCTTGGTGGTGTAAAGTCCAAACCTTGATCTTGGTGTATGTTCTCAAGGTCTTCCTCAGCTGTGTAGCTGTATGTATTCCGTGACCGGAAAAATTAACTATTTGTCACATTTAGATGTGACAATTAATAATTTATCATCTGGGCCTACATGTCATTGATATATGAGGGCTCACATGTCATTGGTACATCGGTGGTAAATAGTTAAATGTCCCTAGATCACATTGCCATTGGCCTCCTTTACAACGTAGGAATTTTATGGAATTTTTAGATGGATTGGTTTATTTTTCTTTAAAGTTGTAAAATTCCTCCATTCCAATCGAGGTTTAAAATGCAACACCTCGACTATAAGCATGTTTCGGCTCGTTCTCACGTGACTTTACACAAGCAAATAAGCATCTGTCCATAAGCTAAAAAAAGAAGAGTTTCTAAACATGTTTCTTCTCGATCTCACGTGACTGTAAATACATCCTCCGAAGTAGCATTTCACAGCTTACAACTGTTGTATTCAGAAAAAAAAAAACAGCATTTCACAGATTACAAGAAACCATCATTTTTTTTTCACGGCTAATATGAGTAGCCAAAGTTACTAATAAACATCATCAATACAACATCAAATGACAGCACCTCTGTACTGCAAAGCATCCTCACTCTCATCAACTATGCCAAATCTAGGGTGAGGCGAAAAAAGAAAAAAAATTACCGGCCCAGGTAGGATACACAAAGTCCTCCTAGATGAGATAAACAAAGTAATAACATAGGCCATAGGCTACATCATATTCTTCTTCACTTGAGAAAAAGGAAATCCAGGACTTTTCCAGGGATGTATTTGCGATGGTGATACAAAATGAAACTTAGGAGTGGTCATGCCATGGACATGGCCTCTATGGTTTCTTACTTTCTTCACTCTGTTGTTGTATGGCACAATGCTCTTCTTAGCTTGGACCTTCATGTTCAATTGTTCATAGCATGTGTAAGCCATGAATTCACTTGCTTGCTAGTTTTCTATACGCGGTTCCGGTACCATGGCGCGGTTGGAAATTTGAGGGAGCAAGCGATAATCGTAGGCCGAGTTCACTTGAAGGGTGCAAACAGAATTGATGAGTTGTGCCCACCAAATCCAAATGAGTTCGACAGTGCCACATTCACTTTGCATCTCTCCTTCTGCGACCCGACCAGCACGCCCACATCCTGTGTCGCGATTGAAAATTAGAACATTCATTGAGTGAGATCAGCTCTAACTGACGTTGTGGGCAATTCAAGTCACTTCTATATTTTTCTTCAAACTTGTTATTTCATATCTAGCTTAGTAGCAGCGAGATGTTTGGCAGGAAGTATACTAAATCTCTCATTAATATTCTCAACGAGGCATACCAGATTCTATTATGACATTTTTCCCTAAAAATGCCCAAAAGGGTGTATCTACAGTTGAAGTATGTAGTTTGCAAGCAAAGAGCTTACCACTATTTTCTCTGGGTTCTCCAAATTCAGATTCGGATGGACCCAGCCAGTTCTTATAGCCTGCAAGCAACAGTACCAAACAATGAGGAACATAACCATGCAGAGTCCAATATATTCACATTGAAAAATATGATAAATCCTATGCAAAGGCATTGGAATTCACGCTCGCTGAATTCAAAGCATCCTAACTGAAGTGCAATATGAAATTGAAAGACAAATCATTGACTATATGAATATGAAATCCAAGCAGACCTTACCAAAAGGAACCAATAAAAGAATGTACATTTTGGAGTAGTTTTATCCATAATACAGTACCAACTAGGCAGACAGTTTTAAAGTGCTACACCAAGCACCTTTTTTTCGAAAAAAAAAAAACAAAAACAAAGAGAGATGGTGGATAATGCTAACTTTAGATGCACCACCTGCTTGTGCAACAATCCAGAGCACCAAAACGGTAGAAGATTTGCAGTTGAGCTTTATAGAAGTTCACTAAGTGCACGGAATCATGACTTACAACAGTACTGGAGTTGGTCAGTACTGAACTCATGCAGAACCCCCTTTTTTTTTACAAACACTCAACTAGATGAAAATATTTGGGTTTCGTGCTTAAAAGTGATAAAATTTCCAGAAATGCAGCTGTTTAAGGACGTGCCGATATATGGGACATATTATACATTCAGTACAATTCTATATTAGCCTTGAGATATTGTTCAATGGTTCTTTATGTTGCTTGATGCTTTTCTTTTGACAGTCCCTAATTTGGAAATTGGTATCTCATACAGAACTCCAAATAAACTATCACATATTTCTCAGTGATTGATCAATGGTACTGCGATATACGAACTGGCCATGCAAAGGCTGGTTGACACTGGTCATACACTTACATGTGCTCCCATTTTGTACAAATTATATCAGATGTATATCAATTAGCCAAATGAAAAGCTTTTTTCCTTACTGCTATAGCCAACTGCTCTAGAAAGGACTATACAGTCCAGATCAACATTTTGAAATATATAGTGTTCATAGGGAAAAATTCAGGAAAATCAACAAGGAATAGACAACAGCCAGAAGATAAAATTTTAAATACCAGTGATAATTTATTTTGAGCATAAAAACTGTGATAGGGAATGAACTTCCTTACTTGAATAGCAGCAACAGCTTCTATTCCACCAGCTGCACCTATTAGATGTCCAGTCATTGATTTTGTTGAGTTCACCCTTAGCTGCACACACACCATTTTTTTTACTTGGTTTAATTCATAAAATCACTACAACCATTATGATAGCACGTATACCTGAGGGTTCTGGCCAAAGCAGCGGACAATAGCTTCATACTCCTTCAAATCACCTGACTGTGTAGACGTTGCGTGAGCATTGACATAGTTGATTTCTTCCCTTGCTACTCCTGAATCAGCCAGTGCCTTTTCTATACAAAGAATAATCCCTCTTCCTGATATTTATTCATGATCAGATTGGCATCAGAAGGTATTAGATTTAGGTCAGTAAGAGGATAACAGCAACAAAGCCAGATGCACATTTAACCTTCAGGATGTGGCTCAGTCATGTGGTATGCATCACATGTGAAGCTTCCACCTAGAAATTCAGCATATATTTTTGCACCTCTTTGCTGCAGAATGGTGCATCCATATCAGAAAACCTTACTGTTTGAACATAACTACAAGGCACTTAACTGGGGAAAAGGGGCTCAAATAGATCTATATGAAAAGGGAGAAAGGTGATTGCATGTAACAAACCTTGGCGTGTTCAAGTTCTTCCAACACAAGAACACCTGCCCCTTCCCCCATAACAAAACCGTCACGGTCCTGCAACACATTGCATGCACCAAAGTCAGTAAGATCACTTTCTCAAACAGTTATATGTCTACAAGCTGCTGTTATGTTGGGATGTGTTGAATGACAATAGAAAAAACAGGTAATAAATCATTGCCATTTGGCCAAGAAACTTGTCACTTGCAGTAAATGAGCTTTTTGCATGCTTGTGAAGTAAATTATTAGCTACAATGACAAGACCAAAATCTGCACATCAAAATATACTAACCACATCCCATGGCCGGGAAGCTTTAGTTGGGTCACTGTTTCTCTGTGAAAGTGCTCTGCAAGCCACAAAACCTCCTAATCCTGCATGCAATAGTTTATTAAACATTTCAAACAGCAACGATTGATAAGCCGTGGAAGACTAGAGGAGAAAGAACAACAGTGGGAATTGAAAATAATGGTAGCTACTTTCAACAATGATCAGGACCCATACCAATTGGGATGAGTGGTGCATCAGAACCACCACAGAGCATAACATCCTGTAAGATTAGAAACAAGGTCAAACAAGATTTTTGCTCACTTGTAGAAGAGATCGTGAAAATACAAAATTACTTACAGCTTCCCCTCTTCTGATATGGTTTGCTGCATTGAGGATACAGAAATTACTGGTAGCACACGCGGTGGAAATAGAATAGTTCGGCCCCATCCAGCCCTATGAAACAATGAAATATGAGACATCAAGAACCATAGTCATTGTTAACCACTTAAAAACTTTACGCAAAAAAATATCGCACCAGATCCATTGCAAGTATTGCAGAGCCCATATTTGTAGTTGCAAATGGGACACAAAATGGGTTCATTTTCTTGTAGGAGACCCTCAATGCTTCAATTGCATCATTAAAAACCTGCTCAATGTTGCATCTTAAATGTGTGAAATTGAGGAAAACATGTCTTTTTAATCAAATGTGAAAATTTGTTTAGGAATAAAACTAATATTAGTACAAGAAACTAAACCTTCATGCCACCCATTGCAGAACCAATGAGAACACCGCATCTCGTTTTATCCAATTCATTCCTGAGTTCTTCAGTGAGCCCACCATGTTCCAACGCCTTCTTTCCAGCAGTTATCAAATATAGCATGAACTTGTCCATTCGCCTAGCTAGCTTAGGAGCAACCCAACCATCAGTAGAAAAGGATTTTATCTCTCCTGCAATTCTCTGTAGAAGAGTTCAACATGTCAACTGCTGCATGAAAATATTCATGCCCCCATATCCATGACAGGAAGAAAACCATCTGTATTACCGTCGGAAACGTGGAGCAGTCGAACCTTTCTATCTCGCTTATTCCACTAACACCATCCAGAAGGTTGTTGTAAAACACATCAGGATCATGGCCCAACGGTGTTACTACACCCATGCCAGTGATAACCACCCTTCTTTGTTTAACATCAGGTTTCTTTTCAACAGTTCTCCTTTCAGGCTGCAGGGCAACAGCCATGGCCATTCCTGCAAATGGCAATGAATTTCCTTTAGACCCTTGTCTCATTGTCTGCTTGAGTCAGCACATATCATAAACCAGCAGCAGACGAAACAAACAAGCAGTGACAGTCTCCACAAACATGCACATTAGCTAGACGTTTTCTCAAGCACCAACTTGCAATTGCCCATCAGCCCATCACTATATAAAACAATTCGTTCAAAAAACTACAAAGTTTAATGCCTTTTGGTGATTCAAGAAACATGCATTAAAATTTAAACCGGAATGCAACATTGGCAATTCAAGTTTAAAGCTGTGTTTCCTACTCAAATATTTTTTTTTCAACCTATTTGGAGTCTTTCACACCATTAACTTAAACAAGTCACCTTGTACTCCATACTAATCCAAGCTAATTCTGTCTCAATCATCCGGTCAAACCTCTGTGCTATCAAGAGATGGAGTAAAAACAATCCAAGGACAACTAAGCTAAACGAAAGCGATGAGGAACAGACTAATTCAGCAGAAATGTATGCATCCCATGAAGCAGAAGGGAACCTGGCGACGAGATAACCAAAACCCCAAACGGATATTAAAAAAAAAAAAAACTATCACTCGCAACTAGACCAAGATCCTTTGGCATAAGCCAGAGAATAATTCCCCACATCTCCACTTCTTTGCACATGCACACGCACAATGTGACGCCAAAACCCGGAGGGGATAAAAATCACGTCTTTACCCCCCAGGGCGATACAACCGAGGCTCGCGAATTGCGCCGCGATTCGCACGTACGGTCGCCGCGATGATCCAACGGAATCAAACAGGACACAAATGCAGAGGCAAATGAGGGGGGGCGGCGCGCGTGCGTGCGTTGTCTCACCAGAGCGCGCCGCGCCGCGCCGCCGCGCGCCGCCGCCGAGGAGGCGGCGGCGGCGCGGGCCGAACATCACCGTGCTGGACCCGCCGCCGACGCAGCACTGGTGCTGCTGCTGATGGTGGTGGTGGTGGTGCTCGTCGGCGCCGCCGCATTCCGCCTGCGTCGAGGAGCGCGCGGCGACGAGCCACGTGGAGAGCGGGGGCGCCGCCACGGCCGCCATTGCGGATCCCCCCGCCGACGCGCGCGCGTTCTGCTCGGATTCGGCGCGGTGCGGCGCGGGGACAGCAGAGCCACCGCGCGCACCGGCGTCGTCCAAGAACCGCGGGGAGGGGAGGGTCCAAGATGCGGTCGGGCTCGCTCTTGGATTCAACAAACAGGGAGGGAGGCGCGCGCGCGCGCGGGGAGAGAGCGCAGCAGGCGATCTCACGAGGAGAGGGCGTGGGTGGGGCGCATCGAGGGCGCGTGAGCCGCCATTGCCAGGTGCTCGACGCGAGGCGAGGCGAGGCGTGGAGAGTGGAAGGCGAGGAGTGGAGTGTGGAGGAGGAGGGGGAGAGAGGGTTGGGGAGTTTAATATAGGAGGAGGAGAAAAAAAACAGAGATTTTCTTTTGTCTTTTTTTCTTTCTTTTTTTTCTAATACTACATCAGTCCCATTTTAAGTATAATCATGAGTTTTCGCGCCCAATTTTAATCATTCGTCTTATTTAAATTTTTTTATAATTAGTATTTTTTTTTGTTGTTTTAAGATGATAAAACATGAAAAGTACTTTACTCGTGACTTATGGTTTTTATTTTTTAAAAAAGAGATTTAAATAAGATGGATGATCAAAGTTGGATGCGGAAAACCATGACTGCAGTTAAAATGGGACGGAGGGAGTACTACCTTTCTTTTTTTTACCTTTTTTAAGAAAAAAAATTCAAAGGGTTTAAGGTGACTGCATTATTTGTAAGAGAGTCTTTTTATGTTTCCTACTGAAATTTCAGTTTTAATTATACTTCATAACTCTAGTATTTTTAAGAAGTTTTACTTTTACAACATGTTTTGGTAAAAAAAAATAAAACGAATTTATGTGTGATTTATTTTTAAGTGTTTATATTCTGGCCCGGGATAACCCTACCATTGAATAATATCATGGTATGATAATAGTAATATTGGTATGCAACGGGCGACGTTTGGCAAAAGGTTTATTCAAACACACAAATTTCTCTTGGAAATCAATTATTAAAACTTATTATAGAGTGCTTGAAAACAATCTCCCCTAAAGGGTCTAAAATAATGGAGAGGGATTTAGGTGGTCCTGGCCTCCTGGGATTATACCCCTTTTTTTTTTCTATTGGCAAAGCAATTTTGTTGCCATCGGTTGCTGAAACTTATGAACTGAAAGACAAACAAGATGATGAGTGTATGAGCACACACATACACACAATTCAGTGGGCTAAAATGGTTGGGTTCGGCCATGTGTGCGTTTTGTCTCCTTGTGATTTTATTAAGCTCCGATGTGGGGGTGTGTGTCTGCTGCTGGTTCTGAAATCCGATGCCAAATTACGATCAGTTGATCGTTGGCACGGCTCGAGTCTCGAATCGATCCTGACAAAGAAATTTTGGGCCACGGGATCACGCAGGATTTAGAGCTCATCACGGTCATGGCCGAGCTGGATGCTGGAGGCCCAAGCCATGGATGCGTACGTCTTCGTTAGTGATTCATGGTTGCACAAGGTCAATATCCTATCTCTCTATCCAGCGGCGGAGCCAGCACCGTCGTGAAGCCCGGATGACTAGTAGTATTTTTCGGTGGCTGACTAATTTTTATACTCTCTCTGTTCTAAATTATAAGGTCTATATTTTAACAGAAGATATGAGTTGTATATAAGATTTATTTCTATTCTAAAAATCGATGGAGTAAAAAAAGATACAATTGTGCATACTGGAACAGAACTAAGTGTCGTATATATCGAATCTAGTTCTATTTTTAAAATCTACCACCGTTCAACTTGCGTGGGAGAGTCTCATAGTTTCATCCAAAATCAACAGGCTTACCAATGGTTCGGCATCAATGGCGAAATCTATCCGATGAGGTAGATTTCAGTGGGTTTGGGCGCTGGTGATGTGTAAATGCAAAGGGATTTTGTTCATGACCCGTCTGAAACTGACAAGCTGCTCTCACTCTGCATCTCTGAATCTGTTTGTGTGTATTTTCAGAAGAGAATTACACTCTCTGTGTTCGCTTCATGGTATTCCTAACCGAAACAGTGCGCACGAAAAACGGAACGGTACATTAACATATAATTAATTAAGTATTAGCTAATTATTTTTTCAAAAATGGATAAATATGATTTTTTAAGCAACTTTCATATATAAACTTTTTATAAAAACACACCGTTTTAATAGTTTGAAAAGCGTGCGCGCAGAAAACGAGAGAGATGAGTTGAGAAACTTGGGATAAGAACACAGCTTGGCTGTGAGGTGTTAGGGCAAGTAATATATAACACCTCTTATGCTACATGGATAAAATTAGACATGGCAACTATCCCTGTTATAAAACTTGTCCCTTCGTAGTCCCGGTACTGAACCAATGATATACAATTTTTTTTTCAGTTATTCTGCGATGCCTTTCTGCTGCAGAATCATTAGCTTTCCAATGAGTCAATGACCAACAGAAGGGCCGTTACTTACTGTGCTAGGCTGCCAGTAGTTCACATGTATTAGGCTAAGTACAATCATGTTGTTTTCACCAAAGGTCAATTCGTGTAAATGGCTGATACAGTGCAGTTGTTAGTTGTTAAATGGCTGATCATGTGCAGTATTCGTTAATGTACTTGCAAAGAGATTAAATGCATTTGTTTGCTCCGATTTTCAAAGGTAGTTTGTTAGATTGCTTTTGCATCCTGCGAGAACCAGGAATTTTTGTACATCTCAAATTAATTCGGCAATACCTACTGTTGGATATTTATGGAGTGATATATCATATATTAATATATTTTGTTATTTTTTTAAAAAAATAATCATAGCAATTTAGATGATATAAAGAAATCCTCAATTTCTCCATCCAGAAGAAGAGAGTGACATGCCGAGACTGTTTTCTTTGGTACACTGCTACTTAATACAACGAATCATACGATATCATGCATTGAATAATTGATAGAGACGTTGATATGCTGAGGACTACGATACATAGTACGTACAAAAAGAATAATTGCAAAGAGGGAAAAATAGCATAAATTGTGAAATCATATTGGAGTAGTTTGGACTTTGGACACCAAAATACCTCATGCCTCTTTTCAGTTGTTGCAGTACAGAAAATATCCAAATGCTGGGCTTGTTTGCATTTGAAGACTATTGATACTTCAAAGTGACAGTGACGACGTGGTTTACAATGATCCCTGCTGATAGTAAAATTAATTTGGACCACTTATATATATATATATATATATATATATATATATATATATATATATATATATATATATATATATATATATATATTATCAGCTAGCTTAGTTATGTATAAGTATTCTCTCTTTTTAGGATAGAGGCAGTAATCGAATCCGTGCCTACCATGATTTGTGTCAAAGCTAGAAAATCTTTAAGTGCTAATTGAGTTCTGCCGACTAAAAACATAAACTTGTCTTTTCTACATATAGACAAGAGAAAATAAAAACCTGCAAATTTTGTCGGTCCCATAAAAGTCATCTTCAAATAATTATGTTACCACAATCCCATTAATAACCTAGTACCGAAATAACATATTCTATTATTATTATTATGAATTTCAACAGAGCTTAGATACGGAACTAGATTTTTATATTTGGGATAAAGGGAGTACTATTGTACTACGGAAATCTCGCATGGATTTCTGACATGCTGGATTACTACGAAACAGTGTATCAAATGCGATGGATGTGGGCCAGAGTATGTAGCAAAACTATGGGGTAGCTGCTGTTCTACAGTACTCGTCCTCTTCGGCGAAAACATTACCTCTGCAAATTCTGCTGCATCCACCAAATGCAGCAGTGCATCGCATTCCTAATACAGCCGTGACTTTTCAGCTCTCCCTGTATCCTACCCTAAAATCTCACTAAATATCAGCACTTTCCGACCTAATGCTACAAATGGACGATGTCGTTGACTTTTAAACATAGTGTTTCATTATCTATCTTATTAAAAACACTATATGTGTCACATATTTTATTCTGACTTTTAATCATGACTTATATTTTGTATATTTGTAGTAATTTTAAAATAAAACAAAAACTTAAATATCATGCACAAAAATCAACATCCTAATATATTTTAAAGCCCTCTTTTTTAGAAAAAGGTAACAGAACCTATAAGTTAGAACTTGAACCTGAATATAACAAAGATGAGGGTGATTCTTTTTTTCCCTTCTAACTTTCATGATTTAGATGAACATTTGCAGTCTATAATTTGGTCAGTACAAAAGGACTAAACCACACGGATATGTTGCCCAAGATTAATGGAGCTACTAGTGCTGCCACTATGTCAGACAGTCAGTGTGCCACTTTAAAACCCAAGATTAATGGAGTAACACACAGCATGTTTTCAAACAGCATTAAGTTGAATTAAATTTGGCAGAGGTACTAGTAAAACACGGATGAATGAATGAATAAAACCAGTACCAAGATGTGTGTTTTCCAGGGCACAAAAAGGCTGTGCCTTTCTCTGAGAGAGGGGTACAAAACTGCATCTATGCAGCTTCACCATAAATCCAATGATTCTCTTGATGATGCAATGTCCCAGCAAACCTCACATCACATGTAATGCAAATGATGCTGCTGCTGCTGCCGCAGTTGCATTTTTATCCATTGGTTTCAGTTCGAAATTTGAGAACTTTTGTTCGAGCAAAGTTCTACTTTTCAGAGAACAAAAGTTCTCAAATTTCGAAAGCGAAGTGGCCAAAAATTGACCTTTGGATATGTCTTGCAACTTCCACATATACTACAGTAACAAATATGTTTAAACGATTTACTACCTCCAAATTTTAATGCATGATGCCGTTGACTTTTTATCCAACGTTTGACCATTCATCTTATTCAAAAAAATGTATGTAATTATCATTTATTTTATTGTGACTTGATTCATTATCAAATGTTCTTTAAGCATGACATAAATATTTTCACATTTGTACAAAAAATTTGAATAAAACAAATGGTCAAACGTTGGTCGAAAAGTCAACGGCGTCATATATTAAAATACGGAGAGTGTACTTCACAATAAATTTTGCCATGATCATGCTCCCCCCCCCCCCCCCCCCTAAAGAAAAGGAGAGATCACCATGGAAAATCTAGTCGCAATCCTGTTGTAGCCGGTAGGTGGGTGAAACATGCACGTGATTTCTGATATGGAATCAAGGATATGTCCAATACCTCTTGTCTACTTATCTCTAGTATTACCTAGCTTGCGACATCTCCTTCACTTTAGTATGTTGATAAGGAGTGAGGATTGAGCTATCTGGTTCCTCCTCTTTCATCTCCTGAATCTCTAGAGGTATAGTGCTGCTCATGATCCTTCTTCAATTCACTCTAATTACATGTGAAATATCTTGCCTTTCATCTTGATTTCTGTGGGAACTAACTTGGTAGCTGATAATGCTACTGTGAGAAGGTGTCCATCCTTCCTAGTTGTCTTAGTTTGTTCGGGCTTAATTTGAACCAGAATTAAGCTACTTCCTCCATTTCATAATGTAAGTCATTCTAGCATTTCTCACATTCATATTGATGTTAATGAATCTAGACATATATCTATCTAGATTCATTAACATCAATATGAATGTGGAAAATACTAGAATGACTTACATTGTGAAACAGATGAAGTATTGTTTATTTCCTCTTTTTTTTAGATTATCCCAACTTATGTAAATGAACTCTATTTATTTGATGTTACTCCCTCCGTTCTGAAATGTTTGACTTTTTTTTATCCTATGTTTGACGTTTTTTGAACTAACAACGTGATAAAAAAGAAACAAAAGGGAGTATAATGTTACTAGTATCTCTATTAGTGCGCAAGTAGCATGCTTGACTTGTTTTAGTGAGCTGGTCTGAAGAAAGAAACATTGCTAAAGAGCCAATTGTTCAGGATGAGTTTCAGTTGAGGTATGCAGGTCAGGGACTAAATATTGAATTGAATAGTTTGATTGTCGGGTGATTTTTGCTTTGCACTCTGTACTTTATTCCCAACTGTACTCACTGATTTGAGAGTACAAATATACTGTTTGCTACTTTCAATTGTCTGTCCTCTTCTCCATCTATGCAGAGTTCTAACAGCTTGAATTTCTAAAGAATAATGGTTAAATACATAGGTAATTTTAATCATCTTTGAGAAGGAACCGGGAGATAGCATATTTTCTAGTGTATAATTCGGTACCTCCAGGTACTATGTACCTTGAGATAAAAAAATTAGTGTAAAATTTAGGTACCTCGAGATACTTTCTTTAAGGATGGCAAAATTTCTCGAATACATATTTGCTGAAATAAACACAGAAATTTGGCAACAGCCAAATATCAATGACTTTGTAACAATTCATGTGTGGCAGAAATGGAGGACAATCTACCACTCAATATCTATGAGCATCACGAAATCGCCAAGAAAGCACTGCCAAAGGTGATTTACGATTACATCAATAGTGGAGCAGAGGATGAGTACACCCTAAGAACTTGTTCGATTAATCCCACCAAGAAGGGGATTGAGGGGGATTGGAGGAGAATTCCCTCCTTCATGGGGATGAAACGAACAAGGCCTGAGGGAGAATATTGCATTATATGGAAGAATAAGGTACTACTGGTTATACCGAATCCTTAAGTCAGGGATTCATTGCTCAATGATGAACTATATATGACTTGAAATATCCTCGATGTCGATTTTGCAGTTTATGACCTCACGTTCTTGTGGATGTCAGCAAGGTAGACATGTCAACAATCTTACTGGGATACAACATGCCTTCACCCATAATTGTCGCTCCAATGTGGAGCCACAAATTAGCACATTCAGAATGTCTTAAAACTAAACCTTCTTTCAAGTTTGAAATTAGAGTGATTTTATGGTTTTTTAGAGGTACCACAATTTTTTTCAGTGTAAGTAATGAGAAGTATCTTCTTAAGGATGTCAAATTGGTGATTATGAGATTTAAGTTGTAAGCACTACAATATCTCTATTATCTCTTGGTTAAATGCTTATTTCAGGGGAGAAGGCTACAGCTAAAGCAATATTTCTAGAGCCGCAACATCATGTAATGCCATAATGATTGGTACTAACAATTGACACTGTTCACCTTCATCCAAGAATTGTTACGCATATTCACTCACTCTCTCTATCTCACACACACACGCTTAAACACACCTAGAATGCGCAATTCCTCACGTACCACCTCCCCCATGCCCTCCCCACCCCACCGGGCCAAAGCCGCTGGGATGAAGGAGGGTGGTCGGCCAACATTGGCGAGGGGGTAGACCGGACCCTATGGTTAGGAGGAAGAAGGTCAATGGTGGGGGGGGATCCGGCAGTGGGTAGTCGTGTCCTTTTTAAAGATAATGGGAGATTGGAAACTTTGATTCAACTAAGCCAATTATATTAAAGTATACAACTAGCTGAGAATACTTCCAGCCTCTGCATAATCAAGATACACACAGAAAAAAATGCATAGGCACACTAGGTTTCCTCAAAACAGAAGAAACTATAGGAAGTGTTAAGAACCATCGATCCGAATACTAAATCGTTATCCATGCTCTTGGTAAAACACTCTCTGACCACCGACACCACCGGTTGGCATGCCAAAAAAAAATCCCGTGATCCCAACTTCTAAAGAATAACCCAGGTACAAAGCTAGTGAATAATAATCGAAATAACCTGCAAAAGAGAGACACATAGCTACGTAGCTCAGTAGCAGTCACTCCTAATAAAACATGAGGTCTCATATGTGCCACTTTAGGCCCTGTTTAGTTCCCAAACAAAAACTTTTCAACATGTCACATCGAATGTTTGGACACATGCATATAGTATTAAATATAGACAAATAAAAACTAATTACACAGATTGCGTGTAAATTGCAAGACGAATCTTTTAAACCTAATTGTGCCATGATTTGACAATGTGGTGCTATAGTAAACATTTGCTAATGATGGATTAATTAGGCTTAATAAATTCGTCTCACAGTTTACAGGCGGAATCTATAATTTGTTTTGTTATTAGGCTATATTTAATACTTCAAATGTATACCCGTATATCCGATGTGACATACCAAAATTTTTCGTCACGAACTAAACAGGGCCTTAGAACCTTAAAAAAAAAATCATGTTTTCAAACAGCATTTAAGTTGAATTAAATTTGGCAGAGGTAGTAGTACACTAGAACACAGACGAATGAATAACCCAGTACCATATGAAGTGTGTTTCACTTTCCCGGGGCACAAAGGTGTCTCTTTCTCTGAGAGAATGGTATTGCTGAAGCATTGCTCCCTCCGAAAAAAAAAAAAAAAAAAAGACAAACCCTGATTTTCGTGTCCAATGTTTGACCGTCCGTCTTATTTAAAAAAATTATGAAAAAAATTAAAAAGACAAGTCACGCATAAAATATTAATCATGTTTTATCATCTAACAACAATAAAAATACAAATTATAAAAAAATTTCATATAAGACGGACAGTCAAAGTTGGACATGGAAACTAAGAGTTTGCCTTTTTTGAGACGGAGGGAGTACATTATGAGCCATGATTCTCTCATCATGCAATGTCCCAGCAACCTCACATGTGCCACCACGATCTCCACAGATAATTGCAGCTGCTGCTGCTGTTGCCGCCTTCAATGCGAGTGATCACCATTCACCAATTCGCCATTCAGGTCTCTGCATTTCTCCATTGGTTCAGCTCTACTTTTTCAGATGGAAAAAGATCTCTGCCTTAATTAGGCCTAAAAGACTCGTCTCGCGGTTTCCAGGCGAGTTATGAAATTAGTTTTTTCATTCGTGTCCGAAAACCCCTTCCGACATCCGGTCAAACGTTCGATGTGATATCCAAAAATTTTCATTTCACCAACTAAACAGCCCATAATGCCGATCATGTAAAATTTGTAACCTCCTTTCTCAATAATGGTAGGTCCAATCTTTTGACCGACCCGGCAAAAGATCTCAAATTTTGAAAGCGAAGTGGCTGAATTGACCTGTGGATGTCTTGCAACTTCCACACAAGAAGATCAAGAGGTGATTCTAATATCAGCAAGTATATTAAAACGAATCAATTCACTATAAAATTTTTAGTCATAATAAAGGACGAATAAAAGAGAGATTCATTTTTCAATAAGCGAATAAAAAAAAACAATCTCTCTAATCAAGAACCTGGTCCCTCAATTATTTGCAAGATGGGGTCATCACTATTGTAGTAGGCGAGTGAAAAAAACATGTCAATCATTTCTGATTTGGTTTCTGACTTTGTGACCTGGAATCATGGATATGTCATGGAGTATGTCCAATATCTCTTGTCCTCTATCTGGCTTCTGACATCACACTCACCTAAATGTTGTTAGGAAGTGAGGACTGAGCTTTCCTCTCCTTCACTCGTACTGTTTCTGATATCATTGATTGCTATCCTCCTCCTCCTCCTTCCTCCCCTAAATCTCTAGAGGTATGGTGCTATTCTTGATCTTCCAACTCACTCTTACATGTGGAATGTTTTTGCTTTTGTTTTTCCAATCGAACTTGAATTCGATAAAAGAAAACTTGGTAGATTATCATGCTACTGTGAATCTTGAATGCTCCCAACTTATTGCAATAAAGGCTTGCTGTTGTTCATCAGTTCTTCCTTATCAGCTGTTTCGACAGATTTGGGGTTTGGTTTTTAATTCAGAGGAGGCATTTTCTTTTGGTTATGATGCCAATTTTGGTCGCTTACTGCTCCAATTAGGACCGATTTTGAGTCTTCCACTTTGGAGTTTGGACATGACTGGTTTGGTAGTAACTTACTACGAGTGATCAAAATGAACTATCCCAAATATCCTTCAATCATGATGCAGAGTTCCAGTTTGGTTTGCATCCTGTTCTTGGTAACCCTGAAGACAGAGGAGAAACCGGTCTATCCTTCCTAATTATCGCAGTTGTTCAGCGTTAATTCGAAGCAGAATCAAGCTATGCTTTTAGAGGATTGAAACCTTATATGGATTATCTACAAGAACCCTCTTCATTTTGAGATTGTAGCATTAGTATCTATTGGAGTAGTTTGCAGTAGCATGCCGGACTTGTCAGTGAGCTGACCTGAACAAAGAAGTACTCTGAAAAGCCAATTGTTCAGGATCAGTTTCAATTGAGGTATGCAGGTCAAGGAATCAATATTGAATTTAGTAGTTTGATTGTGGGGGTAATTTTGCTTTGCTATCCCCACTTTATTCTCAACTGTACTCACTGATTGGGAGTAGAAATCTACTGTTTGCCGCTTTTCATTGCCTGCCCCCCTTTGCATGATTGCATCTATGCAGTCTCCCAATAACTTGATCTATTAATTGGGTAGGAGATCTAGTATTCATGGTAGAAAGAGATGTGTGCCAAACAGTCTGAGTTGATCCTAGGGCAAGTTTGAGTGATGAAGTAATGGTATTTTTCGCAGTAAAACATTTTTAGATTACTACCTTCAAAATCGACAAGCGTGTCAACTCAAAAAATATATGTATTGTAGTCACATATTCTGGCGTGCCATTATAGTCTCACTGAAAAATTGGCATTGTTTTGATGGTTTGTGTGAATTTCTGAAGATGTATGGTTAAAGACAGATTTTCGATCTGAAATGAACATTAATATTTACCAGCAGTTAAATGTCAATGACTTTGTAAGAATTTTTGTAGTGCAGAAATGGAGGACAATCTACCAGTCAATGTCCGGGAGTATCAAGAACTCGCCAAAAAAGCGTTGCCAAAGATGGCTTATGATTACATCAATGGGGGAGCAGAGGATGAGCACACCCTGAGGGAGAATATCGCAGCATACACAAGAATTATGTACTGTTTATACCGAATTCTTAGGCCATAACTTTATTATTTTTATTCTTTTTTATTTGTGATGAAGTCAGAGCTTCATTATGCAAAGATGAACTAGGACTTCACATTATACTGAAACCTTAAGCCAGAGCTTCATTATTCAACAGTGTATTTAGACCATAAATTATATTGGTGTCGATTTTGCAGATTACGACCTCGCGTTCTTGTGGATGTGAGCAAGATAGACATGTCAACAACTTTATTAGGATACACCATGCGTTCACCCATAATTGTGGCTCCAACTGGGGGGCACAAATTAGCACATCCAGAAGGTCTTAAAACTAAAACCTTCTTTCAATTTTTAAATTGTGAATTATGTGATGTAATTATCTAAGCACTACAGTATCTCTATTTCTCTTGGTTGAATGCTTATTTCAGGGGAGAAGGCTACAGCAAGAGCTGCAGCATCATGTAACGCCATAATGGTTGGTAACAATTGACATTGTTCAGGATCATTTGGTCAAACACTTCCACTTTCTCCATGAATTGCTACACATTTTCATATGTTTCTCATTTACAGGTTCTTTCCTTTTCTTCCAGTTGCAAGATTGAGGATGTTGCCTCCAGTTGCAATGCCATTCGCTTTTATCAGCTATATGTATGGCATTCACATTTTGAATCAAAGATTTTCTTTTTACTCCTGATAATTTATCTGAAATTTGTCATAATCATTGTAGGTGTATAAGAATAGGAATGTTTCAGCAACATTAGTACGGCGGGCCGAGAGTTGTGGATTCAAGGCACTTCTTTTGACAGTTGACACTCCTATGCTCGGTCGGCGTGAAGCAGATATCCGAAACAAGTAATATGCTACCACAAATATTGTTCTGAAGATATATTTTTTAGATATAACAAAGATTTCATTGAGCAAATATTGCTCTGAAGATTCAGTCAATTACATATCCTCTGGAAGGATAAAACTTGGCAAGCATGCATAATGCAAGATAGTAGAAGTGAATATATTCACTGATGGCATTTTAGGATATTGTACAGTTATCATGGTACGAAATTCTGGTTACTAATTTCGATTGTTCACGCAGAATGGTTTTCCCACGGAGTGGTAATCTCGAAGGTTTAATGACAATAGATGACCATGATACCGTGAGTGAAATTTTTCGCTTGATAGAATCTCTTATATATGTCTCAATTAATCAGTTATTTTCTTGAAACAACTAAATGCTCATTTTTTTTATTTTTTTTAGAGAAGGGTATTTTCTACCCGGCCTCTATATCCAACCGGATATATACGGCCATTGAGATAGGGAACTTAGCCCCGCAAACAACCCAATCTAAAATTCGCTCCATAGGAGATTTGAATTCAGTACCTTTGGGTACTACTCAGGTCACTAAATGCTCATGGAGAATAAAAAGAACAGAACTAACCTTTTTCAGATGAACTTTCTTTCCTCCGAGAACACTTAAACACACTATCCTCTTCTCGGTTTCGCAGACAAACGGTTCTCAGCTCGAACGATTCGCACGAGCGACGCTGGATCCATCATTATCATGGAAGGTAACAAAGGACAGCAACAATTGATATTTTGATCATACATACCCACATTCTGCAATGAAGTTTCAGATTCTGCACCATGTGCTCTTCCGGTACTTCCAGCATCTTCAGAACAGCATGAACTCATCATTGCTGAAGAAAATCATCCATCTCATAGTACATCTACACTAGACGTATTCAAAGCCCATCCTATAGGAAACAGAGTGTGCTAATCAGCCACTAGAACATGCAGTGTAACATGCTGAAATGGTGACAGGAACCCGGCATGAGGACACTGACCTTAAATTTCTTCAGTACTTGCCATGTGTGTTCTTGCTAGGTGGTAGCTGCACTGAAGTCCTCTGAATTCTGAAACTGAAAGAGAGGAGCCACTTCATTGTGGATGGATAGCCAGTAGGACTAGTAATTAACTCTGCTTGCCAAACATTTTCTGACAGATAATAAGCTATGTGTACTGAACTTTCTAAATTTTTCTGCAGGATATAGAGTGGCTCAAGTCCATAACCAGCATGCCGATCTTTCTCAAGGGCATCGTCACCGCTGAGGACGGTAATTACTCCAGTTCATCCATCATCTTGGTCACTGAATAATTCACTGTCATGCATGTTAAATATATGTGATCCGAATTTTGTACTCATAGTATATTCGTATTAGTTATGTAATAGACTCTACTTTATAGGATTAGTTTCCTATTAGGACTCCTAGATTTCTCCTATATATATATCCCTTATAAGCCGCACAGGGAGGGTGCGATAGCCCAATGTATTCCCTGCGTTTGTATCCAACTCCTCTATAGTGATCATTGCTGGTCGGCGCCTGTGGTTTTCTCCCGCAAGGGTTTTCCACGTAAAATTCGTGTCTCCGTTGTGCATCTATTTTCATAACAATGCAAAATTATGAAATAAAAACTGTCATTAAGCAAGAACTGACCGGTGAAAACGAAAATGGGTGGCGTGCAGCGAGGAGAGCAGTGGAGGCCGGGGTGGCCGGCGTGATCGTCTCCAACCACGGCGCGCGGCAGCTGGACTACGCGCCGGCGACCATCGCCGCCCTGGAAGAGGTGGTCAGGGCGGTGGCCGGCGCCGTGCCGGTGCTGGTCGACGGCGGAATCCGGCGAGGCACTGACGTGTTCAAGGCCCTGGCGCTCGGCGCACGGGCGGTCATGGTAAGGCAGAAACACATTTCAATCATTCAAACCAGCAAACCAATCAAATTACTAATTTATGTAAAATTTCTTGCGTTTCAAACGAAAACTTGTTCAAACTTGTTGGGGGGGGGGGGGGGGTGGGGGGGGGGGCGCAGGTTGGGAGGCCGGTGTTCTTCGGGCTGGCGGCGAGGGGGGAGGCAGGCGCGAGGCACGTGATCGAGATGCTCAACGGCGAGCTGGAGGTGGCCATGGCGCTCTGCGGCTGCCGGAGCGTCGGCGAGATCACCCGCAGCCATGTCATGACCGAGGGTGACAGGATCAGGTCCCTGCTCTGATGAATCATTTCTCATCTGGCCAATGCAGCTTCAGGTCTAAAAATACAAGTGGGCTATGGGCCAACCCGTAAACCGATTTATAGGTAATAAAATTTGACCGACCCGTGAATCTATTTATATGCAAAATTAGTGGGTAATCCAAGGCATACTTATTTGGTCTATAACTATAAGTGGCTTCGCGGATCAGTCCAGTCACATCATATTCAGGTCTCAATGTGGGAGACTTTAGGATATGCAGTATATTGCAATTGGATTTATGGATAACGGGTAGTAACATGGTTGATGAAATGGTGAATAATTGAGCTTTAAGGTTAGCAGATTACCATATGCTACAGAACTGCAGAATTGGCCGAAAACTCTGTAGTTACCTTTCCCTTCCTATTGAGCGGTAGATCATTGTTGACAAATCTCAAATCAACTTTTTTGGTCAAATTTACTGTTTCAAATTTAAAAATTTTCGATCAGTTTCCATCGGTAGTTTAGCAATGCTTATGGTATTTCTTCAACAGGAGGTAATATGTCATTTTGAATCTCAAAAGGTAAATTATCTCAGAATACGGATCTCAGCCTCCCGTCAGGAATCGTGTAGCGTGTTTGGCAAGAATACAGTGAAAAGAGCATAGCATTGATCTGACAGTGAACAATAAGAACTATGAGGAGAAAACCCCATCAATTTGTTGTTGCAAACACATACACTTTGTTCGCAAAGCAGAATTGCTCTTGAAATAAAGCTATCCATGAGATTGTAACAAAAAAAAGGCTGGCTAGTTCGCAGTCCCAGCATTGTCAAGAACACAAAATTTGATTTGCATCTAAATAACTCAGTACTGTAAAAAGATTAAAGCTACTTAAATAGTGTCTACCAGCTGCTCCCGACAACAAACTCAGCCTCTGACCCATGAACTGGATCAGTTACTCTTTCACTCACTCCCCCCAGTTAGGGGTGGGTGCTGCCGCTGGGACTGGTGCACTGCCTTGTTCCCATCCAGGGGCAGGGGCAGCAGCCGTGTCCCATCCTCCGGCTGCAGGAGCTGCAATTGAGAATAAATATCAACATGTGAGAACTTTAAGAAGGGTTAGGCAAGAACCCGATAAAACATCAAAAGAGAGCACGTTGCATTTGGTTGGAGAACGCTAAATAGATACAAGGTAGTTTTCTTTCTATGGAATGCATGCATTTAGAATGTGATCATGTAAACAGAGTATTAAGTAATTCGACCTGGAGCAGCAGTCCAGTCAGCACCAGCCTGTGCTGGAACGGCAGCAGGTTGAGCTGCAGCGTCAGTGCCCCATTCTCCACCCCAGGTATCAGCCGCTGGGGCAGCATATTCCGCAACCGCACCATAATCAGGAGCCACCAGAGCCGCCTCTTCTTCCTCTTGCTCCTTCGCTTCCTCTGGGTCCCTGTAGAAGAACAGATCAACCTACAAAAAGGAAAAACAACATACATCAGTGATTATATTTCAGAATCCAAACATTACAGGCATGATACTAGTTTAGATTGCGAGTATACCATGACATCCCACTTGTGTCCTGGGAGAATTGTACCACGCATCTGGAGAACCATCCTGGCAAGAAGCCAGAATAGGCAACCAATGCTCTGCTTCCCCTTGTTGTTAGCAGGAATACCAATATCAACATAGCGCATTGGAGAGTCAGTGTCACAGAAGGCAATGGTAGGAATGTTTCCAAGTGCAGACTCCTTAATTGGCTGTACACATTACAACAGGCAGGCTTGAGAGTGCACTCAATTGGCAAATCAAATTACCAAGAAACAATCAAACATACTGAAATCTTACCTGATGATCAGTCCTGGGGTCAGTCAGGATAAGAAGGCGTGGCTCACTGAATGAGGTCTGCAGCTGGTTGGTAAATGTACCAGGAGTGTGCCTACCAGCAATGGCGTGAGCACCAGTGTACTGAGCAAACTTGAGAACAGCCCTCTGGCCATAGGGCCTCGCAGACTGCACAATGATGTCCTGAGGGTTTTCAATTGCAACAATGACCCTCGCAGCCAACTGGAGCTTCTCCCAGGTCTTGCCAAGGTTAATAATGTAGATACCTGAAAAACAGCATAGAAAGACCAACTAATTTACAACATAGTCAATTGAGAGCAGTAATTGTAAAGCAAAGAAATTTAACCTTAACATGATTCCATGGCTCACGCTTACGAGATCACACTCTACCATTCCACATTCTAGATGCTTTGGTCAAACAAATCACCCACATTTTCGAGAAGCACTTACAGCTATCTTACCAGTATAAACTAAATCAACTTAAATCGCTAAAAGGTAACAAAGGAATAACATTGCAAAACAATTATATGTTCATATGATTCAGCAAACAAACACTTATTAATTTCTACCTCATGTAAGATTATTAAATCAAGCAGACCAGCATTTTAACACATCAATAATTCTCAATAACCACTCTCCCGCGGTTTATCTAATAGACAGCAACAACCATACGCGCGTACAAGATCCAAGATAACAAAGCCATATATCGCTGGTTCATTTTTTTTCCACGCGAAATCAAATCAACAACACGAACAGATCTACCGGTAGCCGACGATCGTACACAAGAGTATCTGAGTATAATGCAGGCAGAGGGGGGGGGGGGTTTCAGATCGGTACCGTCAGTGCGGCGCTTGTAGACGTAGCGCTCCATCTGGAAGTCGCAGTTCTTGGTGCCGAGGTGGACGTCCGCGGCGAGCATCATCTGGATGTCCTGCTCCCGCTGGGACAGCGCCCGAGCGGCGGCACCGCCTTCCGCCGCCATCTTCGCCGCCGGGGGGTCTAGGGCTTCGGGCGCGTGCGCCGTGCGCGAGAGAGCGGAGGAGGTGGAGGAGGACGGCGGCGGCGGCGGCGGGAGAGGTCGCGAGGGGTTGGGGGGGATGGGAGAATTTATATGGGCCGAGGTGGGCTCTCGTTTGGGATAAAACCCTAGCTCCGGATCTTCTGCGGCCTGGGCTTTCCTGAGAAGCAGGAGGGCCTATATGGGTTTCTGCCAACTAAAAAGGTCTAATGTGCAAATAATTGGCCGTTTTGGTTTGATACCAAAAATATGCTATATGTGTTAGTTTGGATTGAGCCAAATATTTGATAGTGCCCCAATCCTATTTGATCATATTCTAGAAGTTTCTTCCTTATACAATGAGAATTTGGCTTTATATTGGTAACAATCCAAATGATTGCTAAATAATTTTACCCTACCAATATTTTGGTAGTGCCAAAGTTTACCTAGACTTTAGCACTACCAATGAATTGGTAGGGTAAAGAACCAAACAAGCCCAATATTTCTCTTTTTGAACCAGTAGATTTTTTTTCATTTTTGATAACCTGTTTTTTATAAGGGTCATCAGAGGGCGAAATGTTTACTTGAATATATCATGTCAAACGGATTTACGCAGGAGAAAACTTTTGTCATACAAGCACAGGAGACCTGAATAGAAAGAGTACATGGAGAATTACATAAAGATCAGCACAACTGCCGTGAAGGGTACATGTGACACACTAAAAGAATTGAGGGAGAGAGGAGGTGCTTGATGTTTTCCACCAACGAGATCACGGAATCAAAGTCCTAATCATAACTAAAGCCGACTCCATAGTTTTGTAACATCTAATCTACATGCAACCTTTAAGCACTAGAAGTTTAAAATTGCTAGAAAGCCTTCTGCCACGCACAAGTCGGCTCAAAATCCTGATATCAAAGTTGTAGTTGTCGAAGATCACCAGCATCTAGCCATCATGGATTCGATTTAATTTGCAAATTCTGATTAATGTCCGCCAATATCCTTTGGGAAAAGAAAACCCCAGAGGAGAGAGGTGTTTTTTTTCCCGTGGTTTTTATTTTTATCTACAACACGCACACAAGAGAAATACATAATGCAGCATTAAGCATGGTTACCTGTTCGACAAACACACGGCAAATACAGCATAGGCCCAGTTTGAGGGAGCTTGTCTCAGCTGCAGCTTTTCCCAAAAGCTGCTTCTGCTATAAGCCGCCCCAAACAGTCCACAGCTTCTGAGAATCTGCAGTTACAGATTCTAAAAAATGAACTAAGAAGCAAGAAGCTAGGTTGCAGAGCTTTTCCAGATTCTCAGAAACTGGCTACCAAACAGCTGCTTCTTAGAATCTAAAAACTCCCCCCAAACAAGCCCATAGAATATTTGGTTTTTCCTCATCAGGCTTATAGCTTTATACGGTTTCATGGACTTTGCACTCTCAGCCCATTAAAAATGTTTAATTTCGAGTGGGCCGATATCGGGCACCGACCAGACGTTAGCCCATTACGGTCCATTTTTTTGGGGAATGCTGGCCGTAGCTGTCGTCGATCTTGACACGGAGTCTTGGACAGAGAACCCAGCAAAATCAAATGCACCACCAAACTTGCACCACCTAAATACAAAATCATGAACATCCAAACCATTCCCAAAACCCCCAATCGATCGAGCACTGAGAAATTTTCAAATCTGCAACCGAATATGTACTACTCCCTCCTCCCCTACTAAATGTTTAACGCTATTGATTTTTTTAAACATGTTTGACCGTTCGTCTTATTCAAAAACTTTTCTGAAATATATAAAAGTATATGTATACATAAAAGTATATTTAACAATGAATCAAATGATAGAAAAAGAATTAATAATTACTTAAACTTTTTAAATAAGAAAAGGGTCAAACATATTAAAACAAATCAACGGCATCAAACATCTAGGGATGGAGGGAGTACTATCTTAGATCAATTGTATTCCCACCAAGGAACGACATGCGAATTAACGATGAGTAGAGCAATGGTCCCTGTGCACAGAAAGAAAGAAGATGAACCACTCCGGCGATGAGGGTCACGACTCTTGGGCTCATGGGCGGAGGTGTCGGCACCGGTTCACCGGGAGGATTGGAGGCGAAGAGCCACGGCAAACCACGAGGAAAAGGAATTGGGATCAGGTGCAGTCAAAAATAGTGACTGCACGTTAGCAACTGCACACAATATAGACCATCCATTTTTATGATCAATGGTCCAGATCTAAAGCTACAGTAACCATGTGAACAGTACCTCGTGCTACAGTGTCACTGACTACATACATACAGATCCGAGAAAAAGAGGGTAAAGGATCTCAAAAGAGCCGTGACGTATATAATCCGTGCCTGACACGTACATGGACGGCAATCTCATATATATGTTCGAGTCAAATTATAAATACACACGATCTCTTTAGTTGATTTACAAATAGTATATAAGTATTTTGTTTGTCGCATTATACTTTAACCTACCGATCGGGCACATACGTGTACGTCCACATGGATCAAGCTGTGGGTCCCAAGATCTGCCACGTCATCGACATCCAGCTTCAAGGCGACGCCGCCGCCGCCGCCGCTACAAGCAGCAACTGCGTGGTGTGCAGCACGGAGCCATCGCCGGAGTGGGTGGCCATCGGCTCGCCGTGCGGCCACCGCGTCGCCGTCTGCTCCGCCTGCATCATCCCCCTCCGCCGCCGCCGCACATCCGATAATGGAGTCGACGCCGCCGGCGCCGCTCTCTGCACGCTATGCGGCGCCCCCTGCCCCACGGCCGTCGTCGTCAGGGCCACCGCCGCCGGCGGCGGCGACCTGCTCACGCCCGACGCCCTCGCCGAGCTGGCGGCGGCGGCGGCCGCGGCGCCCGAGGCCGACGACGACTGGGCGGACTGCCGCTCTCGCGTGGTCCTGTACCACGTCGCGAGGGCAAGAACCTTCTTCGCCGGCGTTCTGCGTCGACGTCCCGCCGCCGCCGCCGATCGCCGGCGAAGCGCCGGCGAGGTCCTCGCCGAGCTCACGGCGGCGGCGGCGACGACCTCGGATGGCCGCGTCGGCAGGTTCTGGTACCACGCTTGCACGGGGACCTTCTTCGCCCTCAAGAAGCATTACAAGGCAATGAGGGTTGAATGCAATCAAGAAGGCCCTTGCTATCCAATTTGGGTAAGCTCATCCAATCCCAACTTGATTTTGTTTTGTTGAGTTAACAATGGCTAGCTGATTTAAATTAACAATGGAGAAAAGTTCAGATAGATTCGTAAAACCTAGGTATATATTTGAGAAAATCCCTTCCGGATCCATGAATTTTCGCCTAATCCCTCCCATGCCTTTGAATTTGGTCTTATCCTAAACGTACTCTTGAGTTTTCATTTTTATCCCCTATAGGCTATGTGCCCATTCCGTGAGTTGATTATCATTTGACCGTTAGATTTGTTCAAAAATATCATTATTACCCCTTTGTCTTACTTATTGCTTAGTATAGTAAATTGAAAAAAAAATTACGGCTCTCAACATCAAAGTTGATTTGTTTATAAAAACAAACAAGAAATAATTATTTGATCATAAATTTTGAAAACTAAAACTTAGATTTTTAAAATAAGTTTCAAATCAGATTTGATTAAATTCATTCAAAATTTTTTGCTGAAATTTAAACCCAAATAAGAAACAATTTCTCCTTTTCAAATTCCGCATAAAACCTTTTTTGGATTTCATTATTTTTAAAAAAATGTTTGAAAATTTAAATTTCGTTTTGAAATCTGGTGTCAATAATCATGTCCCTTTTAATTTAAAAACTCGAATTAAAATCTCGGACATATATATAGAGGATGAAGTAAAATTCAGAGATACGTAGGGATTGACCGAAAACTCGTGGTCACATAAGGAATTTTCTCATATGGTATATTAGATGTCCAGAACGATTTCACACAGCTATTTTGATGTAATTTCATGTACATGGTTTTGTAAAAAAATCGACGATAAATAGGTAGGAGTACGTAGTTTGCAATTCATTGGCTAAATATACAGTTTTCGGATAGCTTTGCCAAGATCTATAGTGAAATTAGAAGAAAAAAAATTGGCACTCTAGATCTAATTTACTATTCGTCATGTTGTCATTTATTTCTATTCCTTTATATAAAGATATAGCAATGCATGTCATCAGTTCACTCACATCTTTTAGAAACTAGAAAATAAATAAAACAAAATTCTAAACCTTTACAAGAACACCCGACATTAACTGCAATTCATTCACAATCAAAACTTTCAGGCCGCGATAAAACTTTTATGTTATAATTTTTTCTTTTTCAGATCAGCTGGATAACGTTTTTCTTCCTTATGATGCTTTTCGGAGCATTGATCGCAAGCGCTGGTGCAGACCAGACGAGCAATAAAAGGTGGATAGTGAAACGGTGTGTCGAGGGAAGTGGCATTGGACTGTCGATCGCTACTTTCTTCTTGTGCCTTTTCATGTGCCTACGGGATTAGTAATTACTACTACACCTGTTTCAAAATATAACAAACTAGTACATAATGAAACACATTCTGCAAATTCGTTGTAATATCCATATATTCTATACTAGATTATTACATTCTAGGACAGATGAAGTTATATTAAGTAACTGGTAAGTTTTTTTTTTTTTTGAGGAGAACGACAGCAGGAGATCTGCCAGAATTTAATTAGAAGGAAGAAAAAATAGTACAAACCAGTTCAGTCCAGAAAATAAAAAGAAAACGGTACAACAATACACGGCACGAAACAACAGAAAACTATGGAGGCCTAAAAGCCGAGCAACGGAGATCAAGATCTTGTTTTACTATATATGCCACTGCTCTCTCTGAGGTTGAAATGTTGTTGAAAATTCTCCTGTTTCTTTCTAACCAAACATTCCACCAAGTGGTAAGCAGAGCTCCTCTCATTGCCTTCTTTTGCTCCTTCGATCCCACGCAATCGATTTGGGCCCACCAATCAGAGGTTCCGACAGAGAGGCCAACATTGTTTGTAGGTAAATGCTGCCAGGAAGTAACTAGAGACCAAACTTCCTTGAAGAAGGGGCATTCGCTAAACAGATGATTAGTGTCTTCAAAGGCGCTTGTGCATAAACTACAAATCCAATTGCACGGCCAGTGTCTTCTCAACAAGTTTTGAGCTGTAAGAGTTTTCTGGTGGAGGACTAGCCAGCCAAAAAATTTTAAGTTTCGGCTCAGCCGGCGCCTTCCAGTGCGAAGAGAAATCTAAGGAAACAAAAGATCCTTGATATTGGAAAAGATAAGCACTCTTACTTGTGTAAACTTTGGATTCATTCCAGTTCCAAGAGATGTCATCAGGACGCGGGGTAAGTAGGACTCCCTGAAGCATGCTCCCAAGGTGAACAAGTTCGTGGATTTCTTCTACTGATGTTATTTGCCTGAAAGAGATCAACCAATTATTGTTATGGAGCTCTTGATGGACGCATTTTTGCTTTCTTTTTGCCAACTTGAAACACAGTGGTGCAATGTCTTTTGGGCAGCTGTTTTGTAGCCAATTGTCATGCCAAAAGCTTGTTTTTGCGCCATCACCTAGCTCAATTGTCGTTGCTGCCTGAAACAACCTTTTATCTGTATCATCACAGGGAATGCTCATGCCAGCCCATATGGTTTGTTTTCATCCTTCCAACCGAGCCAAAGCCAACGAAGACGAAGGGCTCGCGAAAACCTCTCTAAATCCAGGATGCCCAAACCACCCAAAACTTTTGGCTTACACACCGTCTGCCAATTAACTAAACTGCTGCCTGGGTTGGTTTTGTCAGGGTCTTCTCCTTTCCAAAGAAAAGATCTCCTAAAGCGATCAATTCTTTTTATCACCCATTTGGGCACTTGCAACGCGGTGAAGTGATGAATTGGCATAGAGCTTAGGACCGATTGGACCAACGTTTTCCTTCCGGCCGAAGTATAAGAACCTCCCTTTCCAGCCGGGAATTCGCTAGCCAATTTTTTCGATTAGCGGCAGGAAGTCGATTTTCCTTAGCTTTCGGATGTGGAGAGGCAGGCCAAGGTAGCGACAAGGGAATTGCTTTACCATTCCAGGGAAATTTGCAAGAAGAGATACGAGGTTGATGTTTTCACATCTGATCGGGTAGATCTCTGTCTTACTGATGTTTGTGTGAAGGCTAGAGGTTTGCGCAAAGAAAGTTAGGAGTCTCATAAGCACCGATAAGTCTGAAGCCTAAGGCTTTACAAAAACTGCCACGTCGTCTGCATACAGGGAGCACCTGAATCTGTCAAAACTCCCACCCATCGGAGAGAGAAGAGATGCATTTTCAGCCGCCTTAAGAATTCGATGAAAAGGTTCCATTGCTAGGATGAACAACATCAGCGAGAGCAGATCCCCTTGTCTAAGGCCTCGGACATGGTTTATTGCTTGCCCCGGAGATCCATTGAGAAGCACTTGGGAGGAAGAGGTAAGTTTATAGATCGATCGTTCCAATTGAACGTGCATGGTACGTATCATCATGAAAGAATTGATATTTTGTTGAATAATAATTCTCCAATAAAAACCAGTGAAAATTGTTTCTTTGCAAGTACTTGGTTGTCAGATGTTTAGGGTGAAAAATGATTGTGATTGGTTGGCATAAAAAAATAGATAAAGAAATTAAATGAAGAAATGCTATGACTGATTAAGACGAGGAGGTAGATAGAGAAGTGATTGTATTTTGAGATACATTGGAATCATGAATATATTTTAAGACTGAGAGAGTGGTTGCCAAGCACGCTGGGAAGGACCAAAACTCACAAGCAAAAGGAGAACGGTGACGCAGAATGTACTGAAATTCAGGAGCTGAACTGAAAATGCATGATGAGTACTCGTTTGCATTGAAGCAGATGGCTAGACATGCAATTTTTTTTTTTTTGAAATAACCCACGTAAGACAGTGCGAAGTTAGTATATAACATGAAAAATTACTACATCTGTCTCAGAATAAACTAATCTAATACGAGTTATGATATTATCCTAATACCACGAATCTAGATAGATGCCTATCAAGTTAAAGTCATGTACTAAAATGACTTATTCAGAGACGGAGGTAGTACACGATTACAATTCTACTCCCTCCTTCCCATAATATAAGGGATTTTGAGTTTTTGCTTGCACCGTTTGACCACTCGTCTTATTCAAAAAATTTGTGCAAATACAAAAAACGAAAAGTTGTACTTAAAGTACCTTGGATAATAAAGTAAGTCACAAGAAAAATAAATAATAATTTCAAACTTTTTTAATAAGACGAGTGGTCAAATAGTGCAAGTAAAAAATCAAAATTCCTTATATTATATTATGGGACTTATATTATGGGACGGATGGAGTAGAAGATTGTAGCCAAGAAAAAAAACAAAAACAATCACACCGCCACCTGGCAGGCATGCATCTTAGGTCGGCACATTGAGAGGTCGGCAGTAGACGAGTTACCCTACACAGCTGCTTCTTCAGTGAGCTAGCTGCATGTTCTGTTCTGCATTTGCATTGCAGGCAGCAGCTAGCAACAGTTTGCAGGAACAATCGATAATCCATTGTGTCAGGGAGGAACATGGAGAAAAACCGGGGCTGGAGACGAACGGGAGCAGCTGTACCGTACGTTTCTGAAGGCTGAACCCATCTGCGAAATCCGCAGATTGGTTTGTTCAATTCCAACTTGCAGTCCTTCAGATTGGTTGCATGTTCCAACCGTAGTACATCTGAAAAATGAAGTGTTAAATACCTTGAGAAGACCTTCATGGAAGCATGCCTGCAGGCGATTAGCTAAGAAAAAAAAATTAAATGTACTTTTCGAAACTTAATTTTGGAGTTAGATTTTAGGGTGTTTCTATCGTAGTGTATTTTCTACTATTGCAGTTTAAACCGCTAATAGTCAGATATAAAATTTTATCTATAGATCATATATAAATCATTTTTAGTTGCTTCGTTCATTTTTCTACCACTTATCAACCATAGCTCAACCGATCAATTGACAATAAAAGTTACTAAACGACATCGCTCATCACACACCCAACGCTCACCGATGGGTGCCTCTCGACACGAGTTTAGCACTTGTGCAACATATATGCGTGCGATGAACATCTACTGATGCGCCATGCGAATTTTAGCGTTCGTTCATGACGCTTCCAACGGCACAGAGGCTGAGCAGCAGCATGCATGCATGGCTCTTGTGAAAACAAAAAAGGTTACTGGTAAATGACATGCTGCTGTAGCTAGCTAGCAGAATGCAAGGCCCATGCATATGCAATGCTATGCGACAAGTACAGTACCAGCATGTATGGTAGCCAGCTAACTAATCTATCAGCAGAGGCAGCAAGCTCGTGCATGGTGTGATGCATTTCTCTCCAGTAATCTAGTGGTAATTTTCACCCAAAGCGTTGCTCATATGGACAGTAATTAGTAATATTACCAAGGTTCACAACCCCGTTACCTGACCAAAAGCTACTCACGAATGGTATCTCTGGTTTTCGTTAAAACCGTTGGTAAACCAGCAAAAATAGACAAAATTTGTCAAAATTTTAAATTTTAGTTTTTTTTTTTAACTTAGCCGGGAAACCTTGAAGTTTGTGCTGTCGAGCTGTCCTGGGAAGGACGGTTTTGGTTGGGATTGTGAACCCTGGTTACTGCACTTCATTTTTGAACAGATATTAGTGCAACAGACAAATGCCAACGCATTTTTTTTCTGTTTACCGGCAAGCTGAAGCTTTTACGATCCCCATACAGCCGTTGCTGCAAACCTGCCAAGAAAGAGCAGCAGAAACAGGTGTCATTTTGTGGTGGAAAGCCAAGTAAAGTAAACAGAAGATGGAAGATAGTGAGGACCAGGGAGTGAGGCAGGGGACACATGGCCCACGCCTCCCTGCACATTTTCGTGTATAAATACAGGTCGATGCATCGCTCTCCCAGCATCCATCGGTTCTCTGCTCTGTTCATCCATAGAGTTTCCTCCTCTTCTCCTTCAGTGCAAGGTAGAGAAGAGCATGTGTGTGTGTGTGTGTGAACTGTGAAGTGCAGAGTGCTTCTGTAGTTCTGTGTTATGTCCATAGTGATCTTGTTAGGATTGTTGCTATGGATGCATGATGTTATGGTTGATCTCTGAATTACAGTAGGGACTTTTCTGAGATCTCTGGATTAGTGGGGGGTGCTAAATTTTTTTCTGGTTGCATCAGCTTGGGTTTCTGGGATTGGTGTGGGTTCTTGCTCTGAATTTTGGTTCAGAATGTCGATTTGTTTGTGTTTGTTCTCTGAAGTTGAGAGTAACTATGATCCATCCAGCACAGAACTGCAGGTCCTGCCTGCCGGCTGCATATACAGGACATGCCATTTTGCAAGCTCTGGGCTTATGGTTTCTCTTTTGGAGTTCTTCTTCTTGCATGATCTGTGTTCTCTAACAAAGGAAGCAAGATTTAGCAACTTTATTCAGAGACAAGAAAAGGATCTGGCAACCTTTTGTTTCTGTTTTATCCTACTCGTAAAGATTGTTATTTAAGCAAAAATTTCCCAAAAGTTTTAAATATAATTTCCATGATGTGCCACTCTCATGTCCTTGAACCTGGCACTCATTATGGGCTCCTCAGAAGTGCTGTAGCTAATGTCACTAATCTTTTGTATCTTTGTTCGTAGTCTTGTATTTTATGATGCTTATCCCTTCGTGCTTTCCATGTTTGATGTCCAAATGTCATGGCAATGTTTTTGACTTCTAGTAGGGGTTTTAGTACCTTTTTGTTAGATAAGTACATCCAAATTCTGTTTATTTATTCAAAAATCATTCTGTTTATTCACTGAAAACATTTGTCCATTCAATGGACTCATAAACTGTCTGTGTTTTTCAGGCTTGAGGATCCAACTAGAAGATAGCAATGGGGGAAACTACTGGAGAACGTGCCCTGACCCGTCTCCACAGCATGAGGGAGCGCATCGGCGATTCCCTCTCCGCGCACACCAATGAGCTTGTGGCTGTCTTCTCAAGGTTTGCACTTAAATCCTTCTCATTTTAATTTGTATTGATCTACAAGTACAAAGATCTAGTTCAAATGATGCATATTGATCGCTTTGTTTATCTCAAAGTTATGCTGATGTTAGCTGGATAAAGAGTGCATTTACTACATGCCCAATACAACCATGATCTTAGCTGTAAATTGTTAAGTCTGATGATCACCCCTGAATATATCTGCTATTATCCATTCCGTCGTTTCTATAATATCCTTTTGTAACTCTCAGTAGAAGTGCTTTTAATTTTTCAGTTGGAGAGAACAATTTCTGACGGTGATCTGTTTTAATTGTTCTGTATAGTGTCAAGAAATATTCCTGTATTTCCAATATAGTGCTTTTTACAGTTCCATCATATCAATGGATTAACATATGGAACAAAAAAAATATTTAAATCGGTTCTCTTTGTTTAAAAAAAAGGAAAAAAGTTTTTGTTCATTCCCACAAAACAATACATTTTCGAATTTCAAGTAATACAAAGTTGGTAAATCTAAAATAACTGTTGTTATGCAATTTTCTGTTCAGGCTTGTGAACCAAGGAAAGGGAATGCTACAGCCCCACCAGATCATTGCTGAGTACAACACCGCAATCCCTGAGGGCGAGCGTGAGAAGCTGAAGGACTCTGCCTTAGAGGATGTCCTGAGGGGAGCACAGGTTTGCATCAGCAGAACTCACTGCACTATCATGCTGAATGGTACTCCCAAATGTTCAGCTCTGATGTAAAAAAATGTTGCTGGTTTGTTGTGCAGGAGGCGATTGTCATCCCTCCATGGATTGCCCTTGCCATTCGCCCAAGGCCTGGTGTCTGGGAGTATCTGAGGATCAATGTAAGCCAGCTTGGTGTTGAGGAGCTGAGTGTCCCTGAATACTTGCAGTTCAAGGAGCAGCTTGTGGATGGAAGGTATCTGGAGCTGTGATTTTAACCAATACCATGCTTAAAGTTATACCTTAGATTCCTGATTTGACAATCATGTGATTGTTTTCAGCACCCAGAACAACTTTGTGCTTGAGCTGGACTTTGAGCCATTCAATGCCTCCTTCCCTCGCCCATCGTTGTCGAAGTCTATTGGCAATGGGGTGCAGTTCTTGAACAGGCACCTGTCGTCAAAGCTGTTCCATGACAAAGAGAGCATGTACCCCCTGCTCAACTTTCTTCGTGCGCACAACTACAAAGGGATGGTAGGTTACACTTTCCGATTTCTTGATTTGATTAACCGATCCATATATTTACTATGATTTATAAACTAGTGTGTTGTCTGAATCATTGTATTCATTGCCTTTGCCATGACAACTGGAACTACTACTCATTGCTGAATCAAGCGGAGTTTGCAATAACTTATGTCCGTCCTTTTTCAGACCATGATGTTGAACGACAGGATTCGCAGTCTCGATGCTCTCCAAGGTGCATTGAGGAAGGCAGAAAAACATCTTGCAGGCATTACAGCTGACACCCCATATTCCGAGTTCCATCACAGGTACTGCACAATCGTCATGCAATGTCTGACCAAATAGAAGTTACTATCAATGCATATCTGACAATGTTCTTTCATCAATAAATTTAGGTTCCAAGAGCTTGGTTTGGAGAAGGGTTGGGGTGACTGCGCTCAGCGAGTGCGTGAGACTATTCACCTTCTCTTGGACCTTCTTGAGGCCCCTGAGCCGTCCGCCTTGGAGAAGTTCCTTGGAACAATCCCAATGGTGTTCAATGTTGTTATCCTCTCCCCGCATGGTTACTTTGCACAGGCCAATGTCTTGGGGTACCCTGATACCGGTGGGCAGGTAATATACTATCCAGTTCTACGAGCTGGAATGTTACCTCTTTATATAATTGAAACCACCAAGAGTCCAAGACTGATGCCCCAGTTTTCTTATGTGATGGCAACTTACAGGTTGTCTACATTTTGGATCAAGTCCGTGCTATGGAGAATGAGATGCTGCTGAGGATCAAGCAACAAGGTCTAAACATCACACCAAGGATTCTCATTGTAAGTTTTTTATTTGAATGTAAATTCTCATTGTAAGTTCAATACCCAATAAGGTCAATTACAACCTTGCACTTTAATTGATTCCAAATAATGAGGCCTTTTTGGTATTACATAGGTGACCAGGTTGCTACCTGATGCGCATGGCACCACATGTGGCCAGCGCCTTGAGAAGGTCCTAGGCACTGAGCACACTCATATCCTGCGTGTGCCATTCCGAACAGAAAATGGGACTGTTCGCAAATGGATCTCGCGTTTTGAAGTCTGGCCTTACCTGGAAACTTACACCGATGTATGTCTCATCTTCCAACAAGTTTATTGTCATCGTTTCATCAAAATGATCAGCTTAGGTTCCTTAAAAAAAATGATCAACTTATCATTCTTTTCTGTTGCTTTCAGGATGTGGCACACGAGATTTCTGGAGAGCTGCAGGCCACCCCTGACCTGATCATTGGGAACTACAGTGATGGCAACCTTGTTGCATGTTTGCTGGCACACAAGTTGGGTGTCACTCATGTACGAATTCTAGCACCTTATTCAATACATTTTTTTTATGATAAGCATAGTATTTCAATTATTCACTGTAGTATTCTTGTTCCATCATGTGCAGTGTACAATCGCCCATGCACTTGAGAAAACCAAGTACCCCAACTCCGACCTTTACTGGAAGAAGTTTGAGGATCACTATCACTTCTCCTGCCAGTTCACAGCTGACCTGATTGCAATGAACCATGCTGACTTCATCATCACAAGTACCTTCCAGGAGATTGCTGGAAAGTAAGATTTTCCTTTTACAAACTTTCTGGATATTTGTAAATGGCATAAGCTGATCTTACATCATCATCCAATTTTCAGCAAGGAAACTGTGGGGCAGTATGAGTCTCACATGGCATTCACAATGCCTGGCCTTTATCGTGTTGTCCATGGTATCGATGTCTTTGACCCCAAGTTCAACATCGTCTCTCCTGGTGCTGACATGTCCATCTACTTCCCATTCACCGAATCACAGAAGAGGCTCACCTCTCTCCATTCAGAGATAGAGGAGCTACTCTTCAGTGATGTTGAAAACACTGAGCACAAGTGAGTATTGTATAATCTTTTACCAGTTTGAGTTGTAACTCAACATATGCATATCATGCCTGTTATCTTACTGGACTACCTCTGTAGGTTTGTTCTGAAGGACAAGAAGAAGCCAATCATCTTCTCGATGGCTAGGCTAGACCATGTCAAGAATTTGACTGGTCTGGTTGAGTTGTATGGTCGGAACCCTCGCCTGCAAGAGCTAGTAAACCTTGTGGTTGTCTGTGGTGACCATGGCAAGGAATCCAAGGACAAAGAAGAGCAGGCTGAGTTCAAGAAGATGTTTGATCTGATCGAGCAGTATAATTTGAATGGCCACATCCGCTGGATCTCCGCTCAGATGAACCGTGTCCGCAATGGTGAGCTCTACCGCTACATCTGCGACATGAGGGGAGCCTTTGTGCAGGTGATGAACACTGTCAAGCTATGAGCTCTCCAACAAATTTGTAGTGTTAGCTAGTTCTGATTTTCTCTTTTCTTTTTGCAACCAGCCCGCTCTCTATGAGGCCTTTGGGCTAACTGTGATTGAGGCCATGACCTGTGGTCTTCCAACATTTGCAACTGCCTATGGTGGTCCAGCCGAGATCATCATGCACGGCGTGTCTGGCTACCACATTGATCCTTACCAGAACGACAAGGCCTCGGCGCTGCTCGTGGAGTTCTTTGAGAAGTGTCAGGAAGACCCAAACCACTGGATCAAGATCTCGCAGGGTGGACTTCAGCGCATCGAGGAGAAGTATGCAAAATTCTCATCTTACCATGTTACCATATGATGAAGATGAACACTATCTAGGATCTAACTGAGATGTTGCCACTTGATATCGATGCAGGTACACATGGAAGCTCTACTCTGAGAGGCTGATGACTCTCTCCGGTGTCTACGGTTTCTGGAAGTACGTCACCAACCTCGACAGGCGTGAGACACGCCGCTACCTGGAGATGCTGTACGCCCTCAAGTACCGCAAGATGGTATGCGCAACATTATCGTACTTTCCTTCATCCATTTCATCTCAGCCTATAGCCTTTGTGCTTATTCTTGTACTGTTGCTTTGTGTTCTTGTGCAGGCTACCACCGTTCCATTGGCCATTGAGGGAGAGGCCTCCACCAAATGATCTGGCCTTACCCGGTGAAAAGAATGGGCAATGGGTGCTCCATTGTTGCAGTGCTGATCCAGGGGTGAAGAAAAACAGAAATCGAGGAACGAGTGCATCCATTTAGTTTCTAAGGGTTTAGTTGATTTCAGGGCCAGTTCTTGTGGGGTTTTCAATGGAAGAAATTGATGTAATGCTCTGGCCTTTTCATGGATACTATGAATAAAATAAATGAATAACAAGATTCTCTATGACTCTATGTTGATGGCATTGCCATATCTCTTTATTTCCCCTAAAAATCCGCCCCAAAATATTCCCTAGTTTTTGAAGTGATCTACGCTTTCTCTTAGCTAGTGCCCCAGAAATCGTAGAAAATCCCCAAACTAAGCCATTCGTGCCACTGAATGTTCAGAGATGATTTGCAAATTGCAACCGCTTGAAGGAAAACACTCACCGTCGCAGGCGACCGGTGGCCGGAAGAGGCAGCGGTAGGAGAAGCAGCCGGCGACGAGCCGAGACGGCGGCGAAGTAGCGATCCCCACCGACGGTGTGCAAAGCGGCCACCCAGCTCGACGCTCCCGCACGCAGCGCCGCCGCCGCCGCCCGCCGCCGACGACGAGGCCGGTGGCTCTCGCCTCTCGCCTCTCGCCTCGGCCCAAAAAAAATTCCCAAGCTGGATGGGCCAAATACGTGGGCCCTTAGCGGGCGAGGAGACCCGGCCCGTCAACGCGACACGTGTCCCGGTCGGTCGGGTGTCGGGTCCTTGCGCCGCCCGCATCCCGTGAAACCCGCAATCACGCGAGCGCGGCCAACCCGAAACCCGATAACGCGAAGATGAGGAGAGGACGCGGTAGCCTTTCGCTTCTCCTCTCCTCTTCTCCGACGAAACCCCAATCCCCAACTCCGACGCTTCCTCCGCCCCGGCGATCGCCGCCACCCGAATCCCCCCGCGACCGCCTCCGATTGATTCGATCCGGTAAGCGCCAAGCTCGCTGATCCCCTTCCTCTCCTGGATTCGCCTTCGTTTTTGCTCGCCGATGTACGGATTAGGATGGGATTTGGGGGCGGCCAGCTAGCGAGCGGTGTGCTCTGCTCTGCTCCTGGCGAGCGATCGGATTGCGTTGAATTGGGGGTTGGATTCATCGCGTCTATTATTGATTAGTGTTGATTTGGTGTAGCCGTGTAGGGTTAATTTGTTGGTCTATCCCATGTTAGGGTTTCGTGATCTTTGTTTGTCTTAGTTGCTTGCACATGCACGCTAGGTGTAGCATGGTTCGGATTATCTCTATTGGGGAATTATTTCAAGCTTAGCTGTAAGAGCGCAGCTCACCTTTAGTTTCAGTTAAATATGCATTCAGATAGATTTATGGTGGCACTTGGAATGGCATGGATCCTAACCGTGACCTGTTCAGTTTGTTGCATTGGTTATTGTTGATGTTGAAAGTGTACAGGTAGAAAGCTCCTTTGTTTTTCTTTTTGTTTTTTTTTTTTGGGTAGAAGTACAAAGCTACTACTAAGAATCGTCATTCTCAAATACAAAGGCTTTGTTGTTTTTGGACTCAAATTGTAATGCCTGTTTGCTGACTGTAAGTTATGTGCAATCACTTGCAGGTGATCTTGTGTTGTTGCCACATGATTGTTGTCTCTAAATGATTCTATGGGGGCCCTGAATGAAGTGACATCGTACTCTTCCCTCTCCAAAATCGATAGCAACAACCAGGGAGGTCATCTATCTAGTCTAGTTCCAGCAAACATTTACCCAGCGCAGGATTATCTCTATGAACCGTCCCTGGAGCCAGATTTCCCATCGGAGTACGATTCTAGAGAAGATCCATTTGTTCCAACACGAGCTAGTTCAAATATCAATTTGAAGACTGTCCTAACTGGGCTGGCTGCTATTGTTTCGGGCACAAATAAGAACCAGGATAATACACTGCAGCAGCAAAGTTTCAGCACGGATGTCTCATTTCTAGGATTTGACAAGGATGGTGATGTTAATGTACATCCATCTGTATGCGTTCCTAGTGCGCCACCACTACTTGAAACAAATGCTTTACAATACAGTGCATACAGGGAGGTGCTACAGGCAGATCCTCCAGAATGGTTACCAGATAGCTCTACCAGTGTGTGCCTGCAATGCAGTTTGCCTTTCACAGCTCTGACTCGTGGAAGGCACCATTGCCGGTTCTGTGGAGGTATTTTCTGTAAAGATTGTTCCAAGGGAAGATGCTTGATGCCCATGAAGTTCAGGCAGCGTGATCCTCAGAGAGTGTGTGATGCTTGCTATGATAGGCTCGATCCACTTCAGGGAATATTGATCAATTACAATAGCAATGCCATGCAGCCAGCAAAACATGATGTTATGGATTGGACAAGCACAAGAAGCTGGTTGAACTTGCCTGTTGGTTTATCAATGGAGTATGAGATATACAAGGCAACAAATACACTAAATAGATATTGCCAGGTATGTATGATTTGGGTTGTTTTGCTCAAAGAGATTACCTTTGTCATCCTGAACTGAGAAAAGTCTGTTTTGAAATATGCAGGTTGCTAGATTAAACCCTGAGAAGTCCATCCCATCATCTATTCTAAAGGGAGCTAAGGGGCTTGCTGTGATAACAGTTGCCAAGGCGGGTGCAGTTCTTACATACAAAGTTGGCACTGGCCTTGTAGTTGCCCGAAGATCAGATGGATCATGGTCTGCCCCATCAGCAATTGCATCTGTTGGCCTGGGATGGGGAGTTCAGGTTTTTGTCCAATAAAATCTTCTCTTTCTCAAATCTCAATGGTTCAATGCACATGCATCATCTGTTGCTTATGAACTTACTAGATATAAATTCTTGTGGCCTTCACCAAGAACAAGAACCTTTATGTTAATAGTTTAAGATAGGCTGAGCACACCGGATTTGCATTTATGATTTGCCATATGGATGGTAGTGCATAAGCAAGTTAATTAACATAGTCAGTGCTGATGTACTCCCTCCATCCACAAAAGTTAGACATATTTCACATTTGAGTTTTTCCAAATAAGTTGTTCCTATTTGTAGTCTTTATGCACCCAAGACTTAAATGAAGAGATAAATTAAATGTTTGATTAGAACCGAGTCATCTAAATACTCATTGGTTGCATGCTTGCATTCACTCCTTGGTCTTGGTGATAAAAGTAATAGGTGTAACTTTTGTGGATGGGGGGAGTATTTTTTTTGTCTAATGTGTTACTGCTATGCTTTGCTTTGCTCGAGTATATTTAAGTATGCTGCATGTGCAAATCAATGTTTACATTCAACAGAAAGAAGCAAATGATATGGAAACAGTGAGAATTCTAATGAGATGTACTTTATTTTTAGGAATTTTATCTTCCTCTGATGGTGGCTTTTTTCTTTTTCCAGTTTGGTGGCGAACTGACAGATTTTATAATTGTACTTCATGATCGTAAGGCTGTCAAGGCATTCAGCAGTCGCATGCATCTTTCTCTTGGGGCAGGATTAAGTGCAGCAGCAGGACCAATTGGCAGGGCCTTTGAAGCAGATGTTAGGGCCAGTGAAAAAGGTTCTGGGCTCTGCTACACTTACAGCTGTAGCAAAGGTAATAATAAGAAAACTACCTCTTCACATTATTACTACCCTTTTCAGAGCATGTTTATACATTAGAAATAGCAGATTCAGAAGCTAGGGTGAATATTATCGACATATTCTAGGATTTTTATCAACTAGAAAGTCATGTACTTCTACACATGGTTATATCTTTTGCTTGTCAAAGAACTAGTTAGTGTCCCCACCTTGATACAGAAAACAAAATGTGCAATGTTAATCAAGTTGGCATCAGATAATATTCTTCTTTTTTTTGCTTTCATGGTACTTTACATCCTTGAGAAAGTAAATGCAACATCGAACTGGTGATAGGTTGACGAATAAAAATTTGTGACATGCAAATATCTCAGAACAGACCTTAATAACCACATTGATTTTTTTTTTCCTTTTTGAGCAAGGCAGGAACTCTGCCATATCAATTACATTAAAATTGCTAAGAGTTTTTTTTTAAACAAAAGGCTGTTTGCGCTGCTTTACTTTGAAAGTGACTCCAGCTCCGATTGATAAAGTGCATATAGACCAACCACAAAGATGAAAAGCAGAGGTCCAGACGGCTAGCACACACCCTCTTTGAGAACCTAAACTTTGCTAAGATTATTGAGGCTACTGTGATTTCCTTCAAAAGATTAGATAATTGCGGTGTACCACATGGATGATTGATTGATTTTGTTATTTTGAAACTTGAAACAGGTGCCTTTGTTGGGGTCTCATTGGAAGGAAATGTCGTGACAACCAGATCAGAGACCAATCTACGCTTCTATGGCGATGCTTACTTGACCACAACTGATATCCTGTTTGGGAAGGTGGAGAAACCCAGAGCCGCCCAGCCCCTGTACTCAGCTCTAGATGATCTATTCTCTAAAATGGTTTACTAGTTCTTCTACGTGTTCATGCCAAAAAAAAAGGAAAAAAAGAAAAGGAAAAGCTCTCCATTACTCATTGATGTACACAATATGTATATAAAAAAAAGGTAGGAAAATGTACAGCTTTTAAGTCCTGTTCGGATGGGTCGATTTGGGTTAAAATCCCTTGCACGACTTATAGGTTCAAATGTGAAAAAGGTCCCAAAGTATTTTATAATTCAAGTACCCAAATCTGAACAGACCAATTGGATTGTGTTCCACTGATAATCTCTCGGTACACATGTAAATATTATCATGATATTTCAGGCCCTGTTGTTACTTTATTCTGGACTTGGGCTTTCGTTTGCATATTCTCCAAGCTCTTAAACGGTTTGTGTAAAAAAAATTTCTATATAAAAGTTTCATCAATTTCAGCTGTGTCACACTGGGGAGTTAATATTATATAGTACACGTTGAATAATTGAAAGCTCGTTCATGCATTGCAATTTTTTTTCTGGCTTGTTTGTTTTGAGCTCGTGTCGAGCCGGTCAAATTATACCATGCGGGGTCGCTCTGCCTCGGCGCCGACGAGGTCTCGCCGCGGCCGCCCACGTGAGGTCGGTCAACGTCCAGCATGGAAAGCGATCTCTCTCTCTCGATGGAGGAACAGGTGAGGTGAGTGAGACCGTCGTACGGTCGTGCTCGTGCTCGCTCGATCAAAAAAAACAACCGCGGCGACACCTTCCTTCCCCCAACGTCTCCTTCCTAGCAAAGGAGAAATGTGATATAAACAATTACTACTCAATTAATTAGTTTATTATTACTCGTACCTTTACGTCTCCTCGTGCGCTTATGCAACCACTCTCTCCGTATAAAAAAAACCTTAACCATGGCTACTAGTACAACGGGTCTGGACATCAACTTTTTTATATTATTACTATTCAGTTTTGTTGTACTAGAAGAGGTCACATCTTCTCATTGTTTCATTTATTCGTGAAATAAGTCAAACGACATATTTACAAATGAAAAGTAATTTGTGAGTAGCGATCAAAAGCTAAAGCCGAAAAATAAACTTTGACATAAAACCTTAAAATCAGTTCTAAATTTAATATGGAAAAGTCAAATTTTAGTTGATAAGTGTAAGTATAATAGAAAAGACGAGGTCCAGTTGTTTTTTATGAAGGGAGTAGGTCCTCTCCTTTTTCTCCCCCATCAATTACAGGTTAACGTGTCAGCCTTTGCTTCTGAAGCCGTCTCTTCTGAAGAAAGCTGACTCGGCTAGAGTTATCTTCTTTGTTCCCTGTACTACATTACAAGAACCTTCTTCGAGGATTGGAACATTGTCATGCTCATTCAGATAAGTTTATTTGAATTCAACCACAATTTTCTTGGTAAAAGTTATCTGAGCACTGATCAAGTACATACATGGCAAAAGTTCGGGGAGAAAAAATGTGCCTAATTAGGAGGGAAAGAAGCAGCAACTCAATGGCAAACTATCTTTTTCCTCTCACAAATTTTGGCACTTATCAACTTTAGGAACAGAAGAGTAGAGTACCCAACATGACAACAAAAAACGCAATCTTTCCCTCGTCCAATCAGTCATCACAACAAAAGCCTGAACAAATCCCTGATGAAGAAGGGCAAATTAAGAACCTAACATCATAATAAAGAATTCGTATTTACAAAAACAAAACTGCACTCAAATTGATCATATGATGCAGAGATCATCATCAGAGATTTTACAAGTTACAACATCGATTCTTCCTCCCAAATAATTCACTCCCTCCTAAATAGAATCAAATGCTCAATAAGCTCTGAACTCCATTGGCATGTCGTCGAAGCTCCAGAGTCCACCAATGTTGACGGCCTCGCCGCCGAAGAGCGCGTCGATGTTCTCGTACGAGTTGCCCTGATCGAGCTGGTAACCCAGCTGCATGTAGCTCGGATCGTCGTAGAACGCGAATTCATCAGCGACAGCCGCTTCTACCTTGTGAATCTGGTGATCGAATGCGTTGTCCTTGCATCTTGATCCGTCAAGATCGTTCAGCTCGAACGCGTCGAGCCACGCGGCGGCGGCGGCGGCCATGGGCGGAGAAGGATCCGTCTCCGAGAGCAGCTCGAGCTTGACGCCGTCGTCGATGGCGATGGCGGCGGCGGTGGCGTCGGTGCTGCTCCCAGCCGAGCTGACGCGGTTGTTGTTGGACTTGGACACGGCGTCGCTGGCGTTCAGGCTCGCCGGCGACGACGACGACGACCTGGCCTTCTGCTGCTGCGGCGAATGCTTCGCCGAAGAACGCCGTGGCCGCTTCGGGGCGGCGGCGGCGGCGTCGGGGAAGTTGACCTTGGCTTTCTTGCCGCGGATGCGGCGTGCCTCGACGTCGTACGCCATGGCGGCCTCCTCGGCGGTGCCGAACGTGCCGAGCCAGACGCGGACGCCCTTGCGGGGGTCCCTGATCTCCGCCGCCCATTTCCCCCATGGCCGCTGCCGGATCCCTCGGTATCGCGTCTTCCTCTTCCTGCTGCCGCCGAGGCCGAGCTCCGTGGTGCTGAATCCGGCGAGCTTGAGACCGTTCATGTCGGATTCTGCGTGAGGTAGAAGACGACGAAGAAAAAAAAAAGAGATCAGGTTTTGAAAAAGACACATGCTGAATGCCTGAACCTGACAGAGTGACAACCCTGTGATATTCAGAGATTTCATGTGCTGATCAAGCCAGCGAGAACATCTAAATTATCTAGAAATTTCAGGTGCTTATGATTTTCATTTTGTAAAAACTTTACTTCTTTTAAATCTTAATACAAACATGCGCAAGTCTTTTTGTGAGTTTCCGAAAAAAGATCAAGAAGTAAATGAAAAGGTGAAAAAAAATTGATAGGAAAAATGAAGATTTGTACAGTAATACCAACCTTGGTCGTCGTGCCCGAAACCCACATCATCATCATCGCCATAGTCATCCTCAAACTCCTCAAAATCAGCCTCAAAGTCATCATCATCATCATCGCAATCAACATCGAAATCCCAAGAACTCCCCTTCCTCTTCTTCAAGCCGTCGCCACCATCTCTACCCTTGCCGGCGTCTCCCCACAGGTCACCGGCGTTCACCGTCCGCCGCACCGGCAAGTGAAGGTCGCCGAGAATGGATCCTCCACACATGGCAGATGAGCCAAAGCTTTCACACCCAACAATGGAGGTTGGACAGCACAAAGAAGAAGTGTGGTTAAGTCGTTGGTCGTCTCTGTTTAATGGCTTGTAGTCTGAAGGAGGCTTGAGGCTTTGTGCTCTCTCATATATTTGTACTACTGAAGATTGGATTGTTCTTGGAGAGCTAATAAACTATTAACACACATTAGATATGAGACAGCATTAGCATAATGGTTGGTATAATAGTGCTAGTTGAGCTGGCAAGTGGTCTAGTTGGGACTGTGTGGCAGGATGCTGAATTTTTCTGCATTGGAATGAAGAGTGTGGGTGCATGAACCCGAATCAAATCCCTCAACAACTCGGCCGGAGATATTTTCGCAAACAAGTTGGCAACTTGAGAAAAAAATGGTCCCTTGGCAGAAGTACAAATGTACTACAAGGGTATCAATCTGATTTAATCTAGAATTACATGACCAGTGACAATAAAATTCTGGACTTCTTTTTCTTTCTTCCTCTGCAGACAGAGCAACAGGGTCATGTTTGGTACTATAATTGTTGGCTTAATTTTAGTCCATGAAAACTATAAAGGACAAAAATAAGCATATCTGACATTATTCAAGTAATAATTAGTACTCCCTCCGTTTTATATTATAAGACTTTCTAGCATTACACATATTCATATATATATATATGTTAATGAATCTAGACATATATATGTATTTAGATTCATTAACATCTAGAAAGTCTTATAATATTAAACAGAGGAAGTAGTCTAGTACTCCAAATAAGAAATAGCTCGTACAATGATCTCTGCATTAAGTAACAGGTAGAAGGCACAGATCTGAGTTCAACTCTTTCATTTTACTTTTATTAAGAAAACTTATGTACCATATTTGAAGAAGAAAGCGAGTAGTCGATCAGAATAGGAAGGCTTATTTATATAAGAGTATCATTATGTCAAGCACATCAATAAAAGTCTAAGGTTAGGATGGAAGAAATCAAATTGAATATTGTCATAGCTGCTTGTTGACTATGTCGATGTAAACAGTTCTTTGAATAAATGGTACGTAGTACGTATAACACAGACTATACTTCTTCTTTGTTTTAGCATTTCTTGGTCTAGTCGTTGGTCAATAGAATGGCTAAACTGGCTATAAACTTTTGTTTATATTTCCTGTGTCAAATATTATTAACAAGTACAGGAATACACTGCTTTTATGCCTTTGAATGCTGTCCAACCCTTCGTTGCAAATTGACAATATTAAATTGTACTCTCTCCGGGCTGATAATACTTGTCGTTTTGGACAAGGGTGCGGTCTCCAAAATACAACTTTGACCATTATTTTTTATTATAATATGTATAAAAGTGTTAATAAATATATGATTTTATTTAAGTACTTTTTAAGACTAATCTATACATGTAATCACCATATATGAATGACAAATATTTTAAAAATGATTCATAATTAAAGATTCTAAAGTTTGACCTCATCTTTGTCTAAAACGACAAGTATTATCAGCCCGGAGGGAGTATCCGATTATGCCCACCCACGTTTCTTTTTCTACAGTATGTCATGTTCTATAATGTCTACTAAGAAATGTAGATTGGCAATTGATCACCACGGACGCAGCAAACTGCATTCTTTTTTGCCAAGGTGACAGAGATTGCTGCTCAATTAGATCTAGTCACGTTTGCACTTATGTCAGAAAATTGCTTAAAATAGCACAAATGGCTGAAATGATTCAGTCGTCATGGTGAAGCAAGAAGAGAAGTGATGATCAAGAGGGAGCAAAAGATTCAGTTGGGCTCTCTCAAAAAAAGATCCATTTGGGGATAGACATCGATACCTTTCTGCTGCCATGCATCATGAATATTCAGACTTTAATCCCGATCTGACGAGTCGATTGTCACAACCACTGAATCTAACCACAACTACTACTCCCATCTATCCCAAAATAAATCAACAAATCAACGTTGTACTAAAATATGACATTACATTCTAGTACGATGTTAATTTATTTTAGAACGGAAAGAGTAGACTATCTTTGGTCGTCCCCAAGACCCCAACTTCAGCTTCACAAATCACAAAGCTGAAAATAATTGCAGTATGTGTCAAACACAACATGCATGACATCAACATCACATCACGGTGTGCTTTGTTGCGATGCAATAACAAGAGAGCACACATGTGTGTCAAGGAGAAAATCACCATGCAAAGAGCAACTTCAAGTTGAAATCGAGCAGGGGAACATGGAACAAGAAAAGATCATGACTTTATATATTATAGGAAATAGAACCATGCTTGATATGCTTTCCTGAAGATTCAGGATCATGAACCTTTTGCAGACGACGGAAGACACATGAACAGTGAACACTGCAGGATCCCTCCCTGGCCTTGTCTATCAGGAATTCAGGATGCGATAATATGGACTAGTTCGAGGGTTAATACAGAAAACGTACATCCGGTTGCATTTCCCCTTAAATCTCAGCCGCACAAATTCGATCGAGCGGTTAAAGAGAGCACAAAATAGGATGGCTACGCTACCATTGGTTGGTAGCGATCGAATCTGAGGACGTACATCATACTATAAGGGCCTTTCCGCAAAACTGCTTGGTGACATTGTTTCTAGCTATCTGGGCCATCCAAGCCTGATCATTTTAGCCCAACAGGCCAAACCCTTCACCCTTGTTCCTACTCCGGCCCAACAAATATTCGGCCCGCACGCAGTACGTGGCAACCCCGTTCCGGCCCAAATAACATATTGGGCCGGCACGTATGTGGCAAGGAATAAGTTTAATTAAATCCCTCCGCCGAGTCTAAAAATATTTTAGGTGTGACTTATGTTTTTTATTTTTAAAAAAATTCAAATAAAACGGATAATTAAAGTTGGACAAGAAAACTCATATTTGCGCTTATTTTGGGACGGAGGGAGTAGTACGTGCAAACTTCAACACGAGTTCCAATGTCCTCGAAATCTCTGACTTTTGGCATTTGATCCCTTAGTTCAAGCTAACTGCTGATCTGAATTTTGTTTCTTGTAGAGCACAGTTTTGCCACTTTCCACCCAATCATTTTACGGAATGCATTCTGAATAAGAAACTAGCAGGGAAAAAAAATACAAATATACTTATTTTTTTATAATGTACGTTAATTTATATAAATCTATAAAAAAAAGATTTCCAAAAATATACCAGATCCAAAACGTGGGACTGACGGTCCCGCGGAACGGTCGTGCGGGACCGTCGCAGTCCCACAACTCCAAAACGCGGAGACGGTACCGCGGTCCCAAAACTCGTAACCGTGACGTCATTGATTTTCACACTGTGAAACACTGTTCCTGACACTGTGTGTGACTGTTCCAACACTGTACTGCACTGTTCACCCGACGATTCCGCGCCTCCGTTATGCGGAACGACGCACAAACAGTATCAGACAGTCCGGGAACAGTACTACACAGTACCGGGTAGTGGGGAACAGTGTCGAAGCCGCTAGCATCGCGGTTGCACGTTTTGGGACCGCGGGACCGGTCCCGCATTTTGGAGCCACAAGACCGCGACGGTCCCACACAACTGTTCCGCGGGACCGTCACAGGACGGGTATATTTTTGTAAAACTTTTCATAGATGTATATAAATGTAAATTATTGAAAAAATAAGTATATTTGTAAAAAAAAAAATCAAACTAGCAGCACCCAGCATACGAGGAAGAGGTTGACAACTATATTCCTTCAAATAATAACAGAAGGGCTAAAAGACATGCTCAAGGTTTTCCAAATTGAATTATTATATTTGGTATTGAATGAACAAACTCTGCATTGGCAAGTTTACATTATCTCGGAGAACACAACACACTATTTCTTCATGATTCCTGGAGAGAGAAATGTGATGGATCACGACGCCACGCCATGGAGAAATTTGGTAAAGTGTCATTCATCCTTCAATATCACTTTCATATAAAATGCTACAGCCCCTCCTGATCTGTTAGGGGAATTGGGACCAGATTCGGGAAAAAAAGATTTTTTTTTTTTTAATGCTCAATGGCTGCCATTTGAGGCTATGAGCACTTAGAAATTAGAATGCGAGTAAATGAGTGATATTTTTAGCTAGAAAAGTACGACAGCGACAAGCCAACAACAACAACTAGTAGAAGGAAAACAGTTGTATATTTGCAATAATACCTTTAACTACTTTCTTTTCATTACTAATGATCATCATATCTTTCTCTACTACTAACTTATATTTTTATCTTATCTACGTACGACTTTGGTGATGTGATGGTATGGAGAGGTTATCAGGGTCTGTTTAGTTCGCGAAAAAAAAATTTAGATATCACATCGAATGTTTGATCGGATATCAGAAGGGTTTTTGGACACGAATGAAAAAACTAATTTTATAATTCGTTTGGAAACCGCGAGACAAATCTTTTGAGCCTAATTAAGCCATCATTAGCATATGTGGATTACTGTAACAATTATGGTTAATCATAGTCTAATTAGGCTCAAAACATTCGTGTCGTGATTTGTATGCAAACTGTATAATTAGTTTTGTTTTTTATATATATTTAATACTTCATGCATATGTTCAAAGATTCGATGTGATATTTTTTTAAAAAAATGGGGAATTAAACCAGGCCTTAACGTTCCTAATATAATGCACTCTCAGCTTCTCACATCCTGAGCTCATTGTGACACCCAGGAACACATCATCATCATCATCATGTCTCCGATGCCGTCGCTGCTACTCGTGTTCCTGGTCGCCTCGTCGGCGGCCGGTGTTGCGGCCGGCGGCGGCGGCGGGGAGCTGAAGCACATCCACCTGTACATGCACGAGACGTTCTCGGGGCCGAACGCCACCGAGGGCGGCGTCGTGGCGTCGCCGTTCAACACGACGTTCGGGCAGGTGGCCGTGTTCGACAACGAGCTCCGCGCCGGCGAGGACAGGGATTCATCGTCGGCACGGGGCGGAGCTCGCCGGGGTACCTGACGTCGGCCACCGTCGCGTTCACCGCCGGCGAGCTCAACGGGAGCACGCTGTCGCTGGAGGGCCCCTTCTTCGGCTTCGCCGGCACGGCGGAGCGCAGCATCGTGGGCGGCACCGGCAAGCTGAGGCTGGCGCGAGGGTACTACCTCCTCAAGCTCATCGGCAAGACCTCGCCGGAGACGGCCGTCTCCGAGATCGACTTCTTCGTCCTCATGTACAGCTCCACCCACTAGCTATGTATAAGCAAGAAGCGTGTAAACACTAGTGTAACACTGTACCAGCGAGGCACCGTTCTTTTCTGATACAGATTCTATCCTGATTTATGTTAGCACATTTTTTAAATAGTTAAATAGTGTATAGAAAAGTTGCTCTAAAATATCAATCATCTTTTTAAGTTTATAGTAATTACTAAAATCAGTTATTCAAGTTCTAATGTGTTTTCTCATTTGACGTGTCCTTACTCACCATCATTATGTTCTGTGGGGTGTTGACAAATGGGAGGTGACTAGACATCGGTCGCCCCATCGAAAACTTCAAAAATCGGGCTATTGATGTCAGCGTTCGATTTACGTATAAAATTATTTTAAACTAATTTTTCTCTTAAATTACTTATCCAAATCATTATCCGATTACATCATTAAATTCGTTGCAATTAAATCTTTAAAACAAGACCACACATGGATATATTCCGACGAATTTTTTTTAGCTTATTACTGTATTATTTTTAAATTGTTGCACGATGTTCCACCAGGTATATCAGAATTGTTTCACTAAGTAGATCAAAAATGTTTCACTCGTTTAAATCGGGTGTTGTTTCACCTTATATAAAAACAATGTTTCAGTAAATAGCGAAAGAATGTTTCAGTTCACTGCAACATTAGATCTATACATAGTGAAACATTGTGAGTACACTAGGTGAAACATTTTTCGGTGGAACAAAAAATAAACCAAATTCTCTTAATAGGGGTTTCCAAAATATGTAGGTTTTTTTGTTGCAATGGAATGTTTCGTTCATTATAACATTATATCTTATACATAATGAAACATTGTGAATACACTAGGTGAAATATTTTTTGTGGAAAAAAATAAACCAAATTCTCTTAATAGAGAGTTTTCAAAATATGTGGTTTTTTTTGCAAAAGAGTATTTTAATTTACTGCAATATTATATCTATAAATAGTGAAACATTGTAAATACACTAGATGAAACATCTTTTATGAAAAAGGGGAGAGAGAAGTGAATGGGCCCAACAGTAGGGGGAGGGGCGCGCGGAGGAGCGCCCGATCCGGCTCCCCCGCGCCGGGCGCCCGACATCAATCATTCTCGGGTACATTATCGAAAATAGATTACGTAGTACAAGATTAGTTTTTTAGCTGAATGGTTTGCTCTGGACGAAACCTTGGTGGAGTGATGCGTTGACACGTCTCGGCCCACCAAGGAGGAATTGAGCTGATGCCCCGAGGCCCAAATATTTGGACCGGAACATACCAGGCTATCCCGTTCCGGCCCAAATATATTGGGCTGGAACGTACATGGCAATCCCGTTCAGATGCAAATGGGCTTTGTGTTCGTCGCGATACAAAGCGAGATGCACACCAAATGAGACAGAGAGAGATAGCGAAGCTTTGCCGGTGCTTCTCCTGCTGCTCGCCGTTGCTGTCCTGGCCAACCTCGTGGTCGTCGTCCGCCGCGACCAGGGCTGGTGCTGGGGTTTTGAGGCCCAGGGCAAAAACTTATATGGAGGCCTCTATATATATACATAAACTAATATTTGATTCCCAAAAAATCTGAATTAGAAATTCCAAAGTAAAAATTGGGCCCAACAATCACCCTCTTCTCCAAGAGAGGCCCAAAAATTAATTCCCTATTATTTGTTAGTTTGCCACATAAGCAAGGTGGGCCTAGTTCGGTACCGATCGATCGTCTCCCTCCCCGCACCTGCGCTGAGTCTTCTCCCTCTCCGTACCAGCGCCGTGAGTCTTCTCCCTCACCATACCAGCGCCGCCATCTGAGTCATCACCAGCCAACCACTGACTGCTGCGGTTTCTACAAAAACAGAATACTGAGGATATGTCGTAGCTATTCGTGTAATCAAGGAGGTAATCCCTAGCAAATCTTATTGATCTCTTGTGCCCCTAGTCAATCTCTATGGGTTTATTTTGATATGTGAAGATCTACTGTATGGAAAATATTAAGTTTGATCTGATAATTAATTTTGTAGATTGATTATTGTTCTATTCCTACCATCGGTTCCCCTACATCGCACTTCATCCCTATGGTAATAAACACTCCAACCCCGTGCAAAAAAAAAAGGAGATGAGTCGTCGAAGCACCCTCCTCCAAATGCTATTGGATGAGGAGTCTTTATCGGATGGCGAAGAAGAATTTATTTTTTCGGCAGTTGATATAGTGCACGGTGAGTTCGATGACGATGAAGTTCCAAAGCGTGGTGGATCTGTCTTAGGTCATGCAGTAATTAATCGGGAAAGATTGGCGGGTCATCGAAGATTGTATAATGATTATTTTTCCGAAGAACCTACGTACCTCGATGTTTAGTTTAGACGCAGGTTTGTAGCAGTGCTTTTTGTTTTGTCAATCTTTGTTTGCAAAATTGATACAGATGAGAATTATTATTGTTAATTACTGTGCAGGTTTAGAATGAGGCGACCTCTCTTTTTACGCATAATGAATGCTATTGAAGCACATGATGAATATTTTGTGCAAAAGAGAAATGCGGCTGGTATCCTAGAACTGTCATGTTTGCAAAAGGTAACAGCAGTGTCACGTATGTTATGTTATGGAATAGCAGCAGATGCAGTTGATGAGTATGTTCGTATTGGAGATAGTACCGTTATTAGGAGTTTTAAAAGGTTTGTGGTGGCTGTTTATGAAGTTTTTGGAGAGGAGTATATGAGAACACCAAACGAAAATGACATAGCTAGATTACTTGCTCAGGGGAAGAAAGAGGGTTCCCAGGAATGTTGGGTTTTTTAGATTGTATGCATTTGCAGTAGAAGAACTGCCCGACTGCATGGCAAGTCCAATATAAAGGGAAAGAGGGAGTACCTACTATAGTTTTGGAAGCCGTTGCCTCACGTGACCGATGGATTTGGCATGCGTTCTTCGGTACAACTGGATCTCATAATGATATTAATGTCCTTCAAAGGTCGCCGTTGTTTGCAAAGCTAGCTGAAGGGCAGGCTCCTAAAGTTAATTTCAGTATCAATGGGCATGACTACACTATGGGGTACTATCTTGCAGATGGTATTTATCCTTCATGGGCAACACTTGTGAAGAGCATTAAGCTGCCACAAGGAAATAAGAGAAAATATTTTACCAAAGCACAAGAAGCCAATAGGAAGGACGTTGAATGTAACGCTTCGCTTTTCGTGTGGCGTTAAAAAGCTAATTTACAAAATATCCTAATTGCGAAAATTTCGTTCCTTGAGTGTTGAGTCCAAGTTGTGCCATAGATCTCAATTTAAAATCCCTCCCTTGTCTCAATACCCTGATATCAAAGATCGCCTCTTCAAAATTTCCGTTCCAAAATAATCTCGAAGTTCGAATCCTTCTATTCGGATTTCACTCCAAAAACCATAACCATAAATATCGCCTAATTCCGGAATCCAAAACCAGACTCTAACCCTAAAGCCTCTCCGATCAAATTCCCTCCTTGAGCTAGCTCTAACATCCAAGCTTCCCCCTCTCCTCGTCTCCATCGCTCTATCTATCTATCTATCTATCTATCTATCTATCTATCTATCTATCTATCGCATTCTACCACCACATCCTTTGATTCACCCCCGAACATTGATTTCTCCTTTTGTTTCCCTCTCAAATAATCCTTGAGCTGCCAAATACAAACATATCCCTAAAATATCAATTCTCACTTTGAACTTCAACCACCCATCGACATCGAAAATCATGCCTCATCGAAATTCCTTCCCATTTCCGAAGGTATCGAATTCACTCTTTGAATCCCCTCCTTGGTTTCTCCATATTCTGTTGAGTTCAAATATCCAATTTGAATTCAAATCCAGCGTCAAATGCTCCACATATTCCTTAAAAGAAATTTTCTGGGTAAAAGTCTATTTTACCTCCGTCGATCTTTTGGGCTGATTCCTCCTTCCCCGGCCCAACTCTCCTCTCTCGGCACGTTCCCCCCCCCCCCCCCCCCCCCACCACGTGCGCCGCACGCGCTCTGAGCGAGAGAGAGCGCCCTCTCTCTCTCTCTCTTTCTCCCTCGGTCGTCGCTTGCCCCGACGACCACCGTGTCCACGAACCGTCCCCGTCCTTTTTGCAGTCGTCGTCGGCGTCATCCTCTCGGGCCCGGCGCCCCATGCCGCGTGCATCCAAAACCATGAGGCGCGGCTCGTTCTCATCCCTTTCCTCCCAAAACGGAAGGAGCAAAGCTCCCTTTCCTCCTCCTCCTTTCGCTTTTTCCCCTCCTGGGTAGCAAGCTCCCTGCCTCCACTCCTTGGCTTCTTGCTCAAGAGGCAGAGCCGCTGATGCCGCTGCAGCGCCTCGCCGCCCCCACCTTGACCGCGCCTGCTCGCCCGCGCCAACCCTCCCGCACCCCGCGTTCAATTCGCACCGCCCGATCTACCGCCTCCGCCGCCCAACGCATCCACACCGTCGCCGTTTTCGCGTTGCCCATGAAAGCGCCGATGCCGCTCGCGGTCGCCAGCCGAGCGCCAGCTCGCATGCGCCTCCTCAGCCCTCGCCTATAAATACCACCCCCTGAGCCCCAATCCATCCCCTTGGTCTCATGCTCCTAGGAACAGAGCACCGCCGCCTCCTTCGTCGCTGAAAGTCGCCGCCGCTACCAAGAACGTCGCTTCGCCGCCACCGGACCGCCCCATCCTCGCGCTCCCCTCTTCTTCCCCGGCCGCGCCGTCTTGGCGCCGTGCCGCTCCCGTCGCGGTGACCATCTCGCCACGGGTGGACAACTCCATCAGCCCACCTCGGCGTCAAACCAGCCAAGGACATCCTTGCCGCCGGCATCCCCTTTCTCGCTTCCGAGCCCTTATCACCAACGTCGTCTCGCCTCCTCCCTGCTCTTCTCGCCACGGTCGCATCGTTCTTTTCCCCTCCCACGTCGTGCCGCTGTTCTCGCCGCCGCGGGCAAACCACGCGCCGCCATCGACCATCCTCTCCTCGCTGTCGGCCTCCCTTCCCCTTCTCGTCACCGTTGCTCTATTTCACCACCGCCGCCGGTCGGTCCCGCGCCGAATCCTCTCACCGCCACCCACCTTGAGCTCTAATGAACCACCCAAAACCATCGCTCTGCCTGCTGGCCTCCTCTTTTGCCCCAGCGCCGTGCCGTCCTTTCCACCGCCGCCGTGCGCACGGTCACGCACCGCCGTCGGCCTCCCTCCTCTCCTTGATTCTCGGCGCCACCACCATCCCCGTGCCTCCTTAGACCTCCCCGAAGTGCCGCCGCAGTCGCTAGCTTCGCCCTCTGCGCCCACGTCGTGCCGCTCCCGCCGCCGCCACCGGACGCCGTCGCTGGCCCTCCTCCGACCCCGGCGCCCTAATCCGCACCGGTGGAAGGGATCCAATCCTCCTCCTCTTGCCTCCGGCACCGTCCCCTCCCTCTGGCTCGCTGCCGCTCGCCGGCGCCGTTGCACCGCCGTAAGCCGTCCGATCCGGGCAAGCTCTGCCTCCCTCTTCTTCTCTCTTGCGCTTACATGGCAGCCACGTGGCGTTTGACCCAGTCCACAGCGCCCAGTCAGCCACCCCTCTCTCCTCTGGCTCGTGGGCTTGGCCCATTGGCCAGCCTTCCTCCTCGGCCTAACAAAACAAAGGAAGTTCACTTTTACTCCCTCCTCCAAGTCCAGTGCCCACACACCCAAGAGCTAAAAGTCCACAATTGCTCCCTCCAATTGCTCCTCTCTCTCTCTCTCTCTCTCTCACCTTCTTGTTGGCCCCACTCGTCAATGAGTCAAAGTTATTCTTGAGAATATCTTTTCCAATATTCCACAAGTATTTCCTTTCTTTTTCCAAAATTCCATAAAGTCCTTTATCCTATTCCAGGATTCCAATAATTCATTCCCTCGGTCCCGCATGTCAGTGACTATCAATAATATTCTTGAGAATATTATTTCTATAAATTCCATAAACCATTTCTCGTATTCCAGAAAATTCCGACAAATCATCTCCTTGTCCAGAAAATTCATTTAAACTTCCAAAATTCATATCTCTTGATCCGTAACTCCGATTTACCCCGTTCCACTTCCAATAATTCCATTAATTTGTGATCTATCTAATGGCACTATTAATTAGCCTAAATAGGATATTTTATTTGGTCTTTGTTTAGGTTTTTGATTGTTTGCGCCTAGTTGCGGTTACTGGATATTTTTTTCTTCAAGCGGAATTCTCGAAGATTTGTGAAGCTTCGTGAAGACCCTGAGCAAGGCAAGCCACCTTTGAACATATTGAGCCTATATTTGAACTTAATTATATTGCTTGGAAAATATTATGCATTGATAGGATTACACTTAATCTGTTTGCCCCGTCTGCAAGGCAGATCGGTGGGCCTACCTAACTTGTTGCATCTAATCCTTCCATTGTTAATTGTTATATCATGTTCCCTTGTAACCACCTAGTTGCGCCTCGGTATTCGTGCACTTTGCACGAGTATCGACGGTCGCCTTCAAACATAAAATCTGAGAAACATCTTGGGTAAAACTTGGTTTACAAAAGCTTTGGAAAACCCGACGCCTGGGTCGGTGCCTTGTGAAAGAAAATGAGTTTTAAAAATATAACTCGCGACACAAGGCCATTCTTGGGCGGAATACTTGTGCGGTCGCATCTAAGGACCGATTCCTTTGGAATTACATCCGAGCATACAATAGTGCGACCACATGGGTGTAATGGGACGCCCCTGGCTGAGTAAATAGCTAATCAGGGGAGCCTTGATGCCAAGAGACATGTGGATTCAACGGGGTGGTGTCGGGGAGAACCCCCGGGCTTCCTGGCACAGTTGGTCTGGGACCTAACCTGTTGTTGGTCTGGGACCCCTCTCGTTGGCATATGGCAATCCTGTGTCAGCTTTCGAAATGCCTTGTCATGAAAGCCTCAAGGTCTCCAGACATGGCCGCTCTGCATGGGCTAGGTGATCCGGGTTAGCAATGTCGTGTGGGTAAAGTGTACCCCCTCTACAGAGGTTATTAAACTGTTCGAACAGCCGTGCCCACGGTCATGGGCGGATGTGAGGTGATTCCTTAGCGTAGTTTTTGTTTTACCCTGTTTTATGAAAAGGTGTTAAGGTTTGGGAAACCTAATGCTTGGGAAGAAATTAGCTGTCTGGGGGACAGCGGGACCGGGAGTCCCTGGAAGTGATTGGTCGTTTGGGGACCACTATTATCGGGAAGTTTGGAAAATTGGTTTGGTTTGGGAAAACCAGATTTGAAGCCAACTCTGGGAGTTGTGCAAATCTTGATAAATAAATTTGTTACTTCTCACCCCGATCGAGCTGAGACTTGTCCCGCTCTGGTTGTGGAAAGCACACACTTAGATTGTCAAAATGCTTGCAAATAAAACTGATTGAAAAATAACAGCCTTCTCTTGAAGCTTGCATTAACCACCTAAGTTCCTCTGGCTTGCTGAGTACGTAAGTACTCACCCTTGCTATATATATATATATATATATATATAGTTTTGCCAACTCTGAAGGTGAAGCTGAAGTGAAGCAAAGATTAGGGTTTCGTCCTAGTTCCCAGCCATCGCCTGTGGAGTTGGGAGTTAGTCCGTTGTTTCCGCTGCTGCTGCCGTTGTTGGTGTTGCCTCGTCCGTGTCATCGGTTGTAATCTCGGGCTGTCCTGAGCTGCAACCTAAGTTAAGGTAAATAAGTTCTCTATTTATTATAAGGATTTGCAATGATTCATATTTGTTACCGTGGGTATCAGCGCTATGTCCTGGGACTGGTACTGAGATCGCGGTTTCGTAGGACGCGGTTCACGCCGTTTTCCTACGACACGCTCCTGTCAGGTGCCGTTGTACGGCGGTGCCAGATTGGGGTGTGACATTGAACAAGCGTTTGGAGTGCTTTAAGCTCGCTTTGCTATTGTCCGTGGACCAGCTCGTTTTTAGAAAGCAATTACTCTGAATCAGATAATGAGAGCTTGTATAATCATGAATAACATGATTGTGGAGGATGAGCACAATGGTGATTTTGATTTAGTTTATGATGAGATGGGAGAACAGGTGGGTGGTTCCCATGAACATACGCCCAACTTTAATGATTTTATTAGTCAGTACGAAAATATTCAAGACAAGGAAGTTCACGACCAACTAAGAGAATACCTCATCGAACATTTGTGAAATCATCATGCAGATCGATATTAAGTTTAGATTTTATATTATTGAATAATGTCAGAGATTGTAATAATTAGATATTCACCGTGTGTTTTGTAATTAGTACCATACATTGAGGCCATGAATTTTCTGCATATTTCTTTTGTTTTCAAATATTCACAGGCATATTTCAGAATCATTACGCACTTCTTTTCCTCTTTCTTCTTGTACATCATGGCTGCTTGCACATGCTGCAAAAAAACGAACATAAGTCAGAAATATAAAAGACAAGATTGGAAAATATGCTGCATAAACCACGTATTACCATGTCCTCAGGATTGACACCACTCTGATTTCGATTCTGAATTTGACATAAGTAACCAGTGTACTTATTGACTTGCTCTTGTATAGTGGACCAACGATGTACAAGTGATCTTTGAGACCGATCTGAATCAAATTCCTTGTTGTCATGAAAATATTCGTAAATACGGCCCCAATATGTACCACGAGATTGATCTGTCCCTTGAACCGCATCAAAAGAAACATTGATCCATGCCGGCACCAAAAGGTTGTCCTCCTCCAAACTGAAATTTTTGGACCTTTTTTGGTTCGGTCTCAAAGCAGCATTTTCATTCCCAATTGGATCTTGTTCATCAGCGTATTGGCTTCCCATCTCACTAGACTCAAAATGATTGCTCTCATCATTGATCAAGTTTGTGTAATATCGCTCTTGCTCCATACCATCTGTCCATAGACAAAAATTACATTCTGTTATCTGAAAGTTCACATGTATTGGTTGGTGACAACTTTTTGTACACATAGTATATATCAAAAGCTAAGCATTAGCATCTGGTAATGGATTCCAATTTGCAATTAATTAAACAAGTTTGAAAGTCGTATGGAGAGAGCATACAAATGTGCTAATTTGGATACTGAAAATGACAAGGTTCAGAGAAATGATCCTATATCAATACTGACAGTGACAAGGTTCAGATAACTGTTCCTATATGGATCAAACAAGAACAGATTGTTCAGAGAATTTGTTCACTGCAAATACCCAATGGCCCAAACTGCAAAAAATTTCAGTCCTGACCCTGCTGATCCCTGAGCATCACCAACAGCTTAAATTTCAGAGCATCATATATGAAATTCAGTACATACTGAATTTCCATTGTATCAAACTCAGAGCATAAATTTGACAGCATATCAAACTCAGTGCATATTATCAAACTGAAATTCGAGTTATGATGGATAATAAACTTGGCTTCAGATGTGAAGGAATTCACAGCATATAAACTTGACACTGAACGAATCAAGATCAGACTTACCAAAATTGCTCATGTGGAGGAATTCTTCGTGTGAGAGGGGATCCAATGGCTCGCTAGATGTCTGCTCCTCCATGGCCTCGGATACCTGAAAACTGGAGTAGGGAGGTGGATGGTGTGGATGGCCGCTGGGCAGCGGTGGGGGGCGCGAATGGCTGACGGGCGGCGGTGGGGGGCGCGGATGGCTGACAGACGGCGGTGGGGGGCGTGGATGGCCGCCGGACCAAAACTCGTCGTATCGTGGAGGCACCCCAAAACGAGGCGGTGGTGGTGCTTGTGGCGGCAGGACACCTCCTCCACCAACCGCTCGAACTCCGGCCGTCGTCGCCACACCACGCATCGCATCGTGGTACCAATCCATTGCTGCAGAGGAAGAGGCCGCCGCAGCCGCGGCCGCCGCCGCCGAGGAAGATGCCGCCGCCGCCGAGGAAGTGGCCGCCATTGCCGACAAAGTGACCGCTGCTGCCGAAGAAGAGGCCGCCGCCGCCGCCGCCCTGGAGGAACGAGGCCGCGAGGAGGAGGAGGAGCGCGGGAACATTTTCACCAGCGCGCGCGAGAGAGAAAAACCAGACGATTGGGAATGAAATATCGCTTCTTGGAAGTGGGGATCGATATATACGGAGAAGGGAACGAGATATTTTGGGAGAAGTCATAGGGAATCTGTTGGATTGAATTTTTAACCAAAAATCGTAAAATTTCAGGATAGGGAATGAAAAAGGGAAACTATTGGTGATGCTCTTAGGACAGGCATGTTTAGTTCACACTGATGTGGGTACGGGTAATTAAGAATAAGCATGTAAGTGGCGTGGGCTGCGGCGTGTCCGCCCCGCGACCGCTCTGCCGGCAAAAAGCTAGTGGCGCCAAGTAGCCCGCATATAGACCCACAAAAATCTGGCGGTTTTGTTACAGGACCCGCAAACATTTTCTACCGTATATACCATCAAAAACAGCGCCAAACTCGTTCCCCTCGTCTCCTCGCTCCTCCTGTTCTCAGCTAATGCGGAAATAATATGTGGGCTGTGGTGGCACCGCCGGGAGTAGTGGGCTTGCCGCATCAACCTGTTTAAACCTAAGTAGGTTGGCCTAAGTGGGTAAGAGGTAAGTGGTGCGGGCCTGCCCAGCGTCCTAGCGGCGTGACGCATGCCACTTACAGGCTTAGATAAGGAACCATTGGGTGTACATCTATTATCATCTCCAGTCACGCACGTCCAGCTAGACTGCTAGATTGGTTACCATCTGTTAGCAGCGAACACAGAAAAATATTCGGGTATACTGCCTATTACATATCACAAACACATGCTAGTAGTATAGTACTGTAATATTTTGATTTTTCAGAAGTGTCGTTAGCTAAAAACAACTTAAAAACAGAAACCTATCCGGTGCCCCATTGCACTGGGGCAGAACTTCATACATCAGCCGGTCAGCTCTACCGGTGGGTCGGCGGTTTTTTATGCATTACTGAACTGCTGCTAGGTACGAGGTAGTAATGTATTAGTGTGTTGTTTACAAACAATTGTATCCTTTCTACGTAGAAGTACAAAACTACATGTACTCCCTCTATTCTAAAATATACTTTCTTTGTCCCAAAAAAAACCCAACCTAAAAAGTGATTGTTCAGATTCATTATACTATGAAGGATCACAAATTAGATTTCTTTTGGGACGGAGGGAGTAAGCAGGGGTGAATCCACATTCAAGGTATATGATACACAGGACACAGGGTAAAGTTTAAAATTTCATCAGTGATAGCTCGTATTAGCATGTAAATAGAGTATTATATATGATTAATAGGTACGGGACACCTGGTAATTTTCATTCTAATTCGCCCCTGGGAGTAAGGCACCGTCTAACACAAAGATTAAAAAAAGAATTTAATTACTTTTTTTTTGTTAGATCACCTTGATCCATACAAATAATGCGGTCGGAAGATTTGATGATATAGGATTTAAAACAAACCGATTTTAATGAGAAAGATGTGTTAGTTAATGTATACATGCACGTTTTATATTATGAGATATAGCGAAAGAAAATAGTTGTATCTTATATATTTTGTGATGAAGTATGAAACTATCTGAAATCGGCAGTATGTAACTGGTAACATGCATGTACACATCCAGGCTTGCATGTGCTAATCATAAACTAATCGAAGTCAACCAAGTGAACAATATATATTGACCTCGACTCCTCCAGGCTAGAGCATCCTTGTCCACCTGCAGGCTGCAGCTAGCGCGCGCTCGCGTCGACATCTCGCCGCGATCACACCATGGCCTCCTCCTCCACCTCCTCGCCGCTGCCGGCGCTGCTGCTGCTCGTCCTCCTGGCCGCCTCGTCGGCGGCGGGCGAAGACGTCGCCGCCGCCGGCGGCCGCGACAAGCTCACCCGCATCCGCGTGTACATGCACGAGAGGTTCGCCGGCGCGAACGCGACGGCGCTGGCCGTGGTCCCGTCGCCGCTGGGCGCGAACGAGGCGTTCGGCCGCGTCGCCGTGCTCGACGACGAGCTCCGCGACGGCCCGGACCGGGCGAGCTCCGCGCTGATCGGCCGTTTCCAGGGCGTCGTCGCCGGGACATCGCTGCCGGGGACGGCGCCGCCGGCGTCGTTCCAGTCGGCGATCAGCCTCGTGTTCACCGCCGGCGAGCACGCCGGGAGCACGCTGTCCATGGTGGGCCCCGTGCTGGGGTTCGCCGGCGCCATCGAGCGCCCCCTGGTGGGCGGCACCGGCGCGTTCAGGATGGCGCGCGGGTACTGCGTCATGACGGCGGCGGCGGCGGCGTCGACGGCGGTGTCCGTCGTCTTCGAGACCGACCTCTTCGTGCTCTTGCATAAACCGTGATGCGGCAGTTCATCGTCTGGTTGATTGGATGTTTGCATTTGCGAAATGCAGCAATATTTTTTTAAGTGGTTTTTCAGATGTCAAAATCTCTCATTTGTGATCAGTTTGACTGCTTTGACCATTGTGATCATCAACATCTTCTGTATGTAAAACACGACTCTGTCCGTTGCTAGCCTTTCGCAGAAAACCGGGTCAAATATACTACATTTGTTTTAAAATACAATAATTTTTAATTACGAATGGATACACACAATTATCCAGATTCGTAGCTAAGAGTTACTAATATTATATAATGAGACGGAGGAAGTATTTGATCTGTTCTTTAAAAAAAATGAAAATAACATCTTTTGCAACCGAATCCAAAGTCGAGTAAGAGCAAGTTTAATAGTATAGCCAACTACCGGCTCCAAATCATCTATAGTCAATTTTATAGTCAATTCATACAATAGTTATCTATAGACATATACTACATAATTAATACTTGATCCCATATGTCATACACGCATGTATCTTGTAGTTCGTGTTGCAACTGACTACAAATATATAGCCCACTGCTCTTTTCTCTTATTTTTTTATGTACTCAAAATGTGTTTATAGTTAACTTATATTGTGCTATTGTACCGGCTCTAAAGTAAACGTTCTGTTATTGTTGGATAGGGTCATGGTGAGTTGAGTTCCGTTCAGAAATCACAAGTGATAGTGTGATTGTCAGCCAGGCACAATAAAAAGCAGTTTTTGTTGTGTCGGCTGTCATCTCTCACTGGAAAACTCTCCGTACTACAGGCCCATTAAACAGGCCTGCAAAGAAACCTAGCCCAAAATACAACGAAGCGGCCTATATACTCCCAGTTGGGCCAGCACGGACTACGGAACATGTCGCAGCAGAGAGAGATCCAGAATTACGGGGCCATCTGATCAAAATGCAGGGAAATTTTCCATGTGTTGAACTTTCCATGAAGTAAAATTCTGAGGAATCTATACTTATTACCGTAAAAGACACCAACATCACTACTTTTATACTTTTGCAAATTAGTCCATGATATATTTTGATATTATATAATAGTTTACTCATTCTGTTTCATATTATAGTCGTATTATAAGTCGTTTTTACTTAGTTTGTAAAAAAATTGCAACATCCAGAGCATTAAATTAGTTTCAATAAAACCAATATTTAATATGTTTTAATAATTTATTTGTTTTATATTTAAAATATTGCTATATTTTCTTATAAACTTGATCAAGTTTAACTAGAAAAAAAGTCAAACAACTTACAACATAAAATGGTGCTAGTAATATTTATTTTAATCAAATGAATATCACATATGAAAATAAACAAATAAGTAATACTAGCATATTTTATTAAAATATATATTATTCATGACATATATATTTTCTTTTACATATAGTAAAGTATAGGGATTTTGCTAGCTCTATAAAATTTATGTATTAATTGTTCCAAAGAAGAGAGAGTCCCTAGCCGTTTTACGTAGAATTCTAGTATATTTCAAATCGAGCCTAGAGCCTCCCTTATAACTAACTGTGCGCCTAAGCTAGAAAAACCTTTCAATTATATTCTTTTGAGGGTCTCTGAAGTCTGAACTTAGCTCTAATTTATCAACAACTTGTTGGACCAACAATTAAACTCCTCTTGATTCCGTTGGGCGAGACGATACCCCAGCTCAGTTCGGCAGGTCAAAACTCAAAAGTCGCACACGAACGCCGAGCAAAAATTATAAAAATTTTAAAAAAATAATCCAAAAGCAAGCCGAGAAACACGGCGACGCCGCCGTCCAGCCAGAGCCCGGGTTGTGCGTGCAAGGCTGACCAGCCACTCTGAAACCTCTCCTCTCCTCTCCTCTCCTCGGGGAAGGAGAAAGCCAAAAGATGATCCGGTCTCAGTGTCTCATCTCTCATATGACATGTTTCACCTCTTCTTCTTCTTCTTCTTCACCACCACATCATCCTCTCGCGTCCTTTCAAACCATAGATTTCTCATTTCTGAGTATATAGATGCTACTACTACGTAGTACTCCCTCCGTCTCAAAATATAGCAACCGACCCATTTTAAAACTACGAATCTGGACATGAGACATATCCACAACCTCATCGTTTGGCATATTTTCTGAATATGCCAAATGGCATATTTGCAAACGAAAATCAATTTGTGAATAAAACTTTTATATATGTGTTCTTGGCGATCTAAAAGCAATGGCTGAAAAATAAACGTCGATGAAAAAACCCCAAAATCAACTTCAAATTTAACGTTAAAAATTCAAATTTTGGCTGATAAGCATATGAATATGCCAAACGATGAGGCCCCCAAATTCGTTCCATTCTAGTTTGCTACAATTTGAGACCGACGGAGGACTACATACTAGCTCGATGATCAGTCGATGAGAATGCATGGCAGCAGCGATCCATCCACTCTAACTGCTGAGCCCGGTCCGCTTTCTGTCCCCTCGTTTGCATGAGCAGCTATAGCTTCTCTTGCATTCGCTTGCTGCTGCTGCTGCGAAAAAACGGGGCATATATTAGTAAAGCGCTTTTGTAGATGGGTGTAGATGCCATAATTGTGGTTTCTGTTCGTCACAAAACTCTTGCTCGTACGGCTGCTGTTATGCTGTATCATACTCCTCCTCCTAGAAGTACTCTCTTGCATTAGTAATTATGCTCTTGTGTACATGACAAAAGCGCACTCCTCTGTTACTGCGGCTACTATGTTCTCAAAAGAAATGGATGAACACATGTATACAAAAAGCGTCCCGTTCTTGGGGTATCTTCTAACTTCGTGTGATAATTGCGCTCAGTACGCAGCCTTAAGCATGCTGATGAATGCGCTGCTTCTCTATACATATACACCCCCATCTCAAAAATAAAAACGAATTTAGGATTGGGTGTGACATATTCTAGTATAACGAATCTGATAGATATAGATATGTCTAAATTCATAGTATTAGGATGTGTCACATCCAGTATTAGATTGGTTTTTTTATGAAACGGTTGGAGTATATATCTAAGAAGTTGTTTAATTTGGAGTACTAATTAGACGCAATTAGTTCATGGCATGCATGCATGCTAGCTGACCTCGATGGATCATATCACTCATGTCTCAAAAGGCAGCGTATGTTTTTAGACTAATTAATCAGGCCGTTGATTTGTAGTAGTAGCAAAGCTGGTGATAGTATAATAAGATACTAGCAAGATGTACGAAATGATGCAAGTGTGATGAGTGAGGCAAGTTGGGGGCGGCGGCTGATTTCAGCCAAGAACAGAACAGTGGCTGATTAAGGCTGCAGTTTGAGAGTCTTGGCTTTAACAGTATCCAAGGCCCTGGGTCTCACTTGCCTCTCTCTCTCTCTCTCTCTCTCTTGCTTGTGTTGCTTTGGCTTTTGAAAGTACCAAGGAGGAGGATGAAGAGAAGCTGGCCTCCGTCTTTGTCTCACGTGTGACGCCAATTATATATTTGTCCATGCACGAGCACTAGAACAAAGTCAGAAACAAAGGACAGCATGTGTATCAATATCCATGATAGTTTCCTTGATGTATATACAGTAATATACTGTTTTTTCTAACTTCTAAAATCAAAAAACCTGTTGAAAATTCTGAAAGATGCAAATCATTTGTAGCCCATTGACCAAAACTATTGCAATTCCCCCCAGTGTGTCAAAATGGCTTGTTCAGATGTAAAACCACAAAGTAGGCTTGGCGTAGAAAAAGGGTTGGTTCACATTATAGCCATTTTTAGCATTTCCAAAATTTGGTATTGTCAAAATTTTTGTAAGTTGGTAACATTACCAAGTTTTGGTAGGATAGATTAAATATGATATTGTCAATTTTTTTAAGACATGGTCGATATTTGGTAACAAATTAAATGCCGCCATACATTTTCAATTTTACTAAACAATTGTATGGTTTAAAATGGCTTGAATCTGAACATGCCCAAAAGGTTTACATTTGGAGAAAATTGAATGAGATGTCCAGTTTTCAAATTTTACTTCAAGATCCTATTACTATATATTGCATTGTTTAACAGCATTGCAGCAAAGAATACAGTTTTCTCATCAAAAGAATCAGACTGAACTATGTTCAGAAAGTGCACAGAGAGTACTACCAAAGTACCAATGCATGTGTATATAGTACACATGGTTACATACTCGCAAAGACAGCAGGTAGAAGCCTAGAAGAGTACAAAAATTGCTTACACTACATAATTAGTAGCTGCACTTTAAGCTGTAATAGCTGAAACACTTTCAGAACATAGGCCAAATGCTTTAGGTTAATCCGTACAGATGTTGGGTTTAGCTTTTCCGTTTGTCGGTTAACCAAAAATTAAGCCACTCGATTGTATTGCACTGCGCATGATTTGCATCCTTTTTCTTCTCCCCTTTCCTTTGCTTGTAAATGCAGCATGGCGTGCAGGAACACGTATCACTCAAGCTTTATATTGACAGCATTTTAACGCGAGATTATGATGAGGTTAACTTGGGTAAGGAGGGATCTCCACGCCTGAATGATTAGAGCAGGGTGCCTCGACCATATAGGGCAGTGTGTGCGCTTGACCGTTGTTAATTTTAACGACCCTTTTCACTGTGTGTTGCTCTTGTCCTGTTCGGAGCTTTATTTGTTTCTAATTTTTTTTATCCTTCTTTAGGGATGTATTAGGAACTATATCTTTTTCTCTAGCGTACGTAGTATTTTGTACATTTTCTGGAGTACAAAATATTGTATGTCATGTTATAGAAACTGACCAAACACGAAAAAAATACCATAAAAGATCCAAACATAATAACAATACCGATACACCGTATTTATTAACAAGATTCACTTGGAACATACATCATCGATACATGCTAATTACGGGCGTTCCTCCCTAGCTAACTAATATAATTACAAGATATCATAGCATCAACGTCCCTCAATCAACTAGGCCCTTGACCAACTTGGATTATGCTACCGTCACCGTGCAGTTACAATAGATGATAACTTTCTATTAGAGGAGTCTAGGAGACATTACTGGATAAGAGATTAACTTTACTTCTATCCTAATATACCTATTATTACAATTCTAAATCATACCTTGTAACTTATTATTAATATCCTAGTAGTAAAAATTCTCTATATTCTGCCCGTGTAAATGCCACTCATTTCTTTTCAAAATATAACTATTTGTTTTTTAAGTAAAGATTAAGTCCAAGTAAAAAATGATATGTTTTTTCTCATTAAGGCCCCCCTTTGAAATGTATGATATATAGGAAAAACAAAGAAATTAAATTAGCATGTTTTTTCAATCCCAAAGAAACTAAAAATACAGGAGACAAAACGAGAAACCCTTTGATTATATAACAAGAAAGTTTAAACCAAAGGAAAGTTTTCCAAGAGGTCTTACCTATTGCTTATTTTTCTATGAAATTGATCATAGGAATACAATCTTATGAAAAATTTTCTATCTTCTTCATATGAATCAAAGGGGCCTATAAGAAAAAAAATCCTATCAAAATTGAATTCTCAAAAAATTATTTGCCAAACCTCTATTTTAAAAGGACCCTAAATAAAAGGATGGTTGAGGGTGGGATAGTGGTTAGTGCTCCAATATCTTATAAACTATAATAGAGCTAAGAGATAGCAGGGGAAGGTTAGTATGGGTAGTTTAGTGGCAAAATTAACGTAGTTGTTACATGTGGAAAGAAATTGAACTCTAAAACTCGAATGCGCTAAAACGCATCCAGAGTACGCAATAACTGGAACACGCTCCTCACATAATTTTTTTGCGAGTTGTATCGTCCTAAAATATCTCTTCCCACATCTTTTTATTATGCGGGACTCATAGTAAATTTTTTAGGGCATGCTTGGAATCAAAGATTTTTGGAGGTTTTTATTCCTTTGGAATATTTTCCTATGTGGTTGTTTGACACAAACGAAAGTTACTGTTGGTTTCCATGGAATATTGGCAATTCCTACACTTTCACTGCAAAAAAAAAAAAAAACAAGCTGAGATAGAGGAAACTTTCCTTTGTTCCATTCTTGTCTATCCCCCTCTATCATTTTTTTCTATGATCTGAACAGCTCAAGTTTTGCTTTCCTGTGTATTGAATTTCTTGGTTTTCCACTTTCCACTATACCTGATTCGTGCGGTTTTTTTTTTCTATTGCTGCGTTTTTTTTTCCTTTGTTACAAACATAGCCTTACCGCGATAGAAATCGCCTCCAACACCTATCCCCATATATTTTCATTGTAGGTAGTAGTTATAGTAAAAGTTGTACTGGCTTCGTCCCAAAATATAAGAGATTTTGGTTTGATGAAACATACTTTAGGAGTATATCCCATACAACCAAACATTTCTATAGTATATTTTAAATATAACGAAGTGAGTACATGCTCTGGTTGTAATAGTATTCGTACTTGCTACTCCATCCGTCCCAAAATAAAGAACCTAGGACCGTACTATCGAATGTCACATCCGGTTCTATTTTGGGACGGAGGGAGTTCATTATGCAATGGAGGAAGGGAGTAGTATATTTTTAATATATTTTAGTATAAGTTTTAAATGCTAAAAGGCGTGTTCTATGTTTAGAAATGGATGGAGCATTTGCTGCCGCTGGAGTGTAGTAGTACTACTACTGTAGTATGGTTAGAGCAGGTATAATAATAACTATTAGCCAGCTATAAACATATTTTAATGAGATAAAAGATAAGAGAGAAGACAAAATATGTGTATGACAGATGGAACCATATATTAATAGTACAGTAAGAAACTATTGTATGAATTAGCTATTAGATCGGCTATAGATAAATGGAAGCTGGTAGTGGACTATCCTATTAAAACTTGCTCTTGCAGTAAGCACTGTACATAGAGGCGGACAGCAAGGCGGCAGCATAGGACCGACCGATGCCTCTGCCCAGATGAATAGATGATGCTCGAGGCCAAAGCTCACACTAGTCCAGCAGAGCAGAGTCCACAGAGACAGGTCAACCAAAGCAGCCATGGGCACTGCTGCATCGTCAGCGTCAGCAGCATCTGCAGGCAAGCATATCATGCGCGGTCTGCAGATCAAAGGACGGACGACACGAGATGCCATTCGCTGCACGGAAATATTGAAGCGGCCGCCCGCCGCACGTATAGTAGTACTACTAGCTGCTACTCCGTCCGTCCAGTCACGTCGATCCGGTGTTTTTTACTTCTAGCCTCTCGCTTTGGCACTGCACCGCCGTATCTACATCCCTCTCTCCCAGACACCCCCTTAGCCCATATGCATGCATTCAAGCTGGCGATGGTGGCCTGCAGTTGCCGGCCGGTTGTCGATGGAGCTCGCCGCCGATAGGGCAATAGCAGTGCACCGTGTGATTTTGGAGAACTTCGTATGCCATCTATAGACGAAGAACCTCATTAGCCACGTACTCCCTCCGTCTCAAAAAATAAACTCAAACTAGGCTGAGTTTGAGGAGAAGGGGAGAAGATTGGAAAGATACACAAAACAAAGTTAATATGATTTTTTAAAGCAACTTTTCTATAGAAATTAAATTGTTTGCAAAAAAACGCAACTTTTAGTAATTTAGAAAACGTGCACGCGGAAAATGATGTGTTTTCTCACTCAATCTCACCCAAACGAACGTAGCCCTAGGCAAGGATGTGACATCTTCTAATACAATAAATCTGCACAGTCCTTTGTCTAGACTCGTTGTATTAGAAAATGTCACATCTACTCCTAGATTTAGGTTTTTTTTCACACGGAGGGAGTACTTCACAATGCAAGTTACATGTAGTGGGTGAAGATGCACTTAAACCCCCTAGTGGGTTTTGGTGATTAATGACAAGGTGGTTAAAGGGGACTAACGTGTTTATCAAGTTTATTCACAGGAGTTTAGTCCCAAAGCGAGTTGTGATGACTAAGAATGCAAGGAGACCCCCCCAATTCGAATGTTCCTAAGTGCAAAAACCATCGAAGGTGATTAGACTAGGTATTTTACTTTCGAAATTGAGTTTAGGAAAAACCGTGCTATTAAGAGGGGTTTCAAGTGTGGTTCTAGGGTATACAAAGTGCTCTTAGTCATATCCATGAGTCAAAAGATTTTTGGAATCATTTTTGAAAAATGATTTTCTCCCTGGGACAGAGAGGGCTACCTGGAGGTTCTGGCCGGAACTTCCGGGCACCGTTTATTTGCAAAAATTTCCTAAGTGCTGCCCGGAAGTTCCTTGCACTTTTGCCCGGAACCTCCTGGCAGGTTTCCAGTTCAAACTTGTGAGTAACGGCTAGATGACGTCACCTAGCCGTTATATATATGAATTTCATCCCCAGGTCACCTTTTGGCCATTCCACTTCTGTTCATTCATGTTCTAGGGTTTTCTAGCCACTCCCAAGCTTCCTTTGCTTCCTTCACTCGAATCTAGAGCCTATCTTATGAGATTGAGAGATTAGATGAGAGCGTAGGAATGTTTTGGAGATGGCTTGAATATTAGGTTTGATTGAGCACTTTGGATACCTTGTGGGCTGTCACTTGGGCTTATTACTCTTGGAGATCTTCTCCTAGACGGTTAGGTGTTGCCAGTGAGCTTCCAAAGATCTTGTGGATGTCCCGGGAAAGTTTGTGAAGGTTTTCCTCACCTCCTCAAGGAAACGAGGTAAATGAGTAAAGATTCTTGTGCTGAGTTTTCAGAGGTTATCCTAGGTAGAGCAACTTGCACTTATGGTCTTTTCTAGAAGAAATTTTGAGTTGGATCTTGGTGGTCACTCAATTCTAGAAAATGACCTAGAAGTGTTGAGTTGAAGGCTGTGAACCTCTTATGGGATCTTTGCATAAGTGAGGCAAGGAGTTAATCGAGACCCGGCTCTTTGGAGCACCTCAACGGAGAGTAGGATTCGTGTGATCCGAACTTCGGAAAAAAATCGTCTTTGTCCCTCTTGTGCATGATCTTTGTGTGAATCTACTGATATTCTGCGATCTTCATCTTGTTCCTCTGTGTGCCTAAACTTCTCTTGCTACGACCTGTTTTTCATCTCAGTTTTAATTTATCTCTGCTGCCCGGAAGTTCCTGGCTCAAGAACTCCGGAAGTTCCGGGCAACTCATCCTGCCCGGAAGTTCCGGTGTTCATCACTAGGAGGTTCCGGGCCCTGTTAATTTAATCGTTGCAATTGTTGAGAAAATTTCAGGAAAGCCTATTCACCCCCCCCTCTAGGCTACATCTCTGCACGTTCAGTGGGTTCCACTAGTATTTTTTTTTAACTTTTATCTTCCTTTCTCTCTCATTTCCTCCTTTCTCCATCGCACACAAACTGCACTGGGGCGAAGGCGGCGAGGCGGCACCAGCACTGGGGCGGCGATGGCGGCGGAGCGGCTAGATCCAACCTTCATCTTCTCCCCCGAAGCGGCAGCGGCATCGGCAGCGCGACGCGGCTGCGGAGCAGGGGGCGGCGGCGCCGGAGAGGGGCGGCCAGATCCACCCCTCCTCGATCAAGGCCACCCTTCTCCTCTCGCCGCGTCGGCTTTTCCCATCTCCGGCGGTGGCCTCCCCCTCCCCCCTTGCAAGCTGAGCGGAGCCGGAGGGGCAGTGGGCAATCGTGGCGGCGTCGCCTCTCTCTCCGTCGGTGGCCTCTCCCCTCTTCCCCCAGCGGTGGCGGCAGTGGCCTGCGGAGCCAGGGGCAGCGGTGGCATCGGGGAAGAGCGGCGAAGGGCGGTGGTGCCAGCGACCTGCGAAACCAAGGGAAGCGGCGAGCCCCACGATGGCGCCGCTCCTGTCTCTCCTCTTTCCCCCGGTTCCTCCCAACGCGCAGGCTGAGCTATCCCTCCCCCCCCTCTCAACACACTCTGACAAATCTAACGAGGAACCTGTGGCCAATTTTAGCTCCCGGGACTTCACTTGGTTACGGGAGTTGCAGATGTGGCATGGAATCTGTGACGTGGAATGCTGGGGCTGAAAGCCACATGTATGCACTGTGAATGGCCTAAGGTGGTTCAATTACACTGGCGTTGCGGTGTCTCGGGCCCGACGTCCTCAACGACGGCGAACGCCTTGCCGGTGGTGGCTGGGGCTGAAAGCCACATGTATGCACTGTGAATGGCCTAAGGTGGTTCAATTACACTGGCGTTGCGGTGTCTCGGGCCCGACGTCCTCAACGACGGCGAACGCCTTGCCGGTGGTGGGTGGTAGGGGATTGTAACCGCTATCTGTGATGAATTAATGGAATCGGCCTAATGGATTCTACCATGTTCTTTTTCCGTTCTTTTCCGATTAAGATACAGATTTTACTTCGGTTTTCATTATCACGCTTTTCAAACGGTAGAACAATGTATTTCATGTCAAATATTTTTATACGGAAGTTTCTTCAAAATATCAAATAAATCTATTTTTTAGATTTGTAATAAATAAAACTCAAATAATTATGTGCAACATGGTTTTATAGTTTCCCGTGCCCTAACTTCATATTCAGCAGAAACAAACAATATGGTGAGATCAGCCTAATGGCCAGATTCGGTATCCCTCTGGTATATAAGGGTGTTTACAGTGCGCCACCGATTTTTGGCGTTTCTCGTATATCACGTAGAGAAAGAACCTCATAAGCTTCATACTCTATAGTGCATGTGCCCTATTTTATTTTTCACAGCACATGATAGTGGGTCCCACCCGTTCTCTCTTCATTTTTCATCTCTCCCATTTGCCTTTTTTCCCCACCAACCACCGGCCACCTCTCCTCCTTTGGCTATCCCATCGCCGGCACCCCCCCTATCTCCATCCCATCTATCGTCGGCGCCCCTCTCCCCATCCGTCGCCTCCGCCGCTCTCCCTACCACCCACGTTAGCAGATCAAAGCGGCGAGGCGCTTGGGGTGACTCTGGAACGGCGGCGCGTCCTTCTCGACGACGGCGCCCGGGCGGAGAGGAGGCCGAAGCAGCGACGACACGGGGTGGAGCAGCGATGTCCCCGAGGCGGGTGCGGTGGCGGTGGACGACTCCAGAGGCAGGCGCGACGGCGGAGGACCCCGAGACAGGCGGCGATAACCCCGAGGGGGGCTCATCGGCGGACGCCCCTGATGAGGGCTCGGCGGCGGAGGAAGCGAGGCGGGGTCGGGGGACGGTAGGATGAGCCGGTGAGCTTCTTCGACCCCATCGCCTTCCCCATCGAGCCAGCAAGTGCCCAGCGGCCCTCCTCCCCCTGGCGGCCCGGCCGACTAGCTTGACGGCGTGGAGCTTAGGGATGCCCTGGTCTCTCTCCTCCCTCTCCCTTCCTGACGATGTGTTAGATCGAGCGTGGGCTCCACCTACAAAACTAACAAGGAACGGGTGGCTAAAGTTGGCTCCGCGGTCTTGAACAGGCTGCGTGGATTGCCGACATGGCTAAGAATATCCTGTTTTTGGTGTTGAGGCTGAATACCATATTGACGCATTGTGAACGCCCTAAGGAGACTATAGCAAGGAAAGGTACTACAGATAATAGATGGATGCTTGGCAATGCCGATGGGCGCAACGTCATAAGTGGGGCATAAATGTCATTGAATCTGAGTTGTGTGGAACCAAGTTACATTGGAGGAGTTCACTCTCTCTCTCGATGCTATTGGCGAGTGAAGGCATTAGGGTTTCGGAGTTGTCAAATTAATCTACATCGAGTGGATCCAACCGATAGGAGGGACAGGTTGGTGAAGGAGTTGGTCGGAGAAGGATGGAACACGAATAGAGGGGCAAGAGTTCGGCACTATCAAGATTGACTCAGGATGTGTTCGGAATTATAAAGGTTGCCAACCTCTGCAGATCTCCTTCCTCGGTTTTTATGCTTCTCAATTTGATAAACAATGTGTTTTCCTCAAAAGAAATATAAGAAAGTTTCTTTAAAAATTCATAATAATCTATTTTGAAATTTTTATAGCTTGTATTTAATTAATCATATAATAATAAGACACCCCATTCTACCTTCTCTCCTGAATGAAACCTCAGGGTGTGTTCGGATGCCCCTCTTCCCAACCCCTCTCCCTCGTTTTTCGTGCGCACGCTTTTCAAACGGTTAAACGGTGCGGTTTTTGCAAAAAGTTTCTACACTAAAGTTGCTTGAAAAATCAAATTAATCCAATTTTTTTTTAAAAAATTAGCTAATATTTAATTAATCACGCACTAATAGATCGCTCCGTTTTCCGTACGGAGACACTATGTTCCCAACCAGAACATGCTAACACAGCCTCAATGTGGTTTCTCAATTTGATTTTTGGGACGGTAGGGCTTGTCAAGCAATAGAAGACCAAAGCTTAGAGCCCCATCAGTTGGCCTAATAAACTAAAGCAAAAGCTGATATTTTAATTCTTGAACTTAATTTTAAAGTTGATTTTAAGATGTTTTCAATGCAATTTTTTTATGTTGGTTTTAAGTCGTTACGAACACAGATATAAAAATTTTACCTATAAATTGATTTTTATTTCCTAATAAACCGTTTTGATTTATTAGAGAATATAGGCAACCGATGAGGCTCTTAGTTTTTATAGTCTTTTGTTATTCTTGTTTATTTTATTATTTCTCATTTACGAGACTTTTCTTGTAACTATTGATACTATAAGAGTACACATTCATCGGTATAAATGGCCTCATCTTTTCGCTTATGTTTATGGTTATCAGTCAATTTTTTTAAAAAAAAATTAGAGTTCATTTTAGAATTTTTTTCATCGTAGTTTATTTTTTAGCCTTTGCTTTTAAATTGTTAAAAATTATATATATATAAGTTTTATTTATAAATTATTTAAAAATATACCGTTTCGGTTACGCTTAAAATCAGCCTAGCTGAAAGTTGAAATATAGGATGGATTTTTTCGCTTACGCTTAAAAATGAGCGGCCTGCACACAGGCTGCTGCTGCTGCATGCACTGCTCGCTCTCATCAGCAGGCAGCAGCGGGGGTAGCAAATCTATGCGTCTACTTGTCGTCAGAGACTGCCTGCATGCTGCATTGCATTCGTAGCTTTTGTCAGTGATTGTACAAGATTCACTCTCTATCATCTCTCTCTCTTTTTTTTTTCTTTCTTGTTCATCTCCATCCTCATCGGTCACCTCTTTTACTCGCTCCATGTTTGATTTGAGTTGATGTGTGCTCCTACGTACGGTGCCGCAGCATCTTTCTTGGTTCCCATGAACTCTTGGTTTCCTCCTCTCATAATCCTCCTCTCGTTAAGTACAGTACTTCTACTTGCTTGGTTGGTTTTGATCAAGGACTGTCCCAACTAATAGTACAGTAGTACCCATGACTGATGAAGTGATAAGTAAAAGGATCATTTTTTGCAGTAAAGAAAAACAAATGATCTGAAATCACAACTCGAGTCACCACATTTTGTACAGCAAATGTTTCTGTAAACAAAATTGCTCACAGCTGAATGCTGCTGTTGTCACTGAGAGGGGGGGGGGGGGGGGTCCAAGTGAAACATGATACAGGCGTTGAAAACTTTAGCTGAGCTCTCTCAGTCTTCAGACTGGCAAGGCCATGCATGGCGATGAGTAGTATCTGGGTGACTGTGACCTCATCTCACTGGGCGCAAATACAGTATTGTGCACCGTCAAAGCGGCAGAGGGTTGAACACACACGCGCAGATCGAGCAGCGACACAGTCCTGCCTCTGGGCTCTGAATCTGAACATATGGGGCTCGTGTTTCTTTCTTCTTTCCCCTGCTCATCACAGGCTCACAGCTGAAGAAGTAGCATCGAGATCTCTGCACCTCCATTTCTTATAAATATAGGAGTAACTGGTTAATTACTCACTTTACAACTGTTTAGCAACAGTAATTCTAGCTGAGCTAGTGTTCCAGGCTTCCAGCAATCTTGATCTGTTGTCTGTTACTAACATTAGTGTTACTGAACTACTGATGCGTTTTAGGTTGTTACTGTAGCTTTGTTACTCAGCTCCAATGCTTCAGTCTTTCAGATACTGTAGTACTAGTACCGTGTGTACTCTCTGCATGTCCTGGGTTACAGCATTTTGATGCCAGCCAGATGCTCTCTTGAACTTCTGCTGCCACTACAGCAATACTACACTACGGTTTCAGTACAGTGTACAGTACACCAATACAGTACATGAAAAAAAAATTCTGAAAAAAATATTCCTGAAAAGAGAGAGAGAAATGGAGGGAGGAAGAACAGGGAGGGCCCACCGGGGTAGTATTCTGCTGGTGGTGGTGGTGGTGGCTCCGGCGAGGTCCCCATCCATTTGACTTGTGTAAAGCAAAAGCTAGTACTACTCTCCGGCCGGCGAGACACAAAGAGAGAGAAGGTGAAGGGAACAGATGCAGCATGGAAAGAAGAGATTCCCCCTACGAGGAGGAGATGAGATGAGAATGAGATGAGCTACTGGCTACTATAGCTTCGCTCGATGCAATCGCACGCACACAGCGCAAGACGTGGCCGTGCCTCCTTTGTTGCGTTGCGTCGTGGTCGCTTCTGCCCGGCCAAGGTCAGCCGCTCACCCACTCCCAGCCACAGGTTTGCAATGTATGTTGCTGCTCGGTTACCTCACGGTTATCGCAGTAACCTCACATGTAAACTTTTCGGAAGGCGTTTGGTTCTGTAAGATGTTTTAAGGAAATATCGGAAAACCTTATATTCTTATATTGGTTGTATTTGAATGAGTTGGTATAGGATAACAATATAACATGATACTCTTCTTCGTAGAAAAAACTTAAGCTAAATAAGAATTGAACATAGCATGGTACAATGAATTTGAAGAGTTTATGTTGGATTTTTTTTTTTTTACGAATGAAGTCGTATGTTTGTGTCTAGTTTAGGTTTTTATTTTCTTTTCTAGGCTATGTATATCCCTGATTAATGCAGAAATCGCGTCTAATTTTATTTCTTATGAAATTCTTTCTATTGTCTTCAAAAAATTGTAACCATTCAGCTTTATAAAATCTCTCAGCTTTTACCAATAATTGTCAAGTGTTCACAATAACTATTCACTGTCACTGTGCGTGCGTGTCTGAAAATCTGCATATGCGCGCGTGTGCGGTCAGGAACGGCGTCGTCGTCGCAGAACCAGATGTCCAGATTACACGGAGCCACTACAGTCTTAATCTTGATGCTGCTGCTGCTGCTGCTGCTTTGATCACTGTTAAACTACTTCTCGCTTGTACTGGTTCGACCATAGTGGATCGTTTGGCCGCGTGTTGTTGGAAGTTTTGAACCGTTTGGGTGATTGGGGCGATCCCTTTTGTCACCTCTTCTCGATCGACGCTTGCCACAGTGAAAATTCGGTGATGAAATTCAGAGTTTGTTTTTTAGGGGGGAAATCAGTTCAGATTTTCACCACAGCCATCTGGTGATTGAATTTTACTATGAGCACTGTACCACACATTTTACTGGCCTTCTTTATAACATAATTTTCAAAAAGAAAAAAAAGACAGAGAGATGAAACGAAATAATCTGTAAAAAAAACCCGTAAATTTAAAAGTACGTAAAAAAACTGAAAAACCGCTCGATTTTTGTGAAATTGACAGTGGTCTTTCTGAAAAAAGGTAGGTTTTAATTTGTTTTTTTACGGAGTTGACCGAATTTCTTTGGTTTTATCAGTTGCGCCTGTTTTTTCTTTTAGCAAACTGGCTAGATGTGATTTTTTTACTTGCAAAACACGAAGGTAAACTCATGGCCTCTCATTCTTCTTTTTTTTTTTGCGGGTAAGGGAGATTTATTACTCAACTATCAAGTCCACACAAACGAGGTGCGCAATGAAGTTACAAGAATCATCAGGCTAGAAAGCCGTAAGAGCCTCCCACGGACCTCTAGTAGCTAAGTCATGGCCTCTCATTCTTGAAACCGTTTGTCAACCGAATGTACACACTGGCTGTTTGGTCATGATAACTACTCGATATCTAAAACTGATAAAATTCAAACAGCTCTAACTCGAAATCAATTTGATAATTGCTCTGTAACCGATAAAAAAGGATAAAATTTGTACAAAATTTACCTAAAAATAAATTTGTTTTGGGACTAACTGTAGTTATATCATCATTTTTTTAATAAGGAAAAAGAATAAAAATAGTAAACTTTTTTACATTATAAATTACATAGACTATAACACACTAATTAATTTATCAAGCCAGGAGCGGTTACATTCAGTTCATGGTAAGACATCCATCGTCAAATATAACAACGCAGTAACGAATACTCCCCTCATTTTATGCTATACTAGTCGTTTAACTTTTTCTAGTCAAATTTCTTTAAATTTGATTAAATTTATAGAAAAATATAGTAGTATTTTTAATATAAAACAAATATTTTACTAAAATATATTGAAGGTTAGATTTAGTGAAACTAATTTGATATTTTAGATATTATTACTCCCTCCGTTTCAGGTTACATTTATATAGATGTTAATGAATCTAGCCACACATATATGTCTAAATTTATTAACATATATATGAATATGAGTAATGTTAGAAAGTTTTGTAATATGAAATGGAGGTAGTACTAACTTTTTTTATACATTTAATAAAAAAAAGTTGGACTAGTTAAAAAATCAAATGAAGTGAGTATAAAGTAGTACCGTAGTAGACCTGTGCCGTCGGCGTCGTCGTCTCCAACGCAACCACGCGCCGTTGGCTTCGCCGCCTATATATACATACTCACACACCGGCGACCACCACTCCACTCTCCACCCACCCAACCAATCAACCAACCAAAGCAGCAGCATTCGTGGTGGTGGTGGCCGCCTCTACTCGCACGCTCGCTCCTCCTCTCCTCTCCTCCCAAAGTTGAATTGCATCTTTCTCTTTCGCTTTGCCGTGTCAACGCGAACAAAAAGAGCCACGCCTCCCTCCATTTCCTCCCTCAAGAACCTTCCCTCCACCTCCCCCTCCGCCTCCTATAAAGCCCGCCACCTCGGTGTGCTTTGGGTGTTCGTCCGTGTTCTTGCCTTTCTTGGAGCTTGCCAGGCATGGCTGCTGCGGTAGTGGCGAGGTGTGGTGGTGCCAAGAAGCGGAAGGGCGAGGGGCTCGGGGAGATGCACGACGACGTGCTCGAGCTCGTCCTGGCGAGGCTCCCGCCGGCGAGCTACTTCCGGCTCAGGGGGGTGTGCCGGCGGTGGAGCGACGCCGCGTCGTCGCCCACGTTCCTCGCCGCGTGCGGCCGCGTCCCCGCGCGCGACCCGTGGTTCCTCATGCTGTCGGAGGGGGAGGGGCAGGAGCGGCGTCTTCCGGCCGTCGCGTTCGACGCCGGCGAGGGGGAATGGGCGCGGTGCGGGGGCGCGCCGGGGCACGTGATGCCGGTGGTGGCCGCGTCGGGGGGTCGCGTGCTGTACCGCGCGCCGGACACCGGGGAGCTCACCGTGGCCAACCCGCTCACCGGCGCGTCCCGCGTGCTGCCTGCGCCGCCGCCCGGCGCCGCGCTCCACGCCGTTGCCATGTACGGCTCCTCCCCCTACCGCGTCGTCCTCATCACGGGCGACCTCCCGGACCTCTCCATGACGGTGTTCGACTCGTCCAAGAACGCGTGGGACGACGCGGTGGCGCTGTCCCGGAAGCCGGATGCCTCGTCGCCCGAGCGCGACGCGGAGGGCGGCGGCGGCGGCGGCGGCGACGACGAGACGGTCTACTTCCTGAGCAAGTCCGGCGACGTGATGGCGACCAACATGCAGCGGAGCGCGTCGAGGCAGTACTCGTCCGCCGTCACGTGCGGCGACGGCGGCGAGGCCGTGGCCTACTTCCTGAGCAACTCCGGCGCGGTGGTGGCCTGCGACCTGTCGCGCCGCGCCTTCGCCGAGCTCCCCCGGATCCTGCCCGTGTACTTCGAGTACTCCATCGACGTCGTGGCGTGCGGCGGCCGCGCCTACGTGGTGGTCCTCTCGGAGCTCCTCGGCACGGCCAGCCTGCGCCTGTGGGAGTTCGCCGGCGGCGCGTGGCGGCAGGTGGCCGCGATGCCGCCGGCCATGTCGCACGCGTTCCACGGCAAGAAGGCCGACGTCAACTGCGTCGGGCACGGCGACCGCGTCATGGTCTGCGTCAGCTCCGGCGAGGCCAACGGCTGCTTCATGTGCGACGTGCCGACCAACCGCTGGGAGGAGCTCCCGCCGTGCGCCGGCGCCGGCGGCGAGCCCATGGACTTCGTGGCCGCCTTCTCGTTCGAGCCAAGAATGGAGGTCACCGTCTAAGCACCATTGATGTGTACTTGTAGTATCTTAGTATGCAGTGAGATCGATTGATTTCAGCTTGTGTAGTTGTGTGTGCATGATTTTGTTGGGTGATTTGAGGATTATTTTCATGGGAATCAAAGCCACCCGTCTGTCTCATCAGTGTGTTCGTGTTGCTGTTGTTAGCCAGGAGAGCTTCACACTGTATCTTCTGTTCTTTCTTGATTCTTGTGCCAAACCTCACCTCAGTGCAGCAACTATCCCTATCTCTCACACTGCCACATTGTTCTTCTTTCCCTAACTAGAGCTCTTGCCATTTGCAAATACTCTTCACATTTGCAAAGTTGCAATGTGCATTACTGATGCAGAATTCAGTTGTCACCATGAATCATTTCTTGAATTGTTGCAAGGATGAAACTGGTGATGCTGCTTTTTTTTTCTTCTTTTCTTTGAGGCATAGTAGCACATAGTAGTACAGACACACACGCATTGACACATGCATGCAAACAGCGAAAGCGAGAGGGGGGCGCCTTTGGCTTTGGAAGAAGGTGTGGTTTCCACTGACGCAGAGGCTCGCCGGCCAGGGGACACAGCACGGCAATGCCGGCAGCCAAAGTCGTGGGCAGAATCCTTGTGGGGATATCACCGTCTCGTCCTCTGCTCATTCTGAAGACAACCCTACTGTATCAGTAATTCAGCAGTAGGAGCAATTCAGTATGGCTAGGTTTGTTCATGGTTTGTCACTGAATATTTGCAATGCGTTATTGTTGTTAGAATCTATGGATAATGTGGTGACAGTTGGATCTGGTACTGTAATCTGAAACTGCTCTGAATTAGGGCCAGGTAGTAGTTAGGGTTTCATTGAGTGGCGTTTGGCTTTCAGGTTTATGTTTTTTTTTTTAATCCCCCTTAGCGGAAGTTCAGGTTGTGAAATGGACTGTCAAATGATGTCTGCTCATGCATTGCCACTGAAGAAATCATATGAATTATTGTTAGAATCTAGTACAAATAATGGGGGAGAGTCGGGAGACGATTGGATCTGATACTGTAATCTAAAACTATATATTAGGGCCAAGTGGTTTTTCTTTTTCATTACATGGTAGATTCATATGTGTGCTCTGTTACACACTCACACGACTACGAATGCGTGACCTAACATATGCTCAAAGAGAGTAAGAGGGCCAATAATTAGTTAAGCTTGAGTAGTCTTGAAATTTATCAAAAGAAACTCTTAAAATTTATGTTTCTCTTTTCTTTTGTGAAAGTTTCAGGTGTGTAAAATGGACTTTCCGACCTTAAAACATTCATTCATAGTTGGTGCATTTTGAAGAGAGTGTAAATAGGAAAATCGCATCCACAATCACCATCAATTCAGAGTGAATTGCATTGCCTTTGTGTTAGGTCAGTGCAAGCAGAATGTTTTTGTGTGAACTGTGTGCAAGCGTGCGTGCAGATGCTGCTTGCTTTGTGCTGTGTCTTGTGTTTTTTTGGCTGCCGTTTGCTTTGAGCTGTGGATGCGGTGGCTTTAGCAGCAAGTGCAAACAAAGCTCTCTCCCAAAGCGTGCTTACAGCTTTAGCAGTACTAGTTAACAGCCTCCTACACAGAGGCTTTTCCATGTGCTCACTTTAACCTAACATTACTCACTGCGTTAATCAACGCTGTGCAGTGTCCAGGAAACAATTACAGTGGCCTGACAGTCACTCTACACTAGCCTAACATCAGCAGCTGCATTTTGAGTTGAGAATTCAGAAATGTTCCATTCATATTTCATACACCTGCAGTTCAGCTTGCCTGAATTCAGTAAAGATTATGTGAATTCAAGCCCACTTTACAGTTTACATCATGTTTGTTTTTTTAGAGAGAATTTTTACATGGTTTTCTGAACTTGTGGTAGGCAAGATTTCGCTTTCTTGGTGAAAATGTAGGGGACCGGGAATCATGAACTGGGGGAGAATGATGGAATGGTTGACAATGTGTAGAGGAAATTCTTTACTATCATGACGGTTTTATCTTGCAGCCACCGATCCAGGGACAACCCAGCATCACAAAAAGAGCAGCATGCCGTTGCCTTTTTAGATTGGCACTAAAATGGTCTACTGTGGAGATGCAAAACATGCAATCAGAGCTTGGTAGATTGCAGTCTTGACCCACTGTAAAAACACCCTTTTCAGTAATTTTTAAGGATGTTAGTACAGTTTTTGATGATCAGACAAGGACATACAATGTGAGGGATTAAGTAGGAAGCATCAGTGTTGTAGTGGTAGAGTCATGGGTGCTTAACTTTACCCGCCAGGGTTTAAATCCTGGTATCTATAAATATTACACACCCACAAGTGGATTTTCAAGAGAAGATTAGGATGTGCCATTAGTTTTCGTCTCTTTGAAAGTATGTCGGAGGTGCATGATGTATGAGTGTGGTATTGCAAAAAAATGCGAGTGATTAAATGAGCTACTATGGTGATTAATTTCCAAGGAATTGTAGAAATCAGGTGAGTTTTACTGAAGAAGAAACAGGCAGGGCATCTGAATCTACTACTGGTTGGTAGCATGCTTCATGGTAGCATTGAGGCAAGGGCAGGCAAAGCTGGTCCAGGCTGGTTGAGAGCCACTTTTGGGCCCATTGGTTTTAGGTGGACCACCTCTCTGCACAGGCCGGCACTTGAGCCCCAAGGAGGTTGTTGGTCTACTGTTAAAAACAAAAGAGAGAAAAAAAAAATAAAGAAGCTCTAATTTCATGGCTCCTTTCCGCAGCTCAACGTGCATTTGAAAAGTTTTTTAAAGTTCCATCAATAAAAAGCCTTAATTTTGGACAAACTTTGCCATAAGTGTGTTTTCTTTCCAAAGAAAGCTGGGTTGTGAGTGAGTGTATGACTAGCTGAGAGTATGATAAGTTGTGATAACAGTTGTTCTCAATTGCAAGTTGAAAACTTGCTGCAACCTCTGTATTTTGTTTGGCATAGAATGTAGGCATATATACTGTACTAGACTGACATTCCTGCTGATCAAACTTCTCTTTTATCAGTCGTTGATTCAGTTTCAGAACATAGGGGGGTATCTGGCAGTAGGTGCAGTGTGTCTTTACATGTAGTATCGTCAAAGGAGCAGAAGAAAACTGAACATCTGGACAGTAAGATTCCCCCCCGTAGCATTAGCCAAAATTTCAGGGATGTGCTGGCTGGGGGCATTTCACTAGGCCTCAAAGTTCGAGTAATTTGTTACATCTCTCAGACAGTCAATCCTAAGACACTTCTCACATGGCAAACAGAATCAAAGGTTTTTAACTTCTTTTTGCAAGTAAGCAATTCTCCAGGATTTTGCAGGTTTTCATTCGACCTAACGAGCTGAGGAGGAGTTACACTGACCAATCCAGGGTGGTGCGAATGGATGGTCTTATTATTTTGATTTGAAGTTGATGGCATTGCCTTTGACAGAAGGCAGAAAAGCCAAGTTTTAGAAGTACATCCAATGCCAGAAATTTTTCAGTTTACGAGATTCTTAATCCCGGAATTCATCCATGAACTTCTCGTGGAACTCCTTGAACTTGGATATGATCGCTGGTATTTTGTCCTCCTGTGGCAAAATTGTGCATCTAAAATGCCACGTTCCAGGAACCTGAATTCACATCACAAGATAAGTCAACAGAATAATATCAGTAAGAACTCAACAGTGTTTTGAACCAACAAGAGCCTAATTGTTTTCGGAAATGCCATGCATTTGAGATAAACCTACCTGCCCAAATCCAGAACCAGGAACAACAACAATTCCAGTAGCTTCAAGAAGGCGGCGGGCATAATACGCATCTGGGGCAGTACCAGCTGCTTGGGCAGCTCCAATTGCCTTCTGGGGCAAATAGATGCGAGGGAAGAGATACATCGCACCCTCGGCCTTGTTGCATGTTATGCCTTCTAAGCTGTTGAAGGCTTCTTCCAAAGCCTGTGTAAAATGGAGAGGACCAAACAATGAGAAGGGGCTTGATACTTCAAACAGTAGCTTAGATTAGAAGAAAGTTATTTCCACAAGCTATGTTTGTGTATCTGAGTGTTACTTTATTAGCACTAAACGCCAGTAACAGTATTCTGGATTTTTTTTCCATGTTTTGGCATAATACACAGGTGAAGCAGCAGCAGTTCTAAATTCACAGTTCCAGCAGTGAATATTGTTTACCACCATTACAACAAGTGAGACAAACCTTTGCACGTCGAGCCAGAGAGGAGAGGATCCCGTCTTTCTCTACCATGAAGGATTCATAGGATTCATCCCCAGCCTGTGGAAGAAGCAACCTTGTAAATTACTGCCATAATTTAACTTAATAATTGCTTTGCGAACAAGCTATCAGACCTTCGGTGGGTTCATTATGAGGCTAGCGAGTATTTGGCCAGACACGTTGGAACACAGGTTTACTGATGCCACCTTGTAAATTTGTTCCCTTACATCAGCGCTAAATCCAGTTACTTCCATATAGCCTCCTCGTTTTCCACATTCTCCGTAGTAACCTAATTGTATAAACAGTAAGATTTACCATATGCTTGGAGATGCAAATACAAATAACTGAAGAATATAATTACCTTTCGAAACTGATTGGAATGATACTAAAGGAAGATCATCATCTGTGTATCCCATTGATCGTGCGATCTTTTTGAAAGAATGGAATTTCTTGTCTTCTACATATATGTTTTCTTGGTACACCTTTCAAGGAATGAATCAACAAGTGAGCTTACAAGACCTACCCAACTCACAGGAAGTGTTCAAATAGCTCATCAAAACTCAAATATTTCAAGCCCTCGCATACAAAAAGTGCTGAACTCACCTCATCTGCAAGAAGAACAAGTCCTTCATTTTTGCAGAATTCGACAATTTTCTTTTGATTTTCCTCAGCAAGAACCTGATGAAAGTAGAAACGGGATAAGTAACCACTCCAAGACCATGATTCTTGATGGTAAAAAGGAAGTGAAGGTTTCTTCTAAAGTATCTATTCACCATGTTCCAATAGACAGAATTGATATCTTATGAAGTAGATTTTTTTATGCAAGGTATTGGCCTTCTGTAAATGTATGATAAGTTAATAAATCATAACCACCTGCCCAGTTGGGTTCCCTGGATTTATAACAACAAGTGCTCTAACAGTGATACCCTTAGACTGAGCCTCCTCCAATTGTTTCTTAAGCTCATCAACCTCCAGTCCCCAACCTGTCTCTTCATCAAGGAAATAAGGAACCTGAAATTGGATATGTTCTGCATATTAAGTCATCAGACATGGGCATGCATCGCTGCAAGTTTGAAGGATTCCTAATAATATAATGCCAAAACCACATTATGTACAAAGCAAAACCAATGGGTGATTATCACTTCATTGTAAATTTAAATTGAGTTGAACCCAAAATTCGACAAAGGATATAATTCAAAGCATTGCCTGGATTTGTTGCTCTAAACAAGAAAAACATAATTGTATAGCGTTATAAGCATTGTCATAGTACATACAAGAGAACCACCATGGAGAGCAATTGACGCGGAGTAGAGCGGGTATTGCGGAATAGGGCAGAGAATGCCATCATTCTCAGATCTTATCAATAATTGCATCATCATGTGCACCTAGGTGAAAAAGAAATTACACTGGTTCAGTGAAGGCACATTATGTAGAGATGGGAAATTAAGGGTAACTGGCAAAAAGAGTATCCTAATTGATCATAAATTATTAATTAATGGTAATCAGTTAATGTTGATTATAGATTATCTTTTCAACATACTGCTGGGCTTGCTCCATCTGTTAGGAATATGTTATCTCCACTAGCATGAAAACCATCACGGGCAGCAATTCCAGCAGCAATTTCATCACGCAAACCCTTTATACCCTGAAATAGAGGACCACATGAATGACGAAGCTCATGAAACTATGACAGATTTCATCAAACAGTAAATGAGTACCTGACTATGGCTATAGGCTCCTGTTGCTCTTCCTGGGATCTTGTCTAGAATTTGCCATGATCTTTCTATAGCATCTGAACTGTATGCAAACATAAATCAGTATACTAAAATTTGAAAAAAAAATTGAGTAGAGTAGCCAGCATACTACTTATTCGCCAATGCTCCACAGGTTGTTTATTAGAATTAGATAGGCGCATAAGTTATTAGCATGCAACAATTGTCAAACAATTTACAGTAATTACTTTCCATTGATTAAAAAATACAAAACGATCAAGTTAATGCAGGCACAACAGATCATAAGAATCTTAATAGCTACCCTAACAGACTACAGATTGAGTTCTCATTTCTCACCCCTCAATGTATGCATTACAATAAAGTTTGACACTAATACGCTTGTAGTCATCTAAGATTAAACAGTTTGATATACCTGTACAGAGCATGAGTTTCACTTTTATCCAGCAGAGCTGGATGATCACATAACGACAAGACCTGGAAAAAGCAACACGGGCTAGTAAGAAGCCTTGGAACTTGCAGTCATTCAGCCAAATTAGAAACCAAGGAATATAAACTCACCTCTCTGAAAAATGTAACTGGCTGCTGGCCAAGAGATTGGGGATTTCCAATGTTGCAATAAAGTATCTGACATTAAATATATGGGTGCAGGTAAATATATTGATATTTGATAATTGATTATTAGATTTTATTTATTTATTTTACCATAGAGAATACTTCATGTGATCAAAATACAAACCTCGTCAAAAGGAAGTGAGTCTGGGTTTTTCTGTAATTCTTGTTGTAAATTCTGCAGAATAAAATGTAGGTCATAATCCAAGTTCCTAAGGAAGTCCTAAAACTAAAGAGATAGACAATAAGAACTACTAATAACAGATTTTGCACTTTGCAGATTTCAGTAAAGTAATAGAACACTAGCGAAAGAACCGATCACTGTAGGAGTACAGTTTGACTGCTACAATCAGGACAAATGATATGATGAAAAATATTCAGGACAATAAACTATATCAGACAAACTGAATGTTCAAGATCATATTGGACTAGCCACAGTCCATCCCATTGAAACATTAGAGCATTAGTAATCACATAGCATCAGCCACCACATTGGATAATTAGATCCCTATTTCTCCCATCATGAACCAAGAAAGAATGGTGTCGACCAATCGGCAATATGACTTCTGCAAAGAAGCTCTCAGCTATGCCACTAAAACCCCTACCGAATCTCTGCATTTCCTGCTTATGCAATATGAGTTGATGTACATGAGACAGATTCCACGCACCTGAGCATGTGTAACAATCTCTCCACGGACAGCATATTCACACTTCAACACCTGAAGCAACAGAACAAACCAGATTAGATAGGACGATGCATTGTGAACCTTCAAGCACAAGTTCCAGCTATCTAGCATCCCATTGCTGCTGAGAAGTACACATCTCACTTTTACCATCCTTCAGCAAATCGCAAGCTGAAAACACGCTTACACGACAAGCCAAACAAGCTGAAGGAACCGAATCGAAGAAGGGGGAGGGGAGGGGTGGGGGGGATGGATCGTCACCTTGGGGTTGATGGTGTCGAGTGACACCGGCGCCGCGCCGGCAGCCGCGGTCGACATGGCCCTCACCATGGCGGAAGCCATGGCCAGCGCCGCCGCCGCCGCCGCCGGCGGGGATGGCGCCGAGGGGGCAGCCCCGGCAGACGGCGCGGCTGATCTGGTGGCGGCCGCGCGCATCGAAGCGGCGGAGGAGGTCACCGCGCGCCGCGCCCGGTCGGCGACGAAGCGGCGCATGGTGGGAAACGCGGCGGCGGCGGCGGCGGCGAGGGGGAGAGATCGCGACCGGGGGGAGCACGAGGCGGAGGCGTGATTTGCTGTTTTTTTTTTTGGATTATTATTTATCTAAGCGGGTTTTGCGTCCCCTGCAAGAAAGAAAAAAAAAAGACACGAACACGAAATTACTTGACCAAAAAGACAAGGCGGTTAAATTTGTTCTTATGTCGTTTTAGTTTACATTTTATTTGTAGTAATTTGAAATTTGATTTGAATTCAAATTCAAACTTCGCAGCAGCAAAAAGATAGTACGTGAATTTCGATAACGCATATGAAACCGTGCCTTTTCCCTTTGCATATATGCGCACTTTACGCCTCACCGTACAGTGACCTATAACTATAAGGCTATAAGAATCGGGGTTGTTTGGTTCATGACCACATGTTGCCACACTTTGCCACACCTCAAGTTAGGCAGCTTTGACTAAGTTAGCCAGGCGTTTGGTTCATTGCTACACTTATGGCAAGATTTTTTTTATAGCACTTTGGTCTCACATGTCATTGTCTCAGAGAAGTGTGGTAATGTTATAGATTGCTAGCCAAAGTGTGGTGCCAAATTTGTTCGTCTAACTTTAGGCAAGCTTGGAAAAAAAACTATGGCAACCCTAGACAATGTAAGTATATGAACCAAACAGCCCCGAAATTTCTTAATTCGACTTCACTATTAGTCACCACATGGTCCACATACCATTAAGAAATTTTGGCTTAGCCCAAATCCTTCCTAGTAGTGGCCTATATTTTTTAAAAAAAAAGAAAAACGATTCGGTTTGGCAAACAACACTACAACAGGTAAAATCTCAACTAAAACCTGAAAAAAGAGACTTTTTCAATATCTACAGTCTGTCAATAAAAATTACTCTTTATTTTGGTTTTTCATGCACTTTGTTTTCTTCCGTTTCGACCAGGCCGGACTCCATCGTCCCCATGGCTTGCGGCCCATATGATGGCCATGATGGGCTGTCGGCCCATCCTAAGTCACATGCTCCCTAGCAAAAAGTACTTACTGGCTGCCCGCCGGCGACGGCTTCCTCCACCGTCCCACGGTGTACGGCCAGTCGGCCACTAATTAAACATCGTTCACATGGTATTACGACCTGTGGCACAAAATCATATGTTTTCTGATCTAAATGTTTCACAAAACCTCACCTTTATTGAAATCTTGATTAACTTCATCGTATCTTAAACATTTTTTTAAAGTAATGAAGATTTAAACTATTCCAAGTCAAGAACTTAATAATTACAAATTTCATATAAACTCTATGGTTTAGAATTTTAAGTAAATTCACGCTCAAATGTATAAGAGCGGGAGTTTGTGAAACTTTAGAATCATAATAATATATAGTGTTAAGTGTTGCATGTCATAATACATGCGTTTTCTCCAACTTTGAATATAAAATATGAGGTTTTCTAAAATTTACTTAAACTTAAATGTAAAATTATACTCCCTCCGTCTCAGAATATAGCAACTTAGTACTGGATTAGACGCATCTAAGTACTATGAATCTAGACATGTCCCCCATCCAAATTCATAGTATTAGATGTGTTCTATCCCATCCGGTTTTAGGTTGCTATGTTCTGGGAGGGGACGGAGAGAGTACACATCATCGATTGCCTCTCGCGGCCTCGCCCGCACGGAAGAGGCGCGGCCCGCTGGCTACCTCCGCAAAGGGTACACGTAACGACCACCGCACGCGTCGTTGCTAATCGGTGCGCCACGAGACGAGACGAGACGCGACGCGCGTCGTGGCTTGCCGGCGCCCGGCGCTCGTCTCGTCCGTACCGTCGCGCCTCCCTGTCCTCCTCCCGGCGGCGGGCGTGTGCACGTGGACTTAGCCGCCGCCCGTACTTTAGCCCAAAAAAGAAGAAGAAAGAACACGCCGTGATTCCCAGGCTGACCAAGCACCAGCTAGGCTCACTTTATAAAATTCATTCAACGCAGCAGCCGTCAGCAATCCCCATCTTTCGAGTTCGTGTCATCGTGTGTGTTTCTTCTGCTACAGCCTACTACAGCTCTCTCTGGAATGAGAGGCACCACTTGACACAACACAAACCCTATGTATGTAGTAGTAGTAGCTTGCATCGTTCAGTTACTGCCAACGACAGCCAATCTCTGCGAGCATTACTACGTCTTCGCTGGATTTGGATAGTGTACTCCACATCATGTTTCTTTTCCTTTTCTTTTCTGGCACCGGTGCACGGCATTCTTCTAGTTGGCGCATCTCGGTGTGTCCATACCAAATTAGCAGGTATTTTTTTTATGTCATCTAGACGAAAAAAAAGCTATATATTATAAAAAATTATTCATTTACATTATCCTTCATACACTACCAACATGATTTATTTTTCTCAAAAGTGTAAAAGGATTACTCGCTAATATATTAGAAGAATACATGTTTTGTTACACAACACAATCGGCTAGACATGCCTATGCCGAGGGAGAGAAAACCACTCTAACGACCAACCGCGAAAAGGAAAAAAAAAAAGAAAGACTACTGCGAAAAGAAAAAAAACTACTTCAATAAAGAAGATAGTACTTAATTGCACATGTCCAATGCCTACTGAAAATTCACAAATTTCGAACATATACAAGAAAATGTCATACGTTCGTAGACAAGCCTTGAATCGAAGTATCGAACCATGCGATGTTCGAATCATAAATTTGGGCTTAGAATAATTTATAGGTTTCATCTCGATCTCTATTTTTTTTGCGGGGTCATCTCGATCTCTATAATCAAACAACTAAACCAAAATAAAATAAAATAAAATGGGAGAGGAGGATACCTTGCTTTTGTCAACTTCTCCAATAAAACAGGACGAAAAAAAATTCCAAATCGCTTGAATTTGAAATATAGAAGGTGGAAGAGGAGAAGGGGACGAATCTCTCCTCTCTCTTTTTGAATGCAAAGAGAATCCTATATTCCTATGCATACAAGCTTCCCGTGCACACTAACTAGCAAATGTCACGAAAAAATTTTAAAACAATATGACATGTACTCTTAATAGTATTACACATATCTACAAAATCTTATATTCAAATCCATTATATTTTAGCCGTAACAAAAGACAGTTTTAAGAGTAAAAAACTGTCAGAATTTTGTTTTTTTTGTTACAGCTAAAATATAATGAATTTGAACATGAAATTACATAGATAGGTGTAATACTATTGAAAGTATGGCTTTAATTTTTTTCTAGAATTTTCTATAATATTTGTTAGTTAGTGTGTATGGAGTGTGCACGAGAAGCTTGGGTTCCGTGCGCAGGAGAGAGAGAGTGTGTGTGTGGAATCCCTTGAGTGTTATTGGCTAGAAGCTCGGTAACAATGCCAAGCCTTGGTGTCAGGGTCTTGACGCTAACCCCTTGTTACATCAGTCTCTAGCATGACTCGACTGTCGTCAGTATTGTGATTTAGCATCAGGCCAGGTCTATAGTATCGACAAATTTAACCTCGCTGCCAATTAACTTGGCTCAGAGTTAGGTATTTGTTTTCGTAATACGTTCTGTAGAGGTATATTTGTAAAATAAGTTTGACAAAAGAACTACGGCCGAGTTTAGTTTCAAACTTTTTCGTCAAACTTTCAACTTTTTCATCACATCAAAACTTTCCTACACACACAAACTTTTATATTTTCTTCACATCGTTCCAATTTCAACCAAACTTCTAATTTTGACGTGAACTAAACACACCGTACCACTCTTGCATCGTCAGTTACTGTTAATACCAAGGAGGCAACGACGACAGCTTTGACGTTGGATCGAGCAGTTAGGCAATAATGCTCCAATCTCTGCGAGGATTACGTCCTCGTTGGACAAGAGTACACGAGCAATAATTTTATGAACTTGTTCACGCCATTCTACATTTCTGCTACTAGCTGCTCATCTCGGTGCGAGTCCATACCCAACGGAGCAGGTACTTGATGTCCTCTTGATGCAAAAATAATAGGATTAGCATATGATACTGCTACTAGTAGCACTTATCATGTAAGATGATGTCATGCCAAGCAAAGACTAATCGACCAAACAGGCTTTGTGACTTTGACCCATCATTGGCGTTATTAGCTGCTTTAATTATTGCCTAATATCCCAGAAAACAAAAAAGGCTGCGGTCTTGGGACGGACATCCTCGCTGGAATTCAGCCTTGTGCTGCCCATTTCAGGAATTCAGAGGCGGCTGCTGTACTGCAGCATTTTATCTCCTTGTTTATCTGCACATGCCTGCAACTTTGCCTCATGCTTGATTAATTTCAGGGTAAACTAAACACAAGGAAATCAATCGAGGACAACCTCTGTCGAAGCTAGCATGTGTACAGGGTATGCGTACCTAAAGATTCACTTGGAAGTTCTGAACGTTTCCAACGAATGCGTACTACAAGAATCTCAAGTACAAGTAACTACTTTTTTTTTTGAAGGGTATTTTTTACCCGGCCTTTATATCCAATCGGATATATGAGCCTATTTGGCACAGCTCTAACTCCTAAATTAGAAACTTAGTCTATCAAATAGGGAACTTAGCCCTCAAATAACCCAGTCTGAAATTCGCTCATATGAAAATTTAAACTCAAAACCTTGGGTGTTGCTCAGATCACTACAACCACTAGGTTACATGCTCTTTCATTACTAGTTCAGCTTTGGTTCCTCATGGTGGCAGTAGTATTATTATTATCTCCATGCAATTTTCCAAGGATTAATTGAAGCCAATTTCTCATGTTTCAAGTATAGTTGCTTTCTGATTTTTTTTTTAATCATATCCTTCTGAAATGTACCGTAGCCGATGTCAGTTTCAAACCCCATATCGCGAGGATCATTCTTTCTGTGTCAGGATGCGACTGAAATTGGAACTGCATAGCATATATGTATGGTCCATATATATGTTTTCAGGAGCATTACTAGCCGCCGAAGAAATATGTTTTCTTTGAAATGGAGGGATTAATAAGAAGCCTGAAAAATTAAAATCCAAACAGCTTCCTATTATTTCACAATCATTATTTCTTCAGGCTTACTTGTGTCCACATTAATAATTGAGATACTTAAGCTCCAGCCTCCAGCGTGTAAGCAAGTCTAACCTTCTGAAAGTGACCAGTTTGGATAAGGATTATCGCAATTCTTAGCCTCTTCGAGATATATTGAACAAACATGTTCAGAATCTCAACTTAATTTTGCCTGTTGCCACATCTTTAGAATCTTCTTTAGTTTAGAGGGCAACCTCTGATTATGAAATATCTAGAAAGCTCTCCCTTTTAATCTTTCTTCAGATTGAACGAAAGCTCTATTGGATAACATGGTTGGTAAAAGAGGTAACATATACCATTTCCATGCAACAACTTAATCTCATATGAATGAGGAAAGAATCTTTTGATTTTGTGAACGCGGAGTAGCTGCAAAAGAGAGAATCAATCGAAAGATGAACAAAGCAAGCAAAAAAGAAATGGGAAAGAACTTTGTGGATGATGTACATGTATTCGAAGAGAAAAAAAAAGTGTGTATTTTTATCACCGATGCTGATGTGTTTGTCCTTGTGGTCTGAATTCTGACGAAGTGCTATGAGCCTATGAACGCGACGCCTCTGATATCTATCCATTGGTACCAGTACAACGCTGCTGATGAACAAACCGAAATTTTCTTCTCACAAAAAAAAAAAATTTCCTGTGGCGTCACACAGCAAATCACTACTACTAGTAATTTGCAAGTGATTAGCTGGACTATCTCCATTCCTCCAGTTCTTTGAAGTCGCTGGCTTTGCTGTTTGCTGCTTGTTTGGCCAACTGCTTTGCAAAACCATGCTTGCTGCTAACTCAACTATCTTACCTCCCAGGTCAACTAATTTCTTTTCAATTCGAAGCAACTGAAAAGCAAAGCAAAGCAAAGCATAAGAAAAGAAACACAATTATTCAGAAAACAAAACCCCCCTGGCTCGATCATACGAGGCTGCACTGGATTTTTCCGGGGTGGTTGTTCAGACTGATTAGTCGCTTCGAACTGAAAAATGCAAAGGAATGTTTAGCGAGTGCATCAGGTGGGACAATGGTGGTTGGTGATGAACTAATGGTACTTTGCACACACATCTTGAGTTGGGGAATAGGATGCACACATGTTGTTCTCAGCTCATGATCCTTTCAAATCTGCAATTTTGGCCTGTACAGTTCAGGTCCCTAGCTTCTTCTGCAGATGCTGCGTTTTTGAGGCAGGGATGTGATGATGCGACAATTTTGACACTGGGGCAACTAGTGGTCAAATGACAGAGAAGAACAAGACAAAATGTTAGGCAAGGTGATTGTACATTTGTACTGGTAGTAGTACTCCTCTACTTACAGTTACAGTTATTACAGGTAGTGTGCAACAGAAGAGACAATAGTAGCAGTAACTGAATAACGGTCGTTGCCCGTTGAATGCGATGGGAGTGACTGAAACAGAAACTACTGATACTCTCATCGTTTAGCCTAAAGCTGAAACGGTTTTTCATTAACTTAAAAAAATAATTTTTGAATATATGTACCGCTCCGCCCCAAAGAAGTCTAGGATTGGATTTTTATTGAAACAAAGAAGAACATGATCTTAGTGATTTAAAAGCTAATGCTGAAATATAAATTACAAAAAAAATCCATAAAATCAATTTTTAAAATTTAAATTTTTGCAGCGGCTTATAAGCCATAGAACAAATGGTAGTGGGAGCCTGAGTTAACTAGCGAGAAATAAAATATATGTGCAGCAGTGCAGGTAAGAACTAAGAACAGCAGAATGTATATCCTCAAAAAAAAAAAAAGAAAAAAAAGAACAGCAGAATGTATCCAAACTGTAACTTTTTTTTGCCTTGTCTCTGGGAAGTCCATGTTCTTTCTATCCACATATATGGGACATGTACATTGGGTATCTATAAGAATCTGTACAGTTTTCTTTTTTTTTACCTCTATAAATTCTGAAAATTACAGACGTGGCGAACAGGAGCAACCGGGACAGTAGCAAAACCTGTGATGACGGCACACAAAAGACGGCACAAAAAAAAGTTGGAAAAAAAAAGAAGAAAAAAGAAATGGAAGCTACGTGACGCAGCGTCAAGAGCTTGGATGCGGCGACTTCGCCGGCGAGCTGGTCTCGCCGCCGGCGGCGAGGCCCATCTCGATGTCCCTGTCCGCGTGCTCGTGCTGGTGCGGCGGTGGGGGCGGCGACGCGCCGCCACACCCGAGAAGCCGCCGCAGTCCCCCCCGCACCCTCGCCGCGTCCACTGCCGGCGCCGGCGGCGACGGTGGCGTCGCAGTCGTGGGTGGCGAGCGGTGCTGCTGCTGCGATTGCGCGCCGCCGGTGCTCACCTCGTCCTGGGAGCCGAAGAAGAGGACGTTGGTGGGGAAGTTGGGGGACTCCGGGTCGGCCTCGGGCGGCGCCACCACCGGCGGCGGCGCGGCGGGCGGCGGCTCGTCGACGGCGGGGCAGCGGCAGAGCGGGCAGGTGGAGTGGGACTTGAGCCACATGTCGACGCACGCGACGTGGAACCCGTGGCCGCACCGCGGCAGCACGCGCGCCGTCTCCCCCGCGGCGAGCTCCGTGATGCACACCGCGCAGTCCACCGCCTCCTCCCCTTTCCCCACCACCCTGCACGGCAGCTTCGCCATGGACGCCTCGTCGAGCCCGCCGTCGTAGCACCACGCGGCGTCCCCTGACCCCGCCGCGCCTCCCCCGCCGCCGCCACCTCCAAGCAAGAACCACAGCCTCGCCGCCACCCCGCCCTCCGCCGGCGGCGCGCCGCCCCTGTACCTCTTGGCGCAGACGAATATGTAGAAGCAGAGCACGAACGCCAGGAACACGGCCGCCACCGCCGCCATCATCGTCGTCGCCGCCGCCACCGTCGTCGCCGTCACCGCCATCAATCAAAATCCCTCCCTCCAAATGCAAAACGTTCTTGCTCCAACCTCTCTCCCTGTTGTTGCAAGCTTCTTGGTTGGCGCGAGCGAGGAAGATACGAGATATAAACTAAATTTTAAGTTGGATTAAGGTAAATGGCACGCGTGGTGGCTACTTATACGGAGGCGAATTGGAGAGGATAAGAGGAGGAGGAGGAGGAGGAGGGGTTTGGAGGAGAAGGTGAGCGAACTGTGGAGGGAAAGCTCGGATGGCGACCGGTTTTGAAAATGTTGACGCGAACGAGACCCATTCCGGCCGCTCGCCGGGTTCGTTGGACCTCGCTCCCACGGCCATCTCCGTCGTCTAATCCCCCCCGGTGATGGGATGACGGAGCCAGAGACCCTTCACGCGTAGGGCTGAATTAACAGGAGTTCAAATATTTTCACAAGTTAAATAGTACTCTCTCCGTTTCACAATATAAGACTTTCTAGCATTACCCACATACATAAAGGAATATGAGCAATGCTAGAAAGTCTTACATCGTGAAACGGAGTAAGTATTATTTTCAAATTTATAATGAGATTATGGGTATATGGATCAAGGTTCTCTGTAGTCGAAGTCACATGATTTTGTCACTATCTCACTGACATATGGACCCGATGGTCCCTGGACTTACATGTTAGTGATAAAGACACCGTACATTTGGCTGCATAGGATTTTAATCCGTCAGACATGGGGATCAAGTTCTAACTGCCCCCATGCCTATTTCCGTCCCTGTTCTGACATGCCTCCGCGACTATTGCACCAAAGTTATAAATCATAAGCCGCGGGTTAGGTCGGTAACCCGCTTAGACTAGAACAGTCATCGACAAAACAAGTCAGATTAACGATCAACTCTGATACCATAAAAACGTAGAAATCATAAGTTTTCATATTGCTTCATCCTGTTTTGCCTCCTGGGTTTGTGCGGGGACAAAATGCAAGATCAAAGGGAGAGCACATTTGGACGTTCTCAGCTGCCTTTCCAGGAAATGTGGACCGTATGCCGTGAGCGTGTCAAGCATCTCGTCTCTCCTGGACCCCCCAAGCCGATGGATAGCTTGATACTGATTTGATCAAATATCAATCCAATAATGTGTGTGTTTTGCTTCCAATCTGATCGATGGAATTATCTGGTTGCCAAGGCAGGGCAAACCCACGGGCAGCTTAGGTTCAGGTTCAGGTTATCAAAAATTCTGAAAATTCGAGGACCACACATGCAGCTTAGGTTCAGGTTCGGTATAGCGGTTTTTTTGTGCTGTTGTTGTTCAACGGTGTGTGTTCCTCTTTGCTTGCAATACATGTCTCTTTCGAGGCCTTTCGCTTGCAATTTGGATACATGCGTTTTTGGGAGCAAGCATGAGTAGCAGTAGTACTTCCTCCGAGTGTAGCAGTAGGACTTCCTCCGAGTTGATAATACTTATCGTTTTGGACAAGAGCACGATTTTAAAAAAATAACTTTGACTATTATTTTCTATTATAATATGTAAAAAAGATTATATATTTGTTAACATTTTTTTTAAAAAAAATAAAAATATTTTATAATTAAAGATTTTAACGTTTAACAATACTTTCATTTAAAACGACCAATATTATCAGTCCCGAGAAAGTATTAGTAGCTGACCAAGTTGGCCAACGGCCTCGACGTTTCCGGGAAGCGACATGGATGGCTGGATTGCAAGTGAGCGTCGTCCTGCCTGCCTTATCTAACTTGATTGAAAAGTCAAGGAAGGTTGATCTACTAACACTAATCCAAACCGATTTGGATGTACTGATTTGATTACAACATGCCAAGACATCACAGGCTTCTAAATGGTTAGTATTAAGCTTCATTTAAAGCTGAAAGCTGAAAAGAAAGTCCATGTAAGACTAAAAACTTTCAAACTTAGGAAGAATAGGTCAATAGACCTTAAAATATTTTAGGGGCTATACCCTCAGGCAGTCATGAGATGAAGCTAACAACAAATACATATCATATACCGAACAGTACTCCGTCCAACCCAGAATATAATAATTAACTTGAAGTTTGTTTTAAAAATCTTATTCAAAGTTTGAGATACATGGACTTTTTCGTTTAAATGAAGCAGCAGCAGCCAACAGGTAAGTTAGTTGTAACTTCACGTGATCAATCTCAACTTAAAAAAAAAACTAATGTGATGAGTAGCCAGACTAGCCACGCTCACAATAACGGTAGTTACCTACATGTACTCTATCCATCCCATTTCAAGTGTAGTTAGAGTTTTGTGTCAAACGTTTCACCGATCGCCTTATTTAAAAAAATATATAAAACAAATTTAAAAAATAAGTTATGCATAAAGTATTATTCTTGCTTTATCATCAATCTAATAACAATAAAAATAATAATTATAGAAGAATTTTAAATAATATGAACGGACAAACGTTAAACATAAAAGCTCACAAGTACACTTAAAATGGAACGGAGGGAATACTACTACCCTCCGTCCCAAAAAAAAGACAAACCCTGGTTTCCGTGCCCAACGTTTGACCGTCCGTCTTATTTAAAAAAATTGTGAAAAAAATTAAAAAGACAAGTCACGTATAAAATATTAATCATGTTTTATCATCTAACAACAATGAAAATACGAATTACAAAAAAATTTTATATAAGACGGACAGTCAAAGTTGGACATGGAAACTAGGGTTCGTCTTTTTTTTTGTGACGGAGGTAGTACTATCAAGTAGCAGTACCCAGTGGACGGCCTACTACTCTACCAGAACCCTCTCTGGCAGTTAACTGACCACAACAACACACCTGTAGCAATGTACGGCGAAACTGCTGTTCGCTCATCATCCATATCCTGCCTGTGTCCTGTACCGGCGTACCACCACGTAGCCAACCCAGCCCAACCCAATCCACACATCCAGATAACGCAGGTACCAAACCCATGCCAAATTGCCAAGTCGGCCATTCCGTGTGTGCATTTGGTCCCGTCCCGTCCTGTCCTGTCCCGATCCGACCGGTCCAAGCCAAAACGTAGTATGTTCGCTGCACCTAGCCTCCAAAATCAGCAGCACACACGCAGCGGCGCGCGTACGGAGAGGAGCCGCCGGATTCACCGGCGCGCGCGCGGGCGGCGAGCGAGACGGCGACGGCGCGGGGGGGCCCTGGGAAGTTTGTGATGATTTCGTCGCCGATTTGGACCCGGGATATGGGCGAGCCGTCCGGGAGTTGGGTTGGGTTGATGCGGCGAAAGTTGTGGCACGCGCCACGCAGGACATGATGGCATGGAGTCCTCGCTTTTCAAACTATCAGGGTCAGGGTTACCGTATCCCGACAGTAAGTATGGTTATCGCGCGGTAACCATGACAAACCGTATAAAATTTATCGAAACTTTAATTTGTTTTTAAAATTTATTTGATTTTAAGAAGGTTACCGTGATTTTTCTTTTACTGTAACCCACGATAACTGCGTGATTACGTGAGGTTTGGGAAACACCGTGGACCTCGCCTCCTCCGTGGATTGCTGCTGCGTTTGACCGACTGACGCCTTCAAAAAAGGTTCAAAGTGGTGGTGCTTTTTTTTTTTTTTTTTGGTGATTCCGGGCGGTTGGATCTCGTGTTTCTAGACGGCGATAAGAAGATGTCATATGCGACGGCCTTTTGCTTCTTCTTTTTTTTTTTCACTTTGTTGGGAAGTTGGAGCCGGGCTCTGAGTTCATTGGCAGCAACAGGATCATATGATGACCTAGAGGCTGCAGTAGCGCACGTTTTGGAATGTAGGATTTGGACGGAAATAAATGGAGCGCGCACGTGTACACTTCGGTACATTCTGCTTACACACGTACACGTACTAGGTGTCAAGCTAGGGTTGCTCGAGTTTGATTCTTAACTTTGGAAACCTATATATGAAATCGATCGATGCAGGCAACTTGGTTACTGTAATTTAATTTCGATTTCAGTTGCAGTGATAATCTCTTTCAATCTTTGCTTTACCTAAACAGCAAGACGGCCACTGTCTTATTATACTTTTAATTACATTTACATATGCTTTTAATCCAACAGGATTACGTGAGTTGGGCAATGGGTTATGGGTGTCCTCACCCTGCAGCGCTTTTGTGCTGCAGACAAGCCGACAAGGCATCCCTTCTACGGGACCAGATTCAAGCACGAACCAGCGCGTCCGGTCGGCCAGCACAAACATTTTTGTTTTGTAATTTGCACTACTAAATATGCTTTGCCCATTTGATCTGACGTTTTCGCCGAGCAATCACGAAGGAGTCCTACTAAGCTAAGCTAGGCCGGCCACTTGGCGACATGCATGTGTTGCACTTGCATACCAGCGAGCTAGTACGGGTTCTTCTTCTCTACCGGCTGATTGGGGGAAAAGAGGGAAGGAAATATAGGATGATGATGTTGTCTGGTAGGCACGTGGATTAGAGCAAATTTAATAGTATAGCTAACTACTGGCTTCAAATTATATATAGTTTAATTCATACAATAGTTATCTATACATATATACTACACAATTAGTATATGGTCTCACATATTATACACACATGTATCTTGGAGTTCATGCCGCAGCTGGCTACACATCTGTAGCCCGCTGCTCTCTTATATCCTATTTTATATCCTTAAAATATGATTATAGCTGGCTTGTAGTCTGCTATTGTACCTACAGTTAAGGGGGTGATTAAAGTTGATGATCTTTTCATCATGAAGGATGGAGGGTAGGAGCATGATTCTCCATTGACAAACGAGACTAAACTACTAAAATCATGATGATGCCATGGTTTCTCAAGCAAAATGCGAGTAAAATCGGCTGCCTTCTTTGGAAGCGTGTGTGGTGTGTTAGTGGAGAGTGACAAATAACTCTATGACGACAACCCATCAAATTGTCAATCAAATTCAGTATAAGTTTGGTTGTTGCAGCTTGGCCGGCACAAAGCACGTTGTAAGATTGTTGCCATGAGATGGAAGGTGGACTGACGTGTAAACATATTTACAGTCAGAAATGTATAGTTTTTCATTTTACTTCAGCTTTTGTTGTGTACTTAAACTCCTTCTATTAATATAACGCCAAGCAACCTATTTGGCCGTTCGAAAAAATAAATGACTCTATCCATCAATGTTTAAATTATGGTGCCAATAAATATTATTCTCTTTGTTCTAGATAAAACAAACTAGTATGTGATTAGACTCATTGTAGTCCTACGAATCTAAGCATACAGATTTGTAATACTAAGATGTATCTAAGTTGCTTTATTTTAAGACGGAATAGATTTGCAGTACTATGATATATGTCTAATTATGTCCTAGGTTCTTTATTATGGGCTGGAGGCAGTACGCCGTATACAGGGCTAGATAACGAGCCAGCTCAGCTCGTTTGAGCTCGTTGTCTTAACGAGCCAGCTTAGCTCGGCTCGGCTCGCGAGATGGCTCGTTAAGCTTGTTAGGCTCGTTAACGAGTTAACTATATCTTATTAATATTGTATTAATAATTTTAAATTTAACATTTTATTTTGTATTAACATAATAATAAACACTAACTAATATAGTACTCACTAAATATAAATAGTTTCGATGTAATTAAAAGACTAAGCACTAGTTAACAAACACTAAGTTCATGAAGATATAGTGATACTCGCGAGCTAGCTCGATAAGCTCACGAGCTAAAAGGCTAGCTCGACTCGACTCATTAAGACTACGAGTTCGATCGATACGAGCCGAGCTTGCTACGAGCCGATCCGAGCCACGAGTTTTGAGGTTTTTTGTCCACCCCGTATATGCGCTGAATGAGGGTGGGGGCTTTCAATATACACGAAGAAATAGAGTTATGCAGTCGATTTTCAGATTTCAGTAGTTGCACCGGTCAGTCTTTGCTTCAAACCACCCCAAAGCAGGCAAACACTGAGCGAAACTGGGGCCTTCATTCCAACAACCCCACTTGCACCGTTTCTTATTATTGATAAACTTGTTATTTTTGCAGTGTCTCTCTCCAGTCTCTACTGTTCCATTTCACGGCCTGGCCCGGTATGTTTTTGCCGCCAAGGGAGTTGGGCTGTACAAGGTGGGTTTAGGCACTTATAGGCCCATGAAAATGGAGTTGGACCTAGGAGAGTATCAGGCGTCGCTCTCTCTGCATGACTCGTTCTGCTCGACAAGCTCTTGAAACATTAGCACATGGCATGGGCATGCAATGCAAATAAGCAAGCAAAGGGAGAAATGGAGTTCAGAGATTTGTGGCAAACTTCAGCAGTACATGACCTTTGACGTTGGTGGCAAACTTCAGAATTTTAGAGATTTGTGTAAGACTATTGTAATGTCAATCATTGAATTCTTACTGAAGGAAGAATTGGACGGCTTGCCATGTTGGGGGAGCATAATTGCAGCGTTGATTAGTAGTAGTAGATTCCAACAGAGCATACTCCCTTCCGCCCAAAAAAAAAAAAAAAGACAAACCTTAGGTTTTCGTGTCCAACGTTTAATTGTCCGTCTTATATGAAATTTTTTTATAATTAGTATTTTCATTGTTGTTAGATGATAAAATATGATTAATACTTTATGCGTGACTTGTCTTTTAATTTTTTTCATAATTTTTTTAAATAAGACGGACGGTCAAACATTGGACACGGAAATCCAGGGTTTATTTTTTTTTTTTGGGATGGAGGGAGTACAGTAGAAAACAGTACCAAAAAGGAGGTGACCTGAATCTCTGAACCTGACATACATGCAAGCAGATGCAGCAGTGAAAGCTTTAAACTTGGAGCTTGAAAGCAGTGGACCTTGGCATGTTTGGTCCTTTGACCTTTTGACCCCCCTGGTCTGGGGTTGGCTAACCAAATTAACTGTTCTTGCCTGCTTCTGTTATTGATAATGAATGCCATGATCAGTTTTTTTTTTTTTTTTTGAAACTAGGATCAGATCATCAGAGTTCATAGGATCAGACTTCTTTCCCTTTCTTTCCTTGTTCATGTTGTCACCAGACACCAGGGTCCAGTAGGTAATCTAACTTCGTTATTGGCACCATCACATCTAATCTAGGAGTAGTTAGCTACCCACAACTAACTGAATTTCACATCCTTCAAACGCCTGAAATTCTCCAAACAGTCACTGTTCATGTTCGTCAGGATTGTTCAGTAGGTAGTCTAACTTCGTTATTGACCCTCATCACATCTAATTATCTACCCACAACTAACTGAATTGACACCCTACAAACGTCTGAAATTCTCCAAACACTAGCTGTTCATGGGCACAATTAAGTATGCCTTCTTATCCTATCTTAGCTTTGCTAAATACTATAAGAATGAATGGTTAGGTGCAAACAATTTTTTTAAAAGCTGACATTCTATTGGTCATCATCATTCATCATCAGCAGCAGAAGCAGAGTGCACGGATTGTCATCTTCACCCAACGTAGGCTATGTACTGCAACTACTACTTCGATGGTGAGTCTATATTATTGTCATATTTTTTTTTCAATGGAGTGTTCTGAATATCTCTGAATTAACATTTGCAACCAAATCGTGCAGGCGAGGTCAGCAGCAGATTCCAACCATCCGATTAAAGAACATGCTCTTGCTGACGAAAATGGAAGCTAAGCATGCATCACATTTGCAGCAATATCAGGAGAGAAAAAAGCACAACCCTTTTTTTCTTCTTGCAGGGTGGAGCTAGAATTTGATTATTGAATCTAGCTTGTCCATTGTGCAAGGAATTTGATCCTCTGACGTAACTTTTTGTCCGTGACTGGTCACTAACATGTGGTCCTATTGACGGTGAGGCCCACATGCCAGCGACCATGTTCATATGATGTTATGTCAAAGGATCTCTCAATCTATTGTGCAAGGCTACCTGTACTAAGGTCATATTTGTTTCAGCTTAAAATTATTGTAATCTAGATTATAGAACTAGATTACTATAAGCTAAATTATAATAAACCGATATAGAATAAGCTGCTAGTTGTTTGTTTCTCTGGATTATTAGTTGTTTGTTAGCTGTTAGCCACCCAATAATCTAAAAAAGCACCTTTAGAATGGCTTACCAACTTATAGTAATCTGACTTATAGATTCTATCATAATAAGCTATATATTTGTTTCAGCTTACTCCTTATAATTCAGATTATAATAATACTAAGCTGAATCACACAGGGCCTAATTGCACCTATGCCACGGCATTGGCAATATACAAATGGAAGAAGATGAAAGTAACTCATCTGAATTCTGAAGTCGAGAACAGCTCATGAGAGTGACAAAAAAATTTATGGATGAATGCGATGTAAACGGCTAATTGGGTGAGTCTGGCCACCTGTTAGGAAGCACAAAGCTGAGGTCAAATGCCAATTATTGCTCCAAACATATATACTTAAGTAATTACTATATAGAAGGAGAAAATGGGGTAAAAGAAAACAAGAAAAGTGAAATAAAGGATATTCATCCAGTTGTATATGCTCATCATTGCGCACGGCGCCATCATGCCGACTCATTGCCGAGAACAATATCTTTCAGTGTGCAGAAAGCCAAAGATCAGATAGTTCTCTCTTCCATTCCTTTATTTTCCAATTTTTCAAGTGATCGTCGATCAGATTTGCCTGTCTCTGCTAGTGATGGTGCCTCTTGCAGTAATGGACTAATGGCCTTCCCCTACTTGTTCATCACACCAGCAGAACATCATGGCTTCATTTCAGGGGCGGGACTAGTGTCGTATTTTAATAGGTTTTATTCAAAAGTTCGTGAAATCTTTTTAGATTCTTCTAGGAAAAACACATGAATTTTTTCGCTGGGAAGGCTGAAGGAGGCCAACCGAGTATATTAAGAAGGAATAAAAGTTACAAGAGAAAAAACATCAAAATGCACCAAGGTGCATTGCCACACACCACGCGCTACCACCCAAGCACAAACCGCTGAGGGTGAAATCTAGCACCAAACGACCCCCGCTAAGCGTGGCCGAACGCCGCTAGGCCTACGGCAACACCACATAGACGAGGCTCCGAAAACGATGCCAACATGGTGGTCACGACATCCAGGATGCCGCCATCGCCCATCTAAAAAGATGTGGTTTTCACCTAGAGAAGCTCGCCAAGAAAGGGAGAGGGTAACCCTCGACAATGCTCCAAGGAGATTACGACGCCCGAAGACGTAGCCGCTGCCGGCCCGGTGAACCACCGGACTAGGCTTTCGCCTGGGACCCTACAACCTTGACTGCAGATCGCCGTCCACCAACTCAGAACCACCACACAGACAAATGGCAGCACGTGGCATCCACCACACCGCACCGACGCCCCTCCGTCGGCCGACTTCAACGAACCACCACCCCTGAGAGCTGGCCCAGGACTCCTCCGTTCCACCACCCGCCGGCCGCCTCGCCAGATTTGGCCGAAGGAGAACCCGGAACTAGGTGGCATTACTTCGGCACCCTGAGCTTCCCCCACTGACGAGCTGCCACCTCAATCCAACCTAGAAACTCCCCGCAAAGAAGGGGAGGAGTTCCATGAAGGCCGAGGGTGCCGACCGGCAACGAGGAAGACGACCCACCGCCGCCAGCTCCCTTTGCACTGCCATCTGGCCACCGGTGGTGCTGCTGCTCTGGACCGGCGCCACCCGCCAGCGTCCCCGAAGTCCGGCCACCGCGCCTCACTTGGCCACCGCAACGGCATCCCAGCTGCCCGACCACCACGCCGAGCCGCCACCGAGGCCTGGACGACCCACCACGCCATGGGCTGGTGCTGGGCAGCCAGGCCGAGCGAGTGAGCGGGGGCGCCGCTGCCGCTCCGGGCAAGCTGTGCTGCCCGCCGCCTCCGCGCGCCTGCCACGCGACCGGGCTGGCCCCGACGAGCCGCAGCCATCCGCCACCCGCGCCCGCCGCTGACGAGCCGCCTCCACGCCGAGCCGCAGCCGTCCACCGCCTATGCACCCGTGCCGGGCCGGCCTCGCCGCAGCCGGCCGCCGCCTCGCCGCCTTGCCGTCGGCCGCCACCACGACCGTATGCCGTCGCGCAGATCCAGGCGAGGAAGGGCCGGATCCGGCCATAGGGGCTCCGGATCCGCCGCCTCCTCCCCACCTCGCCGCCGTAGCCGCCACGGACCACGCCGGTGGGGAGCTTCGTCGTCTTCGTTCTTCGCGCCGAGGAGGGAGACGCTACGAAGAGAAGAAGGCCTCGCCGCCGCCTTCCCTGCCCGTTGCCGACTTCGCCGCCGATGGGCTCCAGCGGCGGCGAGGTGGGGGGAGGGAGGGAGAGAAGGCGCAGGCGGCTAGGGTTTTTCGCCCCCGAGCCGCCCGACGCGAGAGCGACGCGGGGGGAGGCCTAAAAAACACATGAATTGAAGCAGCAACATTTGTCTAACCCTACATAAATGTAAAAGACAGGAAAGATGAAGATGAGCTCTTTGATAGCATCACATGGAACAAACAAAGCAAAATGAAAGTTTATTTTCATGTAAAATTGAGTCATAGGAATGCAACCATATGAATAAATTTTCCATCATCTCCTATGAATCAACGGTTGCATCTAAGGGTACAAGTGGGTCGATCCGTGAACCCACTTATAGTACAAATAACTGTGTAACCCATTATAAGTAGGTTTACGGACCGACTCACTTATACACCCTTAGTTGCATTTGAAAAACTCCTTTAAAAAATTGAATCCTTTGAAAATTTCTGTGGCAATCCCCAACTTTAAGGTGACCTTCAATATACGAGAATCCAAGCATTTTCGGCCAATCAAGGTTGTGTTTAGTTTCTGAAATTGGAGAGAAGTTTGGGGAAAGTTGGTAGTTTAGAAAAAAAGTTGAGAGTTTATGTGAGTAGGAAAGTTTTGGATGTGATGTGATATGATGGAAAGTTGGGAGTTTGAGGGAAAGTTTGGTGTAAACTAAACAGTGCCCAAGTGGTTAGGAGGGGTGTACTGAACTGAGAACTGTCCCACCATCATTGTCGCCAGAATGAAACCACACTGCTGTACCCATACTGATGCTGGTCAAAAGAGGAGCTCAAGTGCTGAGCTGCTGAAGAGCATGCTGCACACGCACGCACGGCACTGGAATGTTGGATCATCGCCCAATAATCATCAAAAGCGACGGCATGGACGGCAACGATTCGGTATGGGAGCCACGACTGCACAACCAGCACAAAAACAAAAACATAAAAAGTGACCCAATTTCTTCCACTAAGTACTCAACTCTTCTTCAACGTGTCATTGCTCACGCATTTCTCAGCACTTGCACAAACCAGTATTAACCTAAGCTGCCCACATTTGCATTAAATTGAATGTATAACCACCCCCAGCTTCAGAACTGACAGTTCTTAAGGGAAAAAAAAACAGTTTCTTGTCTGTTCTTCAGTAATCATCCTTTTGTCATTCAGAATTTCCCCATTTTTCTTGTTAGAAAACATGAGCCATCCTAGCTATCTACTAGAAGATTTGCTCTAACAACTCCAGAAAAACAATGTTGTGACTTTGTTAGTCTCTTCAAGGGACAAGGGTTTATGGGTGGGTGAACAGGTGAGCAGCCAGGTTGATCTCCACTTCTTTAATACCCTCTACTCCTTCTTCCTCCCCCCTGAATCTCTCTGATTCTTTCTTGCTGACAAACACAATCCATCAAAGAAAAAACAAACATTTCATCAGAGAGAGAGAGAATCTACTAGCCTACTACTATACAAAGTTGGGGGGAAAGGGAGAGATTTTTGTTCATAGTTTGGGAACAAAGTTTAGTTCTTTTCTTGGGGGAGTCTCCAGGCGAATGTTGCAGCGGCCAAGGTAGGAATGAAGAGGAGGATGAGAGGAGGAGGAGGTGCAGCCATGGCCGTGGCCACTGGAGCTGTGATGCTGTTCTTGGCAGCTACTCTCTCTGGGGTTAGTGCCAACACAGACTCAGATGATGGTAAGTGATCTTTACTTGTTGTAAGTTGTAGCTAATGTATGTATGTTATATCTTGATTGGTGTGTTTTTTTGCTTGAGAAAATTTATCAAGAAACAGTGCAATGTTCTTGGTGGTTTGGTTTGTTTTGATTGTTTGATTGGCAAGAGGCTGGGAAATGGTTCTTGATTCTTCAGTTTGTTTTTGGTCAGTTCACTGCAGTGCTGCTCTAGGTGTACACATTTTTTTTTTCAGATTTCTTGCAGTTTGGGGGGGGGGGGGTGATAAAATGCCAGAGATTTGAACAAATTCAATTTTAGAATAACACAAAGAACTGTGTGCAAATGAAAATTTGACAAGAAGCTGAAGATCATACAAGATACAGCCCCCCTTGAAATTTGATCGAAAGACTTACTACCATTAGTAAAGTTCAAAAGTTCCAGCGTCCACCCCTATGACAAACTGTCACACACAAATAAAATCAATCAGAGGAAGTATCAACCATCAAAGGCTTTGATTTGATGAACTGAACATAAGACAAATAAATTCGGGCAGAGGTTGGAAGCTAAGGGTGTGTTTAGTTCACGTCAAAAATGGAAGTTTGATTGAAATTGGAACGATGTGATGGAAATGTTGGAAGTTTATGTATGTAGAAAAGTTTTAATGTGATGGAAAAGTTGGAAGTTTGAAGAAAAAATTGGAAACTAAACCAGGCCTAAAAGCTACTCCCTCCGTTTCAAAATGTTTGACACCGTTGACTTTTTAGTACGTGTTTGACCATTCGTCTTATTCAAAAAATTTAAGTAACTATTTATTCTTTTCATATTATTTGATTCATTGTTAAATATACTTTCATGTACACATATAGTTTTACATATTTCACAAATTTTTTTGAATAAGACGAACGGTCAAACATGTGCTAAAGAGTCAACGGTGCCAAACATTTTGAAACGGAGGGAGTATTAAATAGGGCTAGTATGAGAAAACTGTGTTTAAATAGGGACTACAGTGAAAATAAACCAGCACGCGTAGGCTCTGTAGCGATCAGAAACAGGGGCTTATATGCATAATATTTTATCCATAGGGACCTATTTGCAAATTTCCTTCACTTCCATCTCCGGCGTCGCCGCGGCCGCGCCGCCGTCGGCCGAGCCTAACCTCGCCGTCGCCATCCACGCACCTTGCGCTCGCCTTTCCACCTAGTCAGCAAGTAGCTCCACGCCTCCACCCACCCACCACATGGGCACCGCCGCCGAATCCCGCACCACCGGCATCGTCGAACCCCACCTCCGTCAAGATCTCCGGCCAGCTCCTCCCCCAATCAAGTGGGATGCAGAGCAGCAGATGCATTGCATTTTTTATACATAATCTTGAGCTCCAACCATAGCATTTTAGCTATCCAAATTCCTCTTGGAACTGGAGATTTCGTGGGGAAAGTTTTCTAACACCAAAGTAGGAACAAACTATTGTTATGGTCAATTACCTGCAATTTTTGTTTCATCCAACATTGCTGATAATCCAAATCCTTTTTGTTTTTCATCTATACAGTGAATGCTCTCAATGTCTTGTACACAAGCATGAATTCTCCATCCCAGCTGACGAATTGGGTGTCACAAAATGGAGACCCCTGTGGACAGTCCTGGCTTGGGATCACTTGCTCGGGTTCCAGGGTGACAGCAATGTGAGTTTGAGCCTCTAAAAGGGGTCCTTTGTGAGTGACAAGCTACTTAAACTTATTATCTGACATTGTTCCTGAATCCTCTGCAGAAAATTATCCGGCATGGGGATCAACGGGACTTTGGGCTACAACATGAATCTACTGACTTCACTAGTTGAACTGTTAGTGTGATCTCTTGGACAATATAGTCTCAATTCCTTGATAGTCACACAGTCTACATTTTGAGAGTGGTTTTGATCTATTTTTAGCTTTCTGCAGTGATACGAGCAAGAATAATCTTGGAGGCAGTGACATTCCTTATAACCTTCCTCCAAATCTTGAGAGATTGTGAGTTTCATGTCCACGCAACTCAAGCTCCTGCTGTTTTCATGTAAAATTATATTAAGTTCTCACAAAGAATTTTATGTGCAGAAACCTTGCAGAAAACAACTTCACCGGAAGCATACCATACTCTATATCGCAAATGATTGCACTTAGAATTTTGTAAGTTGGAGTTATTGTGCTCATTTCCTCAGTTTTTTTTTTTTTTTGGGTAGACTCTGACAAAATTTTGTAACTATACTTTTCTGTTGTATGCAGAAATCTTGGACATAATCATCTTGCAACCACCAATGATATGTTCAACCAGCTAACTAACCTAACAACATTGTGAGTGGTTTTCCTGTATTTTTGACTGCCCATACTTGCCTCGTTACCATATGGTTTGTTGTCTTATGTTCAGTAATCTGGCAAGCTAGTGGAAAAACTAAACCAGCTGTCCATTTCTCTCAGGGACCTTTCATACAACACACTTTCGGGTAATATTCCACAAAGCTTCAACTCCTTGACAAATTTGAGAAAACTGTGAGTACGGATGTGTTAATAGATTTTTCAGTTTTTCCGTTGACAAGAACAAAATTAATTTCATAATTTGTTTATAAAGGCAATATTTGCTCCTGTCAGTAATCTGCAGAACAACGGATTCAATGGCACAATAGATGTCCTTGCTGATCTTCCGCTTACTGACTTGTGAGTTGGCATGCATCTGCTAACCAACCTATTCTGATTTATAGTCGAATTCTAATAACACATTTGATTCTACTTCAGAAATGTTGCAAATAACCAATTCACCGGATGGATACCTGATAAGCTAAAGAAAATAAAGAATCTCCAGTAAGTACTTCTGTTACCAATATACTCACGATCTTGCAATTATAGACTTATTGGATGGATACCAACAATATTCTCCTCCTTTTGTAGGACAAATGGAAACTCGTTTGGAAGTGGTCCTTCACCACCACCTCCACCATATCAATCTCCACCTTATAAATCTCCTCCATACAAATCTCCGCAATCTCGACAACCTGCTCCTCCAACTACTACTGTTAACAATAATCCGTCTGATGATGGTCGCAAACACTCTAAACTAAGTGGTGGTGCCATAGCCGGAATTGTAGTATGTTTGGTAGTTGTGGGTGCAATAGTTGCATTCTTTGTGATCAAGAAGAAATATTGGTCATTGCCACGAGGAGGAGATCCTGAACAGAAGGAACCTCTCAGCCCTATTGTTTCAGGATTTAAAGACAGTCTTAAACGTAAGTTTCATGCTAATTGTCAGCTTTGGAATGATTTGCAAACAGTAGTGCAGCACTGCATTTCTTTTTTCTATGCTTATCATTTCTCTTTTGCATAGAGGTAAGTAATATGCTGTATTCCCATATCAAAACTACTCTTTTCAGAGATGAAGTCAATCAAGATCATCTCAACAATTGGCAAGGAAGAATTACAGAAAACTGTTTCAATGAATTTAAAACCTCCAACAAGAATTGACTTGCACAAGTCCATTGATGAAAATGATGTCACCAGCAAGTCTTTCACAAGGAAAATAAGTTTGAGTTCCATCAGAACACCTGCATACACTGTGGCAGACCTACAGGTGGCAACGGGCAGCTTCTGTGCTGACAATTTAATTGGAGAGGGGTTATTCGGTCGTGTTTACAAGGCGAAATTCAATGACCACAAGGTGCTTCCACAATTACCTCTTATCCTTACTTTTGAATCTTTTCCTTGCACCAAACAACCACTGTATTGTTTTTTTACTACCATAGAATCTGCAATTAAGTGGATGTGCTAAACTTGACATGCTAAATCTATATTGTCCTAGACAATAGGCTAAGATGATATGCATCAGTTGATCTATACCTGCTTGGAAATTTTTAGCTGTGGTAGCACGAAAGTGTTCCGTTTACATGATTATCTATGTCTACACACAATTTATGCTTGCATTACTACTGCCAGTCTTTCTTTCCTTCAATAAATAGAGAAAAGAAATCATTCTATCATATACAAGTACTCAATATTCTTAGTATATGGAATCATGACAAGTATTTACTGTCATCACAGGAGCATTGATTATATGTAATATAAGATGTGGCACTCTCATTTTCTTTACAAGTACCAACCTTTCCAAAAAAAAGGACTTATTTTTTCTGTTTGTTAAGATTATATAAAATTCAAGAAACAATTCACACCTTTGGTACTTTCAAATCATCATCCTGGCTACTGCATATTTCAGTCATCACCATTTCTTGTTACTTTCAGGTCCTGGCTGTGAAGAAAATCAATTTCTCTGCATTCCCGGGCCATCCTTCAGATTTGTTCATTGAGTTAGTTGCAAATATTTCAAGGTTAAATCATCCAAGCCTTTCCGAGTTAGTTGGCTACTGTTCAGAGCATGGGCAGTGCTTACTGGCATATGAGTTCTACCGAAATGGTTCTCTTAAAGACTTGCTTCATCTAGTGGATGATCAAAGCCAACCGTTGTCTTGGAATAGCCGTGTTAAGATTGCCCTTGGATCTGCGAGGGCATTAGAGTAAGTGAAACTGTGAAAGAAACGTGCAATTCTTCCCTCCTGTTTTAGAGCTGAAAATTCATGTCAATCATGTGAAACTTTCAGATATCTACATGAAACTTGTTCACCTTCCGTGATACACAAGAATTTCAAGTCATCCAATATTTTTCTGGATAACGAGCTAAATCCCCATCTTTCAGATTCTGGGTTTGCTGACCTTATTCCTAACCGGGAATCTCAGGTAACATATTAGGCATATATCCTCCAACTGTCTTACCGCTGTTTTACATGAATTTAAATCATGATTGATTGCCCGCAGAAATGCTTTACACTTTTTTTTGTTCATTGAAGTATCTAAAGCTCACTTTAGCATAATACTTCATGTGGTATATTGAGAAGATCAAAAAATGATTATTGAATAACATGATAAAATTTCAGGACCGACATACTCTGTACTAGTCCATGGTTACCTAGTATGTTATGACTGTATTTTGCAAATTTTGTTACTGAAAATGCTTATAAAAAAATTGGGGTCCCAAAATTTCTATCCAAACATACTTACATAACAACAATTTCAGGTGTCAGATGAGGACTCAGGATACAGGGCCCCCGAGGTGACCATGTCTGGCCAGTACTCCGTGAAGAGTGACGTGTACAGCTTCGGTGTTGTCATGCTAGAGCTCCTGACTGGCCGGAAACCTTTTGACAGGTGAACACACAGACACTGCACCATCACCATTTCTCCTCAATTTTTCTCAAGTTCTCAAACCTTGCACTGTTGCACAATCCTCTGAACTGAACTGAACTGAACTGTATTGCCCCTTGCTGTCTGAACATTTGCAGATCCCGGCCACGGTCGGAGCAGTCACTGGTCGGGTGGGCAACTCCCCAGCTGCACGACATCGACGCTTTGGACCAGATGGTCGACCCTGCACTCCAGGGGCTGTACCCTTCGAAATCGCTCTCCCGCTTCGCTGACGCGATCGCGCTCTGCGTTCAGGTCAGACCACCATGATCAGTGATCAGCCGATCACCTCCACATCAGCTTCTCCTTTGCTCCCCAAATGCTCCAGTTTTCTTTTTTTTCCATCTTTTGCACACTTCTGATCCTGCTTGCTCCTCAACCTTTTGTCGACAGTCCGAACCGGAGTTCAGGCCGCCGATGTCGGAGGTCGTCCAGTTGCTGGTCCGCCTTGTGCAGAGAGCCAACATGACGAGGATGTGCGGCGCCGACGGTCACTCATGGCGGCGCGACGGCGAATCCCGGGACCAAGAACCATGGTAAAGGGGAAGAAGATAAAATGCTGTATATAGGCGCGAGAGTGATGTGCTGTTCAAAGATGTTTCTTTGCTAGGTGAGTAGTTTTAAAAAAAAAGTTTGAAGTTTGATGATTTGGGCGTGAGCTTAGCAGCGCCCTGTGGCCTGTCACCTGTATGTGCACCAGTGCCAAACCAAGAAACGGATGCTGATTGTTCATGTGCTCGTCACACCTCATTGTCGACGAGCACAACAAATCTTTTCACTCGAGAAAAAAATAATACTCACTCCGTTCTCGAATGCTTGTTGGTTTGTGATAAGTGTAGGATATTGGTTAAGTACATTCAATTTTACAAATCTAATGGCGCAAATTTGATGCTAAAAAGTTACTCCCTTGGTTTTTAAATGTACTCTATAAAGCTATTGACTTTTCGGTACGACGTTTGACTATTCACATTGCCTAGAAATATAGTGTAAATATAAAAAAAGGTTGTACTTAAAATACCTTTAGTAAAATAAGTCACAATGAAATAACTGATGCTTATATATTTTTTAATAAAAATAAATAATCAAATGGTATGTTTAAAAGTCAACAACATAATAATAGGACACTGCGTGGAATGTACCGATGTTGAGGTCATAGTTCTGGATGAATATGTCCATCCGGGTGATATGGGAGGTGTGCTTTGACACGATAATCTAGCCCGTGCACTTTTTTTAGGTGCAACTATGATGACGCTCGGTGTCATCTTTCTTAATGTCTTAGAGGATGGTGTACTATCAATCGATGTTGTCATCTTAGGGTATGCATAGCTGTGGCTAGGGTGCAAGCGAGGATGGTAGGTTCAAAAGGGCAACGACGGAGGAGGCGCAACAAACATAGAGGAGGTGGGTTGGCCACGAGCGATAGAGGCCCACATGTGGATGATTCAGAGTATGGGAAGCCAGTGCTGGCAACATAGACAGGCAGTAGGGTTTGGAAGGGCCTTATGCTAAGGCTAGCGATTGATGAATATACCACAGACGGTGCAATATCCGATGGAGAAGAGGAGATGGCACAAATATGGAGTCGTAGGGCTCGGGATGCTGTCAATTTAGGAATGCTCTCTTCACTACCACGGGTGGGAGGGCGAGGCTGCAAAGGTGTCCTCACTGCTCGATGTGTGCAGGAGGGCGAGGCGGGCAACGAGGTCCTGGCCGAGCACCCCTCTCTATCTCTTTTTTCCTCTTCACGTGACTGGCATGTGGGCCCCACTCAGCCTCATAGGACAAAACCACTGTGGAAACTGCTTGGAGGTCTAAATTAACCAGTATTAATAATCGAGGGACGTTGTATACTGGGTTTTACTGTTGAGATACACGAACCAAATTCGACCCATAGTCGAGGGACCTAATATTTTCCAGTCTTTGAAGATGCTTATAGGGGTAGGGTTTGCGTGCGTACGTTCACAGGGGTGAGTGTGCGTGCGTTGTGAATGTATGCGTTGTACCGGTGTAATTCTTAAAAAAAAGAGTAAAATAACCGAATGCGAACGTGTAAAGTGGGGGTGTGTGGGCTTTGGGCCGTGCGCGAGCGGAGGAAGTATTCGCTGCGATGCGATGCGACCGCAGCTTCGCCTTCGCGGATTACCAAATCCTATTTCCCGTCCACTCGGCGTCGGCTCCTCGTGAGTTCTTTCGCTGGCCGCCGCCGCCGCCCGCGCCGATCCCCATCCATCCCGCAAGCGCGCGCGCGAGCAGGGGCCGCAAATCGCGTTCGTTCCGCTGCTTCCGCCGCATCCTGGTGAGCATCCATCCGCTACGCACATCCTCTTCCTCATCTCTCTCTCTCTCTAACCACCGCGTTAACTCTTAGGTTTCCTGCAAGTTTTTTCTCCTAATCTTGCCTTAAACTTAATACTGAAAGCAGCTTTTCTCTCAACGAACCCCCATGCTCCATGTTAGATCCGACCTTGGGGTAGTTAGTTCACTAGTTGAGCTCACCTGATGCTTGCGCATGGGTAGGGCGCTGCAATTTCGGTTCAGAATTCTCCGCCTCACATATGCTTGACGATGCTGCGTGCTAAGGAGACATTCAGGAAGATGTACTCGGTTGCCAAGAACTACTGCGGAGGAGGGTTAGCTGCGTCGGATGCGCTATCAGGTGGTAGTACTGTCCCTAACACCTAGTAATGTTTGTTGTCCAGAGCAGGAACAGTGCTAACTCATTCATTTCTTTGCGTTTCAGCAGTATCTGCTCTTGGGCGTTCTCTGAAACCCTCGCGCAAAGCGTCGAGGCATGTTGTTCCGTGCAGGGCGCGCTCGTTTACGCAGTGTTCCCTAGGGGGTGGTTCTGCGGACCAGGAGATTGTGATTGCACTGGGCAGCAATGTGGGGGATAGAATCAGTACGTTTGACAGGGCATTGCGTATGATGAAGAACTCGGGTGTAAATATCACCAGGCATGCCTGCTTGTATGAGACTTCCCCGGCTTATGTGACTGATCAGCCGCGGTTCCTGAACTCTGCTGTTAGGGGCACAACCAAGCTGGAACCTCATGAATTGCTCAAGAAGCTAAAGGAAATTGAGAAGGATATAGGGCGCACTGACGGGATAAGGTATGGTCCCAGACCGATCGATCTGGACATTCTTCTATATGGCAAATCACATATTAGTACTGAGAATCTAACTGTGCCACATGAACGCATCCATGAGAGGCCGTTCGTTTTAGCACCTCTTGTTGACCTTCTAGGCTCATCCACTGATGATAACGTGGAAAAAAGTTGGCATTCTCTTGCAAAGTGCACTGGTGGGTTCTTTGAATCATGGGATAAACTTGGAGGTGAATCTATAATTGGAACAGAAGGAATTAAAAGGGTATTGCCAGTCGGAAATCGTCTGTTGGATTGGTCTGAGAGGACTCTTGTCATGGGGGTGCTTAATTTGACACCAGACAGCTTCAGTGATGGTGGTAAGTTTCAGGAAGTGGAAGCTGCCATTGCTCAGACCAAGTTATTAATATCAGAAGGTGCAGACATCATTGATATTGGTGCTCAATCCACTAGGCCCCTTGCAAGAAGATTATCTGCAGACGAAGAGCTTGAGAGGTTGGTTCCTGTTCTAGATGCGATCACAGGAATTCCTGAGATGGAAGGCAAGTTGCTCTCAGTGGATACATTCTATGCAGAAGTCGCTGCTGAAGCTGTGAAAAGAGGAGTACACATTGTTAATGATGTATCTGGTGGACAGATTGACCCAAGAATTCTTGAAGTTGTAGCTGAACTTGGAGTTCCATATGTGACTATGCATATGAGAGGAGATCCATCTACTATGCAAAGTGAACAGAATCTACTATACGGTGATGTTTGTAAAGAAGTTGCTTCTGAGCTATATAAAAGGGTGAGACAAGCAGAGTTGTCTGGGATTCCTTTGTGGAGGATAGTTCTTGATCCTGGTATTGGATTCTCCAAGAATTCCAAACATAACCTTGAAGTTATCATGGGTTTGGAATCTATTAGAACAGAGATAGGTAAAATGAGTTTAGGTGCTTCACATGTGCCAATTTTACTTGGACCCTCAAGGAAAAGATTTTTAGGTGAAATATGCAATCGTGTCAATCCCACTGAGAGAGATGCTGCTACCATGGTCGTTGCTACTGCTGGGATATTGAATGGTGCTAATATAGTAAGGGTGCATAATGTTAAATATGGCGTGGATACTGCAAAGGTCTCTGATGCATTGAGCAAAGGCAGAAGATGATTATACCACCTTCGGAAAATAGATCATACTCCAGTTTTGTACTAGAAAATAATGATCAATAATAGTAACTCGGCCATAATGTTGGCTTCTCAGATAATACCATAGGGCGAGTATCATCATAGAAAGCATGTGCACACAACTGCTATGTGAGCTTGAGATGGAATTTTTCTTTTTGTCACATCATTTCAATAATCTTCTGAGGTAACGGTTATACAGATCTCTAGAGTTTTGACCTTTCAGGATTCACAAATTTTCTACAGGTCTGATTTGTTTGGAACTTTGGATCATAACTTGAAGTTATTCTCCATGTATTTTAGATCTGCTTGCCTGCTATGGAACTTCTCCATGTATACAGATCCCTAAAGTTTTGACCTTTCAGGATTCAAATTTTCTACAGGTCTGATTTGTTGGGAACTTTGGATCATAACTTGAAGTTATTCCAGCTTGCCTGCTATGGAACTTCTCCCTGTAATTCCTTTTATATAAGACGGACCGTCAAACGTTAGACACAGAAATACACAAATGCACTTAAAATGGGACGGAGGGAATAGCTTTTTACACATGATGATGTTTATCATGCTAGGTTTATACGGTAGTCTTCTCTTCTTTTTATCTTCTAATGGAAATCAGTAGCTTCATTATAATCTTTTTTTTATTCTTCCTTCTGTCTGAAAGGGAATTTTGTATCTACAATTTTTTTACTAGAAAATCTCTCATAGTATTTAGAAGCAGTTATAGTATCACATAATATAATTACATTATAGTACAATATAAGTTGGATTTAATTATGTTGTCACAAGCAAAAAGTTCTGTAGCGCAATGGTGAACGGCTGCATACAATACCAGGAACCACGACATTGAGAGTTCTGTTGCCTGTTCATCTATCGAAGCAACATCTGCTTTGGTATGGTTATGATCGCAAGGTACTCTTATCTTACTGTTTCTTTACACATACTGGTCTTCCCTATGAGCCGTTATAATGCTTTTTCTATCCTTCTGTGTTCTCTTTCTTTTATTATTTTCTTGTAGTTAGTAAATTTCTCACTAAGAATGATATTATTACAGAATGGAGTCCATTCTCTCTGCCCTGCTATTTGGTCAAAACATCGGAAATGGTTGATGATGTCAATGGTTTGCCTCAATCCAGTAGCTTGTGTAAGTATGGCTATTTTTTGTTGAATTCTGCATTATAGTGTTCGCATTATCTCATATCTCGTCACTGGTTAGAATGAGTTTACTAGTAATCACCCACCTACATTAATAACTCTAAAAGCACCCAAGATTTACTGACCTTTAAGTTCCTTTTGTTGCATTCTGTTGTGCAATTGAAGACCGTGCTTCTTTTTATGTTGATAGTTTGTGTGTGAAGTCTGTTTAGTCAGCTTCTGCTTCATGCTTTAGGATGCATTATCTTCCTGGCAATCTGCTAGATCTGTTTAATATAACCTCCCACCATTGTTGTTTGTATTTGAAACTGGAATATTGATACTATCTAACAGAGTAACATGGTTATTTGTTGCAGTCCTTCATGGACCTGCAGTTCCCAATGGACAACTAACATATGTTACTGGCGACGGGATTACAGCAAGTGGTTTTCTTCCATTATTTGGTGGGTTGCTTCAAGCTCATGGGAAATACCCAGGAGAAACTAGAGTCAGCTTCTCTTGCAAGGTTAGCATGCTCCCTATTTATCTTTTTCTCATAAATTAGTTAATTGTGATATCTGAAAAATTGTGAGCTGCTCCCGCAAAGCTGCAGTGCCCCTGCTTTTTCTTAGAAAAAAAAATTCTAATGCAGTGTGGAGTAACGGTATGATTTAAGCAATGACTACTTTTAAACTTCACATCATTGTTAATCGGCTTCTGATCAGAAATATGTTATGTTTATTGATAGTATCACAACCTTTTGGTTGGAACACTCTGCACGCTCCGATGTTTCTCATTGTTTATGAGTTCATTTCATGAATTAGGAAGTGTGCACATTTGCTTTCACAAACATGGCTATTTTCTGTTATTTGTGTTATTAGTTATTACTATGACAACTTCTATATGATCAGTGTACCTTTATCTTTCTTTTTACTGCATAACCAGCACTGATCTGTTTTAGCTCTTCTCCTGTGTTCGTTCTATATTGGTAAAGTGGTCTTTCACCTGTGGTAACGTTTTTTTTCCCTTAAAGAATAAGCAAGGCACCAAGTTCACTCCTATGTTTCAATGGCCTGATAAGTCTGTCATTTGGAGTTACTCAAGCCTTAGCATGGAAAAGAGCTGGTCTCATGGTGAGGCCCAGTGTGCAAGTCAGGTAGTTTACTTAGAACACTCAAGCAATTCCAATCACTTCTTTTTGTACCATAATTTAGCACTTTTGAGCCGTTGAACAGAAAACAAACGGTAATTACTTTGCATTATCTTTACATTTTTAGCCTTGGTATCATGCTAAAGGCATGCATCTATTTCGGATGAAACTGTCAGAATGCAAGTGCCGGATGATTAAGCTGGTCATAACCGGAATGGTTATTCCATGATATCGATTCAGGTTTCTGAGGACATTACTTGTTGCTAGTTATTGCATTTTTCTATCATAAAGACTACATTCGTTCAATTTCATAAAATTGCATGTAACAACAACTTTTGGGAACATGTTCGGTTGGTCATACTTTCCGCATTTCCTCTTGTTTGGTTCGACATTGTGTTTTATCTTATGTCACTTTGTTGACTGTAGTCAAAAGATTTCTTTTTTTTTTATTGTGTGTGTGTGGGTGTGTTATCGCAAACAAATGACCCAGAACTGGATGATGGTTCGTTGAGGTATTCCTAATGCTGAGTCTTAACATTGCAAGTGGCCAAGTGCCGCATGAACCTTTTGCATTTTGCCAAAGGGGAGTCATATACCCCCCCCCCCCCCCCCCCCCAGAAAAAAAGGAAAAAGAAAAAAAAAACTTCCATGCTGAGTTAGATGGTTATCACATTCTTTTCTCTCCGTATTGGCATTCGCTCGGCTTCTCTTCGTTAGACCAGGTTCAACAGTATAGCCAACTAATAGCTCCAATTCATCTACAACCAATCTAATAGGTCATTTATACAATAGTTACATACTACACTATTAATACTTGGTCCCACCTGTCATACACACACCGTGTTTTGGAGTCCGTGCTACAGCTGGTTACAAATCTTTTGCCCGCTACTATTCTCTTTCCCCATTTATCTCCTTAAAACATATTTGTAGCTAGTTTATAGCCTGCTATTGTACCTACTCTAATGTGAGCAATTTATAGTGAAGTTTTTATTATTATTTTTTTTTTGGTTCTGATGTGCAACAGCGGTCAAGGATGAACTGTCATAATTGCATTGTGATGTGGATCAGGCTTAAAGCAAGGAATGTCCCAACAAACTAATTTGACATTTGGAGCAGCTGAGCTTGAAAGCCGAGCAGGGAAATTCAGATGGATTTTGCCATTTCGGCAACACGAGGAAGACAAATCCTTTTGACTGTTCTCTGAATGAACTGTCACAGTGGATAAGCCTTTCTGTACTCAGTCGTCTGTAAATGTAAAAGAGCTGCAACAATCTTCTGAAACATCATTGAACCTGTGTTAATTTGATTTAATGATGACCCAAACTCCTCTTCACCTTGTTTTGTATTCTCTTCGTCCTATAAAAAACTAAACTAGTACTAGATGGAACACATTCCAAACATACATATGTTCAGTTTCATTGTATTAGTATATATCACGTTCAGTTTTATATTTGTTTTTTTAAGGACGGAGGGAGTACTTGTGTTATTAATTTCTGACCTGCCTGAGTTCAGGCCTAGTTTAGTTCCCCAATTCCTTTTTCTAAAAAGTCACATTGAATATGTGAACATATGCAAAGAGCATTAAATATAGATAAAAATAAAACTAATTGCACAGTTTGTATGGAAATCGCGAGACGAATCTTTTAAGTCTAATTAGTCCATGATTAGCTATAAGTACTATAGTAACCCACATGTACTAACGAAGGATTAATTAGGCTTAATAAATTCGTCTCGCGGTTTACAGGCGAGTTATGAAATTAGTTTTTTTGAGGAAGAACTGAATTTACACACCATCAACTCTTCCCTTTGTATTCTCAAAAAAAAAAAAAACTCTTCCCTTTGTCAAGAGCAGTTCTGTTTATCTTTTCAGTAACAAAAAAAAAAAAGAGAGAGGCGCAATCTCAGCCGTGCACAAATCCATCGACGGCGCAGAATCACCCGCCGCGATCCTCTCATCCCCTTCCTCTTCCTCCCGGACTCCCGGTCTACCCCGACGCCGCGGCGCGGCTGCTTCCTCTCATCGATTCCGCCTCAGATCGGGGAGGAATCGCGGCGAGATCGGCCGCTCCGAATCCGATCCGCGCACGTGGTCTCGCCGGCGGGGTCAGGTTGGTTCGCGGGAGCCGCCGCCGCCGCCGACGACGACGACGATGGCCATGGAGACGCCGCCGCCGTTCCAGGAGTCCGCCCACTGCGACGTCTGCCGCTGCACCTTCACCACCTTCCGCCGCCGCGTACGAATATTCCTCTCCCTTATCCCTCTCCCTCGCTCCGTGGGTGGATCGCCTATGGCGTGAGTCGGATCGTGGATCGCTACTTGGGTAGCAGTGGGGGAGAGTATCGTGTTCTCTGATTTGCTGACGGATTTTACGCTGTTGTTGCAGCATCACTGCCGCAACTGCGGGAGGACGCTCTGCCACGAGCACTCGTCGTACCACATGGTGAGAACTCAGTAAACTGAGGATGTTTTGGTGTGATTCCGTGGGAAATTTGTGCTTGATCTACTAGCAGTGCAAGTGCCTGGGGAGTTTGGGTTTGCGGTTTTGACTCATTTGCTTCAACTTCAATTGGTTGGTTGCAGGCTCTCCCACAGTACGGGATATACACGGACGTCAGAGTCTGCTATGATTGCTTCAACAAATCCTCCAGGTAGCCAGCCTATGATTTATTTTACTGCTAGAATCTAACTGTCTACTCACTTGTATTTGGGTTAGGTATAACTGAATAAGCAGCTTTCCTTGATCACCTCCGAGCGCACCCTGTATAATTTACTTATGTCCTGTATAATGTTGCAGTCGTGGTGGTGTTGGCAATGCCGGTTCACCTGGGAGTGTATCTAGTGCAGCTGACTCCTTTTCAGGGTTAAACTTGGGGGAAGATGATGCTTCATCACCTATGAAAAATTCAGCGTTTCACAGTGCACCTGCTGTTATTGAGTGCAAATGTGGAATGCCTTTGTGTATATGCGAGGCTCCGAAACCAGAACCTGTGCCTGTAAAGGTAGATGACAGTCCATTTTATTTTATCAACACCTAAGTTTTGTGTGCCTCCACCTAACGAGCATATGCAGCAGAGTATCAGCACAACTTCCTCAAGTGCACAGTCGAATCCTAGGCCAAAAAAATCTTCTACCAATCAACAATCTGCTGAATCAAGTGTCAAGAAGGCTTCGGCCACTTCAAGCAGCAACTCAAGGTTCGTTAGAATTCACTTTCTTGTATTCTGAAGAGAAATGCTTGACTTATTATTGTGATATATATCTCTATTAAGTATTATCCTTTGTAGTATACTGTGCCAAAATACGCTCAGCTTTATTTGGCAAGATCTAGAAGCATGTTCTGGTCATTATCTCACTGCCACCTTTTCTGCACGCTTGTTTTGTAATCAAAACTTTGACATATCTGCATTAGGCATAGGTGTTCAAACTGATCCTCAGATCTCTTGGGTATAATCTTATTATTATTGTATTGCAGCTCATTCTTAAATCTTGGCCTGATGAGCAATGATACTAATGATAAGGGTCCTTCTGAATATGATGTTACTGGGGAGGTAAGTTTGTTTAAAAGAATACCTCAACAGCTCCTTTCTATTCTATTTTTCAGCATACAGTACAAGGTGGTATTTCTGGCCTGGCAAGTTTAAGTCTGTCTAACCCAGTTATTACTCCTTGTAGGGACTGAGGGAAGCAATTAAGAGTGGGGATATTAAAGCTGTCAAGAAACTTCTCAGCCAGGTAATGTTGTCCTCTCTTGTCTGATTTTGTCATCTTGATTCTTACCTCCAACATTGGGCAGGGAGTGGATTCTAATTACTGCGATAAGCAAGGATTTACTTTGCTACATTTGGTATGTGCCCTTTTATTATGTCCCTTTTGGTTGACTTTTATTGTTGTATCATTTTCTTAAATACCTCCATAAATCTGTTCATACAAGATAACAAGAGTAACAGAATTTGCTGTGTAAAGACAAGCACATCCATGCATCAGGATAACATACAACAAGAATGCATTGTACTGTGCATTAGGATAACATACAACAGAATGCAATAGGTACTGAAAATAACCTATCTTCTGATCAATGAAATATCCAAGAAAGACTTCTTTAAAACAATCTATTTTTTTTATCGATTAGTTGCTTCCTTATGTGTAAATTTCCATACAATTGACAAACCTTCATCCCGGCATGAACACTTATCCCAGTTCATTTGTAAATTATCTAGTTGTAATACATATGATCACTGTCTAACATACATCCTTTTCTGGACAATTGCAGGCTGCACTATTTAACCAGACAGTGATTGCTCTTATTCTCATGGATAATGGAGCAAATATTCAGAGCAAAAATGGACAAGGTTGCTTCTTTTTACTACTTGAACCCATTCATATAAGCACAGAAGATCATTTAAATACATTATCTCCCATTTTCAGTCCCACCCTTGTTTTCTGCAATTTGCTTGAATTGCACGTTAGCTTCGATGACCTCAGGGGCCTTTTATGCTTTTACTGTATTTATGTTCCTCAAGGTCAGGCAGGCTTGGGTAGAATAGAAGCAGTACTATGTACCTGGGCTACCTGTTATGTTTAGCTGATGTAACAAGTGCCTTTTTGATAAGTTTATCTTGTTGAAGCAGATTTTTTGGATTATTAAACGCTAGACCGTTTTGGGTCAGGATTACGTTATACCAAATCCTAGCCTCGAGACAAATGCTCATTTCAGCTCATCTGTAGATATTTCTGCCAGCGCCTGGAGTTGTTAACAAATGCTAACAATCGTCATGAATTTCGTTGCGCAGGGGAAACTCCTTTGGATTGTGCTCCAGCCATGCTGCAATACAAGATGCGCCAGAGGATGGAAGAACTTGCGGCATCACAACGACCCTAGTGATATTTTTCTCCTCTTGTTCATGTGCCAAAGATGGTGCCCCCCCTTGCATGGCCCAGAATAAAACCATTTTTACCAACCGAGGGGCCTCTTTGCTGTGGGTATAGTAGTATTTCTGTTGGCACCATCGCCTACAAAATGTCAAAACAACACCAGCTCATAAACTGCATGTTTCGCCAGCTAAAAAAATAATTCATTGTGCTTAATCTTGCCATGTCATCGTGCATACATATGTTCATGTATATGTAATCATATGTCCTGGTTTATTATTAGCATTGGTCTGAAGAAAATCTGTATTTACTGTATTTTCTCGTTGAGGTGCCGAGCCGGTCAGCCGGCTGAAGGATAAAGTCAGCTGTTGGCTTGGGACAGCCTCGTCAGTGCCGCGGTGGCACTGATCTTTTTTATTCCGGGCGCCTACGAATAATATCTGGCGAGCTATTCGTCATGATCTTCTGTCTCTTAAGGTCAGTGACCAGCCCTAACATTCCATTAGGCGCGAGATATTTTTAAAAGAACGGACCACTTGCCGAGAGATCTTTTAGTGAAGAACGAGTCGATTGGCTTAGTACTTCTCTGAAGAAAATATTCCTTGTCACGAGGTATAACATCAAAGGCCGTTTTGGATTGGTGCTAAACTATAGCTGTGTTTAGTTACTTCTAAAGTTAGAAGTTTGGGTTGTAATTAGTACGATGCAACTGAAAAGTTATGTGTGTATGACAGGTTAATGTGATGGAAAAAGTTGGAAGTTTGAATCCAAAGTTTGGATCTAAACAGTCTATGTCTTACTAGTAGTTTAAATAGTATCATAGTATCATCTATATTGTAACATATTCTAACCCAGATAATGTGACACAATATAGTGCTGTAAACTTTGATATGACCAATGACCTAAATGTATCAATGACCTAGATGTATCCTATCTATCACTATATTTTGGAACGGAGCAAATAAATATGATTGTTTGGTTTGAAGCCAAAAGCACATGCTCAATTTAGCACAATACTAGAACATTCTTCATCCTAATACAAAATTTGGCTTCTAATTGACATAAATTAAAAACACTTGTTTACAATACTATCCTATCAAAACATTGTTTGTACCAAAATTTATCTAGTTTTTGACAATATCAAAATTTTGGTAGGATAGTAAGCCAAACAAGCATGTAAAAGTAGTACTTGTGGGCTGTTAAAAACCAACAACCATTAGAAATGTATCAAAACAGTCACTTGTGGTTTATTTGCAGTACCACTTCGACTATTTAGTACACTAAAACACATCTGGCAATGTAGAAATGAAATAAACACTCGGACATTCGGTAATGCTCCTCAACAATCGGCGAAACGAAACGAGAGGGAAGACATAATAGTGTAGATAAAATTGACACACGTAACAAAACTACCATTACTAGTCAACATTACCATCAAACAAATATATCACCGTCTTTCCCACAATACTACAAAATGTGAACTGCTTCTCTTTTTTTTTATCAGACCAGTTCCAAGCAACATCATGATCCAAGGAAAATATCTCGTAAGTCATAACCACCATCCACCAACAACCAGTTGACGGCATCATCCAATCGGAGAAGGAGAATGGCATGAACTTCTCATGCCCAATTTTCCTTTTTTTTTTTAAGAAGGGAATGTTTAGATCATATCCTAAAATTTTACACCATTTCACATCGAACGTTTGAACACCTACATGAAGTGTTAAATATAGGCTAAAAAATAACTAATTATATAGATTGTGACTAATTTATGAATCTTTTAAGCCTAATTGCCCCATGATTTGATAATGTGATGCTACAGTAAACATGTGCTAATGACGGATTAATTAGACTTAATAAATTTATCTCACCGTTTATTGACTGATACTGTAATTAGTTTTTTTATTAGTGTCCGAACACTCCATGCGACACGCTATATAATACACCCGATGTGATACGCCAAACACCCCCCGAAAAACCACAGGCTAGGTGTGCAGAGAGGATCCCGCAACGCCGCACGCCACTGTCCTCCGAGAGAGATAATTTTTACTCGCCCCAAGCGTCGTCCACCGTGGCCACGTGGAAAAGCGACGCCACGGCGGATAAAAGAGCTCCCCTTCCTCTTCCCCGTCGCCGCCGGGCACGACCGCCACGCGCATTCCATTTCGACGACGAGGCGGCGGAGCTAGGGTTTGCGGCTTCTCTTCCTCGGCCTATCTCTCTCGTCTCAGGTATAGAGTGCTGCCGCCTCTCGTTGTGTGTTTGTGTGTTTGCGCGGGATGCTGATGCGGTTGGTGTTGGGGGCGATTTTTTTTTTTTGGTTGCAGGTGAATTTGTTGTGTTTGTGGTGGGGGACTTGGAGGGGAGATGATGGAGGAGGGGTTGGCGGTGGCGGATCTACGGGAGCTAGTGCATCTGCCGGTAATTTTTTCTCTCACTCTCTTCTTCATGCCCTTTTTTTCTCCCTTTTTGCGCGAGATTTTTGTGTTTGTTTTTGTGATGTGGGTGGAGGGTGATTTAAGCTGTTAGTTTTGGTGGTGTGAATGAGCTAGGTGATTTTTCTGGTAGGGTAGCTTTTGAATTTGAGTTAGAACTAGAAGGAGCTGCTGCGCTAGAATTGAATCCCTGCGAATTGTTCAAGGCAAGAGCTCTCTCACGGCAATTAATTTCTCTAGCTAGTCAGCAATATCTAGCTCTCTCACGGCTTCCATGAGTTCTTTAATTTATGGTATTTCTGTTTATACAAGATCAGCAAGAACCAAGTGATTTTGCTCCCTATTATTCATTTTTTTTACAGTATCAATCCGTAAGTCAGCATGTAGTAGGTTGTGTTTCATGATCCACAAGTCAAACAAAGGTATATTTACAGTTTCAAGAAAATTATTGTACATATATAAGGCCTTAGATTTTTGTCTCGCCCTGGGCCTCCAGACGTGCAGGACCAGCCCTGCGCTAGATGCTAATATAGCTGGTCATTTCGTCATTCTTTTTTTTTATCGTCTGCGAGAAATGAAGAAATTGGACAGAAGAATGTGAGAAAGGTGGAATTTGAGGGTGGGCCGATTGTGCAACGGAAGGCTGTAAAGCATATAACGATCTGTGGATGCAAGGGGAAAAAAGGAGTGCCTGACAGCTGCGAGCTTGTGTAGAACACGGCGGTACAGGTCAATGCTTGAGCATCAAAGTTAACTTGTTGCTCCAGATGATTCATTTTGGATTTTGGTCATGGAACTTAAGCATGATGTTTTCTTAGTTAAGCGGAATGACCAGTTGGAGCATTTCTCCTAAGAATCTTTCTTTAGAAGGTTTATATGATATGGAATTAGGAGTATTTCTCTTCCATGATTGAGTATACAATATAATGTAATCTTGATGTGCTGAAAGCTTTTTGTTCTTTCCAGTCAATGAATAAGAAAAATCTGAATTATAATTCATCTTCCTTAGGTTATTCGTTCTACCACTGATGGCTGATTATTTTGGTGCATCTTCTAATGTCATAATTCGTTCTGAATGTATGCTTAATTGAGTGAATCATATCTTGTTCTTCAACCATCTATAAATGAACAAACCTCTGATTTTGGAATTTGGATGGTGTTTGCATTATTTTTTTAAGATAATGTTTGCATTATTAATTTATATGGAGTTCCTATGACGATTCATGAAGTTATTTCTTTCACTTGCCAGGATGTTCTGGTGGTATGCACTTCTGTTGGATGGACAAATGAAAAACACATGCTCTATCTTAGTTTATTGGAAGAATCTTTTGTAAGCCAATTACATGACAGTAAATACAGTTTCAAGGAACTGTTTAATCACTCTCCAGGTGCTTGTATACATGAACTATCATCGAAGGGACATGTTAAAAATGTGGAGGCTGAGCAGGTAGAGGCAAATGCATGTTTCCTCGTTTCTTCGCATGCAATGAAGTGTCTAGTTGTAACAATCAAATTAACCTCTTAAATTCAAATGATATGGCAGGAACATATGGATGTAGATGAAGTTGACAGAGCTGAATCTTGGATAAAGATTGAACATGTCAGATCACCTTCTGAAAATCAAGATGACGTAAAAGTGTGTTTTTCAGATGATAATGCATCAAGTACCAGGCTGATTCAAGAGTGCTATGCAAGGGCAACAAGCTCTGGACAATCTTCCACGTGCCATTTAGGCAAGAACAGACATTCCCCTTCTAGGAGTGCAGGTAGGTGATATCTACAGGATGTCAGTTTCCTTTTTTTTTTCAAAAAGTGTAGCAAAAATGTCCATTAAATTTTTCACAAAAGCAGCAGTTCCAATTTCATCAAATATGTGTTTCCCTGTGGAGAAATGGCATGTTTGTCTGATTTGTATCATTTAAAACAATGAACGGGAAAGGTTCGTTATTGAATGCACATCTTTTGTTTGCATGCCCTCCTTACCTGTCTCATAGTACATTACAGCACACCTACGGGAATTGTTCATCAAAAGAGCGTCATGTTTTTTAATTTTCTGTAATAGATTATGAGTGCCAAAAGTTAGTCTGTTTCATTTACATGAGTGACATGGCCAGATTTTTACAAGAGAACTACTCATGCATTTCCGTAGAGGGTTCAGATCAAAACTTCATTGATGAGGAGACAAAAGGAAGTGGAGAACCAAATGGACGATGCAGCAAAAAGCGACTGAAGTCTACTGCTAATACGATGGACGATCAAGTAATGAAGGGTACCTTTGAGGGCCTGTATGGATAAGGGTAGTTTCTTGAAATTTTTTGGGTTTAGCTACAATTTGAACTAAATACTAAACTTTCTCGGATCCCCTTATCCAAACACCCCTTAATTGTGTTATGTTTTCTTCATACTTTGTGACTTCGTTTCTAACCTTTTGACATTGCATGGCCTCGTAGGTGGTTCCATTTGTGAAGGCAGAGTTACAGGAAGCAAGAGAAAAGGATGCAGATATCCATGACAACTCAATGGAAGCGGATGCTAAAGGTCACGAGCCACAAGGATAATGCCCATCCACGAAGTGTTCTTCAAGCCTGACTAACAACACTCACTCAGTAACTTTAAATCACCATGACATCTAGATCGTAGAGGAGAATTCACTTAGTGCAAGCTTGTAAGGTTGGTTAGACTTAAAACTATCCACTTTGTAAGATAAAGTGTTTTTTTAGAGTGTAGCTTTTCCAGCTCTTGATAATGGTTAGTAGGGAACCAAAGTGTTCTGTTTGGGTCTAGAAAAGTTTTGTTTGGTGTGGAGTGCAACCAGCATAAACCAGCTTGTTTGGTGCACCCGACTGTGAAAGTGTGACTTAGCTTCAGAGTTCAGAAAGATGTGCGACCGTGATTGCCAGGAGGTTTGCATGGTTTTTGCAATAGCTTGAGAACCGTATCTAAGGCCCTGTTTAGGAGAGCTTTATTATGAGAATCAACTGGTGAGAATATGAAAAAATTGGGGTTTTTTTGGCTCTTGACTTACTATTATCAAAATTGTACAACCACATATTTTTAGAATCTGGATGAAAATTTCAACTGTTTGGGGGAGCTTCTAACATCTAAAGATTATAGAAAAAGTTGTAGTCGTCAGAAGCTTTCCAAAACAGACCCGAATTTGTCACGGGTCAGAAATGAAATTCTCGGTGACGGTATGCTCCATTGGATTGCTGTGTATTTGTGTAAGCTGCGTCCTGCCTGTGGTTGAAGGATCCTTTGAAACCCAGAAATTTCACATAATTTACTTCCCCCCCCCCCCCCCCCCTTTTGTCAAAAGTATGTCTCGTTAACCTTAAAAAAAAGAGTATATCTCGTTTAAAGCAAGATGATCAAACCTTTGTAAGAGCAGGTACAATAGCAGGCTATAAGCCAGCTATAAATATATTTTAAAGAGATAAAGGAAAAAAGAGAAGAGCAGCGGGCTACATATCTGTAGCCAGCTGCAACACGGACTCCAAAACATACTGTGTGTATGACAGATAGAACCAGGTATTAATAGTATAGTAAGCAACTATTGCATAAATTGGCTATTACATTTGCTATAAATGATTTGGAGCTAATAGTTGGCTATACTATTAAACTTGCTCTAAGGCTATGTTTGGCACACCCTTCCCATCCCCTTTCCCTCGTTTTCCACGCGCACGCTTTTCAAACTGCTAATGGTGTGTTTTTTACAAAAAGTTTCTATACGAAAGTTGCTTCAAAAATCAAATTAATCTATTTTTGAAAAAATAGCTAATACTTAATTATTCACACGCTAATGGACCGCTCCGTTTTCCGTGTTTATTCTGGTTGGGAACACCTCATGGCGAACACACCCTAATTCTGATCATCTTTAATTTCTTAGATGACTAGTTTTAAAACAAAACAAACATATACAAGATTCGCCTTGAAAAATGCTACCATAACATCATAGACTTATTAGACTTTATAATTTTACTATTCTATTATAAAATCAGTCAATGAAATTTCAGAAGTTTGATGGGGAGTAGTTTAATTCCTACCCAAAAAAAAAAAAAATTCGAAATTCCTTTGCCAAGCGAAGGGAGACCTATATTCTTTTCTGTATCCGGCCCGGCCCGGCCCATCCCGGCCCAGCCTAATTTTATTTATCTTTAGGACACGGCCACACAGCTCTCTCGGCCGTTGTTTTCTTCCACGCGCTCTGCAACGCCACCGCTCCCCCGCTCGTCGCCGGCGCCGCCGCCGGAGGAGAAGCCGACGAGATCGGCGACGCGCGCAACCATCCCGCCGGTCTCCCGCGACCCCGGATCTCTCCAACATGGTACATCTCACTCCGTCCCTCTCCGTCTCCCTGCGCGAGAGCGCGTTTTTCCTTTTCTGGTTCCAGGATCCGTCGACGTAGGGTTCGTCTCTGGCCTCTTTGGGGGAGATGGAGACCACGGGGGAGAAGGTGAATCCCTGCGCTTTCGTTCTGTGGGGGCGGTGAGGGTTAGGGATTGGAGCTCGAACTCGGAGACGGGGCGTGGGGGTGAGGTGGAAGCCCTAGCTTAGGTAGATCTGTCGCGGCATCGGGTGGATATGGTGGTTAGGGCGGTGAAATTTTGTGGGCTTTGTTAGGGTGAGAGGATCCAGCGATGGAATTCGACGTACCCATTAGGCGACATTTTGCTGTTTGAAATGATGTGCTAATTATCTCTGTAGATTCAGTGGTTATGTAACACAGTGATTTTTTAGGGTCGTGCGTGATCATTTTTCCTAGCTGATATCCTATTTTACTGGGATGATTCATAACAAGAAATTGTAGATTCCTGATTATTTCAAACTAATGATCGCCCAGCGCTGATTTGCTAACTCAATGTGGGTTTGTAGTCTACTGTCAAGGGACAGACCAGGAGGGAGAGGCCTAGAGGAGCTCGCCCTCATGGATTGACGAAGCAGAAGAGGCAGGAAATAAAGGAGGCGTTTGATCTGTTCGACACAGATAACTCTGGTACTGCATTTGTTTGGTTGTGTTTTTGCTTATTTCTGTTACAATACTCACGCTGATCATATGTTGTCCTAATCATGCTTATCTCCCAGGAACCATTGATGCCAAAGAGTTGAATGTTGCCATGAGGTAGGAAATTCATCGGCATTGTTATTTCTACCCTGTTTTCTTCAGTTTGTTAATGGTGATGATGCCTCTGAAATTGTTGCTTTTATTTACAGAGCCTTGGGATTTGAGATGACAGAAGAAGTATATTTCCTCTTTCTCCACTTACTAATGCCTTCTTCTTCTTCTTCTTCTTCTTCTTCTTCTTCTTCTTTTGTATTTTCTGATTCCCCCCTACGTGATCTGCAGTGTACTAGTGTAGTGTACGGCGGTTGCTCTTTACCTGTATAGTTATAGTAATTTGTGCCCATGACCAGATATGGAGGAAATCCTTCTTACTGATCAGCCTCTTTCTTTCTGGGTAATGCAGCAAATTAACCAGATGATTGCTGATGTGGACAAAGATGGTAGTGGATCCATAGATTATGAGGAGTTTGAGCATATGATGACTGCTAAGATTGGAGAGAGAGACAGTAAAGAAGAACTTACGAAAGCATTCAGTATTATCGACCAAGATAAAAATGTAAAGTTTTTCTCTCTTTTCACCCTTCAGTACAGCATCTCTTTTCTTGTTAAGTTGTTATTGTGCTAGAATATCAATTGATTGACCAAAACTTTTTTATATTGTGAAAAGGTCAGTTTTGTATTAGTAGACAATCAACCAAGTGCTCTCTTATTTATAATTATATTAGATCAGCATCATGCACATTTTTTCTTAGTTCTAGACATTGAAGTTTTACTTAATATATATTCTCTAAGTTTGTAATGGGTTTCGCTATATGAAAGGACATGCTTGTATTTATAACACTGCCATGATCTGACAAAGTATCGTTCTGAAGAGTATTATCATAACTCATGCAGGGGAAGATATCAGATGTTGATATTCAGCGAATTGCCAAGGAATTAGGTGAAAACTTCACTTATCAAGAGATTCAAGAAATGGTGCAAGAGGCAGATCGAAATGGTTAGCTGTTTCTTGGAGCTTGAAAGAACTTATTTTTTTTGTGCTATTTGTCCAACTGAAGTAGCAAGCTATTTAATTTCATTCCTGTTCTGTCTTCAGGTGATGGCGAGATAGATTTTGATGAGTTCATTAGGATGATGAGGAGGACTGGATATGGTTACTAGATGGATGGACAGGATGGTGCAGCGAGTGTATGATCTTGTGCAGTTGTTTTATGACCACCACCGTGTCTCTCCCTAATGTATTTACCGCTGTAGTTTACTCTGAACAAGAGCAACCATGCTGTGTACTGTGTACTTTAACTATGGTAACATATTTATGCACATGTTTTCTATTCGACGGCACTATCACCTACAATAGATCTTGATTGTGATTGCGAGCATGAGATTTTTTCCATCGACTCGAATGGTCCATGTTTGTCTGGTGATAACATGTTGGAATGGACTGAAATTTGGCAGCATGCTTTCTGAAGGTCGGACATGACATTATGGCCATCTTGTACCTAGAGTGAAGATTATGATGCTTTCTGAAGCTCGGACATGACATAATGGCCATCTTGTACCTAAAGTGAAGGCTATGGATTCACGGTTGGTCCCTCCGTTCCAAAATATTGTTACCGTGGTGATGATTAATGACAGCAACAACAAACCAGTGGTAGTGAACTGCTGATTACTCTCTCCGTTCCATAATATAAGGCACAATTATTTTTTTTTCAGATGTTTCATAATATAAGGCGTGCATGCATGCATGCATGTAATTAATTAGTACCTCTTTTCCATTAAATTATGATTTTTTTTAAATCCTTCACCCTCAAGATCTCTAATTCTATTGAGTGCATGCATTTTATTTATTAGGATGATACAAATTAGGATGTGACATTTTATTTATTAGGATGATACAAATTAGGATGTGATAATAATTGTTTCTTGATCTTTGGATTAAGGGTGGTTGTGCCTTATATTTTGGAACGGAGGGAGCAGTGATGCCACCCTGATCGGTGTGTTTGGTAGCCAACCGTTGATCCTCCACAGGCTCTCTGGGCCATGAGCCCATGAGGCATTTCTGATGCTAAATGGAGGTTACTGGTTACCCTACTCTTTATCTTCTCACACCTGCCATTCCAACTACCTCTGTCTCCATTGGCTGTTTGTTTACCTGCCTGTCTACTCCCCGACAGCAGTAGAAGTCACCACAGTCCAGTACTACAGTCACTCCCTTTTTTCTTTTTCTCTGCAGCTTGTCTCAGGCCACAGACCCCCACAGTACACTACTGTCCACTGTCCTCTTTTCTCCTTGGACCACACCATGCAGCATCGAGCGCCACCGTCTTTCTTTGTGTCTGCACGCTGCCGTCGCCACCAGGATTCACAATTCCGATCAAAACCGGTCAAATTCCGCGAAATTTCGATGTTTCGACACGGCTCGAAATTAAGTTTCGATTGGAATTTCGAAAGTTAAACAGTATATTTAGTCACAATATATCGAGAACCGATCAAATTTTATCAAAAACCGTGATATCGATGGGGCTCGAGATTTAGTGGTCACCCGATAAGAGCACCCACAATGGTTATCTATAGGCTCTCTACAAGATATACATGTCAGCATATTTTCCTACTTAGAAGAGATTAAATGAAGAGAGAGAACAAAGCTATCTACTAACCTAAAGATAGTCTATAGAGAAAAACGAGGCAATGCATGAGAGAGCTATAAATACTCATGTAGATATACTATTGAGGTGGTTTACTATTAATCTAATCTATTGTTAAGATGTAAATGTTTTATAGAGAGCATCTTACTTTACCATTGCGGCCGGTGCTCTAATAATGTACCCTGGTCGCCACATCCATCCATCGATCCGCGCAGCCCGCGCCTCTAGATTCCAAAACAAAAACGCTTTTCCAGCTTCCACACGCACCGCGTGCATCCGCGCGTGATGCCCGCCTCGCGCGCACGGTTACCACCGCGCGACCTCCTCGTCGTCGGCGTGTCCGCTTTACCGCGGTCCACGCGTAGTGAGGCGGCGTCGCCACGGGTTTTCCGCCCAAAACTGTATTCGCGCTTGGCCTGTTTCGGCCAGGCTCCGATCGATCGAGCACAGGCTCCGACGACGTGGAGTCGGAGAGCGCGGCTGGTTTGAGAGTGTCATTTTTCTCGTGTGATGACAAAAACGTGCTCATCAGATCGTAATGATGATACTGTCTCTGTCTGTCTACGGCCTGCGCCAGGTCTGCATGATTGAGGAGATTTGAGATAGTACTACTACTACTACTCTCTCACTTCCATAATATAAGAGATTTTGAGTTTTTGTGTGTACTGTTTGATCACTCGTCTTATTAAAAAATTTTAAAATTATTTTTCTTTTGATTTACTTTACTATCCAAAGTACTTTAAGCACAACTTTTCGTTTTTTATATTTACATAAATTTTTTAAATAAGACGAGTGGTCAAACAGTACAACTAAAAACTCAAAATCCCTTATATTATGAGACGGAGGGAGCAGTACACTACCGGTGAGATGACGCTACTATGTGTCTACGGTGTTCTAGGCAAAATGTGATGGGAAAAAAGAATCTTATAGCCCTACCGGTTGTCCTTAAGAGAATTAATAAGCTAAATTAAATTTGAATTTTGAATTTTAATTTTGAAGTCGGTTTTGATATATATTTTTAATGTAGTTTTTTTTTCAACATTAGCTTTTAAGTCGTCAAAAACACTTGTATAAAAGTTTTACACATAATTTTTTTCTGTTAATAAACCGTTATGGCTTATAACCCGATTTTGAATGACCGATGAGGCCCCTTACTCTTACTCAGTATCTCTATGTGGTTACTAATCTGAGAAAGTTGTTAGATGGCTGGGCTCCTCGCATAACTTAATAATGATAACCTATACAGTATAAAAGATAAAACATGTACCCTATTTCATTTGAATCAAACATTGGCACTGAAACCATAACCGTGTTTAATATGGAACAGAGGGAGTAGTTTCTTTGAAGTATAATGATTTATGACTGTGCACATGTTTAAAGATAAAAAATTGTAGAGTTTTCATACGTCCTGGTCGCATTTTTCGACCCAGCGTCTAAGTTAAACAGGCTCCATGATGATGTTGCGTTGGAGCGATAGGGTCTGGTTTGAGAGTCGCTCGTTTTGTATGGCGACAAAAATCATGCTCGTCGGATTGTAATGACACTGTTTATAGTCTGCATCCACATCTGCATGATTGAGTAATCAGTATCAGTAAAAATCCAAACTATTCTAGAGGAAATGTGGCAAAAAAGGAAAATCTCGCTCACCAATCTTTTGTGTATAGTAAGGCTGAGTTCGTTTGTTGACTACAATTTAAAATTTTGTAAAATTATAATGGCATGGTTCTAATTTTTCCTAATTAGTAATATTAATAGGTATGGTTCAAATAAATTAAAGTAGGGCGTTTAATCTAAGGCATGAGTAATTCCCACAAATAAGTGGCCCGATACCGATCGTTCTCTAATAGTTGAAACCGTATGATAACACAAGAAGTTGTATTTGTGTTTATTTTTAAAGAAGTTTACGACGTTTTTTTACCTTCAAAGAGGGAATTTTGTTGATTACGGAAAAGAGGATTACATTCTTTGATTTATCAAGCCTGAGATTCCTACAGGAGCAGGAGCATGCAGCTTCCACTCCTCACATAATCTAGACCTCATAGCCATTTGAGCTAAAGCATAAGCAATCCTATTTGCTTTCCTCTTGATCTTGCAAACCTGCAAAAATGGATCAAGTCTATGACGTTTTTGATTGTGCGCCTGTTTTAAGGCCTTCACATTTTCTTGAGTTGTCATACCCCTAAAATGCTATTGAAAAGATAGTTTGACCCATCAACTTAGACAGTACTAGTACTAGCTAATTAAGTACGTGTGGTGTAATTTTTTTTCCATCTGGCTGGAGTATTTTGTTGCTTGTGTGCCTCTTTATATGCTAGAGGACGTAGATGTACTACTCTTCTATTATCTGGAAAATCTAGCTGGATATATGTATCTACTATTCCGTTCTGCTATTTCCGTCCCATTTTAAATATAGTTATGGGTAATATTTGACTATTCATCTTATTTAAGAAATTTGTAAAAAAATATAAAAAATCATGCATAAAGTACTATTGATATTTTTATCATCTAATAACCATAAAAATACTAATCACAATTTTTTTAAATAAAACGGACGGTTCAATATTGGACACAGAAACCCACCACTACACTTAAAATAAAACGAAAGGGAGCACTAATGCAGGGGAGTGTATGTGTACTCGGAGTGATGTGTGCTTTGCGTACAAACTGCCACCTCCGAAAAGGTCCAGCGGCTCACGCCCAAAACCATCACTCTCGCCGGGTCCCCTGACCCGCCGTCGCACGAGAGCCGTCCGTTTCTTGATCTTAGCGGGAACGGACGGCGGATGTGCTTCGTGCTGTGCTGCACATGAGCGTGTCTGCGCTGCTGCGAGTCGATGTCGAAGTGGCCTAGTTATTGGAATCTTTTCTTTTTTACCTTTGTTGTTCCACTTCAGGATCCCTCTACTTTAGGAAAATTATTAAACGGTAATTAATGTGTCCACCCACTTAACGTGAAAATTAACTATGCATGGGACCATAGTAGGCATGTATTTGCATTCCAAACCTTGTGGCTGTTTGTATTGTGATTTGTATCCTTATTTGCTTGGATGATCGACATCCAATGCGGCTTGTTTCAGCCACATCAATTTTATTGTGAATTTTAGAACTTCACAATTTAGAGTTTTATAATTAATTTAGAGTTTTTTTTGTCTAATTTTTATTTTTCAACCTCGGGTTTCGAACCGCTAAGAGGTAAAGTGTCTTATTGGTTGAACTACAACTAATTAACCAAGAAAAACTAAGCAATCAAAAATATCTTATAGTAAGACTTTTATATTCTTCTCTTAGAGAAATACTACTCCCGCCATTCCAAAATATAAGGGATTTTGGATGAATGAGACATTTTCTAGTACTATAAGGGCATGTTCAGCTTGATGACATTTTCAACCGTACTATTATTCGGTAAAATTGACAATTTGTGGATGCATTTAGTTTGTTATCAAATATTGGCGATGTGTATAGAATTTTGATAACATTATTACGCCAATCCTACCATTTTTTTTGACAATGTGTATGAAATTTTGTCAAATTTTGATAAGGTTTATTTTGGCAACAATTTGAACAGACCCTAAATCTGGACAGGCTCCCTACTCAGATTCGTATTAACTACTACCTCCATCCTAGAATATAGCAACCTAGGATGGGATGGTCTCTGGACGATGGCCTCTGTCGGAGATATGGACCCAGGGGTATGTGAAGTAGAGGGGAATTACTTTCCCTCCGGCCACGTGACTCTGCAAGTTAGCCCCATTCGCGCGTCACGCGAGTCGTGGAAGCCGCGAGGGTTGGGGGGGGGGGGGGGGGCTCGGGGCATGGCGTCACCCCCTCGGGCTATCCCGCGGCTTCGCCCCGAGGCCCTCACCCGGCAGCCACGCGGCGAAGGGAAAGAGCGGGAGCACAGGCTGAACAGCCATAAATGTGCGACGCCCCAACTGTCCCTCACCGCATTTAATGCGGTAAGGGCAGACGTGCGGTGCGCCTAGCTGACATCTGTCCAACGGATGTGACCGGTCTGTGACCGGCCTGGCACCGTCACATCCGACGGATAGGGCAACCATGTCCTCACGTCGCCTTTGTACTCGACGGAGTGGGGGTGGGTATGACCCGTCACGTCCGAGCGTCGCTCGAGGAAGGGCTGTCATATGTCATCGTTCATTTATGAGGGAATGACAGGGCTGTCCCCCGTGTCAGGCGGGGGACGGCGCCTGGTTCCACTCGAGAGCCGGTTGTTGCTTAGCTTCCGGGAGAAGGCACGGTTTAAAGCCCAGGAAAAGTGGAGTGGGATCCCCCTCCGATAGAGGGTAGGTAGAGGTGGCGCATGTGGTATCCCCTTGAGCTATAAAAGGAGAACCCTGCCCACTGAGACAGGAAAAGGCGGAGAAAAAACCTAAACTCCAGGAGGGAGGGAGCGAGAGCGCTTTCTAGAGTGAAGAAATCTTTGTAAAACTCATCCATAATCCCAAACACAGGAGTAGGGTGTTACGCTCCATAGCGGCCCGAACCTGTATAATCCGATTGTGTGCAAGCTTGCCGGTGATCCTAGGGACGAGCGAGTGATTTCCAAGAGATGAGCCTCCGCCCCCGGCCGAACTCACAAATGGGGGGTCTCACGATTCCCCGCTATTGAGGATCTCTCCTCGACAGCTGGCGCACCAGGTAGGGGGCGGTTGCGCATTCCGAGAGGAAGTCGCTTTCTTCCGTCCCAATTTTCTCCAGGCCTTAGCCGACCACGGTCGAGGTCCTGGAAGTAGAGGAGGAGGCGGTGGCGTTTACTCCCACCCCGTCCGGGAGTGGGGATTCCGGCGCGAGCTGAGGTCCTCGTCACCGTCGCCATGGTTCTCCAACTCCTCCCCGCCGCGAACCTTCACGGAGGGAGGATCTCACTCGTTCGGGTGATTCGGCTCTCTCTCTCTGCCCCCTGGCGGAGGGAGGTCGCGACGTGCCAGGACACGCCGCCGCCTCGACTATGGAGACGACAGTTCACCCCAAGGCGCGCTTTAGGCAGCAGGCGCCCTTCTGCGGCATCCCCCGGTGAACCCGGAGCCGGAGACTCCTGTTCAGCGTTGGCTGGACGACGTGGCCAACCTAGTCACTACTGCCTAGCGGTAGTTAGCCACGAGTGGCCGATCCGCTGCTGCTGGTACGTCGCGTACCTCGGTCATCCTCTCCTCGTCGGCAAGGAGAAGGGCTCGTCGATCGGCCACGATCTCGAGGCGGTCCACGGTTCTAACATCGTCAGGGGCCTCGGAAAGCCGGAGGCGTCATGACGGCCTCTACGGGACACAGGACGCTCGAATCAACATCGAGCGACGCCGAGACGAGCGCCGAGCTGCCCGTATCGGGGAAGGTGCCTCCTCATCTGGAGCGCCACGCTCCTCTTCACGAGGCGGCCCTCCCCCCACACTCACCCCTGGGGGGACGGGTTGTAGGGCCTTTGTGGCGAGTCTCCGGAATGTCCGGTGGCCCCCGAAGTTTCGCCCCAACCTTACGGAGAAGTATGATGGTAGCATCAATCCCTCCGAGTTCCTCCAGATCTACACCACGGTTATCGTGGCGGTAGGGGGTGATGACCGGGTCATGGCGAATTACTTTCCCATGGCCCTCAAGGGTCAGGCGCATGGCTGGTTGATGACCTAGCCCCCCCGGCTCCATTCACTCCTGGGAGGAACTGTGCCAGCAATTCATTACGAACTTCCAAGGTACATATCCACGCCCGGGGGAAGAGGCGGACCTACACGCTGTACGGCGGAAGGATGATGAGTCCCTCCGTTCGTACATACAACGCTTCTGTCAGGTCGGCAACACTATTCCGTGCATCCCAGCCCACGCGGTTGTATATGCATTCCGGAACGGCGTGCGGCATAATCACATGCTGGAGAAGATCGCCTCCAAGGAGCCCAAGACCACTGCCAAGCTCTTCGAGCTGGCGGACAAGGTGGCCCAGAAGGAGGAGGCATGGGCCTGGAACTCTCCCGGCACCGGTGCGGCGGCTGCGGCTACCCCCGAATCTGCCCCCTGCTCTAAGCGGCGAGATAGGAGAGGCAAAAGGAAACCAGCCCGCTCCGATGACGAGGGCCATGTCCTTGCAGCAGACGGGCCCACGTGGGCCCCGCGCAAAGGAAAGGCCACCGGCGATAGGCCGAGCCCCACCGTTCCCTCCGGCGAGGGCCGGTCGGCGGACAAGTGGTGCTCGGTACACAACACTTACCGCCACAGTCTCGCCGACTGCCGCTCGGTCAAGAATTTGGCCGAACGTTTCCGAAAGGCTGATGAGGAAAAGCGGTAGGGTCAACGGGAGGGCAAAGCCCCCGCGACCTCAACCGGTGACCGGCGAGGGGAGGCCAAGGACAAGGCCCCCGCCGATGATGGCGGAGACGGTGAGGATCTAGATTTCCAGATACCTCAGGGGACCGTCGCCACGCTCGACGGGGGGGTTTGCGCTCACGCCTCTCACCGAAGCTTCAAGGCCATGAGACGGGAGCTTCTGGCCGTTGTTCCCACGCATGAGGTGGTCCGGAAGGCGCGCTGGTCGGGGGTGAAGCTCACATTCGACCAGAGCGACCATCCGATGGTGCTTGCTCGGGGGAGGGGGGGAAGTTGGCCCTGGTGGTCTCCCCGACCATCCACAATGTCAAGATGAAACGTGTGCTGGTGGATGGGGGGGCCAGTCTGAGCATCATCTCCCCGGCTGCCTTTGATGCGCTCAAGGCCCTGGGGATGAAGCTCCAGCCGTCGCTCCCAATCATTGGCGTTACTCCGGAGCACACATGGCCGCTTGGCCATGTAGAGCTTCCGGTGACCTTCGGTGACTCCACCAACTTCCGCACCGAGCGGATCGACTTCGATGTGGCGGACCTCAATCTGCCCTACAATGCTGTTCTGGGCAGACCCGCGTTGGTGAAGTTCATGGTCGCCACCCACTACGCCTACCTCCAGATGAAGATGCCGGGTCCTGTTGGTCCCATCACCGTCCTTGGTGATGTCAAGGTCGCCCTCGCCTGCGCGGAACAGCGCGCAGACAACCTGGCGGTGGCCACGGAGCCGCAGGCCCCAGAAGCCTCTGCGTCCCGCGCTTCCAAGAAGCGCCTCACCTCGGCTGACGAGGTGCCCGTCAAGGAAATCCCCCTTGATGACGATCCGTCCAAGACCGCCAAGATTGGCGGAACCTTGGACGCCAAATAGGAAGACGCACTCGTCTCCTTCCTGCGGGTGAATTCTGACGTTTTCGCATGGAAGCCGTCAGATATGCCCGGGGTCCCTAGGGAGGTGATCGAGCACCGCCTTGCCGTGCGGCCGGATGCGCGACCTGTCCGGCAGAAAGTGCGGCGTCAAGCCCCGGAGCGGCAGGCCTTCATCAGGGAGGAAGTGGCGCGGCTCCTAGAGGCTGATTTCATTCGCAAGGTGATCCATCCGGAGTGGCTGGCGAACCCGGTGGTCGTCCCGAAGGCCAATGGCAAGCTACGGATGTGCATCGACTACACCGACCTCAACAAGGCATGCCCCAAAGATCCCTTCCCTCTACCACGCATAGATCAAATAGTCGACTCCACTGCGGGGTGCGACCTTTTGTGCTTTTTAGATGCATACTCAGGGTACCATCAGATTCGTATGGCTAGGGAAGATGAGGAAAAAACCGCCTTTATTACTCCTGTGGGCACCTTTTGTTATACAACTATGCCTTTTGGGTTGAAGAATGCAGGCCCTACTTTTCAGCGCATGACTCGTATTACCTTAAGTAATCAGATAGGGCACAATGTAGAGGCATATGTCGATGATCTGGTGGTAAAGACGCACCACCAGGACATGTTGCTACAGGATCTGGCCGAAACTTTCGATAGTCTTATGTCCACGTGCGTAAAGCTGAACCCCGATAAGTGTGTGTTCGGCGTGCCGGCGGGCAAACTTCTCGGTTTTCTAGTCTCTTCCCCAGGCATAGAAGCGAATCCTGAGAAAATACGCGCGATAGAGAGGATGCGCCACCCCAGCAAGCTTAGGGATGTGCAGTGCGTCACTGGATGCATGGCCGCCCTGAGTCGATTTATATCGAGGCTGGGTGAGAGGGTGCTGCCCCTATTCAAGCTCCTCAAGCGCTCCGGGCCGTTTGTATGGACGGAGGAAGCTGAGCAAGCTCTCAATCAGCTGAAAGCTTACCTCACTTCCCCCCTATCTTGGTGGCCCCGGGACCGGAGGAACCATTGCCGTAAGGCGGCCTGAAAACCGCCGAAAGGGAGCACGAGCGCGGGCCGCGCCCTGGGTTGTGCCGAACCCCGGGGGATCGGAAGGGCCTACATACGGTCATCCCCGACCCCCGGTCGTCGCAACCTCGGTCTGGCCAGTCCCGCTGGACGGCTCGCTCAGGGCGATGGTCTTGCTTATCACCACTTAGGTTCCATGGGCCAAGCGCGGATTTATCTTCTCGCTAGAACAAGCCCGAGGGTGGGGTGAAAACGACATATCAATCGCAGGCAGTCTAATTATCCCCTTTTGCCCTGGTTTTTTCTTCTCCCTATGTCACAGGCATCCGATGGAAAAAGTAAGAGAGTAAGAGGGGTTAAAGAAGTTTCAGTTGCAGAACAAGATAGGATGGTACAATGGCCTAAATACAAGAAGTACCTGCTACGGGCACACAGCAAAAAGGAATTAAAGGCGCGAGTGGTCACGGAGTGCCCGGCCCCCTGAGGCCGGTGCCACTGATGATGTCGTCCCAGTCGTCGTCGCCGTTGTCATCCCCGCTTCTGTTTTCCTCGTCCGAGGTAAGCCCGGAGGTGAACCGGGGGGCCGACCCCTCGAAACTCGAGACAATCGCGTCTGCCGCCTCCCGGACTTGCTCCCGGGCCCTTGCCTCGGTACCCGGGGGAAAATCTTCGAGCGCACGCCACGGCATGAATTCGGGGTCGCGCGCTTGGTGGCTCGCGAGGACCAGCTCCACCGCAGCCCGTGCCAAGGAAACTGACGAAGACTTTATGGTCTCGCCGACCTCCTCCTCTAGCCTCTCCAGGTCCGCCGCTAGCCCGTCCAGCTGAAGCGCGAGTGCTGGCTGTGTGGGCGGGAGTTTGCTGTCCCGACGCACGGAGATGCCGACTCAGCGCCCCGCGCGCTCCAGTCGGTCGATGGCGTCGGAGGAGGCCGTTCCCGGGCCCGAGCTCGTTGGTGAGGCGGAGGGCCGCAATTTCCCCAGTCTGATCCTGCACCAGGCATTCCAGGTCGGCGAGGGTACTCTAAGCCATGGCGAGCTGGCTCGCCAAACCCGCGCCGCTGGGCGGCCCGCCCGCTGCCAAGACCTTCTCCCGGGCCTCCAGCTCAGAGGCCTTCGCTGATATTGCCGCACGCTCGGCGCGGGCGCTCTCCAGATGACGAGCCTCGCGCCCGGCAACGGCCTCCTCGTGTTTCGCGAGTTGCTCGCCTAGCCGGCGCAAGGCTGCCTCACGGCGATTCACCTCGGCTTCACGCTCGGCGAGTGCGGCATCCCGTTCTCGGCATGCCTCTTCCCGCAGCCGCAGCTCTTCCGCGCGGCGGTCAGCGGAAGCTTTCGCGGCGAGGGTGGTCCGATCACGCTCGGCCGCGGCCTCTTCACGGAGGCGAAGGGAAGCCTCCACCTCTGCCGCCGTTCTTTCATGGGCGGCCAATGTGGAGTCCCGCTAATCTAGCAGGCGCGCTCGCTCTTCCAGCTCCCGGGCCCGCCGCGCCTGTTCTTCACCGCGCGCGTTTTGCTCGCGCTGGTTTCGATCGAGGACCTCGATCCGCCGACGGATTGTGGCTTCAAACTCCTGTGCGGAGCGGGCACGATCATCCAAGGCCCTGCGTTCAGCCTCGAGTGCCGTCGTCCGGGCCCGCAGCGAGGCGTCGGCCTCCGATGCCCGTCGCTCATGGGCAGCGGCTGCGTCGAGGATGCCGCGCGCGTCCCTGATCCTCTTCGCCAAGTCCTCGGCGTGAGCCTCATACTGAAGGCGGATATCGCCTAGCGCTTTATCCAGGACGCTCGAGGCGATCAGTGCCGCCTGCCGCTCCTCTTCCGCCTCCCGCATGACGGAGTCCAGTGCCTCCTCGCGCGCCTGGATTTTGGCTAGTTGGGTTTGACGCATTTTGCGCCCCACCGTCACCATGTCGTCCACGGCGCGATGCCCCTCGTCGACTCGCGCGGTCCGCGGCGAGCTATGCCCACTCTGCATCCAGGGTCGCCCGCTCTTCCGCCAGGGCTTGAACTTGGGTGTTCAGCCCCTCTCTTATAGTGGAGTCGGCAGCAGCGAGCACCTGCAGAAGTGGCTCCATACTTGCCGGAGTCGGGGAGGAAAAGGCCGCGGTCCGCCCCCGGGACGACGGGGTACTGTTGGATCCCCCGCGAGACTGGGGGCTGCTCTCAGCCCCCCTTCTGAGAGGCCAGCCTCGAGGGCGCCCCAAGCGCAAGGGGGAACGGCTGTCCCTCTCACCCTCCCGCTTCGGGTCCTCAAGTGGATTCAGCCTTGGTCTCGGCCTCGGGCTCGGGACCGCCCCCAGCCTCGACCTCAACCTCGGGCTCGGGACCGCCCCCGGCTTCGGCCTCGACATCGGGCCCGGGACCGTCCCTAGCCTCGGCCTCGGCCTCGGGCCCGGGACCGCCCTTAGCCTCCACCTCAACCTCGGGCTCGGGACCGCCCCCGGCCTCGGCCTCGGTCTCGGGCCCGGGACCGCCCCCAGCCTCGACCTCAACCTCGGGCTCGGGACCACCTCCGGCTTCGGCTCCCAGGCCGCGACCTCCTTCACCCCCCGATCCTGGGTGGTGCTCTGCATGGACACTGGTCCCGGAGCCACCCCCGGGAGGAGCGTCGCCACCCCTGCCGCCCCCAGCAGGACGGGTCCCGCCTGAGGGTCGCTCGGGATCGGGCCCGGTGCGTGTCCCTTGCGGGGGGTCTGACCCTGAGATTCCCTGAGAAGGAACCTCGCTACAAGGGAACCCAGATCATGTTAACAAAAGAAAAAGAAGGAACAAAAAAATGGGTTGGGTAAGAGCACCGAAGTGAGCGCCAACAGTCATACCTACGGGGAGGGCGGTTGAAGGTCCACTTTGGGGGCTCGATGAAACCCCCCCCCCCCCCGGCATGGCTCCGTTTGCCCTATCTTCCAGAGCCGCTTCTTTTTCCGACCAGCCTCGGGCCCGGCAGGTCGCTTGTGGCCCGTTGGCGAACGATCCGCTGCACGCTCGGCACCTCCTCCATGCGGGGGAGAGGGCGGCCGGGAATAGGCCACCTTCCGTTTCTCTTTGGGTCGCCGGTGGAATCGTCTCCGGGTCCGCGGCTCGATCTAGGCACCCTTGAGCCACCGCCGCCTGGACCGCCGGCCCGGCTCCCGCCCGTGGTCGCACCACCGCCACCCGTGCCGACGACGCTACCGCTGGCGCCGCCTCGGCTGGACCGACTCCTACCGGCGCTGACGACAGACATCACGGCCAGAATGCTCTCCCGGTCGCGGTCGCAGCAGAGGGGAAGAATCCCATCTGGGATTAGTGTTGGCTCGGCGGAGTCTAGGCCCAGCACCCGCCGAATCACCATCTTCGCGTCCTCCACACCCCAGTCCCAACGCTCGCCCACATGCGTCCGCATGGGGTCGTTGGGACCAATGTATTCCCACGCTCCATGGGATCGTTCCTGAAGAGGTGCGATGCGGCGGCGGAAGTAATCGCCAAAGACCATCGCCCCCGTGAGGCCCAGGCTCCGCAGGCCCCTAAGGCGATCCCACACCGCGTCGTATTCCTCGCCCAGCTCCGAAGTCACCAGCCATGCGGCGGACCTTTCAGGAGGGCCAGCGGGAACTCGAAGTCGCGGATGGTCCGGCAACGCGATGTAGAACCAATCCTTCTTCCAGTCCTCCCATTTCTTGCGGAGATGGCTCTCGATGTACTGACCTGCTGTGCCTGGCCGGGGTTGGAAGTAGCATCCCCCCACCGCGCCTTGCAACAGCTGCGGAATGAAGAAGGCCTGGAACAACCGCATTATCGGTCGCACCCTAATGAACATCTCGCACAAATGCGCAAAGATGGCCAGCGTCATCACGGCATTGGGTGTGAGATGCAAGGCATGAATTTCATAGAAATCCAGAACCTCATGGAAGAATCTGGAGAACGGCGGAATCAAGCCCGTCATGGCGAAGGACAAGAGGTGCACGGATCGCTCCGGATATCGCGGCCGCGGCCGCGACTCTCCCGCCCGCACGACGGCACTGTCTGGCATGATCTTGCGGGGAAGGCTAAGGTGCCTGTCTGCTGTGATGCGGGAGGAAGGGAGCACTGCGTCGCCAGTGTCTTGGGCCATGGCAACCGACGGAGAAGTGGCGGAGAGCGTGAAGCGCGAGACAGTATGAGGTGGCGAGAATGTTAGGGTTCAAGAAGCGAAAGGACGAGTGGGCGGTTGGCGAAAGGAAGGGGGCAGAGTCTCTGCCTCCGCCCCCTTTTATCCTCGCTTCATCCGCACTTGCCTCCTCGTTTCGCGCTCCCATACTTGCCCCCACGATTCTCGCGCCCGCATTTGTCTCTTCGCATCTTGCGCCCAATCATCACGTCGCCCGTTGTATCCGTTCCCGCCTTTAGTGCGTCTGTCAGTGGCGCATTCGAGGTGGAGTGCACAACGGCTATGAGCGCAGGTTGAGCAAACCATCACCACTACCGCCGCAGGAGTAGCGAGCGGGAGAATCGAGGCGTGGTCTGACTGACCCCCCGGGATTATCGCGCCTCAAGCATCTTCATCATGAGCGCAGTCAGTGGCGGTCAAACCGCTGTTATGGTTGGCACGCCAACCTGGCCACGCGGCGATAACCTTTTGGATCCCCTGCCGGGCCCACAACCCCAGCTCGAGGAGTCGTGAGGCGCCATGTCAGAACGATCTCAAGAAATCGATACCTGATATAGCGCCGGGGGCTACTGTCGGAGATATGGACCCGGGGGTATGTGAAGTAGAGGGGAATTACTTTCCCTCCGGCCACGTGACTCTGCAAGTTAGCCCCATTTGCGTGTCACGCGAGTCGTGGAAGCCGCGAGGGGGGGGGGGGGCCTCGGGGCATGGCGTCACCCCCTCGGGCTATCCCACGGCTTCGCCCCGAGGCCCTCACCCGGCTGCCACGCGGCGAAGGGAAAGAGCGGGAGCACAGGCTGAACAACCATAAATGTGCGACGCCCCAACTGTCCCTCACCGCATTTAATGCGGTAAGGGCAGACGTGCGGCGCGCCTAGCTAACCTCTGTCCAACGGATGTGACCGGTCTATGACCAGCCTGGCACCGTCACATCCGACAGATAGGGCAACCATGTCCTCACGTCGCCTTTGTACCCGGCGGAGTGGGGGTGGGTATGACCCGTCATGTCCGAGCGTCGCTCGAGGAAGGGCTGTCACAGGTCATCATTCATTTATGAGGGAATGACAGGGCTGTCCCCCGTGTCAGGCGGGGGGCGGCGCCTGGTTTCACTCGAGAGCTGGTTGTTGCTTAGCTTCCGGGAGAAGGCACGGTTTAAAGCCCAGGAAAAGTGGAGTGGGATCCCCCTCCGATAGAGGGTAGGTAGAGGCGGCGCATGTGGTATCCCCTTGAGCTATAAAAGGAGGACCCTGCCCACTGAGACAGGAAAAGGCGGAGAAAAAACCTAAACTCCAGGAGGGAGGGAGCGAGAGCGCTTTCTAGAGTGAAGAAATCTTTGTAAAACTCATCCATAATCCTAAACACAGGAGTAGGGTGTTACGCTCCATAGCGGCCCGAACCTGTATAATCCGATTGTGTGCAAGCTTGCCGGTGATCCTAGGGACGAGCGAGTGATTTCCAAGAGATGAGCCTCCGCCCCCGACCGAACTCACAAATGGGGGGGGTCTCACGATTCCCCGCTATTGAGGATCTCTCCTCGACAGCCTCATCCCATACTAGGTTGCTATACGGAGGTAGTAAATCACATGGACCACGAGAAGGTTAGATGTGCAAAGATGACAAAAGTTGGAGGTGTTTTTTCACAAAAGTGCAGTGCAATCCACTCTATTTTATCTCAGCATGTGTAGCGGCCGACCAAGTGGGAGCTCCCCGATCCAGACAAACTGCAGCATATACACACACGTACGCACCCGCATCTCCTCTCAAATTAAACTCCCAAATTAATTAAAGAGAAGCAGCAGGAGAAGAAAAGGCTAAGGAAAAAACAAGAAAAGAAAAGGCATCGATCGAGTGGAGATCCAAATCACCGCGAAAGAAGGCCCCCCGCGAGCGCGAGGAATCCTTCCTTCTTCCTCCACTCGACTCGAGTAAGTTTTCCACCTGCCTCTGCTGCAGCAATCCGCCATTGATTGAATGATTGATTGATTTTCCGCGAGAGTGCGATGAGTTCGTGGTTAGTTGATTGATTCGTTTGGTTTTGTTGGATTTGTCTTTTTTTTTTGTGTGATTTTCCTCTTTGGTTTTTCTTTTGTTGGTTTGGCCACTTTCAGTCTAATGCAAGCGATTTACAGAGTGATGAAGAATCTGTTCTTCTTTTCTCTCTCTCTAGAACACAAGTAGCAGATAAAAGACTGGGGAAATTTTCCTTTTTTTTTTTTTGCCCACTAGAGTTCACTTGATGGATTAGTGAAACTAATTTGATAGTGTGATGCATGAAATCGTGTATGGCCATGGGAAGGGAAATATTTGTTTTTTTTAACCATCTTTTCTTAATATTTGCATGGAATTTGAAAAGGAAGAGGAGGAGGATCTCTCTGCCGTACCAAAAAAGAAACATTTCTTTTGTTTAGCTAGTTGGGTAACATCAATGAAGTATTTATTCACATTGCAGGTAGAACTAGCTCTGTAATTTCGAAATTAATGGTTGACTAATGATGCTGCAAGATGGTTATTATGGATCTGTACGGACGAGCAAACCTTCAAGATCAAAGTATTCAACTTTGAAGCACAACCTGAACATGATTAGGGGGGCTTAGAGACTCATAATTGCTGGGAAACAATGATGGTCTAAACATATCATTTTTTAGGAGCAAATATAAAAATGGTTTGCTATATTTTGTTGCTTTGCTTTTGTTCTTTCTTTGCAAAAAGGTACTACTTCAGTTCAGGACACACACATAAAGGTTGGGTTCAATAGTAATACTAAATTATTGAAGGCAGGCAGAAAGCAGGATCAATGTCAGGTCGTGGCAATGATTAATCCATCTAGAACTGCATCCACTTAAGATCTTTTGGTGTTTGCATATTCAGTTAACGCACAAGAGCCCTGTAGGAGTGCTCTGTAATGCAATTCAGTTTGTTCTACCTTGGATTGCAATACTGATAGAATGTACAATAGTGAGCAATGTAAGTTCAGGATAATTTACTACTCAAAAATCGTTCTGAGATTTACCTGTCGTGCAGTATGCTCTTCCTACTTGCTGTTCTTGGGTTTTGTGTTCTAGTTCTTGTTTCTGTAACTTGATAATTGCGTTGTTTACAGAACCTACTTGTAGTGCTTGGATTTTGTGATATAATTTATGTTTCTGTAACCTGATAATTGTTTTGTTTTCAGAATTTCTTTAGGAGCAAACCAGCTGGGGCTTAGAGAAGGCTTTGGAGGAATGGAATTAACTTGTTCCTCTGAAGAAAGTAACTCAAAAGAGAATTCTGTAAATTCATCTTCATCTCCAATAGAAAGTTCAGGACCTTTTGTGTACTACCCAACTCCACCTGCCACCAAGGATGATGCAGGTAACAGTAGTAATCATGAAAAACCAAATGCGCACAGCGAAAAATCATCCCAACCAGTCATTTTGAAATACTCTAATGGACTGACAGATCATGTTGGTTGCATGGATTCACCTTCATCGATCGTAGAAAGGTCCCTCCTTGATTCAACAAAGCCCCACATGGAATCTAACTCTGCAACAGATGCAATTCCTGAAATTCTCTCTAATTCAGGACTAAGTGAGGCATTCAACCACTTGGTAAAGGATGAGGCAGATGGTTCTTCAGAAGATGCCCTTGAGGTGAACCATTTGTCTGTCAATGTCTCAGCTGGTGCTGAAACTATGTTGACAGATGAAATGAATTCTAAAGAAGACAGGATAGATCAGAAAAATGTTGCTGTAAAGCCAAAAATGGTAGAAGAACAAGGAGCGGCACCTGAAAGTCCATATAAAGGCCTTATTGACACCGCTGCACCTTTTGAGTCTGTTAGAGAAGCTGTCACCAAGTTTGGAGGAATTGTTGATTGGAAAGCCCACAAAGCTCAAATGATGGAGGTAATTCTTGTCACTCTTATAAAACTGTAGTGGATAATAGGCTTTGTAGAAGAATTAAAACAGAGATGCTGTACAATTGAATTCTAACCATGCACAGAGTCTAAAATATATTTTTATTATGCAGAGGCGCAAGTTCATACAACTTGAACTTGAGAAGGTTCAAAAGGAAATTCCACTCTATAAAGAGGAACTAGAAGCTGCTGAGATGGTTAAATCACAAGTAGTCAATGAACTAGAGGACACCCGGAGAATTATTGAGGAACTGAAGCATAATCTTGAGAAAGCACAGGTTGAAGAAGTTCAGGCAAAACAGGATTCTGAGCTTGCACTACTTAGAGCGCAAGAAATCGAGCAAGGAGTAGCTGACGAAGCTAGTGTGATAGCCAAGACTCAAATTGAAGTTGCCAAAGAAAGGCATGAAAAGGCTATTGCTGAACTAAACTCGGTGAAAGAGGAGCTGAAAACAGTACATGAGCAGTATGTTACCTTAATCAATGAAAGGGACACAGCTATCAAAAGGTCAGAGGAAGTTATTTCTGTTGGGAAGGACATTGAGAAGCGAGTGGAGGAACTGACGCTGGAACTGATTGCATCCAAAGGTTCTCTTGAGTTGGCGCATGCTGCACATCATGAAGCAGAAGAACGTAGAATTGGTGCAGCATTGGAGAAGGAGGAAGATTGCGTTGCTTGGGATAGAGAGTTGCAACAGGCACAAGAGGAGCTTCAGCAACTCAACAATAAGCTTCTGTCCAAAAGTGATGTGAAGCAGAATCTAGATACAAATTTACGCAGGCTGCGTAGCCTCAAGTCAGAGCTGGCAACTTATGTACAAAATGTAATTAGTGAAGAAGCTGAAGGACTTGCGAAAGAACATGGGCCTGATGATGCTCAACAAATTAGTGGTCCAGTTAAGGAAGCTCTAGCTTCAGCACAGAAGGAGCTTGAAGAGGTTAGAGCAAACATAGAAAAGGCAAAAAATGAGGCCAAATTGTTCAAACTTGCAGCCACAACCCTCAGATCAGAAATGGACAATGAGAAATCTTCACTTGTTGAATTGCAGCAGAGGGAAGGTATGGCATCTATTGCAATCTGTGCACTAGAAGCTGAGCTCAATAGGACGAAACAAGAGATAGAATATGTAAAGTCTAAAGAAGAAGATGCTCAAGAGAGGATGGTAGAACTTCCTAGGATCTTGCAGGAGGCAGCTCAGGAGGCTGAGGACGCGAAGATGGTAGCTTTCTCAGTACAAGAGCAGGTGAGGAAGGCAAGGGAAGAAACCGAGAAAACCAAAACAGCTGCAGCCACAGTAAATACCAGGTTAAGTGCTGTTCTGAAAGAAATAGATGCATCCAAAGCATCCAAGAAGCTAGCGCTTGCGGCGGTTCAAGCATTGCAAGAAAGTGAAGAGGCAGGAGATGATGAGAATTCTCCCAGAGGAGTGACACTTCCTCTGAGCGAGTATTACGCCCTTAGCAAGAAAGTGCATGAAGCTGAACAGCTGGCACATGAGAGTGTCACAGAAGCACTGGCACAGGTGGAGTCGGCAAAGGCGTCTGAATCAAATAGCCTAGAGAGACTATGTGAAGCATCCAAGAGGATGAATGAGAAGAAGGAAGCTCTTGAAAGAGCATTAGAGAGAGCTGAGAGAGCAAACCAAGGGAAACTAACTGCTGAGCAGGAACTGAGGAAATGGAGAGCTGATCATGAGCAGCGCAGGAAAGCTCAAGAAGCCGCGAAACGGGCAGTTAACCCTTTGAGTAGCTCACCTAAGAGAATTGTTGAACAGAAGGATTCTTTCTACAAAGAGTTCTCAGGTAATAGTTATGAGGACCTTGTTCCGAATCGGAAGCTGCGGAGGAAGAAATCTTTCTTCCCACTAATGGGCTCTCTTTTATCCAGAAAGACTCGGGCATAAACATAGCAGAAGATAACAAGGTCCCAGGTCTTGGGCAGTTTTATTTCTGTACATTGCTGTAATAAGTTAATTTAATTGGTCTTGAAATTTGGTGTCTAACTTAAGTTTTGATTTAATTTGTTGGTGTAAACAACCAGAGGGCGTATAGTGGTGTGTTTATAACAATTTTTTGGGTTACTTTGGATAAATTCTGCAAAGAAATGTGCATTCCTTGAGTGTAGCTATGTTCTGTAATCTCCTCAAACTGGAAAGGATCTGACTAGTGGCATATTTCTGTTGGGTATAATATTGTTCTGTGTAATCTTCCTCCCAACTGTGTGCCTCAGTTATCTTTTGTGAAGATCTTAATAGTGTGTTTCTAATGGAATGTCCAAAAGAGCATCAGGCAGGCAATATGTTCTCAAAGTAATGTTGGTTCTTGCAGGAACAGATTTGCATATACACTAAGATTCAGAAATGAACAACAACCATGTGGTAAAACTGAAGGAGAAATTGTACAAAAAAGAACTGAAGGAAAGATTCAGCAAAATGGTTGTCTAATCTTAGTTTTTTTTTTTCCTGAACACAGACAGTAACACCATCACCTCCTTCCAGAGCCCAAGTAGCAGCAGCAAAAGCATGAAACAACCAAATCAAACATGAAACACACAAACAAAGGAGGATGGTCCAGACATACAGGTCTTGTCAATTGCCATCGAAATTATACAGCAATTGACGAAAGAACATTTGGGTATTCTTGGTCAGAGAAAGAAGAATATGCCTCATGCTGACCCTACAAATCTTATTCATCCCCACTCTAAAGTTTATCCGTCCCACAAGAATTGAATACCTTTTCTAAGATCCTGTTCTTCTCAAGGTCCCACAGAGAACACCCAAAGTTGCAATAAAAAAGAATCACAATAACTTTGTAGTGATGAAGAATCTTGAGATGGCACCCTACAGCAATGGGGTTTGTCTGCATAAAGAACAGGAGGCTTTCTGCCATATATTCTTCACAGTGAACCACAAGAAAGACCTAAAGCTATGTAAATGTAAGAAAAAAAACACAAGCACTAGATCAAGGGCACCTGAAACTAAATTGGCTCAGATTTTCATGAGTGAAGAACGACTTGCAGGCAGCACCTCACACTGTCAAGAATTCAGCCACTAACATAGGAACATATCACAGTTCTTCCATTAAGCATGCGATCGTAGCACTCCAAATTGGAGTAATAAGATGCAAAGCAAAGCAATGCTGTCTTGCAGTTTGGACGGTAACATGGTGTGCAGTCAAAACAAGGAAGACCCGAAGAAATGGCGATCAATGGCTTGAAGAAGTTGGCTGAGTTCAGCGGGGCATTTAACTTTTTACCACTTTTAAGATGTGTCAATTAAGAATTTATCGCTCATAGTCTATCACATATGGAGCCTTATGTGTTCAGTAGTTTTCGCTGCCTTCAGGATATAATAATAGGGTCTCTTTTGTAAACTTTAGGATACCTACCAACTAAAGGGAAAACTAAGGAGCTCTTTTAAACAAATTAAGGACCGGTTCCAATAGCAGCGGTCCAACCAGGGGCTGTTTTGCAAATCCATTTCGCCTCGCCGGAGATGAGATCCCATCGACGCGACGCCGCCGCCTCCTTCCTCCTCCTCTCGTCGGAGCCACCGCCGGTGAGGGCACCCAGCACGCATCGGTGGAATTGACGGCGACCGCATCTTCTCCTCCGCTCCGATCTGACCCTGTTCGTTCCGTGCAGGGAGGGATTCATCGCGAGCTGCGGCTGAATTGGAACAGGTGAAACCAATGCAGCCGCACCCGCAGCCAGTGAGAAGATCGTCGTCTCCGGCCCTCCGGGAATAGCGGTTTTTGATCGAAGACGCTTATGAAGGTAATTTATTAACGGTGTTTGTGCATTTGTGGAATTGTGGATAGCTATTCTGATTTTCATGCTCTCTCTTGCTATTCACTATAGCCTTAACAGAGAAAATTATAGGTCATAATCAAGGTGCTTAAATACTGTCTAACTACTTCATGTAGTAACCAAGTGAACACCATGTTTGATTCGATAACTACATTAAATACAAACCAAAAAAGTTACTAGCAAGGCACATCTATTTAGCTAGTAAAGACAAACCCCTAACAACCAATAGATAGAATGGTTAACCTTTTTTATTCCTCTCGAAACCCTTACAGCCAACAGATAGAAATATAAAATGGTGGTTTCCTGACAAAGTTCTAGGGACAGCAACAGAACAAGTGGATGAGAACACAGATAATTGTGTGCGCCTGCGTTGCTCGATTACTCGAAGCAGCCAGTGTGGTAAGAATCCCAATCCTGTCTCCTCTGTGGGCTGGTCAGTCAATGAAGAATGAAGAATCTGCTTCATGCCTACCAAGTACCAAATGCTATCCTCGCACGTGCATTCCAAACTTTCCGAGACTCTGTTCTTCCCAAGGACCCATAGGCTAAAGAGAATCACAATGGAGTATGTAGTATAGTTTAGAATTTGGGTTGGATGGATGGGTGTACACCGTGCACCTAGTAAGACAAAGTAGCAAACTTTGCGCCATTATATTTTTCAGAATGAAACACATGGTTCGTTGTGCCATTATATATATACTGTTATTTTTTCTGATCCTAACTCCTATCTACGCTTTTGAAATGAGTTGGGAAAAGCAATTTAAGAACTCTTCCAGCTTCCATTCACTTGCAAATTGAAACCAAATCATATGGTTCTGCTCCTCGAACAATCAGTTAAGATTGCAGACAAAACCAATTACCAAAGGCTCAAAGCTGCCCTGAAGGTAGGCCCGATCTATGGATGAAAACAGTAATACGATAAGTACTCCTTTTCTGAAGTGAGATCAGTGTGCGTACAAAGAAATAAATCATCCAACAGCCAACAGATAGAATGGTTAGCCTTTTTATTCCTCTCAAACCCTTACAGCCAACAGATAGAATAGTAAGCCTCTTTGTCCTTCTCAAACTGTAAGACGGTGGCTTCCTGCCGAAGTTCCATGGACAGCAACGGAACAAGCGGATAATAAAACAGACAATTGTGTGTACTTGTGCTGCTCGATCACTCGAAGTAGCCAGTGTGGTAAGAATCTCATCCTGTTTCCTCCGTGGGCTGGTCAGTCACTGAAGAATGAAGAATCTGCTTCATGCCTACCAAGTACCAAATGCTATCCTCGCACGTGCTTTCCAAACTTTCCGAGATACTGTTCTTCTCAAGGACCCATAGGCTAGAGGGAATCACAATGGAGAATGTAGTACAGTTTAGAATTTGGGTTAGATGGGTACACATAATAAGACAAAGTAGAAAACTTTATGCCATTATATTTTTCAGAAGGGCTAATGTTCTGGCAGCAAAATATCCTAGAGAACGAATATCTATTTTTTCTGGTTCTAAGTCCTCCTAACTCCTATGCACATAGTATTTGAAAATGAGTTGGGAGGCAGTTTAAGAACTCTTCCAGTTTCCATTCGCTTTAAACCAAATCATATGACTGTACTAACACAATCAATTCAGTATTTTCAGAATGCGGAGATGAAAGGTTCGAAGCAGCCTAGAAGATCCATGGACGAAAATACTAATATGATAAGTAGTTTTCATCGTACATATGGAGTGTATGTTAAACTAAAGAAAAACTCCTACATGATTCGTGGGACAAAAATGATGATACTAGTGAATTACAACTTAAATATGTGGCCAATATCATGATCATCTCAGAAAGTGAGATCAGTGTGCCCACAAAGAAATAATTCATCTTCATATACACACACACACTGTAGTCTGAAGTTGATCCTACAATTGCAGCTGGCTGGTCATCACAGCGAGAACTGGAATCAAATAATTGAAATGCCGACACATCACAGAAAAAGATATGCCATTCTCTCTCGTCCTATCAGATAAAAGCTGGAACGTAACAGTGTGATATTTTTCTGCAGGTCCAAATAACAAAACAACGTGATACACACAAGTGGAAGGTTTTCCATTATCTAAAAAAGCGCACACAAAATGGGAGATACGATGCCAAAGTAAAGAGAGCAAATGTCGTGTCTTCCACTATGAGCAAAGAACCCTTGCAACCTGCAGATAGAAACGAATAAAGCTACGATAAAAATTGTCACTTAAATAGATATACACTCATTTCATACATGTCACCTAAAAAGTCATGATTTTTTTTTAAAAAAAATAGCAAGATAGATCAATATATATTATTTCAATTTTTAAAGTTAAAATTCAACCTACACAAGTAGAAAAAAAAACTATCAAAAGTGCATACTATTACAATTAATATTTGTTACTTAATTATTTATTTATATGAGTCAAATTTGAAGTTACATGTTTGTAGAATAATATATCATATAGTATTGACTTATCTTACTAATTTTTCAGGTGATGTGTATGAAACAAGTGTATGTACATTCGAGTGACAAAAACCACATCCTAATGCAACGATGTGAACATCCAAGGGCAGTATAAAAGGAGGTGCAGCTGCGAGGCATTGACCTGCACTCCCTTCCTCCTAGCTCGAAGCGAGCAATCACTCTTGTGAAACTTTTGCAGACGCCAGCCATGGCGATCAGGGGCATCCCGTCCTCTCGCGAGATGACCGTGGACGACTTCAAGAACTGGCTGAAGCAGTTCGACACCGACAACGACGGCCGGATAAGCCGGGGCGAGCTCCGGGAGGCCATCCGCCGCCGCGGCGGCTGGTTCTCCGGCCTGAAAGCCGGCCGCGCCGTCCGCCACGCCGACAGGGACAACAGCGGCTTCGTGGACGAGTCCGAGATCGAGAACCTCGTCGCCTTCGCCCAGAAAACTCTGGGCATGAAGGTTACTGCCTGGTAGAACTGAACACTACTGGCAGCAATAAGCATAATTAAGCTAGTTTCATGGATTTTCATATGCTTGAGCTTAAAATGGGTAGAGAGCACTGTGGCAGTAGTGCTAGCTTTTGATTAAGCTATAAAAATATTGCCCTCTATGTTGCTTTTCTTTGCTGTGTGGTAGTAACTGGTAAAGTTTGACTTGCATGCCAGCTTCTCCTGAATAATTTGTGTAAAAGCAGGAGAATGTCTGCCATGATGCTGTGATACTTTGAGTGATCCTCTGTTGGTATTGACTCTGGTGAAGATGAAAATGAATTGGTGATTATGGCCATTTTAGTAACACAGTTAGCATTTCTTCTCAGATGGTTTCAACTTTCAAGAGATGACATGCCTGATTATGCCCATTCTTAAGAGAAGCAAACTCAGCAGCAAAGGGCATCATGTTGAGTACTTCAGGTAAGGTTGGAGTGTCAGGTGACAGGCCCAAACATTCAGATAACATAATCAACTAAGTGCAACAAATTTCACATTCAGATAACATATTGTTGAAGGAGTTGAGAGGACAGAAAAATGATCACAATTTCATCCCCCCTTCTTGGCTTGTTGCAGTGCCCTACTGGTAAAATTCGTTGATGGTTTTCACCTAATCAAGCTATGTGTAAAATTCCTAAGAAGAACCAAAGCATGAAGCGCACATAGCTTGGGGTTAATATCATTGAGTTGCATGCAACAGCTAGTTCAACCTAACAATTTAAACTGCTATGAAAAGGCAGGCAGGCAATTTACTTATACTTCAACAAATAACTATACTACTACACCACAAATTAACACACCATCATTTTGTTACAGATCGATGAGAACAAACAAGCTTACATGCATGATCTGCCATGACGATACATGAAAGGAAAATAAAAAACATTGATTCCCAACAGCCATGTTAGAATTTCTTTTTGATGAGAAACACGGTCCTTCCCTAATATTCACATTTTCTTTTTAATTCTTTTTGGTTTTCTTTTGAGTAGCAAGTCAACACATAGTCATCACGAGTCTGGTTCTCTGCTGCTGGCAAGCATAAGCCCCAACTTGAAATAATCCATCCATCCAATTGCCAAATGCATGGGTATATTTCTCCTATAATCTATACCAAACTTTTGGAGATTATATTCTTTTTAAGGACCCACATATATAGAACATCATCCAGTGCCTAGTGGTGTTCGCACGCAAAAAGTCTTCTCTCCCCTCCGTGTCATAATTAAAATTCTAAAAAAAAGATTTAGAGCTTGTTCACTTTGCTACCTTTTTCAACCTTATTAAGTTTTGGCATTGTTAAATTTTGGTAAGGTTGCCACAATTTTAGTAAAGTTGCCAAATTTTGGCAAGATTTCATATGTATTTACTAAAATTTGACAACAAACTAAACGTAGCTAAAATTTTGATAACTTTGCCAAAAATTGGTATGGTTGAAAATGGCATCAAAGTGAACAGACCCTTAGAGGGAGAGACGTCCCCCAAACATTTTTTTAAAAAATAAATTATGAGCATGTTCGGGATTGAAACCACACATCCTATTGCCACTGCACTATCAAGTGCATCTTCATAATTAAAATTCTATATGGCATTCTCTTCCAAATGGTGACGTCAGGTCTATTACGAACTTATTCCTTGTATATCTCGTGTGTATAAGGTTTATTGTTTTAGAAACAATGCACTGGTATACTTTATATGAGATAGCCACTGTACTTTCCGGTTGATTAATTGGTCCTTGCATAAAGAAGTTAGAATTTGCAGAGCTGGTCCAAGATTCCCAAGTTAGCTTAAGTGAAATGGCCACAATAATGCAATATGCTCGCTATTGGTTCTTCAAATTTTTCACCAAGCATTGTCATAATAATCACATACGCAACCATTTGTGTGTACTCCGCAGCTATAGACAAGATACTTATGCTAACTTGGATAAATCTTCAGAACATATGTGCACACATATATTGCTGCAGGCATAAAAATAGCTAAGAATCAAATAATTGCAAGCGACCTTCACATCAGGATGGAAAAAAGATATGCCAATATGCCATAAACCGTCGTTCCATCAGAGAGATACTCCATATAAGAGGATATCGAAGCAACGCAATAATGCAGCTGAAACGTGATGCACACATGCATACTGAATTGCTGATGCAGAAACTGAAGAAAGCTTCAGGACATATAGATATGCAGCCGGCGGCCGGCCTGCAGATTGAAACGAATTAATAAAGCTATACGATCGAGGGGAAACTGTTTTAACAGATCAAGTGGATGTACACCCGTTTATTGCATGTTACCTATGATCAAGAGGTCGTTGCACGACGAGTCGTCGATATATACATCGATCGATCGATATATATAAAAGGAGGAGCTCCAGTTCCATTGCGAGCTACAGCACATGCAGTCGTCGGAGCAGCTGATAATCAGAGCAAGCTAGCTAGCTACAGTAACTGACAGTGGTGTAGCCGACGCCGGCGACGTCGAAGGCGGACAAGAGATTGGGTCGAAGCTGGAGCATTTCAAGAAGTGCAGCTGATGCAGTTCGACGCCGACGCCGACGGGCGGATCAGCCGGAGGGAGCTCCGGGACGCCATGCGCCGCCGCGGCGACCGGTTCAAGCTAGGCGTGGTTCAACCTCCACCGAGCCGACAAGAACGGCGACGGCTAGCTTCCTCGACGACGACGAGATCGAGCACCTCATGGCCGCGCCCTGTACGTTCTACAAGGACATCTTGACTTCAACGTGCCGTCCAAAAAGGAGCTCGACTTGAAGGCAGGGTTTCCCAAACCGTCGGGCCAGGGTTACCGCGCCCCGGCGGTAAGCAGTAACTGTGAAAAACCGTACGAAACCGCATAAAATTTATCAAAAATTCAAATTACTTTTTAAATTTATTTGAATTTAAAGAGGTTATCGCGGTTTTTCTATTACCGTAACCCCGCGGTAAGACTGGTAACCGCGCGGTTACCGACGGTAATGTAAACCCTGCTTGAAGATGCCGTCCAACATGGACCTCAACTTCAAGGTGTCGTACTACAAGAAGGAAGCATGGAGCTAAATGCAAACTGTAGTTTGAGTGCCTGCTTGGGCTGAATAATGTGTGTAAAAGCAGGAGAATTAGATGATACCGCGCGTTTTGCTATACTATAGAAACAATAGATGGATAGATGTATATGTTTAAATAATATAAAAATTATGTGAAGATAATGATTTGACATTGCTTGTATTTTGAGTTTTAAAAATACAACAAAATTATAAATGATATACCATATTTGCATGATATTTTAAAATACTATAGATAATTGTTAATGGGTGATGATGTAACACACTTATACGTTGAGCTTTAAAAGTTAATAGAATAGATGTCTATCGTGTGCAGTTACGATAGTGTTTAACGATGGTAATTAAAGATGAAAATTAACGGGTCTGATGATTGCCAGAATTTCAATAGTACCGATATGCACTTCTTAGGGGACTTCAATTGTGATGACATGTGTGGTAAAGCCCACTCTTAAAACAAATTAAGAAGCAAACTATAAATTTGTCACGATATAACTGCCTGCAAATTTGTCGATAAATTCTATTAAAAATCTATCAGATGTAAACATAGTACAATTATAGCGTAATTACACGGTTACTTTCAAAAATCCCATAATTACATACTATTTCCACAAATTCAAATATGTAAATATAGTTCAAAATTTGGCATTATACATTTAGTTTGGATGTAGAGGTCAGGTTTTAATCCAAAATTTCAGAACAAGCATGGATGATCTGGCATGACGATATATGGAAAACAACATTGATAATTCCCCAGCCATGTGTTAGATTTTTCATTTTGTTTCCTTTTGATTATTGGCAAGTCAAGAGTGAGTCTGATGCTCTCTGCTGCTGGCCTGCCTACCGTCACCAACTTGAAATTCATCCATCCAAATGATCCAATTGATTGCCAAATGAATAGATATATTCTTTCTACAATCTACACCAAACTTTCGGAGATTCTATTCTTTTGAAGGGCCCATGCATCGTCCAATGGTGTTAGCAGGCAAAAGGAGCGTCCAATGGCTGCTACAATTAACAAACGCACAATGAAATAGAATAGCTTAGGAATGAGGTAAACTTGTTGTATTCTTTCTATCACAAAATATAGCAATCTAGTACTGGATTTAACACATCAATTGGATGGAATACTTTCTAGGAGATAGCTGTCGTACGTTCGGTTGATTGGTCCTTGCATAAAGAAGTTTGAATTTACAGAGTTGGTCCAAGATTCTAAGCTAGCCAACTTTGCCTGGCCTGCTACAGTGCTCACTGTTGGTCACCACATATCGTCATTTGTTAGTCACGTATGCAACTATTGTATACTTCAGTGCTTCACACCTAGATAATTAAGATATATCTACACACACTTCTGTTAATTGTTATAAATATTAGGAATTCATCATATAGTATTTAATCAACAAATAAATAGAGTAAACCGTGACTACTTAAGTGTAAACTGCAGACAGATTACGTACTCTTAACAATAGCGATATGCAAAACAGACATGCTATAAGTGTAAACCATTGAAACAAACATATCTAACCATTTGCACATAAAACGAAATCAATAGAAATGAACAGAAGAGGAGATTGGCATGCTCTCATATATTTTGTTAATTTCCCATGTGGACTAAACATACATTGTTGTCGAGGAGTGATCCTCTCTAGCGGGAGATCGTGAGATCCCCTTTTGTAAGTTCGGCCGGGGGCAACGGGTGAGATTCAAGGATTCGGTGAGCGAAGCCGTGTGATGTTGAGGGGGTCGAACCCCTCAAAGACGATGAGACCAAAAGGGTTTATACAGGTTGGGGCCGCTAAGAAGCGTAATACCCTACTCCTGTACTATGCTCCTTGAGTGAAGGATTACAAGCTCTCCTTGTTGGAGTAAAAATGTGGTGCTGATCATCAGGGGCTAGAGACTGCTCTAGAGCGTCCAATGGATCGTCCCGGATCCCTCCTCCCTCTTGTACTAGGCCTGGACCTCCTTTTATACCTCAAAGGGTTACCACATGGGCCCGAAAACCTAGCTCCGGTGGAGAAGTGCTTTGTATTAAATGCATGTCTTATCTCTTGACTTGGGAAGCAAGCGCACGTCATCTTGATGATGGGGCCTATCAAATCTTGCTGCCTGACACGAAGGGCGCCCATGTCAACTGCTATTAATGGGTGAAGACTTCCGGGTCCCTATTTGTACCGGGAAACATGAACCCCAATTGACCAGGGCGGATGGACCGACTCTGGCCGGGATGAGAGGTCAAGACCTCTCGTCATCATGACTGATGGGACAAGAGAGGGTGCGCGCCCCCTGACCCATGCAGTAGTACACCTGACACCCCGGGTCTCGTCGGTCATTCGATCAGTCACAGACCAATTTAGCGTGCGCTGCACGCCACATTAAATGCGGCGTGGAGCGCCTGCTCAAGTCGTCATTAATACGGGTAGGTGAGCGCTCAAAGGTGGCCACCTAACCCACCACACGTGGCAACCCGCTGAAGAGGTCGGGGGAGCCCGACCCCTAGTCACATGAGGGAGTGGCCTCCGCCCCACCTCGGGCCTGACTCCCCTCGGGGGAGGGCCACGTGGTATTGGGGGGCAGCCTCATCCGTATGGTGTCTAGGAAGGAGTGGCCGCCGCCCCACCTCGGACCTGATCCCCCCTCGGGGGAGGGCCACGTGGCGCCTGGGGCAGCCTTCTCCCTCTAGTCTCGGCCAGGGAGTGGCCGCCGCCCTACCTCGGACCCGACCCCCCTCGGGGGAGGGCCACGTGGCATTGGGGGGCAGCCTCCTCCGTCCAATCTCTGGGAAGGAGTGGCCGCCGCCCTACCTCGGGCCCGACTCCCCTCGGGAAGGGCCACGTGGCATTGGGGGGCAGCCGGCCTCCTCCAACTAGTGTTTGGGAAGGAGTGGCCGCCACCCCACCTCGGGCCTCACTCCTCTTGGGAGAGGGCCACGTAACATTGGGGGACAGCCTTCTCCCTCTAAACATGATACCCCGGGCCCATATCTCACACACACACTGAAGCGAACAGCAGTGCACATATACACAGCAAATGCAGCCTGCAGATAGAAACGAATATAACAAAGCTACACGATGGAGACGTACGTCGATACTGAAATTAACCTTCAGCTTAATTTCCGTGTATAAAAGTAGGAGGCAGCTGCATTGCTAGCTGCAGCACATATATATGCAGTCGTAGAAAGCAGCAGCAGCCGATTATATATAGCTAGCTACTAGCTCTAACTGATCGGCCGGCCATGGGGAAGACGGAGCACAAGAAGAAGCAGCAGCAGCACGGCGGCGATGAGGCGGCGGCGGCGGCCAAGGAGAGGCTGGATCGCTTCAAGGCGTGGCTGATGCATTTCGACGGCGACGGCGACGGGCATATCAGCCGGAGGGAGCTCCGGGACGCCATCCGCTCCGGCGGCGCCCGGTTCGCCACCGTCCGGGCGTGGGTCAACCTCTACCTCGCCGACAAGAACCGGAACGGCGTCATCGACGACGGCGAGATCAAGCACCTCATGGACCTGACCGAGAAGGACCTCGACCTCAGCAAGCTGCAGCCCACGCCTGCGGCAGCACGGCCGACGGCGACCGGCGCCCCGCCGGCCATGGTGGTGGTCTCGGCGTGCAAGTTCCAGACGACTCCTCTCGTCTCTCGTACCATTGACCTACGCAAATTAACTGCCAAACCAGTACTTTCTAGTACCGCCAATAATTAGATCTTGTTCAGTTTTGAGGGGGTTAAAAAGGATTAAGAGGGAATAATTCCTCACCGGAATAATAAACTCTATTCGATATTTCGATTAATACCCAGGCGAGAAGGATTGAAGGAGATTTATTCCACACCAAATTATATGGTGTAGAATTATTCCCTCTGTAATCCACTAGTCATTTTTTATCCCTGCCATCGGTCCTTCTGCTCTACGTGTGCACTCATTCAGCTCACGAACCAAACAAGCTAACAAACGAATTGAGTCAAACCAGCTTGTTATTCTAATGAGCTAACCGATGGAGTCAGACGATATTCACCCCTGCATGCATACGGTATTATTATATGTATTTAAAAATATTTTTGCATGATGTTAGTTTTATAGTTGTTGATAATGTGTTGCGAAAGTAACCAAATAGTTCAAGTATAATATTAGAGAGCATGAAAAACTAATATTAAAATCTGATTAGACGTCATTTTTAATACTACAAATCTGGACAGGTTAGGACGGAGAGAGTGGGTCTTGTATCCTATATACTTATATAGTTCATCCCCACTAAGTGTAGTTAATGCTATTTCTCTCTTCTCTTATGAAGCCACATCATTCTAATTATTTTTAGCCTTTGGATGATAGATCTATGGTACAAATAGTCTCTTCTTTCTTGTATCATAAAACCATACAATCTCAATTGTTTTTTAGTTCAAAATTCATAAGTATCAATTACATAAAATATGTTCATCTTGCATTATATTTGTAATCATATGTTAATTATATAAAACATAGGAAGTCATTTTATTTTGGTTTACAAAATATAATATAGCTTATTTTTACATACTATACGACTTAATTTCCCGCAGCAACACGACGGGGTATTCATCTAGTTTTAAAATAATCAGGGACGGACCTAGGTCCATGCCACCTAGGCCATAGCCCGGGGCTTAGGTACTAACACTAGTACATAATTCATTTTTCCATGCGGTCAAAATCCACTTTTCCGTGCGGAGGTAGCGCCCGTTCGTACCCAGGAGTCTGTGAAAATCAATATTTTCGGGTGCGGGTGGCCCAACCGCACGAGACATGGTGGTAAGCCATTAATAACACATATGATAATCCCTATGTTTCAGGGGCGGACCCAAAATTTTTTAGGCCTCGGACCGGTCCATGGTGTATTTTAATCCACACACTAAATACATGGTGAATTTACACACGTTTCTATGGGCTTTATAGAGGGATTATCATATGTGTTACTACTGGCTTACCACGATGTTAATTTCATGTATATATGATTGTCCCAACTGTTACAGTGCATGCTGATCTACATGGTACTACATGGGATTATACTTGAGCACTAGTACATGGTACTACATGGGGTTTGGTTTTGGCAGTGCTAGGTTTTTTTCCTTTTTCAGTGCATCAGTGTCAGTGCTAAGCTTTGCTCTTGCCTCAGAATAGTCAAAGACTCACGTGTTCAACTGGTGCGGTGAGTAAATATGGCTCTGGCGGTTATGTGGGAATGTGAAGTATGGTCAGGGCCTCTTGCTCCTGAGAGATCTGAAGGCCTGGCCCAAAATTGTAAGGGCCCATTGACTTCGTATACCAAACTGAAAGCTCTTGTGGGCCTCAAAAAGGTCCGTCAAGGCCCACAAAAATCAGCATCTGCTCCTGCACGCGGGCGAGCAGCTTAAAATTATCCCGAACTGATTCTCTATTAACAATAGAAAAAAAAGTCGATCCTATATAAAACGTAGTACTAGCATCCAAGGCTCCAACCAAAACTCAAACTGAATTCTTGACATCCGGTGCCGTATGCTCGGATAAAAGTCGTGCTCCATTCCATTCCCTTTCTTGTCTCTTCCAAAATTTTCTTTCTTTTTCTTTTATAAAAACGTGCAGATAAGAATTTCAATTCTCGGCAACAAAAAACCTTCAATAATTCCCTTGCCACTCCCCGTCAGCTCTTTCAGTTTAATCCACATCATCATCAGTTCATCTAGGTGTTCGTACATACAGAATTTATTTCATCCATGACTTTACCTAATTTGTCTTTTGGTGCAACATTCAGAGATTTTTTTTTCCTCCCATCTCCCTACGCCCTACGCCGCTCGCCTATCGGAAAGTCAGAGAGGGACGCCGTCGTGCAGCAAACAGCCGCGTGTGCAACTGCAACAGCAAGAAGCGATATGATCGAGAAGCTTGCAGCTGCCGACGTCGCATCGGACCAACCCAAGCCGGCGAGGGAGAATTAAGGCCCCGTTTATTTCACAAAAATTTTTTCCAAAAAAACATCACATCAAATCTTTAGACACGTACAGAGAGCATCAAATATAGATAAAAACAAAAACTAATTGCACAGTTAGGGAGAAAATCACGAGACGAATCTTTTGAGCCTAATTAGTCCATGATTAGTCATAAATACTACAGTAACTCACATATACTAATGACGGATTAATTAGGCTTAAAAGATTCGTCTCTCGGTTTCTAGGCTCAAAAGCGAGATGGATCATGGATGGATTGTGCGGTGAGACCAGTTGATGATACTCGATGATATTTCGTGTTTTTGTTGCGGGATGTATGGATGAATTAAATATTTGTTATTTTCTCTGTTTTATATTATAAATCGTTTGACTTTTTTTAATGTTTGATCAAATTTATAGAAAAATTTAGCAACATCTAAACTATCAAATTAGTTTCACTAAATCTAACATTGCATATATTTTGATAATGTGGTTGTTTTGTGTTGAAAATGTTAATATATTGTTTATAAAGTTAGTCAAATTTAAAGAAATTTGACTACGCAAAAATTTAAACGACTTATAATAAGAAACGGAGGGAGTAAATATTATAGAAACGGCAAATGAATGTTAAATATGGATGAATTAAATATATTTTCAATATTATAGGAATGACAAATGAATGTTAAAATATTATAAAAAAATAATGCGAAGATGATGTACTATGCTTGTATAAGATTTAATATGCTTTAGAATGATAATTGCTATTGGGTGATGATGTTTAGTACTACTCTTACTTACACTACTTATTGGTCATTTGGTTTAAAAGGTCATTTGGTCCACGCTTTAAAAGGTTTTCTTCTGGTATCGGCATGTCTGGCCGATTGCGTTATGTAACAAAAATTATTTTTCTTCTAATATATTGACGTGCAATCATTTTGCGCGTTAAAAAAATTAAAAGGTTTTCATCAAAATTTAATTTTCTATTGCATTACTTACACCACTTATTCTAAGCTAATATTTGTTGAATTTATTTCTCAAATTTGTTAACTTGTTTTTATAATAAAACAGATAATTCATGTTAAAAATCTAATCTATAACCTACCAATGCAGAGCCAGTTTCAAAGATCCTTAATTTCTCAAAAACCAGTCTATGGCTCTACCCTACATTAGTTACTCTACCCGTTGAATATACCACACAAAACTTTCTAGATAGACGCCTCCTCTCACCGACACATATATTCCCAATGTCTAACAATAAACATGTGCCATTGTTTGGCAAAAACATATATACCTCCATCGTTGCAGGCTGCAAGTCGTGCCAGAATTGAGTCGATGTTGGGGAGTAGTACTCCGTACTTGGTTAGGTTGGTGGATCATCAGACGGATGGAAGGTTCAGACTTCAGAGCCAGGCAGCCAGCCAAGCCAAGCCAGTTCACACCAAATTGCCTTAATTACCCTCCTAATAATAATCATGGTTGCTTGCAAGTTTTCGCTAGTTAATTCTAGGTGACTGTACAGCCAGGGTTCACCAAACTATCCGTAGAAAAAAAAAACTGGGCCGGGTTAGCGGTTTTTCAAAAACCGTTGACTCCTAGTAAAATCCCGCTAAATTTTATTAAAACCAATAAAATTCAGTGTGAATATTTATAAACTTATTAGAAAACCGAGCAATTCGTGTTCTCGATTCGGTTCGAGAGAGTCCGGTTTTCGTGAAAGCCGGATCGGGTTCTGTTGGTTTTGTAAATTGTAAACCCTGTGTACAGTAGGATTGGTACGACTAAACTGACGACAACTTCCTGTTATCAACCAAGGCTCCTCAAAAAGCCAAAATTCAGGGAGAAAAAGATGATGTTTCAGGTGGTTTCAGTACTGTTTTTGCACAAGTTTGAATGGAAAAACAAGGACAGCTTTACTGCACGTAGTACGTCACCTTCACTGTTTAACTAACTACGTGTATCTGCACACATCATCACGTAAAAAGTTTGTCAAAAGTTAAACGTGTTACTCATTATCGGTTAATTGGAAAGCGGTAATTTGACATGTAGTTCAGAGTCTACTGTCTACATCAGGACAGGTTTTAATACAGTTTCCAGCAACGGGTTTTGGTGTTTAAATAAACATGTCATTGAAAAATTCTTCTTCTAGAAAAACACAAGCCAATTAAATCTAAGGGAGACTAACACAAATACAAGCCACTTAAAACGGCATGCTGAAACTGCAGCTGATGAAAACGGCTGCTCTGTTTTTTAGCTCTTTCAGAATTCAGAAACGGCGACATTTATGCAGATTCAGAGCCCCCAAATCACCATCAGAAATCAGAACCTTGTGTGCGGGGACAAATTTCTAATTCTCCATCAAACTCTTCAACGTATTCTAGAACACAAAATGCTCTGCAGAAATGCCACATCGTTTGGTTGTTTGGAGGAAAAGGCGAAACATCATATTTACAAATAAAATATAATTTGTGAATATTTTTTTATATATGCGTTATTAACGATATAAATCAAAGACTAAAAGTTAAACTATAATGAGAAAACCTCAAAATCAACTAATTTATATTGAAGATTTAAATTTTAGCTAATAAGTACTACTCCGTCAAAAAAAAGAATCCAATTCTAGCAATGAACCTGACACATAGAGTTTGTCTCTTTTTTTTTTTTTGGACAGAGGGGTATAAGCGAAAAGATGAGGCAAATTTATAATTAAAAATTTAAATTTTAGCTGATAAGTATAAGCGAAAAGATGGGGCTGGCAGAGTACACCTTTTTTTTTTCCAACATTGCAGGCTTGCAGTTGCAGCTAGCAACAACCTTCTGCAAATCGCTATCGCCATAAAAATCCACCCACCCCTGTTAACGTATGCTGTTAACGTATGCGATCGAAAACTTTTCAGCCACGTGATGTTGGCAATCGCTGTTTGTGATCGATCTCATCTTGTAGTAGCAAAGCTCGTCGCTGCTTCGTTAGTCAGTCAGTCTCCAAATCGTCATTAATTAATCGCCGGCGCTGTGATTGATAGCCTTGCAAACCAGGGTTTGTTGGTGCTAATGATCGGTTGATTGATTGTGATCAGGTTGTCTCATGCATATCACAGAGAAATGGCCACACCAAAAATGTTTTACAAGTTGAATTTTAAGCGTGCACAATTCCTACAGTAATCGAGAAATTTTCCCCCATTTCGATATCATAGGAATGAACATATTTTCTTGGCTTCTTGTATCACGTTTCTTCAGAAAAGTATTTGCCATAACCTTCTTAAAAATTCCACATCAAATATGTCATACTATATCCCTGATGATATCCAAATTCAGCATTAAAAAAATGTCAAATGTATGCGTTTACCTACCGTCACCTACAGTATCCTACTATGGCAGAGATCATCGACCTTCCTGGATGACAACAAAATATGTGCTGTTTTTCAAACACAAACACCCAAACTAAATTTCTCTCTCTCTCTCCTAACAAAAATGTTTGGTGCCAAAAAAAAAAAAATCAAATTCAAGTTGCGTATAAAGACCACATGGTCGATGTCTTAACGAGACGCCTTGTAATATCGTCACTCTCTCGAGCTTAGCTTCCTCCTACCTTCCTCCATCCTCTTCGTCTTCCTCCTCTCGATCGATCGCCTCGCGAAGTCGCGAGCTAGCCAAGAATCTCATCTCCACTACATAAGCGAGAAGCTGGAAGAGAGAGAGAGAGAGAGAGAGAGAGAGAGAGAGAGAGAGTGAGAGGTTAGCTAGCTAGAGATGGAGGTGATGGTGCCAGTGATGGCGCCGAGCGCGCCGTGCAGCCCAAGAACGGCGGCGGAGCACCACCACCTGCCGAGCTACTGCTACTTCTTCTCGAGCGCGCCGACGAGCCCGACGAGGGCGAGCTACTCCGGCGAGGCGGCGGCGGCGGTGGGGGTGGGTGAGGGGGATGGGGCGTTCGATTTCGCGTTCGGGTTCAGTGGCCAGCTGCGGGAGTCGACGCCGATCCTCGCAGCCGCCGACGAGCTCTTCGAGGGCGGCAGGATCCGGCCGCTGAACACGCCGCACCCGAGCATTCTGCAGCTGGTGGATGATAGCGCGTACGCCTCGCCTCGGTCGCCGGGGAGGAGGCGGAGGATCGCCGCCGCGGAGGCGGCGGAGGTGTCGTCGTCGTCGTCGTCGCAGAGAGGGAGGTCGGGCCGTGCTGCGCCTGCGTCGTCGTCGTCGAGCGCCTCGTCTCGTAGCCGGCGAGCCACGCGGTCTCTCTCACCGTTCAGGGGAGGAGGAGGCGGCGGCGCCGACGACGAGTACCCGTCCTCGCCGCCGTCGCCGAGGACCTCCATGATGCGCGGCTGCGGCAGCGGCAGCCGGAAGTGGAGGCTCAAGGACTTGTTCCTCTTCCGGAGCGCGTCGGAGGGGCGCGCCACCGGTGCCGGCAGCAAGGACCCGCTCCTCAAGTACACCATGCTCTCCTCCTCCGCCTCGTCGGCGGCTGCGGCGCTGCACCACAACCCGCAGAAGCTTCGCGGCGGCGGCGACGGCAGCGCGTCCATGCGCAAGGGCCGCGGGTCGACGGCGTCGGCCAGCGACATGCCGTACACGGTCGGCCGCGCCGCCGCCGAGGACATGCGGCGGCGCACCACGACGCCGCTGCCGTTCCACCGGAACAGCCTCTTCGGCTACCTCCGCTCCAACCCGGCCATCCACAGCATCAGCCGCAAGCTCAGCGGCTCCGGCTCCAATCGCGGCAAGCCCGCCGCTTGAGCGACACGCGCCATGGCCGCCGCCGGCGAGTCGCGCGCCATACATGCACGATGCTCTCGAACCCAACCTTGCAGAGAGATGGTCAGAAAATTTGCCAAAATTCGTCCCCTTTTTTGTTTGAATTTTCAATGTATTCTTTCGTTTCCTGTGAAACCACAAGGTTTTTCATATACTAGTGTAGATATGTACGTAGTACATGGGATTCGCAAGAAATTTGGAAGTCCAAAGTATAATACGGCTCTCTTCAGTTCATCCTACACGTATATTCATATTCAGTCTCAATTCTGAAGCACTGTTTTAATTTTGAGAAAAAGAAAATCATTTTCATCGTTACAAACAAATACAGACAATTTTTGCAAGGTGAGGATTAAATTCCGAAGCGCCGCTCTGATCACGACACGTGTCCGGATTAGCTAACCAAAACCCGTCCACTAAGCTCATGTTTTAGCTTTTAAATTCGGGGAGATGCAGCTCATCGCAACATGGGAATACTGTTCTGAGATTCCATCGGATGTGTAATAACACGCACTGATGCTGCGAGATCGGTTTTGTAGCAAGCAGCTCGTGCTCTGAGCTGGTGAGAGGGTTAACATAATGTTTTCCAGTACTGCAAACTGTCACAACTGTTTCATTAGGTTACTGCAGGACGGAATAATTTGGGTTAAGATAAGCTGGAGGATCTGACATTCTTGGATTAAAAATTGCTTTGGATGATGGTGGTAATTGGCATGATTAGAGTGCAAATGTTTAGTAGTGGTGATACTACTAGTACTACATATGTTTAGTAGACGTGTTCTTGTGATGGAAGCAACTGCATCATCAGCCATGCATGCATTTTTTTTCCTCCTCTTCTTGGATTCTCATCTGAATTTTCTCCTGCCCTGCTTTACATTGTTAACGTTATCTTGCATTGCACAGCCCATTTCTCCCAGTGATCATGAGTTATCTTATCTGCATAGGTGTTCTGTATATATATATTTGGACAGTGACAGAAACTGATTTCCATGTAACAACCAACAAATTATCTAGTAAAAGAACATATTTCCCCGTTCTAATTTATACTAGCAATTTAAACTTCCAAAATATATCCCAAAACCCACTCCCTATTCTCAACTAATCCCTCATTTAATTTCTCCGCTACTTCCCTATCTCAACCGCCCCTTGTTCAATTTTATTTTTTTAATACACATGCAAAATCTTAAAAATCATATTTTAGAATGAAAGAATTCGTTTTTCAAAAAAAAAGTACGGAGTAACTGTGTGCATATAGACATGGGAATTTTATTTTTTTTCTTTAATACACATGCAAAACCTTAAAAATCTTTATATTTTGAAACAAAATAAATACTTTTTAAAAATAAAAAAATAGTGATGGAGGTTTGGATTTGTTCTTTTTTTTACTGTATGTATCATCTTAATATATTTGACTGAGTCTTAAAAGCTTTTATTATTGAATTTTTAAAAAAATGGTGCGGAGAAACTGTGTGTATATAGACATGGGAATTTTATTTTGTCTGTCTGAAGAGTAACATGAGACACCACGAATGGAGATCTTGATTCCAGTACACAGGCAGCAGGAGTAGTAGTAACAGGCATGGGGAAAAGCATATGAACAAAACCAGAGAGCACAAATAATGATGATTTGTTACAGTGGAACCCTAATCAAGTTGCCGGTTGTGAATGTTCTCCAAAGGTCAACATCTACCAGCTGCACCCTTTGCCCCAGCTTTTTGACACAAGTTCGTGCATGCTATCAATGGCCAACTTGTGTACATGCAGGAAGCAGGAACAGTCAACAAGAACACACAACAACAACGGGGCCCCTCCAAACCACATACCACCCAAACCAAAAGTCTTCAAGATCGATTGCAACGTTTCGTGGCACAGTTTGCAATGATCTTTTCCCGGCAGAAATGAATGAAATTCTGCATTTGAGGCCTTGTTTATTTCGCGAAAAAAAAAATTTTGGGTGTCAGATCGGACGATTGACCGGATGTTGGAATGAGTTTTCGGATACGAATAAAAAAACTAATTTTATAACTTGCATAGAAACCGCGAAACGAATTTATTAAGCCTAATTAATCCGTCATTAGCACTTGCGGGTTACTGTAGCACTCATAGCTAATCATGGACTAATTAGGCTTAAAAGATTCGTCTCACGATTTCTTTACCAACTGTGCAATTAGTTTTTGAAAGATTCGATGTAATGTTTTTGAAAAATAAGCTTTTGGAACTAAACAAGCCAATCTCTCTCGCGGTTTCGCCTGCAGCAACTGACCGGCAGTGTCGTTTTTTTCAGTAGGCAATTACCCTTCGCCGTCAGGCAAATGGCACAACCGCACAAGATTGAGGCGAAGATAGAGGGGAGATTTTGACAGGTTCATGTATGCCCCCCTGTCTGGGTTTCTGACTAATTCGTGAAATTCGTGAAATTCCCGCGTTCCATACACAATCTCAGCAATTCTCAGCCTCCTCTATGTGAATATTTGAACCAATATACTGTAAATTTGAAGGGGCGACCAGGGTTTACGAAGGTGACAAAAACTGACCGATTTTCACGAAAACAAGACTTTTTCAGGCCGGATTGAGAACATAAAATTTGAATGAATTTTACCTGGAGTCAACGGCTTTCACGAAAACAGAAAGAAACGCTTGCCCCTGGTTTTTTCGCCGGGAGCTTACCCCCTGGTTTTTACTCCTGAACAGTTTGATTGAACCCTAGCGAAGATTAAAAAGAACACTTTAATTTGGATCTGAATTTAATCTCCAAGCACATGTTGTACAAGCAGCTACAAAAGCAAACAAAACTCAAATCCAACGCCATGCATCTCGTAGTACTACTCCTGAAATCTGAATGCATGTGTGATCATGTTTGGTGGGGAGGACTGTGGTCGGGTCCAATCCGGTCGGGCGCGGCAAACAGTTAAACATAGGCCGCTAGACTCGGACAGTTTTTGACATGATTTGTTGCTGCCAACCTTTGCTGCAGCAATGCCCATCCTTTTCTTCGCAAGAAAATTGCCACCTGTTGTTACTGTGCATGTCGATTCTCCTTGCTGGCCCTAGTACACTACCAGTACATTTAAATGTATACTCCTATATGAAAGCAATGAAGAGAGGCAGGCCAGATTGGCCTATGTGTGGTAGAGTCATGGAGGGACTAGCATTGGCAGTTCATGTTCATGTTCAGATGATCTCCTTCATGTGAGTGTGTTTGGTTTTGCATCTCAATTATGTATGGAGATTAGGTACTAGCAGAAGTATACAATGCAGCATTGTGGCACATGGTGCAGAGAACCTGAGGTGAAGGTAGTGGGAGTGAGGATCAATCAGGGTTAACACTCTCTTGCTTAAGACCTGAGCTGTTTACACTTTGCAGAGACATTTTTGTGAAAGTTGCTGTTCGGGTGGCCTTCAGTTCAGAAGATTTGGTACGGAGTAGCTAAGAGAGCAGTACTAAATAATTGGTGGAATTCTAGTCGACCCTGTACTTCTCTCCTAGTTTTGTACTCCTTTCGTATTAAAATATAAGCATTTTTAGACTCTGACTCATTCTCCGAGATACTATTTTGCTCAACAATATACTACCTTCATCCCAAAATGTTTGACGCCGTTGACTTTTTTTAAAAATGTTTGACCGTTCGTCTTATTCAAAAAATTTAAGTAATTGTTAATTCTTTTTTTATCATTTGATTTATTGTTAAATATACTTTTATGTATACATATAGTTTTACACATATTACAAAATTTTTTGAATAAGACGAACGGTCAAACATGTTTAAAAAAATCAACGGTATCAAACATTTAGGGAAGGAGAGAGTATATAAAAGTAAGACATTTTGAATAAAAAAAGTTGCATATTATTATAGTTTGTGTAATGATAAATCTAGTGACATTAATTTTACATGATTGATCTTTTTGTAATTTTGCTATTAATAGTTAAAGTTAAAAATATTTGACTTGTCACTATGCTAAAAAATATTTATATTTTGGGGCGAAGGGAGTACTGTAACACTGAGTTACCGACCGTCATTTTATTTTTGAAATGCTATCCTTGCTGCAGTATTAATCAACCCAAACTGTTGATTATTATGCTGATAAAAGAGAGACGCTGAATATGAAATCCACTTACTCCTCTATACGCAGCCCTGCACCAAACCCTCTCCCTTTAAAAAAAGGGAAAAAAAATGATCCTCTTGATCTCACCTTAAAACATACACAAAGTATGGCTTATATAGTACTCCCTCCATATTTTAATGTATGACGGCGTTGACTTTTTGACAGACGTTTGACATTTTGTCTTATTAAAAAAATTATGTAATTATAATTTATTTTATTGTGACTTGATTTATCATCAAATGTTCTTTAAACATGACATAAGTATTTTTATATTTGTATAAAAATTTTGAATAAGACAAGTGGTCAAACGTTGGTTATAAAGTTAACGGCGTCATACATTAAAATACGAAGGGAGTACATTTTATACATTTAGATGAGGGCATAAGATAATTGGGGCAATTGCGTTCGTGCCCCTACTTTCAATTGTAATTATGATTTTGCCCTCACTTTTTAGGGTTTGCAATTTTACCCCTGTTTTTTGAAAACGAAATCGCCGTTTGCCCCTAGAATGGATGGCAGTTATATGGGACCCACAATTGTGAGGTAAAGAATTGAAAATGAAAAGAAAAAAAATGATTTTTGATATATTAGATTACCGCTTTATCCTTGGAGGCATGAACTGACCTAAAGCTCTACCGTTCCCTATCCATTCCCCATTCCCCAATCCATGATAGGCGGTAGCGGCGGAGGCTCTAGCAAGCCAGTGCGGCGAGGCAAACGGGCGGCGGCGGGGCAAGTCCTTGTGGCGAGCCGGTGGCAATGGGAGCAGCTAGCTGCAACCTGCAGGGCGAAAAGGCGGTTGGGCAAGCAGGCAAGGTGAGGCGAGCAGGCGGGCACGCCGGAGCAACCAGTTGCAAGGCGAGCAGGTAGCGCCGGCAGCGGCGTGGCTCCGCGAGGGAAATGGGAGGCGGCGACTCCGCGTGGCGAGCCGATGAAGGCAAGCAGGGCAGCAATGCTTGTTTAGCTTCTTGATGAAAACATTAATTCCGAATGCTGCTTTTACTTTGTGGTATTTTGTGAGGCTTCTTTTGCATGAATATTCGTGCCATTTTGTCTTTGTCATATTATCAAGGTTGCTAGAAGTTCGTCAAATATCAGTACAAAACGGGGGCAAATTTCATGTCAAACTCCATCTTATCAAAACAGGGGGAGATACACATTTCAATATAGAGACGTAGGGCAAATATGCAATACCAAACAAGGGTATATATGTCATTTCACCACTGATTTAACACCGTCAAACTGACCATCCAAACCAAGGGTAACATGTTGCTTCGCTTTTAAAAATTAGGGCAAAATCACAATTGCAGTTGAAAGTAGGGGCACGAATGCAATTATCCCAAGATAATTTGATACGGTCTAACACGATCTAATGGTGGTGGTTAATTAACCGTGTGAAAGCACAAGCAGAGGAGTGCACGGATTAGTCAGACTCGTCAGAGTCCAAAACATTGACCAGTACGTGATGCTCGTGTCAGTCTCCGTCCCTCTCTCGCGTGCGTGCGTGCGTGCGGCTTGTAGCAACCTTGTACCCGGTGGTGGTCAGCTGGCTCGCTTCACCGACGACGAGTCGAGTCGAGACGACGACTCGGCCACAGTTGGGGCTCCGCTTACCGATGCATCCCTCGCGACCTGCCTGCGACTGCGACCACCACCCGCAAAGCTTCGTGCTCCACAAAAGAATATTCTCCGACCGATGATGCACCATGACTTCATTCGTAGGAGTACTCTAGTGTAATCAAGCACCTAAAAATAATTTTTGAAATTTGCATTTTTTAAATTTTTGGCCTATTACAACAGGTACTGGTAATAAAGTCTTATTCGTATATCACTCGGTGATGACCCAAACTCAAGATATTGCTTCCTAGGATTCGTTTCTTTGTTTTTTGTTTTTTGATTCTCTTCATAGGATTCGTTAACCTCGAATTCAAGAGATACTTTTGTGTTAAAAAAATTTTCCAAACCACACTCTGCATTTCTGCAAAACGAAGCTGCTGGATTACTGGATGCCAAACTGAGAAAGAGAAGCAAATTCAAGAATAAGATCAATCAAACACAATGGGTCAGAAATTGCAGATCACAATGGAAAGGCTTTGCTGCTGCACTCCTTCTACCAACATTTCCTTGGGTCAGATTATCAGCCCCTGTGGGAATTCGATTTACTAGCGCTATACTCGGAAGAAGAAAGAGATTCGGATTTATTGGCTTCTCAAGGAATGCAAATTTCTACAGGAGATTTTGACAGCAAAGGTATGAACTCTAACAGTGCACCTGGACCTGATGGTTTTGGCCCAAGTTTCTACTCTGCGACCTGGAATGTTATTAAAGAAGATGTCCTCAAGCTCACTACAGGGTTCTGTTCAAATTCAGTCCAGCTCGAAAGGATTAACAGAGCTCATATTGTTCTAATTCCAAAACCGGGCAAAGAAAACACAGTAGATGGCTACCGACCAATCTCTCTCCAAAATTGTTAGGTAAAAATCCTATCCAAAGTGCTGGCTCTTAGGCTACAAAAAATTCTTACAAGGATGATTCACATGGATCAGACAGGTTTTCTTAAAGGTAGATGCATCTCTGAAAACTTAATATATGCCACTGAACTGATCCAAGCTTGCCATGCAAGAAAATGCCAGACTCTTATAATCAAGCTGGATTTCGCTAAAGCATTTGATTCAGTAAACTGGCAAAGCCTGTTCCAGATTTTGTCGGTCAGGGGGTTTCCTGATAATTGGATTTCTTGGATCAAAAACTTACTTCAAACCTCAAAGTCGGCAGTGCTTCTCAATGGTATTCCAGGAAAATGGATCACTTGCAAAAAAGGACTTCGACAAGGGGACCCTTTATCTCCTTACCTTTTTATTCTCGTCGCAGATGTGCTACAACGATTGCTTGAGAGAAACCTGCAAATCAGACACCCTATTTATCATGATAGACCCTGTGCAACTATCCAGTACGCTGACGACACGTTGGTGATATGCCGAGCAGTTGAAGATGACGTCTTGGCTCTCAAGTCTGCCTTGCTTCAGTTCTCCAAGGCCACAGGTTTGCAAATCAACTTTGCCAAAAGTACTATGATCTCCCTTCATATTGATCAGTCAAAAGAATCGTCGTTGTCGGAACTGCTTCAGTGCAAACTGGAATCGCTTCCAATGGCTTACTTGGGACTTCCTCTCTCTTTGCACAAGCTCACTAGCACTGATCTTCAGCCGATTGTATCCAAAGTGGATAGATTTCTAGCAGGGTGGGAGGCAGCTCTTCTGTCACAGGCTGAACGGCTAATTTTAGTTAATGCAGTGCTCAGTATTGTGCCAGTTTACGCAATGTCAGCCTTCAAGCTCCCTCCAAAGGTTATAGAAGCTATTGACAAACGGCGACGAGCATTCTTTTGGACAGGTGAAGATGTTTGCTCAGGGGCAAAATGTTTAGTGGCTTGGGATGAAGTATGTGCCCCAAAAGAAAAAGGTGGGCTTGGAATCAAATGCCTAAAATCACAAAATGAGGCTCTTCTTCTGAAAAGATTATTCAACCTGTTCTCGAATGAGTCGACCTGGGCTAACTGGATTTGGAAAGAATTCCATGGAAAGTCTATAATGAAAACTCTTCCTTTGGGTCAACATTGGAGTGTCTTTCAGAAATTGCTTCCGGAGCTTTATAGCTTAACTTCTGTGCATATTGGGGATGGAACGCGAACCTCCTTCTGGCATGATCGCTGGACTGGCAGCATGGAACTCGCATCAAAGTTTGAATCCCTTTTCTCGCACTCAACAGACGTTTTTAGCCACCGTTCAACAAATCCTCTCTATTGGAATCTCCAATTTTGTCACCTCAAGGCTTACAGTTGCAGCGATGACAGAGCTACAGGAACTGCACACTATTCTTCAGAGCTTTACCTTGACTAATGAATCAGATACTCGACTCAATGTTAGCCACGACATCTTAACAACTAAGAAAATCTATGAGTCAAGGTTTTCGACGGGCACATCTTCACCAAATTGGAAATTTATTTGGGAATGCAGAGCTCCGCTAAAAATCAACATCTTCGCCTGGCTTCTCGTCAGGAATCGATTGTCCACAAAGAAAAATCTCATGAAGAAGAAAATCGTCCAGACAGCAATCTGTGAAATCTGTAACCTTGCTGATGAAACAGCGGATCATCTAAGCTTCACCTGCCCTTTTGCAATCAGCTTCTGGCAAACTATTCGTGTTCAGCCGATCATCACTGAAACTAAATTTCTGTTCCAACTAGAAGCGCCAGCGATCATCCCGACAAGACACTTTCAAAGTTTTTTCCTGCTTTGCCTTTGGACTCTATGGAACCACAGGCATGATGTAGTCTTCCGGGAAAGGCCACCGTCCATTGCTGCATGCCTGCAACGCGGATTATCGGAATCCACTTTATGGGCTGCAATGTTTACACCTGATGACAGAACTGTAATAGATATTTGGAAAGGTGTTTTCTCTTCTCGTCTTCAGACTCTAAATTCATTGTAACAGACCTATTCCTTTCTAATTTAAGTGCGATGATAATTCAGGTGGGGAATCTCTCCCCCCAGTGAGTTAGTCAAAAAAAAAAAAAAAACTTATTCAGCCCACGTGAACTTCCTTGTCCATCCAATCCATTTCAGCCCACGTGTCCCATTCATTGGCTGCACACCAGACCCGGCCCACTACATATTGGGCCTAAATGGGCTGCATTTCCATTTCTTCCGACTTTGGATGGGTCGAAATGGCCCGACAGCATTCGGCCCATCGTCCGAAGCGTTCTTATCCAAATCCCACACCATTCGAGGACTGATCTGTAAAAAATCCACATAGATATTTCCCCCAACCCCTAATCCTCCTCGCGAGCCTACACCCGCGAGGGTTTAAGGGGGCCGGAAAAACGGCGCGGCAGCCTGAGTCGCAGGAATGGCCGCTCGCTCGCTGTAGGGTTTTTCGCCGCTCGCCGCCTCCGCCTCCGCCGCCGCGTGCCCGCGTCCACGCCCGAATCGAATCAGCCGCCGCCGCCGCAAACTCGCCGAGCAGCAGCTGAGCCTAGCACCGCGCCGCGCCGCGCTGCGCCTCGCCTGGCGGCGGATGGCCGCAAGCTAAACCCCCCCCGACTCCGCGCGCTCCCCGTGCTGCCCATGGCGGCGGTTCGGAAGGTACTTTGGTGCTCTGATCTGGGCGTGGTTTGGGAGGATTGGGTCGCTGGTGTTGCTGTTTTTGGTGGGAATCGCGGTTTGGCTGCGGGATTGGGAGCGTGATCGGTTTGCTTGGGTGTGGGGATTTTTGTGTGCGTGTGGCGGTGAGGGGTCTCGTTGGGTGGTTGGTTGGTTAGTGAGCTCGTTGTTGCGGTTTGTTTTGGGGATTTGAGTACGGCTGGGGTTAAGAATCGTGGTGCTGTGGGTTATGGGCTGTATGATTGTGTTCTACCGGTGCAACCGTTTTTTCCAGTAGAATTGGAAGGGCAAATCAATTGCCGACTTGAATTGGTTTTGCTTGTTGTAGTGAATGGGATCAATTAGCGAATGAGGTTTTCCCTTAAGCTGTGCTTCATACAGTTGTGGAACAATTGAGTGGTGGTCAAGTTAGATTTCACAATTTTTCAGGTAGGTTTAAGTGGATTGATGAAGTATAACTGAGCTAACCGAATGGGTTTGAGGTATGGCACATTGATCTGGCGACAAGGCCTATGACTTGTTGAGCTCATTCACTCTAGAAAGAAATTTCACACTGGACTGAACTTTCGTGGATGTTATCTGCTCTAACAATAACAATATAAGCTTAGTAGCGCTTCCCGACTGTCTGATGTTGGTCGTTTACATGCTTTTCAACATGTGAGCACTTAGCTGTTTATGAGATATGTGATGACTCACTTAGCTGGATTTCGGTATTGTTTAATCTCCTAAAAAGTGTTTTCTGTTATTCTGGAAACTAATTATAGCTTTGTTCAGATGGCGGCTAATGGCCTCGCAGCAAAAAGGGAGAATACAGGGACAAAGAAATCTCCCCTGCAAATCCAGATGCTGGAGAGATTCTACTCTGGTAAGTATATGCTAACGGTTCAAGCTCTGCCTCTGATTATTATGCTAATATATCATTGTTGGTGTTGACAAATATCTCTTGATCCAGAGGTACAATACCCTCAGTCGGAGGACATTGCAGAGTATTCAACATCTGTTGGTTTGACTTACAATCAGGTCAGAATATGGTTTAAGGAGCGGAGGAGGAAAGAGAGGAGAGAAACGGAATCTTTAGGGGCGCATATGGAAAAGCAACTTAGTGCAAGATCAAATGGGTTCAGATGCAGCAGCAGCAGGTCTTCCTCTTTTAGCCGGTCTACCATGTACCGTACTGTGAATTTACAGGCAGAGGACGACCGTTATGTTGACAAGGGTATGAGCTTCACAGGAGAGAAACACACACTCCGATCACAAGTTCTGTTTCCCAAGGATTATATCCTGAGGAAAGTCTTCCGCAAGGATGGTCCACCTCTTGGAAGCGAATTTGATCCCCTTCCCCATAGTGCACCTGGCCATCTCAGAGGTATATCTCCAGTAATATCTGAAGGTCCTTGAAAAGTTACTACCCATTACCCATCATAAACACATCTAATTTTCTATGTATGTTCACTGGGTCAAATAAAAATACCTAGCTTGGAGGTTCAATTTACCACTCAGTCCTATCAACAACTCTGTAGCAACAACTTGTGCTTGATTATGTTCTTCACTGTTCACTTTGTGTTACATTGTGATTGCTTGTGTTCTGGTGCAAAGCTTCTACTAAACTTCTTGGTGAACAAGGGAAGCAAAATGATCAGCAAGAACTTTCAAAGCTCATTTTATGCTTACTTTTGTAGTTCTGATCTATGTCTAATGTTTCTAATGCTAATGCTGCTGACATATTTCCAAACTTTGCATTTTGCAGATGTGTTTTTAATACTCAAATAATAGTGTTCAACTGATCTAATTGTTTTTATTAATATTCGCAGATACTATAGACGACCATTTCTACCAGAACCAAAGAGTAATAAAGAAGAGAAAGGTATCATAACAATTATTTAGGCTGATTACATTGCATTAATTTCCATTTATGGCAAAGAAAACTGTGCTGAATATGTGTTGCATTTTGTTTTGTGTTGGTGCTGCTTAATGGTGATTTAGTGCCATGTCCTGTGCTGATGGTCAACCTGATTAAGCAAAATGTTTGTTTGCAATACCAGTGCCCCCCTTGATAGGAAAAAGGCAGCCACTTTTGTAATTAGAACTACGAATTGTGACAATTAACCATTCAGGTTTAGTGCTTTGCCATACCTTATGAAGGGCAAGAATTTGTCAATTCAATGAGCACAACTGTAAAATATATGTATTTCTGGGTCAAATGATACCTGCATTTGAACTGTTATATAAGATCTGTAGTACCTGTCTTATGGGCTTCTGGCTATTGCTTTTATTCAGGCGTTGCTTTGACATTCTTTGTGAGGGTCTTAAGGTTACATGCCTACATCCTTCATTTTTTTATTTGCTCAGTTGTATGATCATAGCTCCATTGGGTTGTCTCTTGACAGTTCTGTGTTTCTTACCTCCGGTTTCAGTTTTATAATTTATTTCAGTGCCTCGGATGGAAGTTGTGTTACTAGATGAATAAATGCACTTCCTGCTTTGCTATGGAGTTAATTTATTTTCATGTCATGTCAAGACCTTTAATCTTTGCACCAATATCTCTTCACAATCTTATTCCTGTGTAGATTGTGGAGCCTACCACTCAGAGATCTTCCCTGCCATGTGGGGACAATGGTCCTGTGAGGAAACATGGAGCCGGGAAAGGTCTAATGACAGTGTGGCATGCAATGTATTCCCATAGTAGCAAAATTCAAGATGGATCTAATTTTATTGATGAAACTGGTTGCTTGAGGTCCTTGAGACCATTAGATGATTGTGGCAGAATAGAGGATTGCGATGATGGAAAGCTAATTCAGGTAAAGTCTTATTTGATTTGATCTGATTGAGCTCATTTTACATCAAAAGTATTTTTAATTCCATTCAGAGTTAGTTGGTCACAATTGTCTTGCATTTCCTTGTATGAAGAAAAAAGTTTTGGCACGGAAAAAAGTGGTAAAAAGGACCAGGCCTCCATCCAATAAAAGAAAGGTAACCTTTCATACTTGGGAAGATATATGGGGAAAGGGAGCAATATCTTGACTAGCAATACCTTTTCTGTTTCTGGTTCAGCCAAAGAAACTTAAACCTGCTTTTCTGCTGGGCAACAATGGTGATTTCCCCTTATTTTAGGTGCCAAGTAGCAGAGTTACTGATCCGAAGAAGCATCCTCCAATGGAATGCCATCTTTCAGTTGATGAATCACAATCCCCAGTGCTACAGGCTAACCAAGTGACTTTAGTTGATGATGAGGAGCTTGAACTCCGTGAATTGCAAGCAGGTCCTAACCCATTGAGATGTTCAGCTCACCTTTCTTCAAGTGGGAGACATGGCTGCCCTCTTTGTAAAGGTTTGCAATGCTATTCTATACCTTTCTACTATGTTCTGTAATAAATAGTTTACTCAAGTAGCAGCACCTTTTGTCATGCAGATTTACTTTCCAGGTTTCCTCCATCAAGTGTCAAGATGAAACAGCCATTCTCCACAAGACCTTGGGGGTCATCACCAGAAATGGTGAAAAAGCTTTTCCAGGTGAAAATGAAAACTCTACCTTTTGACTGACTGAGGATCATTGTCATCATCATGGAATTTGTGTACATGAAATTATGAAGAGCAGTTCGGTTTCCAATATATATCCAATCTTCTCTTGTATATTTGTTTATATTACTACATTGTCTATAAAACTATGTGTTGATCTGGAAACAAGGCTGACCAAAAGGTTAAAATTGAATATCTCTGTGGTGCAGTCAATTCTTGTTAATGAGTCCACTAACAGCCACATGGATTATTACTATTACATTAGGGAAGGGGATATTTCTATTCATGTTTTCACACTGATCTTTTCTTATATAAATGTGGTAATTATTTTACTTTTCCTTAGAACACTAATGATCTTGGCATGTAATTTAAAAAGTTAATAGCCACTGCGTGTCCTCACCTATACTTGGTTAACTGTTAGCCAACATAATCTTTCATTCTTTGTTCTGTGTGTCTACTGTCTTAAATGTATCTCACTTCCATTTTTACTAATTTTTATGTTGAAACTTGATGCACATCCATTAATTGGAAAAAATATACGCTTGGCAGGTTGTCCGGTTTATCTACAATCGTTTTGGTTATATGGATGTCCATCCCTTCACACTTGATGAGTTGGCACAGGCATTTCATGACAAGGTCTAGTTTTATATCGATTTTCTTTTGAATTTTCATGGTTCCTGGCATTATTTCTCATGGTGCAATGTGATATCCAGGATTCGATGTTGTTGGGGGAAGTACATGTCAATCTCCTCAAGCTACTTTTGTTAAACACAGAACGGGGCAGCAATGATGTGTTTGTTCCACGATCTTCTAAAGACTGCAGATTTTTAAGTTTTGTGAACTTTGTGAGTCTCGATAGTACCACTTTATGCTTCAGTTAATTTCAAATCTCGAGTATTAAATTATCTTCCGAAGTTTGAATGAATCAAACTCATTTTATTCTGCACTGGAAAGTTGAATATATATTGTTGTAACACCAAGTGCTGTGCTATTCGTTCGGTGATCTTATCATCAATTAATCTGCATTGTTATTTTTATGTTCCAGTCTTTTCTGAAGTATCGAGTTGATTTTGCTGATAGGCAATAAATATTGACAGGGTCTAATAGATCTTCCTTAGGAAGAATCTGGCTCGTTATCCAGTAGCACTAGGTTACTAGTTACTCGTGATGATTTACTGTATTGAACCTGATAAAAGTTATTGTGTATTTGGAAAGAATTGAGTGCCTATTTCCCTCCATTTACTATTGTTTAGTACCATGATTACACTATTTGGAAAGTTATTGTTTAGTTCTATTTCAGTTGAGGCATCTGTTCATCTTATGGAATGCATAATCATGAATTTCATCGAGCTTCCTGCATATTTTGTAATTTGGCTTGACTTTATTTTCGTATGGATATGATGTAAGGTAACTAAACTGTCAGTTGCCCAGGATGAATCTATTATAGCTACTAGAGCTGACTCTTTGATTGGATACACCATTTATGCAGACTAGTGAAACCTTTCAGCAGGCAAAAATTGCTAAAGCAATATTATCCTAAGAGAAGATAATCTCTGAATGACTTAACTTTCCTAGATATCGGATTAATAGGTCACTGTTGTCCTTGTCACTATGCATTTTGAAGATATTTCTCTTTCAGGTTAGGGAACAGGAGTTTGATATGAATTTTTGGATCAAGTCTCTGAATTCTCTTACTTGGGTTGAAATACTACGTCAAGTTTTGGTTGCTTCTGGTTTTGGTTCGAAACATCATATGCTGAATCGGGATTTTTTTAATAAGGTACTCGTTTGATATCACATCGTTCTAGATTATTTCATGCCTGCAGGTGCCAGGTGGTAATATTTGTATATATGCTCTAGCTATAGATTCCCCTACTAGTGTTTGCTCTACAGGTAATTCAAGTATTGTTAGAAGTAATTTAAATCTTCTGTTTTGCTACAGGAGAAAAATCAAATGGTTAAATATGGTTTACGTCCTCGTACACTGAAGGGTGAATTGTTTGCACTATTGTCTAAGAAAGGTAGTGGTGGCTTAAAGGTATCAGAACTTGCCAAATCACCTGAGGTATTACCTATATACTAAGTTAAATATAAATGTTGGTATTGATAATGAATAATCTTCTTTTTAACTTGGGGTATCTCCGTAAAATTTCCTTGATTGTTCTTTCTTCAGATTGTTGATCTTAGCATCTCCAGCACAGAAATAGAGCAGCTGATCTATTCAACTCTTTCTAGTGATATCACATTATTTGAGAAGATTGCGCCTTCTGCATATCGTCTCCGTGTTGATCCTCGAATTAAAGGAAAGGAAGACTCTGGATCAGATACCGAGGACTCTGGAAGTGTTGATGATCACAGTGATGCTAGCAGTGGTGCTGATGAATCTGATGGTTCACATGAGATGAGTTTTTCTGAGCATGAACATAGAATCCTTAGAAGAAAGCGGAAAAATGGTCATGAAAATGTGAATAGATGTAGTGAAATTGATGAAAGTTATTCTGGAGAACGATGGCTTCTGGGGTTGATGGAAGGCGAGTACTCAGACTTAAGCATTGATGAGAAGTTGGATTGCTTGGTTGCTTTAATGGATGTTGTTTCTGGTGCTGATTCTGCTCCAAGACTTGAGGTGATTTTGACTCAAATGTTAATCTTAAACTGCATTATGTCATCTTTGATCTAGAAAAGGCTGCTACTTTTCTACAGCACCTGCAAATTGACCACATTTATATACTTCCCACTCATAGCTATAAGCCAGCTTAATGGCATGCCATATTTATGAGGAGTGGTATTCATTAGAAAATGTTTTCCAGGCTACTGTATAACTGTCAGTTAAAATCTACATATTTCTGTGTACTTGTTTCTCAACAGCAGAGCACTTTAACTTTTTGTGCCCTTCTCTCGATCTTTTCTAACACTGTTCTAATTGCGTTCAACGTACCAATTTCAAGCTCAACCTCCTGAAAATATTCTTGACTTTGTGTCCCCTACTTGAAAATGCAGAAGCTTCATTGTTTTCCTATCTCTTGTAGGAACCATCAAGAGTCGTGCCTAGCATACCGAGAGCACAGCCGCATGTGTCAGGTGGGAAAATAAAGAAATCGACAAGAAACATTTGTCAATCTAGTGATGAGTGCTTTAATGCATCAGGAAGCATGTATGGTTTGGATTCTTCTATGCATGAGCAGTCAAGAAGCCTGAGAAGTCGTGATTATGTTGCTTACTCTGGAAGGAATGATACGTCTACAGGAGTTGCTCATCAACCACAAGTTGTTCTCTTAGGATCCGACCGTAGGTATAATAATTATTGGCTCTTCCTTGGACCTTGTAGCGCAGATGATCCAGGACATCGTAGGGTGTACTTCGAGTCATCAGAAGATGGTCACTGGGAGGTTATTGATTCACCACAGGTTGTCGACCTGCTAAATCTGCTTAGATAATTATGCCTTTTATTTATTCACTCGAGTTTGACTTCTATTGGAACTTTACCATTTTATATATTTGATTGCAGGAGTTACTTTCCCTACTAGCTTCGCTAGACAGCAGAGGTACTAGGGAAGCTTATCTTCTTGCGTCAATGAAAAAGAGAGAGACATGCCTTTTTGAAGCCATGAAAAAGCATTACGAAAATAGAGATGCAGTTCAACCTGCAATGCCATCTGATACATCTCACTCTGAGACAAGTAGTGGAGATGGAGCTTCACCCAAGCTAAGTAGTGGAGATGGAGCTTCGCCAACATCAGACATTGACAATGCTTCTGTCCCCACAAATCCAGCTGAGAATATGATAAATGCATCATCTGCAATAGCAATTGAAGTTGGGAGGAGAGGTGATGAGAAAATATTGAAGTGGGAAAGATCTCAAACATTTGATAAATGGATCTGGACTTCTTTCTATTCTTGCCTAACTGCTGTTAAGTGTGGCAAGAAATCATTCAAGGAATCACTAGTTCGCTGTGAAAGTTGTCATGATTTGTATTGGAGAGATGAAAAGCATTGCAGAATATGCCACTCTACTTTTGAAGTTAGCTTTGATCTTGAAGAACGATATGCTATACATGTGGCTACATGCAGGGATCCTGAAGATGCGTATGATGTGCCAAATCATAAAGTTCTGCCTTCACAGCTACAAGCACTTAAGGCAGCCATTCATGCTATTGAGGTTAGTATTCAAATAATGTAGTATGCAGTTCTATTGTCTCTATTAACTTTGTTTAAAAGCTACTGTACCTGCTGATACAAAGTTGAGGATATAGCCGTGTTAGATTGTCACTCACTTGTTTATTGAAGTGTCTCCAGAACCATACATAGTATATACCAGCTGTCTAGCTTGATTTTATTTTCTTATCTTCTGTTCCGTTTCAGGCACACATGCCTGAAGCAGCGTTTGCTGGTTTGTGGATGAAGTCTTCGCACAAGCTGTGGGTTAAGCGGCTGCGACGAACGTCATCTTTGGCAGAGCTTTTACAGGTGTGTTGTATTCCTTTTTTTAGATTAGATGATATAATGTTGGAACCTTTTTGTTCTGTTTTAAGTTAGTTTTAAGTTACTCAGTATTTTCTGTCTTTTTATCGTTGTGCTGCTTGTCCTTCAGGTTCTTGTTGATTTTGTGGGGGCAATGGATGAGGATTGGCTGTACAAAAGTTCATCATCTGTAAGCTTTTGTTCGTATTTGGATGACATTGTCATATACTTCCAAACAATGCCACAAACAACATCAGCAGTTGCACTGTGGGTTGTTAAATTGGATGCCCTCATCACGCCTTATTTGGAAAGAGCTGATTCTGACAGAGCATTGGGCGAAGAGTCTGTGCAGACAAGTATGTCTTTCCCAGTAACCACTATTTTGGATGCTTGCAGTTTTAACTCTGCAATATATACCGTGACTTTGCTATAATATTCTGGTTAAATATTTGCATATCCCAGAATGCCTTAAATAGGTCATCCTTTTGCATCTTGTGCATGTTCAGTATATATTACAAGATTTTTAAATATTGACACTTGATAATTGTTTGAGATCATCAGCCTGGAAGAGGCATATGATTGTGTATGCTATGTATGACATTAGGATTTCTACAGCACTAATGATCCAAGATAATATCACCATGCATAGAAATTCTTTTCTTTTCTTTTCTTTCAAAGTGCATGTCAGCTCCACTGCTGGGAACAGCATGATTACTGAAATTTTTTCTGAGTATATACGATGAGTTGTGACCTTTTCTGAAATTCTAGGCTTCTAGCTTCTTTCCAATTTTGATGTTATGTTCCTACTTGTCATTCATAAAATAACATCGTGCCCATTGCACATTGCAGGAACGCGAGCATGCGGTGAGATAGCTAGGAATCGATGATGGAATTCTTTCTTTTGTGGTACTCCAAGCAAAGCACCCAGCTGACACGTTCTTTCTCATCAACTGCAAGTTTTTTTGTTTGATTGTCGAGCTTTTTTCTCAAGACTGAGACAACCATAATGTCTCTTCCTTGAGCATCAGGCCTTAGCAGAAGCCATGGCTTCCTAGTTCTGCTGGATACCTGGAGAACATCCTTGTTCCCACCCAACAGAAAGTCGTCCCTTATGTACAATAGTAGACAGGAAAAAAAAAGGGCTTTTTTTTGTTAATAATCATTGCTTCCGCCATGTGAATTTTTTTGCTCACAACATTAGTGATCACGAGGAATACTAAAAACTTCTATATAGGTCATTGCCGGATAGATGATGTATGTTGTTCATGAACTAAGGCGACCCCTTTTGATGCAATAAGAGGGTCAGATATCTCCTTTTTGATCGGTTAGTCTGCCGTGCAGCTCATTTTGCTTCCAGCAGAGCGCGTGTAAGCAGGATTGGCGTCACCACTTTAGTCTTTAGTACTCTTAATGGTGTAAAATCTAGTTGCTCTTTTATTTGGTAGTTCCTCGTAGGAACTCGCTACTACCATTTGTACCTGTAAAACCACATGTCCTTCTGTTCTATAGACGATGTTCTTTCTTGTCGGTTTGTCAAAAACAAATATAGCTATAAAATCCAATCTTGAGTGCAAAATAGCAGGTGGTGTTGCGTGCGTCTTTATTTACTCTATTCAGACAGTACTCATTCTGTCCCACAAAAAAAAATATTTGTAGCAACTCTTAACAAATTAGGCTATGGTGATTCTTATTAATACAAGAAGTTGTATTACAAATGAAGTCGTTATGGGACAGATAAATGAAGTCTTTGTGGAAGAGATGGAGTAAGTGATAATCCTACATATTGGATTGGCTTATTGAAGTCTTGAAGAAGGTGAACCATCGATGAAGGACCACTGGTTTCATCGCCCCTATGGGTTAAAGCCGCTGTCAATTGGGTGGTCTTTTATCCGCTTTTGAGAGTTGAGACTTGAGAGAGATTTTATTTGGCTTAGAAAGTTGGGAGGGACAAAATTTAACCGAATCATAAGTTCAGAGATAAGAAATATAATTTTTACCTCATTTAATTTCTATTAAAAAAGGTTTCAAAAAGCAGGCCTTTGAGATTATTTTTCTTAGCCATCCTATACATATTTTTCTGATGTGTCTACTTCCATTACATGGCTTTTACAGTGGTCATTCAATAATATCGATGCCTTGTTCACAACAGAATCTGCGAAATCAGTTGGCCGCCACATTTTACCAAATTGGCCAGATTTGTTTCATTTCTCTGACATTCACGAAACTGAAAACCATAGCTTCCGGCCTCGAATGCAATCTTCAACGATGCAAACTGCCATCTGCCAAATCTTTCCTACCGAGGAAAACCATTGCTACCACCAGAATATCTTAACTGTGGCATCACATATCCTCCTTCCGGACGAGGACGGTATACAGTTTGTGGCACATTGAATGGTGCAAATGACGCTCCAAGTTGATCCAGAGGATGGTGGTGTACAGTTTGTCGCACATTGAGTGATGCAAATGATGGAAATTGATTCGGTGTGTTTCCCAGATAATAAGCAGGTGGATGCGAACCAGCCAATGCCGCATTTGGATGCTGGAAACCCATCCTAGGGTGTGGGCATGCCGTTGATCTGCCATCTGCGTGAGGTTGCGAGGCATTGCCAACTTCACGGAATGGAGGTGGCCTTTGGGGCCTCACGATCTCAAAGGGAGACTGCTGCACTCCAACCAGATATCCATGACTTGCCTGCATATCATAACCTGAACCTGCATTCCTTTCTCCGAATTGAGCATGGCTGCCACCAGCGAGATTTTGCTGGGAATCAGCTTTCCTTTCTCTCATCCTAGCTCTGTTGGTGCTGCGATCACTTCTATCCAGCCGGGCACGACTTGTCTTCGTGTTCTGACCACCAGCGAATTGTTTTGCGGAAGACGCTTGGCTCTCTTCATTCCTGGATCTTTTTGTGGGGAGATCAGGATTGGAGGACTGCATAACACGCTTCTTGCCTTTCTTGATACTGCTTCCACTATCAGGCCGTCCTGCTTGAGATTGATGTTTTCCCTTTTGCGTCGTTTTCTTGCCTTTATGCCACCAGAAGGATATGTTATAAATTGAAGTTGGAATTCAATTAGTTTGGCAAAAGATACGTACAGTTTCAAGATAATTGACTTGAAAAGTGGAGAGAGAAATTGCTAAGAGCTAATGTAAAATTCATTCTGAACAAAACTCATAAACAAAACGATGCATGAAAAACATTCCAAGAAACAGAAGTGTATCTCTTTAAGTTTATGATCAGCTCAGAATTAAGTTATAATTACATTTTTACAATGGCTTGTGCAAAACTATGCTCTTCTCCATGTAAAAGTGACTAAAAAGGGCTTTTAAACGATTCCCTCTAAGAAACAGCTGCCTCTACCATGGAATATTATAGTTCTCAATGCGAAATGCCCAATACATGATTACATGTCATTATAAAATCTGTAGTATGCGACTAAAGGTCTATCAAACATTTTATAGTATTTGTCACATGGTGCATGCGACATCATGACTGATATGAACCTACATATGTAATAGCACTCAGAAAATTCAGAAATAAGGCAACTGCCATTAGAAAGATTCTCTCTCAATTGTAATCAGGTTAAGGAAACATGTAGTATCTTAGCTTTATTTAACAGGGTTCTCGAGTATAGAAATTACTGTTTCCTGCAGCATCAGGTCTACTCAATGCACGAACACGCCTTGCAGCATCTCCCCTGCTGTGCTTCTCATCTAGAGCCTTCAATCTATCTGCTTCATTTAGCCAAGGCTAAATAATAATAAAAAAGAACTTCAATGTAAAGCTGAAAAGTATACAAACTCATCCTGAGATAGATATAAACACATTTATGGCTGCATATAAGTAACCCATCCACAGAAAATGATAATATCAACAAGATTTTTTGAACACATGAGAATGACAGCTAATCTGCTACAGTATTGTCTAGATAGCACAAGTTCTAAAATAGGGATGCGGGTTGGCCAACCCGCCAACTCACTTATAGGTCAAATAAGTGGTAATCCATGGGTTTTCACATCGTTACCCGGCTTGCCGTATCTAGAGATACAAGTGGATCAACCCATAAACCTATTTATAGGTTAAATTAGTAGGTAACCCACGAGCCAACCCGCGAGTTACCCACTAAATTTTGCCTATAAGTCGGGGTCCGGGCTCACAGGTTGGCCTGCTTGCATCCCTAGAATCTAAAAGGTAACATACTTAAGACAATTCAGGTAAGAGCTATCCTACCTGACGGAAAGTCATCATTCTGTAGAGATTGCGCCCTTTGACAAGTAGCAGATACAAAGGTGGTAATTTGCCTACTCCTTTGCTCCAGAAAACTTGGATCTATCAAATTCAACAGCTAAAGGAGTCAGTAGAAGCTCAAGAAAACCAATGCTGCAGCAGTGACATATAATTATTATTTTCAGACAATAGCAGAAATATATTACTGAAATTAATCCTTACAGTAAAAGTGTGCTGCTGCTTCTCTTTTCCATAACTTTCCTTAATAACACTCCCAGCTACAATTCGCTTTCCTATACATTTTGAATGCCTTTTTCCACTAACAAAGTCAACAGAGGGAAGTTCTCTCATTATTAATCTACGCAAATGCTAGTGAGTACAGAAGTGCAGATTTCTACCTTTTCTCATAAACCTTCTGCTTGAATAAAACGGTATCACCTCTACAGACATCACCTAAAGTGAGAGAGATAAAGGCTTGTTTTATTCAGACAGATAACCTGGATAATTTCGTATGCAGACAGATAAAGGCTTGTTTCCAACTGAGGTGGCACCTTTACAGTTAATACAAAAGGATGAGCGTGGATAGATCTTCTCTGGATCCCTATCTTTGAACCTAATAGGAAAACAAAGCAGAATGTTACATGCGTCTGGCTGTTCTGAAGTGTTGCAAGATCAATGCATTTCCAGGATGAAAGGAAAACTCTTCAATGCATAACAATACTATTACAGAACAAAAGAATCAGGATAAATGAAAAGAAAGAAATGGCACAGAGGAAGTGGTGTTCTCTACATTACTGCTACTCCGGATCATGGGATAGATAAGCATAACATTACTGCATAATTCGACAGAGAATCATCCAAGTAACTAACCTCCAATGCAACACTATTCTTTCTATGCAAGTAGCCAAGTCCCCAGTTTGGCTAAGGCCATTCTTCTTTAAATATGCTTTGCAATCAACCAGCTTAATCCCATCCAAATTTCGCCCCGCTACAATGAAAAAAAACTTGTAGGAATATAATACTATTCAAGCAAGTAGACCATATTAGTATGATGTTCAACTGCATATTTTTCATTCTGGAAACATAAGGTAAATTATCAAAGGATCATATGATTGATCCATGGCAGTGAAGAATATTTTGCAAAATAGCCCATCATTGACTTTTACAAATAACCCACAATTTTAATTGCTAATGTTGGCAGCAAGCCATTTTCTTACAAAATAGCCCCCTTCTGAACCGCTATTCGCTACCCAAGAATTTTGTGCTACAAATAACCCCATTTGGTAGGTATAGCGATCTGGATTTTTACAAAATAACCTCTGGTTTGGACCCTTCAGATTTTTTTTTTGAATTATTTGTCCCACGGTTCGAAAATACATCTTCTTTAGAAAACTTCCTTCTATACCACTAAAACTATTTTATTGAGTTAATTTTGTGAAATAATCAATTTATCTAAATGATAAGTAAATATAATTCCCCATAATAATGTGCTCAATGATCTAAAAATCAAGCGGGCCTAAGCTGATTCCCCACGCAACAGTAAACGCCACCGTGCGAAGCCGCCACTCTCCCCGTCGTCTCTTCCTCCGGCAAGCCGGTCGCCATGGCGAAGCGATGGCTCCCCCTCGACGCAAAGTCGCCAATCCTGAATCGAATCAATCAGGCACCCTCCCGCCCCGCACCTCCTCTCCTCTGATAGCCAGTTCGTCCGAGTGGCATGCGAGCACAAATGGTGGTGCGCGCACGCGCACGCAGCGAGGAGGGGATCGAGGTGATTACCGCGGAGGAGATCGGCGATTTTTCTGCAGGAGGCCTCGCCCCGATCCACGCCTGATTGCTCCGGCTCCCGCTCCCGCTCCCGCTCCGCCTCCGATTCCGATTCCGACTCCTCCTCGCTCCCCGCGCCGCCGCCTTCCTCGCCGTCGCTGTCGCTGATGTCGATGTAGTAGTCCTCGTCGCTGGTGGATTCCTCGTCGTCCTCCTCCGACCCAGACTCAGATCCGGCGTCAGAATCCGACGAGATGTCGATCGCTGCGGCGCGCTCCTCCTCGACCAGCACCGCCGTCACCGCTGCGGCGGCGCGCCTCCTCGTTACAGGCATCGCAGTAAGGGCAGCGCTCCACAGGCACCCCGCCGGCGGCCGCTCTCCCTCCCTCGCCGCCTCGCCCTCCTCCGATTGCCTTCCGCCTCGGAATGGAAGGGCGCCTCAAATTTCCGTGTAGGCGTAGGCTTGTGGTGTTGACGCTTTACCTCCTCGATGAGAGATTCAAATTTCAAATCGTAAATTTGAAAGCACGGCCGTTTGGTTCACGGGAGTCCCTTTTTTTCTTTTTTTGAAATAAAGCGCAAAATCAACGTTGGAACTTCGGATCAAAGCATCGATTGCTAAGATCAATAGGAACCGTTTCAAAATATAACATTTTCTAACCTTCAAAATTTATCCAAAAATATACTACTACAATTTCTCTCCATACATTTTCTTTTCACCATTCAAATTCCATATCTTACCTACTATTCTCAACCAATCACAACTTTCTTCTATTTAATTTCACCAATTTTCTCAATATACTCCTAAAATTTCTTATATTTTGGAAGGGAGATAGTATTGCATTATGTTAGGTCTAGTGCTTATATACTTACTCTCTCCGTCCTAAAATACATATCCTAGTTCAACAAATGTGGACATAAAGCTGTCTAAATTTATTGGACTATGATATGTCTCATGTAGTCCTAGATTTTATATTTTGGGATAGACCGGTACTTTATTTAGAGTTTATAAGCTAAGCTAAACTATATTGGTTTGAAATTTTTATATTTCATGTAAAACACCAAGAAAATAATTCATCTAAATGCTATCAATATAATCACAGATCCATAATTTTCTAGAGCTAAAAATACTCGGCTGCAAGAAATATTTGAATCCGAAGCTGTGAATATGTGCCCAATCGTTGTAGCCCAATCTTCATCAGACATTAAGAAACTGGAGGAGAACACAAGATGAACACCAAAAAAATACCACATTTTTTTCATTCTGAATCAGTATAACGGCACACTTGACAATGGCAGCATTAAACCACCCTCTTGGACATCAGGATCCTTACTTCCTTAACAGCAGGCGACTTCGCCCCAGTTCCAGAGGAACCAGGGAATTTTACAACACAACTGGGACAGTCCCAACAACTGAACAGGATGGCTATCCTAAAGACTGTTAGAGACATCACATGTTGCAGACATGGGGTGAGGTTTTTCATTTTTCCTATCAACTAAAATGGTGGTGATCAGTAGGCAGGCGACAACAAACTGAACTCTATACTCAAATTAGTGAGAAAACAAGGACTGCTAGCACAAGCTGTTATCTTCGGTCGGTGGACTCCGATCGATGATCGATGTTTCCTTGCAAACTTGTCTGGACCGATTCAGCTCGCGCTAGGGCAGCATAAATTTGTGCTGTCGTTAGAGAGTATCAACAGCTATCTCATCTTTGACAAGGACCTGCTGGACATGCCATGCAATAACTTGACAAATCCAAGGAAACTCAATTTCCCGTCGGTGTGCCTGATCCAATCTTGCAGAACAACATGCAATGGCACTGAAGGGCTGAGACCCAGTTCCTGAGAAAGAACAAGTGAAGGTATAAGGAAACCAAATCGACCGATCAGAAAGAACATGAGATCGACCAATTAGAAAGAACATAGGAAGGAAGGCATCGCATACAGAAGCTAGTTCATCAATTACGATAGCTCGATTGCCATCCTTCTCAAAGAAATCATAAGCGGAACGGGCATGTTGCTCCCATCTATCTAATGCTTCAAGCTGGTGCACACTAACTGCTGCTGCACAGAACTCTTGAAAGTCCATTCTTCTGTACTGAAGAGCGCTTAACTGAAATGAAGATCCCGTTATAAATAAAGCAAGTACAACTATGCATGAATGGAAAGTCTGTCCTTTTTAAAAAAAAAAAAAATCAAACATACCGAGACAAGAATCTCCTGAACTCGTGATTCCTTCATAGCATCAGTGGCTTCTCTTGTTAAGGCCTAAGAGAATGAAAACAATGGTCAGGAAGTAGCTTAAAAATGAACAGAAGAGAGCATGTCAGGGCGCTATGGTGGACCAACCATTCTGATATTATCTAGAGTGATGCATCCATTTCTGTCTGGTTCCAACAGAGAAAACTGTCCTTTCAGATAGAAAAGCTCATCAACAGTCAAAGTCTTCGATAGAGCCTGTAACAGGTCAAGAAAGAAAATACATTAAAATAAGTGTGGATTCCAGACAAAGTAAAATTGGACAATCACTGGACAAAATCCTGAATGCAATTGGCACGAAAAAAAATCTAGGATTTCTTGGAAGTTGAACTAACAAAATTATGGCAAAAAAAACTATAACTGGTCTAGTTCAAGAATTTATAGGAGATAACCGCAAAAGAAATAATATTTTTTTACTAAAAATGCAAATTACTTCACGGCCATTAAAAGATTACAGCATTTACCTATGTAAAACAATAGGAGAAAAACAGAACAAGTTTTATTACCCTTAGAGCAGCTTTTCGCAATGATGAGGAACGAATATAAGCTTTGATAAGTCGGAATATAAGGATGTCCAGTGGCAGCTTAATGTCATTGTAATTTCTGATCCATGGATGACCTGAAAACGAAATATAAATATTACTAAGAACAATTCATCATTCATTGGAATCCATATGGATAGGATGGATCTTACTTAAAGCCTGTGCTGCAGTCATTCTTCTACGTGGATCCTTGCAAAGCAAGCGCTTAACAAAATCCATTGCTTCCGGAGTAAGAGAAGGCCAAGGTGCCTCATTATAACTGGGGTCAGCTTTGAGAACGGAACGGAATATGCCAGATTCAGTGCGTGCCCAAAATGGACGACTGCCACAAAGGAGAATATATGCAATTACACCTATACTCCAGACATCAGCTTCTGTGCTATAGCATCTGTGCAGAACTTCAGGAGCAACATAATAAGCACTTCCAACAATATCATTTAGCCTCTCATCTGCATAAATATTAGAAAAGCATATTTAAGAATCTGTTACCAGCGAACCATATTCACTTGTGGATATAGTAATCAATAAGTTAATCTTGGCTGTTTGAGCAGTACGAAACTAACCTGGTTTTACAAAATCTGATAAGCCAAAATCAATAGCCTTAAGTTGAGAGTTCTCATCTTTTGAAGTAAATAGAAAATTCTGAAAAAGGATCATCTTTTGTTAGTCTCTCAATCGTGAAAACAGTTCACATAATTGCACAGAAAAAGGAACAGTAATGAAATAAATAGACCATGCAAGGAATGTTATGAACAAATAATAGGATAACTGAATACTGCAATGCTCAAGATCATGGATAGGACGTAGAATGGAAGAAGAAACATAAAAATAATTGCAGTTTCCATTAAAGGCCTGGCTAGTTTTACTGTCATCATGAAATTCAGCGCTTCAAAAACATCAAATATGAAAAAGCTGACAAGTAAACAATGATTGGGGTGTCGAAAAATCACATCACCTCTGGCTTGAGATCCCGATGAACCACTCCTTGAATGTGGCAAAATGAAACGACATTTAATATTTGCACCAGAACCGCTTTTGCATCATCCTCAGAGTACTTCCCACCTCTAATTACAGCAAATGAAAAACAGTTGTACTAAATCAATTTGTAATGAATATTATAGTGCTGTGCTTGTACCCACTACTAAAGTTTGCATTTAACATACCTGGAAAGTATTCTATCCAGAAGCTCTCCTCCTTCACACAACCTAAAAAAATAGGACTTGGATCAATCAATAGGAACTTTGAACATCAACAGAACATGGTGTGACACATGTTAAAAATAAATAGTGAAGAGGATTTACACATATCAAGGGATCACCATTGGGTGAAGGTATAAAATAAAAATATAAATGCATGGAGATTTTCTTATAGAAGACATTGCTCCTTAGGCCCGTAGAGGTAAAATTTGGCTGGGTGTAATCAATGAAACTTATACCATTTAAGTTCATTTTAACTGCATGTTAATCTCTTTTTTTAAAAAAAAAAAGCTAAAAGAACTTCAGGTAAGGGTACACCACCCAGTCACCTACAAAGGACATTAATTTAAGTTCATTTTAACTGCATGTTAATAAGACAAATAATTAATACCGTATATTTAAACTATCAATGCTACCCTGGAAAAAAGTTGAGTTGTAGTTACTGCTCAGAGCAAGAACATACAATAGAAAGGAAAGGGTAATTAATAATTGGGAATTTGGGGTGAGTGGATAGAATATAGTATAATCATATGAAATATGAAACCTGGGTTTTCCCATGAGTTAGTGGAAACTCAGGCAGTGGAAGAAACTTAGGTTTTTCTATGAGTACCATATGAAATATGAAGCCAATCATATTGCAACTTTGCAGGTATTGGAAGCTTACTCCATTACTATGTACACATTGTCATTGTCCTCATAGGCATCATAAAATTGAACCAAGTTCTTGTGTCCCGCCAAAGCTTTCAATATTTTCACCTCCCTTCGGACATCCTCTATAGCAATGGATGTTGTCATCTGATAAAATCAGAACAACCCCATACGATGTCAAAAAAATAGGTACAGTTGTACATATCAAGAACTAAGTTCATGCCAAGTGGCGAACTGCGAGTAATTGAGAATTCTTTTCCTCCTAAAAGATGATAAATAAAGGTAGTACCAGAATAAAAGATGTTAGAACTACATGTACTCTACAACAGTAACAGAACGATATTGCCAATTGCCAAGGAGCTACCATAATCAAACGTAATTTCACAACAAATAGCACCCAGGCTTACTCAAATCTCATCATTCAAACAGGCATATATTTACAGTAGAAAACCTTGCATGCTATGCAAGAAGGCAGAAAGTATACAGCAGAAAATATTGTTCTACAATGATCCTCAAGGGCATGCAATGAACTGGTGAAGTTTCGTCATGCTTGCAATGCACAACACAGAACTGTACCATGTTAATACACAAAACATACTGTCGGAAGACAGCATTGATCTCGAAATATTTATCGAAATTGGAAACAGCAATCCTACTCCTTTAGGTAAATGCTGTTCTTCTATTACATGAAGGGGGCCACATTTCTTAGGAAATCAGTTGTGCACTAGTGCCACATCATAACTCTTTGTTATTCGGACATCGTTTGCTTTCGCAGAAACGAGGTTCAAGTTTTCACTAGTCTATAAAACAGAGATGCAGACCAAAAAAAAACACATGAATGTATGATGATTTTGTGCAAAATCAGCATATGATGAACACCATAGTGCATTAGCCAATTGCGCCATCAACAAATCTACACCACCTCCAGGAAATCTAAATCCTCACACCGTCATTTCCCAGAAAATTGGCATGCAGATGCACATCCAATTTCTTCAAATTCCACCAACCACACAGTCACACTCACCAAACATGGAGTTGATTTTTCCAGCATTTGCAAGAAAAAAAACAGAAACAAGCAAAAATCGGCACATCACCTTGGCCTTGGGGATGACCTTGACGGCGACCGCGTCCCCCTTGCGCGCCCCCTTCTTGATCTTCGCGGCGCAGGTGTAGCCGAAGTGGCCTCTCCCCACCTCGTCCCCCATGTCGTACTTCGCCGCGAACCCCTTGTTGAACCCGAACCCCTTGTCGAGCCCGCGGCCGCCCTCCCCTTCCACGTCGCCGCCCTCCTCGGGGATCGACGGCCGCGGGGGCCCGTGGCGCCGCGCGAGCGCCTGCCGGATGTGCTTGGCGGGCGACGGCGGCGGGAACGGCAGCCGCAGCAGCCGCCTCGCGGGCGTGGTGGGCGCGGACGGGGCGGGGGACCTCCGCGGGGAGGAGGCCGAGAAGAGGTGGTGCGCGGGGCTCGGGCTGGGCGTGGAGAACCCGAAGAAGGGCGACGCCCACGGCTTCGTCTTCCACGCGGGGGTGGCCGCGCCGGACCCCCGCGGCGGCGTGGCCGGCGGCTGCGGCCGCTCGCGCGGGGGCGAGCAGGCGCCGTCGGCCTCCTCGTGCGTCAGCGGCTTCGCGTGGCATCCCCCCATGGCGTCGCCTCGCCTCGCCTTCGCCTCGGCTCCCTCCCCCGCAAGCGAGCTCGACCCACCCACCTCCTCCTGCGTCCCCGCGGGATCTGGCAGCTGTGGCTGTGGGCTGTGGCTACCACGCGGCGCGAGCGGTGGCCATGGCGGAAGCGGAGGTGGGAGAGAGCTTTGGTTTGGAGAAATGGAGTGGGAGAGGGGGGAGTGGCGAGGTAGTGGGGGGTGGAGGCGAATTGAAACGGGGAAGGTGGAAAGAGGAGTAAAGGCCAAGGGTGAGTGAGCTTCAGCTGTGCTCCCTCAGAGTGACACTGTGACAGTTGGTGTTGGAAAAAAAAAGAAGAAGTTCGTATTGTTGGCTAGTTAAAAATGGCTCTAATTCATCTACTACCTCCGTTTCACAATATAAGTCATTGTATCATTTCCCACATTCATAATGATATATATCTATTTAGATTCATTAATACCAATATGAATATAAAAAATGCTAGAATGACTTATGTTGTGAAAATGACGAAGTAGTTTTGTTTTTATATTTTATAAACGAAATGGTTCAGAGTGACACTGTGGACAGTTGGTGTTGGAAAAAAAAGTAGTAGTTCATATTGTTGGCTTAGTTAAAAATGGCTCTAATTAAAAAAATGGTTCTAATTCATCTAGTTTTGTTTTTATATTTTGTAAACGAAATGGGTCTATGTACTATCGGTGCGTACGATCTATGTCCGACTCAGCTAGTGTATAGATACAAATGTTGTGTTTTTCTGGGCCCACATGGGGAGAAGCCGAGTGTAAGGATTGGTGGATGAGGCGCGGTCGGATACTATTCGTGTGTTATGGTCGTAATTATAGCAGTACTTTTTTATTTTAAAAAAATAAGTGGGGCTGTTTTTACTCCGGTTTGGCTTATTACATTTCATGTAATGGAGAAAATACGATAAATCTTATTTTTCTAATTCTTAACGGAAGTTGTTTTTGCTCAGGCTTAACGGAGTAGGTTATATTAACCAAAATTATAGAAAATAGAAGGAGTCATACAAAATTTAGTACTATAACAAAAGCTCGATAAAAGGTGGAGCTGGCTTAATATGTACCCATAATGGGGTTCACATCGTCTGCCGTTTTAGCTGACGGCAAACATTGCCGTTGCCTTCATCCCTACCACACATCCTTCTATCAACAGCTGCATGCAGTGGTCCCACCATTTATAATTAATTAGGGACTACTAATCAGCAGAATCACTTATTTATCTTCCAAAAAAAATCAGCAAATAGAATCTCGGCGGCAAAGTGAAGCAAAAGAAGAATTTGGTTGACAAACTACATAAAAAAAAAGAAAAGCCTAAGGTATGTATGTATGCTAAAAAGAAAAAATAAATGAAATTAAACGTTCATTAGTTATTTTGTTGTAAATCACAATTTAGGTAACCATGGTCCACTGACAGGCTAAGAATGGGAATGAAGTAGCACATGTTGAGCCATTGAAAGAGAACATATTGGAGAATAGTAAAAAGAATCTCACCAGGATTTTAAATTTTTGGGTAGCTATACCCAGCTACTGGCGGTATGCTAACCCTGACTTTTGTTTTATAAGATTTGATAAATTCCAATTTTTTTAACTTATATCAGTTTATACATTTGTAGGGTGATTCAGATGGATGTGAGTTGTATTATGAAGGACTTTATCAGTAGCTTCATTTCGCTGCTCGTTTTTGGATGAAAAATACTCTATCTGGGACATAGTAGTAGTGCAGCAATGCTGTTTTTGTCAAATGAATACTTAAATATTTTATAAGACATGTACTATTGTTCAAGTATTTAGATAGCTTCTTAGTATAACAGAAGCTTGCTTTGCTGTAGTATTTTGCTCTGCTCTACTTTTGTTTTCGTGCGCTTTGGCTGATTTTTTTAAGAGAAATAAGTGATTATGCTGATTAGTAATCCCTAATTAATCACAAATGTTGGGACCACTGCATGCAGCTGTTGATAGAAAGATGTGTGGCAGGGATAAAGGTAACGGCAATGTTTGCCGTCAGCCAAAACCGCAGACGATGTGAACCCCCCATAATGACAGTGAGGCTAGCTGGTGGCTTGGCTAGATGGTGGTTAATTAAGTTTCTCCTTTTCTTTCTTTTCTTTCTTTGCTATAGGTTTAGATGGGGTCCATGGCTTTGATGCTAAGGGATTAACATGTGGATGGTTCTCATTTAGGACGTTTTGATTTTGGATGGACTTGGAGGGGTTCTTTTCGAGCTGATGGATTAGTCGCTGTCAGTTGGTGTTGATTGAGTCTTTTTGGGTGGATGCGAGGGCTGTGAGCATGTGATTTTTCGAAATGGGATATGGGCATGTGAGAATGTTCTTTTCAAGGGGAAGGAGGCACAGTATGGAGATAAGGGGAGATTGGGAGACCATATATACGAGTAAGATTTAGACTTTAGTTTTGCCGATGCAAAACCAAAAAAACTCATCACTTGACGCTTGCTTGTCAACAGGTGTGTGTGTGGTGAGGTTAAAAGTATGGCGTGTATCCGAAGACGGTTTTTCAGGTGTATTTATCAAAAGTTTTTTTATATAAAGATTACATTTATGAACTAGTAGCTCCTGTAACATATCATATATAGATTGGAGTAATATGGATTCATTCTTTTATGCTTCTTACGCGAGCAACTATCTCATTTTTAGCGTGCTTTTTCTAAACTGTTAAATGATATGTTTAGTACAAAAGTTTTTTATATAGATGTTTTTTTAAAAAAATTGTATTAACCTATTTTTCTACCTTTTGAATCTGAAATACCTATGCATTTCAAAATATCTTGTCTTACAAAGATCAGGTTGAAAACGAGATGCGAATGAATTTTCAGATATTTGCATAGTGGTATTTGCCGTATGATAGGGAAATTTGTGTAGTGACTGGTAAGATTTTTCTTTTTGCAATAATAGCCCCCATAAGATGGGAGAAATAAAACAAGTCAATTGTTCCCATCTTCTTTCGCTTTGTTCCCCAACAGAGCCACTTGTGGTAGTTTTGTGTCACTTGTCTGAGAGTGACGTCAGTCGGTTATAATAATAGGTTTGGTTTAGCATTAGTTTGTTGTTATGCTATGCACAAGCTTGACACCATCTCTATTTAATGGCCATCCTGCCTATTTAATTAGATAGTACTGTGGTGCCAAAAATTAGCTTGGTGTCCACTTACAAGTAAATGGAATGGGGGTCCAAGCATTGCCCCCAACATGTGTTGATTTTTTGGTATCATGTTTAATATTTCTCAACATTCTTTGGTATCATAAGCTTGTCTGCAACCAACCACTAAGAACACTGGACAAGAAAACAAAGGATGTTCATCTTCATCAATTTACACGTCCAAATTATGAGATGACCCACTAGGCCTATAGATCATAACACATAAAGCAAGTGAATAAATATTGTCAACAACTAAACTCAACCACATCAGCATGGCCACCTCCTCCATTTACATCTTATGTACTATTTGTCACTAGTCTTTGTTACTACATTTTGACTTAAGAATAGTTAGATACATCACATTTCGCATTTCTTTTTAGCGCAGGCACTTAAGTTTTTCTACTTAGACCCCGTTCAGTTTAGCTTCTAGCTGGATTATCATAAAATGAAACAAGTCCTTAGCGCAATGATTAATTAAGTATTAATTATTAAAAACTTTAAAATATGTTTGTTTAATATTTTTTTAAAAAAAATCTATAAAATTGTTTTTAGAAACACATTATCTAACAATTCGGAAAACCTGCTAACGGAAAACGAGAAAAATCTCAGCCCAAAGCTGAAACGAACCTAGCCGTACAATTGAACCGTTGACATAAAACACCTCGCCCCCACGTATTATTACATTCTACTTTAGAGGCAATAGATAGATGACAAACCTAGAGTGCAGTCCAATGGTACTCCCATTATTAGTGGCCATTATACTCAGTCCATTACTTAAAAAGGCTAACTAATTCTTTCCCAGGTGGCTCCCCTCTGTTAATTGCCGGTGGTTGATACAGATGAGCATGGAGGTTACTACCACCAACAACCAATCTTTAAAAGGACATAACGGAACTACTCCCTCCGTCCAAAAAAAAAAAATGTCAAACCCTAGGTTTCCGTGCCAACGTTTGACTGTCCGTTTTATATGAATTTTTTTTATAATTAGTATTTTCATTGTCGTTAGATGATAAAACATGATTAATACTTTATGCGTGACTTATCTTTTTATTTTTTTAATATTTTTTTCAAATATGACGGACGGTTAAACGTTGGACACGGAAACCAGGGTTTGTCTTTTTTTTTTTTTGACAGAGGGAGTACACCTTTTTTTTTCCTTGGATGGAGGCAACCAAAACCAGCTAGCAAATCCAATGCAAAATGCAAGACATGTCCAACTCACTGTCCATCCATCCAATATGATCCAAAGGGGGGGTTAGCTCAAGAAACGCCTTTAAAATCTCTCATCGTTCAGCGACAAGGGTCCACACGGGAACCGATAAAATCCAAGCATATGAGACCAAAGAAAGAAAGAAAAAGAGAATGGTTCACGCAAGAAAACACCAAAAAGCGAAAAGGCACGCGGACCTGTTCTTTTGCTAAAGGAACAGAAATATGGATTAAATAACACGTTTTTCGAGCTGGTAAACTGTATAATTTTCATAAAACTTCTTTACACATGATTATTTTTTTAAAGAAAGTATTTTATAGTAGAAGTTAGTTAATTTGTTTGTGTCATGAAATAGTGATGGTAAAATCAATTTAGCTATTCAGTCATTCAGCTGTTCTGAGGGGGAAAAAAGCCCTAGCACCAACCCTAGATTTTTCATATTTTGATCATTCTAGAAAACTTATTCAACAAATAGACGTCTAAACAACTTATTCTAAAAATAATTATTTTCGCAGTGCCAACGTCGGCGTTGTCGATGGTGCCAATGAGGTTGGCGTCGTCCCCTTGACCTCTTGGTGGAAGCTAATTCACTAATGTGAAGGATGAGTGGACGACGACGCCAACAATATTGGTGCCAACCAATTTATAATTTTTTAAAAGGATCTATTTGTACTTAAAAGGATCTATTTATAATAAAAATATTTACAAATGGGTCATCGGCGCGAGCGTTTTTGGTGCCGAGGACCTATTTGTAAAAAAATTCAAATATATTATTTTCTACTGCAAATAGATCCTAGGTGTCAATGATATTGCCGATGTCCCCCTTTGTATTTGTGACTTAGCTTTCACCGGAAGGCGAGGGGGACAGTACCAACGTCATTAGCGCCGTCATATTGGACAACGATGCCAATAACACTAGCGTCACGGAAAGGATTATTTCTAAAATAAGTTTTTAGAGATCTAATTATAAAATAAGTTTCTCAAAACGATCCAAATGTGAAATCCAGAGCAGCAGCCGGGAAAGCAGAGAAAGAGAGAGAGAGAGAGAGGGAGGGGAGTAAAGTTAAAGGGAGAGCGGGTACTGTAGCGGTAGTCCTGGGTACAGTAGTAGCTGAGCTCACGTGTACTGCCATGTCTGGGCTGCCTGTCGGAGCCGAAGAGGAGAGGGCTCCGACTCCGCATGGCGACGCAGGAGAAGAAGCGAAGACCGAAGAATTGCAGGAGTATGGGCGTATGGCTGTGTTTGCCTGCTATGGAGGCTGGTCAACAGAATTGTCAGAGGAAGTGTTCACCGTCACTTGCCCCAAACATAGACAGGACTGGTCCAAGGTTTGTGGAGAGCACACAACACACGGACAGCTGCTGCTGCACACGGGCAGTTGCTGTCAAGAGGTTTGGTAGTATTAATTTGACGACGAAGGAACCATGGATCAGTACTATTTTCAGAATAATCTCGTATTTAGCCTTTTTCTTCCCCAAAACAAATTTATCTTTAAGTAATCATTACGTTGAAGTGTGAACATAAGAGATCATTATATTGGAGATAGATAAAATTAAAAATAATTGTATTACTATTTGATAAGGATTACGTATTCTAGTTTTTTTTAATTTTATATTGATATTTGTGGTAGGATAATTTACTATTCTTAAAAAAGTATCGAAAGATATCACATTTTCTAGGTACTAAATATCTTAATGTACCAAAATTTATAGTATAAAATTTTATTACCTCCAGGTATTTTCGCAAGAACTATAATTTCTCTTTGTGGTATGTGTGAGAAATTAATTTATTTTGTAAAGGATAGAGTAGGTGCATGCATGCATTTAATGTGATAGGCATGCGTGCTTGATAATAATAGCTTTAGGAGGTGTGTAGATCCTTTAGTCCTAGGACTAAACACTTTAGTTCATGGTTGTTTGGATATAGGGACTAAAAGTTATTAATTGCATTGTAGAATGACTATGTTATCCCTAAAACCATACAAAGAGATATGCACCATGCCCATACATAGGGGCAACGGGTGGAAAGAAGCTACTTTCGTCCAAATAAGCTCCTCCTATAGGGACTAATGAACTAATGCACTGTTGATGCGTTGGTCGTTAACATGCACTTTAAGTCCTTTTTAATCTCTCCTGTTTGGGACTTTAGGGACTAAAAAGGACTAAGGTGAAGGGACTAAGTTTTAGTCCCTCCAACCAAACAGGGCCTTATTTAGGGTTATTTATAGGAGTGGTGAGAAGTAATTTTCATTTAGCAAACATGAAATGAAAGATATGACAAAAATGGTTATAACTTATAAGTTTTTGGCGTGTATTAACATAGTAGCGTACGAGAGGTTTGGTATATGACAGCAACGGAAGCTTAGTTAGTTAGTAACAGTATGCTTTTAAGTTTTAACTGTAATATCTCATGTTTATTGATGACAAGTTTATATAATAGAATTATGCGTATAAGAATCTTGACAAAAAAAATAAAAGTAATATTTATTTGGCAAGAGCTAAGGGAAAAAAGTTGATATAATGTTTAAATGCACTGGTGTATGGAGTATGGTCTTATCGTGCAGCTTGCTACAACAATAACATATGTAACGTTGTAGTCAGATTTTAAATCTCCAACTATAACTGGTTAAGAAAGGGTCTAGCTTTATTCTGATGTACAATTTAGCCGCTATAACTTTATTTAGCTCGCTATAATTATTTTAGAAGGTTGTCGCTAAACGTCTTAACTCACTATTTAAAACATTGGCTGCAATAGTGACAGTTGTGGAGTCATAGTAAAGTTATACCGAACACACCATACAGTATTTTAGAAGAGTCGAGAACAATAAAATGACTTACACTAATCTTAATTTTACTTGTGTGATTGTTTTACACTAGTCAGGTTATTATACCGAAAGGTATAATTTATAAGTTGTCCTATCTACTTACATTTATCATATTTCCCGTGAACGCATTCTAAATGAATCATGTCCCTAGAAAAAGCATAATGTTTTTTTTAAGAAGAAGAAGAAAGACTTGAAGCAATCCCAATTTAGACTCGGAAGTGTGGTGTACCATCATTCGAAACGTCCTTAACAAGAAGGGCATGGCATCAAACCAAAGCCATCAAGTTCCAACCACGTACAGCATCAGTTTTGCACATTTAACACCACCGAGGCGGCGCGCTGCAGCGCATCAGCTTTCATTGCAGCTGTATGCATCGGATGATCCATCCATCCATCCACCCATCCATCGACCACATCGACTTTGATTGCAAACCGCCAAGTGCTACCACTCCTACTCCTCGGTCCATCCATCCATCCCCCTTGCCCTCGCTGCAGATCAGAGCAGCAAATGCGTGTACCTCGCCCATCCATCCTCTCTAGCTTTGCAGCATTAAGACCCTGTTTGGAACAGGGATATTTGAACACTAATTAAAAGTATTAAACGTAAACTAATAATAAAACTCATTTCATAATTCTGGACTAATTCGCGAGACAAATCTATTGAGCCTAATTAATCCATGATTAGCCTATGTAACGCTACAGTAAACATGTGCTAATTATAGATTAACTAGGCTTAAAAATTTTATCTCACGAATTAGCTCTCATTTATGCAATTAGCTTTATTATTAATCTACGTTTAATATTTTTAATTAGTGTTCAAACATCCGATGTAATAGAAACTAAAAATTAGTCCCTGTATCCAAACACCACCTAAGACCCCGTTCCCGACTGATGAAAAAAATATATGAACGACATATAAAACGAGGAAGTCATCGGCACACAATTAATTGTGTTTTAATTATTATAAATTGAAAAACATATAATTTAATATTTTAGAGCAATTCATCCTGAAAGTTTTCACACAAAATATATCGTTTAGTAATTTGAAAAACGTGATAACAAAAACAGAGATAGAATCCACATCTTAATTACTACTACCTCTGTCCCCTAATATAAAGAATATTCACTATTTTCTTGTAACGTTTGGCCACTCGTCTTATTCAAATAAATTTATGCAAATATAAAAAACGAAAAGTTGTGCTTAATATACTTTGGATAATAAAGTAAGTCACAAATAAAATAAATAATAATTTTTAATTTTTTTAATAAGACGAATGATCAAACAGTGCAAGTAAAATATCAAGACCCTTGTATTAGGGGACGGATGGAGTAAAAAATAACGAAACCTATCTCCAATGGAAAGCGAAGCCGAACGACCTCTCCCCGCCGCCGCTGGCCGGCGGAACAATCGGGCGGAGGCGGCGCCGGAGTTGGTTGGGGATCTGATCGCTCACGAAGGGAACCCATCGATCCAGCGATCGGAGTCGCTTCGTTCGTGGTACGTGAGTAGGTTTGCATGGCGTAGATGCGGGTGAGCTGCGATGGCGATTTGGAGGAGTACAAAAATGGCGGATTCATCAATCAATCCGGGGACCTACGATTGGAGAAGCTAGGAGAGGAGCAGGAGAATAATTTGCTTGCGCCATTGATTACTCCGATCCATTCACGTAGTACTACTCGTACTACGTTCGTTGTCTTTTGACATTTTGGTTTGTTCATTGATTGGCCTGCCAGGACAGTTCGTAGAGACACGGCCACATGGGTCATTTCTTACCTCAGACTTGGCAGGCCTTGAGCCCACGATGCAACCCAGCCCAATTCTAATCCGGCCTACCCCACCACTCTATCCAAATTTATTGTTTTTTCAGAAGATAAAGAGATAATCTAATAAATGCCATTGACAATCGTCTGAATCCCAGAAATATCATCGATAAGTGTGAGTTCTAAGAAATGCCATCGTACAAACGAATTTGTCCAAAAAAGGGTTTTGGGTTAGGGTTTAGGGTTTTGTCCATTCCACACCGTTAAGTTCTATAGGATGAACAGTGTATTTAAATGCGCAAAATAGACGGAATCCTAACATCAATGGTATTTTTGGGATAAAATCGTTTGTACGATGGCATTTCTTGGAACTCACACTCGATGGCATTTCTAGAACTTGGGCGCTTGTCAATGGCATTTCTTAAATTATCTTTAAAAAAAGAAAAATCCACATAAACTTTACTCTTCTTTAAAGAAAGGTATGTAACCTCCTATGCCTCCTGAGCGATACCTCTTTATAATACAAGTAAAAGTAGGATTAGAAATTCAACTTTATATGTAGAGATTTGCTCCGGTCCAGCAAAAAGTATTTTGAGGTACCGGTACCTCATGGTATAAAATCGTTTCCGATTGTTGGATCTAACAATCCCTGTCCGGCCTAGCTAGATCCAGCAACTGGAAACGATTTGGTACCGTGAGGTATCGGTACCTCAAGATACTTTTTTCTGGACTGGAGCAAATCTCTTATACTCCAATCTTTTAAAGGTATTGCTATTAGTAAGTGTTAGTATGAAATTTTTTTTGAAAATATACTTCTTTTTTTTATATTTTGTGATTATATACATGCATAAGATTAATTTGTAAAAATATACCCAATCCGCAAAATAGATGCGTGGGAACGAGGACGACCCGTAGAATAGAGGTGGGGGAGCGAAACCCAAGCCGGTCCCGCGGAACCAGGATGCGGGACCGAGCCAGTGCCGCAGGCCGGGGAGGCGGCACCTGGAGCTGGCGCGCTCCCGCACGCCGGATGCGCGGGACCGGCTCTCCCGCATGCGTCATTCCCCCAAAATAGCTAATACATCTCCGCACGAAAAACGGAGCAGTCCATTAGCATGTGATTAAAAATGGATCAATATAATTTTTTTAAGCAACTTTCATATAGAAACGTTTTGCAAAAAGTACACCGTTTAGAACTTTAAAAAGCGTGCGCGGAAAAAGAAGGAGATGAGTTGGAAAAATTGGGGGAATAACACAGCCGACCAGGTCGGGGCCGGCACGGTCCCGCGCCGCCATTCTGCGGTACCGCCGCGCGGCAAAGGGCACCATCACTCCCGCACATCGATACTGCGGTACCGACTCGGTCGCGCAATCTAGCCGTGCGGGACCAGCTCGGTCGCCGCGCGACCGGCTCGGGTTCCGCTACCGCATCCCCAGACTGCGGTTTGCACTCGCTCCCGCGCAACCGTTCCGCGGATTAGGTATATTTTTGCAAATTAATTTCAGACACGTATATAAATGTAAAATATGAAAAAACAAAGTATATTTTCAAATTTGATTCGTGTTAGTACGAGGTATATACTTCAATACTCTGTTGAGAAGTATGGCCGTATTTTGTTTTTTTTGGCAAAAACATTTTGACGTATACGGACACACATTTGAAGTATTAAATGTAGGCTAATAATAAAACAAATTACAGATGCCGCCTGTAAACTGCGAGACGAATCTATTAAGCTTAATTAATCCGTCATTAGCAAATATTTACTGTAGCGCAACATTATCAAATCATGGTATAATTAGGCTCAAAAGATTCGTCTCGCAATTTATATATAAATTGTGCAATTGGTTTATTTTTCGTCCACATTTAATGCTTCATGCATGTGTTCAAATATTTTATGTGATGGAAAAGTTAGAAGTTTGAAGGGAACTAAACATGCATGTGTCCAAACATTTGAAGTGAGAGAATAGTTGGAAGTTTGAAGGGAAATAAACACGGCCTATATCACTCCTTCCTAATGCTATGAGGTATATTTTTCTTATAGAGAAGGGTATTTTTACCCGGCCTGTACATCACATACGGCCATCGAAATAGGGAACTTAGTCCCGTAAACAATCCAATCTGAACTTAGCCCCAAAATAGAGAACTCAGGACCTTAAAATATTACTCAGGTCATTGTAACCACTAGACTATGAGACCTATATACCTTCCAAGTACCCCATCGTCCCAAATAAACCAAGCTCGCAAGTGAGCTATGGGCACACTTATCAAGCTCGTAAGTGCTGCAATTCTGCAAAAGCTTTATATATTTAACTTTGTTATAATAATTCTTTAAAACCACACTTTCAGCTTTGTAATGATTAATTCATTCATTTCTACACTAGGATATTATTAAAAAAAAGACAATCCATCATTCATTCGGCTGAAAATAACTAGGCACAATCGCACGTCAGAAATGAAAACAACATATTTATTCTTGCCAAGTTTCACTCCAAAGTTGGAAGAGACATCACATCGGATTCACCGAGACGAACACCTTGAATGCATCATCAATCAGCGGCGAATGCTATCTATCATGCTGAGATGCGTGGCATTATTCCAGTCCAGGCAAAGAATCTCCACCCTGCAGAGATCGAGCTCATCGCCATCGCCATGGCTGGCAACGAAGCTGATGACCATACGAGCGCAGCGGCCACTGTACTGAGAGAGTTGTCGGGGACTAGGGTGGAGGTGGCGCGCGCCCGCGAGGCGGCGGTGAAGGCGTGGCTCTCCGCCATGCCGCTCGGCGAGGAGCTCGAGAGGCTCCGCGCCGAGCTGGCCGCGGCCAAGAACCGCCTCGCCGCGACGGCGGCGGAGATGCCGCCGCTCAAGTCCGCCATCGCGTCGACGAACGACGCCGCCGTCGCGAGGAAGGAGGCGGCGGGGGAGAAGCGGGCGGCGGCGGAGGAGCTCCGGCGCCGCGTTGATCGCGCGCGCGACGAGCTGCGTCGGCTGCGGTCGGAAGCCGCCGCGGCGAGGGAGGAGATTGGGGCGGTGGAGCGGCGGGTGCTCGTCCGGCGCCAGGCCGCGCGCGCGCTGCAGCTGGCCGAGCGCGCCGTGGCGGCGGAGGCCCACACGCTGGCGTGGTCCGCGGCCGCGGCCGCCGAGCAGGCCGCGCGCGCGCCGGGCGCCGGCGCCGACGCCGCACACCACGACGTCGTGGCTCTCCCGGCGCGGATGCTGGAGGAGCTGCGCAGGGGCGTGGAGGCCGAGGAGAGGAAGGCCGAGGCGCGCGTCGAGGAGGCCGAGGCTCTGCGCCGCGCGGCGAAGGCGCGCCGTGCCGCGGCCGCGGCGAGGCTGGCCGAGGCGCGCGCCAGGAAGCGGGAGGCCGCCGAGCAGGGGCGCCGCCGCGACGCCGAGAACGAGCGCAGCGACAACACGGCGAGGAGGAGCCGGAGCGGCGGGACTCGCCTCGCCGCGAGGAAGCTACCCAGCTGGCTCTGCGCCATTGGCCGGAGTGGCGGACGTTCCCAAGCAACAGCAATGGCGGCGCATGGCACAAACAGATGACTTTCTCAGTATGTGCGACATCATTTTTTTTTAAAAAAAAACATCAGTATAAGCGCAAACGCTCATAACATGTGTACACTTTTGTTTTGGTGAGCGATGAAAACTTGATGTAATGGTTACGGTTGAACTTCCTTAACTTTTTTATTTTGAATTGTTAATTTTTGAGTGAAGTATGGATTTCTCTTTGAGATCAAGATTGTAAGTTTTTTCTCGGTGTTTTCAGTGAATTTATTCCCTTTGAAATCTATAACTAATATAAATATTTGGATTTTTCCAATCGTCACCAAAATTTTCGGTCCGCCAATCCGTTTTCGCCGCGCCGCGTGAGTAACTTTCCTATTTTTTAGGCTTTCGTCCACAAGTGACGCCCTCCGCCCTCGCATGTATCACACGACGAACAAAGAACAAAATCGCTCAATCGAAAATCGGAAACAAAGTCCAAATCAAAACCCAATCACTACCCTACTACAAAAATAGACATTATTGCCGGTTGGGAACCGGCCTTTGGTGGTGATATGATTTGCAAAAGAAAAAAAAAAGCAGGCTCGGCTCGAACGCTCCAAATCCATAGAAAATAAATCTAAAAGCGAGAGAGAAAAGGAATCACAAAGTTCATAAATCAAGTGGATGATTCCAACAAAACAAATCACATAATATACATATTAAATAATCGATCACACATCACATAATCAATATTACAAAATTTATCACACGAATTTAGAAATTCAAGACCACTTGCGGCCGTTGCTCACCGTGGAGAATTCCGGCCACTTGTTGCCCTGCAGACAACCGCTTCCGACGACATCAGAGGGATAGAGGATGGGGGAAGGGAGAAGATGAGGGGGGAAACTGACCTTTGGCATCGGTGTCGGGGATGACGCATGCCTGGTTTTGTGATGAAGACAAGGAAGAGGCGGCTCCAGATCTGGTGGAGGCCGCCACCATCATGTCGCCGGGGAGTGGTGAGCCGTTGGCTTCACCGCAGGGAAGAGACGAGTCGGGGAGTAGAGAAGGCGAGCCGCTGTCGCTGAGAAGTGACGAGCCGGGGAGTGGAGAAGGTGCGCCGCCGTCATGGAGAGAGAAGGCGTGCCGCCGTCGTGGGGAGTAGAGAAGGCGCCCGCCGTCGCTGGGGAGTGGCGAGACGAGGAGAAACTAGGGTTTTCGTCGACAGCCGGGAGGGATGGGGTTTTGTCCATCCGACGTCAGTGCCCGGCTGTCCGATAGAAACCCTATGATCGGACAACCGACACCGGCCCAAGTAGAGGCGCGCATGGGTGGCTTCCCCGGCCTAGGCCCAGGTTGTGGCCCGGGGTGGTGGGAGCACCCGCACGTGCGTATAAGAGGCCGTGGGCCGACCGGCCAGGCTGGAAAAAAGTCTGTTCTAGGTCCCTCGACCGAAGAAAAGAAGTTTAATTCTATATCTTAATCTTAACAACTAATTAAAAGATTCGTAACTTTCCGTTCGTCACAAGACGAACGAAGACTCATGGTCACCGCTGTCGCGGAAGGCCAAACACGGCTGCTACCTACGGTGCTACGGTCGTCGATTGGTCTGAGGTTGCTCGCTGGTCAATCGTGGTGCTGAGCGACCTCATAGATCTACCCATATCTTCAGAGTCCATGTTAACTTGCACCGTGTAAAGGTGGAAATCAAGCCGGCTTTGTCTTTTTTTTATCTCCCTTTCTTCGATTTTTTTTGAAAAATAATTTATTATGAGCTACTATATTTCTCTCTGTCATTTAAGACTTTTTCTAGCGAGCAAAAGTACCAAAGTAGTGTGGAAATAACTTTGGTTAAAAACAAATATTTTTAGTTTTAGTCACCGTAGCGAAGCATGGGCGTTTTGCTAGTGATTGTTTAAATTTCGAAATGCAGTGGTGGCCCAAATGGACTCTCTATAGCTTGTTGGGCCTTAAAATTTCGTCTTGAAATCTAGCCCATCTTGCTATAGGAAGTAGACAATTAGTAGATGCAGCAGTATTATTAGCTGTCGGGATTTGCTCTTAACAGTAGTGATTAACTGTAATTAATCATCCACGCCACTAATCTCGCCAAGAAGGTCGTAAGCAAGACTGACAAGTGGGCCCCACAGAGCAGTCAAAGCACCCACTGCTGCCTCGCGTTCTCCATCTCCTCCCCTCACGCACCCAGACGACGACGAGATGGATTTCTCCGGCGGCGGCGGCCGCGGCGACCCGGCACGGTGGCTGGAGATCGCCGGGAAGCTGCTCGCGGCGCGGGACCTGGTCGGCTGCAAGCGCCTCGCGGAGCGCGCGGTGGACGCAGAGCCCCTCCTCCCGGGCGCCGACGAGCTCCTCGCCGTGGCCGACGTCCTCCTCGCGTCCCAGCGCCTGCTCCCCTCCGGCCGCCCCGATCCCATCGCCGTGCTCCACCTCCAGCCCAACCCCGACCCCGCCGAGGTCAAGCGCTCCTACCGCCGCCTCTCCAACCTCCTCTCCTCCAACCCTCGCCCCGGCGCTGACGCCGCCCTCCGCTGCGTGCAAGAAGCCTTCGCCCACCTCTCCGATTCCTCGGCTAATCCCGCTCCCGCTCCCGCTCCTCCTCCTGCTCCTGCTTCCGGCGGCGACGCCTCGGCCGCCGCGGCCGATGCGTTCTGGACGGCGTGTCCGTACTGCTGCCATGTGTACCAGTACCAGCGTGCTCTGATGGGGCGCGCGCTAAGGTGCCCAGGCGCCGGCTGCAGGCGCGCGTTCGTGGCCACCGAGATCCCGGCCGCGCCGCCGATTGTGCCGGGCACTGACATGTACTACTGCGCTTGGGGGTTCTACCCGATGGGCTTCCCGAAGGCCGCTGATCTGAGCACCAACTGGAAGCCATTTTGCCCCATGTATCCATGGAATTCGTCGTCTCCGCAGCAAGCGCCTGCCGATGCTGGTAATGTTAGCAAGCAAAATGTTGAGAGTAATGGTGGAAATGTTAATATTAATGTCAATACACCGCCGTCGAATGCACAGCCAGCGAATAAGAGCGGCGCCAGCAGCGGTGTTGGGGTCGGGCCATCTAGAGGTAGGATTAAGAAGACAACAGCCCGCAAGAAGGTTGGTGGTGGCTTCAAGAAGAATGCCTCTGGAGGCGTAGAAAGTGGCATTGAGCCATCGTTGCTTGGGCCGGATTCGTGGAATGGGGTTGCAGAGAGTGGATCGATGGTAGGTGCAAGAGGAATTAACATAAATGAGGTGGCAAAGGGAACTGATGGCAGCAGCATGATGCATTTCGGTGGGGACGAGGAAATTGGTTTTGATTTGGATGTCGATGCAACGGATGCTATATTGGGGAATTTGCAGCATCTGCCATTCTTGAGGGATGATGACAATGCCAGACGGTTATTTTAGTAGTTGCTGCGGTTGGTGTAGGTATTCCAAAGAAGTGGTGTATGCTAGCCTGGTTGAAGGAATTCCTGCATGGACCGATCCTCTGCTGTCGCTTTGCGTTTGTTGTCATCATGTCTCATGTTGCTCTTGTGTTCCTTGGAAATGTACCCTGTGTCTGTAGTTAGCTGGTGATCTCTTGTACCACCTGGCTGAGTAATCTTTAGTCTTTACTAGTTTGTAGACTGTAGATTATCCCCCAAATTAGTTGGGGGACGTGTAGTATTTATCAGCTGCAAATTAATTGAAGGAGTTTACTGGCGAAGGAAATAATGCACTCTGCATGCCCACATGGATGATCAGCAAGGCTTAACGAAGAGTTTATCATGCAACTGAGTCTCATGGAGCTCCGGTAAGTCAGTGGGACAAGTTAAGTTTATGTTCTCGGTTTATATAAAGCTCTTCCCTCTTTAGAAGGCATGTTTTAATTTTGTGGTGAACTTGTAGCCTGACTGAATTTGAATTGTTTAGGAGTATTACACAGATTATTAGAGTCTTATGCTTTTGATCTGCTGACATGAATACCCCTGGATATTTTGTTGAATGATGATCAATAAATCATCATACTGCTGTAGGTTGTAGTAGTTATATGATCATCCTGCTATAGGCTGTATCCATTCTTCTGGTCAACATTCCGTTTTATTACCTGTTTATAAAAAAATATTAAACTCTCATGCATGGGGTCTTATCCCTCTTCATTTTGAGATTGCACTAGATACATCTAATACAAGTGGGTTACACTTTCTTTTTATCACTATGTTAATATGAACAATACCCTGGTAATGTGAGAAAGTCATGAATTGCACTTGAGTTAATAGAGCTCACAATCGGCAATAGCCAATAGCCAAAACACTGTAAAATAATAGAAGAGGGTATGTTATGGTTACTGGTGTTAGGGCATATTTAATTACTCGGTGGTCATGAATTTTAACACTCTCTAGACATATTATTGAGCTTGCTTGCCTGCTTTGCCAGTGTGGTTCACTCAGTTGATGAGCTGACAAATCCATGTTAACTGCAAGTTGTGTTCTTCTATGCACCCAACAAGAAGTTCAGTAGATTATAGAAAACAATTCAACCTACAGGTTAACTGCGATAAGCAAGTAACCAGTATAAATACATCGAACTCAGTAGCATATGCTGAAATTGGGATGCAACTCTTATACCAGGCTAGCAGCCTGCTATAGCGTGTACTGTATACCGGGTTCCACCAATTGCCTTTTATGAGTGTTAACAGTTCATCATGCAAATATTTCTTATCTTAGTCAAGCGGAATGCTGAAGATGGAGCTCTGGTTACCATCTCATACATCCATGCCATAATCATCCCTGGATGTATTGCATCATGACTTATAGTGCATACCTGGTAGCAATTGGCATCTCTTTATAAAAAATTGACAAGGGAGTTTCCCTTCGTTTTGTTTGCACACATAACATCTCCTAAAATTGCATGTACTACGCTTTTAAATTTGCCGTTCTGCTCAATAGAATGATTGTGAATTTAAAGTGATGGTTATGTTCTTTTGTTTCAGATGTCTGGGTCATCTCAAAATCGCTCTGTATTTTGTGACATCAGTTGATTCCTTGAGTACTTATATCAAAGCAGCTGAATAAGAGGATTCACATGGCCTGGTTTAAGGATATCGGTAGCTTGTAATTTATACTTGTCTTCTTCGTTGTTACTTGTTAGCTAGGTTGTGGATGTCCTAAGTCCTAACTGAAAATAAGTATGGGCCATATGCATGTGTGTGCATCCTGTTTCCGTCAATGAGCAATGAAGCAGAAAATACTTCTAGTGACTATTATGTTACTTCGCCATGTTAAATATCAGACTCCAGTAACTCTTCTGAATTTCTGGTTCTTTGTGCATTAGTTAGCTACTTTTACTGTCCAGTTAATCTCCATCTTTTGCTGCTGGTATTGTGATGGTTTGTGCTCCAGAACGCTGAAAGCTGTGGTGCAGCAACTCCCTTGCCGTCCCAGTTTCCCTGTATTCTGCATGCCGTGCTAATTTTTATCTGCGAATTGCGATTTTACACCTTTTATCCATCTGTAAATTGTAATTTCCGACTGTGTTATGATCCGGTGCTCTCTGTGTACTGTCAGGCATAGCATTTCACATGCTAGTCCTAGTATTTGGCTATAAATTTCTGTGATTACTCAGTGGTTGCCATGGCGTCTGTCTGTCTGAATCTTGAGCCATCATTTTACCTCAGTTTTCTGATTTTACCTCGGTTTTTATTAGCACGTTTTTCAAAAATACTAACCAGTGTGTTCTTTTTTTTAAAAAAAAATCTATATAAAACTATATTTTATGTTTGTACTATTTAAATCTCAATTAATCATAAAGATTGAGCCGAGTTTAATTGCAATCAATTACGGGAAGATCATTTCGAGATCTTCAAGGCTAGTCCACGAGTAATGGTTGTAGGTCCATTACCGTCTGGCTCTTTGAATTGTAGGAATGTAAATAATGGAGGAATAGGAAAAATGCAAAAATCTAATATGAATGTAAGTGTAAAAACATGCAAAATTTTCAAAAGAGGTTGGAGCTCTTCCATTCCATAAGAATTTTATAGAATAACATAGGATTCAATCTTTTGTTTCAAATACCTATATAGAAAATTTTTCTATAGGATTGGAATCATCTAAAATTCATATTTTTTTTTTCTCCAAATAAAAAAAGGCCCTTGATCTTAATCAACCTCAAACACCACCAATTCTGCTTATGGTCTGATTTTTACCGTCGGATTATACACTAACGGCTGCGATCTGCCGCATCCAGAAACCGGCGCGTATCTCAAAGACGTCGCAGGCTTTAGCTCCCGCACGCGGCACGTCGTCGTCTTCTCTCACCTCCTCCTCGCCTTCCTCCTCACTTGCTCTCCTGCTCGTCGCCGCCGCGGTTACGTCACGTCACGTCACAGCCAGGCCACGGGCGTACGCGCGCGCGCGCGAGGCCTGAGAAGCAAGGTATTGGGCGGGGAGCGAGGGGGTGGTGGCATCGCGGTGGTGGGGGGTGGAGATGATCTCGCAGTTCTTCGTGCTGTCGCAGCGCGGCGACCACATCGTCTTCCGCGACTGTAAGATCTGGATCCCCGTCCTTCTTCTTCTTGTTGTTTTTTTTTTCTTTACTCCGTGGAATTTGGCACGGTTTTTGGGTGTGATCTGGTGCTGATCTGGTTGGGGGGGATTTTGGATGGGTGCGTGTGTGGTGGGATGCAGATCGCGGGGAGGTGCCCAAGGGCAGCGCCGAGATCTTCTTCCGGAAGGTGAAGTTCTGGAACGACGACGAGGCCGAGGAGGCGCCGCCGGTCTTCGTACGCATCCGTGCCCTTCTCTTAGTCCTCTTATTCGCACTTTATTGGTAGAAATTCTGCGGTTTTTAGCAGTGATTTTGAGGGGTTTTTTTTCCCCTCGTTTAACTGTCTAAGTTGTTAATAGTTCGGAACACTATGGTTCTGTGAATAATTAGCATTAGCTAGCGGTTGGGACAAATCACCTGATAAAATTTGATTATGTTTGGGATTGTCGTGTCCTTCATGTTTGATTCGTTTGATGTTAGTGATTTTTCCTAACCATTATGTTACCATTTGGTAGTGGGTAGTTTAGCTTTTGTTAATGCGTGATTGGTTAAGTGCAAACCTAGGATATAAGCTTTAAATGAGCTGAGATTACTTAGTGTATTACTTGTGCGATTTATTTTATTAGCACTGAAACTATTTGACTAGTGGCGGTAACCAAATTCAAGAGATGGAACTTTGGAGCTTGTGCTGCATATTACTGGATTGTGAGCGGCATTACAGCTTGCAGTTGGTTCATGTTAGTTGTTTGTTATGCATACACTGGAAACTGTTATGTTTATTAACCTGTAGAATGCCATGACCCTAGATTAAATTGAAAAAGATGGCAGGAGCCATGGTGATCCTACTACTCGTTCTGTTCTGTTTGCATCACGTTCCCACTTGTTCTCACACTGGCCTTTTATCCATTTTGTGATGGCAGAATGTTGATGGCGTTAATTATATCCATGTGAAAGTCGCAGGACTATTTTTTGTGGTAACTACAATGGTTAATGTCTCTCCGTCCCTCCTCTTGGAACTCTTGCAAAGGATTGCACGTGTTACAAAAGATTACCTTGGCGTTCTAAATGAAGATTCATTGCGGAAGAATTTCATTTTAGTGTATGAATTGCTCGATGAAGTCATTGTAAGTACTATGCACTATTTCTTCAGACAATATAACTTCCAACCTTTTGTGACCTGTATTTTTTGGATTACTAGCAAAGTCTAGCGTGTGCTTATCAGCAAAGTAGTATGGTTTTGAAGTGAGTAGTACGGTTCATCTGTTTTTGGGAACAATTGCTATCATCTTTTGGTACCACTATATGCGAATATTTATGGATTGAATTGTGTAATTTAGGATTTTGGATATCCACAAACCACCTCTACCGAGGTTCTGAAGTCATACATATTCAATGAGCCAATAATGGTTGATGCTGGTCGGCTGCCTCCACTTGGTCCTGCTGCTATGTTCATGGTAACTCTCCTGGTTATTATCACATGAAAAAACGGGTTTTGGGCTACTTTAACAAGCGCCGTATAAGTTTCCGTGGTTATCTTGTCAATGACATGGTTCCGTTGAATTTCTGTGTCTTTTGCAGCAAGGCACTAAGCGTATGCCTGGTACAGCTGTTACAAAATCTGTTGTTGCTACCGAACCTGGTGGGAAGAAGAGGGAGGAAATTTTTGTTGATATCATTGAGAGAATAAGTGTGACATTTAGTTCAAGTGTAAGTGCTGATATATACCATTCCTCTGCAGATTCTCTTCAATAAGCATTTCAAGTTGCTTTTGCTTTTCTTCATACCTACTTGAAATCCTCAATATGTTTGTGTTGTATATGATGGTTATGCGTAAGTACTTCAGTATGGTAGTTAACTGGTTATGCCCATTGGAATTTTAATTTTCTGATGCCATACATAGAGCTGGAACTGATTGTCTGAGCTGTCAAAATTTAGTCTCTCTTTTGTGTTTATTCAGCTTCAACAACTAAAGGGCAGCATATCTATCTTTATACTTCTATAGCTATTATGGCTATGGTTCTCTAATAGTATCGGTGTAATGGAGAACTAATGCTTTTGTGCTCCAATCTTCTATGCATTCTGCAGGGTTACATACTTACATCTGAGATTGATGGAACCATCCAAATGAAAAGTTACCTTACTGGAAATCCAGAAATTCGTCTAGCTCTAAATGAGGATTTGAGCATAGGAAGAACTGGCTCTTCTTCGTATGGTACAATACTTGGCATATCTTCCTTTGTCAGCTGAGTTTGGAAAATGGACTTATGGTTGCATAAAGAAACATGATATGCCATTTTTCCTGTATTTCTACATCATTTCCGATCATGTATTTTGTGTGTGACATTCAAAACCACTTATGATGACCCCCGCAAAAAAAAAATAAAAATAAAAATGATGACACTTATTGTGAAATTGGACATATAATGAGTTATTCCATGCACGCATCTCAATGTTACTACCAGCTTAGTTCACCTATTTACATTTTAAAAATCCTACTGCATTTTCTAACTGAAGTTTCAGTGTTCACCGCCCTGTTTTTTTATGACATGAACTTCATGCACTGTGTTATTTCAATCATGACAAACTTGTTGTGCATGTTATCTTTGTCTCTGTTTACACGGTGTGGATATCATTGATCTCACAAAAACAAATATACAGATTACAGAAGTTCTTCTGGAGGAGGAGCTGTCATTCTTGATGATTGCAATTTCCACGAGTCAGTACATCTGGATAGTTTTGACATTGACAGAACTCTACATTTAGTAAGTACTGATATGATGCTTTTATTTATTTTTGTTATTTGTTTTACTTCAGATACCACCAAGATTGACATTTATATTCACCATTTAACAGATACCACCGGATGGGGAATTCGCTGTAATGAACTACCGGATTACTCAAGAATTTAAGCCACCTTTCCGTGTGACCGCACTAATTGAAGAAGCCGGGCCATCTAGGGTATGTCATGTTTGTACTGTTATCAAGTGCCAACAAAATTATTTTTTTCAATTTTCATGGATTTGAACTAAACATCTTGTGTACCCAGGCTGAAGTTCTATTAAAAATACGGGCAGACTTCTCTGCAAATGTCACTGCAAACACAATAGTAGTACAGATGCCAGTGCCATCTTACACAATGAGGTGAGCTACAGCTTTATTTGGTCCCTTTTGTGTTTGGAATTGGAATGTGAAACGCTGCTCCTGTTAGTTTGTTACTATTAGTTGAAGAGTTATATTATGGATTACTTTGCAGGGCAAGTTTTGAATTGGAAGCTGGAGCAGTTGGACAGACAACTGATTTTAAAGAAGGATCCAGGAGAATTGAGTGGAATCTAAAGAAGGCAAGCACCAACAAACGATTTAATCTTTGCTTTCTTTCCTTTATTTTCTCTTCCTTGTTTGTTAACTAGTTTGCTGTACGCTGCTAAATCATCTTAATTTTGCACAGATCGTTGGTGGTTCCGAGCACACCCTTCGGGCAAAGCTCACATTTTCCCAGGAGTCACATGGTATAATTTTGGATTGAAGCTTTCTTGTCTATGCTCCAAGTGACTTCTCTGTTATAAAACTTATGTCACGCTTCTTCTGGAATGCAGGAAATCTCACAAAGGAAGCTGGACCAGTAAACATGAATTTCACTATACCGATGTACAATACTTCAAAGTTGCAGGTAAGGGCATCTGCTACAGTATACTACCTGGAATGCGTCAATTACCCAGGGATATGCTCAGATCTATACTTACTCCTTTAAAAGTCTCCAGTGGTGCTGGCAGTGAATCTGCCACCCCACCACTGTTTATAGTTTTTTGGCCCCTGGTATTTTTTATATTATGGAATAGTCTAAATATTTGATTCAAACAAGTCAATACCATATATTCAAACATGCAAACAAATGATACTAACATATTTGATAAATTTTTTTTTGTCTATTGCATATTATAATATATTTTTATTTTATCCATAGCAAAGCTTGGGCATTTTGCTATTTAAGGAGAAAAGAAAGAAGCCCTTTTACTTAGCCCTTTTACTACTACATATGTTACCTTTAGAGCAAGTTTAATAGTATAGCCCACTACTAGCTCCAAATTATCTATAGCCAATGTAATAGTCAATTCATACAATAGTTTATTACTATATTATTAATACCTGGTCCCACCTGTCATACACACATTACGTCTTATAGTTCGTGTTGCAGCTGGCTACAGATCTGTAGCCCACTGCTCTTCTCTCTCTTCCTTTATCTCTTTAAAATATGTTTATAGCTGGTTTATAGCCCGCTATTGTACCTGCTCTTAGTACCAAATGTTTTGGATGCACACAATGAATTTTACCATTTTTTAACCTGCAGGTTAGATATCTTCAGATAGCAAAGAAATCCAAGACATACAACCCCTATAGGTGGGTGAGATACGTAACGCAGGCTAACTCATATGTGGCTCGTCTATGAGATAGCGATGCTTTGTATACATCTCCCTCTGGTCATTTCCCCTTTTCCTTGCGCTATTATCTTCGAGGGACTTCAAGCAAGCCTGGACAGAGTGTCATGCATTGCATTGTAATTTTATAGAGGAATCCCAAACTTAAACTCTTCTCCTGCAGTTAATATCTACCTAGGGCAATTTATTTTTCCTTGTGTAATATGCAGGAGATACATGATCATATTTTTGTATGCTGTGAAAATGAATGAAGTTATTGTTCATCACATATATATCATGCTATATCTATGCCTAGTCAGTTTTCCGTCATTCAAGACTAGTTCCTTAGCCGTTTCCCATTATATGCCCTCGTATTTGTGAGTTCATTACTAATGAACACGAACGCAGTGCTGATTATTTACGAACAGAATAATTAGTGGCACGTAGTTGCAACTATTGCACCAAGTCAACATGAACGATAAAGTACAAAATGCATTTTTTTTCTTCTCACAGATGTACAAAACTTCTCTGTGCTCTACATTGTCGTTCTTGTTCCGTTCAATATGAAGAAAAAAGTCGCATGACTTTAGGTACATTTATGTGTGCTATGAGCCTATGAGAATCAATAAACCAAGGAATACCCCGCCTCTGTCGTTACAACAGCAGGCTTCCTACCCAAGTGTACAGCTGCAAAGCCTGCAAGAAACCGCACAACCAAGGACGTTTTTTCTTCTCACCGCGTAGCCTGGAGAAGGCAAGAGGATGCCAATTTGTTATATTCGCGAGATTTATAGGAGCCGTACTCCTCAAACGACATATGCATCTGTGACAGGGGGTCTGGCTTATGGTGTGTTAAATCTTCTCAGCTGTTTCTGTACGCGCCATCAGCACCTCGGTGCGTTTACTCCTTTCCATTTCTTCCACCAACCAGTCAATACCAGCTTTGATTCCCGTCCTGCATCGACAGGTATGTCAAAAAGTTTCAAAAGACAAAAAAGATAGGTATGTCAAAAACATGCCTCCTATGTGTACTGATCAAGAAGCGTTTTGAGTGGCAAGTTCTGTGTCACCCTCAAGTAATTTATGTAGTACCGGTGCAAATTTGGACAAGAGCCAAGTGATACTTAGCAAGCATGCTTCAATTTTAGGCACATATGTGTTCGGGGATTACAGGGGCCTGCTTTACTTACCCGTCGTGGGCAGATCCAGCCTGGAACATATATGGCCTCTCGTCTAACTCTTTAAGGTGAAGATGCCTAGCCAGCTCTTCCTCTGTCACAGCTGCTGGTAACTCCTATTGGCATGTGCAGATAATCCTCCAAATATGAGAATATATGGCGGCATGTGAATATTCGTAATAATGAAATGAGCTGAAAGAGCGCTCTAAAATGAATAATAAAAACAGTTCTTGGTCTTTTTCGCTTATCTGTATCTCCTTCAAGGGACTTGAAGTTTCAACACTGAGGATGAAAAGAACGGATAAACTTTTGAAGGCATTTAATCAACAATGAGGATGAAAAGAGTAGGCAGACTCTAGAAGAATTTTTACTACCAAAACACACATGGCTAATTTCCATAATTAACCCTCTTCTCACATTGTTATGCATCTGAAATCAAGTCCTTCAGAAAATCTGACCTTTTATCACACTACTAACGCAGTATGGTGTGGTTTAATTTGATGCCTACTGTGCTGGCTAATTTTTCCACAAATGGAAATTTTCATGCAGGAAGACAAAGTTTTCAACTAAGTGAATGCATGTAATTTAGTATAGCGCATAAAAGAATTTTCATACAAGTGGAAGGTAAACCACCTGCTTGTTTGCAAATATGAGTAGAGGCGCTCCTTGCAGATCCTCGTGATGAAGAACTTTCTCTGCAACAAAATGCTAAATTATCATTTACTTCACTAACAAAACTAATTTGATTGTCCTAACATACTACTCGTATTTACTGTAAAACACAGTAAAGTTAACAGCAAAGTGCACAAATGTTTTGTCATAAAACAAATGAAGCCAACTTACCCAGAGCAGATTTGGCATCTTCAAATGATGATGCAGCAGCAGAGTCAATAACATATATGACAGCATGTGCCTCTTCGTAATATTTCTCCCAGATTGTTCGTAGGCCAGGCTATCCGAATATGTTAATCATGTTAGAATTTGCAAATGCATAGGTCACCTCAAGAAATGAAACTGATCCATGATGCTAAATGGTGAAGTTCCCATAAACAGACTGCTGACAGAAAGTTTTGGTCTATTACTCTGCACGGGAAACTATACCTGGCCTCCCAGATCCCAGAAAACAAGTTTTACATTGGCATCTTCAATACGTCCAATATTAAGCCCAACTGTTGGAACGATACGATCATGTGGAAGGCCTTCCTCTTTCAAATAGATTGACTTCACCTTTTCTAGCAAGGTCTACATAGTCAATTTTAACATGTCAAGTTTAGGTACAACTGTGGAGACTCAGAAAATACAAGATGAAGTGATGAACTAAACCTCCTAGTACCACACAGGAAATGTGCGCAAAAAATGTAAGAGCATAGACGCTGATTGTGCATGAGCATCAAAAGAGACTGTGCATTGTGCCGCGTTAAGCGTACAAATAGAGGGGCATAATCTAGAACTGGCAATTTTACTATTGCAGATACCACAGAGTCTATAAGCCACAGTCATAATTGTATTTGGGGTAGTGAGTAAACTCAACGTCTGAAAACAGATAGATGCTGGCACGAAAATAAACGTAAATGTAAGTTTCAGGATGATTACCGTCTTCCCAGCCTTGTGAACTCCAAGGATAAGTACATGGAACTCTGCCTTGCTGAAGACATGCTGCCATAGACCATAGAACAAGGAGAACATCGTTGTAGGACTTTTCTCTCAACTATCAGCTCTACTAATGGTCCACTAACACAATACGTCCTAAAAAAAAATGATCTCGTGTCATACAATCTTCCTTCCATAATCAACAAATTATCAAACTAAAAACCGAAGGCCCAGCCATAGCAAGTGCTATCTGTTAAACAATTAATCACATGATAATATGAGGGTTTTAGGCTTGCCAATGACCATCCAGGCACAGCATCATCAGCACACTTCCCAATCCCCCCATCCCTGCCATTTCCAACACATTCGCTCAACCGAAGCTGCACCCATCAGCTCAAACCGGTGAAACGAAGCAAATTCGGTCGAAGCGCGATCGATTAGGCATGATCCACCCATTCCCCTTCCACCCCGGGCCAGATTCCAACCTCGTTTAGGATCCCAATTGGATTCAGAGCTCCAATAAAAACCCAAATCACAAAAGCGAGAGGTGAATTCCCTCAAACCGCTAATATTCTATACTGTCACATCGCACGGCTCAACCAATTTCCCCCACGAAGAGCAAATTATTCGGTGGAAGACGACCAGAAGCGGAGCAGCCGGGGGGCGCGCGTCAAATCCGGGCCAAATCGAGTGAAAAAAAAAACACGCGGACTAGCGACATGGAAATGGAGGCGTGGAAGCGAAGATCTGGGTGCCTCACCGAAGAAGAAAAACCGGTGACGTCGTTCTCGGCCCTCGTCGGCGGCGGCGGCGGCGGTCGCCGTCGCGTGCGTTCGCCTCGTCGTCTCCGGCACGCACGCACGACAGGAGAGGAGACCGCCACTGTATCACGCGAAAAAGGTTTTATACGAATCCCCCCTCGAAAGAAGTAAAAATTATACTCCCTCCTTTTTTAATAGATGGCGACATTGACTTTTTCTCACATGTTTAACTATTCGTCTTATTCAAAAATTTTATGCAAATGTATAATATATAAATCACACTTAAAGTACTATGAGTGATAAAACAACTCATAACAAAATAAATTATAGTTACGTAAATATTTTGAATAAGACGAATGGTCAATCATGTGAGAAAAAGTCAACGGCATCATCTATTAAAAAACAGAGGTGGTAATAAAAAGGACGCCGTGGAGAATGACTTGGCTATGGAGCCGTGAGACACTGAGACTGACATGTGGGGTACCAAGCTGTTCCGGCCCCACCTGTCAGTGAGTAGTGCAGGGGAAGATACGGGCAGCGGTGGTCCATTGACCGTATCGTGCGGGCAGTTTGTCGCCATCGTCTCTCGCTAAGGAGAGACTGACAGGTGGGACCGGATTCTGCACAAGTAAGTGGGTCCCACACGTCAGTGACCGCCGCGATGACTGGGCTTTGCCTCGAGAGTCGGCAACACGTACCTTTCCTTTCTGACTTGGCCCGTTGACATCACCTCCTCCCAATGACAGGTGGGCCATCCTCACAGCGAACGGCCCATGACAATGGGGTATGCGAAGGCCCGTATACCTAGGCCCATAGGACGAACACATTAGGCCCAATACAGCCCAAGCCCCGTCGATGGCAAAAACGTAAAATGACTTCTTCTTCTTCTTCTTCAACGAGACTCTACTACACCCTTGGACGACTCGAGATCGAGAGACGCGAGCGCGACTCTCCTCCCAGGCGGCGGCCAAGGTGCGCCTCTCTCTCTCTATCTCTCTCCTGAATTTTCTGGCCATGTCGAGCCCGATCTGTTCTCGCACGAAGAATTCTTGCTCCTGTAGTTTTCTTCCTCGCTGTAAGCTTGGTTCCGTGTGGTCCCGGTAGATTTATGCTGTTCTTGAGCGTTGAATCGGTAGGGGGATGGATACACGGGGGCGCTAGGGTTCAAGATGCTTGTGTTTGAGGTATAGAGATCTCGAGTCAGGGTCGGTTGTTTTTGCGTCTCCTTAGACGAGATCTTGTGCGATCCAGTTATGGGGAATTCTGGTTTGTGAGATTGTGAGAACGCACTGCAAGAGGTGATTCTGACTGTTATCTCCTTTTTGCTAGATGTGTATGTGTTGGTGTATGCTTACTACTAGTATCTTGGTTTTAGTATTTAGTCATGAGTTGACATGATCTCCACTCCCCAAATCCCAGATCCAGTTAGTCAGTTACGCTCTGGTGTACCTTTTGAGTTTTGAGGTTGAATTATACTGATTGAATTAGCTTGTATAGCTGAATTTGGCACCAAAAAGGGTAGTATCATAGATTTTTTTTCGCTGTTAAGTAGTATCACAAAGATTTGAAAAGCTGAAACTCTCTGTTTTTTTTAACACATAGAATGAGCAAGAGATTTCTTGTAGTTTACTTGCACTATTGCATCAGATGCTGTGTGAAGTCATGAGATGTTTTTACGGACAGTATTGTTCCGTCAATTTTAGTGGCAGACCTGCTCATGCTGTCTTGCATAATATTTTGATTTTTCTCACTATCAGTAGTCCAATGGTATGCTGGCGAAGCTTGATTGGCACTGTCTTGACTCTTGAGTAACCCGCTGTTAGGTTGTTCGTTGAAGTATTTTAACTGATTTAACTGTGGTCTGTGTTAATCAATCACTGAACAACCATAGCACATCAAAGAAATTGTTGCAATTAAACCTGTTTTGGTGTTTCTTCCTGCTCTTATTGGAGGAAGAATTAGTGACTGGGATGTGTTTGTGAACTTATAAACAAGGGATTAGTGCATCTGGTATCAATAACTTTATCTGCAGAATTACTTTAATGCTTTGTACTGTTAAATGTTCTTCTTTGAAACTACTTATATATAATTTCTTGGTATGCCTTCCCAAGTCACAAATAACAACCAGTCCTTTTTCTGCTGACATTTTTTTTTATTTTTTTAATTATGTCTTCAGACGTGACTGACATATGCTTTCTACCTTTGTTGCAGATGTTTGACGATCAAGACTTGGGTTTCTTTGCCAATTTCTTGGGCATCTTCATATTTGTCTTGGTCATCGCTTACCACTTTGTGATGGCAGACCCGAAGTATGAGGGAAACTGATGCCATTTTTGTTGAGCAAAGGGATCATATGATCCTCAGATCAAAATAGTGCGATGTATGCCAGTTAATGATAGCAATAGTGCTTGACTGTTATTGTAAGTTCTTACACGAAATCTGGACCTGCAATTTCTGGCATTTTGACATTACACATGTTTAATCGATTGAAATAGTGAATCCAGGATATTCCAAAAAAATTGATTATACTTATCTAGTATCTGCAATTCTGCATATGCTAGTCCGATGGGTGCTGGCTTACTCTATGATTTTTCTCTCCCCAATTTGTTGGATGTGGAAAAACCATATCATTGCTGCGTGCCCTCGATCATGATATGTTGTTTTGGTAATTCTGAATGAATATGCTTCAATATCAGATACATGTGCAGTTCAAGTATCCAGCATATCCATGTTCAAATGCTAAAAAATCATCACCTGTTGCATTTTTAGCTCTTCTTCTTAAGCAGATTTTGCACCTGCACGATTGAAACATGGAGGATTCCAACTGCAAAAATCTCTTGGCTGGTCACCGTTCACGGAAAACACCTCGAAAATAGGTTAGCCAAGCTTACCCCGAACCAATCCTTGTGCCCTAAAACTTACAAGGCCCATACCCAACACAAGAACCATCTCACACCCATTTAACTCCTCTCCTTTCTCCCACTTTCTTGGAGCTCAAACATCAAATCTTCCTGTGTGAGAGATCAAGAGAGAGGAAGTGATAGATTTTTTTTACCTGACCTAGCTGTTTGATACTTTGATTTGTTAATTTCTTGTGCATTTGCTGTTTGTGATCCGTTGCTGTGATCGATGTGCCCCTGAACGAGGTCCACGACGTCGTTGGAGTTGGCGCCGGCGAGCCGGCGAAGATGGATCGCCGCCGCGCGGCGGAGCTGATGCTGCTGTCCCTCTCCTCGCAGAGAACGCGCATGGCGCTCGTGGGTGGCAACCACACCGCCGCCCGCTTCTGCACCCGCTAACCCCGCCGCCGCCGCCGTCTCCTCCTCCTCTTCTTCTCCCATCTCTTCTCTCTCTTGATCATCTTCTCCGTTCATCTCTGCTCTGAGTGTGTTTGATCCTCTTCTTGGCGATATTTTTGTGTTGGGATCAATGGCGACGATGAAGAAATTAGCTGCGAGGGATGGCAGGGCCGCCAGCAATGGCAGGCTCCTCCGGCTGGTGGCGCGGGCGGCGCTCCTCGCCGTCGTCGTGCTTTCTCTCGTGTCGCTCCGGCTGGCGCTCTCGCCGGCCACGGCGGTGGGCGACGACGGCGAGCTCTACCTGCCGGTGCTACTCGCCGAAGTAAGCGACCGCGGCTACCTGCGCCACGGCAGCCGCTCGGTGTTCGTTGGCGACGCCGGGTCGTGGGCGCCGTTCCTCGAGCGGCACCACGTCGCCGTCTTCCGCGCCGGCAAGCTCCGCGAGCTCGCCGACGAGTCCGTCGACGCCGTCCTCTTCGATGGCGACGCGGTTCAGCTCGGCGCCGTCAACCGCGTCCTCAAGCTCGGCGGCGTCGCCGCCGGTTTCGCCACGTCGGGGTCGTCGACGTTGCAGCTGCCTGACAACTACAGGGCCGTGTTCGCGCACAGGTCGGAGGCGGCCATCGCCTTCGCCGTGGAGAAGACCACGCCGCCGACCACGAGCGCCGCCGTGACGGCTTCGCCGGTGGGACCTCACCGGAAGCTCCTCGCATTGCCGGGGAGCAAGAAGGACGACGCGTTGGCCGGTCTCGAGGCCGTGCTCCTCGAGCCGCCGCAGAGGCAGCACCGGCGAATCATCCGGCGGCTGCGGCCAAGGTACCTCCCGGAGCTGACCGGCGACTCGCTGGAAGGCTACCGCCGACGAACGTTCATCGACGTGGCGCCCTCTCGCGGCGGCGGCGGCGGCGGCGGCGCGGCGTCGTGGTTCAAGAAGCACTACCCGAGAGGGAAGCGCGTGTTCGACATGGTGCGCCTCGACGCCGCCGACGCGACGGAGCCGGCGGCGAGCTCATCGGCGGCGGGGATCGCCGAGTGGCTGGAAGGGAACGTGAGGGAGGAGGACTACGTGGTGGTGAAGGCCGGCGTGGAGGCCGTGGAGGAGATCCTCCGCAGGCGCGCCGCCGTCCGCCGCGTCGACGAGCTCTTCCTCGACTGCGACGCCGGCGCCGGCGCCGACGCGGCGCGCCGCCCCTACTGGGAGTGCCTGGCGCTGTACGGCCGGCTGCGTGACCACGGCGTCGCCGTGCATCAATGGTGGGAGCTCATGAATGCTCGACCACGTAGAGAGAGAAAGAAGAGAGAGAGAGAGAGAGAGAGAGAGAGAGTGAAATGATGGAGCTCATGAGAGGGAAGAGATCACTTTGGGTTCAGAACAAACTATGAATATGCAGGGTACTGATTAACAGCTAACGGATAAATATATTTGGTTTTGGTTGGGGAAGAGTATAAACTTATGTAAATCAAGCAAAACAGTTGTTCCAAGATTGGACAATTTTTGGATCTTGAAATTCAACCAGCAAGTAAATATATATTCATGTATCAAGCATGTGTGTTTGGCCAAAATCATTCTTCTAGGGCATCTTTCTTATGGTACTGATGAAGACAAACTTGTACTCCCTCTATTTCCTATTTCTCCTATGTAAAGTAACATAGTTGGGCATCAAGCACAAGAACGAATGATTCTATTTCCTATTTCCTATTAGAAGAATGCTTTGGGTTTATTTTAAGTCAAACTCTTGACTGACTTTGTAAAATATGTAGCAATATCTGTAACATCAAATTAGGTTATTAATTCTACCATTGTTTTTTTTTGTTAGTAATGGTACTACAATTTTCTAAAAGCTTAATCAAATTATGAAAGAAGTCGTATATGCTAAAAACTCTTTCAGGACTGAGTTTCACCAAGCGTGGCTTGAATCCAACAGGCTATAGCACGCAAGACACATGCATGGAGGCCCAGCCCTTACTTAATTTTCTCACATCTCCAGGTCCAGTGGAAGCTGAAGTAGACCTGCCCATCTTGAGCTTGTCAATGGAATAGTAGATAGAGATAGAAGGTTGTACAGATTCGTTGTCCATTAACTAGTGGAAGCTGAGGTAAGGTAGACATGTTCCAATCATTTGTCCCTAAATCTTGATCAAATTTTAAAAAGTTCCGACTAGAAAAAAAATCAAATCAACTTATAATATAAAACGGAGGGTGTACATCTCGTTGTAAAATGGAACCCACCACTTCTTTAGAGTTGCCGTTAGTGCCATCTGTCAGGATCTACTTTTATATAAGTAGTTTTTTAAGGTTTATTTGAAAAATAAGTTTTATAAAAGGTTTTAAATGTCAAGATTTCCTGTACAATAATATGTTCCAACCACTAATCGTGTAAATCTAAATAGGATGGAGGTCCAAGGTGGTCGCACCCCAGGTGCGGAATTGGGCCTAGGTGTCGGGTCCCAAAACTAACGATTCAGAAATCGACATATTTAACTGTATCAAGCCCTGAATCAGTAGATTGATACAGGTTCAACAATCTGGATCTTTATCGCATACATTTGGTCAAGACTCCAAAGGAGATATATTTATATAAAATAATAGGACATTTACAAATTTGTGGCTAACTATTACAGCAGAAGCTATACTATGACCCAATTCTGCCGTTTTACTATAGAATTAAACCGTCTAACTATACTAGACTTGAAGACTAGTTTTAAAGGAAACTAACTTATGTGATTGAACTCCCAGCTTCGGCAAAAACTCCAAATAGACTCTGAAAAAGAGGGGTTGAAGTAAGGGTGAGTACAACGTACTCAACAAGCTATTACATTATTCAACAATGAATGCATGAGAGGTAATATCTGTGTAGAGCTAGATTTACTTGCAGAAAGCAGAGAATATAGAAGTAGAAAACCTGTAATGTTTTAAATGCAGAAGTATTTAATAAAATTTCGAATTAGGTTTCTATCCAAGATGCCATAGTGAGTCCCAATGCCCGATAACCGCGAGCACGGCTATTTGAATAGTTTTGAGGATATTCATACTGCAGTAGATGTACGCTTTACCCGCAATCCATGACGTGCCAAACACATTAGCCTTGTCATGGAAAAGATTTTCGGTTACTAACATCAGTGGTACCTGTTCCATGAACTATAATCCCCATACGCTCTGAACGTAACGTTATCAGCAGCGAGAGGAGTTCTGGCGTTCCCGGGGTCTTTAGAGAGATCTGATTGTATGACACCATGTCATCGCAATCAGGGTTCACAAACAAGTCACATGACATCATAATTTATCTCAAACAAATATTTACCTGCGCCTCGGTAAATATCACAATATTGCCCTTCGCGACATAAATTTGCCTCCTGCGCGAGGACTTAAATAAGAACCACTACATAGAGGTACCATCTTTGCTAGATAACTTAATCAGCTAGGTCTATGCCCATACGAGAATTGCGGTCGTACTCGTATGTTCTTCACATGTACTTGGCAGTCTTATGTCGGTTGGAACAGTACTAGCCACCCGGAAATCAACCATTTCTACCTTACTGTCCCAATCTAGGTTCATTATATTTTATGCAGTCTAACTAGGCAGGGCTAAGCAAAAGCTAGCATATCTGGTTTGCTATGTTCAGGTTATGCATTTGAAATCATGTATGACTAATGCATAGAATAGAGATATAAGAATATATGATCATTATGCTCAAAGGGGAGGAATAATAACTTGCCTTGCTCCAACGCAAATAAATCCAAGATAGGCAACCTGATTATCCGATTCTCGAAATACCAAAGGTTGCCATCCAAAAGACAATAAACTCTACTGAGAAAGAGGAAGAACCAAATTCAATAAAAGCCATAAAATAATAAGAAAACGATAAACAGCTTAAGAGGGCTAGGGTTTAAGGTATAACCTATCTCTTTTGTAGGGCATAGGGATTACTGGGCTAATATTTTATGTGGAGGTTCTAGAGGGTTGGAGGCTAAGGTAAAGAGGGAATCAAGCAACTAATGTTGCTTATATTTTATGTGAAGACTCTCGTGATTTGGATGATAGGAAATATACTGGATAGTTGATATGGTTAAATAGGTATGTGGCTAATATGGGTCAAGGTTGGGCTTTTGTAGAATAGTGGCTAGGGTTTAGTTGTTTAGGCCGATATCGAGGTAGGATAAATATCGGCTAGGGTTTTAGGTGTTTGCTAGTCGTCGCTAGAGTTGGACAACATAACGACTAGATTTGGTACCATTTCTAGCCGGTGTCGATAGACAGCATATCGGCTACAAGAATAGGAGGTGGGTGCAGGTTTAGTGGGATGGAAGTGTTACTCCGACAACCGTGAGTGGCGGCGGAGCGTCTAGGGTCACACAGAGCTCGAGAGCTAACTGTGCGGCGTGCAATGGAGGTCGAGAGGATAGTGAAGCTCCGACCGCTATACGCATCAAGGCGTGGGGTGCCAGGAGCAGCACTTCGACCTTGGGTTTGGTTTTTGCCGGGCTTTACAACCAACGGTCCAACGTTGAGGTCCGTAGACCGTGCGAACGTCCCCATGGAAGGCGTAAAGTTCCAACCGGCGGCCTTTAAGCTAAAGGGTATTTTGGAGATAAAAGAAAATATTTGAAAAGCAAATATAAGTTTAAGTTGTAAATTCAATCATAAGATTAAATCAAATATTTATTCAAATGGTATTTAAATAAATTAAGGAAATTCAAATAAAATATTAAAATAGCAAATTTGGTATGAAAATGAAGAGTTTGAATTTAGATGAATTTAGGTCCAAATTTCACTAGAATCGGATCTACGGTTTAGGAGATATGGGCTTCTAAAGATTGGATTTTGAGTTAAATAAAGAAAAGCGAAATAGTACTGTGCAGGGGCCCACCTGTCAGTATCTTTTCTTTTTCTTTTTCTCCTTCTTCTTCCTCCCGTCTCTTCCTTCTTTTCTCCTCTTTCCAGCACGAGCAGCAGAGGAGAAGGAGAGGAGGGGCGCCGGTTTTCCGGCGGCTGGAAGATGGCGACGCCGGCGGCGGGTGGTGTTCCCGAGCACAACGCATCCGGGGAGGGCGGTGGCTGGCGGAGAAAGTGAAGGAGAAGGCCGAAACGGCGACGACAAGAGCTCGACCGTGGCAACAAAAGGAGTGGCGGTGGTGGCTTGTTGTGGTGGCTAAAAGAGAGGGGAAAAGGGGAAAATGGGTTCACCTCGTCGAGACAAACATGATGGCGCAAGGACTTGGCTTGCAGAGCTGTGGAAGAGGAAATCGGCCAGTGGCGGCAATGGCCGGTCATGAGAAGAGAGAGAGAGAGAGAGAGAGAGCTTGGTTTATATGTAGAGAAGGGGAGGGATGGCCGGCTATTTATAGGCGGTGGAAGTCGGTTTGGAGGAGGACGGCAAGGAGGGTCACGACGCCGGTGGAGTGGAGGAGAAGGAGACGGCGCCGGCTTCGTTTTCTTAGCGGCGACGGAAGGGAGTTTGCGGCGGCGTGCGCGTGTACAACACGCGCACCTGCAGGAGGAAGGTGGTTTGGCTTATGGGCCGATTTGGGCTGAGGGGAGAGATGGGCCAAGGGAAGAAGGAAAGGAAATTTTGGCCCGATGACAAAAAGAAAGTCTTATTTGAATACATGATTTGGATAACTAGGTTTTGCAAAGAATTTGAATTCGGAAAGAATTCACAAAAGAGATTTCCTAATTTATTTGGGTGCAATATTTAGAGGTGGAGTTTGAGGGAATTTATTTGGAAGCACTTAAATAGGAAGGGAAATTAATAATATTCCTCAAAATATTTTTGGGAATATATAGAAGGGAATTAGTTGAAGACAATAAATAGGATACCAATTCTAAAATTGGTATTATGTATATTTGTGGCTAAAAGGGAAAGTTGAATGAAGAGTATAAGTTGGAATTTTCTTAGCACAAGAGCAATTATTCACAATATTTGCAATAATACAATTCTTGTGCCGAAGAGGAAATTAAGCCACAGAGATTAAATTGGTGACTAGATCAAAAGGGGGAATTTGGATATTTGGATCGAGAATCAAAGGATGGGTTTAAAATCAAAGGATGGGCTAACAATTAATTCCAATGAGATTGAAATTACTTTGGTTTAGGTTCAAGGGTAAAATTGGAGGATTTCTTGGACCATAATTCATAATAGTAAAAATGGTTTTCAAACTAAATTTGAATAAAAGAGTTTTAGTCGAAAGAAGGTTTAATATTCAAAAATAGAGTTCCAACAAGAAATACCAAATATGTTTTTAAATGAAAAGCACAAAAGATGTTAAATAGCATAGAGGTTTTTATGCAAGTTAGTTTTAGGAGGTCCCGCTAATTATATTTTCCTAGGTTTAGAAAGTTATTATGAACATAAGAATCAGCATGATGCAATATTAGAAAATGACACATTTTCAGGATGTTACAAATTTACCCCCCTTAAATATATCTCGTCCTCGAGATTTCTGAAGAGTCCATGTAGAAGTGTGGGAATCTTATCTTTTCCAAAATTCCAAATATCTGTTTAATTAGTCGGTTGATAACTTCATGTTTTTGTTGCATAGTATTCACTCTAGGTCTTTGATGGGTTTTGTATCTTTTCCTTGTACCTTTCGTTCCTTAAAGTATTTCTGGATCATCTCTTTGATATTCCTTTATCAACTCTTCTTGTAGTTGTTCTGGCATTGTTTCTTGTTGTCTTTGTGGTATAAACTGGATTATAAAAAGCTGTAGATCACTTGATTAAATCTCATGTGATTCAATGTTTGAGGATCCAACACTTAATAACTTGAACATGTTGTAGGATATTTCTGTCTAGGATTTAATCTTCCTTGCACATATATGTGTAGCGATGATACTCGTCGAGGAGGTTTATTATGATCTTTTAGTTATTCTGGTCATTGGGGTGTATCTTCGGAATAGGGCTGATGAATGATCTTCGTTTGATGGCTTTAATGTCTTCTTAGACAATATTTTCTTCCAACCTTTTGTAACAATTCAACTTAGATTTCTGAATCCTAATCTTGTGTTGTTTCATAATTCCCTAATTGTTCGTAGTTACCAATCCTCTTCTTATGCATTCCCTTACGATATTTCTTGCGGTAACTGCGTACGGTATTTCTACCATGATTGCTACATCACAACTTCTTGAATGGTGTCGAACATTGAAGTCGTATTTTCTAACTATATCTAACCATTTCCTTCAGTACAAATCCATGTAGCCCGGTTGTCCTCACACGGCCCCATCCATCTGTATCCCGTCCGTGCGTGCGCTCGTCGCGTTCGCGTTCGCGTACACCGCCGCGACGCATCCGGCCAAGCGGCGTCTTTGCACATGGCAGGCCGCAGGATCGCGCCGCGCGCTGCCACGCTACGCTAGCGAAGCGAGCCTCCCGCCGGTGTTGATGCCTCGCCCTCGCCAACGACACGCCGCAATCGACAACACCCCAACCCGCACCCGCGGGTCCCCTCCCTCTTCATCAGTCATCACATCTTCCCCGCGGCGAGCTGTGCTGTGCTGTGCATCCTACCTGCCTCCTCCTCTGATGCCGCCTGCAGCGACAGCCTTATGGCTTGCGAGAGAGTTGAATACTCCTCGTGCTCCTCTGCACGCGGCGTCGCAGCGATGGACGGGGAGGCGGTGGTGGTGCAGCGCCCGTGCAGGTGCAGGGTGCAGGCGGAGGCGAGCTGCCACTAGCTGGGCTGTGGCTGCTGGGGTCTCTGCTATGGTTTTAACTGCCCTGAAGCGTTCACTGACGCAGACAAAAGACTCAGCAGCAGCTCGCACGCTACTGTTCCCGCACAGCACCGTAACCGTGACACCATTTTTCTTTTTTGTTCCTTCGTAGCAGCATCGATTATTACACGTATAGGTAATTAAGGGTATGTTCAGATTTGATACCAAAATGAACCTTCCTGAATTTTGATAAATTGACAGCATTGCCATAGGATTGACTTAATAATGTTGCCAAAATTCTTTACACATTGCCAATTTTTGTGACAAACTAAACATAGCCATATAATTGTAAATTTTATCAAATAATGATATGGTTAAAAATATCATCAAATTGAACCCCTAAGCATGATACTACCGTGAATCAACCAGGGAAGAATCCTACGGTAAGGGGGGGTTGGGCAGGATTCACCTTTCCGACTGAGTGCCGGATTCTGGATATTGAATTTATCATTTTAAATTTGAATTCTCGAAAACTATTCGGAATCACGCTCGGAATCTATATATTCGTCCCACGTTCGAAAGCTCTAGATTTTGTGGTTCGTTAACCCTTATGGTCCAATGGATTAATCAAGCGCGACAACAACAGCTGGTTTGGCAAAAAAAAAAAAAAAAAGAAGAAGAAGATTTGAATGATAAATTACTCTGATGTTAATTCATCCCTTAGTTCGATTTTTTTTTCAAGTGCTCAAATCGGTCCAAATGGTTTTGCCGCCTTGCATGATATACTGTACTATACTAATAAACTGGTATCTCCTGACAACACAAGTTCAGGTCAGGCTCATTTAAATCATTTGCCAATCACGTTCTCAGTACAGTACTTACTGATCTAATGCACTGTGGGTATGTATACAAGGACAATGTACTATGTTTGGTAATCTCGGGTAGTCAACGTAACGGCAAGCGATGAAAATCTTTCCATGGATACTAATGCTGCAGTTTAATTTTATTCCGGGAGTAATCAAGCACAACTAGTACATGACAAGACAATATTGTGGAAAATTTACACCCATTTGGAAATATCACGTGCTAATGCAACAGGGTCACCTGTATCTCTCTGTGTATCTAAGTAGTACAGTCAACAAAGAAAATCCGTTTAGGACAAGTTCTGTACTAGTACTGTATTATCAAGTGCAGATTTACTTCTAATGCGATCAGCAACAATACGGGTACAGTTAGGGATGAAAACGGATCGGATACGGACGGATAATGCTCATACCATATTCGTTTTCATTTTTTTTTACCAGATACGGAAACGAATATGGATAGCTCGAATACGGAAACAAATACGGATTATCTCGAATACGAATAAGAATCGAATATGATCGGACACGAATACGGAAACAAATTTTTCTCGGAACACGAAAACCAACTCAACTTCTAATAGAAACAAATATCAACATATATAATTAGCTCCTTTTATATAAAATATAGTATAATTTATAAATATTTTTTAAAAATTTAAATAATATTAAGAGTGTGGACTAGTGTTAAGAGATAAACTACTATTAAAATCTAAAAAAGTATCTTGAAGATTATAGAGTTATAAAGAAATGGGGTATGTCTTATGGCTTCTGCGGATATCCGAATAGCACTATTCACCGGATATCCGAATTACTATCCGTATCCGACGGAAACCCCGATACCATATCCGTATCCGTATCCGGGAGAAAATATCCGTATTCGTATCCGTATCCGAACTATCCGAGAAATATCCGATCCGAAAGGTATCCGTATCCGTTTTTCTCCGGAGCGGACGGAAACTATCCGCTCCGTTTTTATCCCTAGGTACAGTAAGTACTAACTAATGCTAAGGAGGAAACTATGCATCCGGATCTTATTGTAGCAAATTAAGCACTCATCTCAGGTTGAACAACTAGCTTAGCTACTTGCCGATTTAAGGATTACATAATGATAAATTTATTTCTTGAAATATTTTATTTGTATCTATAATTTAATTTTTTTCGCGAACGCGCAAAAGAATTGCACGTCAATATATTAGAGGGAGTATCTATAATTCAATAGACAATCCATAGCTAATATGGTGAATAATCTGTTTCCATACCTTATTATTCTACCACAAGATCCGTTGGAAAATTTGCAACCAAAAAAAAACAAGAATTGAGACTTGTACTATCAATTTTCAGGGGCTGTGAGCAATACGTGCAATTATGGGATGTATTTTTTTAAAATAATTTAATGTGATATATTGGCTCAATTGGGTCTGGCCAATGCCAGGAGCCCAGGACTCAGGACCCTCTCATGACAAGCATGCATGCATATTTATCATGGGTCCACAGTACAGAGACCATGGCAGGTGTGAGGACTGAAGTCTTCAACTCCTTGCATTGCATGAGTAAAATAGCAGTTGGCATAGCAGCAGCCTCTTCTTCACCCATTTCAGGGGTTGTCTTCACGGACACTGTCCCTCACAATATGAAAAAGAACTGCAGCCACCAATAAATTTTCATTGCAGGCTTTTTACCAGCCTTTTTAGGTGAATTTATTGAGCCATTCATTCAATCAGTATCACCACTACCATGAGAGAAAAAAAAAAGGGGGGCAGATTTAGGTGAGGTTGTCATTGGAAAATCCTACATGTCTGTCCCTGAACAGAAATTCAGATACTCAGGTGACACGTTTTATATTGAAATTTAGTACTTGGTGAGACTCCATGATAGGTTTGGTTCTCATGAACCATGAGGCATGTATGCTCTCCTTCTGTCTTATTGTCTCTTTAAACTGTTTGATTGGGAAATTTTGATAGATAATAATTGAATCCATTTGTGATGTAAGAATTTCAAAAGAATCAGCCCATTTCACATAAAAATCAGAAAAAAGTTACTACAGAAGAGAAGGCAATGAAAAGAAATCAAAATGATTTTCAGTGGGTGGTGTGGCACGCTCACGGTGAGTGGTAACGACAACATGTGGAGTTGCGGGATTGGGATTCGGTGACATTCTAGGTGACTCAATGTCGCCGAGAATATCACAGGGGAATGTCACTGAATCTGCGTTCGGAGTTGCGGTGCCTAGCGGCACTTCACCGTGACCTGTGGTGAAAGATCATCATATATGATAATTAATTTTTAGTTATACGATGATTAATATGGAAAGGAGGAATTACATTATAAAGTTCACGTTACAATTGGGGGCCAATAAGAGCCAAAACACAGACAAGGTCATTGAAAGGTATGATTCCATCATTAGTTTAGGGGGTTTAAACAGATCGTTGGAATTGCATATTGCCAATAGTTATCAATGCAAATGGGAGTTCAGACATGGGACCCATTTGTTTGTACCTACTTTCCACCATCTCACTATCAAGATACACTGTTTGTTTATCATGTGCCATACCAAGATTTGTACTTACGATTGGTTCTCTTCATAAAAGATTTGAATCATAAGAAAGTCATTGCAGAGAACTTTCAAAAAATAAGAGAGAAATGCAGGTCTCGCAGACAAGCAGTCAACTCATTGATGAATCAGAAGCACACCTTTACCAGAATTCAGATGAAAAAAATAATGGCAGAATTTCTCACACCATGAATCGTTTTTATATGGTGAAAGAATAAAGGAACAAAACGAAATTCTTTTTGTTGATTTTCTCTCACATCCTCACATCTCCAATCTCATATCCACAAAGATTTCTCTGCTCAGAGAAGGGGAAGAAAAAGATAAATAGAAGCAGGAGGAAAGGGGAACAAAACTGCAAGAGGAAGAAGACTTCCTCCTCTCCTCAAAACACACCCTTTCTCTCTTCATCCAGAGTTCAAGAAGCTGATACTAGCTTATTACTGCTCACTTTCATCCTTGCTTGTTATGATGATGCTCGCCATGCACCACTACTTGCTACCCTGATGAGTTGCTCACTGAATGAACAATTGCAAAGCAATGCCAAGTTATGTATGTACAGTTATCAGATTGGTGTTGTGTTTAATCTCCTCCTCTTGGAAGCAGGAGCAGAGTCCTGGCTGTTGTAATCTTTGTTGTTGCTGTTTGACTGTGATGATCCTAGTGTTGTGTCATCACTCCTAAAACTGAAGCACGCCGCGTCCAACACGGTGATCGGGCTGTGTGGAACTGAAGAGCTTGCATTGCTGTTCCTTATCTTCTTCACCAATGCCTTCTCTACCATCAGCTCATAGCATCTCATAACCATCTCCTGCGGATGCACAAACATGACACATTCAGAAACATTGAAAATACAATGGCAGATCAGTATGCCATTCCTAAAATGCAAGAAAAGGCTCACCTTATTTACAGGGATTTCAGATTCTCCAAGGGCACTGTTGAAGACAAGAAACTGATTCTCAGCAAGCACAGCTAACACCACTGCGGCCGCAATCTCAGAAGGTCTGAATGACAAGAACCTAGAGTCTGTAAAACCATTGCGCATAAATTTCTAGTAAGTACAACTTCATCAGATGTTGCCATTGGCAATGCAGGTAGATCTTCTCGATTAAATCATCGGGCAATATGATCAAACCTTTCAGAGTGCCCACTGTGAGATCAGAGCACCATGATGCCAGCGTGTAGCTCGGCGGCTTCCCTTCATTGAACTTGTCCAGGAAGTAGCCGATGAAAGAGAATGGGGTCACAGCTTGCAGCCTCCATTTCAGGGTTTTCATCACAATAAGCTCCATCCTCTTAATATGCCTTGCTTCAAACACATATTCCGCATCAAAAACCTATCATGCAACAAAAGCCCATTTTAGCACAAGATCATCGCGCGATCACTGAACAATTATCGATTTCAACTGTAACTCTTCATTCATTCACCTGAAGGTCCATGGGAAGAGGGACCACGGTCTCCTCCATCTTCGTAGCAAGAGATAGACAACTAACTGACAGCAACTGTTGCATCCAAGATTCGTCATGCTACAACAACAAGAACAAACAAAAGCATCGCAATGATCACTACCGGGATTCACTATACAGTAATTAAGTAGTGGCAATGTACATACACGTCCCAGATTCTTACAGGGAGATTAAACGAGGAGAGGAACCTATCCAGGTAGTTCACTGCGAGGTAAAGGCTGAGTGGTCCAAAGTTGTAGTAGGAATGGACCTGCAAGCGCACATGAGAGAAGACAAGATTAGCACCTTCGTCAGTTTCTACTTAAAAACAAATTTGTCCATATAAAAGGCAAAGCCCCATTGTTATCTGCAATCTGGTGCTTTGTCAAGTTTAGCAGCAAAGGCAAATGCACAGAGCCAAAGCAAGATCGACGCTAGAGTCAAAGATGTAACGCAAGCATGCAACAACCTACCTAGAAGACCCAATTAATCCATCAATAGTAACAAATAAAGCAAAAAAAAAAATCCTAGAGCTTTATTTATTTTTCCTACACTTTTGATTCATATTCACCTTGCAAATCCAATCAATGGCATCTTTCCTCCAAGAACACTCCAATCCACCGAGCTCCAGCTTCTCCAGATACCCCCGCTGAGGCTGATGATCCATCTCCTTCTCCACCAACAACGCCACGAACTCATCGGAGTCGATGGGGAACACAGCACCACCACCGAAGCCAAAGAAATCAAAGCCGCCACCGCCGCCGCACCCCAGCTCCGCCGCCACCTCGCCGCCGCCGCCGCCAAAGCCGCCCAGGCCAAGCACGCTGCTGCTGTCCTCCGCGCAGAGGAGGATGTTGGAAGCGCCGAAGCAAAGAACACCCATATCAATCAACCCAAGATCGCAAGAAACAACACCTCCTACTCTAGTACTATTAGCACAAGTGATACTGGTATTGATTCAAGAACTCAAGAACGCATTGATTCAAGAACTCAAGAAGAGAGAGAGAGGAAAGGAGGTTGGTGGTGTTTTGGGGAGTGAGTGGCCTAGGGAGGCGAGAGGGAGAGGGAGAGGGCGCAGCAATGGAGGTGGAGGAGGAGGAGGAAGAGGGGCGACGCTTTTGTTGGTGCGTTGTCTTGGAAAGTGGAAAAAGGGGGGGAGAGACAGAGGAGAGGTCTCCTGGGGAAGAGAGGAGGAGGGGTTTTTGGGGCGTGGCAGTTTTATAGGGCGTGCGCGTGCGCGTGCGACGAGACAGGAGGTGGATCCGTGTGCGGTGGTGCACCCACACGCTGCGCTGCACCGAGGCGTGCCAACTGAAGGCCAAAATAGAGGAAGCCGGGAGAGACGTGGCGATAGTAATAACATTTCCTAGTGTCCCGAACGAATTCAAACAAGTTTAGACAAACTTTTTTGATAAAAAGTATTTGGTTTTTCTCGGTTTTACACCCTTCTTGCGACGGTAAGGTAAACATTGCTCCTCTTATGTCTACACTAGACATGTTTGTAATTCAAAAATATGACATAAACATCAAATAGATTGGCGTCGAGTAAAATTGGGTGAATTTGTTGTTACGTTTAGAATATTAATCGGGCACTACATGGTTTTTTCTTCTTCTTTTTTAAGTAGTACAATGTCTACGGTGCAACTAACCACGATGCGCAATATCTAAAATGTGATTAACCACGAGTTATTTGGTTCACTGGTGTTATGTTCTATGCTAGTAGTACTTTATTTTTAATCGTATAATACTTGTTTAAAAGTCTCTAGTGGTGGTGCCAATGAATATGCCACTCACTGTTGTTTTTGTAGTTTTTACAAATTGCCTCAATATTTTTCTAATATTGTAGAATAGTCTAACATTTAGTTCAGACAAATAAATAATAGATAATCAAATAAGCAAATAAATGATACTAAAATATTTGATTAAAAAATATTTTGCTATGACATATTATGATTCTTCTATCCATAGCAAAGTATGAGCATTTTGCTAGTATGAGAAATGTGTGACACCTCCTTACAACATAGAGAAAGGCACAAGAAGGCAATTGTCTCTTGGTTAGTGGTATTAGGCCATCCCCAACCTAGAAACTATCAAGTAGTTTCCATATTTGCTATGTTATATATACATTATGCATAGAAACTATATATACAATGGATGATGTCTTCAAATTAAGTTCTCATCCAATCATCTTTCTTCTCTCCTTTATCCACCTATCCCCTTCTTTTCATTATTGGTTCTTGTGTAGAGATGATTTCTTGCACGAGAAATGGTTTCTCCATCTTTTTACCTCTCTCCTCATTAACTCTCTTGGCACATCACATTTTTGTTTATGTGGCAATATATTTTATGCTATGGATACTAGATGTCATGGAGGGTTAGGGATGGCCTTAGAGTAGGTACAATAGCAGACTATAAGCTAGCTATAAACATATTTTAAAGAGATAAAAGAAGAGAGAGAAGAGCAGCGGACTACAGATCTATAACTAGCTGCAGCACGGATTTCAAGATATAATGTGTGTATGATAGGTGGGACTATGCATTAATAGTATAGTAAGCAACTATTGTATGAATTAGCTATTATATTGGCTATAGATAATTAGAGCTAGTAGTTGGCTATACTATTAAACTTGCTCTTAGAGGGGCGAGGGGGAAGCTAGGAGAGGGGAACCACATTACAAGGATTAAAAAAAAAGAACTAGAGAAGTCACCTATGGCTTAAATACAATTATATGCATTTTTTTTGGTACAATGATATGTACATTGAAGGCAGAAATCTATGGTGGTGAGATACTTATTGTACTACATATAACTGTTCCTTGTTTTTTGGGGGTGAATAGGGAGGAGTGTTTTATTTTTTTTAACAATTCTGAACCAAAAATAGTCATTTGTGCTATACAGCACCCTGTGAATATATGCCCAAAAATTACAACTCTTCACGCATCTATGGCTTCACGATACACTTGGTGATAGAATTGCGAGAAAAAACTAGTCAACTGTGCTAATTTAAGATGCTACAACTAAATATAGTTAATGACCATGGTAGCCTGATATATGTTTAATTAATTCTAGAAGATGCAGTTGATAACAATTGTATAGTCAACACAACCTGATAGCGTGCTAGTTTTCTTTTAGCGCGCACTCGCTTGCATTACCACATCGATTACTAAATACTAGGTCTGTACATTTGCATCTGTAAATTTCCACAATTTATGTTATCTGTCAGGTAATTGGGATTGATGCGTCCATTAAAAAAAAAACTAATCAACCCGAGTGTTCATGCTGGACTGTCGAACAGAAGGAATTTCATCGCTTACAGCTGCGTTGACAACACTCAAATTTGCAGGCGTAGTACAAATTACAATTACACATGCCCACATTGCATTTAGATCAGAATGACAATAAGTAGACTGTCTGTAACGTAATTGGCACCCAGAATAAACTGGTGGTTCCTAATTCGCGTGGTCAACGAGTTCTTTTTAATATAATCATTCAAGGCGGCAATCCATTTTGGATTGTGAGTTAAGAGCTGCTTAAATCCGATGGGCAAAGCATCAAGATTATCCAACCATTGGTTACGCATAATTAACCAATCAATTTGGCCAAAGCCCATAGGATTCTTCTCCATGTATCGATGGATCACACAATAGATCAAGTAAAAGAAAGAACAAATGCTGCAAGATATCACCTTGACGTTTTTGTTAGCATATGCACCCCGTCCCCAGTGGTCCTAGAGTTGGATAAACCCAACACATATCCTTTTCTCCATGCAGATTCACGATATACTCACATTGCCTTCTCTTCGATGCCACTGCACTCTTCTCATGATGCAAAATTGTTACTACCACAGTTTTACAAAATGCTGAGCTGTCTGAAAAAAACTCTGAATGTGTGATGCTGCTCTGATACATGGCTCCTATGAACAGATCGGTCAATAAAAGTTTAGGCAATTTAACCACAGCCACTCTCATTCTCATCATGTATCAGAGGAAATGCTGAAAGCTATAGAATCTGCGATGCTGCTCTGAATTCTGAAACATTTTTTTCTTGGTACGGGTACTTATGAGAGCAGGTTTAATAGTATAGTTAACTACTGATTCCAAATCATATGTAGTCATTTTAATAATCAATTCATACAATAGTTATCTCCAAACATATACTACATAATTAATATCTAGTTTCACATATCATACACATATGTATCTTATAGTCCGTGCTGCAGTTGGCTACAAATCTATAGCTCCACTGCTCTTCTCTCTTACATCTTATCTTCTTGAAATGTGTTTATGGTTGGCTTATATCCTACTATTGTACATCCTCTGATTCTCTGAATATCTGTCTACTAGACCAGTAGTAATAAGTTGACTAGTGGTGCTGTGGAGGCAATTTAACCACGGCCGCCCAGGCGGCGAGGCAGGCAAGCAGGCGAGGCGCCCCCCGGGCGTGCGTTGTCGCTTGCGGCGTCTCCTCCGCGATGGCTAGGTGCAAAGATTGCGAAGACGCAGTACGCGTTTGGCTCCATCGCCTTGTACGCGACGGTGGCGCACGCCCGTGTCCGGCACCGCGCGCTCGCCATCGCCATCGCTGCGTACGTACGTAAAAGCCAAGGCGAGAGCGTCCAAGCGGAAAAAGCCTGTGCCGCCGTGGCGTCACCTGTACAGTCGACCAGTCGTGTCTCTCCCTCCCGTGTCCGTGCTCGCTGCTGCTGCTCGATGGGTATAATTCCTAGTGCCGATAGCTAGCTAGCTGCTCGTTACATTTTCGCTAGCCCTAGTCCTCCTTACAAGGGACAACCTGTCGTTGTTTTTTTAAGAAACATGGTACAATTGCAAGCAATCGTAACACGCATACACTTATCTCTATAACACGCGTACACCATATTCCGAGTATATCAGAAGACTGAGCTAATATATCTTAAAATTGACGAAATTACCACCGATGCCTCGTGTCAATGTGTACATCGCTCTACAACTAAAAGAATAATTACCCGTAAATACGAGCATCCGTTTTTCATTTTGTTACTGCTACGATGGTTGTGTGATTTGTAGAGTTCATTAACCTTGTGAGCCGAAATGACCATGCTGCGTCATGTATGCTTCGGGGTTGGGTAGTTTGGGGTGGGTGTGGTGGTCAGTTTTATGGCTCGTGATGCGGTTAATATGGTGCAACCACCACCAACGTGATAGTTTGCCGGGCTAAGCCCAGCGATCGATCCTTCTCTTCTTCCCGGGGGGCAATTGGGCCACCATTTTTGTGTTTTGACACTCGTGAGGAGCGTAATGTGATGCAACTACCAGCCAAGAAGGGGTTTGGCTGGCCTTGCAGCATGATGAGCTCGTGTGTACCCTACCAAGGAAGCTGGCTCCACATTGTGAAGATGACGAGTAGTAGATGAGAGTATGTACATGTGCTCCATTGGTACAAGCATAGCATCCATAATTGCTCGTGAGAAGTTTCAAGCGATTCAACAACCAAAGTAGCTAGCACTCGGAACAAAGAATGGAACAAAAATGATCTGGTTTGGGTTAGTGAATTGCATTCTTTGGATCAGCAGGAGTAGAGTGTGCACTGGTCCATTTAGTCATTTACAAATCAAGAGGCATGGAAATGCCTGGGCCTTCATGCCATGTGCTTTGTTTGCAAAGATGGCTTGACTACTATTACTAGAGGAACTGGAGTTATTTCTCGTGAGGAACGTTATATGGTGTAACCACCAGACGAACTAGCTGGTTGGATAATTGGATGTAATCAAGTATACACTAGCTTACTCTTTTACCTCTAGTGGCCTGGTGATGTTGCTCTTTTATTGATCTTCACATTTATTTTCTTCACTGCAAAACTGCAAATTTTACGCTGCATTAAAAGATAGAGTATATATAATGCATTCTACAGTATATATAATCCTAACCAGGGTTTACTTTATCATTTTAACCGATTTGATAGAAGGTCACCGATATACCAAGAATTCCAAAATTTTAAATAAAAGTTAGTTAAATTTGAACAAATATTACCAAAATTCGTGAAAAAATTAAAACAAGGAAATATTTCGGCTAAAATAGTATTGTATTGGAGGGGTCCGAAATGACCGAAATTTCCAACCCTGATCTTTGACATTTCTCCTTTCGCAGAAATACTCCTTGACCAATCGGAACAACTGCTGCAATGCTCTAATGCTCTGCAAGTAGAGCTACTACGTACCTCTGTTCAATCAGATCATCAGGCAATCGATCAGCAACGTACGCACGCAGGATGCAACCCGTGAGAAGAATAATGCTGTGTAGCTACCAGTGGTAGTCTTGTATTGGATCGGCTCGGCTTCCACATTGATTCAGGCTCAGCCAGCCACATCCGTACTGAATTCACCACACTTGAAGTCGATCTTGAACACACTGAGAATTAGCATGCGCGTCACGTAGGTTAATTGAATGGGAGGCAACATTTAGTGCTCGTGACGGGCGTAACGCGGCGCAGCAACCGGTCGACGTAGAGCTGCATGGTCGTCTCGTCCGTCAGATTGCGAACGATTTTAGAGCGGAGTAGTACTTGGCGTGGTAGACAGATCGGTCGCCGTGTGATCCGTGTGACCCTGTCGCCCCGTGCCCAACATGCGCTGGTCCCGTCAATCTTGGAGAGCGCAACCCAACCAACCAAACCAACAGGATCATTACGGCTCCGTTTGGTAGGGCTCCAAACTCCAACTCCACTCCTACTCCAGTGGGAGCTAGCTCATGTTGGAGTTGGAGACTAGTTGAGAAGTGTTTAGCTAGTTTTCAGCTCTAGATCTGAAAAAAATTGCAAAAAAAAGTTGAAAAAAAAAGGAAACCTAGCCGCCGGCAGCCCAATCCCAGGGCGCCGCCCGCCGCCGGTGGCGCGTCGTCGCCACCCGTCGCTGGCCGACCGCCTCCCGCGTGTCGTCGCCGCGTGCCCCGCCCGCCGTCGTCCGGACGCCTCCCGCGCGTCGTCGCAGCGCGCGCCGCCCACTGCCCGACGGCCGCTGCCCGCTAGCTCGCTACCCACTGCCCACGTGTCGCCCCGTCGCCCTGCTACCGTCGTGTGCCTGCCGCCGCCGCCGCCTGCTAGCTCGCCGCCGGCCGCCCGCACGTCGTCCCGCCGCCGCCGATGCCGCGGGATAGCACTGACCGGAGCGCCGCCGCCGCGCCCTCCACTGCAGCAACCGACGCCATCGCCCCCGATCCCTCTTCCTCCTCCGCCGCCGTGGCCAACATCGCCTGCCGCCGCCGACGCCGCCCACCACCGCCCGCCGCAGCTATTGGGACTCGGGAGAAAGATGGGGGAGGAGAGGAGGTGAGCAGGGGTAGTTCAATGGTATTTTTATGTAAATACACTAAAGAATTAAAGGGTAGTGGGTCTTTTAGGGTGGAGTGGAGCTGTGGAGCAGCAAAAAAACCAGCTCCACCCCCGTAGTACAATTTTGTGGAGCAGCTCTCCCAACTCCGCTCCCAAAAACGGAGTATCTGGACTGTTTGACACAACTCCAGCTCCAGGTAAGTTGGAGTTGGGAGCTGGAGCAGTGCCAAACGGGGCCATTTGTCGATAAATTTTCATCTAAAAATTTAACAGATAAAATTATAGTATAATCGTGATGTAATTACATTGTAACTCACTTATGTTTAAGTTTCAAAAATCTCTTCGTAACATTCTATTTCGGTAAAACGGAGGTCGTGGAAACGAATCCTCTCATATGTGTGCGCGTAGTGACTTTTTTCCTCCTCCATTTGCACAAATCTTGAAACAAATCTAACGGTTCAAAATTATGTGCAAGTTATATTATAGTTACATATAAGTTACATTATGATTATACTACGATTAAACTGTAATTATATCTGTTCACAGCGTCTTCACGTGACGCCGCGAGATAGTTATCAACCGCGGCCCCCGTAAACGGCCCAATCACGCGCGCACGGCTCGGCCCGCGAGGCGTCGAGACGAGAGGATTCCTCGCGTTTTCGCCGATTCGGCCCGCGCGCACACGCGGCGCGTCGTCTCACGCACGCATCGGTCTCTCTCTCTCTCTCTCTCTCTCTCTCTCTCTCTCGGTGACTCTTCCGCCGCCTGCGCCGCGGCGCGAGCCGCCATGGCGAGGCGCGCGAGGCTCCGGCTCCGGCTCGTCCGCGCCCTCGCCACGGCCTCCGCGTCCGGATCGCCTGCGGCGCCGCGGCCGGCGAGGCAAGCGGCGCCCTACCTGGCGGTGCTCCACCGCCGCGGGAGGGCGGAGGCGGCGGCGTGCCTGAACCGCCACCTCCGCCTGCTCCCGCTCGGGGAGGCGACCTCGCTCCTCGACGCGCTCCCGTCCGTCCGCGACGCCGTCTCCTACAACACCGTGCTCACCGCGCTCTGCCGCCGCGGCCACCACGACCGCGCGGGCGCGCTGCTCCGCGCCATGTCCCTGGAGCCCCACCCGGCGTGCCGCCCCAACGCCGTCTCCTACACCGTCCTCATGCGCGCGCTCTGCGCCGACCGCCGCGCGGACCAGGCCGTCGGGCTGCTGCGGTCCATGCGGTCCGCCGGCGTCCGCGCCGACGTGGTCACCTACGGCACCCTCATCCGTGGGCTGTGCGACGCCGCGGAAGTGGACAAGGCTGTGGAGCTGATGGGCGAGATGTGCGAAAGTGGCATCGAGCCTAACGTGGTGGTGTACAGCTCTTTGCTCCAAGGGTATTGCAAGTCTGGGCGGTGGGAGGATGTAGGCAAGGTGTTCGTGGAAATGTCCGAGAAGGGAATAGAGCCAGATGTGGTGATGTACACTGGGTTGATCGATAGCCTTTGTAAAGTGGGGAAGGCAAAGAAGGCGCACGGGGTGATGGACATGATGGTGAGGAGGGGGTTGGAGCCAAATGTGGTTACGTACAACGTGCTCATCAATTGCATGTGCAAGGAAGGTTCAGTGAAGGAGGCAATCGGTGTGCTGAAGAAGATGTCCGAGAAGGGAGTGGCGCCGGATGTTGTGACATATAACACACTGATCAAGGGGCTCTCGGATGTGCTCGAGATGGATGAAGCAATGTGGTTGCTTGAGGAGATGGTTCGAGGTGAGAATATAGTTAAGCCTAATGTGGTGACATTCAACTCGGTTATACAGGGCCTTTGTGATATTGGTAGGATGAGGCAAGCGTTCCAAGTCCGTGCGATGATGGAAGAGACTGGGTGTATTGTTAACTTGGTGACATACAATCTGCTGATTGGTGGACTCCTTAGAGTCCACAAGGTAAGGAAGGCTATGGAGCTGATGGATGAGATGACTAGTCTAGGGCTGGAGCCTGATTCATTCACCTATAGTATACTGATAAAGGGTTTCTGCAAAATGTGGCAAGTTGACCGTGCAGAAGATCTTTTATCTACAATGAGAGATCGTGGGATAGAACCTGAGCTATTTCACTATATTCCTTTTCTTGTAGCCATGTGTGAACAGGGTATGATGGAACGAGCGAGGAATTTGTTCAATGAAATGGACAACAACTTTCCACTAGATGTGGTTGCATATAGCACTATGATCCATGGTGCTTGCAAAGCAGGGGACTTGAAAACTGCGAAAGAGTTGCTTAAGAGCATGGTTGATGAGGGACTGACTCCTGATGCTGTTACATATTCTATAGTAATCAATATGTTTGCTAAATCTGGAGACATGGAGGCGGCAAATGGTGTGCTTAAACAGATGACAGCAAGTGGCTTTTTGCCTGACGTTACCGTATTTGATTCACTGATCCAAGGTTATAGCACAAAAGGAGAGATAAACAAGGTTCTCGAGTTAATTCGGGAAATGATAACAAAGAATATAGCACTTGATTCAAAAATTATTTCCACTCTTTCCACTTCTCTGGTTGCAAGCAATGAAGGCAAAGCATTGTTGCAGAGCTTGCCTGATTTCAGTGCAGAAATATCAAAAGGCAACATCAATTCACCCCAGGAGTTAATGAAAGTGTTGCATAATGTGTGCCCCCAAACAAATTAAACCTGGTGTTGAGCCTCTTTCATGTTCTCCTGCGCAGGTAGCCTTCATTCCTTCATATTTGAGATTTAAAATATGTTCCTTTGTTCTAGATCTGCCTATAGTTTGTACATAGTTCTGTCCATTCCCAAATCATAGGTGTTATTTGATTTCGGCTGCAGATATTAAATTTGGCACATCTCTATCAGATGTAGTTAGTAGTTACTGCGTGTCATGCGTCCATTTTCCTCGTGGTTATTTCAGTAGGTTCTTAATTTAGTCTTTGCTTCTCTGTACCAATGCAGGCTATATCATTCAAAGCTGTCAGCAATCAGCAATTGCACAAGAGAGCAAAACTAAATCTGGGTACATTTGCCGGATCGTTGGCTAGCTGGAGTCATCGAAATTCACAGGCAAATATGATCATTTGCCACTCTTTAGATTGCCACCTGCCACCCAGTGAGGCTGTGACAATGACACGGGGGGTCGATGACATATGGGCTAGGATGGAAAAACATCAAATTCCCAATCTAAGAGTAGCAAATCATCAATTTTGGGATGAGGATTTAGGATATAGCAACTTGCAAGTATATAGGAGACAGGAAGTCCATGTCCAGCAAGTATCAGATGGGCATGATTCACGGCAGTACGGATGACTATTTTCAAGGGCTAGCATGATACCAGCATCAAAGGCCAGGAAGCAACGAACTTGAAAGTTTCGTTTCAAACTCGATAATGACACGCTACTGTGTCATCTGCTGCCGACATCTCCATGGTCTTGGTGCCAGAGCTGGACTTCACCTGCTCGGGTCCTGAAGAGGTGGCATCTGTGCTTCCAAGGGCTTGTTCTCCATTGATTGATCTAGCGTGTATGCAGCCTTTTCTAACTGGGATGAAGAGTTGAGATTGTTTTTCTTGTCCCTGGTATTGTTAATTTGATACGCAAATTATTTTGACGTTGTAGTGGTATGGCAAAAAGTATCTCTTTTACGGTACACAAATTTTCTCAAGAGACTGGCATGCTTCGTAGTCACTACTCAAATACTCAATGATGATACCAAACGGTTATTCTCGTTGCAATTGCCGAAATGAGTTGCAATGGCAACTTTTATGTCCAAATGCGGCCGTTTGCAATTGGAAAAAGAGAAGAAGAAAAGACGCTGCTTTGCAGATTGTTCGGCGATGTATACTCCACCGCAGTACATCTCCGAACGATTTCCCTGTGGAATAAGTTCACTGGAGGTCCCTCAACTTAACAACGAGATTTATTTAGGTCCCTCAACCACAAAACCAGAAATGTTCGCCCCTAAACTCATTCAAACCGTTCACCGGAGGTCCCTCAACTTAACAACGAGATTTATTTAGGTCCCTCAACCACAAAACCAGAAATGTTCGCCCCTAAACTCATTCAAACCGTTCACCGGAGGTCCCTTGGCAGTATATGTGGGTTGTTTCGCTAACGTGGCATCCTAGTCAGAAAAAATTAAAAATTTTTCGTGGGGCCCACATGTCAGCTGCGGTTTATTGTTTCTTCTCTTTTCTCTCCTCTTCTCTTTCCTCTCCTCTTTCTTTGCCGACGGCGGGCGCGGCGATGGGCGAGCGCGCGGCTGGAATAGGTGGAGGGGCGGCGTCAGCGTGCTAGAGCAGGCGGAGCGGCGGCGTCTCCGGGCGAGCGCGGCTGCGGCAGGCGGCGTACGAGCACGACGGCGGGCAAGCGGCGGCTCCGAGCGTGGGTGGTGCGCGGCCGGAGCAGGCGGAGTGGCGGCGTCTTCGGGCGCGGGCGGAGCAGAGGGGCGGGGGACGCGGCGGGCGAGCGGCGGTGAGGCGTCGCCTCTTTCCCCCTCTCCCGCCGGCCTCATCTCCCCCACTCCGCCCGGCTTCCTATCCCCCTCTCCGGCGGGGCGCTGGGAGAAGGGCGGTCACTCGCGGGTGGCGTGGACAGGGCCGACCACCCGACTACCCAAGCCCGGAGCTCCGTCCGCTCCCGTCGCTGCGGCGCGCCACCACGCTGGGCTCCTCCGATGAGTGCGACGGCGGCGGGAACCAGCGGCGAGAAGAACAGCACGCAGAGCGACCTAGTGCTAGGAGCAGAGGTGCATGGCATACCTGCTCTCCACTCCATGTCGACGGCGCCGTCGATTTGGCCATGCTGGTGAAGTTTCCCGCCGCCCGGCCGTCGCCGTCGCCGATGACGGCCGAATCCAGATTTTCCGGCAGCAGAGAGAGCGCATCCCAAGCTCGCTGCTCGCCGCCGGTCTTGGGGAAGCGGCGGCGTCGGGGAGAGTGGAGAGAGGTGTAAGTTCAAGTGCCTTAATTTGGTTTCGGTGATTAATGACAAATCTAATTATATGAGACTAACGTTTTTATGAGCCTTTCTTTGACTAGTCTTATTTGGATATGAAAGTAAAAATGATGGGAGGTATGTATTAAACTTCACATATTCTAACTTGGTCTCTCTTGTGGATCCAAAATATAGTGGGAGCTCCCTCATTGATCTTGATTGATTATGTGCATATGCATTCCTTCATATCCATATGTATGCACATCTTGAGGGGGAGCTTATTCTATATTTTGTTCATTATAAGATCTCTACCTTGATTTGAAATTATCTTTCATCTCATCTCTTTGTATTGTTTATATCGGATTATTATCTATCACAAAAGAGAGAAAAGATTGAAAGATCTTGGATTAAACAATTTATGTAATTGTTACTTTGGTGATAGATGATAAACCGATGTTTATGGGATTAACCTCTCTTTTACATAAGTTTTCAACAAGGTTATTTCCCGATAATGAGATGTGGTAGATATGCATTCTTTAGTGATGGACCTTAATCATGACAAGGATGAAATTCATGGAGATAAAGCGATATGTATCACTTCTTATCTCCTACTTTTTGATAGGTTTATATATATGATTTCCATGTTATTGTTATATAAGTGTGAGACTAATGTTTACTTGAGTCTTATCTTATTTAGTCTCCTTTACATTTAGAACATGGAGCTCATGAAGGTATGTTTTTTTTTGTTTATCTTCATCATTACTACATATGCCTTCTCTATGTGTATAGGATAAACCCCATTGGTTCTTCTTTACTTATGCATACACTTGTCTCTCTTGTATATTTCTTTGTATGCATATACTTAGGGGGAGCAAATCCTATACATTTATTGTGCATGTTTTAGATCCATGTTGTTCACCTATTATATATATCGGATCTTTGCACTTGAGCTTGCATACGAGTATATGACACTTATGATGTTAATGAATACTCAACAAACATATCCATATCTTTCATATGCAACCGGTTGGTCACCAAGTGGAGGATGCCAACCGATTTGTTGAGACTAATGTTTTCCTTTGAGCCGTGCAAAGGAATAGATCTAATTGCGATGAGGCTAATGAATGACACCATGGGTTAATGGTCACCAAGCCAAGGACATCGTCATGTTGGCAAGAATGAAGTCAAGCTTGTGATGAGAATAAAGTCTTGACAAATGATGGCAAAGACCTCGGCATAAACATGGTTGAACCGAATGGTCACAAATGTTAATGTTGGCTCAAGCATTGACCCCAAGTTGGATGGCGCAAGGCAAAGGTATAATGGAGCTAAGAATTTTTTCTTAGTCTTTTTCCCGGTCTTGGTGTTTGGTGTAGACCGGATTTACTAGATAGGTGCCGTACTATCAAGAGGGGTCTATGAAGCGAGCATGTGGATGATTTTGTGCCATATTAGTTCATATGCATATAGGTGCATTTTGTGGGCTTGTCTAGCCAAGTGTGGTGAGTTTTATCAAGTCCCAAACAAAGAGAGAAGTGGGCACATCCTATAGGTTTGGTCAACCTCATGTGGTTATGTCCGGTGGAGTATCCTTTGAAGTGTGAGCCATTTCTCCCTGAGAAAAGTTGTGTTTCTTGGATGGATTGTTCATGGGTTGGATAGCCCTTTGAATAAGCTTTCCATAGAGTCCGAGAACGCCAAATTCCGAGATCCGAGTCAAGAGATATCGCCATTTTACTAATGGTTGGTTGTGCTGAAAAGTGACCTGCGGTCTGACCGTGGGCCTTAGGTCGGTCTGACCGGGGCTGTTAGCCGGTCTGACTGGCGTGGTAAGGCCGGTCTGACCGGCCCTACTGGTCTGTTGCACTGGTCTGGTTTTTGGTGGCGATACAGAGCCGCCAGAGCCGCAACCAGTCAGACCGAGCTGATGGTGGTCTGACCGAGCCGTAGACGGTCTGACCGGCCACTTCACTGCGGTCAGACCAGCTAGGTTGAGTGGGCTCAATGATTGCCCTTCTAGCCGTTACAAAGTAGTCCGGTCTGACCGGCCACTCTATGGCGGTCTGACTGGCAGAGCACAGAGTTGGGGATTTCGACTCCAACGGCTAGTTTTGGTGGTTGGGGGTATATATACCCACTCCCCAGCAGCAAGGGCAAGGTTTTGGCACTCCATTGCATTATCTTGAACCCTTGCAAGAGCTCTCACACCCTTGTGCACTTAGTTTATCTAATGAGGTGTTAGAGAGTGAGTTAAGCCAATCCAAGTGCATTGCTTCATTGTTATAGCTAGTGTGGCACTTGATCATCCTCGGCAAGCATTCTAGACTTGTTACTCTTGGAGGTTGCCGCCTCCTAGACGGCTTGTGGAGGTGTTGCCCGGTGACCTCTCCGAGGAGATTGTGGAGGAGGCCCGGCGCCGGTTGTGAGTGGTTTAGAGTTCACCACCTTCGGAGTGAAGGAAGAGCTACCCTAGTGATCGAGGCTTTGGTAGTCCTCTCCGTGGGCTGGCTCCCGCCTTGCCTACCCCTTGACGAAGGGGCGTGCGGTGGCTTCGTGGTTGAGCGGTGGAGTTGGGCTCACCTCAACGGGGATTAGGAAACCAGCGAGTTTCCGAACCTCGGTGAAAATTCTTTGCCTCTTGTCTCCTTTATTTTGTGCAAATTTACTTTGAGCAAGTTTACATACTAGAGTTTATTTGTGCTATTATCACCCTAGGCTTGCAAACTTCAACATAGGCTAGCTTCTTTGTGTACTTACTTGAGACTAGTTGATTTAGGTTTTGAATTGTGCAAAACCATTTTGATTTACGCTTCCGCATACAAAACTCGGTTTTAGCCAAAAGTTTGAAAAACCGCCTATTCACCCTCCCTCTAGTCGGCCTTCTTGATCCTACAAGAGGTCGGGAGCGAGCGAGAAGCCGAGAAGGGGAGGAGGATGACCCTTCGACTCAGGCATTCGACTGCCACCCCCTTCTGATTCCTCCGCCACCGGCGGCGACATCTCTGTCGGCTGCGGGGATCCCCTCCCGGAACAGGAGCCTGTCCCGGATCCCGCCACCACCTCCCGCCGCGGTTGCCCACAATCCGCCGCCGCTCTCGCCGGCTGTCGCCTCGCTCCTGCCTGCTTCGCATGCCGCTGCCGTGCTCGCCCTCCGCCGCTGCCGCTCTCGCCGGCCGTCGCCCCACCCGTCTCGGCTCATCCAAGAAGACGAGAGAAGAGAAGAAAGGGGAAAAAAGAAGGGATGTGGGCCCCGCACCGTTTTCTCTCACTTACATGTGGGCCCCACGTACTTTATTTATTTATTTTTGCTGACTAGGATGCCACGTCAGCGAAACCACCCACATATACTGCCATAGGACCTTTTGTGCACGGTTTGTGAAAGTTTAGGGGTGAACATTTCTGGTTTTGTGGTTGAGGGACCTCAAAAAATCTCGCTGTTAAGTTGAGGGACCTCTGGTGAACTTATTCCTTTCCCTGTAGAAGAAACAACAGTATCTCGTCGAGAGCAGTGACACAAGTTTGACACAGAACCGATGAAAACCGCTCAGTTTTCTTAAATTTTGAAGGGATTTTTAGGCTAAAGGTCATAGACCCGGCTTTTAAAAAAAAACGTCTAAGAGGTCTTCCGGCTAGCTCCACAAGATGGTGGGTTAGCTAACCTGGGTTTAAAATCTCACTTCTAATTATTTGATATTAGATTTTTTCATAATATTCGCTTTTTTTTAAGCTGGTTTTTAATCAAAAGTCACAAAGTCAGAAAATTGGAAGGTTTTGAGCCAACACGAGTTGACAAACAGCACACTAGACCAGTCAAATATAATTTATAAAAAAATCAAATTACATTTAATTATTTGATAAAATTTGTTCGTATGTCATTGCCTTTCACTAGATGGTTTACCTTACCGCTATCTAGTGGTATCACAGTTATCAATCGTTTGGTTACTATAAAAGCGATAAGATATTAAGTGGTATCACAATTATCAATTGCTTGGTTACTAAAAACCCAAGAGGTTTTTGATTAAAAAAAAAACCCATTAGCTTTTAAAAATAAATAATACTCCCTCCATCTATTTTCAAATTTAAAAAATTTATTTTTGAAAGGCATATTTCAATCCAATAACCTATTATCTTAATGACTTTCTCGGATTTAATGTGTGACTCTCTATTCTTTCACACAAGATTGGCTCCATGAACATCGAGAAATGCAAATATTAATGAATCGTTTGTTTACGAGAAATGACTAGTAGCATGTTTAAATAGATGATAAGTAAAATTACTTATCCTTGGTCTGTGTGCCAAGATGAAATATGACTATCAAAAGTAGATGGAGGGGGTATTGTAGCACGATGTTACTGTGATAAGTGAAGGTAATTATCTGCAGCACTGCTGATGCTAGCAAACAGTAAAACTGTAAAAGCTTCAGGTCAAACTCACACGCTGGCCCAGTTGCGGAGTTAACTCCTCCCAATAATCTCACGCGCTCTCCTCTCGCATCGACCCTGTCCCTCTCTCATCATCATCATTCATCAATCGTCGCCTGATCGCCTCCAGCGAAATTCTTCCTCCATTTCTCTCTCCATCGAATCTCATCCCAGCAGCAGCAGCAGCAGCCGCCGCCATGGATTCCAAGGCGGACGCGGAGTCAGCCACGGCCAGGGCCGCCACGGCGGCGGCGGCGGCGGAGCACGCGGCGTACCCGCGGCTGTCCCCGGAGGACGTCGCGCCGCCGCCGCCGCCCGTCGTGTCGCCGCCCGTCTCCGCCAACCCCTACGTGGTCTCCGCCCCCTCCGCGCAGCCGCCCGCCAAGAGTCAGTACCATCCCCTCCTCCTCCTCTCCGCCGCTGCTGCTGCTCCGATTCTTGAGACCATCCACGCCGCCGCGCTGACCGTCTCCGGTTGTGTTTGCCTCCTCGGCTCGATCGCCGCCGGTTGCGTTTGCCTCCTCGGCTCGATCGCCGCAGGCGCCAGGGAGAATCTCCGGGAGAAGCTCGACGTGGTCGGGAGGAGGTTCGGGGACGCCGCGCGCAAGACCGAGGGCATCGTCGGCGACATCTGGCAGCATCGTGAGTTGTTCCCCCCGAAATCCCAATTTCACATCCGCGTGATCGAATCAAACACCTGTTCATCATCATCTGCAGCATCCAAGTATCCAATCCATCACTACTACTACTGATTTGTTTCACCAATGCTATGTGATTCTTCTCTGTTTGAGTGCTTACTTGTTCATCATCCGTTAGCATCCAATTAATCCGTCACTTTTCAGGGTCAAGAACACTAATTCTGCTAGTACTAATTTGTTCCACCAATGATATGCTATGTGAGATGTGATTCTTCTCTGTTTGAGTGCTTGGAATTGGAAATTCTTCTGCATTGCTGTAGTGAAAACTGGGCCAAGCATTGCTGATACGGCGATGGGGAGGATTGCTCAGATATCCAAGGTGATAGCTGAAGGTGGATATGACAAGGTGTTCCACCAGACGTTCGAGTGCCTGCCTGATGAGAAGCTCAAGAAGGCGTACGCATGCTACCTTTCGACCTCTCATGGCCCGATCATGGGCGTCTTGTACATCTCCACTGCCAAGATTGCATTTTGCAGTGACAGTCCTGTGGCGTATGTCACCGAGGATAATAAGAACCAATCTTCCATCTACAAGGTATGGTGATTTCTTTCGTCATATGCTCTATAAACCACATGATTGTTTGCTGATATTCAAGTTCTTGGTTTCGTAGAAATTATTTCAGATGCTGGTTTGTATCAGTATCATAAATGCTATAACAAATTGGTACTACCCTGGTTCCAAAATATAAACATTTCTGCATGTTTTCCAAAATATGTCTGGACATCCCTCCTTCTGGATACATTTTGAAACTCAAGCAGAAATGTTTATATTTTGGAACGGATGGAGTATTTTATAAGTTATCTCAACTTTGTGAAAACATACTAATTACGAAGAAGGCATGGAAGATAAGAATTCCACGCGATTCGTATCATGTATGCTACCAAATTGCTATTTCAAGTCAAGTTTTGGACGATTTGCAAGGGATCTTGTAGAAACACACCTGATCATGTATGTATCTGTTTTAACAGGTAGTTGTACCCGTTGCTCAGCTAAGATCAGTCACTCCTACGGCAAGCCAGCAGAACCCAGCAGAGAGGTACATCCAGGTGGTTTCTGTCGACAACCATGACTTCTGGTTCATGGGCTTCGTCAACTACGACGGTGCCGTGAAGAGCCTCCAGGAGGCCGTTCATGGCGGCTAGGCTTCACTTCACCATCACATGTATTTTTTGTGAACATCGCCGTTACATGTATTGATCTGTCCGTCGTTCGTCATGCTTCACTGGGACTTCGCATGTGTCGGTGTGTTAAATTGTCTGTACAGATCGCTCCCCTTGCTGTGTATATTGGCTGAAATTTGTGTTGCATATGCATTCATGTATTGTATGTAGTGTGTGGACTAGATGTGTACAAATACTGGATTGATTGTTGGCTTGATGCTCCATTAAAGCCTTTCTGTTCGTTGTTCCCATTCAAGTTCAATCACATGATGAGTTGACGATTGCTGTTGAATATTTTTGGCATTCCCGGAGTTAATCCATGCTGAGAAGATATTACTAAACATGGTTTTGGGCTGTTTAGTTTACGTAAAGTGTTGGTATTGCAAAAAAAAAAAGAAGATAATACTGTATTAGCAAAGAACAAATCATGCCAGAAAAGGTAAATGCAGCTTCCAAAAAAAAAAAGAATGTTGTTTGAATAGAGGTTAAAACAAATTTTAGAATCGAAGTTCTCACCCTTGGATTACCACAAGTGACGATGAATTTCCTTTGCTGCTAGCAAACATGTTGCGCTGTTAGAGCAGGTACAATAGCAGGCTATAAACCAGCTGAAAACATATTTTAAGAAGATAAATAAGGGGAGAGAAGAGCAGCGGGCTACAGATTTGTAGCCAGCTGTAGCACGGACTCCAAAACGCAGTGTGTGTATGACTGATGGGACCAGGTATTAATAGTGTAGTATGCAACTATTGTATGAATGAGCTATTAAATTAGCTATAGATAAATTAGAGTTAGTAGTTGGCTATACTATTAAACTTGCTCTTACCTCATTTGCTTTGACGCCTTGGCCCGCCCCTATCCCTATGGAACCAGAGCCGGTTTATAGGATGGCGCCTGTGCAGTGCATGGCTGAGGCCGTGGGGAAATGAGGTCGCAGCCTCACACGCATATGTATACTGCATCTGAAATTTCTGTTGTGTAAAGCATCAACAGTAAAAATGTAGTCTTCAAGATCGAATATACAGAAATTTCAAATTTCTGTTGTCCAAAGCAAATCAACAATACTAAAAATGCAGTCTTACAGAATCAAATATCACTATAGAAATTTCTGTTGTGTAAAACAAATCAACACTAAAAGTGCAACCTTCAAGGATCAAATATCATCCACAAAATATGAAGTTAAACATCACAAATATCCAGGGCATCAAAGTGACAGACTAAAAATTAACGAAGCTAGAAAATATCTTCTATGCAATGATGATTACAGAACAGAGTATTTCAAAGGTCCATTCGTTTCATTGACTCGTCCAAGTTCTGTAAAAAAAAAAAAGATAAATAGTTCAAATGATCAATATTTCTAAGCAAAAAAAAGATACATTTTTTCTAAAATAAAGCATTAATAAAGCTTTCTAAAATATTGAATTATTGGTGATGATAAATTTGTTTTCCATCAAGTGATTATCCAGAATTTGTAGGCCAAATTTTGGAGGTGTTAATTAAATATGATAGTTGATTATCTAGTTTGCCAGAATTTGCATAACTAAGATAGTACATACAGGAAACTGACGTAATTTGCATCAACTTTGCTGATAAACTATCAGATTTAGAAAAAAAAAACAAAAGAACACAAGAAATTTACTAACCATGGAATCATCAATAACCAGATCCTTCATTTGGACATCCATAAGCTTCCACAATCCATTGAATCCTCTAGGCCCAGGTTCTGTACATAAACATGTTAGAGAGATCAAATGGGTACATCAGCTCATCTAGTTCTGTAAGATGAACTAAATGCATATTAACAAATGCAAAGAAACATGCAGAGTAGTCCATCTAGTTCTAGAATAAAGATTCATCAGGTAAAATTTTACTCTACATAATACTGCTACTTAAATTAGATCCTCTCAACATGAGATTGCTAATTTGCTCATCAAGCAAGCAAACAAAAGAGAGGTACTAAGCAATGACCGTTCAAGTCTCTTCCAGCCACAAGACTTAGTAGATGCAGAAAGTACAGATGGACAAGACTTAGGGTTTATGGAAGGAATCATATACCGGTGCTCACGGGCGAGAGAAACCCAGCTGGACGAAGGTGGCGATGTGGCTGGGTGTCCTCCGGAGCCCTCATCGTTGCTGCCGGTGGAGTGTCCTCCGGAACACCTCGCCGGTCACTGCTCCGCCGGTTGGCCATCAAGCAGATAGCCGCCGCCCACCGGTGCCTCCATCCGCCGCTGCCACAGGTAGAGCACCTCGTCGGTCACTGCTCCGCCGCCTGCAGGTAGAGTGCACACCGACAGTGGAGCATGGTGCCGCGTCGCCTGAAGTCGCCACCGCTGCCGTGTGCGAGACGAGAGCACACCTAGGGTCGATCCACGTGGACCCTAGGGTTCACTGGGTGTCAGCCCTTTGTTCCCTAAAAATATATGGGCCAACCCAAGAACCTTTTGGTGCCAAATTTTTAGGGTCGGCCAGCGCACCTAATGGGCCGATCTGCCCCCTTTGCAGGCTGAGGTGTAGCATTATATAACACTAACTAAACAGAGAACTTCAACAGCACTATCCAAATCAGATTAGCTGCAGTGAACTGAGAAATGTACCGCCCAAATCCTTTCGTTTCGGGAAAAATATGTATAGCTTACATAAAAATTCATGAGTGGACGTCCACATGAGCCACCAATCGTTTATTCGACAAAATCAGCATAACTGGCAAAAAGAAAAAACTTGCAGCTAGCACATACTCCTATCAATATCCTACATGAGTATTATGATCCATACAAGATCATTCAATTCTTCAACCTACTGAGATGCTTCACAATTTTTTAGAGCTTCAAATTTTATCCATTTGCTTAGTGTGACAATGCTCCAAACAGGTGTCTTGGAAATACATGACATTCTTGACGCATTACAACTTACAAGATAGCATATTGCATATAGTTAAGTTAAGCAACAACTGTTGTATAAAACACTAAGGAATCTGCTCAAGAAGTTTCAAGCTTCACAAGGAGACTAAATTAAAGATAACATATGCTGGATTGATTCCATGAAGTTAAGAAACGGTCAGCATGTAACATTGAAAAGTCTGCTATAGAATTTTATACTTCAAATTAGGGGACTAAATTGCATATACTAGAATTAATAGAACATTGAATAAACTACAAACAATCATTATGAACAAAACAAAAGAAAAAAATCAAGATGACCTTCATGGCCTCACACTAAAATATAGTAATGCTTACGTCTATAGAGCAACAAATGGAAAGAGGCATGTCTTGGAACATAATTCCCTGCAGACTTTCTCTGGGAGTCTATTATTGTTTTTAGATAAAACTAGATAAAGCACATTTTCCATGCCTTGCATAGATCAATTTCTAGGAACAATATACTGTTGTGTTAGATTAAGACGGCCATCTTACAAAGAAAATGCCATTTATTACTAAATTCCCTAAAATATTCTAAATGATATTTTAGTACTTTACCAAATAGTGCTACAATATTCAGAACAAAAATGGGGGCTGTTGGCATCAGATAATTATTAGTGGTAATGGATCAGCTGCCTATATTATACACATAATTATTTGTACCAATTTATACAAATTTACATGATATGTTAATAGGATAGGTGCACAGACCTGAGATGGCTATAACAATCATCACTGCTCCTGAAGTTCTCCAAGCATGCCCAACAAATGTGACTGCCACATTTACACTCGACATGGTTGCAACCATCAGCTTTCTCGATTGTAAAGTGGCAAGAAGGGCATACCTTCACATTCTCCTTCCCCTTGCGCCATTCAAGCAGAGTTGCATCAGGGTCTTCCTTGTATTCTTTGTATGCCTCACAGGATATGAAAGGATGATATTCAAGATGACACTTGTTGCAGATCTCCACAAAGCAAGCCCCACAGACAAAAGGTTTGCTTTCAGCATCTGCAGCAGCCACTTGGTAAATGGATGGGCAATCAGGAGTAGGACAGAAACGATATTTTCCTGCATTAGAAGCAACAAATGCTCTCAAGGAGGCTCTAAATAGCTCTTCCAGTTTCTCGCTCGATAGGAGAGATCTCAAATCAACAACAAGGAGCTGCTTCTTGCACCCATTTTTGAGGCAACACAGAGGGAAACCATCATGTGATTTCATAGCAGATTCACACTGATCCACCAAGCAAGTCAGACAAAACACATGCCCACAAGATTCAAGCTTAAAGGGATCTTCTACCTCACACAGGCAAATAGGGCATGCATTCTCTAATGGAAGTTGAAGCAGGCCATTGTACTTTGTAGAATTTACCAGCTCAGAGATCATTTCTTCCACCCTTTGCTTGTCTTCTTTACTGCCTCGAACGTAAAGTGTATGTTGTCGTAAATTTAATCGAAGCTCTACTGCAGGCACCTCTCTCTTCAATCCTTCCAGATCAGCCCCGAACTTTTTTAACATTTCCTTCATCAAGTTTGGAGGTAGGTTACGGCCACGAAGACGAATATCCAAAGGTTTCTTATCACGGAGTTGTAGAAGGGCATGGATCAATTTCTCCTCTGCTGCAGCAACCTGATCTTGGAGTCCAAAGACTTTAATATTTAGACTTTGTCTGTCATACAGAATGTAAGTGCCAGTCTCTTGCTCAACAGATTTCAAATCTGCTACACCATCACGGGACATGAGCAACTGAACTGTACTTAGTGTCAGATCAGGATGGTTTATTGTTTTGCCTTTCATTAAAATCTCAAGAGGCCTTCTCAAGTCTGCTATTGTTTTTGTGGCGTTTGCAGTAAGCTTGACACGGAATATACCATATTCATTCTTTTCCAAATTGTAAGACACGCCTACATGAAGAAGAACACTGGTTAAGGCTTGAGGACACCAACACATACAAATATTTTTGCAGTCCAAAACAACTAAACATTATTAAGGCCGTCTAAGAAAGGTGTCACTGCTAGTTACCACGTAGTGACCAAATGACCACCGGTTATTGAATGTAAAAACCGTGGATGCAAAAGACCTGGATAATATTTACATCTACTGAGATAAATTAGGAATGCAACTCATAGAAAAAAGTGACATTTTCAAACTTCCAAACATCATCAGTTAGCAACATTAGTATACACATTGAATGGTCACAGATTTGCCCTTATCAAAGACAAGATATTTGTTTGACGAAGGGCCAGTGGCCCACATACATAGATGAGCCAAGATTTGAGACCCATCCAAACTGCCTTGTTGTGTTTAATTTTCTATCCTTCCACAAAATAGAAAACAGGAAAGTAATTTTTTTCCCATCAATAAAAATATGAATTTCAGGGAAAGTATGCCTCAAACATACTGTTCGTAAATCATATAAAACTGAAGTATGGGAAAATAACATTCATGCAATCATGAAAATGAAGAGGATCATTCAACTGAACAGTATGGAAAATTAGAAGCAGCAGAGTTTAAGAAGTTATAAGGAATGCAGAATTACCTTTTTGGCTTCGGAAGCTCTCAAGAAGAGAAGCAACTGCTTGGCTGATAACATTATACACGCGTACTTGACAGGACACAGTACTATGAAACACATGCTGGCATTGTATTGTCTGCCAAGGAAGACAGCATGGAAGAACACTTCCTTGAAGATGTTCCAATGCTCTTGCAGCCTCTCGATGAAGACTTCCATCAAAAGTAATAGTGGCTCTCATCACCGAATCATTCTCCTCTGGAGTTAACACCTCAACACGGAAATTTTGGGCAGGAAAATTTTTCTTTGGCATGAAGGAAGAAATTTCTCTATTTAGTGCTTCTGCACACAAGGAAGCAGAAGGGGCAGCTATGGGTGTTCCCCTGAGCAAATGCACATCAACGATTTTCCTTGTTGTCATGCTACGAAAGGCATCATACAATTCTGGCTCTGTTACATGCATTGGAATTCCTCTGACAAAAATACAATTCTCATGTCTTGTACTAACCTCACAGTTGATATACCTTCCACCAACTCCCAGAGCAAAGCAGTCCTTTACAACAAATTCAGCTTCCCCACTGGCACATGTTACCAGCGCGAGTCCCCGACTTTGCTTAAGTGGCCAAGATACTTTAGCTCTCACTGCTGGAAATGGTAATCCTCGATTACTGGAAGAGCATACTGGAACCACTTTCAATGGAGAACCATGAAATTCCATCCCATTCAATTTTGAAACAGCATCTTCAGCATATTCAGGATTGAGGAATGTAAACTTCCCCCACTTCGTTTCATCTGAGGCCACCTGAAGATTTCCATAAAGTTTATAAAAATTAGCAACACCAGAGATAAGAGTATCCACCAAGCAAATAAGCTCCTTGTCATTCAACTCATGAGCATTTTGATGCAAAACCTCTACGGTCAGATACCTCTTCTCAAGTTCCAAATGCTTTATTTCAGCACCAGAACCAAATAGGGCAAGAGAACAATCACCAGGTTTTCCAGAAAACAAACTTTTCTCAAGGCATTCATTCCTCAACATCCGAGCTTCACACTCCAATGCATCGTTAACGATGCCAAACACCTTTTCTATGTCTTGTTCTTTGGCAAATAGCACAACCTCTTTATTTCTGAAGTCAACTTCAACAGTCACACGGTCATCCCTGAATTCTTCTTGGAGAAGTGAGATTATCTTCTGCTGATTTTGGCCAGATTTTCCACAAAATTTTCTCAGCAAGTTATATCCAAGTCCACTTATTACCTTCACCTGCAATTTAAGCTTCTCCAGTTGCTGAATCAAAGGCATGGGGTGAATCGAACACAAAGCATCAGGATCAATAGCAGTTACACATACCAAATATTGATTTGGTACTGACAAGATTTCTGTGAACACCACCCACTCAGGCTTGCTATCATAAATGAGCAATGAGCAAGAGGGATGGAGTTTCACAGCCTGATCCGTTGAAATCACCTGGTAACCAAACCTTTCATGTCCAGAAAACATAGCAATATTACCCGAAAGAGATGTGAGAATAATTCTTTTTAGCAACTTATCATGCACGGTGGACTCCTCAGGGTTCCAACACCAGTAACTTGGGACAATGATGTTCAGCTCGTGTCTTAAACAATTCTCAAGGTCTGATATTGTTTCCTGGCACCTCCTCATGGTCTTGGCATTGATGCTATTCTGCCAGCACCACGTATTCCTGTTTTCATGCTCATCCTCCCACTCTTTATATACAGCTAGTAAAGTGAACAGATCTCCATCCTGATGACAGAATGGGACCTTTAGACGGTCAGCTTTGTATTTCTCCTCATCTGTGCCCACTCTACAAAATATGCTGCTAGAATTTGCCATAACAGCAGCTAGAACTACACCTTCCTTCCTCAAACCAAAACCAAAGCAATCAAGCATGATTTTCCCAAGCCTCGGCTCGATTCCCAATTTAACTAGGTAGCGACCAGTATCAGTCAGCTCAAAACCATCACATTTATATTTTACAGCACCCAGTTGTTCAAGATTCTTTACAGCCATATTAATAGCTTCTGGGTTTGGGGCATCAACAAATTCAAAATTCTGTGCATCCCTAATACCCAGCGCAAGTATTCTCAGAACAGCAGTGCCAAGATGAACTTTGCGGATTTCAGGTTCTTGATGCACTTCCATCATACTGAAGTCAGATTCAGAGTAAAGCCTGTAACACCTCCCTGCTCCAGTTCGACCTGCTCGGCCAGCACGCTGATTAGCAGAACTTTGGGAGATCCAATTAACTTTCAGTACATTGAGACCACTGCTAGGCACAAATCTGCTCTCCTTAGCCAGTCCAGAATCAACAACATACTTCACTTCTTTTATGGTCAATGATGTTTCAGCAATATTTGTGCAGAAGATTATTTTTCTCTTCCCAGGATAGCTCTTGAAAACTAGACTTTGCTCTACATGGGAAAGCTTTCCATGCATCGGAAGTACCACAGCATCTGCATCGCTGAAGTTTTCACATGCCCATTCAACTTCGAGTTGAGAAGTCAAGAAAGCAAGGATAGCACCCTCTTCTTCATTCTTGTGAATGATGCTTACCATTTTCACAACATCGTAAACATATGAAGCAGTAGCACAAGAACCGCGCAGATGGTTTGGCACGGTATTGAAGGAAGCCTCTTCTGATATATCAGGGACATATTTAATTTCAACAGGAAAACTTCGCCCTTTAACATAAAATGTTTGGCATCCATAAAAATATTCAGCGAGTCTATTAGCATCGGCAGTAGCAGACATTATGATAAGTCTCAAATCCAGCCTATCAAGCAGTTTCTTCTTAATCAAAGCTAAGAGAAGATCGGTGTTCAAGCTTCGTTCATGCGCTTCATCAACAATAATATATGAAATGCCATCTAGTCCCATATCATTCATACAGTGATGCAAAAGGCAGTTGTCTGTGGTATATATAATCTTTGAACTGAAATCTTGATAATCTAAAAAGGTTGAATTCAACACAAAGTTGTCCCCGTAGCAACCATTGCTTTCTTCAACTACTCTATGTGCCAATGATATAGCAGCAATTTTTCGGGGTTGAGTACAGACAATTGAACCATTAGCAGCAAGACCTGAGTCAGCAAGATACTGAACCAATTGTGTGCTCTTCCCAGAACCAGTTTCCCCAATCAAAATCATCACCTATGGAAAACAAAGCTATACGACTTAGAGAATGATTTACAAATTTAATTGAATGACTGATAGTAAATACAGAAAGGTATGGGTGCAACACAATATGTATTAGAGAATGATTTACAAATTTAATTGAATGACTGATAGTAAATACAGAAAGGTATGGGTGCAACACAATATGTACTGGAAAACTTGGACAAGCTACATAATCAAGACTCCTGTGCCTCATGAGCAAAATTGCATCTTATTTATAGGTTTTGCCTATAAGCATAGAATATTCTGCCAACCAAAATTCATAAGAAAAATGCGGCATGCTGATTTAGAATGCAAGAGAACCTATTCAAAACTTCAAACAGAGTTGGAACTTGATGGCGCATTGTATGTGAAAACATGCACAAAACAAAATTCCTAACTCAACTCTTTCTTCCAGAGTTCCAAGCATAACAGTAAAGATCAAATGGTTCTTTCTGCATTGCAAACTTCCAAATTCCAACCCACTACAGATAAAACTGCATTGAGAAGTCTGGCTCTCACCTGGTTAGCGAAAATGTGATCTAGAATGTTCCTGCGGTAAGCATAGATGGGTAGCCCCTCCTTAAGCCTTCTACATTCCCGCAGCATTATCATGTGCAGCCTAGCGAAATTCATCTCACCACCTCCCCCAATCCCAAACACCTCCAACCCTTCCTCCTCCGCCTCCTCGTCATCCTCCGTCCCACGCAACAATGCACGCCGTATCGATCTCATCGCGGCTTTGTACTCATCGATTTTAGCATCTACCAACTCCTTCTCAGCCTTGAGAGTTCTCTTCTGGGCCTGGAGCTGCTCGAAGTCGCGGATGCGATTGTGCCCCGCCAGGCGGCGATTCACCGCCTGGATGGAGGCCGCGAGCTCGGAGGAGCGGGCGGCCGTGAGGGAGACGAGGTCGGAGTCGACGAGGCGGGCGGCGTGGGCGGCGAAGAGGGAGGCGATGAGGGGGGCGGCGTGCGCGGCGAGGGCGGGATCGGAGACGTCCGGGGTGAGGAGGTGGAGGCCCTCGAGGCGGAGCGACCAGAGCTCGCGCGCGGCGGCGGCGGCGGCCTGCAGGGAGCGGAACGCGAGGCGCGCGGCCTGGCGGCCCGACGAGGAGACGCTCAGGCTGTCCGGGGGAGGGGAGGGCAGGCCGGCGACGAGCGCCTCGACCTCCGTGGCCGGCGGCGCCGAGAGGTTGCTCCCCCCGCGGAGGAGGATCACGGCGAACTGCCGCGGCCCCGGCTGCGCGGGGCGATACCGCTGCTGGTACTGGTACTGGTTCTGGTGGTGGTGGTGGTAGCGGTGCGGCGGCGGGCCCCAGTCCGGCGGGCGGAAGGGGCGGCCGTCGTTGGATCGGCGCATGGCGGCGGCGGCGGAGGCGGCGAGGTTGGGTTTCCGAGGGTTTGGGGGGAGGTTTTGGAGAGGGGAGGAGGCGGTGGGGTGGGAATCGACGGGAGGAGAGGAGGGAAAGGTGGAGGGAGAGGCGGACGAGACGAAGGCCTTTTTCTCGCGGTTTTATGATTTCCGTTTCCGTTTCTTTTACGGTTCTTTTTTTTTCAGATAGCGTCCGTTTCAGTGGGGATGATGGACGCGTGAACGGATGAACGGACGGCTGTGGATGATGCGTTAGGGCAAGTACTATGGGCATCCAAGCACAAGCCCCAAGATGCCACATAAGACTAAATAATGAGATGGAAGAGAGAAAAAAAGATGAGAGAGAAATGGTCACCTCTCATACAAGGGGCAACCCCTACATAAACTTCAATAAACATGTAAGAGTGTTAGAAATATTGGAGATTGTGTGATAGAGGTAACCTATAATATATGTTACCTCTTAATTTAGTGGTGTATGTCATGAAATTAGATGTGGTAGTCACCTTTACTATAAAACTTGCCCTTAGAGGCTAGGCTACTTACTAGATATTTTTTTTAAGAAAAGGTTTTACTCTTTCTAGATTGATTATATAGTGCCTCATCTATTTTAGATTATAAGTCGTTTTGACTTTAGTTAAAATCAAACTGCTTCAAGTTTGATCAAGTTTGTAGATTAAGTTTGATTTTGACCAAAATCAAAATGACTTGTAATCTGAAACAGAGATAATAGAGCTTAATGCTCACTTCCCATTTTACATTTTTTTTAGAAAATAAACGAATAAAGGGTTTACACATCAAATTATAATGCTATAATATAAGAATGGATAATAAGGTCTATTGATAGAGTTTTTTAATTAGTTAGAATTGCATATTCCCGCTCTGTTTTTAAAGATATGTTGTTTGCTCTGTTTTTAAAGATATGTTGTTTAGTTTTGGACATGACGTTTGACGTCCATCCTATTAAAATTTATTGCAAATAAAAAATCATACTAAAGAAAGTGTTGTAATAATAATAAAACAAGTATAAGATTAGTATTTTCATAGTTTTTAATAAAAGCAGATAGTTAAACGTTGATGTCCAAAAGTCAATAGCATTATATGTAGAAAAACGGAGATAATGTTATTTTTGGCGTAGCTATTAGCTAATATGAACTTCTACATACGTCCAAACATAGCATTAATTATTAGTTCGGTCATACATCGAACTCCTGTTCAATTTTATTCTCCCGAATCTAGTTTCCATGTTTTTTTTTCTGAGCTTAGGCAGTTAGACGGCGGGCAACATAGCTCTAATTAAAGGATTTGTTTTTAGCACGATCACTTACGATCATTTGCACGTGCATTGTTTGTTGCAAACGTCCTATTTCATGATTTATTTTCCATATCCTTACTCGAGTTTGGCCTAAACTAAATCACTAATTGCAATTTAGCTCACTAAGAAATATTTGCACGACGTTATTCCCAATTTTCCAATGTTTCGAAGCTTTTTCGCCCGTCACCATCGGAATTTCGTGGCTGGTAGCTTTGTTCTGGTTGGCACTACCACCAAGCAGTGCATTGGCTACCAAGTGGGTGCCTCTTTGCCAATCCAGTGTAAGCACACTACCAATGATCACATAGTGGTTGACGCTGCAACAACCATTTTCGTGCAAAGCACATTTACTTCACTAGCTTGCTTTCCTGCCTGGTTGAGCCAGGCAATCCATCTTCTCCAACCTTTTGGCCTTTTGCTTTGCTTTGCCGATGCACTGCACAGGGCCATCTCAGGCTTCAGTGCTGGTTAAAGCAGCCACACACTGACATTTCTAGTGGTGCAGCTGAGTCATTATGAGTCATGACTGCAGTAAAAAAAATGTGTAGGCAACAGCTCCAGGGTTTCAGCTGAACTGAAGCCAAACTGCCAAAGATGTGAAGCTAAGGTGGTGAATCATGAGAGCTTCCAATCCATGTTTTTCCAAACTTTCCTATGCAACCAACACAATCATATCATATGAACATTGCACGGTGGGACAGCAAGCTGGGTACATTCCATTGTTCCAAAGGTGAATTATTTGAACAATTCCGTAACAACTGTGTTACCTAAATACAGAAGCGCCTTCTTCGACTTAGAAGTCAGGACTTTTATTTGTAAGAACTGTTCAATAGAAACAAGTGACTGACAGCATCAGCTCTTGGTTATTTTGTCCGGTTATTCATGAAAGATTGGTTGGGAATTTGTGGGATGATAGCATGGGTTTTTCTTTGTTATGGCCTACAAGGGTCCAGGGAATGTGCCATTCTCACGTTGTTCGTTCCAACGCTCAATCTGCACAAAAGATAAAACACACTGTGTCATCAAGGAGGGTCTCTGAAAACAGTGACGCTTTACTAGAGCAATGGTTTATGGCTAAAGCATCATAGAAGCAAATAATATTGGAAACATAAAGTTTTAGGCTTATATAAGGTGACAATTGAATTACTAGAGAGGCATACTGTAGATTATAATGGAAATCTCAGATAAAAAAAACTGATAGGCATGTCAGTGAAGAAAGTGTAACAGAAACTTCATACGCCATAGGAATACCTAGATCATCATAACAAAGCAAGCCACAGAAGTATTACTGAAAAAATCGATATAAGAAATGCATACCCATTCACTTGGGCAAAGTGATCGATAATATTTTGCAAATTTTTCACACTCAGGAGCACCCTCTCCTTTTGCAGCTACACACCTGTTATATGAGCATGCTCAAAGTAAATAGTTTAATTAACACCAAGGTTTCAGGTATGAGGAATCTGAAACTGAAAGATCTCGATCATATTCATACCTATGATATTCAATATAGCGTGTGAAGCAATGCCTTGTTTGATTTGTTGTTGGGAAACGAAAATCAGCGGGAGCCGTCTCAATCTGTATATTATATATGGTCAGTACTCAATACTGAACAACAAATGTGATTGCTTTTCCAATGATAGGTGGTATTGTATTGTACCTTAATTTCTGGCTTCTCATCAATTGTTTCCTCTTCAGCCTCATTGCTTTCCTCTGTAGCAGCATTGCTCTGGCTTCTCAGAGGATGCTGTCATCTCGGGAGTTTCACTTTTGTCCTCAACAACAGAAGTGGTGTCCTGAGCTGCTGGTGTTTCAGCATCTTTCTCAGGAACAACTTCAGCCACACTGTTATCAGAAGATTTTTCGGAGGATGAATTTTCCACAGGGACCTCGTGGGGTGGGAGTGTGTGTTCCTAAAAAATAAGATGGAGTTCAATATTGTTTATCAACCATGGAATATCAATTACAGAAGGAACAGCAACACACAGAAGATAGTTGGGCTCAAGTGCGCGTCTACATTAATGCAAGTGTCAAATTGTTGCTACCCACGGGATACTCAGGGTAACAGTGTTCTAGGCTTAATTTTGGTAATATTTTTTCACAGATATCATCCACCGAAATTTTGAGGAATAATTGTGTATTGTCCAGGGCCTCCATATCCTTTACTACAGTACTTAGATTACTTTTTCTTTTTTGTGAGGACAGTGCCTAGATTACAATTGGACTATGCAGCGGACTCATACAAGATTATGGGTTCAGTCTCAATATATCCTAACTATAACTCTTCCAACTTTGAGGCTACACACCTAAGTACGCAAATGCTCAACAAAAACATAAAAATAGAAAATATGAACTATCCTTTGAATGACATTTTGTACTACCTCCGCCCCACTGGAAATAAAGTCTTTTTGGCACGGAAGTAGTACATTTAGCATCATATCAGCTTTATCATAAACTCCTAATACATGCAAAAGCATATAATTTTATAAGCTGAATGTTTATTACTTAATTCAGACAAAATAAAGGGGGTTAACTTCAATCGCATTGCTCATGCATAATTTGATTAAGGCAATATCATACGGCTACACGGTAAGTTTGTGAGCACGGAATGATGGCCACCACATCTTTGAAGCTCTGTACGCGTCTGTGCAGCACCAAAGTTACACGGTAGACAACTAGTCAACGATTTGGACAAGGCAATCGAAGGGGAAAAAAAGAGATTTACTGACGGCGACAGTAGCTAACGCCTAACAGCAGTCGCAACTGAGCCAATTCAGAAGACGGAACGAGTTAATTCCTCCACTCAACCCAACTAATGCCCTGTTTAGTTACAGGAGTGAAAAGTTTTGAGATGTCACATCGGATATACGGATACACATTTGAAGTATTAAACATAGTCTAATAACAAAACAAATTACAGATTCCGCCTGTAAACTGCGAGACGAATTTATTAAGCCTAATTAATTCGTCATTAGCAAATATTTACTGTAGCAACACATTGTCAGCAATTAGGCTTAAAAGATCCGTCTCACAATTTACACGCAATTTGTGTAATTAGTTTTTTTTCTATATTTAATACTCCATGTATGTGTCTAAACATTCGATGTGACATGGTAAAAAGTTTTTACGTGGAACTAATTAACAGGGCCTGAACATGCACACATGCATCCAAGAGAAATCCCACCGCTCCAAACCTACTCGCACGAAGAGAAATCCCGCCACTCCGGCCGCGCGAACCAATCCACTACGCGATCACAGATTGCTGGGATCTGAGCGCGCGCGCGTGCGCCGCCGCCGCACCAGTCCACCGGAGCAGGCCGCCGCCCGCGCACGCGCGCGTAACCACACCTCGAGAGGCAAACTAGCAAGGCACCAAAATCTGGGAAGCGGGAAGCGATAGGGATACGGGATTCCCATACCTCGGCGGCGAGCGTCGGGGCCTTGCCTTCTCCCGCCGCCATGGGCGCCTCGCGAGAGAGCTTCCGGAAGCGAGCTGAGCTCCGTGGAAAGAGAGAGAAGCGTACGCGTCTCCGAAGTCCGAGGCTCCGAGCTGTGTCGTTCGAGAAGGTAAAAGAAGAGCGGCATTGTGGGTTTTGGGCCGCGCTACGACAAATTAGTTCACTGGAGGCCCAGAGAGTTGGCTTTGCACTTGGACTTGAACTGACGCCTTCTCTTTCGCAACAAGTCTGATGGAATAAGTTCATCTAAGGTCCCTTAACTTGTCAACGAATCCAATTTCCGTCCTTCAACCGCAAAACTAGATACAACGGGTCCCTCAACTATTAAAACCGGTGCAGATTAGGTCCTTCGGCGGTTTTGATGGCGGTTTTGGCTGACGTGGCGCCTACGTGGCTAATTTGACTTGGTCTCGATCTGACGTGGCACTAATGTGGTGCTTACGTGGCAATTTGATCTGAAAAAATAATAAACCTCGTGAGACCCACTTGTCAGTTTCACACAGAAATTAATAAAAAATGGTGAGGCCCACATGGGCCCCATGTATCATTCCCACCCCTCTTCTTCCTGTCCTCTCTCCCCATCTCCCATCTCTTCAACTCTCACTCACATCTCTTCTCCTGCGACGGTGGCACGGGCGATTCGGGGCGGCAGCGGGTCTAGTAGTCCTCCGGTGCCAGCGGCTAGTGCGCGCCGCCGTGCGGGGTGGCGTCGGCGGACGGGATGACGAGGTACTCGTAGAGAAGCCCGGCGAGGCCGGCGCCAATGAAGGGGCCAAGCCAGTACACCCAGTGGTGCCTCCAGCGCCAGCCGACGAGCGCTGTGCCAAACACCCTCGCCAGGTTCATCCCGGTGCCGTCGAACGGCCCTCCGGCGAGCATGTGTCAAGAGATGTTGCATTAACAGATAGCATTGTCAAATACATGCTTGATAACACAGGCAATTAGCAGAGAATGTACTAGTGTTAGACTGATAAATGAGGATGTATACCTCTCGGAAGTCAGAGACGTCATCGTCGGGGTTCAGGTACCTCGTGGAATTCGTCCTCGTTGCCGGAGTAGTCGACCACGGTGTCGGAGGCGGAGTCCTGCGTGGAGACGAAGCTCTGGGCGGCGACCATGGCGATGTCCCCCTCCTCCTCCTCGCCCTCCTTGGACAGCGGCCGCGGCGACGCCTTGACGGGGGCGAGCAGGCGGTCGTAGTCGACGTTGGACAGCGCGCCTCGCTCGCCTGCTCCGCCGCCCACCCGTGCCGTCCGCCGCCCGGAAAGAAGAGAGAGAGAGGGGAGAGGGGAAAGGAAGAATAGAGGAGTGAGGATGAAGAAGAGAGAAGGGAGAGGGAGGCTGACATGTGGGCCCCACCATTTTTTTATTAATTTCTGTGTGAAACTGATATGTGGGTCCCACGAGGTTTATTATTTTTCAGATCGAATTGCCACGTAAGCGCCACGTCAGTGCCACGTCAGATCGAGACTAAGTCAAATTAGCCACGTAGGCGCTACGTCAGCCAAAACCGCCGAGGGACCTAATCTGCACTAGTTTTGATAGTTAAGGGATCCGTTGTATCTGGTTTTGTGGTTGAAGGACGAAAATCGGATTCGTTGACAAGTTAAGGGACCTTAGATGAACTTATTCCAAGTCTGATTGCTTCCGCCCAAAGTCTCTTTTTAGCACTTATACATAGAAATCTAAAATCAATCATGAATGTTCTAGTTTCCACCGTTTTCATATTATAAGATGTTTTGATCTTTTTTAAGTTAATTTATTTAATTATTTTGCGAACACGTAAAAGGATTGCACGTCAATATATTAGCAGGAAAAGAGTTTTTGTTACATAAAGCAATCAGCCAGACTGGCTTATGCCTAAAGGGGGGACTTGAAGCTAGGAACTACTACGACGGTTAAAAACATAACTCCAAACAGCGGGAGGGGGCAAAGCCACACTACACTCCCAAGAAATCTCCAAAAAAAGTAACACCGGCTAAAGACCACAGCTGGCCCTCCGAGCGGATGGACTCCAGAACCACTGCAACCGAAACGAGCGCAGAGTCGAAAACCCTGGAGTTTCGTTCCTTAATTTATTTAATTATGATAAATTTATAGATAAACGTAGTAATTTTGAATTTAATGAAAATAATTTAGTGTGATAGATGTGTCGCTATGGTATATCTGCACCAGGGTTTTTGCTTCTATAGAAGAAAAATCAGCAGGGCCGAATTATTTTCGTATACGGTCTAAGTGAAAAAAAAATCAGAATTATTTAATCAAGGACATACACCGTCGCTAACTCGCTGTCAACCGCATTTCTTATGCAGAACAGAGAACAGACAAAGCCTTCAGAAAGACACGACGGACAGTTTGAGTTAACAGCGAGGCTCAACTGTTTCCCAGGGTATCAGCGGTTAATCGGTTATTAGCGACAGGACGACGATGCCGCGATCACTCGCCGTTGTCGATCACCTTGGCGCCGTTCATCCAGATGATGCAGCGGATGCTCTTCCCCTGCGTGAGCAGCTCGAACGCCCTGTTGATCTCCTCGAACCCCATCTCGTGCGTTATGAACTCCTCCAGCTCCAGCTCCTGCATATACAAAAGATATGTACTGTCTTTGTTTTAAAATATAGCAATTTTTAAATAAGATATATAATATTTTAGCATGAAAGAAGTAATAGGAACCAAGCAAATTAATTAAAGAGTAAACTGCGCTTTGGGCCACCTCTTTTTACCAAAGATGCAATTTGGACTAGGTGTAAGACATCTTTTTCACATTGGACTAGATAACTTTGCAGAATTGTTCCAATTTGGACCTCATTTTCTATCTGCTCCCCTCTTTCTTCTCAAGTTGATGAACAAGCCAAGCTCAAGCATAGACTTCTGGAGTGCCGCCTACCGCTGCCTTGTAATGCAGCCACTATCCTCGAGCAGCTCCTACGCAACCATCATCGTGCAACTCTTGCTGCTATGGCCATGGAGTGCCACTGGCCGCCACAGTCCTTGAGTAGTTCCAACGTGAGGACCAAGAGCTGCTTCGCTTCCGTGGCCCTTGAGCGCTGCTCAATTGCTCATTGCTGTCATCCTTTATCTGCCATCCGAGAGCTTTGATTCGACCCGTTTTGTCCCAAGCTCTAGCTTGGTGAGCTTGACCATCATCACGACGACTGTACAGGGACCATGGTCTCAAGGTTGATGATCTCCATGGGACATTGGGGCTTGCTGAATTGCTGAAAGTTCAAGCGTTGGGGCTTGCCGAAAGTTCAAGCTTGACCTCATCATGTCTATGCTCACAGTCACATAAGGTCAACGAGAGAGAGCGAGCTAGAGCCTGGAGTTTGGAGAGGCAAAAAGGAGGTTGAAGGTGAAACCTTTTGCAAATTTATCTAGCCCAAAGTGAAAAAGTCATCTTATCCCTAGTCCAAACTGAAACATTGGTTAAAAAAGATAGCCCAAAGTGCAATTTACTCTTAATTAATTAAAACCCCGTTCGATCGATCGAAGTGGAATAGTGGATCACCTTGTCGAGGTACTTCTGAGCCAGCATCGGGATGTCGTTCTTGGGCTTGATCCCGCCGAAGAGCGACCCGATGACCGATCTTCCCGGGAGGAGGTCCTGCGGCGGGATGCCGATCGGCGCCATGCTGCCGATGACGCCGAGCAGGATCGTCTTCCCCCATCCCTGGAAACGCAGAAACTCCGATCAGCTCACTGTCCCTAGCTATTACACGAGCAGAGAGATCGAAACTAATTGTTTCGCGCCTGATCTGCACAGCAAGTAGTTACCATTCGAGAGCTTTGGAAGGCTTCCGCCATGACCGAGGCCGAGCCGATGCACTCGAAGCAGTAGTCGGCGCCGCCGCCGCCGGTCATCTCCTTGATGACCTGGAGATCGATCGATCAATTAGTGTGAGCATGAATAACTACTACCTCCGTCTCAAAATATAAGTCACATCCGATTTTAGATTTTTGTATTTTAGGATGGTGTGAATAGTAACAAGTACTGTAATGATTGATCGCCTCGGTAAAGAAAGGTTCAGACCTCGCTCACGGTCTTCCCACCAGTATCATTCGGGTTGATGAAGTCAGTGATGCCCAACCACTTACCTGCATCGCAAACATGCAGACGAGTTAGTTAATTCGATGTGATGCCAAAGGCGTCGTACGTTTTTGTTCTTCGGGATGCAGGAATTTTGTGCAGCTTTTCACGGTGATCTTCAAATTTCCGTATGAAACAACAAAATAATTGTTCGCATGCATTACTGAATCTGAATTCAAACTTGGCCTACCAACGTCGAACTTGTCCGGGTTCAGGTCCACCCCGATAATCCTCGTAGCCCCACGCATCCTCGCTCCTTGAGCAACCTGAAGTAGACAGTCGTACGTTGAGACGTCGACGTTGCACGGGCATATACTATGATATCTCAGTACATGGAGGATGATGTGTACATGCACTAATTGTATTAATTGTGCACGACTACTCTGATCCAGACCAAATGTAAACCCCTAAGACTTTCAACCTATTATTTCTCTTATTCATATTCTTATTCGAATCGATTATTAACAAATAAAAAATTATTTGCAAGTAAAACATTTTTAATATGTGTGTTTTTAATGATTTAAAAGAATGTTGTAAAATAAACTGCGATGAAGAAAAATCAAAATCAAAACCAAGTTCTAAAATTCAAACTTTGGCATATAAGTATAAGCCAAACAATGAGATCTTTTGTCCGGTTAATCCCTCCTGAAAGAAAGTTGAGAAAATTTAGAGGAGATACATTACATAATTATTGGTGTGTAAATTATTCCTCTTGATCTCTTTTAATCTCTCTCGTGAGGATTAAACAAACAAGTCTAACTGACAGCTCTCATCGAAACGGAACACGAACCACTAACTCAGTTTGGTGGTATATGAGAAGAGCTGCCATTAATTAGTACACTCCATTTCTCGGTATTTTTTACCAACTTTTGAACATTCGTCTTATTTTTAAAAAGAATATAATTATTATTTATTTTATTATGACTTAATTTATCATCAAATATTTCTTAAGCATGACATAAATATTTTTATATTTACACGAAAATTTTAAATAAGACAAATAGTCAACGGTGTCATACGCTAAAATACAGGAGGTAGTAATTAATTACCGCTAACCCCACGGCGCCTAATCCGAACACGGCCACACTCGAGCCGGGCTCCACTGCCGCCACCTTCCATGCCGCACCAACACCTGCACGCGCCAATCAAAGTCGCAGTCAGAAATCGATACATCGGCACACGACACACGAGTACACGAGTAACACGACTGCGTGTGCGCCTTGCATGCATCCACTAACTACTGTAGCAGCAGACTCTCAGGCCAAAAAAAACTGCAATTCTCTATTGCTTCCAACGGTTCATGTTAAAATTTTGAAATTCCAATTAACCATCAATTTATATTTCCAAAAAGTTGTAAAACCTGTTAACCTTGTGATAATATTTTTTGAGACGTTTCAGGTTATAAGACGTTTTGACTTTGGTTAAAGTCAAATTGTTTTAAGTTTGACTTAAGTTTATAGACAAATATAATAATATTTGTAATACTAAATTAGTTTAAAACAAAATCAACAATTGAATATATTTTCATAATAAATTTGTATTGGGTTAAAAATGCTAATACTTTTTTCTACAAACTTAGTTAAACTTGAATCAGTTTAACTTTGACCAGAGTCAAAACGTCTTGTAACCTGAAACGGAAAGAATAATATTTTTTGAGGCGAAATATAAATTGCAGTAGTTCTTACCGGTGGAGATGCCACAGCTGAGGAGGCAGGCCATCGCGGGCGGGAAGTTGGCGTCGAGCTTGACGACGTGGCTGACGTCGACGACCGTGTACTCGACGAAGCTGGACACGGAGAGGAAGTGGCGAATCGGCTCGCCGGTGGAGGCGGAGGAGAAGCGCGTCGTGCCGTCGCGCGGCATGAAGCCGTGGACGTCGGGTAGCTTGGAGCAGATGTTGCTGCGGTCGGAGAGGCAGTCGGGGCACTCGCTGCATTGCGCCGTGAACACCGGCACCACCGTGTCACCCACCGCCACCTCCCGCACGTGCTCCCCCACGCTCTCCACCACGCTAGGGGAAAAAGGTATACGACCCCCGGTTAATTTGGATGATTTTTGGTTGCTTTTCTTCTAATTTGGTTTTACTAAACGTCAGTTAATTATTATGTCTGGGGTGTACATGACAAGATCGTATTTACAGGCGTTTGCAGGTGAGATTAATTATATATTAATGCTATTACATACTCCATGACAAGTATATATATATATATATATATATATATATATATATATATATATATATATATATATATATATATATATATATATATATATATATATATATATGTATGTATGTTGAGAAAGTATGATGATTAACACAACGAGGTACATATATCTCTCGGTATCTCAAAATACTTGCAAAAAAATAGAGGTGAAAAAATAACTCTACAAACCCTATGATATGTGGTCCTATAGTTGCATACACCGTAACATATCAAATAATAAATATCACTAAATATTCTAGAAAAAATGTATTATTTTTAATAGTTTACAACCTTCAAATTTAATATACGTAGGGAAAAAAACAAAATTCTAAAAAAGTATACTCTTGAAATTATCAACATCTTTATTTTTGTATGGCTAAAATATAATGAATTTTAGATTAAAACTTTAAACATAGATACAGTACTATTGAAAGTACATGTATATTTTTTTTACTAAATTTTCAAGCATAATTATTAATTGATGTGCACGGTGTGTACATGAAAAAATGTGTGTATAGGATATGTTTCTAATAACTAATCATAGTTATGCGTCTAAATTAAGCTATATTTTTTTGTTGTATGAATTTATCGACACTGCATAGTCAGACGATAACTCCATTGCTGGTTGGAGTACGTATTATTGTGATCTTTAAAATCTACCCCAACCTAGCCCCACCTCAACATCAAATCAGCTATGGGCCCTGTTTGGGGGAGCTTGTTCCAGCTGCAGCTTTTCTCAAAAGCTGCTTCTGTTAGAAACTACCCCAAACAGTCCACAGCTTCTGAGAATCTGTAGTTACAGATTCTGAAAAATAAACTAAGAAGCCAGAAGCTGGAGAAGCTGGGTTTTAGAGCTTTTCCAGATTCTCAAAAGCTGGCTACCAAACAGCTGCTTCTCAGAATCTAAAGCTCTCCTAAACAGGCCCATGGTTGCACTGGATAGGATGTGAAGGAATCAAACAGGTCGTTTGTCACCACTACCTAGCTAGTGCTTACATATGATTTTATATTGTATTTCTTTGTCACGAAGGACGTCATTTGTGTGATTCCCCCTCCTAAATAATTTACAAAGTCCTCCTAACTAAGATTAGGAAAATTAGGTTAGTGGAACGGTTCATCTAAAATACATGATATGTAAATGAATATTTTTAAGACAATAGATTAAACCCGGCCTATAGCTACGTCCTGGCAGGCAAAAGGTAGAGAAGAACATGTTCATTAATGCCACCATATTTGTCAGCTACCTTTATTCTCACCCACCTTACCTTACGTTCAGTCAATACTTACTCAAAAGAATTGAAGGGGAATTTTTATTGGGATTAAGTGAACATGCCATAAGCGAGAAACGCACATGAATCTTCCAGCTAGTTTTACAAGAAGGTGTAGGCTAGTTAGTCTAGATTCGAAGTCTCATTCCTTCTATTTATTTGATATTAGATTATTCTTTGATATTCGTGTTTTGTGAACATGGCCCTAAACGAGGTTGGAAAGATTATTGCAGCACAAGCTTTGGGACCTTCTCATAGCCCATGGATTTATTCGCGAATTTTATCTGCTCTACGATAACTGGAGATACCTTCCTCACTTCTTTAAAGATAAACCTGATCGAAATAACTAGTTACTCTCGCTGGTCTGAATGGTTTTTATGATTCCTGAACTAACGATGTTAAAAAAAATTACTAATATTCCTTAGCTGCCGATGCTGCTGATAATTGCCACGCTGTTGTCTGCTGATCTGAGGCTCCAAGTTTAACACACCGGCGCAGGAATCAAACTCATCAGAAATAGCACAAATAGTACAAAAGGCGAATAATGCTACTCCAGTACAGAAGTGCCTGTATTTCCCCCGGGAAAATGAAACGTGAAATGTCTATATGTTTATAAGAGCTATATAAATTTGTTCGATTACTTGAGAAAGCACTAGCGGTGTGGTGGTAGAGCCGTGGGTGCATGACTCTACCCACAAGGATTTAAATTTTGGTGACCACAAATATTACGCACACGCAAGTAGGCTTTCAATAGGACTTTAGTGAGATCAGGGATGTACTGCTGATTTTCGTCTCTTAGAACATATATTAGGAGACGTATTTATGGGGGTGTGATTGTGGTGTTGTGTGTGTAGTGGTGTGTGCGTGTGCATCTGCCGTGTAATATAAAAAAAAAATAAAATTGTTTGATTACCCGACTGCTTCATGGCCAAAGATCGACGGATGAAGGCCTTCCTACAAACGAGTAGAGACATGAGTTTCATGTTAATTAAGAACATAACCCCATCATATCATTATTATGTTCCGTAGTAGAGAAGTAATAGTTCTTGGTTGGTCTCTAAATTCCATGCGAAGTAATACGAAATTAGACGGAGCACATCTGAATTTAATTATAAGCAATAACCTGAATTTAAGGGAGAAAAGAGCTGAAGAATTCATGGTTACCATACGCCAGAAGGTGATGTCCGTGTGGCAGAGCGAGGTGCAGATGATCTTGATCCGAACCTCGTGCGCCCGCGGCGGCGCCACCTCCACCTCCTCCATCTCCAGCGGCTGCCCGGCCGCCCTGCTCACCGCCGCTGCACGCCGCCGTCGACGGCACAGAACGTCTCGTCAGAGAATCAGCCAACGACGCCATCGCAAAACTCGATCGGATGCTATTGTAGCAGGCAGCTAGCTCACCTCTGCATCTGATGGGCTTTGCACTTGAAGCAGCAGCGTTCGTCTGCTCCATTTCGAGGGAAAAACAGGCGCTGGCTCTCCCTGTCTGCGCCTCTCTCTGTCTCTCTCTCTCTCTCTCGCCTGCTTGGTGCTTGACTGCTTACTTCAGCTTCCTGGTTGTCTTATTTAAAGATCGCATTGGGAAGAAAACGAAAGGCAAAACGGCTTCAGCTTGTTGTTTCAGGCGCTATCTATCACGCTATGAGATATATATATATATATATATATATATATATATATATATATATATATATATATATATATATATATATATATATATATATATATATATATATATATATATATATATATATATATATATATATATCTTTCTTCTGAAAGCGAGTGGTGCTGAAAGGGGAACAGGTTTTATATATCGTCGTCGTTTTGGACGTTGCACACTCACATGCAACGAACACAATCATATGGACATCGATCGCCAGGGGCAAAGCCTCCGGGGGGGTTCGGTTCGCTTCATGGGAGTCGCACACAGCATAACAGCATATAGCTGGAAGTCAGAGAGCCCGTACTACCTACCTAACCCTTCACTTCGAGGAAGCGTGGAACGGAAAACATCTTCTAAACAACTCGGCAAAAAGAAAAAGGTCTACTTACTCTGGTTCTATAATAATTTAAAAAGAAAAAAGTCTACTTACTCAAGTTCTATAATAATTGATGTTTTGGATAAGGTTGAGATCAAACTTTTATAACTTTGACCATCAATAACTTTGAAAACATATATAGATTTGTCTTTCAAAGCACTGTAATAAAAATAAACATACATTTATTTATTATATATCTTATAATAGAAAATTAAGGTCAAAGATATATTTTGTAGACTGTGTTATTGTCCAAAACATTAATTAAAATAAAACTGAAGGGAGTATGTATTTGCATGATCTCTGTGGATTTAATTCTACCTATACATCCAAAGCCAGTTAGGGCTGTCAATGAGCCGAGCTCGAGCGAGCTTGTCTGCCCAAGCTCGAGCCGAATCTATTGCACCTTCGAGCTTTTAGACAAGCTCGGGTTTGAGCTCGAGCTTGACTACCGAGCTCGGCCATAAGTAGTATAATATATATTTTAATGATTATCTCTTGATAAATATAATTATTTTCTAGTTAATCACACTAATAAAAGAGTAGAAATGATTAAAATAAATATATTGTGCTAACACATGCTAATTTATTGTGAATAGATAATATATATATATATATATATATATATATATATATATATATATTCATTACTTTATTATATCAATAAGGCGAACAAGCAATATAAACTATATACAGTCAAGCTTGGTCAAGCTCGGTAGAAGCTCGAGCTCGGCTCGGTAAAACTCGCAAGCTTTTGCTTAGGCTCGGGTTCGGCTCGTTTGAAGTTCGAGCCGAGCTCGAATCGACCCTAGGATGAGTCAAGCTCGAGTTGCTCGCGAGCCTCGAGCTTATTTGACAGCCCTAAAGCCAATCCCCTAGCGGCCCTACCACTACGCTGCAGAATAGGAGCTTGTGTCGAACTTTGGATTTGTGACGCAACTGTGGTTGAAAGTATAAAAATATTACGGCCCACATAAGGGCCTAATAGCCGGGCACCCCCACCCAAAAAAATCTGCAGCGATATAGGGCCTCTTCAGCTGTCCGGGCTGCGGCGGCACGAACAGTACCGCACTCACAGGCTCATATGCGTGCATAAGTAGTTAACAGCATGTTACATTCACATAAGGCCGCCCCTAGGGGGGGTCAGGCCGTGCGGCCGCCCGAGGCCCCCAAAATTTAAGGGCCCCCAATACACATATAGTATATATATACTACATCTGTTTTTTAATAGATGGCGCCATTGACTTTTTCTCACATGTTTGACCGTTCGTCTTATTCAAAATTTTTATGCAAATGTATATGATATAAATCACATTTAAAGTACTATGAGTGATAAAACAACTCATAACAAAATAACTTATAATTACGTAAATTTTTTGAATAAGACGAATAGTCAAACATGTGAGAAAAAGTCAACGGCGTCATCTATTAAAAAACGGATGGAGTATATACTACGCATTGTATAATTTTAATCCATGAGCCATGGGCCTATATTAAATTAGACAGCTGAATAGCCCAATTTAATTTTAGTCCATCGCCAGGCATCTTTCAGCGAAGCCGAAGCGATATTCATCTAATTACCGCGCCGTCTCGATCAGATCACGCCACTCGTTGCTTCTGCGCTCGCGGTGACTTCTCGGTGTCTCGTAAATGGAAACGGCAAGTGGACACGGCAAATCGCGGCTCGCCAGTAGCCACGTGTCAATAAGGGCCTCCATATAAGTTTTTGCCCTGGGCCCCAAAACCCCAGGACCGGCCCTGCATACACACCGTGTTTAATCTGCAGCTAATTATATATGTTTAGCAAGTATGATTAACTAATCGTGAATAAGAAAAACAGCGCAGGTCTTTACCGTGACTGGGGTGTGCGCCGCCGCCGCCGCACCAGTCCACTGGAGCCGGCCGCCGCGACCCGCGAGCGTCGTTCGAGAAGGGGAAAAAAAGAGCGGCGTGTGGGTTTTACGAGAAGAGCCTGTTGGGCCGGGCTACGACGAATTTGACTATTGGAGGCCCACAATGTTTTGCTTCCACTGGGGCTTAAAGCCTTAAACTGACGCCTTCTCTACTGCAACAAGTCCAATTGTTCTCTCTCAAGTCTCCATTAGAACCTGCACGAAAAATCTTAAATCGATCATGGGTGCTAGGTTCTTAATAAAAGTCTCAAAATAATCGTTGATAATGTAGAGACCTACTACTTGGTTACTTGCAAACAATTTGGATCATACGTCTCAAAATTGGCTGTGAATTTTAGTGTGTTTTTGCTAATGAAATCCGTCCATACTTCGTACAGCTCAAATACACTTATCAACAAGGCTATTCCAAATTAGTACTCCATCTGTCCCAAAATATAACAACTTAAAATCGGATGAGATATTTTCTACTGTCTAGATTTGTAGTACTAAGAAATGTCTCATCCAGTCCTAGATTCTTATATTTTAGGACAAAGTGAGCACTTATGTTGTTGGTTGTGCTGTTATCGACGGGTATGTAGTCTACCACTGAAAGAATAATTAGTTATAAATGCGGACGCCCATGTCAAGTTTAAAACTTAACCCAGGTGGCGGGTTGGTTTCAGTACAAGAAAACTAGCCAGTTGAGCTACGCTCACTTCAGGAGCATGATCGAATTATTTTCATATATAGACGGTCTAGTAACATATATTCCCTCCGTCCCAAAATACTTGTCGTTTTGAGTTCTTGTTTGTAACGTTTGATTATTCATTTTATTTAAAAGATTATGGAATTATTTTTTCTAACTTTGTTTATTATTAAAAGTATTTTAAGTATGGTTTATCCTTTATATTTGCACTAATTTTTCAATTAAAACAAATGATCAAATGTTATAAGTAAAAAGTCAAAATAATATCTAATTTGAAACGGAGTAGTACATACGGAAAGAATCAACATTATTTGCCAAGGACACATACATCGTCGCTATCAACCGCGTTTTTCAAGCATGCAGAACAGACAAGACGTCGCTATCAACTGTTTTGGGTTAACAGCGAGGCGCCGATGTCAACACGTCGCGTTCAACTGTTTCCCCCACGATATCCACGAGATTGCGACGGGATAAGTTTGTACGATCGAGCAGCGAGAGGACGATGTCGCGATCATCACACGCCGTTGTCGATCTCCTTGGCGCCGTCCATCCAGATGATGCAGCGGAGGCTCTTCCCCTGCGTGAGCAGCTCGAACGCCCTGTTGATCTCCTCGAACCCCATCTCGTGCGTGATGAACTCCTCCAGCTCCAGCTCCTGCAGATGCAAGCATACACACACCGGTTAATTAATCAGACACAAAAGATATGTAGTATTTTCGTTTTAAAATATACTCCCGTTTTAGATTATAAATCGTTTTGACTTTATTCAAAATCAAACTACTTTAAATTTAATCAAATTTGTAGAAAAAAATATAACATTTTCAATTCAAAGCAAACGTATTATAAAAATATATTTAATTATTGATTTAATAAAACTAATATGGTGTTGTAAATATTACTATATTTATCTACAAGCTAAAGACTTAAAATAGTTTGATTTTGACCCGAGTCAAAAATGACTTATAATTTAAAATTAGGGAGTATATTTTAGCATGAAAGGAACGATAGGAACCAAACAAATTAATTAAAATCCCGTTAGGTCGATCGATGTGGATCACCTTGTCCAGGTACTTCTGAGCCAGCATCGGGATGTCGTTCTTGGGCTTGATGCCGCCGAAGAGCGACCCGATGACCGATCTTCCCCGGAGGATCTCGTGCGACGGGATGCCGATCGGCGCCTTGTTGCCGGAGACGCCGAGCAGGATCGTCTTCCCCCACCCCTGGAACAACGTGAAATTCCGATCAGCTCGCTGCTGCTCTTAGGGCCGGTTTAGGGAGCTTTAAATTCTGAGAAGCAGCTATTTGGTAGTCAGCTTCTGAGAATATGAAAAAGCTCTGAAACCCAGCTTCTCCAACTTCTAGCTTTTTAGTTCATTTTTCAGAATCTGTAACTATATATTCTCAGAAGCTGTGGACTGTTTGGGACAGCTTCTAGCAGAAGCAGCTTTTAAGAAAAACTGCAGCCGGTACAAGCTCTCTCAAATAGGGCCTTAGTCTCTAGTCCCTACTGCACAAGCAGAGCAAGTAGCTCGTACATTTCGAGTGCTTTGGAAGGCTTCCGCCATGACCGAAGTCGAGCCGATGCACTCGAAGCAGTAGTCGGCGCCGCCGCCCCCGGTCATCTCCTTGATGACCTCGCTCACGGTCTTCCCGCCGGTATCGTTCGGGTTGATGAAGTCGGTCATGCCCAGCCTCTTACCTGCAACGCAATGAGACGAGTTAGCCAGATAGGAGAATGATTCTAAACTCTCTTAGGGAATATTCGTTCATTATTTGTATATACCACATTCAATGATTATTAAAAAAATCAGCAAGATTAATGCACGATACATTACTTTGCAGACATGCACAATTTGCTCTTTTGTTATAATTCATAGAAGTGAATTTTAACTCACATATGTATGTAGTGATATATTACATATTAATAAATTATTTTTATAACTATTTGAATGTCATGCTAGAAAAAAATATCATCTCAAAAATTTAAAATCCTTTCCCGACGTACTTAACCACCCAAACCAAGGTACCGTTTCATTTGTGTGATTTAAATATTAAACAGTTCAAATTTTCGTATGAATTAGGCAACATAAATTCTTCGCATTCCAGACGGGACTGAATTCAAACACCGCTTCGAGCTTAATTATCACGAACATACCAACGGCGAATTTGTCCGGGTTCAGGTCCACCCCAATAATCCTCTTAGCCCCACGCATCCTCGCCCCTTGAGCAACCTGCAGCATGCAGTAGCCAGCACATAGTCGTACATTAGGTCATTAGCTCGATGAGACGTCGACATTGCATTAAAATTAGATCAGCACAGAGACGATCGATCTACTATGACCGTATTTAGTTCACTCCAACTACCGCCAACTTTTAACTTTTCATTACATCGTATTCCAACTTTTCATCATATCACATTACATCTAAAACGTTGCTACACACATAAACTTTTAACTTTTTAAAAAAAAATTTAATTTTTTTTAGGAACTAAAACACAGGCTATGCATCAGCTGCAGTTGGGCACCGGCAACTCTGGTCCAAACCAAACACGAACACTAACTTCTCAGTTTGGTGGTCTATATCAGAGTTAAGCACTGTCGTTAATTACCGCTAACCCAACGGCGCCCAGGCCGAACACGGCGACACTCGAGCCGGGCTCCACTGCTGCCACCTTCCATGCCGCACCAACACCTGCACGCACCAATCAAAGTCGCAGTCAGAAATCGATCCGATGACACACGACTGCGTGTACTGCAGTAGCGGCACAATGGGAGCCATGCATCCGCTACTGTAGCGGCAGAGACCACATGCCAAACAACTGCAGTTAAGGCTGAGTTCAAGTAGGAGCACAGATCTTGATCTGTCTCTTCTAGAGCTGGAGCACAGCCAAACAATTTTAGTTTCACCAAAAATAGGAGTGTAGTTGGGTGAAACGCTGTCAAAAATGAATTAGTGAGGTGGAGCTGGGTTTAGGTCCATCTCTCTAGTTCATTTTTTAAGAGAGCTCAACCCAGCTCCACTCCCATTTTAAGTGGAGCTGAAACTGTTTGGCTGAGCTTCAGCTCTAGCTCTAGAAGAGATGGAGATGGAGCTGGAGCTGTGCTAAACCGATCCTCACTCCAGACTCAACTCACGTAGCTAAAATTAGGAGTTGAAACTTTGCCAAACAGACCCTACGTATATTGGCTTGGCCTTATGCACAACGAAAACAAGTTGTTAGTGTATGATTAAATTGAGAATTAACTATTCTAAATTTGAAAATTATTTTTGTTTTTTAAAACTTCTGTAGAGAAAATATTTCATAAAACATATCATTTAGCAGTTTGGAAAGTCCTCTCGAAATGAGAAAGTTGTTGTTTTGAACCGATGAATAGAACTCAACTATAAAATACTTGAGGCAGAAACCACTTTAAAGTTTGTGTTTTTTTCTTCTTCTGTTTTTACCGGTGGAAATGCCACAACTGAGGAGGCATGCCATCGCCGGTGGGAATTCAACATCGAGCTTGACAATGTGGGTGATGTCAACGACGGTGTACTCGGCGAAGCTGGAGACGGAGAGGAAGTGGCGGATGGGCTCGCCGGTGGAGACGGAGGAGAAGCGCGTCGTGCGGTCGCGAGGCATGAGGCCGGCGACGTTGGACAGTTTGGAGCAGAGGTTGCTGCGGTCGGAGAGGCAGTCAGGGCACTCACTGCACTGCGCGGCGAACACCGGCACCACCATGTCACCCACCGCCACCTCCTGCACGTGCTCCCCCACGCTCTCCACCACACTGGAGAAAATAAATGTATGATAAAATTATGGCACACGGTTGAGCTACAGCTAACAATTAACAAGTATTAGAAAAAAAAACACGAATAACGGACGGTTTTTTATATAGAAAATATCTCTATTTGTAATTATTTGAAAGTCAAAGGTAGTAAATAGAGTATGATGAAAAAATAATATAAAATCAGCTTATATAAGTTTCAAAACTCAAGTTGTATTTGATTGTGAACGATAAACCAACTGACAAATAATAAGAGATAAAATATGTTTAACTTGTTCATAAGGTGTTTCTTAGGTATTATTGTTTTTATTTATATGTATCTCTTCAATAAGACAATAGCATTACGACTTACACATATACACTCCTATCTTAAAAAAAAACCTTCAAAAACAAGAGAGAAACTTGCTAGAAGGAAAGAGATAAGGAATAAACCGGTAAAATAACCCATAAAGTAATTTTCTCTAAATCATATAGTTGGGATGAGTAACTTTATGTGTAACACATTGCGGATAAATGGACTCAGACAGCGATTGAGATCTGCACCACAACTCATCCCAACTCTTAAAACTCCTCAATAGGTGATTCCAGAAGTCTGATCATAGCTAGTACGAGCCTAAATCAAACTCTCTTTTTTTACGGTTTTCAAAAAAAAACTTTTTTATATCAATTTGTGGATACTCCGTAGTCAGACGATTTCTCCATCAAGCGTTGCTGATTAGTAGTTACTTTCTCCATTCCAAACTGATCTACATATAATTTTTTTAGATTATTTTTAAATGATCTACATATTTGTGTTCATTTATTACGTCTATTCGTTATTTATGTATTGGAGTAAATGGACATTGATACATGCATCCATGCACACAAGTATTTATAACCCACATATAATATCTTGATTTGCTATTGGCTAGAAAATAGTGGGAATCGTGCATGCATTGAGTTTGATGCTAGAGTAAATATAGTATGAGAGAGTTATTAGCTTTTCTTGGTCTTGGTGTACCTATGAAATATGTAAATCAATTTGGAATGGATGTAGTATACTCCCTCCGTACTCGTAAAGAAAGTCGTTTAGAATAGCGACACGGTCTCCAAAACACAACTTTGACTTCTTGTTTCTATAAAAATATTTATTAAAAAGTGATATATGTATATTTTTATGAAAGTATTTTTAAGACAAATCTATTCATATAATTTTTATATTTTCAAACTCAACATCTTGAGAGTTATTCATGATTTAGGGCCTGTTCACTTTGAGGCTAAAATGGCATAGTTGCCAAAATTTTATCAACTTACCAAAATTTTGGCAAGATTTCTTATATAGTTACCAAAATTTGGCAGCAAACTAAATGTAGCCACTTTTTTGGCAACTTTACTAAAATTTGGTAAGGTTGAAAATGGCATCAAAGTGAACAAGCCCTTATATTCCCAAGATTTGACTTAAATATTGTACTAAACGACTTTTTTTACGAGTACGAAGTGAGTATATAATTGTGATACTCCTATCTAATATCTACGCTCACCTAGCCACCTCAACATGCAGCTGTGTCCGTTAATTGATTGCTGCATTGATAGGATGTTAGAGGATCAAACTTAGTGGTTTGTCACCGCTAAGGGCACCCGCAATGATTATCTATAGGCTCTCTACAAGAGATCCATATCAGCATATTTTTTTACTTAGAAGAGATTAAATGAAGAGAGAGAACAAAGCTATCGACTAACCTGGAGATAGTCTATAGAGAAAAACGAGGCAATGCATTAAAGAGCTATAGATACCCATGTAGACGTATTATTAAAGTGGTTTACTATTAATCTATTTTCGGACGGCGGTCTGGGCATCGACATCCACATATTTTATCTCAGCTTTACGCGCAGGAGCCGGAAATCGTCAATCACCCGTTGCTGGATTGTCTTTTCGTTGTTCGGGGCTTAGTTTTTCGCCTCACTGTAAAATCCTCTGTGATCGCTACGACAAGTCATCGTTATGTTTAATGCTTTTCTAATATATTGACCTGCAAAACTTTTACGCCTCGGAAAAAAATTATACTGTCTTTCCTGGTCAGGAAGGACGTACTCCTAAATTAAATTACTATAGAGACCTGACTACGATTAGGTAAAGGCTAATTAGATGATTAGTTCACCCAAAACTTGGCAGGCAAAAGATAGAGAATAAAATGCTTAGTACGGTCACCATTTTTCTAAGCCACCTTATCTACGCCAATGCGACGACTATCCCTAATGTCAGCTGGAATATCTCATAAGGACACGCCAGGTAGAGGTTGTTGACAATGATTATTGCAACACAAGCTTTGGATGCAACCTTCCCCTACGTCCATGGATTAATTCACGATTCATATCTTCTTTTGAATAGTTTATTCCTGAAATTTTTCACGGTCCTACCATGTTCAAAAACAATGTCATTCCTTAGCTGTTGATGCTGTCTGTTCATTACCACGCTACTGATCTGAGGCTCAAAGTCATCTTAACACCGACGCAGGATCAAACTCATCAGGAAGAGCACAAAACAGTACAAAAGGCGAATAATACTAGTACATACGTGCAGTGGATCGGATCAGAGAGTATGTTCAGAATCAGAAGCGTGGAATGTCTCTATGTTTATAAGAGCTATATAGTTTAATTTGTTTGATTACGTACCCGACTGCTTCATGGCCAAAGATAGACGGATGATTGCCTTCCTACAAATGAGAAGAGAGCTATGAGCCTATGAGTATAACCTCATCATAGAGAAGCAAAATAGTTCTTGGTTGCTCTCAATTCTAGACGGATCACATCTGAATTTAATTACGCAATAACCTGAATTTAAGGGAGAAAGAACTGAAGAATTCATGGTTACCATACGCCAGAAGGTGATGTCCGTGTGGCAGATGGATGTGCAGAGGATCTTGATCCGGACCTCGTGCGCCCGCGGCGGCGCCACCTCCACCTCCTCCATCTCCAGCGGCTGCCCGGCTACCCTGCTCACCGCCGCTGCACGCCGCCATCGACGGCACAGAACGTCTCGTCAGAGAATCAGCCAACGACGCCATTGCAAAACTCGATCTCAGATGCTAGCTCACCTCTGCACCTGATGGACTTTGCAGCAGCAGTGTTCATCTGCTCCATTTCCAGGAAGCTAGCCTCTCCCCTCTATCCTTGTTGGTGTTTGGCTGCTACTCCAACTTCGTGGTTGTCTTATTTAAAGATCGCGTTGGAAGCTAGAAAACGAAAGGCAGGCAGCTTGAGCTGTATATCACGCTATGATATACTCGTATATCTTCTGAAAGCGAGTGGTCGTGAAAGGGGAGCAGGTTTTATCGTCGTCGTTTTTTGGACTTTGTTGTGTGTTGGGTACGTACGGTGATCGGCTACGTGCCTCCCTGTTCGTCACCGCTCATGTACATATGCACTCATGTGACTCATCGTGTTCACGCATTACATCATCCAAACGCATGGCCCGTCTGGTACTACAGAAATTAACTGGGCTGGAGGCTAGCCATCAGGGAGTGGAATCCAAGAAATGTTTCCTTCAGATTTTGTGAACAAGATCATTTGGTAATGTTGATGTTGAGGGAAGGTTGTGACTTGTGAGGGTGGCCAAGTCGGAGTTGCGGCGTCAGCCAATTAGGCCATTCCCAACTCAATGACTATGATAGCGTCTATATCATTAAATAAGCTGTCACCTAAAATAAAAAATGATGTGGCAAGTGAATAAATGAGGAAAGAGAAGGAGACCATGTCTTACATGAGACATGGTTTCTACACAATATCCAAGACATCATATGAGATAAGTAGCATTAAATTTAAGTATAGAATATTGATATTTGTATTGGAATAGTAGTGTCTAGTACTAATTTTTTAATGATGTAGAGTTTATAGAAACTATGTGTATATTTTGGGGAATGGCCTTAGACAAAGCTTAGCAGCGATAAGGCATGATGTGTCGACTGATCGTCACCTGTAGCAGTCTTGAGGTATCTTCTCTTGTAGTGTTGTTTTTATCATAGTAGGAGTAGTAGCGTGCCTTTCTTCTGGTGTTCAGGTGTTGGCGTCTTCAGGCCGACCGTCCATCAGTCGTTGTCACCTTGTCTTGTCTTTTGTCTTCCCCTTGAGGTTCACTCTATCTGTTCTCTCCTTGAAATGATTGGATGTGTCTTTCTAAACAAATCATCATAAGTTGAGTACATGAGTTACAATTAGGCCCATTAAGCTTGGTGAAAAATTTTCACCGTAGGAATAAGTTCACGGGAGGTCCCTTAACTTAACAGTGAGATTTTTTGAGGTCCGTTAACCACAAACCAGAAATGTGTACCCCTAAACTCACACAAACTGTGCACACAAGGTTCTATAGCAGTATAGATGGGCGGTTTCGCTAACGTGGCATCCTAGTCAGCAAAACAAAAAATTAAAAAACTGCGGGACCCACATGTAAGTGAGAAAAAAAGGGACCCACATCTCCTCATTCTTCTCTTTTCTTCGTTCTTCTCTCATGGTCCCGACGAAATGAGGCATGCCGCCGCCATCTCCCGCGGTCGCGGCGGTGGACGGCAGGAGCATGCGCGCGGGCGATGACGTGGGCACAGGTACGGCCACCGCCGCGGCAGCGGACTGGAGCAAGCGGGCGATGACCTTGGAGTCACGCGGAGAACAGCGGAGAAGGCGAGTGAGGCGGGCTGCGACCTTGCTCCCGTTCGCGTGAGGCGTCGGCTTCACCTTCATCCTCCGCACGATTTCCCCGACGAGCTAGCGGAAGAACCGGTCGGCGGGCGGGCGGCGTCGAGGCTAAGCGTCAAGCATGGCTCCGATGGAGCGGCGCGTCTCGGTGGGCGGGTGGAGCAGGAGGGGCGGAGCGGCGGCTGGCAAAGGAGGAGCCAATCGGCCACACCGCAGTCATGCTCTTCCACGCGCCCGCCGCTGTCCATCGTCGCTTCGCCCGCCGCCCCCATCACCGCTCTGCCGGCATCCCGGCGCCGCTCTGCCCGCCGTGCTCGCCCACCGCCGCTCCGCTGCCGCACAGGCCTCTGTCGCTCCCGAGGGCGGAGGCAGCTGGATCCGTGCGCCGGCGAAGGCAGTCGCCCACGAGCTCGTCCACCGCGAGGGTCCATAGAGGCGCCGTTCTTCATTGCCATTGGCATCGTCCATCATCGCCACCATGGGGGCCCGTGGTGGCGTCGTCCTTCATCGTCGCCATCATCGTCGATTCCATGGGCCACCGCCAGAAAGCGGAGTCATCCACCGCGGGGCATTCGCCGCCGCCTTCGGCTCTGCCGCAACCGCGACGGCCCAACCACGAGCCAGTGTTCGCCGGGGGCTCCCCATTTGGCAGCGGCGGCGGCGCTGCTCTCCGAAACTGCCACCACACCGGTCGAGTCCGCCGCCGCCGCCCGCATCTGCCCGCCGCCGGCCTCCCTTAGTGAAGATGAGAAGAGAGAGGAGAAGGAGAAAGAAAATATAATGTGCAGCTGACATGTGGGCCCCACATATTCCTTTTCATTTTTTTGCTGACTAGGATGCCACGAAACCACCCATCTATACTACCATAGGACCTTGTGTGCACGGTTTGTGTGAGTTTATGGATACATATTTCTGGTTTGTGGTTAAGGGACCTAAAAAAATTTCGCTATTAGTTGAGGGACCTCTGGTGAACTTATTCCTTTCACCGTATAGGTCCCATGGCCCATGTGTTCATCTTACATGGGCTAGGCTTTATACTTTCCTGTCCAATGTGAGGCGGCATTTTAATTCAGAGCAAGTCCACTTTACGTTCCTCATATTCGTATCGAGTTTAAACAATATATCGAGTTTAAACAGTATCGTTAAATCTCAATACCGAAATTCTTAATACCACAAAGATGCAAAACTGGATAAATTAGATACACGGCAGTATGGATGATTGGTTTCGTTGACATGATATCGTAATTAGTAAAAAAAAGTTTTTAAAAAATACGAAGCCTACATTGTAAGTGATCATCTTACCTTCTTTCTTTACTTCCTCTCTCCTCTCTTCAATCCCTCGTCTCATCCATGGTACGAACTACAGGAACCAAGATCAATCTGCACATACACCAACCCGCTAATTGCCAGCACGCAACGTAGAAAAGCATTGAGCAATCAACGAGATAATTACTGCACCGAACACATAGATTGAATGCATCAGACGAACCGAAACCACCAAGAGACACGTAACAAAACGGATAGGCCTCCTGTACACGATCGAATCGGGAGAAGAAATCACCTGGGACGCGGCCGTCGACAGCAGACTGAACTCGGGGAGACGGCACCAAAGACATGATCGATTCAAGAGACGGGACAAACCTGGGGACGCGACCGTCGTCCCTCGGCGCCGGCAGCAGATCAAACACGAGGAGAATGGACAGCGCCGTGGAACGCCTTGGGCCCTCCGAACTCGGGAGCATGGTTCACAATTCCGACGAAAACCGATCAAATTTCACAAAATTTCGTCAAAGCCGACCGGTTTACGCAAGCTTATCGATAAACTCAGAGAATTTGTATTCAATTTCTGGTTTATGAAATTTGTTCGGAATCTATCGACTTTTCACCGGATTCCGTAAAAACAGTTATTCCATTAGAGCCTGAAACGAAAGGTCATATCGGAATCGTAAACCCTCCTCGGGAGGCGGCATGGGGTAGGAGAGATGGCGTGCACGCGGGTGGCTGCCAGCACACGGGGATGTGCCTGCGTCCAACACGGTGGAGCACATGCCGACGCAGCAGAGGAGTGATCGCCGTGGCTAGGCCGGATTGAGATCCCCACGATGACGATCTCCTCTTTCCTTTGGATAAGAGAGGAATAAGGTGAAGTGATCACTTAGATATGGGTTCCATATATATTTTTTTTTAAGTTTCTCTTTACCGGCTAGGATACTACGTCAGCAAATCAATCATCCATAATATAATGGGATCTAATTTAGGCCGATTTTGCAAGTTAGGGTGCCAAGATTTTCGGTATTGGAATTCAGATATGCAATTTAAAATTTATGAACTCGACACAAAGTTGAGGGATGTAAGTAATGGACTTATCCCTTTCAGTTCCACTCCATTGTTGGGCCGTTCACGGGTTCTGTTTTGAAGTCGAAGTCCATATTTGCGATTGAACCTGGGCTGGATGGCGCCGTGACTTGGGCCATACGGGACTATGTTATGGAAGAAGCACACGTAGCATAGAATTGAGCACCGCAGTGACACAGACCTAGTACATGCTTTTGTAACACTCTTACAATAGACAAAATTCAGAAATAAATCATTAAACCTAAAAAGGTTGTATGAATCATACACATGCCTATGCAAGTACCCGTACCAAAATTTCAGCGCAAACATTTCTACTCACTCCAGGTTGATAATACTTATCATTTTAGATAAGGGCACGGTTTTCAAGAAATAACTTTGACCATTATTTCTTATTATAATATATATAAAAATGTTAACGATATATGATTTTATTGAAGTACTTAGTATTTTTGAAGACTAATCTGTGTATATAATCACCATATTTTAAAAAGACAAATATTTTAGAAATTATTCACAACGAAAGATTTTAATGTTTTATCTTACCCTTGTTTAAAAGGATAAGTATTATCAGATTAGAGAGAGTAGTTACGAATCTATAAACTTATCCCGGAATAAAAATGTCCCCAATATCATCATATCCGGATATCCCCTGTATTAGACCACGGTCTATCATCATTCATTTTCCGAAGAAAAAATATCCAACGTTCCGACCCACCACCACCACCAAGCATGCACCGGCCAATCGTACGTACCCGGTCCGCCGTCCTCCGCCACTTTCCTCCGCCGCCCGCCTTTCCCATCCCCACCAAAAACACGGTTTCCCCTTTTCCCCTTCCGCTGCCGACGTCCGTAGAAACAAACGGCAGCTAACCACTGCACTATTCCTCTCATCACCTCGTTTCGTTGGTTTGGAAAGACACACTGCGCTGCACTGCACTGCGAGGCGCCGCGACCGCGACCGCGACTGCGACCCCGAACTTTCTTTTCGTTATCCCGCGCGCGGCGCGCTGCCGGTAGACTAGACCGGTGGTTGGTTGGTTGGCTGGCCGCTCGATCGATCGGGCGTGCGTGCGTCAAATGCAAACGCGAGATTGCGTTGCGGAGCCCTGCGCGGGACGGCCGGGACGTCGGTTCGCGAGTCGCTTTCTCTCATCTCTTTTCGCGGCGCGTTCGCCTAGCGATCGACCTGAGCTAGCCGCGCGCGCATGCACGGTCTCTGCCACCGGCCGTCGTCCTTGCCTTCTTGGTTTCGAATACAGGATAAGGATAGGCATGCGTGCCATGCGGGGTAAAACTTAAAATGCGAGCCGTACTAGGTGAGAAAAGTTCGGTGTCACACATACGCTTGGCACGCATGCAGTACCGGTCCGTCCGGGATATTTTGGAACACGTCACACACGGTCATGGTTGGCGATGCTGACACACGGTCATCGGTCGGTTCAGGTTCATGTGTTGCCGGGAGGACGTATGTATGCGTCCCTTTCGTCCCCAGTTAATTTCCACGTTATTTTTCACGTACGCTGGCCGGCCGGTTCAAACTTTTACTGGAGTACGTTGCGAATTGCCGCGTTGACGCAGCGTATGCGTAAGTGTATGTAGCTGGCGCTCGACGGGTCGGACGGTGCCACTGCCATGCAAGGCAAATCCGTCGCTGTTTTTCTCATTTTTTTACTGTCATCAACCCAAGCCATGTACAGCCGGACGCTCTCACGGCAAGGCAACACGTACGTACGCACGACGCCACGGCGTCGAGAGGGGGGGAAACTCGTGGATTCTCCACCGGTGACGCCGACCTTTGCTGCTCGCGCAAACGCACGATGGATCGATCGAAACACGACTGGTTCAACGAGACCATCACGTCACCGATCACTACCAGCAGCAACGGCCGGTTTGCCCTTTGCAGACGGAGAAATTTAAAGACCATGTGGCGATTGAGAGCGAGACAAATCTACGGCAGTTTCTCGCCTCCTCACCCCGTCCCTGTCTCTGCGTATAATATCGTACTAGATAATTAAAGAGACAATTTTACGCCATTTTTTTTCGTTAGTGTCCTCTCTCTATCTATGCCTTTGTCTCTGCGTAGATAATTAAAGAGGGAAATGAGAAAAATATAGAAAGGACGTGCACACAGAGGAGGCCTTTTGTTTGATGCTACCTGAACGTGATGAGAACGTCCGTGGGCCTCTGGCTTAACGTATGATAGCCGGTGCAGCAAGCGAAACGAAGGGCTGGTTTGATTTGAGGTCTAAATTAGTGTTATTAACATTTGACATTTTCAATAGTGTTTAGTGTCTATTTGATTTGAAGCCAAATTTTGACATGCCTAAAAAAAAAGACCATTTTAATAGTGAACTTAGGCTATTTTGACTTCAATCCAAACACAATTTTGTTTTACCAAAATTAGTCATGATAAACTTACCAGAATTTAGCATTAATAAAATTTAGTAATGCCTATTTAGGGCCCCTTTGAATCGCATGGTAGAAAAAACGGAGGAATAGGAAAAACACAGGATTCTGACAGGAATTGAAGTGTAAAACAGAGGATTGCAAAACACAGGAAAAACACAGAAATGGTCGTTTGATTGGTGCACAGGAAAAACGCAGGAATCGGATGAGAGAGATAGACTCAAAGAAAATTTTCCAAGAGGTTGGAGCTCTTGCTAAATTTTCTCTAAAATCCACATGCAATGTGCCATTCCATAGGAATTTCATAGGATTTGGAAAGCTTCGATCCTTTGAATCAAAAGGCCAAATAGGAAAATTTCCTATAAGATTTAAATCCTATAAAATGCCTACATAAATCCTTTAATTCAAAGGGGCCCTAGACCACCAACCAAACCAAAAGGAAGTAACGAACACGAGCAAAGGAACAAAACGGTCGTGGCCGTGGGGGACGGAGATATGGCGTCGACTTGGGACGGAGAAAAATCTCAATGCAATGTTGTCGTTTATCTGGTGGACTGCAGCTGATCTGCCCAATTGGACGAGACACCGGGGTATGGCTATCAAAATCTCCACTGCCAGTGAAGATACGAGCAACGAGAGAGTACTTGTGACGGCTATCAAATTCTCTATTGTGGAGAAGCGTACATTTATTTTTCCATTTTTTTCTCCTTTTGTCTTGAAACTTGTGCAAATTTAGCTTAATTGAGAGAGGCCACGTAGTGATCCGGGAGAAGTGTGGCGCTGTGAGCTCGGGTTGCCGTGGCGGGGCGGTAGAGCGCCGCATGCGCTGCGGCGGACAACTACCGGCACACGTGGAGGGCCACCCGCCTCCTCTCCTCGAGAGTCTCCTCCACTCTGCCACTTGACGTGAGCCCAGCGGCGCCGCGGTCAAGTTGGTCAAGTTGTGGCGCCCTATCGACCAACAGCTTTGTTTGCGTGGCTTCTCTTCGTCTGATAATTGCCACGGCGGATAGACATTTTTGTTCACCTTAAATATTGATGAATCTGGTCATAGGGTGGAGGGCGATTAGTAACAGTGATAGTCTAGCCTCCAGTTTTTAATATAGAGTTAATTGAATCCATATCGTTGGTGCCATATTATAAAACTGCTACGACTGTTCGCGATATCGATTTGAGTGCCAGTAGAATTTTATAAAATTGGATCATGCCATCGTCGTGTCTGTTACGCTCTCTTTCTTCCTTCTCTTCTTTTCTTCTTCCCTATCGGTCGGTCGCTCTTCTCCTTTCCTGAGCATGAATGTGTGGGGACAGTGATAGGAAAAGTTAGCATTGGCGGATGGCAAGCCATAACTGTCCACGGACGGTGAGATGTCGAGGCGATACCGGTGATGACTAGTGGGCATGGGTGTGTATGGTAAGAGGAAAAGACGGTGACAATGGGTGGTGAGCCATGGTTCTCCTCATGCGGCGAGAGAGCGAGAGGCGACGCTGACAATGGCGTGACATGGCTATGCGTGGGCAACGGCGAGAGGGTGAGGAGGCCATTGCATCTCCTTCCCTATCATCGACGAACTTTTTCGACTAATCCAATTCCTCCTCATCGATGATGCCCATGAAATCGACAAGGAGCAGCTTGGGCTCACCGTGCAGGATGGGGGAGTCTGCTCGGAAGATTGGACTCGCCAATGGCTTTATGCCCACGAGGCCGCCGATTCATTCCTTAACCAGATCCGATAAATGAGACCGCGGTGGTCGTCGCCGACAGAGAAAAGCGGTGGGAGGCTCGTCATGCCTGCCGAACGAGGGGAGGATGGAAGTGAAGATGGAAAATGTGACGGCAATAGCATAGGTCTAATTTTATCAAATTTTAGTGGCACTCAACTAATATCGCAAATTATAGTGTCATTTTTCTAATATGACAAATTCTCAATTTATGGATATAATTAACCCAAAGAAACCCTTTAATATATGTCGCATTTTAATTTTCTCTCAAATTTTAACCAACAACTATTCGATTAGCTAGTTAAACTAAATTAAAAGGAATACTGAGTACTAAATTTCTTATCGAAAGTACCTTAAACATATCTAATATGTTTATCGATTTACTTAAATATATTTAGTGAAGACTAATAATCAAATGAATTAAAAAAAATTAAATGCACTAATATTTTTTAAAAAATTGAGGTCCGAGTAGTAGCAAACTGGTTCGGTTGAGCTCAATATTGCAAAATGCTCCGGCAGGAGGACCTGGGTACTACAATCAAATCATTGATGCTCGGATGGTACTGCATTATTATGAATGGCCATAATATGCAGTATGTCCGTGATTGATTAGGGGTACATAACAGCATTGAAAATGTAGACCTGCATGGAATATTTCAAGCCCAAAAATCAACGGGCAGACGGTTCTAGAGTGACCAATCTTTTTTTTAAAGAAAAACAAAAATAAATAACCGTACATTCCTGAAATTAAAAAAAAAACTGTCAGTTCAGGTGTTCGTGGCTACAAATACAGTATCGTTAGCGTTAGCTATGAAGAATCGGTCAGAAAAAAGGGTTTGCTCAAGATAATGATAATAATTTAGCACTACCCTGGCTGGCTAAGCAACTAAACTAACTAATACTCGTATTTATTTTCAGTCATGTCATTAGCCCACGAAGAAATGGTTGCTTCCGTGCAAGCAGCAAACCAGAGCAAGAAACGCTTTGCACCAGAGAGATTAAAAAACTATCAGTATCACATTATTTTACTGACATTTGCTTTCCACTTCAAGACATCTGCTAATTGTATATTCGATGGTTTGGTGCCTGACAGTTAGAGTATCCTAATAATAAGCCATGGCTGGGTGATGCCACGAACCACTCTGTTCTAGATGCGACTACCCCATCTACTGGGCAACGCAACAAAGAGGAAAACCTTAACAAATTTTAATCCAGAAGTTTCGGTTCCTAGCTGAATTTTTAGAGCATGTACAATAGCAGATTATAAGCCAGTTATAAACACATTTCGAGAAAATAAAAAAGAAAAGAGATGGACAGCGGACTACAGATTTATAGCCAGCTGTAGCACGGACTTTAAGATACATGTGTATATGACGGATGAGACCAGATATTAATTATGTAGTATATGTTTATATGTAACTAGTGTATGAATTGGCTATTAAATTGATTATAGATGATTTGAAGCCCGCAGTTAGCTGTAATACTAAACTTGCTCTTAATGGAATGTTCCATCCCAAGGTTATCATTCTGTTTGGTTAGCATTAGAGCAGGTACAATAGCAGACTATTAACCAGCTATAAACATATTTTAATGAAATAAAAGATAAGAAAGAAGAGCAACGGGCTATAAATCTGCAACCGGTTGCAGCACGGACTCCAAGATGCAATGTGTGTATAATAGATAGGACTTTATACTAATAGTATAGTAAACAATTATTGTATAAATTAGCTATTAGATTAGCTATAGATAAATTGGAGTTAGTAGTGGGCTATACTATTAAACTTGCTCTTAGCATGCGGTTAGAGTGACAGCAACATCGGTTCATCGATCAAGAGTAGATTATGAGTGGATTATAAGTTGTAATAGCTTACTAGTGAAAAATATTTTACGAGTAAAATTTTTATATATACACATCCATAAATTTTTATAATTTTTAAAATAAATGCATTAACGATACCTAAAATCCACTTAAAATTAAGTTTTAAAATTTAAACTTTGACGTCGATTAATTTGTTATACGTCAATCAATAAGACCCTTTAGCTATTGCACCTACCGTATTTTTCCTGGATATAAAGTAAGATCCTGGGATCAAAGAAAGCTTCGCAATCACATGTTGAGAAAAGGAGTGGGCTTTCAGAAGCAGGAGCAGAAAATGATGTATGATAGACTAGTTCGGTACTGCAGTTAGGTGCCCATAAAGAAGATCTTCCGGTGATTGCATTGGGAATGTTCGGTTGCATTTGGAGCTAGTATTTGGCTATAGTATTATACTAGTATTGAACTTGCTTTAACAGATTTCTTCAGCTTAATAATTTACTGTTTTAATTTGTTCTACATTTTGAGCAGCTTTGATGGTTTCTTTGTGTAGTTTTTTCAAGTATAAACCAACTCGATCAAAGTTAGGAACAGTACAGATAGAAGGCAACAATGTCATATCAGAGGAGAGAATCGTTCCTGTGTTACGTGGAGTATAAACAATCTGCAATACTCTGGTCATTGCTACATCTGACAAAAGTCGTTGTGTTACCACTTACCACCATGTCGTTCAAGCAGAGCTGGAGAATCTTTTCCTCAATTTTCTGTTCGGTTTTCAGTTCCACCTTGCCTCTTTTGGTCATGGTAGCGCCACGTGGACATACCAAATCCACCATTTTAATCCAGAAGATATATAAAATGTGATTTTCTTAAGAGGAGGTTTGGTGAAAGATACCAGAAGATTTTCATGGCTTCAAAGCTGCATGCAAGTGAGAGAAGTTGGCATAGAGAGAAAGGTGCCCTCCGATGCGACCGATTTTTGTTCAGATCGACAGCAACATCAACCACTTTTTGTTCAGTTAAATCCATTCTTCTGGTCGTCTGTTTTTCTTGCAGACAACTTTGGCATCTTTGAAATGCTGAAGGGCTCGATGGATTGGCATATCTTTGACGGATCATGAACTCGATGACGGAAATGGCAGATTCTACCGGCGTATGTTCGCGGAATAGGACGAGATGTCGGCTGTTGATTTACGCGCGCGTGTGAAGTTGTTTTCTGCAGTTCAATGCCCGTTTGATCATTTCCCATTGGTCGAGAGACTAGTGCCGTGTTTAGTTGTGTTTAGCTGTAAAAATTTTGAAGTATACGAACATATATTTGAAGTATTAACCGTAGACTAATAACAAACAAATTACATATTTCGTCTATAAAATGCAAGATAAATCTATCAAGCTTAATTAATACATCATTAGCAAATGTTTAATGTAGTACCACATTGTCAAATCATGACGTAATTAGGCTCAAAAGATTCGTCCCGCAATTTATATGTAAACTGTACAATTGTTTTTTTCCGTTCACATTTAATGCTTCATGCATGTGTCCAAACATTTGATGTGACGGAATTTTTAGAAGTTTGAAGGGAACTAAATACATACAGCCCAGGAGAAAATACTGCAGTGGTGTTGGGTGATTAGGTCAAATGCTTCGGCAGTTCTGAAATACTAAGGAATTATAGACAAGACATTTTGCAAAAGAAAAAGCATTAAAAATAACTAAAGAAATGGATCACGAGGAATTTTAGAAATCGCCAATATATCACGGTTTTTACCAACTTGTAAAATGTATTGGGATCTAGTAGTATGAGAGACATAAGAAACAAGGCAAAACTAGAACCAAGCCACTTGGTAATGCTAATGTTCGTCTCTATCTCTCTACTCCCTCCGTAAAAAAAAACTCAATCCTAGATTTGAACACGTGTGTTCAGATTCAAACCCAGAATTAGGTTTTTTTGACAGAGGGAGTAGAATTTAACTTGAAATGAAAGTTATAGGATTTTTTGAAGAGACAAATGTGTCTATTAATATAACATACTCCCTCTATAAAAAAACTTAAAATCTTATTCTAGGTTAAACTTTTCTTTTTTGGGATTAAGAGAGTATTGACGTACCTAGCTTATAATATTGGTGATTCATATGCTGGCCCTATTCGAAGGCACTTGCTGCCTTAGCCTCAGCGACAGTTTAAACCAGTCAAAACAGTTGTAGCCACAACCGTTGTGGTAGCTAGTCTAGCCAAACGTAACCACTGTCATGATAGGAATACTTGTTCAGTACATTTAAAAATTTAAATAGAGTAACAGAATTGTATTTGACTTTTATCGGGGCCGATTATAGTTAACTACTAGCACATAAGTAATCAATTGTTTTGGTAACTTGGTAGGAGTAGGATCTGGTATAGCTGTTTGGATTGATGATAATTTTCATTGGTGTAAGTACAAGTAGCACTAAGTGATTACTTCATAATTAGAGATATCTACCCCCTCTATTGAAAAAAAAAGAAAACCAATTCTTACTATGAATCTTGATATTTGCGTGTTCTGATTTATCTTTTTTTAGACGGAGTAGTATATGGGGAGCAGTAATAGGATGTAAGTGCATGCTTACTCTCTCTATCTTTAAAAAAAATAATATTATGTCTGAATATGCAATGCATCTAAATTTATTTTTCTAAATAAGGTTTTTATGGCCAAATTTACCAGCGAGGCGACCACTTCAGAGTGAGAGCGAGCCCACCAGTCCACCACGACGGTTGGTACGCCTACGTCTCTCTCTCTCTCTCTCTCCCTCCTCCCCACTTCCCTCGACTACTCCACCTCCTTCGCCTCCGCCCCCATCATCAAAAGCCCCCCTCTCCTCTCCCCTCCTCCTCCCCTTCCACACCGCACCACTCCACGCCTTCCTCCTCTTCTCTCGCAGTCCACTCGCTGGTCTCTCCAATTCTTGGCTTCTTTGCTCTGCTGGATTAGCAGCAGCTACTCTGCTTCTTGCTCTGCCCTTGTGTTTGGGCTTTCAGGGCGGTGTGCTGAGGCCGAGCGGTTTGGGCGGTCTCAAGAATCGCTTGTGCGTGCGGGGGAGTTGTCGTGGGAGGTGGGGATGGAGAGGTACGAGGTGATCAAGGACATAGGGTCGGGGAACTTCGGCGTGGCCAAGCTTGTCCGGGATGTGCGGACCAAGGAGCTGTTTGCCGTCAAGTTCATCGAGAGGGGGCAGAAGGTGAGGCAGAGATCGCGTTGGTTTACCCTCTCCCCCCCTTTATCTCTGTTGCTGTGTGAGTATCTTGTTTGCTTGCATAAACCCAGTTCTTGCAGGCGGGTTCTGATCAGATTCTTGATTTGTGGAAATTTTTGGATTTTTAGTTTAGGGTGCTTGTGCACGGAAAGGGTTTATCCTAATATTTTGGAGGAAATTTCCTTAAAATTGTTGCTGTTGATTTTATTGATTTGACTAATTGCTACTTGATACTGTGTATCTGGTTGACTGGTTCTGCCCCCATACAGTCTGATCGATCGCTTGGACCATCCATTGTGCTACCGTTCCTTTGATCTGCAATACTCCATAAAAAATCGGACTTTTTTTCTATATATTTTTGAGAACCTCCTTAATTCACTCCTTAATATGTGATTTCTTGGCCTTATATCACACTAGACTGTTCAATGCGGGTGACTCTCATCTTATCGCTGTTTCCGATTACAACAAAGAACTGAATTTTGCACCAGGGTGCTCTTGATCTGGCTCTATTGTTAGATGTTTATAAGTAAACTTTGATCTACTAAAGCTTCTGTCCCTCATTTGACATCTGGGTTATGGGCCAATTCAATAAAACACATGTTGTGGCCATGTGAATGCTTTGCTCTGTCCAATTTACAAGGTCACCTTTTGGGTCCTGTTAAAGTTCATTGAAAGCTCCATTTCTTGTTGATTCGTTTAAGGCGTAGTAGTAGTTAAATGAGGTACTTTAATTCGATTTCTACTTCGTATGGACACAACTAACATCGTTAATCAGTGCCACCATTATGTTATTATGTTAGGACTTGGGTTCATCGATCTGGGTTTATGTTATGTTACTACTCTTGTGTTCTAGAACACCTCAATTTTCCCAGCGTATTATTTTGGACCTAACCATTTTCTGTTCCCACCTCTCGCCTCTTTAATGTCTTCACTGTTAACATTTTACCGTTCTTTTCAAACTAGGTTTCTTCAACCTTTTGGGTTCTACAGAGTTTTCTTATATGGTGTCTGATTGTCTTTGATTTGAATCAGCTCACTTTTTTTTTGTTTTTCTTTCATAGATCGACGAGAATGTCCAAAGGGAGATTATGAACCACAGGTCACTGAGGCATCCGAACATTGTTAGATTCAAGGAGGTAAGTCGCATGAATGATAAAAACTTTGAAATTCGTTTCTGCATACCTTGTTTTTAGTACGCTAAATTTTCTATATTTTTGTTGCTGAATGCATTTAAAGTTAGCCAAAAGATGCCCATATTCATAATTTCTCCTTAGGTTCTAAAACCTGTTAAGAAAACAAGCATTTCATATTTTCACTGGAAAAAGATTGGCAATATTCTGGTACAATTTTCAATCTTCCAAAAGATTATTGTAAAATTGCATAAATAAATTTTCATACTTGAAAGATTACCAAGATGAAAATGGTCTTCTGTAATGCTCGACTGTGAAGTCTGAACTATTTTGGTCAGTAGGAAAGCGATATCTGTGATCTATCCATCAATTCTAATAGGACAAATGGAATATGTAAAGAAAAAAGTTTATCCTAGTTGCAGAGTTCAAAGGACTCTTCTTGTATTGACTGTGACTCATACCTTTATGGTCTAAACTTCTAGTATAACTGCCCTCAGAGCTTTAGGAGCACTATTTTGTTTACTTAAGAGAATATGCTATATGTGGGCGCTGAACTTATTTGGTAGACTTTTTGTGTAGATTCTATATCTAAGCACATTATGGGTGTTTCCTTTTCTCTTCTTCTTTCCCTACACAAGACTAGAATGCCACTTCTTTAAACCGTTTAGGATTAATTCTGTTGGATACTTGCATGTTTATCAACACTCAGTTGCTAATATAGCTTGTCCTAGTGCCATGCCCTTGAGCTTGGGTAAGTACTTTAGTGGCTGAGACTTGAGGGCATCATGAGGCCATGACTTCTGTGAAAAAGCTCATAATTGCTCCTAATCATTCATTAAATGACTACTGGTACTGGAAATGAAAGTGACCCAGCAGGATATTATAGCCTCTTGTTCAAATCTTGACCGTGTTAAGCCTTGTTTGCATTTAACAGAAGCCAAATTATCTGAAAGTTGCATTATTCAACTATTTGATGGTAGTTTACATTCATTGTTGCTTTTCATATTGTCAAACATATATTTAGTAGAGACTAGCTTTAAGGAGTTAGGTGGATAATTGCAGGTATCTTGTTAATACCTCTGAGCATTAGAAATGGCTGTCATATTTTCTAAGATTTAAAGCTGTTGTCATAAGATTATATACTCAAAGAGAACACTTAGTTTTTCAGGTTGTGCTAACTCCCACACATTTGGCCATAGTTATGGAATATGCTGCTGGAGGTGAGCTATTCGAAAGGATTTGCAGTGCTGGGAGGTTTAGCGAGGATGAGGTAGAGAATATTTACAAGTCATGATACTTAAAGATTATAAGATGATTCAATTTTGTTGATGGTTTATTCAACCTATCGACAGGCAAGGTTCTTCTTCCAGCAGTTGATTTCAGGAGTTAGCTACTGTCATTCCATGGTACACAATAATCTGAAATCAAATTGTTGTTAGCAACTCAAATGCTCTATATCTTACATAATGATATATTGCCTTATTGTGTCAGCAAATATGTCATAGAGATTTGAAACTAGAAAATACTCTCTTGGATGGGAGCATAGCACCTCGGCTCAAGATATGTGATTTTGGTTACTCAAAGGTAGTCAGGGAAGATTATGGCCTTTAAAAATCGCTGGCTTGGCAACTGAACTTTTATACTTACTCTCGAATTTTCTTTGCAGTCCTCTGTGTTGCACTCTCAACCGAAATCTACTGTCGGTACTCCAGCTTATATCGCTCCTGAGGTCCTTGCTAGAAAAGAATATGATGGAAAGGTAGTTTCTGATTTGCTATTTCTCATTTTTAATGGGCATACTCCTACTATCAAAGTTCCGAATCTCACCATATACAATTTAGGTTGCTGACGTTTGGTCATGTGGAGTAACTCTATATGTGATGCTTGTTGGTGCGTACCCCTTTGAGGACCCTGACGAACCAAGAAACTTCCGCAAGACAATTACTGTGAGTTACCCAACAACCATATATACCTATGAGATCCCTCATTCCATCTTGTTGACCTCAGCTCATGCTGCATCTTGATGTGTGGGAATAAAGGTGTTAAGATCCTTGCAGCGGATACTAAGCGTACAATACATGGTTCCTGATTATGTTCGAGTTTCGATGGAATGCAGACATCTTCTGTCCCGGATTTTCGTGGCAAACCCAGAGCAAGTAATTCGTCTCTCAAACCAATTGTTCCTCTAGAACAAAACATTACATTTTGCTCTGTCCTCACCAGTCATTTCTTGCAGCGAATTACCATTCCTGAGATCAAGAACCACCCATGGTTCCTCAAGAACCTGCCGATCGAGATGACTGACGAGTACCAGATGAGCGTCCAGATGAACGACATCAACACCCCGTCACAGGGCCTGGAGGAGATCATGGCCATCATACAGGAGGCGCGGAAGCCGGGTGATGGCTCCAAATTCTCCGGGCAGATCCCGGGCCTAGGGAGCATGGAGCTCGACGACATTGACACCGACGACATCGACGTCGAGGACAGCGGCGACTTCGTGTGCGCATTGTGACGAGGCCGTGAACTTGCTCTCTCTTCTTGGAGTGTGCTGCTCCTTTTGTTGTGCTGCTGTTCATTTCTGAGAGCTCCATTCTGTTGTTGTATCAGTGTTTGTAAACGAGGTGCTGTGGATAATCTGAACTCTTTTATATGTTGGTGTTTTTAGCTGAATTCTTTGCGTCCTGCCTGCTTCCCTTTGAGCTATGTGCAGTTTCATCAGTCTCACAATGCATTCTCAATTTCTCATGTTTTGTTATCCTAGCTTTAGGGCCAATTTAGTAATCTCTATATGCGTTGCAGTTGATAACAAAGTTATTCATTTTGTTCATTGTACTGAACTCTTTCCCCCGAAAAGTTATCATACAAGGAGATGCAAACTGTTGTGAGAAGATGAAAATATTGGTAGCCTAAAAGATGGATCTTCTTGGTGAACAGAAACACAATCTTATTTTTTTCCTTAAAAAAGAAAAACTTTTAAATGAAATTGTAATATAATTACATCACAACTATACCATAACTATTATAATTATAAAACTTATGCATAAGTATTAAAAAATATATACAACTTTTTACCCAAGTTATAATAGATATTAGTTACATTGTACACTACAACTAAGTTGCATGTGAATGTTTTTGACTAAAAAAATGCGATAGCTTTTTAGAAATTCCGTAAAAAAAGTTAAAGAAATATACTAAAATGGATTTTCAGTGTGTACGCAGAAAATTATCCTTATGAGGCCTTCATTGTGAGCCCACAATTTCCAGATCACCCAGGCCTCATTTTCATCATAGGCCTTCACACATGGATGAGCACATTAAGGCCCATTCAAACCATGCCTCAAGTGTGGGCCCAAACGAGACTGAAACCAAGAGATAGGCCCATTCCAAGTGAGAAAAGCCAGCCCATTTTTTCCCTCCGGCCCAGTAAGTCCAATCCAACGGTGAAGGCGATCAACGGACGGCTCAGATCGAGCCTCGCACCCGCGGCCCAGACCCCAACCCCTTCTCTCCTCTAACCCTATATAAACTCCACCCATCTCCTCACGCCGCTCTCTCGCTCAAAAACCCTAGCCCTCGCGCCGCCGCCGCCGCCGCTCCCCCGCGCACTCGCCGCTCGCCGCCCGCGAGCTCGCGCCGCTTCGCAACCATGAAGGTAAGACGCTCCTCGTCGCCGTTGCTGGATCCCCCAGATGAGCTAGGGATTTTATGGTAGGGTTAGATTTTTTTTTCGTGGGTGGCTTCTGATTCGTGTGGTTTCCGCCTTCGTTTTCAGTTCAACATCGCGAACCCGACCACCGGGTGCCAGAAGAAGCTCGAGATCGATGACGACCAGAAGCTGTGAGTATTCTCGCCGCCGCTCCCCCGTTTGTTTCGTTTCCCCAATATTAGAGAGAGTGATGTTGGTAGTGGCAAGCCGAATCAGCGCGAACCCTTGTGTTGATGTGGTCCGTTGATTTACATAACAAATCGCATTTCTCTTTTTGTGGTTGGACTTGTGTTGATGTACTTAGGTCTAATTTCTCTTAGCCTTGGGGGATTTGGATGCCGTTTAATGTTTGTAGTAGACGGATCCCATTTTTTGTGATTGGGCTCTGTGCTTATGTACGTAGGTCTAACATGTCTCCCCTTTGGGGATTTGGACGCCATTTGTGGCTGTTCTACTGCTAATGTTTGTAGTAGACTGGATTCATTGGATTGCGTGCATCTGCACAGACCAACTGTGGAATGGTGATCGTTCCTGTGTGAATCAGGTGTACATGGCTTAAGATTGTGAGGTTGTTTGACATTTTATCATTATGTGGACCTATTTGCTTATATTTGTGAGGACATGGAGTTATACTATAATATTTGACTTACAGGTTGCAAGAGTAACTAACGTATATATTGTGCCACTTTTCACTTAGAGCATGGACATGCAAATCTAGATAGCATTTAAGTTAACATGTTTCGGTATTCTTATTGATTAAATTGTGGTGAATGGATAGTTTCATCAGTACTTGCAATCCTTTGCATGAGTATAGAGAAATACAAAGATCCATTCTTTACAAAGCCGTATGATTTCTAGTTGGACTTGTTTTTGTATCTTACTTCAGTGCATGTTGGGGGCACAATTAAACTGATTTCTGTGATATGTTTTTAGTCAACTTCCACAACTAAAATGTGGCAGGGAGTTAGTTCTCATGACCTGTAACAATGTGGGTGCCTTTCAATGTCTACCTTGTTAGCTGATGACTGAACATTAGTTTGAGTTTGTTCTGTAAAATTGGATATCTGATGCCTTTGTATGTACTGCAGGCGAGCATTTTTTGACAAGAGGATCTCTCAGGAGGTCAGTGGCGATGCTCTGGGCGAGGTAATATCGTGAGGCCTCTGATGTTTCCTAATCACTGTTACCTAGTCTTAAGATGTTAACATATCTCTCTCCTTTTTCTCAGGAATTCAAGGGCTATGTCTTCAAGATCATGGGGGGTTGTGACAAGCAGGGTTTCCCTATGAAGCAGGGAGTGCTCACTGCTGGACGTGTCCGCCTTCTTCTTCACAGGGGTAAAAAGGCTCTATTTCTATTATTGACTTTTGGATATTCATGCCCTTGCTCTGACCATATTATGTTACTTGTATGGCAGGCACACCTTGCTTCCGTGGGTATGGCAGGCGTGATGGTGAGCGCAGGAGGAAGTCTGTCCGTGGTTGCATCGTCAGCCAGGACCTATCTGTTATTAACTTGGTGATTGTCAAGAAGGGTGAGAATGACCTGCCTGGCCTTACTGACACTGAGAAGCCCAGGATGAGGGGACCCAAGAGGGCCTCCAAGATCAGGAAGCTCTTCAACCTTTCCAAGGATGATGATGTCCGCAAATATGTCAACACCTACCGCAGGACATTCACTACCAAGAATGGTGAGCTTTCCTGCAATGTTTAATAATCTACCTCATTTCTAGTATGTCCTGCTCCTGATCTGCATTGATCTTAGTACTGTTTTAATTTTCTTATGGATAAATTCACCATATTATATTGTCTGCATGTTTGTCAGTTTTCAAGTCAAAATATATCTTCCAGGTAGCTTTCTGCTTACCTACCTAATGGTGTTGTTGTGTTGCAGGCAAGAAGGTGAGCAAGGCTCCTAAGATCCAGCGTCTTGTGACTCCCCTCACCCTCCAGAGGAAGCGTGCCAGAATCGCTGACAAGAAGAAGAGGATCGCCAAGAAGAAGTCGGAGGCTGCTGAGTACCAGAAGCTTCTTGCCCAGAGGCTCAAGGAGCAGAGGGAACGCCGGAGCGAGAGCTTGGCAAAGAGGAGGTCCAAGCTTTCTTCTGCTGCCAAGGCTGCTGCTACCACCGCCTAAGTTGGTTTAGAGCTTGAGATGTTTTAAAATCGTTCATTCCTGAGTTATAATAGCCCAAGAACCTCTTGCACTATGTTCGATCAATCCACCCCAGCTACTTTCAGATTTCTCGAGTAATTGGTGCAATTTTGCATGAACATGCTGCCTTGTTTGGAATTCTTTTTTGAGTACCGGAGAATTACCATGTTAGTATGTTGGTTTATGTTTTGAAGGTGGCCTTGTTATTCTGTTGCTGTGTTGATGTTTGGACGCAATTGCTGGATTGGTGGTAGCACGCTAGAGGTTTTTTACTCTGCTTCATTTGAGTTGCTAGGTTGCAGTTGCAGGCATCGGTGTAAACTCAACTCGAAGTCGTTTGCTGCTGCCTATAGTCCAGGCGATGTCCTCGTCCTGATTCAACCTTATTTTTTTTGTAAAATGAAATTTTAATTTCAGGAGAGCAACAGACAGACCAAACTCTTAACTGTTATGACCTGACAAGTTTAATTTCTACCAAAATTTGTACCGTCGTTGTCGAGGAATTTCTTCTTGCCGTTCGAATTCGATTTCTTCGGTATTGGGTTGGTCCGGTCTCAGTCCGTTCCGATTGTGTCAGTCTTGGGCCATAAAGCCCATGTGTTACAAGCCTAACAGCCCAATTCGACTGGCCCACGACTTTTGCAGGCGGGCACCAATTCCGGGTGCACTCCGACGCGGGGCGCGTGATCAAGTTTCTTTTCACACTTTATATCCTATCAAAATTTAATAATTTTCAAATTTTGTTATATTTTGGTATTATATAAATTCAGTAGTGCTAAACTAGTTTGGTTCACGCAGAAAAAAAAACATTTGAATTCGAAAGGATTTGTTTATTATGGGAAATAATCATATAAGGGAACATATGTTATACATATATAGAAGCTTTTGCGTGTACACGCCAACTAAGAAAATATGGCTGGTTCTAAAACTTCTACACGTTTTAAAATCCAATAGGAATGCAAAGCATATGACATTTCAGCTCTACGTTTATCTCTATCTCGTATTCACAATCATATGTTTCAAAGGTAACCTTATCAAATCCTTTTTGGTGGAAATTTCCGAAATTACAAAATACGAACAAGCCCTTCAGTACTAGCGTTGGCGTACTGCATTTTGCCCATCTCGCTTGGCCAAGAAAGGGGTACAAGGGGGAAACGCATGTCGCAGCCTGGCACGTTCCAAACTTCCAATCGCAGAGAAAAAAAAAAGAGAAGCAGATAGAGAGGCATCGATCGTATCTACGAGTACAAAAGTAACCAAGCAAACCATCTAGCTTTATTTTCTCCTGTCCCCAAGGCCAAACAGCACAGAGCTGAGGCCCCCTTAAAAATTCATCAGAACACATCCATCAAAAAACTTATTACAACACGGCGAGTATATATGCTACCATATCCTCGACAACTGCCTATAGTGCCAAGAACACTCAACAACCACCATACAAACATTTGACAGAACACATGCAGATATCACCGCCGGCGAGTTGAAACTATTCTACCCCCTCCTCCCAGTTTCTTTTCCCTTCCCCCGTTTCAGCAGTTTAGAAAGCCAATGGGGGCAATGGCAGGTTGCTGTTGACCCCGGACCGCATCCTCCTCCGCCTCAGTCTCTCGGCGATGATGAAGGCGAGCTCCAGGGATTGCGACGCGTTCAGCCTTGGGTCACAGTGGGTGTGGTAGCGGTCGCTCAGGTCATCGAAGGTGACGGTCCTTGATCCACCGATGCATTCAGTCACGTTCTGCCCAGTCATTTCCAGGTGGATACCTCCTGGGTGGCTGCCTTCTTGATCATGGACATCGAAGAACGCACGTACTTCAGCCTGTGAAACACAGCAATGTTCATGTTTATTTTACCAATAGTCCAAAATGACGCTAGTTTAACAAAGGTTACAGTTCCGTTTCAGCAGTGGTACACTTTTCTTCTCATACCATAGAATTAGAAACGCCTAGGATTTTTGCTGATATAGCATATGCCCAAAAGTGTCACATTCTCACTGACATAAACAGATACTCTAATGCACTAGATGGGAACTTGGGATACAAATGGCCAATGCACTAGACAGGAACTTTATGCATATAGCATACCGAGTTATCACTCAATTTTCAGTACTGTTAAATAACTGTGCAGTCGAAGTTGGGGAATGAGGGTAATTCCTTATGTGAGATTGACCGGATTGTTGCATCATACTAGGAAAGGATACTAGCAAATATGGAATGCTGTAGCAGAAAAATACTCACCAGAATGGAATCGAATGGACGAGTCTTCAGACCACATGGAGCCTTGATGGTGTTTCCATGCATGGGATCAGTAATCCATGTGACAATCTGTCCAGAGTTGCGGACAGCACGGATAAGATGAGGCAATTTCACCCTCATGTTCTCTGCCCCCATTCTTGTAATTATGGTTATCCTTCCAGGCTTGTTTGATGGGTTCAAAATCTCAATGAGCTTCACCAAGTCACTGGGGTTCATTTTGTCACTCACCTACAATACACAGGGTCAATGTCAGTTTGAAATGTCAACATCCACAAGGCACTGCAAACAACATTAGGATTTCACATAACTTTATGAAAATAAACTCAATGCTGACCTTTATGCCAAGAGGGTTGGCAACACCACGGAGAAATTCAACATGAGCTCCATCGAGTTGGCGAGTGCGCTCACCAACCCATAGCATGTGGGCTGAGCAGTCATAGAAGAGGCCACTGGTGGAATCCTCACGTGTAAGAGACTGCTCATATGGTAAGAGGAGGCACTCATGGGATGTCCAGAAGTCAGTTGTTGTCATTATCGGATGGTCGACTGTTAGCCCTGCTGCAGTCATGAAGCCAAGTGCCTCATCCACCCGGTGTGCCAATTCACGGTACCTATACACAAAATAGAGACAATCATTGGATAACCTCTCGATTCAGTCGTTACAAGCATATTTTATTCTGTAACGTAAACAATTGCATATGTAGCGGCAAATCGATAATATACCAACAGCACTTATGCAGTATACCAATGAGCTGCTCTTATTTGCAATTTGCAAATACCACCAACAAAATGGCATTTCAATGTCTTATTATGATGGCAACTTTGTATTTTGTCGGAACACCATCTTTTACAGAAAAAGTCAAAACAACATTCTAGCAATAAATTCTTTATAATCTTTATTGGACGCATGTCTGAAGAAAATATAAATACGTTAACACTGCATAAGTCAACATTATAAATCCAAAGAAGGTTACAGATGCTAAATTAGAGCACGACCGACGATAAATTTCATGGACGGGTAGTTTAGTTAATTATGTATTCTGAAATGGGTACGCCTCAGATAATTGCATGCCTTTTTAACCAACAATTCCATGGTATTCCATACCATGAAAATAGCAAAAACGGGCAGCTTCCTAAAAATTATTCAGAAAGTTGGATGCAAAGGACAATGATGTCCCGTTAGCAGTTTCCTCGAAAGGAAGGGACAGAAAGTGAAAGCTTCTAACAGGACAACTCACCAACTACTGATTGATGGAATCAGAACTACCACGTGATTTTTATTAAACATTGACGAGCTGCGACCACCTAAAATGTTTCCATTTACTTATTCAAGCTGCAAATTAGAATATCAGACCATTTTCAAGAGCAGATGACTGGGTTCATACTTTCAAGAACATGTTCACCACCCATTACTTACACGGTCACACAGATTCCAAAAGGGGTGAAACCGTGTTATCACCAGCAACCTATAAGCAGCTCTAGCCTTATCATGATAACGAGATATGTGGAAGCAATTCAACACTGATATCTTTTAAATCGAAAGCGACTTTAACAACTTCCGCAACAAAAAGTGCTAATAAATCGTATGAAAAAAAAGGGGAGAGAAATGAATTTCTCACCTGTCTCCTTGTTCGCTGTGATCCATGAAATCGAGGTTCCACTGCGTGACGCGCTGCATGGCGGCGTACCCTCCCGTGGCGAAGGCGCGGAGCAGGTTGAGCGTTGCCACCGACTGCGCGTACGCGCGGATCATCCGCTGCGGGTCCGGCACGCGGCTCTTCTCGTCGAAGGTGTCGCCATTGATGTTGTCTCCCCTGTAACTCGGCAGCTTAACCCCGTCCCTCTCCTCGAACGAATCAGACCTCGGCTTGGCGAACTGGCCAGCCATCCTCCCGACCTAAACTCGCGCACAAAATTTGGAGCAGATCGGGATCAGATCTCGCGAATCGCGTGAAGGATGAGCTCGTTTTGGGGTTTGGATTTTGGGTACCTTGACGACGGGCATCTGGCCGCCGAACATGAGGACGGCGCCCATCTGGAGCAGGATGCGGAAGGTGTCACGGATGTTGTTGGCGTTGAACTCCTTGAAGCTCTCGGCGCAGTCGCCGCCCTGGAGGACGAAGGCGCGGCCCATGGCGGCGTCGGCGAGGCGCTCCTCGAGGTGGCGCGCCTCCCCGGCGAACACCACGGGCGGGAACGTCTCGATCGTCTTGAGCACGGAGTCGAGCTCCTCCTGGCTCGGGTACTCGGGCAGCTGCAGCGCCTTCTTCGCCTTCCAGCTATCCACCGTCCACTTCCCCAACCCCACCGGCTTCTTCTCCGGCGCCGCCACCGTCGACGGGGACGAGGCCTTCGCCGCGGCCTGCACGGGCCCGTTGCTCTTCGCCGGGTCGGCCGCGTGGACCGCCGAGACGGTTCGCCTCCTCATCGGGAGGAACGTGGCGGCGAGCCGCGGCTGGGGCGCCGACGACGCCGCGGCCGCAGCGCCACCGGAAACAGCGGCGGAGTTGGTGGCGAGCGCCATTGCTGACGTCAGCTTCGAGGTGAGGTAGGTGGGAGGAGGCGTGAGGGCGGCGGTAGGCGGGGCTCCTCTGAAGGTGGAGGTGGGTGGGGTGAGGGGTATTTATAGGCGGGGTCGACGGCGAAGGGGAGGAGGAGGGGTTGGTGGATGGGATGGATGGTGGTTGGCGGCGACGAGGGTGTAAGAGGAGGGAGGAAGAAGGGGTGGTGGGGAAGGGTAGTTTCGTAGTTTTTCTTCGTATCTATATGACCTGACTTGGAAAAGATACTTTAGGGGTTAGGTGGCGTGTATGACAATGTGGGCCCGTGACGCAGGGTCGGTGGGGTAGGTCTTGACCTTGGCTCGGCTCGGCTCGGCTTGCCGCCTGATCTGCTAAAGCTTGAGCCGCTCCGTTACAAAATATACTCCTCGTCCCAAAATTCTGGTCATCCTGTGAAAGTGCTGCTAAATTAGTTTTGGAGGAATTATATTTAGCACTAAATATAATTTAGGGCCACCCCAAATTATATTTAGTACTTGCAGGTACTATAAGTAATTTCACCGGCCTCCTCTCCTCTCCACTGCACCACCAACCTGCAACCTCGTTTGGGGCATAAAGTCCCGTAGAGAAAAAACAATTGATAGCAGTATAAGATGACCTTATACCATATGGGTCTACTTTTCTGCTTCAAATGCTAAACGATCACTTTTTGGGACAATCACAAATGAGTAAAACGACATCTTTTGGGACGGATGGGGTAGTAATCAAGTATTAGATTTGGCATAAATTAGTATCACGAATATGTACAATCAAATTCATACTAATAGGTTTTGTATAATAGGTTGTATTTTAGGATGAATGTAATAATGATTTGATGTCAAAAAAACACATTAACAGAGCCTGCTATAATAATCATGTTCCCAGTACAATTTTGGCTTGGCTCGGCTCGGCTCAGTTGGAACAGCTAAACATATCGTACGGCGTACAGTACAGCGCCACGTGTCAACATCTATCCACAACTGACAGGTGGGCCCCGCCGCTTCCCGTGCCGGGCAGGTTGGTCCCCACCTGCCATCGAGACGACCGGCTCGTGAAAGTCACCTGTCTGGGTGGGGTTAGTTGGTGGCACGAATGGCCCCGGGGGATTCCGGACCCAGGGCCAATTATGTGGCTCTTTGTGTGGCTCCCTGCTCGGCCACATGGTTTCGTTTCGCATTCACTTTCAAATTTTGACACCATACATACATGCGTGAAAAATTAAAACAATTTGGTCCGATTTCGTACGAATATTCTGCAGTATCGTACGTTCGACGACGTCTAGTTCGCATATTTCCGCGTCGTCTTATGAGAGGAAGCCATGTTACTTGATGCTCGATTTAAATTAGGTCGAAATCGATTTTACGAACCAGGCAATGCAATGTTTTTGGGGTGATTTGTGTGCGGCACCACACGCACGTGGCACCACGAAGATACCCCCCATGTGACACAATTGGGACCAGATGTTCTTCTCTTTTCTTTCTTTCATTGTGAGGAGGTGAAGATACTTGTCTCAAAATATAAGTAGTTCTGAAATTTCTTTTACAGAGATCAAGAAGAGATGTGAAATTAAATAAAGGATGGTTATGGTCAGTTGACACAGAAAAGTAGTTGAAGAAATTAGGCCCCCTTTGGATTCAAAGGAAATTCGTAGGAATTTTAGAGTATTTCATTCATAAAATTTTTTTCTCTGTAGCCTTTAAATCAAAAGAATGAATCCTATAGAATCCTATAAAGTTCCTATGAAATGCCTCTTTCCATGAAAGTTTTGGAGGAAATTTAACATAAGGTAGAACCTCATGGAAAAAATATCATTTAAATCTTTATCTCTACTCGAATTCCTGTGATTTTCCTACGGTCCAAATCAAACGGTCGTTCCTGTGTTTTACAATTCTTTATTTTACACTTTTGTTTCTGTTAGAATCCTGTCTTTTTTTTTCTATTCCTTCTGGGGGTTTTTTCACATTCCTGCGAGTAGAGAAGCGAGGCTAACTGAGTTGCATGCATGAACTAGTTCAACATAAAGCTTATTTAGTTCTTACTAATCAGTTCAAGACAAGAGGTTAATTTGATCACATTTTTCAATCAATTCAATAGAAAGTTTGTTAAGTTAATATATTTACTAGTTGTGGTTTGTGGCCAAAGTTATCCATTCACTATTCTTTTTTTCTCTCCTGGGTCATCATAATTCATATGCTAGTGACGCTCCTACCATTTAGCGAACTGTTATAAAACACAGGAATATAATTCTGTCTACTAATTAAGGTTCAAACAATATCATAAAAATAGCGTATGTCAATGTGAAAATGTGTGTTATCCGTATAACATCAGGCATAACACGTGGTAATATCATTTGTCTAAAAAAGGGAGCAATTTAATTAATTAGTGTGTTACGTACTCCCTGCATAAAAAAAAACGAATCTAGAACCAGATGTGACATACTCTAATACGGTGAATCTGGACATATGTATGCCCAGATTTGTAATATTAGGATATATCATATCTGATAGTAGGTTGATTTTCTATGGGACGGAGGTAGTATATGTATATTTCGTGGGGAGTGCGGAGAAGTTGCATGCTGCCAAGCACAAAGGTGGCTACCAAAGAGACAAACAAAATGACACATCCGTTTTCCTCACCTAATACCACATCATCATCATCACCCACTTGACACGATAAGCTTAAAAATTAGCCATTTGCCTTCTCCTACTCCTTAGCTTAGCTTCCTCCCCAAATAACAGTTGATCACACGTGCACCAATATAATTGAAAAATTAGCATGCGACCGATCGACTTAGTGTAATGTGTACATAGTTACACACGAGTACGCACGACCAGGTAATAATGCGGCGCACGAAAAACAAACTCGATACAGTATCGAAACAAAACAAGAAAACCAAAATGACGCCACTACATCGAGCCGATTCAAATTCAACCCCAGCACCAATCCCTCGTGCCAAAAAAAAAAAAAAAAACGACGCGTGCGTTCGCGCGAATGCTCACGAAACAGACGGTTTTGGCTCGCCGCGCGCCAACAAATCTCTGAAACTGCCACTCCTATGGAAAACGGTATTACTCATTAACAGGTAATTAGTTAAGTATTAGTTAAAAAATTAAAAAGGTAAATTAATATGATTTTTTAAATTAACTTTTCTATCAATTTTTTTAAAAAATATACACCATTTTACTATTTAGAAGGAATGATCGTGGAAAATAAGAAAGTAAAAGTTGAGAAAGTGAGAGAAAGAGTGTACTTTAAAATTACACAAATCCTACGAGGGCACGACGAGTACTACTCCAGGACGGAAATGTATAAAAACGTCGGTCTCCGCACGGCGAGGGCTCAAGGCGCCGGCGGTAAACTGCGGCCGATTCACGGCGACGAGGCTGCCTGGAAAGAGTGGGTCAGGTCATGTTTTGCATTTTGCTACGTGACGTTGTGACGGAGGCTTTGGGTCAATGGGCCGGCATGTTTGAAGAGCAGTAGTAGCTGGTAGGCGACTTGACCAGGAGGGGACAACCGGGGAGATATGCACTTGAATATGCCGTATTGTGGGGGATCTAATAATCCTCACCTACCAACCCCACCAGTAGCTACTATTCCTATATTGTTTGACCCAATTATTTACTATTGGATGAGCAACATCATAAAAAAAAAAGTAGCTAGATCACTACCATTCTGAATTATAGTTATTCTATGCTCACTCGTAGTTATATGTTTATGCTAACTATTCTATTTGTGCTCCTTTATAAAAGGGAGTAGTGGTTTCGCTGTCAATTCCTATTATTTTTAAAGAAAAAAGTGACACGTGCAGCTAGAGGGCTCATATGTCAACTCCTCATATCAATTCTCTATTCTCCGTGGGAAGGAAAAAAGATTAATGTGAGGTTAAAAAGGTTCACAAGTGATTAACAAATATGTACAACAATTGAGAGATGTCACTAAAATTAAAATCCCGTTGCAACACACTGACAATATGCTAGTATTAATTATAACTTAAACATGCATCGAGTATTTTGTTGTTTTTTTTAACTCAATTTCGTTTTTAAGTGTTTTTGAATGAATTTCAAAATCCCGCGACAAGCTGTGGGATATCCACTAGTATAACAAATTATCAATGACCCATTGGTCAGGTAAAGAAGGCGACGGCTGATTTGATCCCATCAATTACTGTAGCAATTGTGTAACCACATGACATGTCCCACATGCATAGCAAGTGCATTGCATCAGTGGTGATCTGACAATTTACAGAGGAAATAATTAAGCTAACAAAGCCATAAAGGACACCATAACGTCGCTTTGATCCCTTCTGCGGATTGATTGCACGCAGCATGAGCCGCTAGCTCTGTATCAGTGTAGTACTGTAGCTATCAGACAAGGCAACAAACAATTGCTCTAACGTTTGCAAGTTCAGACTTCAAGAGGGTAGCCAGTTAGCCACTAGCCAAGCTTATCTAATCTACACCCTTGGGCCTTGGCAAACAGGCTCTAGTCCGGCCCATTATTCGGATATCGACGGCCCAATTATAAAGCCCACGAATGGTGCGGCCCAATAGCGGCGCCTCCAAGCAAACAGAATTGGAGGTCTTTTGCTCGGCAAAACGCAAAGGAAATCATATGATATGATATCATGTCCATCCATCCTTCTCAAGCCGCAGCTTTGCTCGTTATTTGATTGGGCCACATGATGTAATTAAATTTTAAGATAAGCATGTAAAATACCAACGTTAAAAAAAAGGCTATCTATATATCATGTGACAAAATCCCACTTCTTATCATTCGAATTTTGGACCATTGATTTAATAGCTAAATGGTGAATAGGTGCGTGCCCGCCTCATCGTGCGATCACTATTCCGTGCTATACAGGTCATATAACATACATTTCCGTATGTATATGTATATGTAAAATAAATTTATATATCAAAAGTGTATACATATATATGTAAATTTATACATACATAAAAGTCTGTATAAATCTATATACGAAGTTTATACACAAATATGTATATAAACTTTATATATACTTAGTATACTTATGTTTAAACTTTGTATCGTATAATTCCAAGTATATACATACGTATATAGAGAAAATACTAGAGGGGAACCCCTGCGTGGGGACTGTCCACGCTCGCGCTCGGCTGGGCGTGTATTACGTGCCCCGGACCATTGATATCTTGTAACAAACTGATATCGTAGATCAAATTCTTATTCATGGATCGAATTCTTATTCTTATTATAAAAGTACATATTCTCCGTCCATACGATGCTCAACTTTTTTTTAGGGACCATATGATACTTAACTTGACGTAGAACTTTACTTTATTATGCATCAGGTCCCTCCAAAACCTTCCATGGAGGCTAATTTTCACATTTGCCAATTATCAGCGAAACTAGGAAAAATTATAAAAACCACCTCAAATGTCACTTTATGTTGCAAATATCCCTCCACCCTAAATCACCTTTGTTTGAAATTTCCCCCAATTGCCGTTGCTCATTCATTTTTTTGTGGTCGCAAACCTGTCACGCCCCGAACTAGCCCCGAACGGAACTAGCCCGTGACGCTCTAAATTAACCTGTTTATCGATACCAGTCCGAGGAAACAGTGCTGGTATCACAGGAAGACAGGATATCACAGCAACAGAGGTCACTTTATTATAGAGTAGGAGTACAGTCATGTTGGGCTGTGGACAGATCCCGAGCTCACAACTGCATTACAAAAGGGAAGCGGAAGCCAAGATTTGGACCCAACATCACAGGCGCGACTTGGTAACTAGGCCGAAACCCTAAAACTCATCGTAGCCGACTTGCTCCTGGAAGAACTCCTCGTCAGCGGGATCCGCTTCATCTTCTTCAGCAACTGGGGGGGATTATTTATATAGAGCAAGGGTGAGTACGGGAGTACTCAGCAAGCCATGGGAAATAAGTGTTTAGTGCAGGCTTCAACGGGAAGGCTGTTGTTTTTACAATTGATTTTATTCAAACACCTTTTTGAAACAACTATGTGAGTGCTTCTCAAACGACACGGATGGGACAGTGCGTCTCGTCCGGTCGGAGTATGTGCAATGTATCAGTCTTTTGATTTGATCAAGGTTGGCACCCAGCCAACAGCTTTCAAACGGCCACCCGGGCCTGGCTGATCCCATCAGCTGCAGATTTTCCAGGCATCGAACCCAATCCACAACAGCAAATTTCACAAGGCGATAGTCAAACAAAACTACGCTAGGAATCACCTCACATCCACCCATGACCGTGGGCACGGCTGTTCGAACAGTTTAATAACCTCTGCAGAGGGGGTACACTTTACCCACACGACATTACTGACCCGAATCACCCAGCCCGTGCAGAACGGCCACGTCTGGTGACCTAAAGGTTTTCATGACAAGGCATTTTGAAAGGCGACACAGGGTTGCCATATGCCGACGAGAGGGGTCCCAGACCAACAACAGGTTAGGTCCCAGACCATACTGTGCCAGGAAGCCCGGGGGTTCTCCCCGACACCACCCCGTTGAATCCACATGTCTCTCGGCATCAAGGCTCCCCTGCTTAGCAATTTACTCAGCCAGGGGTGTCCCATTCCACCCATGTGGTAGCACTTGTCTTATGTTCGGATGAAATTCCAAGGAAACGGTCCTTAAGTGTAAGAGCGGGAAACCGTACACCCGGTACATTCCCCGGTTCGCGATTTTGGAAATTCATTTAGTTCGCAAGCACCGACCCAGGTGTCGGGTTTTCCAAGTCTTTTGAAAAACCCAAGTTTTACCCAAGATGTTTCTCAGATTTTAAGTTTGAAGGCGACCGTCGATACTCGTGCAGAGTGCACGATTACCGAGGCGCAACTAGGTGGTTACAAGGGAACATGGTATAACAATTAACAAAGGAAGGATCAGATGCAATAAGTTAGGTAGGCCCACCGGTCTGCCTTGCAGACGGGGCAAACAGATTATTTTGCAAGCAATATAATTAAGTTCAAATATAGGCTCAATATGTTCGAAGGTGGCTTGCCTTGCTCGAGATCTTGAGCTTGATCCTCAAAATCCTCGCACTGCGGGTCTTCGGGCTCCGAAACTACACGCGAAACGGGACAACTCAACAAACGGCGAAAATAAAGCCCTATTAATGACCTCTAAGCGTGCCATTAGATAGATCTCGAGATTTGAGGAATTTTGGAAGTTGAATGGAGTCAAACAGTCTTACGGTTGGGAAGATATTAAATTTCTAAGATTATTGGATTTTTGGTCTAAAGGAAAAAGGCTTTATTTAAATCCTTTTTGAAAAGAAAAGAAAAGAAAAGAAGGAGGGAGGGGAATTAGACTTCCCTCGGGCGGCTAGGGCACGGCCCGAGAGAAACGGGCGGCTCGGCCGAGCTTAATGGGCCGGCCGGCCCAAGAAGGCGGCCCAAGGTGCGCGCGGGCGGGGAGGAGAGAGAGAGAGAGAGCCGGTGGGCCGGGTCCATCCCACGTGGTCCCGAGTGGGACCCGCTTGTCGGCGACTCGGCTCACCGTGAGCGTGGTGCACGCGGGGCGTGCTAGGGTTTGGGGAGGGAGGCGCGGCGCACGCGCGCGGCTCGCGAGGGACGCGGGTTCGGCGGGCCCACGTGCAGCCTCGCGGCTCACCGTGGACCATGCGCATGGGGAGGGTAGAAGGGAGCGGCGGACCGGAGTCGGCTCGACCCGGTCGCGGCCGAGGTGGCACCAACGTGGCGCCTTCGTGGCAGCCACGCGGGCCGGCGAGAGGAAGACGAAGGCGCCGGCCGCGAACGGACGGCGGGCGGCGGCGGTTTCTCCGGGACGCCGTGCGACGACGAGGGGCGACGGGGTGTACACCGGAATGACAAGGGGGGACGAGAGGGAGCGAGCCAACGGCTTGGATTCGCCGGAGGATGCTCGACGGCGGCGAATTGCGGCGACGGCAACCGGCGGCGGGAAAAGGGGGAAACAGCGACGAGATCACGAGGGGCTGATTCCCGGCGGTGAGAGCATCTACGTGGCTACGGGGATCCATCCCTTGCGCCGGATTAGGGGGAAACGCACCGAGGGAGGCCGGCGACGAGAGGCGCTTCCGAGCTCGGGCGGCGACGGCGGCGAGCACACGGCGAGCGACGGCAGCAGTCGGGGCGGTGCCAGCTAGCTACTGGGGTACTACACACGCTACTAACCGAGTCTAAGGGGAGGAGATGGATCGAGGAGGGAGAACGGGGGAATGCACTACCGAGATGAGGCGGGGCGCTGTGACGAGAGGCCGACGGCACGAAAGGGATCTCTCTGGCCTCGGGCCGGGGAAGAGGAAGAAGAGGGCGCGTCCGGAGTCCCCTTCCGCGTCCTTGCTCGTGCCGGCTCCTCCGACACGCGCGACGACGAACGGCGACGGCGAACAGAGCACGGGAGGCGGCGACAATGGAGTGGAGGCGATGGGACAAAACGGGAGGAGAAGGGAGGGAGGGCGCCTGGGCTTTATAGGATGGCAATGTCGGTTTGGGAACCGACCTAGGGCGGTCAAGGGAGGGAGCTAGCGCTCGGCGGTCGCGGCCAAAACGGCGACAGGGGGGAATGACGCCGGCGGGAGAGAAAAGGGAAAAAGGAGGAGGGAAAGGGGGCTTGCCCCCTTGCCACTTTGGGGAAAAGGAGGAGGGAGAGAGGGCGACGCGGCAGAGGGGGAGAGCTCTGCCTCCGTCCCTTGGAGACTAGCGCGCGGAGTGGCGGGGTCGGGTTGATGACAACGGCGATGACGGCCGGGCGGTGTGGAGCGGAGCGGCGACACGGACGGCAGGCGCGGACAGGTGCGGCAGAGGCTGTCGGCGGCGGCGACCAGGCGGTCGGCCACCACGGCGCGCGCGCGCGGGAAGCAACGGGCGGCGCGGCGATTTGGGCGGCGTCGGCGGGAAGCGGTAGCGAGGGCGGAGGGCGCTCGGCTCGGTGCGGCTCACGCGCACGCGTGCGCGGTGCACGGGCAGAGCGGGGAGAGAGAGAGAGAGAGAGAGAGAGAGATAGAGAGAGAGAGAGATGGGGAGGGAGGGAGAGATGGGCCGAGAGGAATTCGGCCCATCGAACCTGAGGGAGGCAAAATAGACTTTTGCGGAGGGATTTGATTTGGGAAGGATTTGGATTCGGGATTGAACTTAACGATAGATCGGGGATTGAGATCCGGAAAGGCATGGAGACTGACAGCAAGCGAAGAAACAATTTTCGCAATTAGGGTTTTCTAGGAATTACATTTTCCCGCTAGGCACCACGACGGAACGGGCGCTACAAAACCCCACATTTACTCATATGAATACTAGTAGGCAAGGAGTCATGGTCGCCACTCATATCGGCCACGCCCTATATGATATAACCGTGGGTTCGTGGCATTCGCTGGAATGGCGCACAAACGTTATTGGACGGTGGTGTTCACGAGTCTTCACTCTTGGACATCTTGATCACTAGAAGATGAGTTGTTGCACTTGTCTCCTGGCAGAGGCGGAGCTAGGATTTTAAGTTGTTGGGGTCATGGCATTCAATTGTACTAGTGTCATGTTTGAGAGGACTTTAACTCTAAGTATTTTTAGCTCAAAATTCTTTTGTAGCTAGAGCTGTGAGTAAGTTGGGATTGTTTCATTTTACTAAAAAAATGTTTAAACTCTATATTCTACAAGAAGTTAGAGATTTTAAAAAGGTCAAAAAAAATTAAAAGTTATAACAGTATAAATCGAGCCTAAAAACAATGTATTTTTGGGACATAAAAGCAAGTTATGGAAGTTGTTTAATGCTCCCTCCATCTTAAATGCAACTACCTATGCCCTTCTCCTTCTTTTTTTTAAGAGATTGGTTGAGTCCCTTAAAAAAAAAGATTAAGAGATTGGTTGAGACTGAGAGGTATGTGAAGAGGTAGTTGTATTTTAAGACAAATTTGAATTCTAGATATATCTATATTTTGTGATGGAGTAAATGGCTTAAAAAAACACAGCTAACATCTAGTATACTATTAGTTGATTAACATAACTATTGGCCTAGTGCAGTGATACACACACCAAATAGCTGAAATAGATCATTAACATACCAAATAAGTTAAATTGTGGTATTAGTGGTGTTGTGGTGGGTTGACAGTCGCATAACAAAGCTAATACAGTGTGCTTCCATAGAAACAAGCTACTATAATGTTAATGTTTTAGCTTTTATCAACTCCACTATTAATTGATTAGCAGAACTATTGGCCTAATGCAGTCATACACGCACCACATAGCTGAAATAGATCATTAACATACCAAATAAGTTAAATTGTGGTATTAGTGGTGCTGTGGTGGGCTGACAGTCGCATAACAAAGCTAATAAAGTGTGCTTCCATAGAAACAAGCTACTATAGTGTCTTACCAAGGTAAATTCAGAGTGATATCTGAGTGGTAAATTCAGAGTGATATCTGAGGTGGTTTATACAATTTTCCTATAAAAATAACTACTCTTTCCAATGGAATATGAAGTAGCTACAGATTAATGTCAACGATGAGTTGGCAAAGAAGTCACAACAATCCATGCTCAATCTCAGGTATCCAACACAGGATTATCTAATTCCGAACCATGGATGGAGTCAACCTTGACGCCCACATGTGTTCTCGTTTAACAGCCACCTGAGCAGCATACGCAATGCATTGTGTATAGTAGGTCTGCATTTGCAGATAGTGAGTTCAGTAATTTCCATACTCGGTTATTGGTCTTCTAGGTTTATACAGAACAACGGGCTCAACAAAGACTTGCATATCGGCAGGAAAGAAAGCTTTAGAAGTGACTATTGACTGTTTTTTATATAGAAAAGTTTTTCCCATAAAGAATATATATTGTTGTCCATATGAAATGCCTACAATTAATCCTTTTATCTAAGTCAATCAAAATTAAGATCAATGCATTACTTTAACATCAAAATAATTGGGTTCAAGATCTAAATTTGGTACGGACGTTTGCATTTACTGCTAATTATTCTTTTAGTTATAAACGATGCTACATCGATAACGATACGTCTTTGGTAATTTTGGTCCAATCTTTCGAATGTGCTTATAGATGTAGGGTGGGTGTTCATGAGGGTGAGTGTGCTTAAAAGAAAATGAAGAATTATATTTATACCATTCCAATTTTGTCTCCAATTTTCTTTTATGTTGAGGTGGGATCCAACAAATAAATTATTCTGGGACGAAGGTAGTAACTTGTATAACCTTTTGACCAATAATTTTTCTAAGGCAATTATAACATGTTTTTTTTCTAAATACTTATTACGTTTTGATTTGTACGACACGTGGCAACATGCGGGGCACTTTTTTTTTTAATCCAGCTCCTCTGACTTTGGATAGAAAAAGCAGAGAAGAACAGCAAAATTGTCTGATGCTACAGTAAAAACAATATTTTGCAGTAATCTATTATCTATCTATCTATCTATTATATACTAAAAGTCCATTAATCTTCCTATAAACACTCCTAAGCTGCCATGTGGCGCTCCTACAAGCACTCCTAGGTTGCCACGTGGCATGCTATAATCTCACCGTTGATTTTCATTTAAATTGGTGGACCCATTATTTTAGACCGTTAGATTAGATCTATTAAAAAAAGGTTAATACTTCATGTGTATGTATAATCCGTTTACACTTACCTAAAAAAAGTCAGCATACCAGGAAAACGTACTATGGGCCGAAAAAAATATACCTTTACGTACTATATTCATTTGAAAAACAAAACAAAGGACGTACGTACCGTTTAGCGATGGAAAAAATACCTTACCTACCGTTCATTTGAAAAAAAAGATGTACGTTAAAAAAGCTATAAAACCCTAAAGAAAAATATATGTAAATATCAGAACCATCATCGAAAAACAGACTATCTTTTTAAATAGGATTTTCTATATAAAAAATAAAATTTATTACTTCACAAATATGGTTACGTGATGTTTCTACAAGCACTCTTAGACCGTCATGTGACACTGTGTAATCTCGCCATCGATTTTCATTTAAATTGATAGACCTGTTATGAATAATATGTGACGAAAATAAACTAAGACGCTAAAATATATATATCTGAGACATGAACACTTAGCTAAGTAGTGTATTAATAATATATTAGGCTTATTTTATCCGCATTTATGCAATTTCATCTATTAATAGGTAGTCAGCTTTTAAAATATATAGTGATAATGAGTTGTTACGTTAATAGAAGAATTTATATGTAATCGGGACAAAGTGTTTTTTTAATCTAAGAGAAATTATTATCATTGAAGTATACTAAAGTCTATGATCTATCTCACGACGTAGAAATGTGAGATATGGCTTCTTTTAGCACTATTTTATAGAACAATAAATAAGATGCCCGCGTAACCGCGCGGGCTTCCTTAAAAGATTGTCACGGTCGTATGTATATTTAGCGATACATTTCTTAATAATCAACCTCACTCATTTCAAAAGAGAATATTTTCTCTATGCCATGAAAACTTAAAAACTTAAGCAGTACTGATTAACAATACAAACAAATTGTCTCTACTCAAAACGTAAAAAAAATATTTTTATGGAAAGAATTATTTTCTTCACATCTATCTTCTCTTTCTTTCATGAAGGGCATCGAGTAGTTAGCCAGTTAACACAACTATAGGAGGGACATACATATGATTGAGTTGAGACAGACCCAATGGAGTCCACCATTGACAATAGTACTCAACTTCCTACATACTAATGCAGTAAGCTTTGAGGATGCCGATAGTGAAATAGGACTTAGAATTATGCTCCACACTAGCTTTGATTGGCACAAGTACGTCGCTACGAAACACATGTTTGAAGGCAATAGAGAAATAAATTCTCAGTAGCTCTACCCATTAGAGGGTATATTCATGTCTAATTTTTAACAGTGTTATCCCTTTAACCAATAGAAGCAGTATTTTTAGAATATTTATTTATAGATTTAGAAATAAGAGTTAACGTAAACATTTAGGTATGTAGTGGAGATTGATGTTTTATGTATTAATGATGTAATACGCTTACTTTGGTGATACAAATGTAGTTCCGTTTATTAAAAAGGCATCAAGCAAAAATGATAATTAGTAATAGTGACAATAGGCGAGTTTACGTGTAATCTAGACAAAAGTGATTTTTGTTTGAATATAAGAAACATTGTTATCATTTATTAAAGTCTACGGTCAATTTCACGACAAAGTTTTTTTAATTATAAGGTGAAATCTACAATTTATTATATGCATATAGTGAGATATGACTTAATTCTATTTAACATTATTTCTATACATAATAAATAAGGTGCCCATGTATCTGCGCGGGCTTCCTTTCTAGTTCACTATAGCAACAGCAGAAAACAGTGAAAACCACTATTCACAACTACTGTTCACCAAACTACTGTGGTGATCGATCTCATCCGTTCGCTGTGAATAGGCTAAAAATACTCTGAAAGTCACCGCACTGTAGCTCTCTGGCTTTACACACATGTAAAGTCAGAGGATCCAAATCCCAGGGGGTGGGGGTTTGGGTTGCTAGTACTACAGTCCTGCTATACAGGGGCATAGACAGGGGGTGGTCCTGGTGGGCTCGGGACTACCCTGATTTTGGCCCAGGTTATCCCTACCCCCCAAAAGCCCACAAACCTTGGTTCTCATTCAAGCCCAGAAAAACAAACTCACAAACCTTGGTTCTCATTCAAGCCCAGAAAAACAAGCCCACAAGAGAGAAGGAAAAAAGCGCTAGGTTTGGCCTTCTAGGAGTTGAGGCATCTGACGACCACGACGCCATCTCTACTCGTCCTCGTCGCCTCTGCTACGCGCTTGCGCCGCCGCTTCCTCGCCGCCACCGCTGCCGTCGCCACTTCCCTAGCTCGATCTACGGAGGCCGAATGGCGAAGCGCTAGAGGCACCAGTCCCCACGCCGCGCTGCCTGGGTGCGGGCTGCCTACGCCGATCGCCGGGGCTCCTCACATGGCGCCGCCACCGGCCGCCGCTGCCAGGAGTTGGGAGCCCAGGACCCTGGCGGCCTAGCCCTAATTGATCCTTACCTCGATGTTTTCCCTCCGTCTACCCCTTGGAATCCCATGCTTAGGTGAGTAAATCATTGTATTGTGATTTGTGAATCAGTGAATATGTGAATGTGATTTTTGATTTGTGAATCATCGAATGTGAATGTGTTGCTATTTGGTACTATTGTAGTATGTAGGATTTGTAAACATGTGGTTGATATGGAATTGCTCTTTTGTATGTTAGCCTTAATCTAGTGATGACCAAGAGGAGAAACAATATATGATTTATTGAATCATTGATTTGTCACATATATCAAGTGAGATATCTTTTATGAATTAAGTTAGTAAAGAAGACATAATACTAAAAACTTTGATGGCTAAGATATTGGCATTGTGATTTTCTATTTGTGCCCAAGATCTTTTATATTTGCAATATTTATGTTGTAATATTTGCACGTGTGAGCTTGCTTGTTAAGTTAGTCAAATATTGACAATATAAGACAATATTGTTACATTTCTATTACTTTTTCATTAAATTTGTACTCGTATATAGGATTTATGACGTTTGAAAATTTAGCTATGTGATGTGTATTTGTGAGTAGGACTACCCAGCGAAAAATTCCTGACTACGGCACTGCTGCTCTATATATCAAGCCGAAGCCGAAGCCGCCTTGACCTGCAAAGGCAGAGCAGAGCAGCGCAGGCGAGCAGGTTGCGGAGAAGCGGAAGCCATCAGCTGCCTAGTGCTAAAGCCATGGCGTCGCCGGCGGCGAGCAAGCCGCACGTGGTGCTGATCCCCTACCCGGCGCAGGGCCACGTCACCCCGTTCCTCAGGCTGGCCAAGGCGCTGCACGCGCGCTCCTTCCACGTCACCTTCGTCCACACCGAGTTCAACCGCGCCCGCCTCCTCCGCTCCCGCGGCGCCGCCGCCGTCGCCGGCGCCGACGGCCTCCCGCCGCCGGGCCAGCCGGCGGAGCTCGACGCGACGCAGGACATCTGGGCGATCTGCGAGGCCACGCGGCGGACGGGGCCCGGCCACGTCAGGGCGCTGGTCGAGAGGCTCGGCCGGGAAGCCGCCGCCGGCGGCGTCCCGCCGGTGAGCTTCGTGGTGGCCGACGGCGCCATGGGGTTCGCGGTGCACGTGACCAAGGAGATGGGCATCCCGACCTACCTCTTCTTCACGCACAGCGCCTGCGGCCTCTTGGCCTACCTCAACTTCGATCAGCTCGTCAAGCGTGGCTACGTGCCACTCAAAGGTAGTAGTAACAGCTAACTGATTAAACACGATCATTACTGGTTCTAACCTCTCGCCATTCACAGGACACTTGTGCTACATCCTTAGTTAATTTGCACTAATTTGGGATCATAATTATATATATGAAAAAATGGATAGCTAGAAATTAGGATTAATGATCAGAAGATCAGTAGTTCAGTACGTTACAAACTCTACTTTTTTACGTGCTCCAAGAAGAAAATTCAGAATCAAGTTAGCCGTCAAGATTTTATCTATCCAAAAATTGTTTGGGATCATCGATCACCCATAGATAGTCAACGGTACGAGTGACCCTATGCCATCTAGTGACCAATCAAAATTTTCATGGATTTGTTTTTGAGTCCACCACATTGAGCATAGCTTTGAGATATACTCCCTCCATACTCGTAAAAGAAGTCGTTTAGGACAATGTTTAAGTCAAACTTTGGGAATATAAATCATAAATATCTCTCTAGTTATTAAGTTTGAAAATTTAAAACTTATATGAATAGATTTGTCTTAAAAAATACTTTTATAAAAGTATATATATATATATATCACTTTTCAATAAATATTTTTATAGAAACAAGAAGTCAAAATTGTGTTTTGGAAACCGTGTCGCTATCCTAAACAACTTCCTTTACGAGTACGGAGGGAGTACTTACAAAAACCAAAACCTGTTGACCAGATCAGGCCCCGGATTGACAATTTGACATTATTGTGCAAGCATTTCGGTACATGTTATCAGCGCACGCTACGGATGGAGAGAAAAGCACTCCACGTAGTTTAAAATATCATTTTAGTCCAGCTATGTTGTCATTAGTGACATCAAAGTCTAACCAGCAGTTTTCCTTTCCTTTTTTTTTCTACTGCCAGTACACTTCATTTTTAGATATGTGATGTTATCGACTTTTAATATGATGTTAGACCATTCATCTGTAAAAGCTACTATAGCAGAAATTATAAAAATATAAGTTATGCATAAAGTAACTTTAATGATAAAATAGACAAAAAAAAGTATACTTAATAGTCATATATTTAGGTCCCCCATCATTTATTAGGAAATAAAAATGAATTTGTAAGTAAAACTTTTATAAATATATTCTTGGTGACTTAAAAGCCAATATTAAAAAGAAACTACATTGAAAATATTTCAAAATCAATATCAAAATTAAGATTGAAAATTCAAAATTTGTCTTTTTCTTTAGCTGATTAGACCATTCGATGGGAGCCTTAAAATTAGAGGTAGTATTAATTATACAAAATTATCGGGGAAAAAACACTTAATAACTATCAGGTAACACACTACAAAATAAATGAACTTTATACACATGATCATACAGAAAAGCACTGTAATTATCAGGTTAAGTTACACACCGAAATATGAACCACCTTTAATTGTGTACTGTGCTATACAGATGAGAGTTGTTTGACCAACGGGTACCTGGACACCCGCCTGGACTGGGTCGCCGGAATGATCGCCGGCGTCCGCCTCCGCGACCTGCCGACGTTCATCCGCACCACCGACCCCGACGACGTGATGCTCAACATCACCATGAAGCAGTGCGAGCTCGACGCGCCCGCCGCCGACGGCATCCTGCTCAACACCTTCGACGGCCTGGAGCGCGCCGCGCTCGACGCCATCCGCGCCCGCCTCCCCAACACCATCGCCGTGGGCCCATCGGCCCGGAGGTCTCGCCGCGGGCCCCTCGGCCCGGAGGTCTCGCCGCCGTCGTACCTCCCTTCCCTCGCCTCCAGCCTGTAGAGGGAGGACGGCCGGTGCGCGGCGTGGCTGGACGCCCACGCCGACGCTGCCGTGGTGTACGCCAACTTCGGGAGCATCACGGTGATGGGGAGGGCGCAGGTCGGGGAGTTCGCGCGCGGGCTCGCCGCCGCCGGCGCCCCGTTCCTGTGGGTGATCCGGCCGGACATGGTGCGCGACGCCGGCGACGGCGACGGCGAGCCGCTGTTGCCGGAGGGGTTCGAGGAGGAGGTGGTGGCGAGCGGGAGCGGGCGGGGGCTGATGGTGGGGTGGTGCGACCAGGAGGCGGTGCTGGGCCACCGCGCGACGGGGGCGTTCCTGAGCCACTGCGGGTGGAACTCGACGGTGGAGAGCCTCGCCGCCGGCGTGCCGATGCTGTGCTGGCCGTTCTTCTCGGAGCAGGTGACCAACTGCCGGTACGCGTGCGAGGAGTGGGGGGTCGGGGTGGAGATGGCGCGGGACGCCGGGCGGCGCGAGGTGGAGGCCGCGGTGAGGGAGGTGATGGGGGGAGGGGAGAAGGCGGCGGCGATGAGGAGGAAGGCGGCGGCGGCGGTGGCGCCCGGCGGGTCGTCGCGGCGGAACCTCGAGAGCCTCTTCGCGGAGATCGCGGGCGGCGTCCAACCGGTAATAAATCCAGTTTGAGGAAGCGCTACGCAATGTGTTTTCTGTTGGTTTGTGTGTGACGTGTGTCGTGCGCTTGTGGTGTGTTTTGTGGCTTTTTGCGTGTGTCGCGACGGATGAATCTTTCTCTGCCGTACTCCCCTTTTACTTGGATCACTGACGTATGGGTTTGATGATCTGTTTCCGTGTGGCAATAGATCGGGTTGTGCCAGTTTATCCGTGGAAACTGTGATATTGTAGGGGTTAAAAATGGTAACGGTAATTTCTGCCAACCGGCGTTTGTTTTTAATTTTCTACCCACTGAGCCATATGAAAATGGTAATCGACCGAAAAAATGATAAAGGTAAAAAATATGGAAATGGAAAACGAAAATGGTTTTACCGTTTTCGTATTCTTGTGAAAATTATCTTTCTTATAATATGGTAATTGTTTAGAGAGGACAAATCTATCCTGGAGATTGACAAAGTCACTACAGTCGCCTCGCTGTCGACGGGTACGTTGCCTACCACCGAAAGCACAGAGCCGTTAAATCTTGGAAAATTTCATACAGGCGCTTCGCTGTCGATGGGTACGTTGCCTACCACTGAAAGCACAAAACCGTTAAATTCTGAAAAATTCGCTCTCATGGGGAGTCAAACCCAGGAACTAAGGTACTGCTGAGACTCTTGTAACCACTAGACTACAAACCCTTTTGCAATCAAATCCCTAACTTAAGTGCATGGCTAAAATGGAGTTAATATATAATTTACATACTACAGCTTAAATTTATTTGTACATATAATATACTTATGTAAAGCTAAATATATGTTTTTATAGTTTAATGTTTCCGTCCGTATTATTCCGTTTCCGGTGTTCCGATATTTTCGATATCGTTTTCGTTCCGATATTATTGTTTTCGATTTCATTTTCAAAAAATTTTAATTATAGAAATGGACCAAATTGTTGATGTTGTTTTCCGTTAGTTTCTGACTGTTTTCATCTCCTTCACATCGCAAAATGGGACATTTGCCATTTCGGTTTCATGGGAAGAGCTGCGTCTGGGTAGTTGTTGCCTGGTGGGGCTCGACTTGTACTTGTACTCATGGACAATATAAGTCGTAAAATCGTAGTATCATATATATTCTGAGATGGCGAAAGCAGTGGTGTGACGTGTTTGTGTTGGTTACTTGGTTTGTGTGACGTGTTCGTGCGCTTGCGGTGTGTTGTGCTTTTTGCGCGTGTCGTGATGGATAATTCTAAGGGACTGTTTACTCCTCATTTTAAAGAAAATCTCTTTTAATATACTACAAAATTTTGACCATTGAACTAATTTGAGATTCGTGCAAACCCCATCAAACCCTAACTACTTTTCCTTCCCCTCCTCCCCTGCCGCCGCAAAAAATAGCTCGCTTCTCTCTCGACACTGCGCGCGTCCTGCACCGCCGCCCCACCGTGCCACCACTCCGGCCTCGCCGGCTGGCCGAAAGTTGTCAACGGCGCTAGCAAGGCCCCCCCCCCCGGCCGGCCCCCTCATCCTCCCCCTCCCTCTCCTCTCCTTTGCCTCAAGCTGGCGGCGACGAGCTGTCTGTCGTCTTCCCCGTCACCGGTGGCGGGGCGCCACCACCGGGCGCCTCCTCCTACCACTCTTTTCCGTTTGCCCCCGCCGCCTACACCGGCCCACCGCTCGCTCCCGTCCCTGCGGCTTCAGCGGCGCCGCCGCCGCCTCACCGCCCGCCTGATCCGCCGCCCACCGCCGGGTTGTCGCCTCCAACTGCCATCCCTTTAAAGTCGGCGAACTCCCCCCTCTTCCTCCTCCCCTCCCCCCTCCCACCCCCACCCCAGGACCCTAATTCGTCGGCCCTCTACTGAAGTTTGGGTCAGCCGATGCTGGAGAAGAAGAGGGGGTCGTCGTAGTTGGAGAAGAAGAGCACGAATCGTGAAGCACATCTAGTGATCCAAAATTTACAAGATTTAAGGTTATATTTTCTGTCAACATAAAGTTTAGCAGTTCCGTAATTCTAACTCTCTTTTTCTCGTCGCAACAAGAGAAAAAGGAAGAAACAGGATACACTACACGTCGATAGAAAAATCAAATTAAAAAATGAAGTACATTTTGAAGAACAACACTTCGAGTAGTTTTTATCCTTTTCTTACAGGCTCTTAATGGGCCGAGAGCTCGGGCCCATATCAAAACAAGGCCCATGAAACTGAGAGCCCGAGGCAGAGACGAACACGGAGACCATATGGCCTTTTTACGGTGAGGCGGTGCGCTCCCACGGATCGATCCATCAGAAAAATAAATGGGACATTTACCGTTTTGGTTTCACGGGATGCGCTGCGTCTGGGCAGTAGTTGCCTAATTTGGTGAGGCTCGACTTGTACTTGTACTCATGGGCAACATATTTGGTGTTTGGCTGTGTTTGAGTTCCCTTTAAACTTCCAAAAAAATCAGTCACGTTAAGTATTTAAACACATATATAAAACATTAAATATGAATGAAAAAATAATTGCACAGTTTGTATGTACATTGCGAGACGAATATTTTTAGTCTAATGTAGTGCTACAGTAAATATTTGCTAATGACAGATTAATTAGGCTTAATAAATTCGTCCCGCAGTTTACATGCGAAATCTATAATTTGTTTTATTATTAGTCTATGTTTAATATATTAAATGTGTGTCCATATATACTTTAAAAAATAATTGGCTGCGGAACTAAACTCGACCTTTGTTAGTAAGATAAGCCGTAAAATCAATAGTATCATATTCTGAGATGGGGAAAGTAATGGCGGTGGAGAGATCAATGTTTGTACGAGATTTTAAGATTGGATGTAACACACAGCACAATGGGGTGGTGGCGCAGTTGGCTAGCGCGTAGGTCTCATAGCTAAACGTGAGTGATCCTGAGGTCGAGAGTTCGAGCCTCTCTCACCCCAATATATTTTTTCCAACGTGACGCACAACAAGCGACTCGTAAAATAGGCCCAGCACATCTGCCCTTGTTAAATGAATAGAACGGCCGAACGCGAACCCCCGGCCATCCTGAATTGCTAGCCGTTTTCGTGCAGCGACGCACGGGCTCGAGTGCGTCAGAGCACCCTCGTCCGTTGCATTGCATCGGTAATATTTTTGGTGGTTTTCTACTCACTCAGGACTCGCCCGCTGGTGAGTGGTGAGCGCTGCGGCCGTGTACTTGCAGACGCTTCGGGCTGTTTCACTTTATTGCCAAAATCAATCAATTTAACGGCTTCCACATCTCGGCCTGCCTAACTGGGTGATCCTCTGTTGCATCATGCATGCTTGCGTGAACAAGAGGATCACAAACTGGCCGAAATACCTAATTAAGTTAATTTTACACGGTAAGAGAGAGAGAGATGGCACAGGCACGATTGACTGGCAGCCGTTTGCTTTCCGAAACTCGATTCTTCTTCACACCGCTCGGGGTTGCACCGTGCCAGAAGATACACCAGATAGTCGAGGATGGATTTGTTGGATGGTGCAAGCCTTTACCAGTTTGTGTACCAGTACCACACGAAGATGCTCACGAGGAGAGACCTATCTGCCGTCGACGGAAGCTACACCTGCGAAACGGATCAAGGAACATGAGAGATCACCCAGAAATCGTATCATGACACATATGCAGTTTGCGAAACCGCAAGTTTGGTTGCAAATGTCCGTTTCAGTAATGCTATGAAAACTGCTCGATAATGACTATTCCCAAAAAAACGCTGAAATCATGCACATTCAACCAAGCTATTGTATTCATGTGTTGGTTGTCTTATAAAAAGGTTGATGTCCTACAAATGCCCAAAGTTTGCATTATTGCATACCTTCTCATCGTTCAAAGGTTCGGTGACTCCCTCTTGGAAAAACTCAATGATGTTCCTGCACACATCCTTGGGCTTCTCAAGGTTGACCGCATGCCCAGCATTTCTTATCACTACTAATCGAGAACTCTCACCTAGATGTCTGTCAATATGTTAAAGTCAATATCATTACTCTGCCAATCGATCCTATTCTTTGTGTACTCCATGGAGAAAATTTGTGTTTCAAATTGAAGGTAGCGATAGCAAACCTCTTCAGTCTATGAGCCAACTCCATGGGGAATACCTTATCCCGCTCCCCCCAAACTATGAGCGCTGGCTGCATTAAGTGAGAAAGAAACCATCTTCAAATGTTTCAGATGTAAGTGTAGTAGAGTTTAATCACATACTAATTGGTACCTGGCTAATTATTGGAAGATCTGAAAGCTGCCTTTCACTAATCAAAGCATATAATAACTCAGTTTTTTCTTGGATATAATCCGAGCCCATTACCTGATACATACAAAAAAAGCAACATATGTAACTCAATTTCTTTTTCCTGTACATAATCCAAGCCCAGTACACTATTTATTGTGGTTTATGTGCTACTCAAATCACTATGGAGAGAGCGCCCAAATCACTGATTATTCCATGAATATTCTTGAAAAACATATCATCTGATGAAAGTAACTGAGCAAGAGCTCTTCAAAATACTCAATTTTTGGGTATTTTGCTACTAAAAAAAGATAAGCTGATTTTCAAAATACTCAATTGTATATGCAAATGCCTGCCTTCTATGTCTTCAATAATCCATAATATGTAAAGCATTACAAAGAACAAAATTTGAGATGTTTCAAGCTTTACTAAAGTCGAGTTGGCTCTTGTTACAGATCAAGCAAACCTTCATCCCTTTTTCGCGAACGCGCAAAAGGATTGCACGTCAATACATTAGAAGAAAGGAGTTATAGTTACACAACGCAATCAGCCATACCGGCTTATGCCAGGGGAAGAGAGAAAAGGCCAAATTAAAAACTTGAAGCTTAGAAAAAACTGCGGTGGCTAAAACACAAACTCCAAGCAAACCTTGGAGCAACTTCCAGTATACATTATGCCCCATGTATGCCAGTAATCAGGTTCAATTAACAAGTTCAGCATGTGGGCGAGAATCATTCTTTCAAAAGATAATGAACCTCATCTTCATAATCGTTCACTCTTTTGTTTACAAATTCAGTTTTCTAATTCCTTTTTGACCCAGGAGGTTGATGATTTCTGTATTTCACAAGACTGTATCCTTGAATGTTACCCGTCATTTAGGGAGTGTCTAATAAGATCAAAGCATTTCTTTTAGAAGTCCCATCTTTAATTTGTAAATTAACACATTTCATAATGTTTGCAGTTGATCACATGGATGAACATCTGTCACGCCCTGAAGTTCCCCTCCTTGCTTTAAAATTTGTTAAATAAATCGCCCGAAGAAATTGTTTAATTTAACCTAGAGTTGAATCCCTAAATTAATAAATGCAAATAATAATCGGAATCGGCATGTGGAATTTTTCTTGGATTCTACATGTCAAAATATGCTAACAGGATTTTTAGTGGAATTTTCAGAGCCTTGGAAATAATTTTAACCAATTAAAATAAGCAAAGTGCAATAAATAATCCCTGGAAAATCCTTTTTTTCCTTTTCTCTTCTTTTTCTTCCTTTTTCCTCCCTTTTTCCTCTTGTTGGGCCGTTGGCCCACTTCCTCCCGCGCCCTTCCTCCTTGCTGGGCCGGCCCACTCCCTCCCTCCTCTCTCCGGGTCACCGACAGGTGGGGCCCACCTATCGGCCCCTTCTTCCACCTCCAGCCGACGGCAGCGCCGCCGCCGAAACCGCCGCCCACGCCGTCGTTTCCTCCGCATCCGCGCCCCACTCCACGCCCACACGCCCCCCACGTCGCCGCCCCCACGCCCCGCCTTCTCCTGCCCACGCGCGTGCGCCCGCAAGGGCGGGATTCAATTCGAATCCCCCCCCCCACTCTCTCTCTCCACCTCCCACGTCGTCGGCGAGAAATCCGGCTGCCCCCGGCCACGTCCGCCCCTCCCGAGCCCCTATAAAACGCTCCCCGTGTCTCCCTCTCTCTTTTTCCGCGCTCGCCGTCTCCTCTCGCGCTCTCTAACGCCGCCGCGCCGTTCGCCGCTAGCGCCGCCACTTGCCGCCGCCTCCGGCCGTGCACCGCCGCCACTATAGCCGCCGCCGTGCCAAGCCGCCACCGCTGCTAGCTTCGCCGTCGCGGGAGCTATCCCGGCCGCCGCTCGCTTGCCGCGCGCCGCCGCCGCACCGCTCTCCCCACGCGCCGCCGCCTACCGCTGCTAGTCGTCGCTAGTGCCGTCGCCGCGCCGCTCCGTTGCTGCCGTTGGCCTCGCGAGATCGAGGCCCGTCTCGTCCATCCCGCGCGCCCCGCCGTCCGCCGCTTGCCGCCGCCGTCCGCCGTCGTCTTCACCCACGCCGGCCGAATCCCTGGTGAGGACTCCCTCCCCCTCTTTTACTCCTCCTTCCCCGTGTGCGTCGCCGCCTCCTGTCCGCGCCGCCGCTTTGGCCGTGTGCCGCCATCTCCTTGCCGACCACCGCCGTCTCCCGCGCCGTCGGTCGCCGCCGTCGGTGGCCGCTCGCCGCCGCCGCATCGCCTAACCGGCCAGCTGGTTTGAAGCCGAGCCGAGCCGACCGGGCGTCTCCCCCTCCCCTTGAGCCACTGCCCGGTGGGGCCCACCCACCAACCAGTGCCACCTCCTCCCCCTTGAGCTGCTGCCGGGGGGGTCCCGCACGTCGGCGCCGCCCCCCCCCCTTTGCTGACGTCATCCGGGATCCTTTATTGCGCAATAAAACTCAGTAAGTCTTTTCTTTTATAGTAATAAACACAGATAATCTTCTAAAATTCATATCTAATTCATCCGAGCTCCGATTAAGTCCATTCAAGTCTCAGTAAATTCATAAAAATGCGTAGAATCCATTAAAAATGGTTTTGTTTCCTGTTTCAGTAGTCTTATAGCCTGTTTTGCTTGTGTGCTTTGTTTGTCGCATAGATTTCGGTCGTTTCGTCGATCCGCGGTTTCTCAAAGACGTTGCTGTGGTCTAATCAGTGCGAGAGCAAAGCAAGCCATGCATTACGATTGATCATATTGTACCCAATTTACAAATGTCCCGCATTTCTATTAAGTATTGCATTGTTTTACAATATCATGTGGGATGGGTCCTACTACTCAACCATATCTTGTTTACCTTATGCCATTGATAACTTGGGTATTAAGATGCTTAGATGTTGGTTTAGGGAATGCTTAGCCATGCTTAGTTCAACTAGTACACAATGGGGGAATCACATTAATGCATAGACTTTGATTATTGGCAATAGCTTTGGATTAGTGCCACCGCAAGGGTGTTAGTTAATTAAAATACACTACATGGTGGGCTGTGGGTGCATGGTTTTGCTAGTCGTGCCCATGGCGATTAAGGACCGGTTCACGGGATGCCCTGGAAGAATTTATCGTACTTACCACAAGCCAGCGTGGGCAACGGCTGGGCTTGTAGTGTAGCTTTCCTCTAATCGACGTACCCAGGCGAGGGTGGGCGTGATGGAGTTGGGTCGGCCGGGGTGTCCGGTTGATCGGCTTCCGGATTCACCGTGGTACAAAAGGGGGGCTGCCCGTTGCCTGCTAGGGACAGGGGCGAACCCTAAGGTGTGGTGCGATCGGTTAGAGGGGGTTATGCGAAGGGTCCTGTCACGGCCTCTTTCCGGTATGTCGTGGTGGCATGTCGGCGCACGGTAACGTGTCGTGGGGCTGCGTCTTGTGGGTACAATTGTACACCTCTGATCAGAGTAAAACTATTCGAATAGCCGTGCCCGCGGTTACGGGCGGTCAACCAGATTCACCGTGATTAGTCTCACCCCTAGTTTAGCTTAATGAACTGGTGTAGTTCAGGTGGTTGGTTAGGCCTGTTGCAATGTGGTGTAGCGTTGGATAGTGATTGGTTAATATTGATTAATTGCTACAACTGTTTTACTGCTTTCAACTGCTGCTTTTAAATGCTAGCTTTATGCAAATGAACCTCTAGCCTCCTTTGGTTATACCCTGCATCATACCTTCTCTTCCGGTATGACTTGCTGAGTACAGTGGGTAGTACTCAGTCTTGCTATCTTTTCCCCCACCCCAGAGTTGAAGTTCTTCTCAGTTGGAGATGTCTCGATGAAGTTGGTTTCGTCGCTGCCGTCAAGGATGTCTGTGGAATGGAGTCGCCTCGCTGCAGGAGTCAAGTCTTCAGGCTTAGCTCGCTTTTATCCTTTTCCGCTGCATTTGTAATCTTTTGTATTTTTGTAAGACGTGGATCTGTATGTCAACAATTGTCGTTTGTGTACCCTGACTGGTCCTGGACAGGGATTTAATGCACATTCAGCTTAGAAATTATGGTTCGTAAATTTTTGGGCGTGACAACATCCCACTAGTATAACGATGCTAAACAATCTATCCAACCTGGTATTGAATTCTCCCCAACACCAGAAAAACTTGTTTCTCTTCTTTTCCTGCTAGCATCAGCCAACATTCTTGAGCAGCACATGAATGAATACCCAGGATAACTGGGTGAAATTAGATAAAATGTTCTCAACCAAGCCATATTTTACTTGAAACAATTTCCACTCTTTTGAGCTGCATTTGCCATTACTAAAGAGAAGGAAATGGTTGCATGGTCAAATGAACTCCCAACTGCTAGCAAAATCCAGTTGCAATTTATTAAGTCCAAAATATGTTCGCATTTCGGTAGTCTGGGTACAAGTATATTTATTGAGGGCAAAACACTAACAGGAACTACAAAGAAAACTTAGGGTGAGTTTGAAGAGAGGGGGATTGAGAAGATTGGGAAGATACGCAAAACGAGGTGAGCCATTAGCACATGATTAATTGAGTATTAACTATTTTAAATTTTAAAAATGGATTAATATGATTTTTTAAAGCAACTTTCCTATAGAAAATTTTTGCAAAAAATACACCGTTTAGTAGTTTGGGAAGCGTGCACGCGGAATACGATGTCCTTTTCTCACCCAATCCCCCAGAACTCATCACAACGAACGCAGCCTTAGTCAGTGTCTGAAGTATACACAACAGATACTTGAATGTACATGGGTAAGCAAAGAACTGGTGGGCCTACTAAAATGCAGTATCAAATCAAGTGCTCTGTTAGTTTTTGAAAAAATCGAGTTGTCACTACCCTGGCCCTACACATGCAAGTGTTTCCACTGTTCTCCACATTTGCAAACTATGTACATATTTAAGCAAACGGACAAGACAAAGCGAAAATGACAATATGTTTCTGTTAAGCTACTGACAAGTGTAAATATTTTGAGGCTCTGTTGGCTCAATCAAATCTAAGCATGTATTAAACTAGCCACATAGAGGACATTCAGTGAGTTGGTGTCCATTAGTCCATCATAAGGATGGTAATATTAATACATTAAGTGAGATGTTCTCGCCACAAAAGACAAACTGCATTTATCCCCTTGCCATTTCGGTTCAATACACTTTTGCCTCCAAGCATCCCTCGTAATGGCGTGCAAAAACAAGATTAGCCTCGTGATCGTGAGATGATCACGAGATGCCTCGATGGCTAATCAGCAAAATTAGCCTAACACAGATGTAAGATGCTACTTTGTATACTTCTATATGGAATAGAATTCGGCATAATTCCCTAACAACTGTAGAGAGCACAGCATTCTAGAAGTGCCTAAATTTTTTTTCCCCTCTTGTGATTCTATAACTTCATCTAATGCCCGATAGCAATGTAATCCAGGGATTGATTCCGAACCAATTTTAAAAAGAAATCTCAAAGATAAAAAACGAAGCGGCCTAACCTTAATGTAATCCCAGAGGAAGCAGGAGGGCATAATGCAGGGTGGCCGCACGAATGTGAGCCTGACGAGGCGCCGCACCTCCTCCGGCCGCCGCGGCACGAGCAGGTCCGCCGCCTCCCCGACGCCGGCCACCGGGAACAGCCCACCGGCCAGGTCCTTCTCCTCCAGGCAAACCCCCGCGCACACCAGCACCACCCTCTCCACCGCGTCCGGGTACATGGCCGCCATCCTGTAGCCCACGAATCCCCCATAGCTGACCCCGACCAGGCCGAACCTGGCGACCCCGATCGCGTCCATGGCCGCCTTGATCGAGCGCGCCTGGAAGGCTTCGGAGCGGTCGGCGAGGCGGGTGTAGGAGGCGCCGAAGAAGAGGAGGTCGGGGACGATGGGGTCGTAGCCCGCGGCGATGAGGGGGCGGAGGTAGGGCGCCCACTGCCACGTGGCGGAGGCGCCGAAGCCGTGGAGGAGGAGGAGCGGGTTCCGCGGCGGGTTGGCGGGGACCCAGACGTGCACGGTGGTGCCCGCGTCGTCGTCGACTCCGGTGGGGAGCGGGATGGCGAGCGGGCGGAGGCCGGCCCTGAGGAAGCGGCGGCTGAAGCAGCGGTCCCGCGCTGCCGCGAAGCTGAGGATGGACGACCTCCTCCCGATGGCCGCGGCCGGCGGAGGTGGGGGTGGCATTGCTCGCCGCCGACCGCCGGCGAGAGTTGCGCGGCTAAATTTGGCCGCCCAAGCGTGGTGGTGGTGGTGGTGCAGCGCGAGTGCGAGAAGAGAAGAGAATGGCACTTGCTTAGATGAGAATGAGATTAGTGCTCGTCATTGTCTGGGTGGTTAAGCTGCTTTATTACGGTTTTAACAGAGCCAATCACCGTGTGTATGACGTGGGATGGTCACAGGATGGAGGTCGGCGCGTCGGGACGTGGCGTTTTTTTTTTTTTTTGGGCAGACAGAAACTAGTGCTACAAAAGCCGGCGGCCCACTCGAATCGTCGAATCCAAAGGAACCCACTGCTCCTCGATGCGGAGCCGCGGAGAAGACGCCCACTCGTACTCGTGGGGTTGTGTGGGCAGCGCGCGCGCGCCACGTGCCGCCACGCGTGTCGCGGTTCTTGAATCTTTGAGACGCCATTTCGTTTCATCATTTTTCCCCCTCTACGCAGAGGCGCCGGCGGCCGTCGACGGAGCCGCAAGCGGTAAGCTGCTTGTTTCTCTCGGTGGACTTCAGGCCTCATCCTTTCTCAGCCAAAATTTTTGAATTTTAATTTTAAATTTAAAGTTGATTTTAGGATTTTATTAATCGTAGTTTATTTTTCACCCTTTACTTTTAGATCATCAAATACACGTATATAAAAGTTTTATTCACTTTTTTTTTCATTTGCAAATATACCCATTTTGTTTTTTTCTCTTATTTGCTAAACGATGGGGCTATTCGTCTTAGACCATTAAGAACATGTATATAAAAAATTTATTCACAAATTATCTTTCATTTGCAAAAATACCCATTTCGTTTTTTCTCTTATTAGATATATATAAACGATGGGGCTGTTCGTCTAAATGACAGGGCTACCCTGAGCCTGAGGCCAGACCGCCAGAGGAACTTCCCTGGGAAGAGGATCTTCTCATTTACTTTCCTCGCTAATATATGGATTTGTTAGATAAAAGAATTTATATGTTAGTGACACAAGTTACAGGAAAGTAAGTTAAAAAGTTCCCAATCTGGCTGCCCAGGCTTGACACCTGCTAGACCGCTAGAAACTATCAGAAGATCAAACTTCACGCTCATATCAGCTGGAGGGAAAGTACAATCACACCAGAAATAAGCCTGGCATCACGTTGAACAAGCCGTTCAACCCTGGTCATGCGAACCACGAGTAGCAAGGGATCAACACGCACTTGTTTATCCAACCAAAGGAGCTGTTGTTAGTTGTAAGTAGTAACTAAGTAGTAACGCACAGTGATGGGCGATATACTGGTGAATAACAAGAGTGTCTGATAAAACATGAGACTACTGTATCAGATAAACCATTCATTCTGTGCAAAGAACATTTTCATAGTGCTCTCTGTATCAAAACAAGACGCGCTACTGAGATCAAGGGGAGGAGAGGAGAAAAACGAAGAAGAAAATAGGGCTAGGAATATTGAGCTGAGCTGAGCTGAGAGTGGCATTTGCCCATTACAAACCTCCATTAGTTACAGACATCAACCTGTGATGGGGACTGTTCCCCAATCCCCATTAGACGTTTCGTATTGGCAGTGTATAATAAAATCAGGCAATATAAATGGCCAAGAATGGCAATGTGATGATGGTACTCTCCCAAAAACTTCTAATCCATACATGAGAGCAAAGGCGGAGAGGAAGGTGGATTCCACTAGCTAGATACGTACATCCACCACTTGTAAAGGCCAAACCCATAGATTGTCGTAAGCATAGCCATCCTTAGGGGATAGGGCTTAAATCTGCAGGGGAGAAGATAAAAACATGGTCAGTCAGTTTTCTGATTAATAGCACAGTTATATGAAGCTAAATCAGCAGTTGATCTAGGACAATGGAATTAACTGTCTAAGCATAGTGAAGCTTTTGTTAGAGGAAAGTGTACAGTGAGTAGACAGCTTCACCAATAAAATGCTATTCTTGTGAGTTCGGTTGGCAGTGCTGCCAGGGTAGTCTGTTGTGATCTGGCAACTTACAGTGTTATTAGTACCTTAGAATTTATTACTACAATACACTCAGCGAGAGATTTACAGCTGGTTTCTTGGCAATTGTCTTAGCAATGTCAGGATTTATGGCCAAGAATTATGTATAGAAGAGATTGAAGTGAATTTATCGCAAAAATTTATGAGGCAATTCAAAATTATAAAACCTTCTGACTGCCACTAGTCCACTACTGGATCTAATGCATTGTTAGGTATTTGCAGCAGGTCACTGGTTAAAACATGAGCACTAGTATATGTGTGGGGTACAAAAACCTCAGTTAGAAAATGCACAGGTGGTCGCAGAAACAAATAGAATAAGAACGGACAGATAAAGTGGAGTAATATATAGTGCTCCAAGCTATCTTCAGGAAAGAAACAAGACTCCCTATTGTATTTTGCTGAAAACAAAACTTGGGGAAAAAACGCCACAGACGCAATCTACTAAACCAAAGGTTAGTGTGGTTTCAAATGTCAGATCTCAATTGCTATATGCCATTTGCTACTTGTCAAAGCCAAAACACTGCAAGTAAAAAGAGTTTGATTTCCAGTTTCTATCACTTACCAACAAGCTTTTCAGAAAACAAAAGCACAAAGTTTGAAATGTTCACAGGTAATTGCTATTCTGCTTGCGATGAAACGCTACCAAGTTAAGTTGACAACTAAACAGTCGTAATTCATTTTATGAGTCAATTTCAAGACGTTAAAAGATAAGTCTAAACCCTAAATCAGAATGACTTCTATATACTTCTATATCTACAATCTTGGACCAAAATTTGAACCCCGAACAGAAAACATAAAACAAAAGCACAAGTTTTGAAATGTTCAAAAGTAATTGCTATTCTGCTTGCAATGAAACACTACCAATTTAAGTTGACAACTAAACAGTCGCAATTCATTTTATAAGTCAGTTTCCAGACATTAAAAGATAAGTCTAAACCCTAAATCAGAATGACTTCTATATCTACAACCTTTGGACCAAAATGATCAAACATGCAGGCTTGAATGATCAAACAAAAAACCAGAGTCAAACAACAAATTAAACTACACTGTTCATAGAAATCCTGGTACATACTCATTTGGATAAAATTGATAGTTCAATAAAATGTAGCGATTGACAGCCAACTTCGATCTGTCAAAAAGGCAAACTAATTAACACGAAATTGTCAACAATGTACTATCTGAGTTAGCACTTGTTTCTCTCAGTCTCAGCACTCCCCTGCCCTAGGAGGCCAGGACCGAGCACACCAGCACCATCACAAACGTACAAAACCCAGGAGCTAGATTTGGACACCGGTCAATTTTAGGTGTCTACAGTTTTACACCGAACTGGTGTGATGGGCTGATGGCACCATGAGGCAGCCAGATCACAATTGTAAAGGAAAAGGAGAGGTTAAATTCCAAAAACTCTGTTTGCTCCTTCCTAAATCACAATTTAGCATACTGCTCCTCTTAATATATTTTCGGGCAGATTCCAACTGCATATGATCATATCCCATGCAACAACCTGCTAACTAAGGAACTCGAGGCAGGCTGGAAGTTGCCCTCACACGCTACGCAGCTACACTAGCGCTTTGCTACAGCATCCCAGGGGGGCTCACACGGGCAGGAGTTAGCACCTAAACGCTAGAAAACCAGCCAGTCTTTTGTTTCCCACCATTTTCAGCAAAACAAATGCACATAGAGCTCAGGGCAAACTGTAGAGAACCCTTTTTTTTCTCTTCAACAAACAAACTGGTTTCTCCATCCACCTTTGGGAAATGACAAGCTGATAAGCAACCTCTGGAAGTGCATAAATTAGAGAGAAAAGAATTAAAAGCAAGTGCAAATTGTCCAGAAAGGTGATACCAGTTCATAAACCAAATCCGGTACTCAAAGCACGGACAATTCCACTGGTGTGCTAAGCATCAACAGCTCCTATTACTTATTTTCCACACTTCCTTTACTCAATTCGAGAGTTCTAAAAGCTAGAAGCGGCACAACCACAAACCAACTTCCAGCTGCCCTAAAGAACACAGTTAATAAGCCAGTGAAACTTTGCATTCCATAGCAGTATTAAAAGCATCAGGACCACCCACCAGCTGCCCTATAATTCTGCAACTAAACTAGTTAAGGCTTGCCAGTGTCCATTAAAATGGCGTTGCATACTGGAGACCGTGTTTTGTACAGAGAGGTCCAGAGCAAATCCGATTTCCTTTCTCCAATCAGGCACTGTATCATCAATCCTATAATTCTCAATCGCAGTTTGACGTGATAAGTGATAAATCACGGAGAGATCAAGAACACGCATGACCAATCCAGTAGTAGAAAACAAAATAGACAGAACTTTTGCCAATACCCACTAGAATTGGTAAGTTGGTATTGATCAAGAGAAACCTGAAACTGCATCAATTTCCTCGTCCTTCCGTGTCGAGAACCCAATTCGGCCATCAGCGAACGGAAATTTGCTCTCTAAAATCGAAACTAGCACAGAAAATTTCCCAAAACAAGCGATATTTGCCTCAACAAATTGTAAAATACAGCGATATCCTATCCGCTAGCACCCGATCCCCCCATGAACGCCAGCCAACCAACTCCAGGCAAAGCAAACCGAAAGACAGAAGGAGCAGGAGAGGGGAAGGAGGAGGGAGGAGGGCTTACTTCCAGACGTCGTGCTCGCGATCCGCGGCGGCTTCGGCGGCCGTGCGGCGGGAGGCCGGCATCGGGGTGAGCCACTGGGAGTAGTCGCGGTCGAAGAACTCCCAGTCGGGGAGCAGCACGCCCGCGATGGCCAGGATTCCGAACCCGTACGTCGCCGCCGCCTTCCGCACCGACGCCGTCACCACCCCCGTCACCACCACCGCCGCCGCTAGCGCCACCAGGCTCCGCCGCAGCATCTCGTCCCTCCCCATCCCACCCACCGCCGCTCCCACCCCGTCGTACTCCTCCTCCTCCTCCTCCTCCTCGAAGCTTCGCGGAGCCGAGTCGCGAGGCAGGACGAGGAAAGAGCGACTCCGCGGCTACGCCTCCGCGCGCGCGCGCGCACGATCTCTACGCCCTCGCCGCCGCCGCCGACGCCGACGCCGCCGCCCGCCGCGCGCCGCGGTTTCACTGCTCAGGGAGGCTCGGTGGTGGGGGCAAAGTAGGAAGGGTGGCTCACCAAGCGAGCGACATGGACTCGGTCTTGCCCTTTTTATCGTGAGGGTGGTGTCAGACTGACAGGGCGGTCCCACCCTCCGTGGACCAGCTGCTGGCCATGCCGCCCTTAATGATCAAGCTGGTCAATGAAGTTGTTACTTTCTCCGTGTCAAAGTTCATTTTTCACACATCTTAGTTATATCAATAAAAGAATAAAATACTGGTACTTCCTCCGTTTCACAAATGTAATTCATTCTAATATTTTCCACATCCATATTGATATTAATAAATCTAAATAGATATATATGTCTAAATTCATTAACATCAATATGAATGTACGAAATGTTAGAATGACTTACATGGTTAAGCGGAGGGAGTATTACTTTATCAAATATCAATATAACTATTTTTCATTTTATATTTACTCTCGATATAGTTATTTTTTATTTTTATAAACTTCGATGCTAGAATTATTGAACAATAAACTTATTTTAAGATAAATGGGAGATGTCAAGAATGAACTTATTAGACGGGAGATGTCAAGAACAAAACGGGAGGTAACTGCTAAGCAGACGTTAATCCGTCTGTGGCTGGAAGATTCAAAGTTTCAAACCGTGGAATCGCTTCTTAATCCCTCTGGTATTGAAGAAGTCAAGTTGCTAAGCATGAGTTAAGCTGGCTGACATAAGATTCGAACGTGAAATGGCTTCCAAATTAATCCCTACGATATAGATCGATGTAATATTTGGTGTTTTGAAAATTAACTTGTGCATAACAAACTAAGAAATACTCTCTCCGTTTCACAACGTAAGTCATTCTAGCATTTCCCACATTTATATTGATGCTAATGAAAGAGAGGAAGTAGATCAAATGGCTTTGATGTCATTTACTTATACAGTATCACGCAGAGTAAGATATGTCAACTTTGTTCGTGGGAGTGTAATAACATTGTGAAAAGTGTCTTGGATTTTTTTTCCGGGAGGAGTTTTAGCATTCCTAAGATACTCCCTCTGTTTCATTTTACTTAGACACCAGATAACATGTTGTATTATCAAAGTACTTATCGTGGTAAATATAATTATATATTCTACTTGCATTAATTGAAACATTGTAATTTAAAAGATTTTACTTATCAAAGATAAAATTGGCCGGCCGGTCAATAGTGTCGATTCAAAAGGAACGGAGGGCGTGTACCATTTGGTAAAAGTTAACAAAATGATAAAAATCAACTAAATTTGGAATAAGAAGACTACATTATAGTGACACACGTGATAATTTCGTTGAGCCTTGTCCTTTTCAATCCAGCTCGGGTCTCTAGGCTCTAGCCATTGTGAGTGTTAGGTTTAGGTTTGTAGAGATGCCAACAACTGCCAACCTCCTAACTTTGACATTTAAATACGCAGGTGAAATGAATTAAATTGAATAATCCCCCTAAAAAAAAGTAAGGGGTAAGGATCCACTATTCCACTTTGGTCTCTACTCCGAGCTGGGGGTTGTTCAGATTGATGTTATTTCAAACAATACCAAGTTTTGGTCAAGTTTTTAAAAATGTGCATCCATTTAATTTTTTTTACTAAACTTTGGTAAATACATAAGAAATCTTGTTAAAATTGGACAATATTGTTAAAATTTTGACAATACTAAATTTTGGTAAGATTTATTTTGTCTGCAATCTGAACAACCCCATAAACAAAATGGTGTATAGTTGATGAGGAAATCTGTTTGAACTAACTGAAAACAGTAATGGGACCGATCATCTGACTAATCCCCTTGGTTGTTTGCTAGTCGCAACACACAAATTAAGTATATCCTTCCAAATCGGCATTAAGAATGTGTACGGCGTGCTATCTATTGTAGCTTGAGTATAGTACATGCAATGGCTTTGACCAAAGCATGCCAACCTTCGTAGGCAGGTAAATGCTCTGTAGTCTTTGACTATGGGGGTGTTTGGGAGAGATCTCAAAATCATAAGTCAATGTTATGATTCATCTGTTGTCCAAATAGGAAAGGAACATAGGAGTATGATACTATGGAACAGCACACAGTTTTAAACATCCGACCCTGACCGACCCCTAACTTTTACATGATGTTTTAGACTGTTTTTGGGAGGTGAGGATAGGAGCACACCTCCCGCACACGTAAAACAGTGTGACGCATTTTCTTATGATTAATTAAATATTTATTTTTTTTCAAAAAATGAATTAATATAATTTTTCAAAGCAACTTTTGTATATAATTTTTTTTAAAAAAATACACTGTTTAGCAGTTTGAAAAATGCGCGCGTGAAAAACAAGATATGTGAGTTAGAAAAGTTGGAGAAAGAACACAACCTTAGTGAAAACCCTTCGTTTTTTTACCTATCCGTAGCGGCGACCATCCAGTTTGACTTAAGAAAAATAAGTTTTGTCTTTTAGTCTTTGAGTATATTTGGTCATCTAAAATTGAGGTCGAAATATATTGAAAAAACCTCAAAAGCAAGCAATTGAGTTTTGGTTAATTTAGTTCGGCCTTCGGTCATGACCGAAATATGTGATAGTTTTATGAGATAAAAAGATAAAACAAATTAACCACAATAAAATTATAGCCGCCATATCTCTGTTAGGACATATTTTGACAAATAAATAGCAAATACTAGTATATAACATGCCAATTCACTAAGATTCATAGCAGTTCTATCCTCTAGGCTGTGTTCGGGGACCCTCCTCCCCGGCACGTAAAACGAAACACATATTATTGCACGATTAAGTATTAACTATTTTTTAAAAAACAGATTAATATATTTTTTAAAGCAACTTTCGTATAGAAAACTTTTGTAAAAACACACCGTTTAGCAGTTTGAAAAGCGTGTGCATAGAAAATGAGGGAGATGAGTTGGGAAAGTTAAAATGAAAACACTTGACCAAACATTTAGTTTCGGTAAGTTTGATTCGGTTTTACCACCCCTACCTGTCTGCAAGGATGGCAAGTAATGAGAAAAAAATATATTTTTTGAAAGATAATAGCAAAACCCTTAATAGTAGCATTTCATTGTCACTCCACCATCCAAACACGACAACAAGAATTGTGCTCCAAAGTCTCCAGCATAACTTGTGAGGAAACATTGTACGCAATAAAGTACATCTAATTTGCCGACTTAAGAGTAAACATCAGCCAAGTCACTTAAGAGTACATCTAATTTGTTCCAAAGGGTTTTTCATTTTTGGTGAGTAAACATCAGCCAAGTCACTTAAGAGTACATCTAATTTGCCGACTAATACATATTTCACCTTGCGTGTGAACACAAAACTTATCATCAACATCCAGAACGTTTTTTTGTTCTTCTCTTCTTGTGATAGTTTCAGTTAGGGCTGTCAACGAGCCGAGCTCGAGCGAGCTCGTCTGTCCAAGCTCGAGCTCGAGCCGAGCCTATTCTACCTTCGAGCTTTTAGGCAAGCTCGGTTCGAGCTCGAGCTCGGCTACCGAGCTCGGTTATAAGTAGTATAATATATATATTAATGATATCTTTTGATAAGTATAATTATTTTCTAGTTAATCACACTAATAAAAGAGTAGAAAATGATTAAAATAAATATATTGTGCTAACACATGCTAATTTATTGTGTAAATAGATACTAATATATATATTTACCTATTAGTTTATTATATTAATAAGGTGAACATGCAATATGAACTATAAATAGTCAAGCTCGGCCAGGCTCGGCAAAAGCTCGAGCTTGGCTCGGTAAAGCTCGCGAGCTTTTGCTCAGGCTCGGGTTCGGCTCGGTTGAAGCTCGAGCCGAGCTCGAATCGAGCCTAGGATGAGCCAAGCTCGAGCTGCTCGCGAGCCTCGAGCTTTTTTGACAGCCCTAGTTTCAGTTGATCTACCTGCCCAACTGAAACCTAACCTGGACTAGAGGCAAGCTAGGTCAAAACAATTGGCCATCACACCCTATGCCATGTAGGGCCACGTACGAGCAGACGTGGACACGTCACCCACGTGGTAGCGTCTTATTGGACGAGGGGTCTCTTCTCCCCTCCTTTGTCCGTCCACGTGGACGTGATTTGGCCATCGAAGTGATACCACGTCCGTGTGGGAAGGGAAATGAATAGCGGGTGGTGGGCTCAGAACGGATTGGAATCCTCTAACGTCACGTTAGAGGAACGTGGTAACTAATATGTTAGGCCCCACTGCTTGCTGGCCCACCTACCAGTGATCAAGTCAAAAGGAAGTTTACGTCATAGGATCCTCTTCCCTCGGAGCAGGCGAGGAAATTTCAGCTTATTTCCTGATACTCTCTTCGTCTCACAATAAACTAACATCTTATTGAAATATGACATATTCTAATATAATAAATTTAAATATGCTCTATATTTAGATTCGTTGTACTAGGGTGGTGTTCTTTTCTCCTGAAGATGAAGATGAAGATTAAGTTTTTTACGCAAAACAAGGTGGTATTAATGTATAACTGATTGAGTTTTAATTATTACAAACTTGAAAAATAGATTAATATGATATTTTAGAGCAACTTTCATATAGAAAGTCCATCCAACTCTTGTTGGAGAAAAGAACAAGATCTAGGATGAGTCTGAAATTGATTTATTTTGGAATTGATGAGGTATGTTAAAACGACTTATAAAAAAATACAAACTAATTTATAGATAAAATTTTTTATGTGTTTTTAGCGCCTTAAATTTTAGTATTAGAAAAGTTATGTTAAAAATATTTTAAATTAAATTTGGAAATTTAAATTTTGGTTTTCACTTTCTACTGGTACAAGAGTTTCGTGCACGCCTTGGGCATCTACCCGGCGGCGCACTCGCCATGCGACTGGCCGGCGGCTGCCGTGGGCCCCGCTTGGCTTGCTCGTCCGCCGGTCAACCTCTCGATCGCTTTCTGCATCGCGTCGCGTGTATTGTGAATCATGCGGAAATTACACCACTTTCGTGTTCGGTGTTCACGTTTGTTCGTACCTGACCGGCTGACCCCACATGGCATAGGGCGTGTGCCAATGTTTTGACCTTGCCTCTAGTCCTGTTTGGCTTACTCCCTCCTTTCCAAAAAAACTCAACCTAGAGTGTGTTTAGTTCACGCTAAAATAGGAAGTTTGGTTAAAATTAGAACAATGTGATAGAAAAGTTAGAAGTTTATGTGTATAGGAAAGTTTTGATGTGATGGAAAAGTTAAAAGTTTGAAGAAAAAGTTTGGAACTAAGGCCCTGTTTAGATCCTCCAAAATGACAAAAGTTTTGCCATTTTGTAGCACTTTTTGTTATTTTGGATCTAAACACTAGTAGTAAAAGTTGGCAATTTGGCATTTGGCATTTACTAGTCCATAGTAGCAAATTGTGCCAAAAAGTGCTTTGGGACCACTCCTCTCTCTTTCTCTCTCACTTTAGTGTTATAATGGCAAAACTTTAACATGCATCTAAACACCAACTAGTAATTTTGCAATGACAAAACTTTTGCCACCAAAACTTTTGCCATTTACCATTTGCCATTCCAAATGAATCTAAACATGCTCTAAACAAGACCCTTGGTATTGGATGGGATGTTTGTCCAGATTTGTTGTACTATAAAACATCCCATCCAATATTAGGCTAATTTTTTTTTTAAGGACGGAGGGGGTATGTGATTATAGTCTATATTTGGTAGCTCAACTGAAACTAGGAGAACCAAACATGTTTTGGATTTTTTTTTTTACATACCATCTTTCTTAATGAAGCCTCTCTTCGACCGATCCGAAAAAAATAAATGTGTTGGATTTTTTTATAGAAAAATACAATAGAAACGCACATACTCACAAACACGCGTACGTTCACCCAAAACATTTTGGATGTTAACGGAAAAGAAAGTTGAAAGATGTACACAATGCTGGTGCTTACCACTATGGACTCAACTCACCCAAAAGCTGGCCTCTCATTTAATGCGTTTGAAAGAGCCCATGTGATAGAAAATCCGATATATGGCCTTGTTTTTTTTCTTCAAACTTTCAACTTTTCCATCACATTAAAACTTTCCTACACACACAAACTTCTAGCTTTTTCATCACATCGTTTCAATTTTAACCAAACTTCTAATTTTGGCATGAACTAAACACACCCATATAGGCCGTGTTTAGTTCACCTCCAACTTCCAACTTTCCACCATATCACATCACATCCAAAACTTTTCTACACACGTAAACTCCCAACTTTCCCTAAACTTTCAACTTTTTTTAGGAACTAAACACAGCCATACTTCCTCTGTTCTACAATAAGGCCTCGCTTAGTTCCAAACTTTTTCTTCAAACTTACAACTTTTCCATCACATCAAAACTTTTCTACACACATAAACTTCCAACTTTTCCATCACATCGTTCCAATTTCAACCAAACTTTCAATTTTGGCGTGAACTAAACACACCCTAATTTTATTTTTCTGCTTCTTCGATTTGTTCCAAAAGGAAAAATACCATGCATATGATGTTTTTTTACGATCCTAGTACGATCTAACGTTGTGCCATGTGGGACCAAAACTTGCAATCGTCAACGAACACTAAGGTCCCGTTCTTTTCTCCAACAAGAGTTGGATGAAGATTAAGATTTTCGTGGCACGCTGCTAAACGGTACATTTCATGCGAAAACTTTCTATATAAAAGTAGCTTTAAAATATCATATTAATATATTTTTCAAGTTTATAATAATTAAAATTCAATCAATCACACGTTAATACCACATCGTTTTACGTAAAAACCTTAATCTTCATCTTCAGATAAAAGAACACCACGTAAGAGCAAGAGTTTAATAGTATAGTCAACTATGGGCTTCGAATCATTTGTAGTCAATTTAATAGACAATTCATACAATAGTTATCTATAAACAAGTACTACATAATTAATGTCTAGTCCCACCTATTATACACATATAGATCTTAAAGTCCGTGCTGCAGCTAACTATAAATCTGCTGTAAGAGAACGTTTGATCGTAAAGCATTCGTAAACAAAATGTCGTATGTATACGGTTCTCATTTAGATGTGATACGTCAGAGGAGAAATCTGGCCCATCAGCCCTAATGAATGTTTTTATCATCTCCGATTCATTTCTTCTCCACTTAAATGAAGGTGTTAATTGGGCTGCATTTAGTAGGGGCAGTTGAAGTTTTGATGACGAAAAAATTTAGATATTCTCGCTGGGTCGTGGCAGCAAATGCCTGCACGTGGTCACGGCGTACACGAAGAGACACCTCTCAAACATCATCTCCGATCATAAACACAACCAGGTTTCGACACAAGCAGAAGTTATCAAGAGAAAATGCAAATGTTTATGACTAATTGTCTACTACTCCATTAGCGGTTGCCCCTGCACCTACTATGAAGTAGGAGTGTGTTTCTTTTCCCTTCATTTATTTCTTTTGAAAGTAGAGAGAATAGTGTTGCCATTTATTTCTTTTGAAATAAATGTTGTTGCCATTTATTTCTTTTGAAAGTAGAGAATAGTGTTGCCAACTTGCCATTTCTAGCAGCCTCTGCTCAACATGTGGATTGTGGGCAAGACTATGCACTGCTGTAGACTGCAGCAGCCACACCATCCCGGGAAAACAATTGTAGGACTTCTTTTTTTAGGCAAATGTAGGACTCAATTTTGGATTTAAGTTAGAGTTTTTTTCCTCATTATTTACATAACTCATCCTTTGCTTCTGGACTGCTGAAGAGTAGAAGTGTAAAGGTCTTATTCTAAAATATTTTTTTTTGTCAGCATGGATAAGTGTATTTGTAAACCACAGTTAAAAATATATGGATTTTGCAGTATCCAGGATTCCAGGTCCAATCCGTGGTATTTTGCAGTACTCAAGTACATTCATGAATAAGTTGGCTAAGGTACAGTACCCAGGTACATATGGCTCCTAAACGATTTTGCACCCAAGTAGTATTTTACAAGCATAAGCCGTACAAATTATTTTGCGTATCCAAGTATTTTGCAGCACAAAATAAAACCAGGAACAAACCGCAGATGGCGACAGGACCAGGATGGGTACCGTCAATATTAGGCTAATAAAACACGTAAGCCCTAATGATAACATTGATGGCTCTATATTTCTCCCAAACCACATAAATTAATGAATATCAACACAAACTTGCTGCTGGCAAATAATTAATCCTCCTTGTTGGCCTTACATCACTTCATGGTTTCAAAGGATGTCCCGCACAGCCATACTAATGTATCTGATACAGAAGTTCTACCCCCTCCTCAAATAGTAACTCTATCTCTCTACACATGAGCTCACTTCAAAATATTTGAAAATGCACAGAGAAATGATCTAGTAATATGGATTTTGCAGGTGTACTTCTGAAAGTATATTATCTGTAGACACATGGAACATGTTTGGTGCTTTATTCTCCCAGAGTAAATGTTTATAGCTCTCAGTTTAACTGCCCTGAACCATCCCATTACCAAAACAAAAACTAAAGCCAGCCATTTGCTATAAAGAATATCGTAGCTGACAGCTCACCTACTTCATTGCAATTTATACGTACTCAAAAGGCAACAGCTTAACAGCCTACCATATCACAATACGCAACAGTTCCTGTCAATAGTATGTTGGTTGATGAGGACGACCAAATGAAGGAATGAGATGCTGAAGCATATATAATAACTAAATAGAGAATTGCCAGTCTACTGTCACAAGTGTAAAACAAGATGGTCCTACATGGATGTAGTTTTATATCTTCAAATGCTCCAAGCTATGATCTCAAGGTGAATCCAAATTCCAGAATCCAGACTAGACACTTGGATTTCATGCATGCTTGCCTGCCACAAAGGTAGATCAGCACTATATTCTAAGCTGGATAATGAGATGATCAACACTGTACTGAATTTTTGTATTAGATCTTGAATTACCATATCCATAATCAGCAGTATGGTATTTTGGAGCAAAGTAAAATTTCCCAATAATATGGTTTACCACCATGAGTCTCGGCACTTAAACTAAACAGCCAAGCAAACTACTATGTACTGGAGGAGCACCTTAAAAGCTTTATTTCATGATAGTTGCTACCCTATTCTACCCAAGGTACTCTATTGTTTTATTAGAACAACACACTGAACCATTCGCATGGATTCCTGCTAATCCAATAAAAAAAAACTAAATATCAAGCAATAGGAAGTTGGTGTTAACTACTTAATTCTGTACCATGCACATTGTTAATCCGGCATCAATACAGTAGCCCTATGTTGCTCTTCATGCACGTTTCCTCTAGTGCTCCTGAATGCCCATATTTTCTCACCTCACCAAGATAAAAGTTCCACGGTCAGCATCGTACTGAGCAAACAAAAGGGAACCTCAAATTTTCAATCAGCGTCGCATCAGTACTCTTACCAGTTGCATGTAACATACTGACATCTTACTCTTCAACAACTAAGTTTGGCACCAAATTACTCAACCAACAATAAGAATATATAGCATGAGATTGGAGCACCCATTACTGACATTAAAGTACGATTACAAGCCAAACATCTTAAGTATCTATCGGATTATAACCTCCGCGTTCCACACTTGATACATCCAATTTAAGAGTTGTAAAGCCATGGAACACTATGCGAGGAGAAACCAAGGTGAGGCACACGCGAGTCAGTTCCTCACCTCGTCCTCGTGGAGGAGCATGTTGGGGACGCCCCTGGAGATGGGGAAGCAGCGGTCGGTGTCGGGGCAGACGAGGGCGCCCTCCTCGATGTGGATCTCGAGGAGCGCGCGGTGGAGGCGGCGGAGCGCGCTGCCCTCGTCGGCGGCGGCGCCCTCGGCGGAGAGCTCGGCGTCGGTGGGGGGCGCCTCGGGGAGGAGCTCCGGGAGGCCGAGGGCCTGGGTGGCGGCGACGAGCGCGGGCCAGTCGATCTTGGGGAGCATGCCGCGGAGGAACTCCGGGTTGGGCTCCGCCTCCTTGGTCGACCACTTCACCACCTGCAGCTTCAGCGGGTAGCCCGTCACCGCGCCCCGCGCGTTCGACGCCAGCATGTTGTGCGTCAGGAGCCTCATCTCCCTCGACCTCGAATTCGACCTAGGTCGCCTCTTCTCCTCCTCACGCCGCCGGCTGCTGTTGCTGCGGCGGTGGCGGCGGCGGCGGTATAAACCCTAGCAAGCGGGAGGCGGAAGGGGCGCAGGGATGGGGCGAGAAGAAAATGGCGGCGGACTTTGAGTTGCTGACATGTGGGCCCCACAGGTATGGGCCCACATGTCAGTGACCCCACCTCGTAGGAGTCCCTTCCTGCTCCGAGATGGGTGCTCTCGTCGAAAGATGACCTGTGGTTTGAGAGGCGCAGCTGCTGGCCGTACATAGAATTTGGCTGACAGATTTACGAATGAATTTTATAGAAGTTTCTACTCCTATTTTGATCGTCCATCTTATTTAAAAAAATTTTATAATTAGTATTTTTATTGTTATAAGATGATAAAACATGAATACTCCATCCGTTTCATAATGTAAGACTTTTTAGCATTGTCTAAACTCATATAGATGCTAATGAATCTAAATGCTAATGAATCTAGATATTATTATATATATAGATTCATTAGCATCTAATGAATGTGGACAATGCTAGAAAGTCTTACATTATGAAACGAAAAGAGTAGTACTTTACTTGTGACTTCTATTTTTATATTTTTTTATAAAAATTCTATATAAGATAGACGGTCAAAGTTAGACGCAGAAAATTATGACTGCACTTAAAATGTAACGGAGGGAGTATTAGCAATTTTTGTTTGAAGAAAGTTCAACTTGAACAGCGTTTTAAGAAGATATTCGAACAGGTCTAAAAGCTAAAATCCGTCAACTGAAGAACGGAAAATTCTGATTCAATTGGACAAACTGCAAGGCATATAACAACCGCATCTAGTACTATTTATTGCTGTATACGTCGCCCGTACCTAGTACTAATCTCTCGAGCAGCAAATCGGTAATCAAAAAATAACAAAACGCGACCGGTTGAATCATACTAGAAGGTAACAACAGGCACCACAACACAAGGGTAATAGAAGTCGCATGGTATTAGGTATAACGCTATATAGAGTCGAACGGTGAGCACTGAACATCTAGCACAAGAATTTACAGCTAGCCTGGTAAAGAACAGAGGTCGCAGCCTAACTGATCTAGTAAAACTCCTCAATGTCACAAAATGGTGGGCATTGGTGCGTCCCCATCCCCGCATAGCTCCTCCAGTTCAGCCATGAAGTCGCCTCCATCAGCAATAGCTCCATCACTTTGCATATCATCCTGAATCATCATCGCCTGCCAAAAAAAAAAAGCAGCATATTTTGGTTTCAGAAAAAAAGAATATTGGTTACATAGAAAGTTTATCATGGTTGTTGGTGAAAAGGATGAGGACCTGAGGCTCCTGCAGTTCTGTAACACGGTTTGCGATTCTACTGTACTGTTCTCTTGCTTCTGGGTATTGAGTCATCGATTTCACACGAGCTAGTGCTCTCTGTAATCTGCCTTCGGCTTGCTTCCTGCCATCTTTGAGGTAATCATATTCATCCTCTTCCTCTTCCTTTGCTGGTTGGATCTGCGATGGACCTTCAAGCTGTTGGATCGGTGATGGACCTTCAAGCTGTTTTACCGGTTGGAAACCACGCAGGCCCCTTCGCTTTCTCCTCCACCTCAATATAATTTTCTCCACAATGCCTACAGACCAGACTATCCTCCGATAGCTTTTCCTTACTTGATGTCCTCGTACATGGGCCTAATGAAACAGAATGATCAAAATTTATAAAACAAAAACAGAAGAGACAGTAGATCGACAGCTAAATTTAATGGAGTTGTTCTACCACCAGTAAACTGTAACTTCTGCAACTCAAAGGCATGACAGCCACAAGGGTTAGCATCATTCCCTAGTTTAACTCCGAATCTCTGATAGAAAGGACTCAAACAAGTATTGATTAACCGAAGTCACTTAGCATTGAGGCAGTGGAGTGTAAACTGATTGTAAATACCAAATTTCAAAACAGCAGAACGCTCAGAACTTAAGGAGTACAAGTTCGATAAAATATCTGAAGAACAAATCAAAGAATAAAACTGACGTTTTCTCAACCGTCCAAACACTCATTATCCATACTGGATAGTGCAAGAATCATAGTTGCATGGAATCTCTTTAGTTAAAGAAATAAAGAGATTCCGTGTTAAGAATTTTGGATTTTATTTCCAAGTTTAAAAATAACTGCCCTGTCACCAAATCAAATAAACGAATAAACGAAGCTACCAGAGATCTGAATAGTCATTCGGTTGTATGATAGTTCAGCAGACCAAAATAAAACAGAAAGTACTTAAGAGTGACACAAAGAAATACCTGTATCTTGACAATTTTCTGTCGAATAATCATAAACTCCTTTCTACCTTTCCATCCTCTAAACTTATTTTGGATACGAACAGCAGCAGAATGTGACCCGTCGTTCTGTCCAGGTTTGGCATTTTTAATGGATACAAGTGAAAGAGTGCGCTCATCTGATAATCCACAATCATCATCTCCATATTCAACCACCTTCTTTCTGTGGAATGACTCCACCCTAAAAGCTTGAAATATCCTGGCTGCAGCTTGTGTTGATTTACGAACAGCGCTAAGTGAATCCTTCAGTGACTCAGCCTGAGAATCCCTGTAAGCAAGTTGAGCAGAACTCGACTCTGCAAAATCTTCAGCCCCTCCTAAGCCACATATTTCTTTTACATTCCCATCCTTGGATTCTTTCAGTGTAAGTGCTGAAAGATGACTTGTCAAAGCAGACTCTGCAAGGAAACCAGCAATGCCTTTGTGTCCATTTTCTGATGCTAAATCAGCAGCTGTTCTACCTGCTGGAAATTGAGGAGTTGGATCTGTCAATAAACCAGATTCAGCTCCATTTGCTATCAGGGCCCCAACTGTCCGCTCCCTAAAACAACAAAATATGAGTTAAACCAAAAAAGAGTAAAAGTAATATTCGGAGGTCAAATCATTCATGCAATACCTTCCACATGATGCAGCCCAGTGAAGCGCAGTCCATCCTCGAGCATCCCTGAAGTTCACCTTTACACCAGCCGTAATTATTGGCCTTACAGCCCAATCATACCCAAGTGCAGCTACCAAATGAATCACACCTTGTCCTTCCTTGCCAAGCACATTGGGACCTTTGTCTTCATCATGTACCTTATGAACAAGCCAACAATATAGTTTCTCTTTCACCAATTTCTCAATATTCTGATCCCGTGCAGTGGAAACTTCCTTCTCATCCAATGGAACTGCCTGGTTTAAACATTTATCATCAAGCATTAAGGAACTAATAGTGTTGATTATTTCAGACTTCTCTTTTCCATCACTCATAACATACTTCTCATAGTCATCTGGTCCCAACGAAAGTAACTTCTCAAGACGAATATGTAAATGCATTTCATTTATGCCTGTTGTCTGGGGATCTGAAGTATCCATTTGTCGAGCATCAGAATCACGGAACTCAAACTCTCGCACTTCACTACAAGCCACCCTATTGGAGCATGTCACATAAAATGGGACTCGTCCAGATAAATGTACTGGTGTGTAGCAGCGCAGAGAGCCATGTGCTAAAACCTCTGCAGGTACTTCAACGTCCCCAAACATACATGACCACTTGCAATTCTCCACATGTTCTTTATTTGCCAAGAATGTACCAGTAATTAGGACCTGCACCAGGTGGTTGCCAAAAGATAGATCAACATAAAGCTCAACATAATAACAATCTTGGCAAAAGATAGATTGACATAAAGGTCAACATAAAGCCCTGGCAGTAATCAAATTCAAAAAACATAAAGGTCAACATAATAATAATCTTGGGCAACTTATGTTGTACCTATGGTAAAAATAAATAAAATGACAGCAGAAGAAATATAAAGAATAGTGCAAACCTTATTCCTAGAGCCAGTGCATGCGTAGCTTGGAGAAACATCAATAATGCTGAAGAGCTGGTCTTGGGAAAGTGAAGGGCTGACTGCGAATGCATCTAACTGTTCATTTATAGGTATGCTAGTGCCATCAGCGACGTTCACTGTTTCAGTACTACTCCAGAAGGCATCAGAACTGGACTTGATATCCAAATCAGCTACTTCTGGAAGTTCACTACTCATCCATCTCGAGAAGCTATCAAATTTCTTCAAACCATCGGGTTCGATCTTAAAGAGATCTAGTGATGACTGCTTTAAAAGTGGATACCGGATCCCATCTGTATAGCTATTATTCTCTGCCTGAAAAATTAGGGCAATATAATTATTCTGTGTCAGATTTTGCAATTGGCAGAAAGTTTCTTTAAAACACATACATCGATCAGCGGTGCATACAGAACTCTTGGGAATACATCATGGGTCATGCCCATGTGTCATCTAAAGTTCTAAACCATATATACTACAGATTTAAGAACGAATTCACAGATCATCCCCCAAAATGTGACTGCTATGAAATTGCATAGCAGGAAGGACAATCCTAGCTCCTATACCTCTGCAGGTACAATCATAGCTAAAAGTAACGGGGATGCCAAGAAGCTGCCTGACAACCATATAAAAACCAGGATCATGCAAGGCATCAGTGCAATTAATGCATGTACTAATCGCGCACCTGTGATGACATTATGCCTGCAGCACTCAGTGCATCAGCTTCTTTCTGAGTGAGGTTGTTGGTGTAGAGTGCCTCAGACATGAACGTTTCCAACTGTGAGTTATCATCCAGATTGTTGGACTCCATGGTGGCATTAGAAGAATAGAGTGCTGGCTCCATAAACTCAGCTGAGCATTCAGGATAGGGCTCAGCAAAACGCACTGAATCATGTAGAGTTTTGGAAACGCCCCTTAATCCAGCTCCAGCTTCATTGAACACACCAGCTATGTCATAATGGGTAGCAAAATGATTGTCTGAGTTAGCTGTTGTAGTCTGCATTTCACCATGATATCCTGCACCTGTTGTAAAATGGAACATAAGCTTGGCAACATTAGAACAAAACCTCACTACATAGAGTAGAAATCTTGCCTGGATTATTTACAGAAGTACTTGGAGCTGAAACACCCAGCATATTATTCATCATGACTCCATCCACAGGCTGCTGCATCTCAACGAAAGGGTGGTATCTGGAGCTTGCTCGACAATTATCTGTTGCACCGAATTTTTCTTTAGATACACTGAAAGAAGTTAAATTATTGAATATGCATCAGTTATTTATAGTAGGTGCAGATGATGCAGAACGAAGATAGAGAAACAGCAAGACCTGTTTCAGCATCCTCATATTCCGAAATCTGTCCACTAATTGGGCTTTCAGCATCCATAGATTGGGAGGCTACCTGGCTCTGACTAGCGAAAGAGTTTGAGCATGCAGGACTATCAGCATTAGATAATCCTGCACTCTCTTCAGCTTCTTTAGAACGGCTGAAACTTTGCTTGCCACCCTGGAAAAATTATTTTTCCCCTGGAACATCAGATATGGACATGGAAGCAGAAGCTGAACGAAAAGGTATTCCTTGTAAACTATTAATTTCATCATTTTTCTGGCAGCAAAAAAATCTCAGGTATGCCAGATGACTGGGAATGGAATAATGGAAAATTTTCTACTCCCTCCGTCCCAATATATTAAAACCTAGGACCGGATGGGACATTACTAGGAAATGTCCCATCCGGTCCTAGGTTTTAATATATTGGGACGGAGGAAGTAGTTAGCACAAGCTTGTACTCCTGACTATTGCCCTCATTGTGTGCATAACCCTGTAGATTTTTTTAATCATTTTTTGTTGTTTTCATGTTTCATGAGTGAGGGGTTGAAATTTGCGAATGAAAGTATGGGTGCGTAAATCATACTGTTACCACCAAAGTTTGTGTATGGTAGATTGTAGATGTATGTGCTTATCGACTAAAACTTGGGAATGAAACAGAATATGCAAATCACGACGTGTCAAACTGTTACCTTAACTTCAAGGTAGTGCACAAGAACAATATTCATGAAACCCCTGGAAAACAAAACAATAATCATGTACTGGCACACTTTTGTTATAAAATCATATCAACAATCAGATTCCAAATTGTCTATTATTTGCATTGTATTAAAGAATCATAGCAATATCCAGCACTTACTCTTCTAACAACCAATAGGTACGTCTCTGGAAGTTCTCATTCTCCTCCCCATGGGCATAGTAGCAATGAAGTACATCAACACTACCAACCTGGGAAAAAAAACTTTGGATTGAGTGCTCTAATAAAAAATCTACAATCAAATTGAATAAGAGTAAGCTACAAGAAAAAGGGTTGCTATTCCTTCGTTAGTATTATGTATTTCTCTCCATTCTTTTATAACTAAAGTGGCAACACAATAAAGTATCAGCCTATCAGGAATCCCATGTGGCATGATATTTGTTTCCTTCAGTTAAAGAAGGGTGTCACCAAGGAACGCAGGCTAACACTCTAAACTTTTGATAAATAGTACACACTGAATATTAACATAGGCCAGTACTATGATAACAAACAAGCAGATTTGATGTTAGCTTGTTCTACAAACATATGGTGTTAAAGTGTCAAATCTTATCTGTATCTTGGTAACAGCTGAAAGTCAAAAGCAGAAAGCGAGCAGTTGCAGCCAGAGTTTGGGTACCATACTGCAACTTAACAAATTAATGTAGAGCAACAAATGTCCAGACAATTGTTATATTATCCATACAATTCGAATTGCTTCATAAACAACCACTGATTGTCTGAGGCATACTGAAGCTCCAATCAGAAAAGGAGGATTTCTACAACAAGAAATCATATGCTGACTTACTTTCAGCTTCTCATGAGCTTCTTTGACTGTCTTTCCATCCTTTTTCTTCCTCCAGTTATGTCCATCCTTTCTGAAGTATCTCAATATTTTCCGATCGAACAGAAAAAGCGAGCCACCTACAGGAATGGTAAGCATTTTCATACAGGATAGTAATCTAAGAGAAACAGTGATTCAAACAGATCTAGATTCAAACTTCTGCTCCAAATAGGATATGGGTATAAGGTATAACAGCTCCCCAATATACAGAGTTCGTCTCAAGGTACAGGCACATAAAAGATACATATTCACCTAATATCATAAACAACTTGATCGCAAATGTATGTAACAACTGGTCCAATTATAAAATGATTTGTGATGAAAGAACAAAGGAACTGGTATTGACCAGCGACTTGTAAGATCCTCCATCCATGGAGATCATACCCTGCAAATTTGATTCAAGTGCAGCTCCAGGCACAATTTAGCATGAAATTTGGCAAATGTTCCTTTTAATGGATTTGGTTCCATGCCTTTAGTCGTTCAAACTTCAGCAAGAAAGTTTTAAAAGAAAACCACCATGACCTTATAACTGCCGTTTTAACATTTCTAGCAAAACAAACATCCTACAGTCTCAACAATCGACAATCTTGCCATTTCCATGCTGCAGAGCAATATAGCACCCAAACCATAAGTTTACAAGATTAAGACAGATTAAATGGAATAACTGGATCAGTAATGACAATCCCAGGAAACAAATGGAGGTCTAACTAATGAGAAAGGCATACTTGCAGGTCTGTTCGGTGGCTCGGGCGCAATGGAGAATTTCTTGTAGTTCGACAGTATATGGCAGATTTCAGTAGGACGTAGCCATCGATTCTGAGCTTCCAGCAGTATCTGGGAAATATCTGCAAATCAACCGTGAGATTAATCACCTGATAAACAACACTATCTAGTCGTAATTCGCCCTTTGACAACAGTACAGGGTGCCGGTTTCGGGGAAAAAAAACTAGCATATGTCCCTTTCTATTGGTTTTCCTCATTTTGACTAATTAAAGCATTCAACTCTCTACCGCTCCCGAATCAACTGTGAAGGACAAGGAGTTAACAACTAATCCGAAACCAAAAACTCCCACAAGTTACAATCCGTTGGAATTATCCAGGTACTGCACCAAGCGTCCAAGCCCTAGAATCTCCCAAACCACGACCCCAGCAACAAAACAAAACCAAAAAACTAAAATCCCCCCAAAAAAAAATTTCGCCAGCTCAACCTTAAACGCACAGGAGGAAAAACCCTAAAAAGTACGGGGAAAAAAATTCCTTCTCCAGACAAGCGTACGGATCACACGCCGCGGAACCCGGGGGAGGTCGTGGAACGCGCACCTGGCGGCTGATTGGGCAGCCCGTACTTGCGAACCTCCGCCATCCGACGATCCGGCAGCCGCCGCCGCCGCCCGCCGTTGGGCTGCTCGGAATCGCCGCGGCGTAGAGGATTTGGGAGAGGAGGGGATTTTTATCTGGGCGGCGAGGCGCCTCGCGGGATTTGAGAGCACGGCGCCGTCGGATTGGAATATTTGCTACATGCGGGGGAGAGTGACGAGGGGGGGAAAAAGGTAGAGCACGAGGGAAGGATAGGAGCGTGGAATGACGGGAATGCCCCTGCATGGACGGTCGCTTGGGTGGGTGGGTTTCCGTCGTCGTTAGCGCTTGGACCTCTCGCTAAGGACGAATCCGAGATTTTTTTTATTATTAGGCCCTCCAAACTCCAATTCCAAACTCCAAACTTCTACTCCAGTGCGAGCTAGCCCAGTTAGAGTTGGACACTCATCAAAAGTGTTTGGCTACATTTCAGCTCCAGATCTGCAAAAAAAAAAGAAAAAAGAAAAAAATAAAAAACAAAAATCCCAGCCGCCGGCCGTCCCCATCCCCTGCGCGCGCCGCCCACCTCCCCCCACACTCCGCCGGCCGCGCGCCGCCCTCCGCCCGTCGAGCTTCATCGCCTCGGTAGTGCACCTCCCGACGGCCGCGTGCGCCGTCCCCCGTCGGTTGCGTGTCGTAGCCGCGCGCGCCGCCCGCCGCCAGCCGCGTGTCGCCCATCTTCCTCCCGCGTGCTTGCCGCGCCCCGCCGCCGTGGCGCCTGCCGTCGCCGCCACCGACGGTGCCGCCGCCCGCCACAGCTGCCACCAACGCCGCCGCCTGACGCCGACGCCAATGCCGCCTACTGCAACTGTTAGGGCTCGGGAGGGAGACGGAGAAGGAGAGAGAACGGAAGGGAAAGGTTGGTAGGGGTAGTTCAATGGCATTTTCATGTAAATACACTAAAATTTTTAAAGGGTAGTGGGTCTTTTGGAGTGGAGTGGAGCTATGGAGCAGCAAAAACCCAGCTCCACCCCCGTAGTACAAATTTGTAGAGTAGCTCTGCCAACTCCGCTCCAAAAAATGAAGGATCTGAACCGTTTGGCACAGCTCCGGCTCTAGGTAAGTTGGAGTTGGGAGCTGGAGCTTACCTAGAGCCGGAGCTGTGCCAAACAGGGCCTTATTAATGGGTTATTATTCCGTTCAAAGGATTTTCAGATCATAGAAAGAGGGAAAGTATGGGCTTATTCAATTTGGAGAAATTTAAATCCATAGAGATAGGAATGCTTGTACACCTTAATCTATATATAGGAATTTTTCTGAGTGGTTTGAGTGGATGAAAAAAAATCCATATATTCTCCATATAATTTGTAGTAGAGGAAATTTTATTTTGGTTTTCCTATACTTCAATCCTACAAACCAAATAACACTCATAGAATTAATCCTTATAAATCTTTTTTTCCCTTCAAAATGAATAAGCCCTATAGGATTAGGATGTTACATGCACTCCAATCCATAGAAATTTTTCCAAAAAGGTCTTATCTCATGCTAAGGGTCTATTCATTTTGGAGGAATATCGATGTATATGAATAGGAATGCATATACACTTCGATCCATAGGAATTTTTCCATGAGATGAAAATTTTCCTTTGTTTTCTCTCTACAAGCTATAGGAAATGAAAATTTCCTTTGGTGTTCCTATATCTACATTCTAACGAACCGAATGACATTAATAGAAATTAATCCTTAAGAATCCAAATCATTTGAAATTCCTCCTTAACAAATAGGCCCTAATATTGGATCAATGTGTGCAAACACTGTTATTCCTCCACTTTTCCTATACCTATGAATTCAAATTCCTCCAAATCTATTAAGTCCTCATAAGGTTCAAAAGAATTCAAATATTTAAATTTATCTTAAAATATAAAGTGGCTATTTTTAACTTTCTATTTTCATTATGCCCAATATGCCCCTACCAACCACATCACATCCACCAACCGCCTTACTCCATACAAATTCTTCGTGCATTAATGAAGGACATTGTGGTTATATGACCTCTTTTCTTAATCGATTTAAAAAAACCAGGAGATGGCTACATTTGGGGATAGAGGAAGTAACTAGTTTATCAGCCTTAGCTAAAATAAAAAATATATAACTTAATTTGGATCTGATTTCTTAGAAAAATGCATTGTGGTTTATTTTTAAATATTGGTTTTAAACTATAAAAAAATATAAATATAAAAGTTTTATATCTCAATTTTTTTCTGTTCATTCTTTTTTTCAATTACCAGCCATTGTTTAGCCAATTAGACTTGAATTTTGATTTTTAAAAAGCATTTCATTACATAGTGAAATTTCGGTGCAATTTGATCTGAATTCCTCCATGCCTCTTTGTTCTCTTAAGTTTTTATCTCAGTAATCTTTCCTAGGGTGGTTTACCTTTAAGATCGTTAAGATGGTTTTGGCATTGGGAATATTCACGTGTTTTGAACGTTATTTAAGGATTTAACATAAAATATTGATCGAGCATAGTACTCAATTTATTATTGTTATTCAAGGAAGACATATGGACGCCACTACACAGCTCGTGGTCTCTTAATAGATTAAACCAGAGACCCAATTCTTTTCATAACTAGTATGCAAGCATGCAACAATAACGAAAGATACTCATAGTTAAACTTCAAATAAACTTTTCCTCAAGTTACATATCCGATCTATAATCCGATTATACTATTGTACTTATTGTAATTAAATCTTTATAACAAGATCTCACATGATTATATTCTGATGAAAAAAATTATATATGTTGTAGTTACTTTTATTATACATGTAAGTTAATTTTATCGTATACATAAATTAATTATAGATTTGATTAAATTACTTTTTGGACATTTGAAGAATTTACTTTATTGCTTGGTTCTATAATGTGTTGATTAAATTTAATTTATAGATAGAATTGTGTTTTTATCCCCACGATAGATTTGCTTTTAATGTCGTCACAAGTTACCTTCTTTTTAATTTACTTATATAATATATTTAAATTGCTTTTAAACTTTATTGAACTTACTTTTATATGTCAAAGAAGTATTTTAATGAAATCTAAAAGTAACTAGATGAATACCCTGTCGTGTTGCTACGGGAAATTAAGTTTTTATAGTATGTACAAATAAGCTATATTATATTTTGTAAACCAAAATAAAATGACTTCCTATCTATGCTTTCTATAAAGTTAAGGCCCACTAAATCTATAGCTCAACATGTAACCATGCCACATCATCACCCACTAGCAATAATTACATATTTAATCTCATGAAAGCATACAACATGATCTACAATTTATTTAATTCTACAAAACAAAATGCGAGCATATCCAATCATCACCCCTCATATCATTTGCACAATATTTTAACAAGTCTATCTATCACTTTTACAATATTTAACATATACTTATCAATATATTTCACACTAAAGCACGGGTATCATTTGACTGATAAACCCTGATGTTTCATTATTATTTTTCCTTTTTACTCATAGCTTGATTGTAAAAAAATATTGAGAATTACTTAGTAATTCCGGCAGCAAAGCACGGGGAATCATCTAGTGTTTTATATAATTAAAACATGATTGTAAATATAATGCAAGGTGAACATATTTTATGTAATTGATACTTATGAATTTTGAACTAAAAATAATTGATATTGTATGGATTTATGAGAGAAGAAAGAAGAGACTATTTATACCATAGATGATAGATCTACCATCCAAAGGCTAAAAATAATTAGGATGATGTGGCTTCATGAGAGAAGAGATAAATAGCATTAACTACACTTAGTGGGGATGAACTATATAGGTATATAGGATTTAGATATATTATAAACGTAATTTGTAATTTTTCATAAAAAATATATAATCATGTAAGATCTTGTTATAAAGATCTAATTGTTACGAACACTGGTGTAATCGGATCGTAGACCGGATGAGTAGTTTAAGATAAAATTTTATCTAAAGCATATGTGATAGGAATATATTTATCTGCTTGTTTTATGGGCTAGTAGTATCCGAACAAATATTGAGGGGGTCTCTCATTAGCATTAAAACGAGAGACCTCTTGATTTAAATTTTGCCAAGATGGACCTACACATACACTGTACTTTGAGCACCTTCCTTTTAAGGGACATTTAATTATTTGTCACTTTTAAGATGTGCCAATTAATAATTTGCCACTCGCTGTCTATGACATGTGGGCTCTTATGTGTCTATGACATGTGGGTCCAGTGGTAAATCCTTTATAACAACTCGTAGGAGTGGCAAATAGTTCATTATTCCCCCTTTAAGGTAGGTATTTGACAAGATCTGCAGAAGTTTCATAAAACCCAATTCAATCCATATAAGGATGACCTTACTATCTCAAATGCCAACGAGATATGGTACATGTTAGCATTCTCCAAGATCCAATGGAAAAAGGTTGTATACGAGCACTTTGCGTAGCATTTCCATGCACTCGTCGCATAACGTATTTTTTGACAAACTCAGATAGTCAAACAATAAACAAATTGAGCTAGAAATCACTATTGCACAAATGACCATAGTAACCGAATTCATTTCCGAGTTGGAACGGGGATCTTTACGTAAATTTCACCCAACACGCGGCCGCACTTCCGCGACAACGGTGGGCAAGGTGGTAAAAACACCCTGGTCAGAGGGGGCGCCGCCTGCAGGTGACGACGGGGGACGGCGACGCAGCTGACAGTGCAGAGTTGACCATAATACCCTCGCTAACCAAGGACCACTAATCAAGGATTTCAGGGTCGCTACTAACGCCTATCAGAGAGGTGAAAGTCTTTTGATTTGAGTTTATAGATATTGCGTTCGCAAAAGGCTGCCACGTGCATCGGATGCTGTTTCGTAAGATGCACTTTTCGATTTTAATATGCACAGAATTTTGGCATTTTGATAGATTGTTCGTTTGTTTGCATGTAGGACATGCTATTCTTGTTAGGGCCACTTTGAATGGTAGAAATAAAAAAACGGAGGAATAGGAAAAACATAGGATTCTGACATGAATGTAAGTGTAAAACAGAAGATTGCAAAACACAGGAAAAACACATGAATGATCGTTTGATTGGACCACACGAAAAACACAGGAATCGGATGAGAGAGATAGACTCGAGGGATTTTTTCCAAGAGGTTGGACCTCATGCTAAGTTTCCTCCAAAACCTATATGCAATAAGCCATTACATAGAAATTTTGTAGGATTTAAAAAACTTCAATCCTTTAAATCAAAGGGCTACATAGAAAAATTTTCTATAGGATTTCAAACCTATAAAATTCCTTCATTTCCTTTATTCGAAGGAGTCATTAAACTATGGGGCCTGAACAGTGAACACCTCCCTGCATTATTGATGCCAAGCGTGAAGTTTCTTTTTTCCAATGTAAACACGAAGAGCTGTCTGACACAACCCAACCCAGCTTTAGCTATATCTCACCTAGAGCTGAAGTCCAATCAAACAATTTCATTTACACCTAAAATAAGAGAAAGCTAAAGCTAGTTCCAACTCCACATCATCAATAAACTAGTATTAGACACTACTCTTTCAATGTAAACACTACTCTTATATACTTAAATTTAATGCTACTTATCTCACGTGATGTTTTGGATGTTCTGTAGAAATTATGTCTCATGCAAAACATATATTCCTTCTCTTTCCTCATTTATCCACTTGCCATATCATCTTTCATTCTAAGTGATAGTTTATTTAATGCTACGGACACCATTATTGTTATTTGGTTAGGAATAGTCTAAGTGATTTAACTTATGAAACTAAATTTATGAGTTAAAACTCTATCAAAAACATGCCGAAGTGTTCAAGTGTGATTGCTGTAGTGACTAGTGTCCATAAATTCCATTGGGAAATGTCGAAAGAGTACAAGATTCGCATCAAAAAGTGTCTTTATCCTTCTTCCCTCGGTTCTACGTAATCAGAAAAATCCTAATCCATTTGGAAGATATCGCACGGAAGCATCAACTATATTTGACATGTCCAAAGTTTCGAGACAGGTAATGTGATAAAAACCGATTACTTCATTTCACTAAAAATCAAAGGACACATATATAAATTACCCCATTATTATCTTTTAAAATATAACAACTCCTAACATTTAAAATTATCTTAAAATATGTAACATTTTCTTTGCATACTTGAATATTGCATCATTTCAAGTTTTCAACCAATCACAGCCATCATTGATTTTATTTCTTTGTCATTTTCTCATTCCAATCATTTATAACCCTTCTTCGATCACTAATTCTAATATTTGCATAATATTGTTTATTTTTTGGGACAGTGGGATTATTGTAACAAGATATGATTGAAAAGTACGAATTTCAGCGGAAATTTCTGCCTCACTGACAAGAAGGGCCCACATCCATCGCACTCTTGACAGTTGACTAGGGATGGCAATTTTACCTATGGGTCCGGGTATCCGTGGATACCCGACCCGATGGGCACGAGCGTGGGTGTGACTTTTTACCCATGGGCACACCCGCCCGAGACCCGAAGACGTAATGGGCAATAGGCGGGTTTCATTTTTTACCCGTAGGTAATCCATGCCCGACCTGATACATATGCATTAGCTAATTTTGACTCATTTCTTAATTCTTATACCATTTCTCTCGGTTCATTTGTGATGCTAACTGATACTAAGGTGTGATGTAATTCAAATTATTGTTGATAATCGATAATTTAGTAAATTATTGATTTTATTTCTCTTTGTTAAATTAGATATATTTCAAGTTAGTATTCATGCGAGATCTATTGGGTACCCGCCGGATATACCTGCGCCCGCCGGGCATGGGTACGGATACGGAGTTTTGCCTGCTAACTCTAGTGGGTAGGGTTTGGACGGGCAATATCGGGCATCGGGTCGGGCATGGTTTTGCTCTACCCGTGCCCGACCCGACCCATTGCCATCCCTAGCATGTCAGTTGACACTGCTGGTCTTCTTCCTCTGCAACAGTAATTACACGGGGAATCGGATAAGGTTTTTCTCCTCTCCGACGACGACGACGAACGAGAGAGATCAGAGCACACGTACGTACGGCAATGGAGTCTACGCTGATCACGATCACGAGATCGCCCATCCTCCCCTGTCCATTCTCGAGACGGCCCGCCTCGCCCGCGCGCTGCTTCGCCGGAGCTCGCCGTAGCCGCCGTGCCGCCGCCTCCGCTTCGTTCTTCTCCCCCGCCGGTGGCCGCGGCGGCGGGGATGCAGGGGCGGGCTCCTCGCTCTCCTCCGCCGCGGCCGCGGCCGCGCTCGGCGAGGCGGCGGCGGCGGGTGGCGGCGGATCCGACTCCGAGGCCATCCTGCTCAGCGTCCAGGTACTTCTCAGCCATCCCTGTATCTTCCATTGAATGTGTGATGACTCTGATGATATCTGGTTCTTGCAGGGGATGATGTGCGATGGGTGCGCGGCGAGCGTGAAGCGGATTTTGGAGAGCCAAGTAGGGCATCATCACTATTTATTCCCATCATCTTAGTATTAGTTTTGCTTTCCTTGATTGCGCAACAGGGTGCTTAATTGGCCACTGAATTTAATCTGTAGACTGTAGTGCTTGGCCACTGAAATTTATCTGTACAGTGGGTTCAAGTCCAGTGTTCCTGTGAGGCCACTCTAGCATGTAACTTCTGTGTTAAAAGATGGGATGAATGAATGAAGGAAAATAATTTAGTTGTAGCTTCTAGTGGTAATGATAATGTTGAGTTTGGTTAAAAACTGTGCGAGTTACTACAAGTTAGGTGCCTTTCCTGCTTTAGTGTGCCATTCCAGATACGCTTTTAAACCTCAGTTGTCGAACCTTTAACACCAAAATAACTTTTAGTGTGAATTTTTTGCATATTAGATAAGTGTTGAAACCATGATGTAATACTGGGCACGCTGGTATTGTGTATAAATTGCGAAGATCGGAAATGTTTTCATAATGTTCAAAAAGGAAGTGTGTTGTCAGTGGAGCTCTTTGTTTGAGCAAATATATTTTTGTTATTTGCATAGTTGGTCTCTTATGGGTGCCTGTTTTAATGGTTCTTGCCTCCTACAGTATTTTTGACTCCTATGAACACCTCGTTTCATTCCATGTTTTCCGCTTACGTATTCATTTTACTGCTACTTTTACCAATCACCATGGAACACTCACTTGCACACTTTTGCAGCCTGAAGTCACTTCTGCCACCGTTGATTTTAAGGAAGCAAAAGCAGTTGTCTTGACAACAGCTGAGGTCAAGGCGGCTGAAGATTGGCAAAAGCAATGTGGAGAGAAACTGGCAAATCACCTGGGCACCTGTGGATTTGAATCTCGCCTTCAAGGTAAAATTTTGGAGGTATTTCTGTACTCTCCTGATGGCTAGTTAATCAATTGAATTGCTTGAATCATTGTGTGAAAAAGTACCTATGGTCTGCAGTCTCCACTCGTCGATCATTGCAATTACCAGCGTTTGTATCCAGCTAGAAACTTTCACGGATATTCAGTGCTAGCTATATTTATCGGTTTGATTTGATTAATTGTCCAAAATGCATTGAAGCGCAATCAGCAACAATGTTTTTAACTGACTATAATGCAGATCTCATAACTCACTCCAACACAATTTTTTTATCGTATACTAAACAGTTTATTCGGGCATGTTCATCGGTGAAAACAATGTATGTTCAATGCCATGAGGCATGTTTTTGTCAACACTATGACTGCAGCATTACTTCAGCATTCTGAAATCAAAGATTTAGCCATCTGCTGTCATCCTCACAAGACTTTTTCCATCTATCTCAGAGTAAGGAGAAGCCAAATGAAGTCAATCATGGAAATCGAAGATGAAGTGCAGCTGGAGACCTGAAGTTCTGTCCTAGGGCCACTAATGAGTGCAAGGCCAAGTAGAAGTTGCCATGCTGGAGAACTCAGCAGCTACAGCGTTTCTGACATTCTGTGCTTTGTGCTATGAGCTAAATCGAAGTGTCAGGATGCTAGCCTCACATTCACATTTCCCTTGCTCGTGAACTTTTAGAAGGTTCATTTGGAGGAAATAAAAAGAATAAAAACATGACCAATCACAATGCAAGGATCTTGTACCCCAGCTTCTCTCTTCATCCATGTCTTGTGCTGAGCAGTTATGGTGAGTCGTCTAACCAATGACGTACTGTTGTTGTACCTTGTGCATGTTGATCCGTACTATACGTTTGTTGATCATCATGTTTGATACACAGTTACACGCACATACTGATAGTGAAATCATCTTAAATGCTTGATAATACATGCTGATTGTGAAATCAATAAGTTTGATGACCCTGATGTGAAATCATCTTTAGCATGCTAAAAGATCGAACAAGATTGTGAAGTGTTAAGCATATAAATGGTTAGCTTTCTTGTAATTGAACTAACCCATATGACTTCAAGCCTAGACAGAGTTGCCCGTATTTACGGTTAATTATTCTTTTAGTGGTAGGCCAAGTATTCTACAAAGAGACTCCCGAGAGCCAAAAGTATTAAGTACTCCTTAATAACGAGACGTCCGTGATTACTTTGCCAATCTTAAAATATATTACCCACTCTTTTGGAAGTGTCTATAAAGTATGATGTCTCAAAATATGTTAGCCCAGACTTGCGGAAGTGCTCATAAGGTAAGGGTAGGATGTCGACGCGCGCTGTGGTGACTTTGTCAATCCTTAAAATATACCATCCCAAATCTTAGGAGGTGCTTATAGAGGTATGATGTGCGGTGTTTATGTTTATAATGGTGAGCATACACGGCTGTGAGTGTATATATTTGTACTGTGTTTTTCTTTAAAAAAAAAAGAGAGAAAAGATCGAACAAGAAGATAGAGTCGAGATGAACGGCAGGCTGAACTGGGCCGGTTCGATGTGAAATCACGACGGCCCACATGGAAAGTGTGGGCTCGAGCAGGCCGTGGCCCAATCGTGTGCTGAACCCGTGCCGCGTGCGTGCGAGCCTAGAAGTATCGGCGACTTGTTTTTTTTTTTTTGTTTTTTTTTCTGTGGCCACCCTCACCCTACCCCGACCTCTCTCATCCTCGCCCTCACCGTCTCCACCGGCCGCGCCGCGTCCCGGCCACCGCGCCACCCGCCGCGCTCCGCTCCGGCGAGACATGTCGCGCTTCGGCCGCTCCGGCCCGCCGCCGATCCGCGACACTTACTCCCTCCTCGTCCTCAACATCACCTTCCGTCAGTTTCCTCTCTCTCGCTCTCTATCCATCTCGTGCGGCGCGCGCGCTGTGTGTTCGCTTCTCCTCGGGGGGTTCTGAATCGAGTTGTTGCTCGTGTGTTCCGCAGGCACTACGGCGGATGACCTCTCCCCTCTCTTCGAGAAGTACGGCGAGGTCGTCGACATCTACATCCCTAGGGACCGCAGGTTAGTATGGTGACGAGGAGTGTGAGAACTGGGGCACATAGAATTTCTAGGGTTTGGGGAATTGGGAGCTGATTAGGTCGGCTGTACTGTCTGTTCTAGGACTGGTGATTCGCGAGGGTTTGCGTTCGTGAGGTACAAGTATGAGGACGAGGCGCAGAAGGCAGTCGATCGGCTTGACGGTGAGATTCATCGATAACGAGACAGTGATTCATGCAGTTTGAGATTGATGGGTTTGCGCTGTTGATGATTTGCTGTCTGAGTTTTTTTTTTTTTCAGGGAGAGTGGTAGATGGAAGGGAGATCATGGTGCAGTTTGCCAAGTACGGCCCGAACGCTGAACGAATGTAAGATGCACTGTTTCGTTATCGTTGCTCAAGTAATCATGGATGAAACATTAAATGTTGATGGCATGTCTATATCTCTGTCTAATTGGAGGCTCTCGTAGGATGCCCTTATTTATCCCAGGAGGCAAAATAATCTAGAAATTGCATGTTAAACGAAAATTGTATTATGGTATATTGGTATATGTTGTCTGATTTACTTGGGCCATGATAATTTTGGTGGTTGTTAAATATAACTTTCAGCAACTCCTGGTTGGAAGTGTGAGCTTATACATTAGGATTTAGCCTTTTGCAGTGCTAAAACTACCATGTAAGGATGTAACTGAGTAAAACAAAGAAAAAACTCTAGCAAGTTATCACACCTAAAGTAAGTTTTGAAGTTAGCTCTACTTCTACATTCCCTTGCAAATTACTTAGTCAACACCAGATCTTTATCTAATAGTAGTATGATGTTATTGTTAGTTTTATGAGGTTCAATGCTTATTTACTAAGTTGTATAGCTTGTCATAAATTTGTTGAGGAATATGGCATCCCAAAGTTTTTTTTTTCCCGTTTGTGCATCAACAACAACGTTGAAGGGCTCAACACCTGTGGTTTAGTTGCAAAATATTGTACATTCACTTAACCATGATGTTGTTAGGCAATAAGTTGTAAATTTTGTCAAGAGGCTTGTTAGGTACAGTTGTACAGAAAATGATTTATAGTACTATGTAGTGGTCAAAAGCAAGTTCATCTTATGTGTTCTGGCAGCATAAATTAGAGTTTATTATTCTAAATATTTCGTAGTAAAGCATCCCATGTTAAAAATTAACTGGCACATGTCATGTGGTAAAGCTGCTCTCCTTGTTAGGATTTAACTATGCATGTACAATTAACCTTCTTATCTGGATTATGCAGCCATAAAGGAAAAATCATGGAGACAGTTCCAAGGTCTAGGGGTCGTTCCAGAAGCCGCAGTCCAAGACGGGGGTATTACATCATTTCTCTAAATATTATGCTTACACATAGTATTTCTTAAAAGTGATTCAGGACTTTGGGTGGTCTGCAAAAGGAGGAAAAAATGTGTTCTCTACTTCTATTAACTTTCTGTGTGTTTCAACGTTTAACCCAATGGGCATTTCATGATTCCATTTGCGACATTGTGCTCAAACATTCTGTTTCATTTGTCACATATACCAGATTCATAAAAAACATGTCATAACTTTTATTGTTGGTGTTGTTGCCTCTAGTACTACAGAGTACAGATCTTTGTAGTTCTTTAACGTTGCTTTTTTGTTGTAATATTTAGATAAGCTGTCAGTTTGGGATATGCTATTGTGTATTACCAAGCTTATTCTGGTCATGCCCTTCGTAGTTGGGCCCTTGTTCACTTTGTGTATTGATATCCTGTTTATAATCATATTGTATACCACATTTGAAGGTACCGTGATGACTATCGGGAGAGAGACTATAGAAAGCAGAGTCGGAGTAGAGATAGATATGGACGTGACAGGTATAGGGAGAGAGATTATCGTCGTCGTAGCAGGAGCCGCAGCTACACTCCTGATGATTACAGGAGACGTGGCAGAGACAGGTAATTATTAGATAATTGACTTTGTTATTTTTATCTTTCTTGTTTTCACAATCTTTCTGTCTTCTTATTCTATGATTACCTGCAGTGTGTCACCTGCACGCAGAAGCCTGAGTCGTAGCAGGAGTCGTAGCTACAGTCCTGATGATTACAGGAAGCGTGGCAAACACAGGTATGCACATGGGAGAATTAGTTTTGTTGTTTTACTGAACGACATTAATATTGCTGCCTTTTGTTATGTTATTTCTGACAGTCAATCGCCTGTGTGTAAAAGCCCCAGTGCAAAAAGAAGCCCCAGTATGTCGCCTGCACGCAGAAGCCCCAGTGCTTCGCCTGCACGTAGAAGCCCTAGTGCTTCGCCTGTGCGCAGAAGCCCTAGTCGCTCTCCTCGCAGGACACCATCTTCTCAAGAGGGATCTCCTGTCAAGCGCTATGATGAGCCTAGGCGCTCTCGTAGCCCTTCGACGTAAAGCTGAATATCAAGAATATGCATCAAACAGCTGAGGTCTTTGGATTGTTCACATAGTTTAAGTCATTGTAGTTAAATGTCTTTTTTTTAAAAAAATACATCTTATGTTTCTGTCTAATAGGATGAATGGAGTAGAGCTGCTCATGTCAAGAGGCTGTTCGGTGCCTGATGATGGAAGGCTCCGGTGAAAAATTGGAAGTTACAGGGAGTGCTATCTGTTGCTGTTACAAGTGAACACTGGTTTCTTGTGAACACCTTAACGCTTGTTAAGAACTATATGTACTTCAATTCCTTTTCATACAGACTTGTCTCTTAGCATTTGATAGTACCACTTTTCTTTTGGTACTTGGTACTTACTATAAATGGTAATTTGAACCTTTCTAGTTCCATGATGGGATGAAGAGGTGCTGGCTGATAGTGTGGTCAACATCCAAGTTGCTGTTGCTGTTGCGGTTGATATTGTTTTGTGCTGTTTGCCTTGATGATGATGGTGATGGTGACGATGATGAGATGATGGTAATATCGTTTTGCCGCCTGCTTACATCCTTTGCTGTCTGCACTCGTTATGCTGACAAGTAAGGTCCCATTGATTTAGTTGAGTTTCATTGCAACTGTTTGAATTTAGCTGAGTTTCATAATAACTGTTTCCCGTCATGCATTGTTGAAATGCTCTGTTCATGGATGGTGCATGCCAGCGATTTAGAACTTGGATTTTGAAATGCCGTCTTTCATTGTGCATGTGTGCATTTTTTAGAACTTGGAGTTGTGTATTTGAGCACAGAATGTTTCCGAACAATTAGCTTTGCATTCTCGATGGTTTGCTATTGCTGTATAATGAATGATTCCTGTAGTTTAGTCGTATGGACTCATATATGACATAATTTACCAGCCTATATGATTAGTGAATAGAAATTGTAGTCTTATGTGATTATGATAAAGTGATAAATTCATCTTAGTACCTTACCCCATGGTTCAGAAAACACACTCACGTTCGGTCATTAATTAATGTTTTAAATGATGTAAAAGCTATGTTTTACCGCGTTAACTATGTTGTGTGACCAGCATAACAATTTAATAGCTCGATAGAGATCATTGCATATATTAGTATTTGCTGTACTTCACCTTCCTTTATAGCAATAGTTTGGGAGAACTCTCAGTTGCAGAGTTAGATTCGCTTGGTTGGCCCGGACGCCCGGTACCTTCTTGAAGCGACTTGACCACTGGGGATTTGCTGCCAAAGGAACATGCCGTGGCCCTAGCCTGGCCGAACAAGTTTCATGGTTCATAATTTTCCTGTTAGGACTGTAATTTGAAACCGTGATGTATGACAACTGCTCTGAACATGCTTCATACTACCAAAAATTTCGGTCTCATGGAAAATATGAAATGGCAAATTGACAAAAACGCATTAGCCTTTGTGCATCATTGTGTTCAGCTGTTCATTGCTTGGTTACATTCTGATATCTGTGGCTCTTCTATTTAGCTGCACAATAATAACATGTTCTGTTGAAAACAAATGTGCAAATTCAGAAGAAAAATGTTTTGTTGGCATTTTGCTCTATCCGTTGGTAAGGTGAATCGATCCGTGCAGCATGGATGCACACATATCTGAATCCTGATGGCCCATGAACGAAAATGGCAGGTAATATGAATGCGCATAGAAGCGCACGTATTCCTAGCTAAGAAGCGCACATTGCGTTAGAGTAGATTGAAACACTGCTGTTTAGGACCACTCTTGAGTTGTTCAAGTACAGAAGTGCACGGTCAATTGCTGATTAGCTGCTCTAAGCATGGACACAACAGGTAACAGCAGTTCCCTTGGCAAGGAATGTATCTAGATAAAAACACATGTGCATAGTATTTGCTTCAGGATCGTGACGCTCCGAAGGGAATATAGGTTGTTCAGGCACGCTGTTCTCTTGAAGGGACTATATATGGCTTGTTCAGACACGCTTCGGAGGGAAGTATTGCACATTGTTGTCTTGGCAAACGCTCTGGAACGAACGAAGGAACACAAATTATGATATCTCCTAGAAATGCACCGAAATGAAAGAACAAATGGGTAGACAAAAGTGCACTAAGTTCCTACTTGGTACTCCTCCGGAAGCTCCTCCGCGACAGCCAGCGTATAGCACCCAGGGATGAACTTCCCTGCAGATTGCGAAAAGGAACACATGACAAATGAGATTGTTTCGGTTGCTCTAGAAGCTAGACACTTGAACTGTTGAACACACATCTTAATTCATGTATTTTACACGTAAAAACAAAAGTGATCCTCTAGCAAGTCTGTAACAAGTATTTCGCAAAAAAAAAGGAAGAAAAAGAAAAGAAAAGGCCAACAAGGTACTCCCTCCATCTCAAAACAATTTGTCATTTTAGGAGAGTGGGTGCGTTCTTTGCCTCATTTTGGAGGAGAATTTTTCATACACGTGAAACGAGAAAGCTCATTAGCACATGATTAATTAAATGGATTTATTTAAACAACTTCTATATAGAATTTTTTTGCAAAATATGTACCATTTAACAGTTCGAAAAACATACTAACGGAAAACGGAGAAGTTGAAGTTTGGAGTTAAAAGAAAAGAACATGACCAAGTAGGGAAAGAAAATAACCTACTAGTAAATGTCTCTCATTAAATGAGGAATGTTGAGTGGGAGAGTGGTTGGGGCTAAGATGGTGAGAAATTTGAATGGGAGGTGGTCGGAGGGAATGGAGCTAAAGTGACCATTGTTGTGGCACAATTTTTGAGTGTGGAGTGTCAATTGTTTGGGAAGGAGGGGGGTAACTGCCTAAGTCAAAAGATACAAACTAGTATGATGTAGAGAAGTTTGCCAATCACTACCTGACTATACTGAACTATATAAGAACACCTGCAAAATTTATTTATTTTTACAGTAACTCCAGTGTGTTAACTCAGCAGATTGCCATCGAACACCAGGATTTGAGAATGAATTCCTGGGCACTGCAAAGTGCAGGCCATACCATGGCCAAAAGTTTTTATTCGTTCTGTTTTATAATTACCAGAATGTAATCAGTGAGACATAAAACCAAGTCAATAGAAACTGCAGTGAGATATCTTCAGCCTACCAACTGGCTATGCCTCAGCACGCAAAAAGGACAGCTAGAACTTACTGACCTATAAGGCTATAACACACCGCTAAGCTGTGCATGTTACCTTCAGTTAGGAAATTCCATAACTTAATCTCGAAAATTGGGTGGTGTGGGAAGAAATCAAGTGACAACAAACTAAAAGGTGACTGTAATTTCATTGAAGAATAATAGCAGACTCATGGGAGAGCTACGTACTCACCAATTCTCAACCAACGAGCAGCCCAACTCCTACCAGGATCCATCACGGAGATTATTCTGAGCACAGAAAAGCATCTTAGTTAGCTCTGATTATATCCACTCTCAGCGTAGCACGATAGTACAAAGCAATTGGATTCTAGAAAACAGTGAACTGCATAATTCACAGAAAGCATGCATAAAAGGTTTTCCGAAAAAATAGCAACATAGCTATGATAGCAAACCCCATGTCCCATCTAATCCTAAGTTACTATACTGTGGGACGGAAGGAGTATTTGTCTCATTGTCTGTGTGCATGTGCCACTGGTACTCCATGGGCTACCATTTCGAAGTAAACAATATGATATGAATTTTCACAAAGGAGACTATTTTCATATGACCCACAATCAACATAAATAAAGGATGAAAGTCAAGCAAGGCATTCCTTTTCGCTTCTTATCGGTCCACGAGTCGGTTTATGCCAAAGCACAATTCACATCCCTTATCGTTAGGAGATTGCTAACAGCGCAGAATCGCCACTCCGCTCTCCAAGCAGGCGAACAATCGCCAGGAGCGGCCGACATAGCAACAATAATACAATATATGAAACACAAACAACTTATAAGGTTAGTGCAGCGCGGCATGGACGTTACCCTGTGAAGTTGGGGGTGGTGCAGTTGACGACGTTGTCGTGATCCCTTTCCATGTCGAGGAAGGGGCAGTTCTCGCAGCCTTGCTCCATGAACTGTGCAATCCATACGGTTATCAGGGAAAAAAATAAAGCAGCAGCAGCAAAAACACCAACGAAATCAAAACTAATTTCTCACGAAGATACAATCCCTAAACACTGCAGGCTTGCAGGTTCGCACGAGCAACGCCGAAGCAGGAGATCGAGAACGAGAGCAAAGCCGGTAGCAAACCCCATCCCGCGGAGCACAGATTACTCCTCCCGAATAAGCATTAACCCTCGATTCGATACGGAAACAAGCATGAACACGAAACCCTAAGCCGTCGAGGCGAGGAGCTCGGGGGCGGTGCGCACCTGGTCGTAGGTCTTGACGAGGCGGCAGCGGAGGCACGCGCGGAGCTCGTGGCCGAAGCTCGTCGGTATCTGCGCGTACTTGGGCCCGTCGTCCATCATCCCGTCGCCGCCACCGCCGCCGCCGCCGCCCCTCATCCTCTCCAGCTTCTCTCTCTCTCTCTCTCCTCTCCAATTTCCTCTCTCTCCTCTCCCTCTCTCTCTCTCTCTCGTCGACTCTCCTGGAGCTTGTCGTCTCATTACAGGGCCGCGTGTGACGCTTCGGGCTTAAAGCCCACTAGGACATTTTGTTGGGCCGTCGCTACTTGTATACAACAACAGCAAGATGATTTTGAACCAATCAATTTTCATTTGGATTTGTTATTTACCTGCTGAATGAAATTCCTTTTTTCTTTACGATTTTTTGGGACACCTATAAAAATATATTTGTAGTACTCCCTCCGTTTAAAATTGTACGTCGCTTTAAATTTTTGTTATAGTCAAACTTTTTAAGTTCGATCTTATAGAAATAAAATTAGCAGCGTCTACAACACAAAATTAGTTTTCATTAAAACTGTCATATAATATATTTTGATATATCTTTGTATTGTGTAAAAAATGTTAGTATATTAGTATTTTATAAACTTGGATAAACTTAAAAAAGATAATAAAAAAATCAAAACGACTGATGAAAGGAAGGTCACCGCAACTTTACATTCTACCAGGTGTATTTAGAGTGCAAAAGTAGCCTCACGGATATCCCTTCTCAATTCATAGTGGCTTAAATGGGTTTTGAAAAAAGTAATTTTGATGTAGTAGTGGTAATAGGTCAAGGCTTATAGGCTATTTCACAACCCTGCTTAGCCCTTAAATATTTCTAGATTAAAATAATATATAAATCAAGTCCACTCCATTTTAGACATGGTCTTCAAATTTTATAGGCTAAAAAATTATGTCCTTTACTACCCTACCCAGACGAGACAATGGGGCTCCACACGAGGGCACTTTCTAAGTCGACATTCTTGCTATAGATGGCCAAAAGGCCCGCCCGGCACGGTCCGGCCCAGGCACGGCTGGACACGGCCCAGCAGCCATCGGACCGGCACGTGCCTATCGAGCTGTGCCGGCCCATAGGCTGCTCCTCCCGCCCAGGCACGACCCACTAGCTGTCGGGCCGTGCCGTGCCGGCTGAAGGCATGGGTGGCCCATCGGGCCTTTTTAAAAATAAGTCTATTTTTCATCCCTCCTCTTTGGGCTATTTCATATGTATAGCTAAAATAAGTCTATTTTCCGTCCCTCCTCTTTGAGCTGATATATATATATATATATAGCTAAAATAACTCTATTTCCTATCCCTCCTCTTCGGCTGACATATGTATAGATAAAAAAAAGTCTATTTTAGATCCCTATTCTTTCGTCCATGGCATATAATGTCTATTTTTACTCCCATATTTTTTTGTGTATTGGGCCTAGCTGCCGGCACGACCGGGCCGGCCCAACGTACCGGTGGAGGGGCCCAGGCACGGCCCGGTGGTCGGGCCGGGCCGGCACGGGCCCGACCTCCGTCGGGCCGTGCCGTGCTTGGGCCGGGCACAAATGTCGTGCCATGGGCCGGGCCGTTGGGCCTTGGGCCTTTTGGCCATCTATAATTCTTGCTTTTGTTAGGGCATGCACACCCCTATGAGACCACTCCCGGTTGAGGTGGCGGCTTGAATTGGACGGGAGAGCGAGACCACTCGTGGTAAATGCCCTAAGAGCAAGTCTAATAGTACAGCTCACTACTAGCTCCAATTTATCTATAGCTAATTTAATAGCTAATTCATATAATGGTTGCTTACTATACAATTAATATATGGTCCCATCTGCCATATACACACTGCGTCTTAGAGTCTGTGCTGCAGCTGGCTACAGATCTGTAGCCCGTTGCTCTTCTCTCTCATCTTTTATCTCATTAAAATATGTTTATAGCTGGAATAGTCTGCTATTGTACCTGCTCTAAAGAGTAAAAGATCAATGTTGCGTTGTACTAATGTACTTGGCGACGTGTGAAAATCACACAGGCTACCTTAAGGCCGACACATTTTTATCGGCATCACAAGAAGGAAATATACTTATATCTGAATATATGCATCAAATTGCCTGCTCACTCGATTAATTTTGAGTGACAGTCTGGAGAGAGGGGATCCAACGAGGCAACGCAACGCTTTTGACAACACTTTTACTACTAAACTTTGGCGTCAGAATGATCCCAGGATTTGCCAGTCCAACCTGTTCCCATCCAATTACCTGCTGCTCATCACACCAAGCCAAGCCAAGCCAATCGCATCCCAATGAACGGAATCAGCAGCTGCATCCATTCTTTTTCTCTCCGTTTAGCAACTCCCATGATTCTCTCCCCATCTCGATTGGAAAGTTGGCAACATGGTAATCTGTAAGGCTGAAAAGATTCCATCTCTTTTCTCCTCCGAGATCAGTACAGTACAGCACAGCTAGCTCTTCAAAGGGGAGCAAAGACAGAGAGACGAGCGAACACCAATGCTCAGCTCATCACAAGGTCGCAATAATTGAGATAAAAAAAGCACAGAGATTACTGACGGGAACGAACCATCCTGAATTCCCCCTGACCTGCCAACAGGGACGCACGCAGGCAACATGCAGGGATGCAAGGGTAGCCAGCAGCAACACAACATATAGGCCTAGGCCTAGGCCTGGTTTAGTTTTAAACTTTTTCTTCGAACTTCCAACTTTTTCATCACATCAAAACTTTTCTACACATATAAACTTTCAATATTTTCATCACATCGTTTCAATTTCAACCAAACTTCCAATGACTGTGTTCGACAGCAATTGTTGTGCAACCACAGCGATGTACCATAAGTATGCAACAACTGAATAAGCAATAAAAAATACTGTTCAAGCTGCTGCAGCCAGCCGCAGTAACCGGCTTCCGAATAGAGCCAATTTTAACGTGAATTAAACACACCCCTAGTAGTAGTTGAGAATCCAAAAAGGCTAAGTTTTACTAATATGTTTTTTACTTCAAAAGGTACAGTTGAGAATTTAAAAAGGCTATGTTTTCATCAGTTTCATAATTTAATTTTATTTTTTGGATTCTACAACTAAATATTTTCAGAATACAGATGAAAATCTAAATTGTCGTAAGCGGAAGATTCTAGGAAAAATTAAAGCTAACAGAAGTTCCCTGAACAGGCCAAGAAAGGCAATATTGCTCACTTGGATCTCGCGGGCAGGCAGCTGGGACATCAAGTCATGCAACTATAGTAGAACAAATACACCAATTTGGGTTGTTACAATTAGGTACGCCACAACCAACCGACCAACCAAACCAAGCAACCATCCCAACCACAACCGCATCATCACATGCACACCAAATGTTAAATTAGATATCCATCACCGTTGCTTTGCCGCACCCACACCATCATCGATCAGATTAAACAAAAAAAAAAAAGAAGCCGAGAAAAAGAAATGGAAACAAACCATGCAGCAGCAGTTCAATCGATCAGTCTCATCAAAGAAGCTCTCCTAGAAGAAAAAAATCACTCCTAATGACGGCAACGGGGAGGACGAGTCCAAGAATGTCGTAGTAGGCTATGTCCATCCATCAGGGGGTTTTGTTTTGTTTGTTAGACCAGCGCGATGCTGCTCTCGCCGCCGGGGGGCTTGCGGATCCCACCAAGGTAGTCCCGCGACGGCGCTTTGCCGTCCGCGAAGATGTCGCTGCCGGTCATCTCCTTCAGCTTCGCCGTGCTCAGGTGCTTCTCCGCCGTCCCCGGGGCAGCATCGCCTTTGAAGATATCGTTGCCCGTCAGGTCCGTCAGCTTCTTCTCCGGGATCTTCTTCGCCGTTTTCACCACGCTGTCGGTGTCAGCCTCTCCGAACGTGATGGTGCTCACCTGTTGAGTCAGATCAAAACAATCAGTAAGTTAGAACGACCATTGCAGTGCAGGTTGAAGCACTGAGCAGAAAAGCTGGAGCTGTGTTTAGAGGTCAGGACTTGTGCATTTTTGCCCGGGGTTTGTGAGGTCGAGCCGTTCACGGAGTTGCGTGGCCTGGGATCTTCTGGAGGAGCAAAGATGTCATGGCCGCTGAGCTCCTTCGATTTCGCATTGGATATCTGCCTCTTCATCTTACTCTCATCCTCGCTCTGAAGCGTGCCACTTAGCTCGCGCTGCTTCGCCACCTCAGCTATCGAAGTCGGCTTTTTTGGAGAAACACTTTCTTCCTCCGCGAATGAGATATGACTTATAGTGCTAATGGCCTGTAATTCGACAAATCAGATTTAGTTTCTGTAATTAGAAACATCAGGATTAAATCATCTCTAGTTGTAGTCAACTAGTATAGTACTATAAGCTATACAAGTCAAATGTAATTCATCTATGTACTTTGAAAACATTACCAACCAGATAGTGGTCAGTGGTCAGCAACTTACTCGAGCATATAAGCCGCAAAGAAATTTAAATCTTTCGATGAAACTCGAGAAAATATGTTCAGGGGAGAACTCATAAACACTATAGATAAATTTGCAGTAAGTATTACAAAATCATTTTGCTTCCTTAGAAATTTCATGCAGTACATTTTTGTAACTCTCAAAAAATATATACCTTGTACCTTGTGAGGGACAAAAAAACAAAATATAAAAGAGTACCTGACAACCTAAATCCTATTGTCTATCAACCTAAGTTATTGAATATCAAGGGTCACCTAATAGTTTAGTCAACAGGTCCAGTTCTATTAAAAGGAAAGGTTACCAACCAATGTGTCCACATAGTAAATCCTTCCCGTAACACTCAACCCAACAACTTCTGACCCTTAGAGGTTAGAACACTCAATAAGTTTGATTTAATAATTCAGTAGCTTCTGTAACTGGCGTAAAAATGTGTATATAAAACAGGACACTGTTAATGATCACTTCTCTCAAACGTTTAGCACATCGTCTGAAAAAAAAGAAGGATGAAACTTCCTACTAAGAAATACTGATATGTGACCAATAGAACAAAAGAGATGACAAGTCAAAATATAAGGCAAATGACCTGCCACAGTGATTATTACCCGTGAAACCAATTCAAATATTACTCGTCAAAATTTCTTCAATATTGAGGTCCATTTTAGTTATCTACTGAAAAGGTCCATTTCAATTGCAAGGAAAGGCTACCAACCGGTGTGTGTACACCCTTCCCAAATCCCACATGATTCATCCCAACAACTTCTGTGGGACTCAAAGTTTCAGTTTAGCAATTAGCTGCTACTTCTATAAATGCCATCCAAATATGTGCAAAACAGGAAACTGTTAAGTAAGCACTCCCTCTCAATTTTCTAGCATAGCATCTGAAATTAATGAAGTTTCGTACTGAAAAAAAGTGTGAAAAAACAACTTTGAGATGACAGTGAAAAAGAACGCATATAATTTTATGTTTTGCAGAAAGAACCACCTGATAATTCTTAGAAACCGTTCGGACGGGCGTTGCAGAAGCATTGGCTGACTCGTCCTCCTCAACCTCGCCTTCCGCTGCAAATATGCCGCTTCCTGTCATCTCCTTCCATTTGGGAGCTGAGCATGGTTTCCTGAAAGAAAGAAATAATAACCCGACTGCTTAGTTTGCGCATCACTGCAGCTTGTAAATTGGCAATAACAGTGGGAGCAAGAAAACCATTAGATTAAATCATTTCTAATGCTCAAAACACCAAGATAGTGAGATGTTCACAAACTTTTCTATTGTGAAAACATACACAAACCGAGATTATCAGTAGCTCAATAGTAATTCGACAAGAACGTTCCAAAATCCTAACATGGAAGCACAATAGCATGGTGCAAGGTGCAGTCAGATTCAAACTGTAACACTGCAAGGTACTCGTATCATTCTTGTGGGTGAGATCAAGGGCTGTGCCATATCCCTATGTGACACTACAATCTAGTAGTTCAAATCCAAAAAAAAACTAATCGTGCACATCTCACCGACCTAACTGAAACTCAAATCCAGTGGATTTCACTCGACGTCATTTCATAGTAGCAGATCAGCTAAAACACCGTAGGAAATTCGATCTTTCCCAAAGGATGGAGCCTCAAAATTGAGAGATCTAATGGCCAGGGTCAAAAAAAAAAAAACTCAGAAGAAGAAAACAAGAACAAGAACACGGAATCATCATCCCATTCACAGCCACGAACACACACACACACGAGCTTCCCTTCACAATCTCACCTCTTGTTGAGGCTCTCGAACTCCTCCTCGGTCACCTGCCCGCCGAACACCACCTTACTGATCGCCTCCGACGGCTGCACCAAACCCAAAAAAAAAAAAAAAAATCAGGCAAAGCAAGCGAGCACGCCTTCGCTGAGCAATGGCAAGGACTCGGGAGAAGACGGCGGGGGACCTGGTGCGGCCGGCGGTTGGGCGGCGGCGTGGCCCCGGCGGCGAGCTCCTGGGCCGCGCCCTCCGGCCACGTCAGCAGGTCGGCCGTCGACGTGTGGGACTTCCTCACCGGCGCCGGCCTCTCCATCTCCCCCTCCCGGCCTCCTCCTCCACCACCCTCCTCCTCTTCTCTCTCTCTTTCTCTCTCTCTAGCTCAGGTGCAGGTGAGGTGACTCCTCTCTCTCTCTCTCTCCTCGTCGAGCTCGCTCTCTTCTCTTTCTCTCTCTAAAAAGGCGAGGTGAGGTGGGGAGTGGAGTGGAGTCGAATGGAAGGAAGGTGAGGGGTCGCTAGCCCCCCTCCTTTATAAAGACGCCACACCGCACCCGCGCCCCCACCCACCACCTCCAACGCCGATGACACGTGGGGCCCGCATCCTCCGCGCGGGTGGCTGACCGGTGGGGCCCCGGCGCGTGAATGCATGGGCGGGTTGACCGCGTGACGGGGAACGGGGAGCGAGCCGTGTGCGCTGCTGCTCCACCCCCGCAACCCCGTAACGTACTCGCTCGCCCTGTGCTTTTTTGAATTTTTGAACGCCGGCGGCTCGTACGGAACGAAACGGACGGATTGCGCGTCGCCGTTGCCGTTGCCGTTTTGTACGTACTCTCCTAGTAGGAGTACTCCGTACTTCTCTCTCATGGCCGTTGCGTTGCCGTTGCCACCAGTGGATGAGACTTGAGAGAATGTTCTAGACGCGTGGTACTTGTATAATCCACTCCTACTGCTACTCCTTGTGCTCTGCTCTCCCGCAGGAATGTAGTGTACAGTAGTGTAGTATTTCTCTACAGCCACCTAAATTTGGATTTGTTAAGGAATATTTGGTGCTTGATATTTTTTAATTACTAGGACAGGTGAGTACTGAGTACATAGGCATTTATAGGTGTAAAGTTTTGGTGTACCACATCGGATATTATATAGGGTATCGCATGTGGTGTTTGGGCACTAATAAAAAGACTAATTAAAGAATTCATCAGTAAACTGCGAGACGAATTTATTAAGCCTAATTAATCCGTCATTAGCAAATGTTTACTGTAGCACCATATTATTAAATCATGGATCAAGTAAGCTTAAAAGATTTGTCTCACAAATTAGTAGCAATCTGTGCAATTAATTATTTTTTAGCCTATATTAATAATTTCTGCATGCATTCAAACGTTCGATGTGATAGGGTGAAAAATTTTGAGGTGGGATCTTAAGCATGGCCATACTCACAAATACATCCTACTAACACACGTTTAGGGCCCTTTGAATCGCATGGTTGAAAAAAAATGGAGGAATAGGAAAAATACAAGATTCTGACAGAAATTAAAGTGTAAAACATAGGATTGCAAAACACAGAAAAAATATAGGAATGATCATTTGATTGGAGCGTGGGAAAAACATAGGAATCGGATGAGAGAGATAGACTCAAAGAAAATTTTCCAAGAGGTTAGAGCTCTTGCTAAATTTTTTCCAAATTCCACATGCAATGCGTCATTCCATAGGAATTTCATATGATTTGGAAAACTTCAATCCTTTAAATCAAAGGGCCAAATAGGAAATTTTCATATAGGATTTGAATCCTATGACATTCCTATATAAATTCTTTAATTCAAAGAGCCCCTTAAACGGATGTACTTGTAAACCATATACGTATCTACATGGTGGTCTGACAGTCCCCCGACCACCAAAAAATTCATGACCCGAAGCCAAGGTAAGAAAGGCGAGGACAAAAAAACTCTCTCATGTGAAGTATGAGGTTGAAGCGTCGTCATCTCTCGGTGACTCGGTCTTGCGTGTTGCATCGCGTTCGTCTTTTTCCGATTTCTCACTGCATCGTGTGATCATAGCAATGTTCGTCAGGTCAGACATCGTGTGATCATAGCAGCGGTCGTCGGGGCATACGTCGTGTGATCATAGCAGGGACGCAAGGTCATCAAGCAGCCAAGCCGACATCGATGCATCACCGCCAACCCAACAAGCCAACAAGGGCCGCGACGCCGCGCATAGTGAATCATTTGCACCTCTGCGACGATTGGTGGATGGCAAGACGACAAGAGCGACACCCGGTGATAAGTTAGACCACATATACCCTAAATGCTAGATTCAACATTGTCACAAATACATTGTATCAACACAATAAAATAGGTTAAGACCAACTGCAATTCTCTAACTTCACTAAATTTTTATTAAAAACATGTTTTTGAATTTAAATCCCTGGTAGATATAGTGATATACACCGGACTCAACCACCACCCTTCCCCTACTTCATCTTATGGAAGATGACACTCTCCAATGTAATCAATCTTGGCTTACCAAAGTGCAGAGAGGTATGAGATGAGGAAGGTACCATGTTGGCTATCAGCAGCGATGTTTGATTTGATATTTTGATTTGATTTGGCACCGTACTCAAGCCTAGTAAAGCTAGTCCATACTAAGGATTGTACTGCCCAACCATAAACGGGGTTGCAATAGGATCTATCAGATGTGCACAACTGCTAACGGATTTCCTCGTGGGCATAAACACCTTGTCAATCGACGCGTCTCAAGGTGTATGATCGAGCACCAAATCAAACCAAAGTCCATGCAAACTCACCAACTGTTCAAAGCAATCCTTTCAACCAACATACCATCCGTTTTCTTAGGTACAGGGAGAAAGGAACATCCAGCTTCTTTTGTGCTTATTGATAGACTTTTTGTTCAAGTAGGAGAAAGGAACAGCCAACTTCTTTTGTGTTTTCTTGATCAGTGGCTTGTTTTTCAAGTGATTATATAGTGTGCAACTTCTAGTTTCAGAAGTAGCAAGCTAAGCAAACTCCATTTTCTGCAAAAGTGGGCTTGGGTAAAAAAATGGATTTATTCTCCACTGCATGATTATATATGAAGATTATGTGCTCCAAATGGGTCCTATTTGGGCATCTAACTCTAATAAGACGACACGTTGGTGATGGTATCAAGGGGCGGTAGCGAAGAGATCAGGGAAGTTTGGTTCGGCGATTGACAACTAATGGGTGTTGTCACAAATAGATTGATGTCATTTACGACACTAACACGATCACCGGCCACGACTAAATTCAATTGCTTATTTTGTACTTCTTCCCCTCCAAAATATAGCAAATTCCTTTGTTTAAAATTTATGATAAAATATAGCACTTCTCTTACTCCATTATCTCGATCAAAAACACAATTAATCTCTCACTTACTTTTCTTCAACCATTTCTTTCATCTCAACCAATCACAAACATACATTGTTTAATTTCATTTTTTCATTTCTCTTCTTAATTTTCGTGGAAAACTCAACAGTGATTATATAGTTTGGAACAGGGAGATTATAATATTTATAAAATCATACCTCCATTTAGATTTATCGTCACGATGCATGTCTCTTTCTCTTTTTTTTTTAACAATTGAGGCCCTATCTGAAAGAAAGCAGTACTGTATTTCTCCCATCATATAGGGGAAAGAGAACTTCTTTAATTATGCGAAATTCATGTGTCCAAGAAAAAAGTTCGAATGCTACCATGCATCCATCAAGCATCCACTCTCTTCCACTGTTTTGCATGTTAATTTATCAAGTGAAAGCTGCAGGTGGCCTTGAGGTGGCAAATGGCCACCTTAACCATTCTTTATTCAGCAACAAATAATATGATGCAAATCAAGATTCAGAGCTACGACGTACCATTATCTTAATTAGAGGTATGGTGATTAACTATCCTAACATTTTTTTTTCCAGAAAAGCAAAAGAAATAGGGCCAGACCAACGACTAATTAATCATTTTATATCAACACCGTGTATCTGTAGCTTTGGCTTCACGTAGAAGCATTGCTTAGCTTGTGGTCGTATGCCACTCAATGCGTTTATGACGTATAAACGTCACCGTCTAATCTGGGCCTCTCCTTTAATCCTCTTCTCTTGTGTTCTCTTTCATTTCATTAAGGTTGTTCGATCGAACGATCGGGTCGGGCCCTTCCTTTTGTTCTTTTGTAAGTGGATGTTAATCTTGTATTCTTATTCTCGTGAACAAAATTGAGACCTCTGATCATTCATTCATTGACTTTTAGTACATTCTTTTTTTTCCTTATTGGTCACCATTGCTTGAAGAACAACAACGTTGGACAAAATTTGAGCAATGTTTAAGAAAAAATCATTAAGGAGAACAGGTTTGTTTGGTTTGACACCCTACCGATTCTCTTAGTAGTTCTATTATTTCTTTAGGTGGCATTTTATTTATTCGCTACTCAGTGTCTCATGGATAGAGCGGGAACGATTTACTTTTTTTAAAAAATATCATGTTTATAGCAAAATATAGTAAAATCTACAATATGAAATTAGTATCATTAAAACTAATATTTAATATGTTTGTTTTGTATTGAAAGTATTGATAAATTTTGTCAGGGTTACGGGTAAGGTATACCCTTTACTTTTCGATATACGTCACGTATTGATATGGTATGCTCACGCGTATACGGACGTTTTCGGCATACGTTAAGGAAATTCATCATGGAGTTCACAGATGGAAGGAGTCCTACTCGGTCAGAACTGGGTCGTCATTGTGTCGTGTCCGGTCCGGCGTCTCCGAATCCTACTTGGAGACAGTTGACCTGCGATATAAAAGGGACCCCTCGGGAGGACCTAAGGCATCGAACCTCAGAGCCAACACATCCACCATAGCCTACGAAGCCGAAGCTTATTGGAGCCAAGTCGTCGGGAGGTCTAGTTGGATCAACTCGACTACGATCTTGTCGGTATCGTCGAGTTCCACTACTCCCTTTGTAATCTGTGGTTTCCATCATATAATCCCATATCAACTGGATTAGGGCTATTACCTACCAAGGGGCCTAAACCAGTATAATCCCTGTTTCCTGTTTGCTTGATGTCGTACTACGTAGATCCTCGTACCAGCGTACCCAGTACCCTCTATATCCAGTCTACGGGTATCCCCCGTCGACAGTGGCGCGCCAGGTAGGGGGACTTGGTGCTCAAGGTTCTACTACTATGACATCCAGCTTCGTCGACAACAACATCAACACCAGCCTTAACCAAGGAGTTCCTACTTCAACAACACTGGTGTGGACTCAAGTCGGCCAAATCGTCTTTCCGGTTTACACCACAGTGCCGATCTCAGCTGGTCCGCCAATGGCCGGAAACGAGAACGCAATGGCTACAACCCGGGGCGACTCCATGTCAAAGGATCCTCCCGCTGAAGCAGAGATCGGAACGTCGATGACATCCGAGCCTGAGAAGGATCCTAGTGCGGCCAAGCCTTGTATTTCCAACAAGAATCACGAGCCGACGAGGATTACTTCCGAGGTGACAAGGTCCTGGTGTCCTATCCACAAAACCAGGAAACACACCCTGCAAGCATGCTGGGTCTTTCTCAACGTCCATGCTTAAATTCGTGCCTGCAAAGAGCGTGGAATTCAGCGTACCTCTCCAACTCGTGATGTCTATTGTCCTATTCACAAGACAAAGAATCACGACCTCTCGAGCTGCAAAGTCTTTCTCAGCGCCATGAAGACGCCACCTCCTAAGGTCCAGCAGTCACGCAACCCCATCAGGGATGAAGACAAGGAACAAGGAGCGACGCCGATTTCAGATCGATTTGTTGGGGTAATCGACATCGATCCCCACGAACCATCAGTCTTGCACCTGCTCGAAGACTATGGATCATCGACAACGAGTACGCCGCGTGAGGTATTGGCTATCGATGATGTCGGCACGTCAATGCGCACCAATGCGGAAGCGGAGAATCAAGTGACTACTCCGGCCCAGCACATCAGAACCGTCAACGCAATACTGAGGGAAACCCCTACTATCCCGTTCTGAATGACAATCTCGCACGTTGGACAGAATGACTACGGGAATCAGTGACCAACCTCAGCAACGCGTTCGAAGAGGCCGCTGCTGCAGCGCACCTGGAACAGCCACCAACTGGCGATGCTAATGGTGAAGACCCTGAACGGCGGGAATCGCTTCATCGAGCCACCCCTCCACCTCGCGGCACCGGCGATCTCCACGATCACCTGAATGGCCGCCGAGAGGCACGACGCACATGAGACAACGAGCACCGTTCCCGGCGTCATGTCTCTTCACGGCGTCACGATAACGAAGATCGAGGAGGCCGTTCAAGCGAAGACCGAGACCGTGATTACCGCCACAACCGCCACGATCACGATGATCGCAAACGGCGGGTGCTGGGCGATACTGGTCGAGGACGTCGCCATAATGACGACGATGATGGAGATCGGCACCGAGACAACAACGGGAGACGACGACAGGATTCTTGAGAACCTGGCCGACGTCCTCGTAATCGTACGCCGGAACCAAGCGACCCATCGTCATCGTCATCATCCTCGTCATCTTCATCATCAGATAGACATCCACGAAGGACATATGATCGTCGACAACCCACCGCCCCCAGCACTGGGTGTAGAGCTTTCGGTCGTTCACTTCGGGATGTCTGATGGCCTGAAAGATTCCGACCTGGAGCAATAGAGAAATACGATGGGAGCACCGACCTAGAAGAGTTCCTTCAGGTTTACTCCACGGTACTCTACGATGCCGGAGCAGACGACAACGCGTTGGCGAATTACTTGCCAACCGCATTAAAAGGCTCTGCACGTTCATGGCTGATGCATCTCCCCCCTACTCGATCTCTTCGTGGGCAGACTTGTGGCAGCAGTTCATAGCCAACTTCCAAGGAACTTACAAGCGCCACGCGATCGAAGACGACCTACATGCGTTGACACAGAACCCGGGCGAATCCTTGAGGGATTATGTTCGGCGCTTTAACGAGTGCAGAAACACAATCCCCGAGATCACCGACGCTTCTGTAATTCGCGCTTTCAAATCCAGTGTCAAAGATCACTATACTACTCAGGAGTTGGCAACAAGGCGCGTCACGACTACTCGGAGATTATTCGAAATTGTCGATCGATGCGCTCATGTGTATGACGCACTGAGACACAAGAACGACAAACCGAAGACCGGAGGAGAGAAGAAACCAGCCAAGGACGCACCTGAGTCAAGCAAGAAGAAAAATCGCAAGAGTGGGAAAAGGAAAGCTCAATCGGAAGTTCTCGCAACAGAATACGCGGACCCTCCCAAGCGCCCAGACCCACAAGGCAGCGACACGAAGAAAGCATGGTGCCCTATACACAAGTCGGACAGACATTCTCTAGAAGATTGCTTCGTCTTCAAAAAGTCGCTCGCAAAACACATGGCATCGGAAAAAGGCAAGCGAGTACGCGTGGTTGAGAAGGACGCTGAGGCGCCTACTCAGGAATCGGACTCAGCATACCCAGATTCCGATCTCCATGTCTCACACATCTTCGGAAGTTCCACGGCATACTCTTCAAAGCGAGAATAGAAGAAAATGGAGCGTGAAGTCTATTTGACGTGGCAGGGGGCTGCGCCCAAGATAAAGTGGTCCGAGCAGAAGATAGAATTCTCAGAAGAGGACCACCCCAAGACTGCTGTCATCCTAGGGCGATATCCGATCGTTGTCGAACCCACTATTCGTAATATCAAGGTTGCACGAGTCCTGATCGACGGCAGCAGCTCAATTAACCTTCTCTTCGCCAGCGCCTTGGACGCGATGGGGATCCCACGAAGCGAGTTGACACCCACCGATCAACCCTTCCATGGAATCACTCCTCAGTCATCGTCCAAACCATTGGGCAAAATTACGTTGCCTGTGACTTTCGGCCAAGCAAACAACTTCCGAACGGAACAGATCACCTTTGATGTCGCTGAATTCGATACAGCATACAATGCCATCATTGGGAGAACTGCACTCGCGAAGTTCATGGCCGCATCTCACTACGCGTATCAAGTGCTCAAGATGCCAGGACCGAAGGGAACAATCACTATTCAAGGGAACGCTAAGCTGGCAGTACAATGCGACAAGCGGAGCCTCGACATGGTCGAGCACACGCCCAGCCCACCGGCCACAGCTGAGCCATCCAAGAAAGTGAGCAAAACAAACAAGACGCCGAAGCCGGACGGCGCAATCAAGATCGTTCCACTCTCCAGTGCCAACCCCGACAAGACCGTCAAGATCGGGGCATCACTAGGCGAGAAATAGGAACTCGCGCTCATCACATTCCTCCGCGACAATGCTGACGTGTTCGCTTGGCAGCCGTCCGACATGCCGGGGGTACCCAGGGAGGTGATTGAGCACAAATTCATGGTGCGACCTGATGCCAAGCCAGTAAAGCAAAAACTGCGGAGATTTGCACCAGATCGAAAACAAGCCATACGAGAAGAGCTCGACAAGCTTCTCAAAGCCGGTTTCATCAGAGAGGTAGTCCATCCAGAGTGGCTAGCCAACTCAGTCATGGTACGGAAGGCCAACGGGAAGTGAAGAATGTGTGTCGATTTCACCGACCTCAACAAGGCGTGTCCCAAGGATTACTTTCCTCTTCCTCGAATAGACCAACTGGTGGACTCAACAGCCGGTTGCGAGTTGTTGAGCTTCCTCGACGCTTACTCCGGTTACCACCAAATAAGCATGGCAAAAGAGGACAAGGAGAATACAACATTCATCACGCCATTCGGGGTATTCTGCTACGTTAAGATGCCGTTCGGACTAATAACCGCAGGAAACACTTTCCAGCGCACGGTCCAAGGTGCACTTAGCGACTAGCTCGGAAACAATGTCGATGCCTATGTCGATGACATTGTTGTCAAGACCAAGACAAGCGACTCATTGATTGACGATCTGCGGGAAACATTTGACAACCTCCGACGATATCGCCTCATGCTCAATCCAGAGAAGTGCATGTTCGGAGTACCATCGGGCAAGCTACTCGGCTTCCTCGTCTCTAGCAGAGGAATAGAAGCAAATCCCGAGAAGATCAAGGCAATCGAGAACATGAAGTCGCCTACAAGACTCAAGGAAGTACAGAAGCTAACCGGATGCATGGTGGCACTAAGCAGGTTCATCGCTAGGATGGGAGAGCGAGGACAACCTTTCTTCGCTCTACTGAAAAAGCAAGACAAATTTGTATGGACACAGGAGGCCGAAGAGGCATTCATTGCACTCAAGCGCTACCTATCAAATCCACCTGTACTTGATGCCCCCCAACCTAATGAAGAATTATTTCTTTATATTGCCGCCACGCCATATTCCATTAGCACTATCATTGTTGTCGAGAGAGAGAAGGTGCAACGACCAGTCTGCTATGTCAGCGAAGCTCTCCACGACGCAAAGACAAGATATCCACAGATCCAAAAACTGCTCTACGCAGTAATCATGACATCAAGAAAGCTACGCCACTACTTCCAAGCCCACAGGGTCACAGTTGTCTCCTCCTTCCCTCTCGGTGAAGTCGTGAGAAACAAAGACGTTGTCGGCCGCATTACGAAATGGGTAGTCGAGCTAAGCCAATTTGATATCCACTTCGTGCCACGAACAGCCATCAAGTCCCAGGTACTCGCTGATTTCATAGCCGATTGGACCATGCCTGATAACAGGTCAGACAACCAAATCTACAACGAAACGTGGACAATGGCGTTCGACAGCACACTCAACAGCCAGGGAGCAGGGGCAGGATTCATCTTGACATCACCTTCGGGAGATCAATTCAAGCATGCAATTCACCTCAACTTCAGGGCAACCAATAACACAGCCGAATACGAAGGACTACTCGCCAGGATAAGAGCTGCAGCTGCACTCGGAGTCAGGCGACTGATCGTGAAAGGGGATTCCGAACTAGTCGCGAACCAGGTGCATAAAGATTACAAGTGCTCTAGCCCCAAGTTATCCAAGTATCTCGCAGAAGTCAGGAAGCTGGAAAAAAGGTTCGATGGGATCGAGGTCCGACATGTATACCGCAAAGACAACATCGAACCGAATGATCTAGCACAACGTGCGTCCAGACAAGAACCACTTGATCCTAGCACGTTTCTGGACGTCCTAACGAGGCCATCAGCGAAAGAGGCAACCGGCGAAGATAGCCCGGTCGCCCCCAACATCGGCTCGGGGGATACAGAGGCATAGCGCGCCGTTGCCGATATCGAGACCACAGACGACTAGCGCACCCCACTCATCAAATTCATAGGCAGCGAAGAGTTGCCCGAGGACGACGCAGAAGCCGAGAAAATATCCTGTAAAGCAAAAGTCTACTGTATGATCGGCAACGATCTATACAAGAAGGCACCAAACGGGGTACTCCTAAAATGCGTCTCGTCCGACAACGGCAGACACCTCCTCCTCGACATACATGAAGGGATCTGTGGGTCACATGCCGCCGGTCGGACATTAGTCGGAAAAGCTTTCCGACAAGGGTTTTTCTGGCCAACCGCTCTCAAAGACGCCTACGACATGGTTCAGCGGTGTGAAGCCTATCAATTCCACAGTAAACACACAAAGCTGCTAGCGCAAGCACTCTAGACTATCCCTCTCACTTGGCCGTTCTCGTGCTGGGGGTGTCACGCCCGGAATTTCTATCCAAAATTCCAAACGCTTACATGTGTGTGAACCCTCGTCCAGGAATCAGCCGAGGCACACAATAACAAATTGATAATAGAGTACAATTATTACTCTAATTAATAAGCGAATAAAATGTCATTACAGAGGTAGATAGTTCCTCTCAATCAATAAAGATCTAAGCAGCGGAAAAAAAATAAACGGCGCAGACGACTCCACTCCACAGGCAGCTTGACTAGGGCTACACCTAATCCTCCACACCATCAGCATCACTGTAGAACTCCTCCTCTGATGAATGATTGCAAGGTGAGTATATGACATACTCAGCAAGCCACGCAGCAATTATGCAAGTGCACAGGATAACAAAGGATGGCATAGTAGGGTTTCATTTGCATAAACAGCATTTAATAAACATTTCAGAATTTAATAAAACAGTTAAGTAATAGTTAAACAGTATTAATCCAACGCTATACAACATACCCTGTTGCATAGGCCCAACCATTCTGAACAACCAATCCCGGCTGCACAGTTCTATCTCCAAACCAGGAATATACCATTCCAAACTAGGAGCTAACCAAATTATTACCAGTCATAGTATCTTTTATTATGATGAGAGGTGTGAGACTAATCACGAAAGACATTGTTTGACCCGCCCATAACCGCGGGCACGGCTATTCGAATAGTTTTACTCTGACCAGAGGTGTACCACTGTACCCACAAGACACAGCCCCACGACATGTCACCATGCGCCTTGATACCACCACGGTACCTCAGAAAGGAGCTGTGACAGTACCCCTCGCACAACACAATCCACCACAGCGCACCGTTCCTGGATCATAATCACCCTCTTATAAACAAGGCATGGACTCCCCAGCGACCCCCGTGGGCTTATCTCCGCCACTTCTCAGTCTGGTGCCCCGCAATGAACTATGCTATACAAAAGGTAAAGCCGTTGCCCACGCTGGCTTGTGGTTGGCACGGTTAATGTTTCACAACCGAAACTCGTGAACCGGTCCTTAATTGTCATGAGCACGACCATCAAAACCATGTGCTCACAACCCACTATTATCAGGTTTTAGTTGGCAAATTAATTAATTAACCAATCATGATTAACCATCATGAGTCATCATTAAGCCATCATTAAATAATAGTGAGTCATAAGTTATCCCAATAGTGTGCTAAAGTTTCTAAGCATGGCTAAGCAATCACATCTAATATCTAGCTGAACCAATATATAAAGCTCAACTAGTCAATTTATAATAACCCAAGGTAATCAAGAAATAGGGTAATCAGTGCAAATTGGCCATAACAAAGAAACAGGTTCACACCACCCGGTGACATTCAAAATTAAATGCACAGTTGAAATAAATAGAGAATTTAAATATAGGATCAACATGCTCAAAGGAATTGTGTTTGGGATCTGTGTGACTTGCCTTGCTGGCCTTGGAACTCTTCAAATTCTTCTCCTGCGAAAACGGACTCTCCGGAAACGTCGGAATCTAAACAGAAAAGAGCAAAACACCAAAACAGCACATAAACAAGCATGAACAGTACATGTGGATATTTTTAACATGTAGATCTCAATTTTAGAAAAATTTAGAGACTTGAACCAACTAAATCCGAGCTAAGATGAATTAGTTATGAATTTTTAAAGATTAAATCGGATTAAAACACTTATATGGATTTTAATTGAATTATGACGCAATAATGAATTATTTTTGAAAAGGAAAAGAGGATTTATTGCGTCAGCGGCTAGGGTTAGCGGTGGACCGGGTGCACGGCGACGGTTCACAAGATTGGACGGCCGAGATCGACCGGTCCACGGCCGGACCACGGCGGACGGTATCGATGACGTCGGCGATGACGTCATCCCCGGCGGCGACCGAACCGCGCGAGCTCGCCGGCGAACGACGGCGTGGCGGCGCGAATGGAGAGCACCTACGGGTAGCGGACGGCACGGCGAACTCACCGGCGACCAAAGCGACGGCGGACGATGATCGGACGACGTCGGCGACGAGGAAGAAGCGGCGGCAACCTTCGGCTTGACGACGGCGACGGAGTTCCGGCGGTCGACAGCGACGACGGAGGGGCGGACGAGGATGGCGACGCGACGGCGACCACGACGGCGGCCTCCCCGAGCGACGGCGACGACTGGAGCGACGGCGGCGCACGGCTGGAGCGGCGGCCACGACGGCGGCGCGAGGACTCACGGCGCTAGGGCCCTACGGACGACGAGAGGCGGAGGCGAGGGTGGCGACGGGTAGCGGAGACACCGAGGGTCCTTTTATAGGGGCAAGAACACGGCGGCGAAGGCCCACGGCGGCCGGCGACGAGAAGGAAAGTCTAGGGTTCGGAGGAGAGAGACCGATCCGATTCGAGATCGAATCCACGGATTTCCAAAGCGATTTAGACGAGGATTCCAAAAGAGAAAAGATAGAGGAGATCAAGAAGATCATTTCCCCTCTATCGATTTCATCGGAAACGGAAAGGATCGGCCGGATTTGGAAGGAGACGGCGGCGGCGCGACGCTAGGGTTTCGGGCGGCAGCGGCGCGAGGAAGACGACGACCCTGACAGGCGGGCCCCACCTGTCAGCGGGCGGACGCGCGCGCGAGCGGCGGCTGCGGACTGGGCCGACTTGGGCCGAGGAGGAGAGAGAGGGTTTTGGGCCGCCTTTCGGCCCAAAGCCAAAAGAGACTTTTTAAAACTTTTTCCAATTTAAATTATTCATGAAATGCAATTCCATTTATTAAAAATACTTCCTTAGCTCAAATAAATCCCAGAAAAATCTAGGAATTATAGAATTAAGCAAAGTATTTAATAAAATTTAATCTGCCCCATTTTATATTAGAATTTATTATTTAAAATTAGATCTTCTCTTCTAGGCTTTTAAAATCATTTCTAATAATTCCAATTAAACAACAATTTATATATTTGAAATTTTTAGAGTGTGACAGGGGGCTAGATATACTCGGGCCATTCCTACGAGGACAGGGCGGCTACAGGTTCCTATTCGTGGCGATCGACAAATTCACCAAGTGGATTGAAGCGACACCCACGGGGGAAATCAAGGCCGACAACGCCATCAAATTCATCAAAGGGATATTCTACAGATTCGGATTTCCCCACCGTATCATAACAGACAACGGCTCCCAGTTCATCAGTGCCGATTTCCAGGATTACTGCATCAGGCTGGGAGTCAAGATCTGCTTCGCCTCGGTTTCTCACCCTCAGAACAATGGACAAGTCGAGAGGGCAAACATCATAGTACTACAAGGAATCAAGACCCGCGTCTATGACAGGCTCATGTCACATGACAAGAAGTGGGTCGAGGAACTTCCATCAGTACTGTGGGCCGTGCGTACCACACCGACAACGTCCAACAAGGAGACACCCTTCTTCCTTGTGTACGGCTCAGAGGCCATGCTCCCCACCGAGCTACGACATCAAAGTACACGAGTACAAAAGTATTCCGATGAGGATCAGGAGGAGCAGCGATACGACGATGTGAATCTACTCGAGGAACATCGCGAACGAGTTGCCGTTCGAGCAGCCAGCTACCAACAGGCCCTTCGCCGTTACCACGAGAAGCGTATCCGAGCACGCACGCTTTCGATCAGCGACTACGTCCTCCGACGGGTTCAAAGCCAAGCAGGGCGCAACAAGCTCTCACCCAAATGGAGAGGACCGTACACGATCACACAAGTTCTGCGGCCAGGCGCATTCAAAATCACAGACGGCGATGGTCGCGAGTTGGCAAATTCCTGGAACATTGATCAATTACGTAAATTCTATGTATAAGTCAATAGTATCCACACTTGTAAGACATCTTACAGCCTTAATAAAGCCTATTTTTCAGGTACAGACTACAATCAAAGTGTTCCTTCTCGATGATCCCTTACCTAGATGACACCTAGCGTTGAAACCTATCCTCATGTCCCTTTACGCCGTCTTGACAAGGCCTCCGAGGAACCTAAGGGAACTTCGGCTGGGGATGCCCAAAGCCGATAAGGCCTTGTCGGATCCTGTAGAGACGAAAGACCATGTAAGATCTGGTCATGTAAGAGTTCTCGCCGTGCGTATTAACCAAGCCGTGTAATCGGAATTAAACTTTCCAACTTCACGGCTAGGGGCTATGATCAATGCTTGTTCAATCGAGGCAGGTCAAAGGTCCAAGAGCCTTATCTTCCGAGAAGAATTCTCCGATGACAAGGCTGGGGGCTAGGGAGAGTGTATAACTCAAACGACTGATCGAAGTCGCGAAGTGAGAAGACACTCATACACACTACATCCAGAGTAAGAAAGCTTAGTTAGATAGATTTCTTTTCTATTCCACAAGTATTTCTTACAATTCCATCAAAATCCAAAACTATATTACACTTTTTCCCTAAGACATTTGTCACAGGACACGGAGACTACCAGGAAGGCCAACGCCAGTCCATCGACTAGAAAACCTTCTCCGCCAGCGGTGCCATCGACTACGCCAGGCCATCTATCTCCGTAGGAGTTCTCCGAGATCAAGAAAACCCTTCGCGGAGGAACTCGAGGTGCAGCTGCGGACGATGATCTCGTATGCAGGCCAACACGTGCCCCCCAGCATATCGGCTTGAGCGACGACACTCCTGCTTCAAGGCCTTGTCGATACGTTGACCGATGCCTTCGAGCTGGGCGCAGGCCCCATTCAGCCACAAGATGTATCCGGCCGCCGATTTCTCGGGATCCCCACGGAGTACTCGGAGCTCTCTACAGACTCTCGACATGGATGCGCAACAACTATTCAGATACGAGTTGAACCACACCTCATGACCCCGGAGTGTCTCTACAGCGTGGTCCTTTTTCACTTCCAGCATAGTCCTCTCGAGTTCCGTGACCTCAAACTTCGTCCTCCAATACTGGATGCGACGATCCTGGTTAGCAAGCGCACTCTCGAGATCTGCTCAGCATGGAAACGACTAAGTCAAGCTGCTCTTCTCTCCCGAGAACACAACAAATCAAGTCGATCCAGATGGAAGGGCAAAGGAAATGATAACAAAGACAACCAACCTAAGGGAGTCGTCGCCATGCTCGTTTCCACAGGCGAACTTCGATCTACATCGCCCTCCGGCACATGTGGCTCGGACACAAGTAACGGAACGACCACCGGCAACTCAGGCTGCCCGCGCTGCTGGACATCCTCGACATCAACATCTCTACAAACGACAACAAAGTACTCAAGATCAAAATGCTAAAGAAAGCTAAGGCGATGACTGCACACACTAAGGCGATTGGAGCCAACGAAAGTTTTACAAAGCATGACAAAAGAGTACAAGAGAGTCAAAATCCTACTCTTAAAAAAGTGGGAGAACAGACTCCCCCAGATCGCCGACTTCTTCCATCACATCCTTGCGCGCGTCGCTAGCCGCCCCCTGATCGAAGATCTTCCGCAGATCGAGTTCAGGGTGCGCCAGCCTCACACATGCAAGGACGTGGCACGCTCCAGTGTAGATCCCGTTGGACGTCTCCTCTCCAACCCTGGCCGTATGCTTGGAGGGGATCTCCTCCATCGCCGCCACCAGCTCCGCAAGAGAAGACGTCAGCGAGAACTCATCGGGATTCGCCGGGATGGTAGACTTGATACCGCACTCCCCGGCGAGCTGGTGCAGACCAGTATAGGTGATCCGCAACGAGCCACGGATTTCCGACAAGTTGTTCTCGAGCTCCGACATACGGTGCTCGAGCCCCTGCCGGTGTCGCTCATTGCCGGCTACTAGTTCCCTCATTTTCTGGAGGTCCTCGCGAACCTCCGCCAGATCGCGCGCCAGCCGATCGGCGCGCTCGTTCGCCGACGACGCAGCCGCCGCCCTCGCCTCCGCGATCTCGCGGCTAACACCGCGAGCACCAACCTCGAGGAGGCGCCCCATCTCAACCTGGAGCTCCTCCCAAGTGAGGACGGCAGCCGGCGAACCACGACCAGCCACGAGATCGCTGGCTGGGCCGCTAGGTGTCGCCTCACGGCTCCTGGGCACGACCACGACATCCGTCGAGGCCACGGCAGGAGATGCGCTGGAGGTCCCTCCAGACCCATCTTGCGCCGCCTTCGCCCGCGCCGCCCTACGAAAGGCTGCGATTGAGACAGAGTTCGACGAAATCACGAAACCTCAAATTCATTCACTCACTTCTCGCTGAGCGTCACAAGCCATTGCCGTCGCGGAGGCGGGGGAGACGCGTCCGAGGCCTGGAGTACAATCGATATGATGTGAGGTGGAAGTTTTTCGACTACGTGATCAAATAACAGGAGAACTTACCGAGGGGGTGGGTGTTTTCCGACGATGTCCGACAACAGAGGAGAATTTCCTCCCCTTTTTCGGAACGTCGCCGCCACTCGTCGTGACAGTAGCAGCAGCACCGTCAGACGCCTCCTTGGCGACCTTCTCCTTCAGTGATGCTGCCACCTGATGGTCCACGAGCGGCCCGATGATATCAGTCAGAGGGAGAGCCTATGCTTCATGAAGTCATAATGCGATCCCGGAAGAAAAATGCAAAAGGACCGTTAAGTACACTTACATTGATGGCAGCGTCGCGCTCGGTTGCCCCTTTCTCGCAAAGGGGGACGGGGACGTTGCTCGCCGTTGTCGGGCCGCTGATCATCAGTTGGCCGACACGGCGCTCCACGGTTGCGCTATTCAAGCCTGTAGATCGAGAACAGAATCCGATAAGCCGGGAAGAACACGCGCATAAGGGAGTCAATTTAACTAAAAAGGAAATACCCCGAGAAAAAACCCGGGTCGCATCCTCTGGCCCAGAATAATCAAAGGCAGGATGGGCTCGAGCCTGAAGCGGCTGGATCCGCCTACCAATGAAGTCGGCAGCAACTTCATACCCTGACAACCCCCGTTCTCGGAGGTCGTCAACGATATCGATGAAAGATTGGAGGGACGGGGTCAAGGCTGGTTTGGTGGTCCAAGATGGAATCTTGTCTGGCTGCTCCTCAGGAACAACGAAGACCGGATCCGAATCCTCTATCTGAAGATAGAACCACCTCCCCCGCCATTTGCTGCGAGATGAGGGGCACTGAAAGGGGATGTATCGTGACTTCAGGCCATCTCGAAGTTGGAAACCAACACACCCGGACACCTTTTTGGATTCGATCCAGCGTAACTCATAGTAAAAGCGGAAGAGGTCAAGAAACGGCTCCACCCCAATGTAGGCCTCACAAAGATGCGTAAAAATACTCAGGAAGGCGATGGAGTTGGGGTTCAAATGGAGCAAGGAAAGACCATAGAAATTCAAAACCAAAAGGAGAAATTCAGAAGGCGGAGGAAGAAAACCGCAGAGAATAAAGGGCGACGCGGCGAACTCACCGGTGACCAAAACAACGGCGGAAGATCAACGGACGGCGACGACGTCGAGGAAGAAGCGGCGGCGACCTTCGGCTTGACGATGACGGCGGTGTTCCGGCGGTCGACAGCGACGGCGGAGGGGCGGACGAGGTCGGCGACGGCTTGGCGATCACGACGGCGGCCTTCCCGAGCGACGACGACGACCGGAGCGGCGGCGGCGCATGGCTGGACGAACGGCGGCGACGGCGGCGCTAGGCTACACGGTGCTAGGGCTCTACGGGCGACGAGAGGCGAAGGCGAGGGTGGCGGCGGGTAGCGGCGGGCTTGGGGGTCCTTTTATAGCGGCTAGGAGGCGGCGATGGAGGCCCACGGCGACCGGCGACGCGATGGAAAGGTTAGGGTTCGGAGAGAAAGAGAAATCCGATTCGAGATCGAATCCACCGCTTTCCAAACGATTTTAGCTGACGATTCCAAAAGAGAAAAGGTAGAGGAGATCCCGAGGATCATTTCCCCTTTAATGATTTCACCGGAGAAGGAAAGAGACGACGGAATTGGAAAGGCGGCGGCGGCGCGGCTCGGCTAGGGTTCGGACGCGGCAGCGGCGCGAGGAAGACGAAGATTGACAGGTGGGCCCCACCTGTCAGCGAGCGGGACGCGCGCGCGGGCGGCTGCTGCCAGACTAGGCCGACTGGGGCGAGGGAGTGAGAGAGAAAAGGTTTTGGGCCGACTTTCGGCCCAAAGCCAAAAGAGGATTTTAAAAACCTTTTTCAAATTAAATTATTTATTAAATGCAATTCCATTTATTAAAAATACTTCCTTAGCTCAAATAAATCCCAGAAAAATCTAGGAATTATAGAATTAAGCAAAGTATTTAATAAGATTTTATCTGGCCCACTTTTATATTGGAATTTATTATTTAAAAAATAGATCTTATCTTCTAGACTTTTAAAATTATTTCTAATAATTCCAATTAAACAACAATTTATATTTTTAGGATTTTTAGGGTGTGACAGATCTTGACAAATCTACCTCCACCAGTGCGTCACTGAAGAAACTGCAGGAGGATGGCGCCCTTCCCGGTCGTGGGACCGCAGAGAGGGAAGTAGGAGGTACTGAACCCCAGCCTGTCCTGGGTCGCATGGTTGCGGTTGTTGGTGTCCTCCGTTCGCGTCGTCGCACCGTCGTTCGCCGGCGAGCTTGCGCGCCCGAGCCGTCGCCGGTGATGACGTCATCGCCGACGTCATCGTTGCCGTCCATTGTAGACCGGTCGTAGACCGTTAGATCTGGGCCGTCCGTTGTGGATAGGATCGATCTCGGCCGTTCGTTTCCGTGAGCCGCCACCGTTCACCCGGTCCACCGCGAACCCTAGCCGCTGACGCAATAATTCCCTTCTCCTTTTCAAAAATAATTCATTATTGCGTCATAATTCAATTAAAACCCATATAAGTGTTTTAATCCGATTTAATCTTTAAAAATTCATAACTAATTCATCTTAGCTCAGATTTAGTTGGTTCAAGTCTCTAAATTTTTCTAAAATTGAGATCTACATGTTAAAAATATCCACATGTACTGTTCATGCTTGTTTATGTGCTGTTTAGGTGATTTTGCACTTTTCTCTTTAGATTCCGACGTTCCCGGAGAGTCTGAGTTTGCAGGAGAAGAATTTGAAGAGTTCCAAGGCCAGCAAGGCAAGTCACACAGATTCCAAACAACCCTTTGAGCATGTTGATTCCATTTAAAGCTATTGTTTCTATTCAACTATTGCATTTATTTTCGAATGTCATTGGGTGGAATTAACCTATTGTTTGTTATAGCCCTTTTGTTCTTGATTACTTTATTCCTTGATACCTTGAGCTTTATATATTGGTTCAGCTAGATAGTAGATATGATTGCTTAGCCATGCTTAGAAACATTAGCACACTATTGGGATAACTTATGATTCACTATTATTTAATGATGGCTTAATGATAGTTCACGATGGTCAATCGTGATTGGTTAATTAATTAAATTGCCAACTAAAACTTGATAATGGTAGGTTGTGAGCACATGGTTTTGATGGTCGTGCTCATGACAATTAAGGACCGGTTCACGAGTTTCGGTTGTGAAACATTAACCGTGCCAACTACAAGCCAGCATGGGCAACGGCTTTACCTTTTGTATAGCATGGTTCATTGCGGGGCACCAGACTGAGAAGTGGCGGAGATAAGCCCACGGGGGTCGCTGGGGAGTCCATGCCTTGTTTTATAAGGGGGTGATTATGATCCAGTAACGGTGCACTGTGGTGAGTTGTGTTGTGCGAGGGGTATTCTCACAGTTCCTTTCCAAGGTACCGTGGTGGTACTGAGGCGCATGGTGACATGTTGTGGAGCTGTGTCTTGTGGGTACAGTGGTACACCTCTGGCCAGAGTAAAACTATTCGAATAGTCGTGCCCGCGGTTATGGGCGGGTCTAACAATGTCTTTCGTGATTAGTCTCACACTTCTCATCATAATAAAATATGCTATAACTGGTAATAATTTGATAAGCTCCTGGTTTGGAATGGTTAATTCCTGGTTTGGAGATAGAACTGTGCAGCCGGGATTGGTTGTTCAGAATGGTTGGGCCTATGCAACAGGGTATGTTGTATAGCGTTGGATTAATATTGTTTAATTATTACTTAACTGTTTTATTAAATTCTGAAATGTTTATTAAATGCTGTTTATGCAAATGAAACCCTACTATGCCATCCTTTTGTTATCATGTGCACTTGCATATTTGCTGCGTGGCTTGCTGAGTATGTCATATACTCACCTTGCAATCATTCATCAGAGGAGGAGTTCTACAGTGATGCTGATGGTGTGGAGGATTAGGTGTAGCCCTGGTCAAGCTGCCTGTGGAGTGGAGTCGTCTGCGCCGTTTATCTTATTTTCCGCTGCTTAGATCTTTATTGATTGAGAGGAACTATCTACCTCTGTAATGACATTTTATGCGCTTATTAATTAGAGTAATAATTGTACTCTATTATCAATTTGTTATTGTGTGCCTCGGCTGATTCCTGGACGAGGGTTCACACACATGTAAGCGTTTGGAATTTTGGATAGAAATTCCGGGCGTGACAAGATCCATGGCCACCGAAGATCGCCGGAGAGAGGACCGAGATGAGCTGGCTAGGGTTTTTGCGGGAGCGAAGAAGACGAGGGACGCTTGGAAGCGGGAGAGTTTTTTCAACAGGCGGACCTCAAATTGGATCCCCAAAACTCCCTTAAATAGACGCACCTCTGCCGGTGCGAATTCCAAGGAAAGGAGAGAGATGGCCGTCGGAAATTTCTTGGTCCGTTACGCGCGGCAGTTTTTCGGACTTCAATTTAAATTCACTCATGACCGTTGAACTTCACCCGACGTTGTCGATCACTCCTTGTCTCTCGGTCCTCACACCGAGAACAACGACAACTTCGACATCAGAAGTCGCGATCGGTTTCACGAGTTCATTTAAGCAGAAGTCGGGGGCTACTGTCAGGGTTACGGGTAAGGTATACCCTCTACTTTTCGATATACGTCACGTATCGATATGGTATGCTCACGCGTATACGGACATTTTCGGCATACGTTAAGGAAATTCATCATGGAGTTCACAGATGGAAGGAGTCCTACTCGGTCAGAACTGGGTCGTCATTGTGTCGTGTCCGGTCCGGCGTCTCCGAATCCTACTTGGAGACAGTTGACCTGCGATATAAAAGGGACCCCCCGGGAGGACCTAAGCCATCGAATCTCAGAGCCAACACATCCATTACAGCCTACGAAGCCGAAGCTTATTGGAGCCAAGTCGTCGGGAGGTCTAGTCGGATCAACTTGACTACGATCTTATTGGTATCGTCGAGTTCCACTACTCCATTTGTAATCTGTGGTTTCCATCATATAATCCCATATCAACTGGATTAGGGCTATTACCTACCAAGGGGCCTGAACCAGTATAATCCCTGTTTCCTGTTTGCTTGATGTCGTACTACGTAGATCCTCGTACCAGCGTACCCCAATACCCTCTATATCCGGTCTACGGGTATCCCCCGTCGACAAATTTTTCTATAAATATATTCAAACTTAAAGAAGTTTGATTAGAAAAAAAAATCAAAACGACTTACAACATGTAAGGGAGGAGTACTAAGGCCCTGTTTAGTTCCCAAATTTTTTTTCCGAAAAACATCATATCGAATCTTTGGACACATGCATGGAGTATTAAATATAGATAAATTAAAAAACTAATTACACAGTTAGGGGGAAATCGCGAGACGAATCTTTTGAGCCTAATTAATCCGTCATTAGCACATGTGGGTTATCATGTGCTAATCATGGATTAGTTAGGCTCAGAAGATTCGTCTCGCGGTTTCCAGGCGAGTTATGAAATTAGTTTTTTCATTCGTGTCCGAAAACCCCTTCCGATATCTAGTCAAACGTCTGATGTGACACCTAAAAATTTTCATTTTCTCAACTAAACACACCCTAAATTTTGGTAGGTAATAAACTAAACTGATGATATTACAAATCGAATCTTGCTGGAATGACGTGTTGCCTTGTTGATCATATCCCAAGCTAAAGTAGCCTCCTCCATGTGCAATGCACGTTTGCTTACCGTGCATCACAAGAGAACTTAGCACTGACAAGTTGTTCATCAAAGTAGACAAACTTGCATGCTCCTATATGGGTTAAGAGCACGTAGCATGTTGCATTCTTGACATGTGTTGTGCTTGTGCGTGAATTGACACTAGCTTTCGTGCAAACATGGTCTTGGTCTCTACACTTTGCTTGGATCCCCTGCAATGTCAGTGGACAGCTCATCTCACACACACACTGGACAAACTGTAGAGGCAACATTTTTGCAAATAAGGCCTTCATCCAGGAGAAGGTTCCAGAAGAGGGACCTTTCGGAGAGATAAAATAAAAATGCAGGGGGTAAATTGCACAAACGGGAGGGGCCTTTTGGGCTTTTCTGGAAAAGGAGTTGGCGCCTTCACGTGCTGCGCTTTTACTTTTTGCCCCACCTGGGCGACGGAAAAAGGTCAAGATAAAATTAATGCCAATGGGACGGATGGACGGCTCAGATCGAGTGATCAGGACGCCTGCGGTGGCGCACATGGGGGTTGGCTTGGGCTTTGGATGCGGTGAGCTGGTCTGAGCTTATCCAGGTGACCAGGGTCGGTTTGAATGAACTCTGGGCTCGGGTCTGACCTGTCTGGCCCTCTCTACTTTACTCTTCATGATATTTTTCTCTTCAATGAACTGGAGATGTTATTAGTAGTCGTTATGGTCTTGGGTGTACCATGTTGACTTCACTGATAAGGTCAAAAATGGAAAATTTAGCATGTGAAACAAAAAAAAGAGATCAAAATATGATGAGAAAAGGGGGAATTTGTGAACATAATGTCTTTTTTACTGCTCCATATGAAAAATAAGTTTAGGCTTGTTCACTTTATTGCTAAAAAAACCTTACCAATATTTGGTAATACTAAATTTTATCTAAGTAAGGTAAAGTTGGGTGATGTTTGGTTTAATACCTTTCCAAAATTGGAAGGATTGTGTTGGTGCTGATATATTTAGTTGCTACAGTACTTTACTTAAATATTGGTAATACCAAAATTTATAAATGTTAAAAGAGATCTCAGGTTAAAAATGGCAACGAAGTTAACAAGCTCTTAAGAGTCCCCGCAAAAAAAAACAAGCTCTTAAGAGTCAAATATTGGTTGATACTGTGCTGCAAGAGGCCCCTCATCTCAGCCTACAAAGGGGGCGGATCGGGCCGACCCATCCCCTATACCCTCTGACCCTATCTATCTTGGTACCTGAGCTCGCCCTGTCTCTGGTGGAAGTGGAGCCGGTCCGTTAGGTTTATGGCCGACCCACCGTAGCCGCGGGCCGGATGCACTGAGCGTCTGAGCCACCGTGTCCAGTGAATGGTTGACTGGTTGTGTTAATGTGTTATGAGTGAACCATTAAAGCAAGTAACTATACGTCAATTCAATTATACAAGATTCAAAAATAATATGAACAATCATTTTATATTAAACTGATATCATTTTTGTACTATACTAATTTTATATAAGTCAGATATCAAGTGAAATAAGGAAAAAAAAACACATACACTAGCATGATATCTGAACACATACTAACATACTAGAAATTTCGGTTGTGCGAAGCAAATCAACAGCACTACAGCAAAACAAATAAATAATCAAAAACCATACCAGAACACACTGTATACCCAATGCAAACATTCCGAAATGACTTAATCTTTTGCATTCAAAAGTACAAACATCAATCACTGGGTACTGGCACCCAGTTCAATTAAAACTAAGTACATGCATGTACTCATATCATTCACAAAAATCGATTTGAACAATCCAAATATCCGGTTCATTACATTGAGATCAAACAAAATGCAGCCTTCCAAGATCAAAGTGGGCATCATTTGGCATTCCCTAGCTTGCACTGTTCGTTGAATCACCTAGGTCCAGATTCTGCAGGTTAACATGATGGAGAGATCGAATGATCATGGTATAATGACAGGAAGAAAATATACAATAATTGTTTTAAAAAGGTAATAACCTGCAATATCTCTCCGAAAAAGAAATGGTGCATTTATGTTTTATGGGCAACAACTGAATCAAGACATGAGCATATGCAGACAGACAGAGGAATCAAGGCAGTAGGTGTTCTAAGCATTTGAGTATTTGACATATAAAACATGCTTGAAAAACAGAAGTAATCTGCAGTCACCCAATAGTATTCACAATCAGAGATTAAGGAATACAAGAATCATCTAACAGGTGCTACACAAATTTGCAGATTTTACTAATTTTCTTCATTTATCTAGCAGTAGTGCAGTACAGTCTATTTTTAGGCTATTGTTTTATTTCAGAAAGCAGAGCATTGCAATACCAGAAATGAGGCTTATTCCTTTTGTACATCTAGAGCTTCTCATATGTTGTAAAAGAGTTGAACTAGCTCAGATTATAAATAGTATAATACAAGTTTATGATAGATTACTAACCATCAATATCCAGATCCTTTGTTTGGGCATTCACAAGCTTCCACCATCCTGTCCATCCATGGAATCCTCCAGGTCTAGGTTCTATAGATAAAGATGAATACATGATAGAGACATTGAAACTTCATATTCCAATTTTACATAAAGCTAGCAAGTAGGACAACAAACCCATATAGGCATTGTTCAATACTGGATAAATAGAAAGAGAAAAGCTGGAAGAGATCTTGCAAGCAATCAAGCAAATACTGAATAAATAGACATTTTTCTCTTTCAGAAAATTAAATAGACAGATGATAAGAAGAGCACAAGCAATTTACTAACCACAAAATTATCACTGTAGTTGATTTCATTTACTGAGCTCACATTTATGTTAGGACCTAGCAATCAAAACATAAAAATAAATTAGTTTTAGCAAGATAAATACTAGAAGTAAATGAACGAGGGTAGTCGTGTATACCGGCAGAAGCTCGAAACCAATCTTAGAGGCAGATAAGCGCCTCAACTGAATCCATTGTAAGGCTACATCTGAAATCGCTGATCACTCTAGATCTTGTGCTGAATGCGGACTCAGATGCAACTGTTGAAGCAGGCCATGCTAGCACATCCTGTGCTATGCAAGCGAGAGTTGGATACTTTGAGCGATTGGTCTTCCACCAATTTAGAATGTCAAATTTGTTCCCAAATTCCTGAATAGGATTCTCTTTGAGGTAGATATCCAATTCAGTATCAACTTGCTCACTTAATTGTTCAGAGATGTGTTGAACCCAATCAGCCATAGGATCATTTTCAGAGATAGCCATCACATGTTCAGCTTGGCACAGTGGGTTAGCATTGATATCCTTGAGTTTATCAGAGTACTCCTTAAACAACATGTTCATTCTCTTCTTAACTTTGTCAATCCTCTCTTTAGCATTTTCACCAAAGGCTTGCCCAAGCCGAAATTCCACAAACTTGAATTTGAATCTTGGGTCAAAAATGACAGGAATGCACAGATATTTGTAAGACTTAAGCCAATACTTGTCAAATTTGTCCTTCATCTTTTTAACCATACTTGCCACTTCAGTGTCATTGTTAGAGCGTTCCTTGTCCAAGACCAATTTGATTTTCCACATCTCATGGAAATAAAGGTTTGATGTTGGATATAAAGATCCAGACACCACCATAGTTGCATCATAAAGCACCTTCAAAATTCCAGAGACTATGGTTGCTCTTTCCCACTGATCAGGAGAGGGTGCATATTTGTAATTTTTTTCTTGAACAACCAATGAAGCATAAGCCCTCATGAAAGGGAAGGCTGCATTGAGCATTAGATATGTGGAGTTCCAACGAGTACATACATCCACAGTGGGATGCAACTCGCATGTGATCCCTTCTTGGGCAATGATCTCCTCAAACTTTTCTTTGCGAGATGGGGAATTATCCATGTACTTCACACTTTCACGGATGTTGCAAACAATAGAATCAATAACCTTCAACCCATCTTTGGCTATGAGATTGATGACATGTGCTACACATCGGTTGTGAAGTAGCTTCCCTCCTGCTGGTATAGTTTTCTTAGCTTTCAAATTGCACTTTAACAACTTAGCCATTGAATCATTGGCTGAAGCATTATCCAAAGTAACACTGAATATCTTGTCTGCGATATTCCAATCTTGAATGCAGCTGAGCATAGCATTGAACATCCGCACTCCAGTATGAGGTGTCTTTACTCCAAAGAACTTTATAATCCTCTTCTGTACTCTCCAATCTGTGTCAATGAAATGACATGTCACACACATGTATCCCATTGTTTGGTTCGAAGTCCACATATCTGCAGTCAATGAGAACCTACAATTTGCACCCTTGAACATGTCCTTCATTGCTAACTTTTGCTCTTTAAAAGCAGCGATGCAATCATTCCTTATAGTTGTTCTCGAAATAATCTTGAAGTAGGGGTTAAGACTAGCAGCAAAACTTCTAAATCCATCATACTCCACAAACTGGAAGGGCAACTCATGTAATACAATCATTCGCATGAGCTCTTTTCTAGAAACTTCAGGATCAAAGCTCCAATTCTTTAACCTTACACTATTAGGAGACATAAGTGTAGAGTCAAGATTCCCCACAATCTTAAGAGCACTAATTCGCTTCTTGCATCTTGTCAAATGCTTCCTCAATGAACTTGTTCCCGCTCCACGCTTTGCACGGATCTCTGTATCATAGTGCTTACATTTTCCTGCACCAACTTCATTATCAATGAGTATCGGCACAAACTCTTTCCAAGTCTCAGATCTGAATTTCCTTGTTAAAGCTTGTATTACTGGATTCACATGCTCATCTACAGGACCAACTTGTTCAGAGTCACTATCACCATCACCCATCTCAATATCTTCACCACTGTTAGTGCCAAGTCCAAAAAATGCGTTGGGTGTCCGCATTTCCTCACTTGAAACAAAGCAACGAACAACACAAATGTATCATTTGCCATCTAAAATAATTTTCTATCACATAATGTATGGAAAGGAAATTTGGGTGTAAAAATCTGCACAACAGCATGTTGTCAGCAGCATGCAAAAATGCTACTTATTCAGTGTTTCGTTCAGTATATCCTGAATATTGAGAAAATCCAGGTTATACAGAGACAAAGTAAAAGACCATCTATTTTACACAAGGCAGTCGGAAACTTTAAATTAGCAGTAACTGAAACTTTCTCCTGAATGGCATGAAAGCAAAATTAAACTTTCTCCTGGCATACAAATCTGGGCCTAGCAAAATGGCATGAAAGCCTAGCTATAACAGTCACTGAAACTTTCTCCTGAATGAGACACTATATATACAAATCAAACCAAAACCGAGCAAGACAGATGAACAAGACAGGGTTCATGGAGGAAATCATACCTGTGCTCACGAGGGAGAGAAACCCAGCTGGACGAAGGTGGCGATGTGGCCGGGTGTCCTCCGAAACCCTCGCCGTTGCTGCCGATGGAGTGTCCTCCAGAGCACCTCGCCGGTTGGCCACCAAGCAGGTAGCCGCCGCCCGCCGGTGCCTCCATCCGCCGCCGAAAGACGGAACTGCATAGAAGAGGAACCAAATAATAAGTCAAATGAGCCACGTAAGCGCCACATCAGCAAAAACTGGGGACAAAACTATATAGGGTCCTCATTTATCCTCGTTTATATTGGTTGTGTAGGTTGGGGGATGGGTTATATTTGTTTGTTCTGACAAAAATCTGGGCGACAAAAGGAGGGACTTCAAGTGAACTTATACTGAAGGAGATGGGCCGGCTTGTGCGTATCAGCACTGCTCGTAATAGGTGGGCCGGAGGGACCCAAACAGGCCCAGCCTCATGATATGTACAGTATTTTTTTCGGCTTTACTCAGTTTACACGCTCAACAGAAGGAAATTGCCGTGCACATTTCTTCAGAACTCAGGTGACACACTTCAACCGTTTTATAATTTTTATAATGTAAGACTTTTTAACATTCCCCACATTCATATAGATATTAATGAATCACGTATATTAGTGCTAGAAAGTCTTACAATATGAAATGGATTACTCCCTCCGTCCCAATATGCTGCTCCCTCCGTTTCAAAATATTTGACACCATTGACTTTTTAGCACATGTTTAACCGTTCGTCTTACTCAAAAAAAATTGTAAAATATGTAAAACTATATGTGTACATGAAAGTATATTTAACAATGAATCAAATGATATGAAAAGAATAAATAATTACTTAATTTTTTTGAATAAGACGAATGGTCAAACACATATTAAAAAGTCAATGGTGTCAAACATTTTGAAACGGAGGGAGTACTACTTACAATGTCTAGATTCATAGTTATGGGTCTAATCCCGTTCTAGGTTGCTACGTATTGAGACGAGGGAGTAGCAGTTAGCACATGCAGCTGTATTTTCAACGCATACTTTTAGATGGAAGTTTTCTGATTTTCATTTGAAACGTTCTGCAATTCAAAATGGAAGTTTTGAAGCCATGGTTGAAAGTTCCTCGTATAATTTAATTTGAAAGTAGTACGATTTGAGCTGAAAAATTCATATCAAAGTGCTAATAAAATATGAAAAACAAAATATGCTATGCTAACTAGCAATCCCCCTTCTGCACCAATGCGTTGATACCAAAAAACCACAGGTGATTTTCGCCGAATTCAGTGTCAGTTTGTCACCAATTTCCTTTCAGAGTTTCAGGTTACAGCGGTTGGCGCGCGCCCTACTCGAACGCATCGCCGGCGACGCAAGCAGCAGCCGTGGCGAACACGTCGTCCTCCCCGCCGGCGCTCCACTCGCACCCGGCGTTGATGCTCTCCCTTCGCGCCGCCGCCGACGACGCAGGGCGAACGCTAAGGCCGGCGGCCGGCACCGCCGTCGTCTCCGACACGCGCACGCTCATTCTCACCGACATCGTCATCACCGCCGGCGCCGAGGCGCCCGCGGCGAGCTCGACCCGCCGCTCCACCACCACCGCTGCGTCGTCGTCGTCGGCGGCGGCGGCGGCGACCACGTCCCTCCACGCCACCTCGGCGCGGCCCACCAGCTCGGACGCCATGGCGGGCCCCAGGACCATATCCCTGATCCGCCGCCGCCGCCTCCTCCTCCTCACCTCGAACACCACGCTCCTCCGGTCCACGAGCTCCCGCACGCACGCCGGCGAGCCGTCGCACCTCAGCGACGCCACGTCGCGCCACGACGCGTCGATCGACCGGGCACCACCACCACCGTCGACGTCGGCGCCGCGGCTGTCGATCTGGATCGTCCTCCCGCCGCCGGCGGGGACGTGGCACCGGAGGAAGATCAGCGCGCCGCCTCCGGGGCAGCTGAGACCAGTGACCTCGACAGAGCTGATCTCGCAATGGAGATGGCAAACGGTGGCCGCAGTGGCATCGGCACAGTAGCTGCCATGATCCATAGTACTAGTTTATAGTAGTAGCCAGTTGCATGGAAGAATGGCTAGGTATTTATACATGCAATTGCAAAGACGATGCAGCTGAATCAGGATCCTCTGTAGTTAGGGATGCAAGCGGCCAACCCGCAAGTTCATTTATAGGTCAAATAAATGATAATTCATGAGTTTTCGTATTGTGGTCCAGTTCGCCGCATCTAGATATGTAAGTGGATCAATCTATAAACACATTTATAGGTCAACTTAATAGGTAACTCACGGGTTACGTACTAATTTTGCCTATAAACGGGTTAGCGGACAAGCCCACTTGCACCTATCTGTAGTCGAAGTCAGGTGACTTTATTACTGACATATGGATCCGACGATTCCTAGATCCACATGTCAGTGACAAAAGTATCGTGCATTTAACTGCAGAGGATCTCAATCCAAGGCAGCACTGGAATTGGAGAAGGTACATGCTAGATAGATAGCTAAGCTAGTGTAACTTTGGCAAGTGCATTGCCCAACAAGAATTGGTCGCCCTAGCTAATGGGGAAGCAACTTTAGCTCTTGGAGAATGCAAGGAGGCATACGGCCTTTTGCATGCTTCTTAATTTTTGCTAGGGTTCCAAAAGTTCAATTTGGCCTATCAGCTGACCAAAGGTGGTCAACTCAAAAGCCATAAGTGTCAGCCCAAATTTTATTGGTGAGTCACCCTTGCACTTGGTTAAATCTTGCACCCACTTCATCAGTTTATCATTTGCGCTTTTGATCTCGACCATGCATGGATTGGCTAATAAGCACTTAGTTAGACATGACACTAAGCAGAGCAATGGCCTAGAGTTGTTGGGCTCTGAGTTTTCAGATTGGGCCTTAATTGGGGCAGGCCTAGGGGTGTTCGGCCTCATTTGGGTTTCTGATTGGGCCGTGTGCAAATGATTCAGAAGCTGGCCCTAAGATCTTTGTGATTGACCTATACATGGCCTAGTTCAGTTATGTACGACAATATGGAAATACAGCAACTGTGCACGATCATTTGTACGTGATTAGCAATTAATTTCACGTGCGTATACCTCTACAATTCAACTGTGCTCACACAAGGACGGAAGAGTACATATTTATAGAACAATTATAACAGCCGTGTAGTCTATACTATTATAGTGCAGCTACTATTGCAAGTGCACATATATAGAGGACGACTTTAAGGATCTGAAAACCAGGATTGAAAAAAAAAACCTGGCGAAATAAGAAAACACGAGATTTTGCCATAAATGCAAATACAAAACAAAAAATTACAAAACATAGAAAAAAAACATGATATTAATCGTTTGAATAGACCGCAAAAAAAACACAGTAATCAGATGAGAAATTCACTTGAAAGAAAATTTTTCGTAGTGGTTAGAGGTCTTGCTAATTTTCCTCCAAATTATTCATATGAATATCCATTTAGAATTTTAAAGGAAATGATAGAATTTAATTATTTGTTTCAAAGACGTTCTTAGGATTTTTTTTATAGAATTAAAACCCTCCACGTTTCTTCTGTTTTTCTACAAATCAAATGGGGCCCAAATCCTTATTTAAGGCCGTCCCTTTGCATGGTACCACATCTAAAATGCCATGTACTTAGATAAATATAAAAAGTTGCATGGCCCCTGTTGATTGAAAGAAGTTAGTACAATGGAGAATAATCTATTGCCTCTAATTGAAGTATTGATCACACTAATTAATCCGAAAAATAGCATTGTAAAACAAACATATGTTACATGCATATCCTCCACTGTAATCAAGTACATAAAAGAAACCCGAATCAAGACCAAATTAGGGAGCTAGTTCATATCCTCTTACAAGTTACAAGTTGCAAGTATGATGAAGCAAATGCCTTGATCCTAATAGCTTTCATACTAAAAAAGACAATTAGGATATGTGTGTGTTAATTAACTGGGCACAAGTCTATAACAATATTTACATCACAAAATATGACAATAACCAAATAAATTCATGTTTAAAATTCTCAAGATTCAAGAACCTTGTCATCTTCAGTATACGTAGCGCTTGGTATAGCCGGAAGTGCGCTAGTAGCGGCTTTCTCCGGCGAACTGCGAAGCCGACGAGAAGAGCCCGTGGCCGGCGGCGGCTCCGGCGCTCTCGCCGTCTGCTGCGTCAAAGCCGTCGTCGAACGGGACAGCTCCGGCGAGCATGTTTCCATAGCCACCGTACAGATCGGAACCAGAGCTTGGCGGTGCAGCGGCGGCGGCGGCGGCGGCGGTGGCGATGGCTCTGGACTTGGCGAGCATGGCGAGCGCGTCGAGCACAAGGGAGGTGGTGGTGTTGGTGGCCGGGGACGACGACGCGCGCATCATCGCCTGGAACGCCGGCGCGGCGGCGGAGCCGGAGCCGGAGCCGGAGGGGAAGAGCACGCCCTCGCCGGAGAGGAGATGGGACGACGGCGGCATGGCGCCGCCGCACGGGAAGGGCGGCGTGGCGGGGAAGCCGGTGAACTCCTGCACCATGGCGCGGAAGTTGGAGGCGTCGGTGGTGAGCACCGTGGTCGGCGGCCGCCGCGACGCCGCCCTCGGCCGCTTCCGCGTTGGCTTGCGCTGATCGGCGGCCTGGTGCAGCGCTACGGCCGGCGCCAGGTGGTACTGTTCTTGCGCGCCGGCGGCGGCGGCGGGGACGACGCCGGGGAGGTCGAGGAGGAAGGTTGGGGAGGAGGAAGGTGAACGGAGGAAGCTCGGGTGGTCGTCGAGGAAGGCCGTGGGTGACGTCGCAGGTGACGACGGGAGGCTGTGGCTGTCGCCGGCGGTGGTGGTGGCGGTGGCGGTGGAGGCCATGGGAGGGACGAGGGAGGTGTGGATGGATGGGCTATGCTGCCTATGCTGATATAGAGTTTGGTGGGGGAGAGAGGCTGGGGGTTTTTAGTGAAATTTTTATAGTTCTTGGGAAAATATTCGTTGGTATAAAATTTTGATACCTAAAGAGATATAAAGGTATCAAGTTTTATAGTTAAATTATTTATTGTTTTTCTTATATTATTGTCGAAATCGAGATTTTTCTTAACTCGGTTAAATTTAATTAAAATGGTTTATAATATAAAATACAAAACGGGAGTGTTTTGGTTAGAGCCGCAAACTAATATACTATAAGCATTTTTAGATTGTTGTTTAGATAGATTAGGATTGAAGAATATGAGGAATGGAGGATGACTGGATTTGGGAGTAATATGGGAGGAAATTTAAGTTAAAAATGATTAATATGATAAGTAATACTCTAAAATTCTATATTTTGAATGTTTAATGTTTATATGTGTGCACAAAAGGAGTATCTAATTTTGTTTTACTTGCAGCAGCAATTTTCATAATTTTGTTTTACAAAAGACACAACCTTAAGTTGAAGCAGTAATGCTTTGCTGGTGTGTGTGTGGGGTTGCATATGTAGGACATGGTGTTAAAACTCAAATTTAGCATATAGACGCGAAATGGGAAAGTATGGCCGAATTTGGATAGGACCGTGTTATGCGGGGCAGATATGACCTGCGCCAACGGGCTGTTCTGATCGGTGGTGACCAAGTCCGGGTCTGGGTCGAATTTCACCGAGTCTCATGTTTCCTTGCTTGGGGATATATTTTTCGAGTTCTAATTGATCAATACCATGAGATAGATGTGGATGAGGTCCTGTAGGAGGCGAGACCAACCCCTTTATAAGGGCAAAGGCTGGTTCAATTGAGCAGACAATTTACATCCAACGCAAATAGCCAATTGAATCTTTTTTTTAATATTGCATCTACCTTTTGTCTTGGTCTAGCCTAATTTTCATTCATCTTTGTCAGTTTGCGCTGAAACCCATCCGTTCTTGTCATGAGAGAGCGAATCACCTTTGCAGGTTTGTCAAAAAACCTTCCGTTCCACCTATGAGACAGTTGCTTACCTATTTCATATAAATTGCCTCCGTTAGCCGGTTTGATTTTCAAAACCCATCTTGGCTTGAATTTGTTTAGATCGAAGTGGTTGGCAACTCCGTATCACCACAAAACATTAGGTGTTCCGATTGTGTTTGATGGTGTGATAAAAAGAAGTTGTCAACACGTGGTTTTTTTTTTCCTCTCCACACTTTGATGCTATGGCATGTACTCCCTCCATTTTAAGTTATAAGACGTTTTGACTTTAGTCAAAGTCAAACTATTTTAAGTTTGACCAAGTTTATAGAAAAAAATAATAATATTTTCAACCAAAGACAAATTTATTATGAAAATATATTCAATTATTGATTTGATGACACTAATTTAGTATTATAAATATTACTATATTTATCTTTAAATTTGGTCAAACTTAAAATAGTTTGACTTTAACTAAAGTTAAAACATCTTATAACCTAAAATGAAGGGAGTATTTAAAATCCCATGGGGGTCCCTATTTACTGGTATGAATATAGCACAAGTGGAGCATCCGGAACACCCTAACCGTGCCACATTTTTATTGAATCCGAGCACTTTAAATATCTTGAACGGCAGGAGAGTACTACCGTATATTGTTAGTACTCTAGTGATTTTAATTAGTCCTGCTCACGTACGATACATGCAGAGGAATTACGAGGTGCTCGCAACAAATCTAATTAACCTTTTCTCTCAATCCTGCTTCGTTAAGCAATCTAATGCCATATCTACTTGGAGAGTAAATAGTGCTTCAGTACAGTGTTAAAATAAATCAACAGCGAGTAACATTGAGGCTACGTGTCTCCATCATGACAAAGATTATTATTCCTTCAACAAACAAATGACGAATCAGAGTAGATTGCTTCACTACGCTGCTCAGTTTCTACCCTGACAAGAATCTGTCCTTTTCCTAGTGAAAGGAGAAATTAAAAAAAAAAACAAGAGAGAAACCAAAAGTTTTCCTTGAGGAACCCAAAAGGTTTAAATGAGTTAAACATGAACATCAGGAACATATTTGGTGTGCCCATATCTTTGATCTATGCCCATAATCTAGCACCCTGATATTGTTTTGATAATCACAGTATGATTTATTAATTCATTATTCTCCACTCTTGCCATAACACATGATTAGTTAATTTCTAGTTGGCCCAATACATCCATCTATTTTTGTAGCATACTACTCTGTTAGTATTTTATTAGTAGATGTTTCTGTGCTTAGCTGACCAAATTAAAGTGTGTTAGAATGCCAGTTGCCCTCTCGTCTTAGATTTCTCCCTTTTTAGCTTCAACTATTCAGACCTACGACTCCGAACTCCTTCCTGATTTCAACCTGCAACTTTACCATTCACCAAAAAGAAATGCTGCCTGATGAGCCTGATGGGTTTGTTCTCACCTTCCTCCTCTGCAATGCCTTGAAACTTGTTGAACCATCCACCCGTTTGTTGTACCAGTAAAATGCAGAGAGAGCCTGATGATTTGGTGATTGTGTCAGCATATCGTCATGGAACTTGCAGATGCATCAATGTAATAATATTGTTTACAAGTGTCGAAGAACTTTGGCTCACGGCGTCTCCATGGAGGATTTGTGATTTTTCCTGCATATGAAGAACAATGTGCTGTTTTTTCAACAAGAGGATCTCTGCAGTGTCTGAATTTATTTTTTTTAAAAAAATCTGCAGTGTCTGAATTTATGCAGTAACATCAGCAATTGGTCAAGGGCAGATTACCAGGAGCACATTCTACAGGCCCTACTGAAACGAAAGCTTCGAAATCAAGTCATCGTTTCTGAATTTTTCTGAACAATTTTGGACTCTCTTGTTACCTGAAGGTAATTTTGCATAGCCGAAGCAGCCTGAAAAGGTGTCATCAGTTCTGAATTCGACAAACTGATGAACAGAATGGAATGATTGTGTAGACTAGTACCTCTTTCTACCATACTACCAGTATATGGAGCAGGAATTGGTGCAGCAACAGTAGCAGTGAATCAAAGAAGCATTTCGAGAAATCTTGAGACTGGGAGGGTACAGTTATTTTTGCCTCCTGCAGCACTCTTGACCGATGCAGTAATGCACTTGAGTCTGAAGTCCGGGCGTGTGCAGAAGGCATTGCTCTAGCCCTCCAATGGTCTCTGCTCCCCATTGTGCTGGAATCTGACTGTGAAACAGCTTTTAGACTGCTGCAATTAAAGGAAAAGGATCAGTCTGAACTGGCCTACATCATCAGAGAAGCGAAGGATCTCATTTCAGGTGATAGAGAACTAGTTGTCAGGAAAATTCACAGGACACAAAATGGTGTTAGTCATCTGTTAGCTAATAGAGCTAGGTCTGATTCTATTTCAGACTTTTGGTTGGAGGAAAATTGTAATTTAATCTCACAATTAGTCTATGAGGACATTTCTTCGGAGTAATATATTCCCTTCTTCCCCGCAAAAAAAAAAAAAAAAAAAAAAAAAAAAAAGTAGCAGTGAATCAAAGAAGCATTTCGAGAAAATCTTCAGACTGGCAAATGGCCAGACCGGGCTACACATTACATGGGCCTCAGTAGTGGGCCGGGCCGCGTCAGCCATTCGCTCCCTCGCGCCTTTCTGGGCCCATCGTGTTGCGACTTCTCCGATTAATCCAGCCTCCCGCATGGTCCGTCCCGCATGCAGTTCGTCTCATTTTGAGCGCCTCCGTCGCAATTACAATGCTATACATATACAGGAACAATTATTGTCCTCCTGTTCTTGGCACTTTGATGGATTGTTTACTTAAAAAAAACTCTGATCGATTGGCTGCACTACATGTTTTTTTTATTTCTCTTCCTTTTGCCAGAGTTTGGCACTTAACCAGAGGTGTAGAGGTATTTTTTTCTATACACCTCTGGTTGTGATGGCCGTCTGGCTGTGGCATTATGTAAAACTTGCTTTTGCTCTATAATATAATAACGTTTAATCGTTTTACGCGTTAGCTGCACTGCCGATCCATCTAAGACAAAGAAAAGCATTCCACTGCAGTTGCATACTTGCATTGTTGCTGCAATGCTAACCAAGCAATCCTTCCAGGCGACAAGACATAGTGCTAACTTGCTGCATGCCTGCAACAGGCTAAACTTTTATGCATGGTTTGCATTCCCAGGTAATATAGTACTAGCTACTATCCTAGCTTTCCAAACACATCAAACACGTGCGAGTTTCGCCATTGGACCATCTTGGAGAGCAACTGAGTAAGCTGTAGCTAAGCTAATTAGCTAACACCGCTGAATTGAAGGTTGTTAAATATAAGATCCGAATTCAGGTCTACAATATATTCGGATTAGTTTTCTAATAAAACTCCGTGTCTGTTTCTATTGTAAACTGTACGGGAAGAGGTAACATTTCCATTATTATTTTCCTACATTTGTAATCAACTTCTCAATAGTGGTCATTGCTGGTTGACATCCGTGGTTTTCTCTCGTAAGGATTTTTCACGTAAAATTGTGTCTTCGTTGTACATTTATTTTCATAACACAAGTAGAAGAAGATCGAAAACTAGAAAAGCCATGAGAACAATGCTACTATACCCACCTCACCGGCCTCGCTACCACTCTCGTATCGAAATTTAATTAATTTCACACACATCATCTCGCATTCGCATGCATATCGCATCGATCTCACATCAATCTGCTTGTATTAGTTTTCTTTCTGTTAATTAATCTTCTCTCTGATCTCGCATTACGTGCTACATGTTGATGCACGCATCACGCCGGTATCTAGTCAAAGAAACTACAGCTGCTAGCTACTGTGGCTATAGCTCAGCTTTGGTTAGGTTAAGTTTTCTTGCAGGTTGTTGCTTGCTCCACTATTCAATTGCTCAAGCGTGCAACTTTTGGAGTCGGAGATTCCAAAGCTTTGGATCAATTCGTTAGCTAGGAGAGGCCGGAATACTGAACTACCTGTCAATTATACTATGATCGCTTTGATGCTTGGAAGTTGGAACAAGACGAGAGAGATTTTCAGGAATAAAGCGATGCTTGATCGATCGATCTGCCGACCTAGCTAGCTAACCAGGCAAAGCAACCACGTTCTGATTACCAGTTTCTTCAGTGAATTCGCCTTTTCCCGGACTTCGAGCCGCGCAAAGTGAGATCAAATCAGCATATGCAACTAGAATGCGTGAAAGCATGCAGGCCGAATCGAATCATGGGCTGCTAATGAAGCGATTTGTTCGATCTAGAGATGCTATAATTCGAGTCGGTGGTGGAGTCACATGTGAAGGAGGAGCATTCATGCTTTATTAGAGTTTAGAAGCTAATTGAGTGAGATTTTTATGCGGCCCAAATGCAAGAGGCTAGCTTTCCTATTTGGTTAGTTTGCATGCGTGTGTGAAAGAGGATGTAATTTTAGAGAAGCACACTCATTACTGATAAAATGTCGCAGTCGATCATATATTGGCACATGCATCTACAATTATTCATGGCACTAACTAAATTATTCATCTAGAGAGATGCACTCCCAAATTAACCTTGTCGTGACAAAACTGAAGGCCGGCCTCATGCAGTCAGTTCAATCGAAGAGAATCTTGCCAATTACCGTCAGTCTTCAGAAAGAAATTTCACACCGATATTGGAATCGTTAGGTTCCATGCAATCATGCATATATATGCAAGCATTTGATCGAGCTAGTTCTCTTCTGAATACCTAACTATCTAGTGCCTATATAGTAGTGTATGATATACTCCTTAAAAGTAAAAACCTTTAGCTAGAAATCTTCCACACATGTCCAATTAGTAATGAAAAGTAACAACTATGTGTGTGCATGGTCTATATGTATAACAAAGCATGTTCTATTTCACTAGAAAAAATATATATGAAGGAAGAAGCCTAGCCAAAGTGAGCTATAAATTGACAGGCAATTTGGTAGGTGCATCCAGTGCAGAAGTATGCAGGCCCTAGATGTTGCCTTTTGTTATTGACTTTGATGCCTGAAAAAACTAGAGAGACTCTTCAATTCCTTGAAGATTCTTTGAGCAGTTTGATGGTTCCAAGCTAGTGACAAGATCACACTGCCTTTAAGGATGTATAAGTCTACCCCAATAGAATTGTGACATGCTAGCCAAATGGATCGGTTTTCAACCTTCCAAGTGCATAAATTGATTCTGCTTTTTATCCAATTGTACATAACACATACTTTGGCTGACACATGTAATAAACACTGCCACGCACGTCAAAGGTGCATGCATGTATCAAAGCAAGAGACCATATATTTACAGGCCTTAATTCTACTATATTTATTTCTCTTTCCAAAATTAAAGCAAAGAGAATGAATGCAAATAATGTTTGGGAGAAAGGGAAAGCAGATTGCTGCTGGCTGCATATATGCATCATCAAATGCGTATAACTAGCTTTAGTTTGGCATTTTGCCTGACTTGTCTCCTATTGCCAATGGGCTGCAGCTTCTCCGGACGAACAACCTTTAATCTGTCTTTCGCTTCCTCTTTTCTCTTTATTTCCAGTACTGTACTTTCGATAGCATATTGCTTTATTTGCCCACGTGATGTTATACTTATACCTATGTGAGATCCTAGCTAATTATTAGTCAGTCATGTTCGAATCGAAGCATCGATCAGCAGATTAATTAGAGAATACTGTAGTACACATTTATACAGTGTTCATTGCTAGCTAGATTTTTCGCCACCGGCTTTCGAAACTTGGTAGTACAAACACGATTTAATTTTCTGTGGCTACATGCAAATTCAGGTATAATTTGTTGCAAACTACACCGTGGAGGAATTTATGTGCTTACAGTTGAAAAATAAAGCAAAACGTACTGGTGGAATGTAAGTACATGCAAACTGAAAAATAAATTAAGCAAAAAACTTGTCTGAACTTCTGATGTGATTTGAGCAAAAATTAACCAATGAGTGCAACTTTAATCGTTATTGATTCTAGGGCAATACAGAAAGAACCTATCAAACTAAAACTTGTCATTCGAGCTAAGTTAGCTAGCTAGCTGTATCACATGCATGCACGCTCAACCGATCGCTGGATGCACACCTTTTTTTTTCCCCTAAATTATTTAATTTTGTTGTCTAATTTGGGACGTGAACTATACTTATTGGATAAATATATTTGCAAATTAAGTTGTTAAGATCTTATTGGATAAATATAGTTAGCTTTATTAGTTCGTTTCCAAAATGAATGGCTTTAATTTATTTGCATATCGGAGTCATGGGTATATATATGCAATCCAGTTAAGAAGTATATATATATATGTACATTATGCAACCATTTCGGCGAGCGATCAGATTACAGGAATAAAATGATGTATACTTGTGCTTTCTTTGGATTGCTTGCATCATGCATGCATGCTTCTGTCCAGTGTCCATTACAAGACACACTTTGTTACTGTCTAGTTTACGCTAATAATTAAAATATTGTTCAAAGTTGTTAGGATTTGGTTGGGCCGGTGATCGATCGAGCTTTATGTCCAACTGTTTAATTATTAGCACAATACTCTATGACAAAGATGTGCAGACATGTATATTATATTGTTGTTAGCTAAAGTAATGGAACTAACGGTGGCATATGCCATATAAATATACAGATAACACATATAGTTGTGAATTAACCTGGTTCCAATATATGTGTATTAATTAATTCTGCTCTATATCTATGCAAGCGTCGCATCGACACAAACAGCTAACGCTGCATCAATGTAGTCTGATCGATTTGGTGGAATCAAATCTAGCTTCTCGATCTTAATCAATTTGCAGATTATTTAGCCAACAACTAACGCATATGACAAGGTTAAGATCCATCTTTTGGACTAAACATATTGCGGTCTAAGAACACCTGCTCGTGACACATCTCATCACTTAGTGCCGTCCTAGAGAAATTTATGCGTACAAATACGCCCAACTTTTGTCCTGTACGCGTGCAAGCGTATCCAAATTAAAGATACTTGTAGCTAGCCAGATATGAAAGATACTTGCAACCCAAAATAAGGATGTATGTACTCCCTCCATCCCAAAATAAAACCATCTTTACTTCTTCATCCCAAAATAAAATCATCTTTACTTCTTCTTCTTTGTCTCGAAATAAGTTCATCTTTAGATAATCATTGTATTAGATTTTATAAAAGCAGGGCACAAATTAATTGAAATTAAATAACAATTGTATTAGGATTTGAAATGCAAAGGTTATTTTAGTCTTTTTTTAATTGGTATGTGTGCTATGGATAAAATATAAATTTATTCTGAAACGGAGACAATATCTAGTTAGCTAGATTGTCGACCAAACAATCTTCACAGGAACAACAGGATACTATGCGCAATGGTGCTACACGTTTGGAATTGGTAGCCAAGGAACTTTTACTCCAGTTTGGATGACGTAGTACCTACAGAATTTCGTAATAGAATCTATGTGATTTTAAAAAACATGATTTTAGTATATCATATTATCGGCAGAAGTTGGGGGTTTGTCCCATCTCGCCTTTTCTTATGCTCTTTTCTATTCACTTCTAGACTTTTTGGCTATGTGCCTACGGGCAGAGACCGGAGATGTAACCCATTTCCATTATCTAAAAAAAAGATTGTCGACCAAATAATTAATTGGTTCACTTAGATATAAAAATCTTCATCCATGTATCTGATCACTTATGAACTTCATGCTGGCTAGAGATCTACTCATCGATCCATGATATCACTAATTTGTGTGCCTTTGTGGCACCGGCCATGGAGTACTGAACTATGCTTTGCAGCATGCTCTGTTGCGATCAAACTGAGGGATCAGCTTAGCTATAGCATTGTCCTATTCCAAGCACTTGCACGCGATCATGTCCAGATGCCAAAAAGGATATCAATGTACCTAACAATAAAATCGACACTTCAGTTTTGTTTATTATTTATCAAACTTTTGGCATCTGTGAAGAGGCAAAGGCGCGCAGAAAGAAAAGGCACGCCAAGCCATCTATACAAACCAAATTGTCAACAAAAAACAATTGAGTTCCATATCACCAATCATAAAATCTAGTCAGATCCCATTATTTTCTTCGATTTTGTACTTTTTATGCAGCTGCCTTTTAATCATGTCCTTTTGGCAGTTCAAGCCAAAACACCACTGCACTGAAAGCAAATTTATGAAAAGGCACATCCATGCGTGCAGGTATATCTAATCATTAAATCAAATCATGGAAAGTACCAGACATATATAAAATCGACTGAGGAGGGCATTGTGCACATAATTATTTTTCCAGTTTAGTAGTTTGTGTGTGATTCATCAGTTCATTTGGATGTGTTTTTTATTACTTGTTGAGGTGTGCTTGTGATTGAGTGAATTGGTATAATAATTGGTTGTAACTCATTGAACAAAGGCTGGGATTCTATTCCATTATCTAAAAAATATAACTATGTTTCAATTTTCCAACACTCATCGGCTCAACTTATATGTATACCATTTTTTAACAATATATTAATTAATCTTCATAGGATATATTAGACGAAAGTAAAAAAAAGGTTACATCCGACCGCTTTTCTGTTCTTGGTGGTGTCAATGGTGAATCGATCGCCCCACCAAGGCTAGATGGCAACCTTTTCTAAAATTACTGCGCCGTGAAATATAACAGCAAAAACAAACCATATGGCGCCAAATTCAGATAAGTATATATAGCAACTGTGCATATATACGACAAATACTTTTTGAGCAACTATAAAAAAAAACCGCAAATATTAGGGAATGATCTAGTATTAAATAATTAGAATGGGTGAGGCTTTAAACCCAGGTCATCTAGCCCACCACCTTGTGGAGCTAGCCGGAAGATCTCTAGGCGTTTATCTTTTGAGCAATTGTGTGTGTGTTATATATATATATATATATATGGAATGCCATTGATTCAGTTCAGTATCATGGTTTCTTTTTTTATTGTAAAACATATAAACGCCGACATGGAAAATTGTGAGAAAGGGGACAACTAATAATATAATGCACATATAAGTCAACAAAAGAGACTTGTCAGGCCAATTGTTTCATTATTTTTGGCGGTTTGCCAATGGACTGGCTTAAGTAAGAGGAAGCTTCCATCTTAATATAATCACATTGGCGACTTCAGCTAGGTACCTAGCTACCCTCTCCCTCGATCGATATCAAATTAAGGATGCAAATACACTGCAAAGTGGCTCACGAGATGGATTTATATATTATATGCACCTTACCGAGGCAACAAGTGGCAAAATGTTTTAATGGCTAACACGTATGATTGACTTTGATCAATGTTTAATTATATTTGGTATCCCTTTGTCATTGTCTGATCTTGCATTGCTGTTGAGAAACCGGCGAAATTGGTTGTCGCACTCATACTTTCAGTGTTGCAATCGTACTTAATTAACTACTAGATAGTACTACATGTTATTGTATATATGTTTTCTTAGGTAGTTGTTATTGTATAGTATATGTTAAGTAGCTAGCAGTGCGTGTTTCTGTTTTCAACTTGGAACGTGCCAAAAAGCCGTCATTTGGGGTGGTGTGGTATACTTAGTTTGGCAAGGAATGAGCCTAGTAAACTACTGGCATGTACTAGCTTTCTGACCGAGAAAGGCACGCACCATGCACAATACTGTACTTTGCCACACATATATATACTAGTAATACAAATCAAAGTTACTTTATCTGGTATACACAAATTAACCGATTTGCAAAGTACCTTAGCTAGCGCTACAAGAAATATGAATCATGGAAGCACATATGAAGTAGCTAGCACAACACATTAACTATAGTTGAATTTGAATAAACTTGTTTAATTTATTTGGAGCTAATAATATTGTACAAAAAGTTTGAGACATGTCACCTCTACCAAACAGAACTGCTTGGATATCGGGCATGCAGTAGATCAAAATTCTTTTTCAGACATCCAACATTCGGCCGAGCAGTAGCAGGGTTCGTATATATAGCACTACTGTTCCTCCATAATTGATGCTTGACCCTCCTCCCATGAATGAATTTTGGAGTTAAGACCATGGTCTCTCTACCTATACTGGTCCCTCAGCTCGTCTTTGTCCCCTTGTTAATAAATGTGACGGTTAAAGACCGTTGAGATCGACCGACCAGCGCCAGCCGATCCATCCATCCTTCCTTCCTTCCCAGGCAGCCGCGCGCCGCCCGCCGACCGGGCCCCCCCACACACACACCTAGCCTGTGGGCGGCGGCAGCATCAGCATCAGCGGCATCAGCAGCAGCAGCCACAATACAGGGCGCCCGCGCGCGCGGCCGGCCTCGTTTTGTTGTGTTTCGTGTGTACTTGGCTACGTGCAGGGGCGTGGCCGGATCGATCGATCGATCGAGACGTACGCATCGGCCACCGCGCGCGCGCCTCCCGCGCGTACGCGAGGAGGTGTAGCGCGCCATACCGCGGCAGGGGGGAAAGCGCGCGGGTAGGCGGCCCACCGACCGTCCGCCGATCGATCGATGGAATGTGTGTCGTCTCTCGTCTCTCTCTCCCTGTGGCTCGCGCGCGCGCGCGCGAGACGACGGCGGCGGCATGGGCGAGCGGCGCGATGGCGCGTGTCTCCACGTTCTCGGGTGGTGGTGGTGGGGGGTGGGGTTGGTCCTGGTCGTTGGGCGGCGCCCGTGCGTGCGCACATGCGCGCGCGGGGTATAGCTTGGGCTCTCGTCTCGTTGCGTTTGACCGAACCCCTGCACTGCAGGCTAGCTAGCTGCTGCTGGTGGCTGCAGCTAGCTAGCCCTGCACGCCGTGGTGGCCGTTCCGCACGGCGCGCCGACCCGGCCTGCAGGGATGGGGTGATGGGAACCGCAGGGAGACGACGACGCGTACGTGTACGTACGTGACAGCTGCCTCCGACGTCTGATATATGTATCGGCCAATCTCGCCGCTGGTGTGCATGGTTTAATTAGTAGATCGCATGCATGCATGTGCGCTTAGCTCTGGGGCTATGGCATCCGTTCCATGCGTTTCGTCGATGGCTGGATCATCAATAATGTAAGCACATATACATATTCCGTGGTCCATGACGGGGATGATGCGTGGTTCAAATGCTCCAATCAGCAGTGTTGACTTAACTTGAGCTCTATTTTCAAACTCATTCTGGCCTGGATTGATTAATTACCTAGCTCACTCGTTCTAACTACTCCTATAGTACTTAATTTAAGGGATCAAGATCAATATAATGCGTGCGCATGCCCCCAGCTAGCTTTGCTAAGCTAGCCAGAGCGTGTACTATGCTATATATATCGAGTTGTACTTGATTCGGCCGGTTAATTAACTAGCTTAATGATCACGCCTCCTTCGCGTACGTCTGGAATGTTGTGTTTTTCGCTTGGATTCACGCTGGTGGACGTGAGAATATTCCCGTGCCATGCTGCCACGCATGCTAAGCTAAGCTCACGAGAGTGTGAGTGTACGCCTCAAAGTCAAGCTGCAACTTGCAAAGATACATATGAATGCACGCACCACGCAGCATATATGTTTGCCTGTCTTTTCGGGATCCCTACACGATGGGGCCGGCCCTTAGCTACGTGTACACTGTGCATACACACAACTGGATCCTAGTTTGTCACCTCATCACTAATTTTTATTTATATAAGTGAATATCACAAAATATGGAGGCCAGTTTTTTTTTTTTTGAGGGGAGGCCAAAATGGAGGCCAGTTTTTCAACCAGTTCCTTTGTTTCCCCCAAAACATATACTCTCTCTATCTCTAAATATAAGGGATTTTAGTGGGATGTGATGTATCCGAGTACAATAAATCTGAACAAGCAGCCTGTTTAAATTCGTTGTACTAGGATGTGTCACATCTCACCAAAATCTCTTATATTTAGGGATGGATGGAGTAAGTACTAGTATATACTACTCCTAATAGCTACTCGACTCATCTCCAATTCCAATCTTAAAATAGCCAAGCCAGCAATACAAACCACCCTACTGACACTAGAACAAAACAACGGTAAGCTAACTTCTTCGTCAAGAAACCCATGCATGCAATTGTCCTTTTTCTCCTCTGTGTGTGGCTAGTGTGCTATCATGCATGTTCATTGTAAGCTTGCGCCGTGCATAAGAAAACGCCCCGCTTGACCCTTGTTGCAATGTTGCTGTCATTATGCGAGCCGTGAAGATTCCAAAAGCTAAGTACAAATTAAACATGTACGACCCATGCTATAGCACTAGTAAGATTCGTGGCAGTAGCCAGAACAGTATGCGTGCATATCATCATGTGTCCATCAAATTAATCCCTATCAGATCAACGATGACAGGTACACAAACTGGCCGACACGTATATGTATAGTCACTAATTCATTAGTACTTAACGTATACAAGGAAATCAAATTATTTTGAATTAGTTTTGAGAGCAATCTAAATTATATATGTTCAATTAACATAACCAGTTGCAAGCCGCGGCTAAGGCTAAGTTCTTGCCCGAATCTCAAAACTATGACTTTCTCTGTTTTTCATTAGCATGTTTCTCGAACTACTAAACGCTGCATTTTGTGTAAAAATTTTCTATACACAAGTTTTTTAAAAAATAATTAATTCAATACTAGTACTTAACGTATACAAGGAAATCAGAATTTTAAATTAGTTTTAAGAGCAATCTAAATTATATATGTTCAATTAACATAACCAGTTGCAAGCCGGCTAAGGCTAAGTTCTTGCCCGCATCTCAAAACTATAACTTTTTCCGTTTTCCATTAGCATGTTTCCCGAACTACTAAACGCTGCATTGTGTGTAGAAATTTTCTATACACAAGTTTTTTTAAAAAAATTAAACAACTCTATTTTAAAATTTATAATAATTAATACGTAATTAATTGTGTGTTAATATCTGTTATGTTTTCAAGTCGCGAACATCTCCAATCAAATTGCATATTCGCACTGGTCTAACGAGATTCAGTGCATGCAGCACGCGTTACCATATTTTTTGTGAATTGTGATCGATCTGACTTGAGTCATCATCGATGGCCTAGTGTAGGTAGATGTACAAATTAGCGTACGCGCGTACGGAGTACTGCGTACAGTAGCTAGCTAGCAACCGTTGTTGCTAGCTGGACGGTGCGTGCATACTATGCTCCTTCCCTATCTCTAGTGACGAGAAGGATGCTAGCTAGCTTTGGGATTTGGCTGGCTAGCTTTGGGATTTGGCTGGTGCATAATGCCCGAGAAAGAAGACAAGAGAGCGGCTGCTGCTGATTAAAACAAATAGTACAAGGTTGTGTCAGAGCTAGCTAGAACATGAATGCAAAAAACCTGGCCGGTTTGTAGATATTGGCTTGTATTTTTTTTCTTTTTCTTTGTAACCTGTCTAAAAATTTGATCTGTTAATTATTGTGCATTGAGGTGTTGTACGCCTTTTGTTTTTAACCCGTCCACGGTTTTACTCAGACTTATTAAAATACTTACTATTGACAGTTCTCACTCTGCCAATTCATTTTTTTTCTAAAAAGAAAATATTCGATTGCACTCGGCAATCAATTGGCCTTCATGATATCTAATCCTATGCACACACAATGTTGTGCCTGAGCCTAATCGATCGATTATTGCATTGGCTTTAGAGTACATACATGCATGCTTTATCAGATGCTATGTGATGTTTTATCAGAGCTGGCGGATTGATCGATGTGATGATGTCATGCATGACATTTGTTTTGGACTTTTGACTTTTTGAATTTTGATGCATCTTTGCAAACTACGTATATTTTGGCATTTTGGCATTCATGCAGGTATGCATACAAGATGAGTCATGCATGACTAGAGATTGGTACGGTGGGTGGCTGTAACAGGCTGTTAGTTTACATGTCCAGAGCATAATTAAAAAAGATGAACGGCTTCACGTCGTAAAATTAAAGTAGAAAAAAAAAGACTTTTTTTTTTACCTAGCTTGGTTGCCTGACTGCACATTATTCCCTCTGCTGCTCTGCAGATTCAGGAATGCTTTGCAAACACGGACGGGTACTAGCCGTCTAAGAATCTTAAGTACACAAGAAAGTGTCGTCGTCTAATTAATTAAGCACATCTAATTAATTAATGCTACTTGTTTCAACTGCTGGCCGCTAGCTGAAAGTTTAAAGTCATCACAGTGTATATTCTCTGCGTGATCAAGGCCGGAATAGTGGAATATATACTACTAGAGCTTGTAGGCCAATAGAACAATACTAGCAAATGGTTTTTTTGATACCGATCGATTCTCGACGTTATTTTCTTACACACAACTGTTGCTATATATATATTACTATACTGATTTTATTTTTATGCTGATGCAGTTAATTATTCTATATATTTTGGTGCGTGTGGAAGAAAACGGTTTTACTGAAAGAATCAGGAATTAAAAGGCGAGTCAGTTTCTAGACAGCAACTTAAATTGCGATTCTGACGTGCGATCAACATCGTCCATCGAGTCAAGGCATGGAGACAGGAAGCTGGCAGTCAGAGAGACGATCGAGTAGACTTGACTTCTCAAGTGTACTACTCGACCTGCAAATATAAAAGAACAAAAATATAGAGTGACGATCGTGGCCCAACTTCCCAACAACCACGCCAAGACAAACATGGTAGCTTCACATGCGATTTTAATAAATCGCTCGATCTCCCTAGCTCTCTTCTCTGCAAAAGTATAAATTTTTTTGGCACAAATCTCTGGACATACTCATGCACGCCGGGCCGTCGTCGATCGGCGTCGTCGGCGTGGTTCGTGACCAACAGAATTAACAACAACTTTGACGAGAGAATTTTCGAAAATGCAGTCGTTTGAATATGTGCAAGTGTGTGTACTGTTGGTTTGTGTGTGAAACTCCCATATACAAGCATGTTTTGTTGGCATTGGCACTCCATTGATTTTATATATGCAGTGACCCTAGTTTTTACTGAATGAGAAGGGCCATGTGTATGTAGTGAAGAAACCTAGGGGCGTGCAAAGAATTTATTTACAGATGATGTGTGTGCTTGCTTTGGATGCTTTAGTGCTTCTTCTGAGAAATATCACACACGCTAGCTACGTTCCAATGTTCCACTTGTGAATGGCCTGAAGTTGTTTTGGTGTTTTTCTATTTTATCACATTGTTCCTTTTTTTACTTTGAGCTGTATAGCGAGAGACAAGAAACAAGACATACATATATATATGCGCATGCATCAAGAGTAGCTATATTATAGTACAAAAAGGCACAGTCTTTTTCATGTCAATTGTCAATCACACCTTGTGGTGAAATGGCCATATTAGTGAGGAGGTGCCACATCAGTGAGTGTCACATGCATTGCATATACCGGTAGCTGGCTACCATGCAAGCAACAGCCCATAGTTATATGCATTTCCAGGGGGCGGTATACTACTCTACTAACCAGTAGTTGTAGTTGCGGTGTAGGTGTCCCTAGAAAGTGTGGTGACCTTTTGAGGATCATACGTGGCACAGATTAAAGCCACTGGACGTACTAACCCCTTAGGCAGTGGAGAAAAATATCATCATGGATGGAAAAAGGCTAAAGAAAACGTACTCGAGGCCGGGTTTGATCAATTGAGGCATGCCAGCTTATACATGGATTCATGTATTTGGACAAGCTACAGCGATCGCTTAATGGTTTTTGCTGGTTTAGTGAAAGCTTTTGCCATTAGTATGTACCAACTTTTCTATCATCCCAAGTCCTAATGAGTGGAGTACAATGTACCCTTTTTTCTCCTAACTTAGATATTGCTACTCTTGATCTGATTATTAGTTAAGCCCTTCTGTGAGATAGTACAGCTCATCCGCTGTATGGGCATTCTTCTCGATCTCCCGAGGGATGATATCCATGTTTATGTAAATTGGTCACAATAATATACTACTACTACATACAAAATCTATTGAGCGTACCATTGTCTTTGCTTGTTGTCTTATCAGCCAAACCCGAATTTTAAAATTTAATGTTAACTTTTTTATATAGATTAGAGTATTTTTCAACATTGACTTCAATTTAAACCACCAAGAACACTATGATATTTACCGTACGGAAATGTTGGTGTATTTTCCCATTCATCACGGCCTTGGAGTAGGATTTACAAAACCGTGTCGTTATTATTTTTAAATCATCGTATATCTGATGATAATCGCGCGGTTACAGCAGTAATCGTTAAATCGTAGGGTAGCAATAACTCTACTCAAAACGGTCCGAGTAACCGGAACGGCAGCCAGGGTCGGAGGGTCCACCGGCGCCGGCACACGACCGATGCAGCAGCGGCCGTGCCGCCCCACGGCGAACACGTGCCGCCCCCCCGCCCCTCGCCCCTCGCCCCCGCGACCGCCACCGCGGGCCCCACCCCCGCTCGCGCGCCGCGCCCCACGCTTTGCCCCCCCGCAGCAGCTGGCGCCGCTGGGCCCCACCCCCCAACATGTACGGCCTCCCCGCCTCAGCTCCCACTCGCGCTCTTGCCGTCGCGCGTGCGGCGCCCAGCCAAACCTCGTTCGACCGATTCGGCGTCATGCGATGCGAACCCACACAGGCCACAGTACGTGACACCGGCCAAAAAAAGTCGGGTTCGGCCACCGCCGCGCTCGCGTCGCGCGTGTGTGCTGCTGCTTCATTTTTACTTGCGCGCGCGCGTGTGGTGTACGCGTGGTGTACGCGGAGGGTGCGGTAGTATTGGTGTACGCTACGGCGGCTGATGAGATGAATCATCGTCTCGTCGTAGGTATGGTTGCTTTCAAGCCAAATCAAATTAATTCCTAGGTTGATTTCAATAATGGCCGGGAGATTGCTAATAATTGGGAGTGTTTTGGTGGGGGCTTCGATCGATCGATCTCACGATGGTTTTCCTCCGTTGTTTCTCCTGGTGCATTTATTTCTAGAGCTGTGGGTATATCTGGAGCTTTAAATGTACTACATTAACTCTAATTAATCTTGCTGATTCTCCAATAAAAAATAAATCTTACAGATTGTGGTCACATTAATATCAGTAAGGAATTTGGGAATATCACGAAGACGAGGAATAGGGTCCTTTATGTATTTGTTATGTGTTTATTGAGTAGTTAATTTAACAAAATAGCGGCAAACACAACACGTACGTAGGAGATACCGACACGGGAAGTAATTAACTACGATCGATCAAGAATCTAACAAAACGTCAACGCGGGAAACATCAGTAAGAAATGTCGGTTATCGCTTATTGCCACATTATACTTGAGTCTAAGATACGCGACATCGCATTTTCAATACGGACAAACCTTATGTAACCATGTCGGATATCATGCACGCGTTCCACACACACATGTTATCGGAACCAAATAGAAGACCTCATTCCTCCAAAAATAAAATAAATAGAAAAGAAAACATTTCTTTTATTATTGTATAACGTGTTTACCAACCTCAAAAAAAATCTGTGAGAATCTGTCTCTAGAAAACGATGAGGAAAAAAAAAATAAAGGAAACTGCGGTGGTGGGCCATTCCTCTACCTATATAAACCCCCCTCCCCCCACCGCCCAAAGCCCCCACCTTCCCCTGTCATCTCCTCCTCCTCCACCACCACCTCGCCGTCGCCATCACCGCGCCACCGTCTCCTCGATCTCTCACTCCCACAGCTCGCTGGTTGCTTCGGCTTCCGCTGCTCGGTCGCGGTTGATTTTGGGGGATGACGAACCACGCCGGCTTCGCCGCGGACGACGCGGTCACCGCGGCCGTGCCGGTGCAGGCGGCGCAGGGCGGGCGGCATTTCCCGCCGTTCCTGGCGCCGTCGTCCAGGCTCACCGACTGCAAGAAGGCGGCGGCGCACGTGGACCTCGCCGGCGCGGGCGGGGTGGCGACGGTGCCCGGATCTTGGCCGCGCCACGCCAAGCCCGTCTCCGGCGCCGAGCTCGACGACTGGATGGTACGACGCGGCGTACGCTTGATCCCGTCTCTCTCTCTCTCTCTCTCTCTCTCCCTGTTCGTCGTGAAACCGTGGCGTGATCCGGCGGCGCGCGGCGCCGTGTGTGTGTTTTTTGCTCGTGTTTGCAGGAGAAGCACCCGTCGGCATTGGCATGGTTCGAGTCCGTCGCCGCCGCGGCGAAGGGCAAGGAGATCGTCGTGTTCCTCGACTACGACGGCACCCTCTCCCCCATCGTCGCCGACCCCGACCGCGCCTTCATGTCCGACGAAGTCAGTAACAAAAAAAATAAAAATAAAATCTCACCTTTCTTCTCGAAATCCTCTCCCTTCTCCTTCTCCTGCCGCTCTCGAAGCAGAGAGTGACATGCTCTGTTTCGTCGCCGAGCTGTCCCCTTTTTTTTTACCGTGACTAACTCTTGTTTTTTTTTTTTACTGTTTTACCTCAGATGAGAGAGGCGGTGAGAGGCGTGGCGAAGCACTTCCCGACGGCGATCGTGAGCGGGAGGTGCATCGACAAGGTACACCTTCGACACTTCCAACACTAGTACTTTCTCTCATGGTTTTCCATGCCTTCTTTTATTCCTCTTTTCCGCGAAGAAAAAAAGGGGGGAAATAAAACGGTCCCATTTTGTTTCTCTTTTTTTTTAACTGGGCCCCTTGTTTTTTTACTCTTTTTTTCCCCTGATCCACGCGTGACTCGGCATGATGCCATGATGTGTCATGTGTGAGCCAAGGTAAAAAACAAAGGAATCTTCTCCCCGATTCATTCTGGTAAAAATCTCGTGCGATTTCACCGGTTTATGGATGGATGGATGGAACAGTGCTTGCATGCAGTTTCTTGTGCTTCCACAGGAGGCAGCATCGTGTATGCTAAAAAGAACTTTTCTTTTCTTTTTGTTGTGCTGGTCCTGGTCAAGCAGTAGTAATAGTAGTAGTAACAGTAGCTATGTTGTATATGAGCATGACATGGGTGGTGCAACGCATGTGTGTGTACATGTATAGGTGTTCGACTTTGTGAAGCTGGAGGAGCTGTACTACGCCGGGAGCCATGGAATGGACATCAGGGGCCCCACCGCGGCAGCGTCGGAGTACAACCACAACATGAAGGCAAAGCAGGTCAGTAATTATGTTACTCTCTCTCTCTAGATCTCTTTCTCTCTATATCTGCACTTTTGTCTCGAGTTGTTGTGTTGTGCGTGTTTTTTTTTCTCTCTCTCTACGTGTATACCTGTGTGTGTACACTAGGCTCTCGAAAGAGACATGTCTTTTTTGTCTGCTACTACTACGTAGTACTATCTCCGATCCGTTCGTCGTCCACTGTTCGGTTTTAATTTGTGTGTGCTGGCTCATCATCATCATCAGCTGTAGTTAATTTGTCTGATGTGGGCTATACACTTGACTTTCTCTCTCGCAGGGTGATGCTGTTACTTTCCAGCCGGCCGCCGATTTCCTGCCCGTCATCGAGGAGGTACGCACGCACGCAGTAATTTCCCGGAAATTTTTGGCAACTCGCAAGCGTTGGCTGCCACGACGCGTGGCAAAGCAACCTCGCGGTTTTTCCTACTATATCAATATAAAACATCGCACTATCTTATAATAATCGGTGGATGAAATTACATTTATGCAGGTGTATCAGGTGCTGAAGGAGAGGATGGCGAGTATAAGGGGTTCGCTGGTGGAGAACAACAAGTTTTGCCTTTCCGTGCACTACCGCTGCGTCGACGAGGCGGTGAGTTTTATCACGGTAGATATGTGGGTTTTCTCGGTTGATTTGATGATGAACTGATACAACGTTTTGATCCGGTTCATGCAGGAATGGGGCGTGCTGGACGGCAAGGTGAGGGCGGTGATAGAGGGCTACCCGGATCTCCGTCTCAGCAAGGGGAGAAAGGTCGGTGCCAAAGTTAAAACCGCCATTCCATGCGATTAGAACCGGCTAATTATTTGCCACAAACGCCCACGGATTAATTGGCTTTAATTTAAACCTCATGATTCATTTGTCAAGTTGGTTAACATGGAAGGTTTTTAATTTGACTAGCTTAGCTGTACGTTGTTAATTATCTGATGGAAATTTTGTTTTATATATATATATATATATATATATATATATATATATATATATATATATATATATATATATATATATATATATATATATATATATATATATATATTTACAGGTGCTGGAGATCCGCCCTGTCATCGACTGGGACAAAGGCTCCGCACTCCAGTTCCTGCTCAAATCTCTCGGTAAGCACGTAGCTCTAATATGCCAACTAGCCTTTCTTTCTTTCTTTCTTTCTTTTTCTTAGTATGTTAAGCTAGAACTATATCTATTTAATTATAAGTCGATCTACGATAGATAGAAAATTAACCATATTCGTTTTGGAGGTGTAAAGAAAAACAAAAATTGATTTAGATGGTAATAGGTCCAAATTGTATCGTTTTGTACAAAAGTAGGAGTACATTTTGTATTAAAAAAAGTGAGTTACATTTTGTACATAAAATCCAACTCAATATATAGGATGTACGTATCTAGCCCATGCAAAATTACGGGGGAAAATCCGTTACTTATTTTCGGTGTTAATAAATGCGCTAACGACATTTTTTGCACGTCTTTTCTTTCCCTTAAAGGTTATGAGGGGCGCAACGATGTTTTCCCGATATACATTGGAGACGACCGCACCGACGAGGACGCTTTCAAGGTATATAAATGATCCTTTGATGCACTATAGTACTTATTATAGAAAATAAAGAAAACAATGGTTGCTATGTGTAACGATGAAATGACGCTTTTGTCCTCGGTGAAATGAAACTACAGGTGTTGCGCAACATGGGACAGGGCATAGGAATCCTTGTGACCAAGGTCCCAAAGGAGACAGCTGCATCCTACACTCTGCGAGAGCCATCCGAGGTATATATACAGCCACTCACACACCACTTCACTTCTAGCTAGTAGCTGCATCTACTGATATGCATACTGTATCTACAATGTTGTATACTATAGCTAGCTGACTATTTCAATTATGCTTTATAAGAAGTGACAGCTTTCAGAAAACGCTGTGCTAGAGGAGCCATTGTTGGTTACTGGAGAACGTAGGAGTTGCTAGCTATCTATAGGAGAGTTTGGTGCAAGTGCATTTGCAAGCTACTACTAGTACATATATTTTTTTATGCTCTGAAACTGCATGCCACCTGATAGATGGTCATAAAGTGATCGGTCGATCCAATTTGTTGCTGTGGAAAAAGCAGCGAAAGCTAGCAAAGTGTGCGCTTTTAAAATTAGTTCTCTTTAGTTAATCTATTTCTTAATTACTCTCATTGAGTTTTCGTGATCATTGATGTGTGTACATGTGTGTACAGGTGAAGGAGTTCCTGCGCAAGTTGGTGAAGATTAAGATCAACGGGGACAAAGGGCTGATTGGCAAGTAGCTGATCCAAGGCATATAGCTAGCTAGCTAGCTTTTTGTTCCTTAATTTGTCTCTTTCCTTTTGGTCCATTAGAAGAAGAAGAAGAAGAACAACAACAAGAGTTATATGCATGGATGGTAACTGATCATGCATGATCGATGCATGCGGTGGTGAAAACCCGGGCTTTTGGCTTTGAAGGTGTCTATTACCGTATCCTTCTGGCCAAGGTCCTGTAATTAAATTTTGCTGCCGTGACAACAGAAATCTCAGCAAGAGGGACACAAGTGTGGCCCCTTTTCTTTACCTGCTTTGTGCTTCTTGATTGCCTTTTCTTTTTTCCTTTGCTCATGTGTAGGAGCTAGCTAGTAGTACATGTTTTTTTGGTGTAGCTAGTTGCAATTACTTTGGTTGGTGGGCTCACATTCTGATTCTGAGCCGAAGGGAAAAGGGGAAACACACTGCACGGTGCGGGTGTGCAGGATGCAGAATTGCATATGCTGGCTATGGCTTGGGGGAGCAGCTATCTGCTGCAGCAGTAGTTTAGTAAATGCATCATGCATTGCTGCTGGTGGCGGTGGTAACAGATCGATCTCTAATTTCCCGTGCATACATACATACATAGTCATACGGAAACATATTCTCTACAGCACGTACAATCTTGTAATTTTAAGTGGGTGGTATGTGAACCACGTATCTAACGGGTCTACACACCAGCGATCCATGTTAGAGGACAGTACTGCAGAGAAGATGACTCATCCATACACACACCTACATGCTCTTGTATTCCCTCTGTCCCAAAATAAGTGTAGTTTTACACTATTCACGTTCAACGTTTGACCGTTCGTCTTATTTAATTTTTTTTTATGATTAGTATTTTTATTACTATTAGATAATAAAATATTAATAGTACTTTATGTGTGACTAAATATTTTTAAATAATACGGATAGTCAAATATTGGGCACAGATATTCACAGCTACATTTATTTTGGAACGGAGGTAATATTATATATTGCAGGCACATGGATGGATCATCTCTACAAGTGCAAATGAGTTCAGGAGAAAGAAGAGCCTGCTGCTTGCAGCCTGCCTGCCTGCCGGGGAGAAGAGAAAGCTGCAGTCAGCATTGTGTGATGAATTAATGGCGCGATATAGGGCCAAGACGTGGCCACACCGAAAAGGTTCTGGCACACTAGTACTTTGCACCATGCATGCATGCACAGATATTCAGTGTTTGGGCAGCACCCGGCGGGTAGAAAACGGCCGGCGGCCGGCGAGGATCCACACGGCCACATGGGTGGTGGCAGATATAGATCGCCTAGCTAGCTAGTTATTGTTGCGCGCGATCGATCGATCGATCGGCACGCGCGCGAGGCAAGAGGCGAGCTAGCAGCAGCAGACGCGGAGATGGGTGTTGGCGCGCCGGCCTCGGGTGGCCCATGCCGCCGCTATAGATCTTATGTCGTGAAATCAGAGGGATGTTCAGAGGGACGTGAACATGATCAAAGACGATCAAACCCAATGAGGGTGTTGGAAGGACTCGAGTCGCCCCCTATTCCAGCGAAAGAGATCGGGAAGAGAGGAAAAAAAGAGAAGAAAGAGTAGGGGAGCTAGAGGAAAAGGAGATAAGCCCCCTCTATAATTTTATTATGAGTTCGCCCCTGAAAATGATGATGTGATATATAGGCTCTGTTCGGCTGCACTGGCTGCACTTATTTTTAGTGTGTTGCAGCCAATAGCCACAGTGTTTTTTTTTTTTTGCAGCTAGCTACAGCTGTACCAGCGCAGCCGCTAAACATAACAGCCGAACAGGTCCATAAATCCCAACACTCACGGACTCGGTGAGTATGTCACAGGCCGTGTTTAGTTTTAAAGTTTTTCTTCAAACTTACAACTTTTTCATCACATCAAAACTTTTCTACACACACAAACTTTCAACTTTTCCATCAAATCATTCCAATTTCAACCAAACTTCCAATTTTAGCGTGAACTAAACACGGCCACAGTGCATTTTACGTCAGAGAGAATTTGCTTCCCTTCCCGCTGCTGCGGCCGCGCGCGGTCACGATGAAGGTGATGGCTTGAACTTGGAGTCCTGGACTACTCCCTCCGTCCCACAGAAAAACCAATCTAGAATTAGATGGGATGGTCCAGATTCGTTGTATTAGAAAATGTCTAATCTAATTTTAGATTAGTTATTTTTGGACGGAGAGAGTGTTTGGTAGGTTGATGCGCGCGCCGGCCATGGCCACATGGTGGTGGTTTTGGTTCTCCTGACGATGCATCGTTCCCTGCACGCGGGGCATCCTTCCGTCCGTCCATCTCGTCATTTAATAATCCGGCGTATCGGCCGGAGCTAACCGGTGCAGGATCGGCCGGCCTGCGGCTAGCATGTGCCCATGCTAGGTGCCTCTTTAGCTAGCTCTGCACGCGCGCGCGCTTCACAAATCACATCCAACCAGTGATATATATCCTCATGGCTACCTGCTACGTACCTGGTGCCAACATAAAGTCCAATAAATACATATTCATGTTTTTTTTGTTTTAATACTCCATTTACGGTTCCTAAACATATAAGCGTTTCTACATTTTTCAATAGTACTCAGTCTCCAAGAAAAAATAAAAAATTATACCGTAATCTTGTATTTTTTTCCTACTCTATCAATAGAACTTCGTACCGTCTTATGTGAGTCGTTAAAAAAAATAGTACCTGTCTTAAAATAGTAGTAACTCGAAGATGGATTCTATCTTCGTGCTTCCACTTCAACTTTCAACTTCTGTAGGTTTTTTTTTGATGCGTGTCTTAACTCTTCTTCTGTTTTCTCCCCAACTTTGTACAGTTTTCAGTTGTCCTTGGCGGTTTTTGTTCCTTTTAATCTATTCAGGTGGGGAATTTAATTCCTTCCCCTGTTAACCGTTAAAAAAACAGCAGTAAATTTTGGCTATGGGTATGTTTAGATACATTGTTATAATTTGTTACGTCTTGGTGGAGGGAGTAAGTACTAAAAATGAGAGAAACATTTTTGGTCTAGTCACCTTAGTCATTAAATTTTCTATTTTTAAATTGCTTGGATTTTGAATTCATAATTGGGTGAAAATATTTAGATATTCTTGTGCCGTAGAATAAGTGTCCCGAAAATACTTATATTTTAGACAAAATTTGAATAGTAGAATTATAGGAGTATTTGAGAACAGGGGGAGTATAACACTAAAATTGCAGAATATATTTTCTAAGAGATGTAGGGATTAAGAAAATCAATGAAGCATCTGACACAGTATATCTATCCTACTCCTACAGAGCAGCACACTGATTTCTTGGGTTGTTTTAGCAGCAGTGCAGGAGTAGTAGCGGGCTAGATGGGCACCACATTAATTTTGTCGCCGGCCGGCATTGATTCTCTCTTCTTCTTGCATTGTGTTCAACACTACTTCAACTCTCGCAACATGCCGGATTCTGTAATTAATTAATTAATTAATTAATATAACCCTCCTTTCTTTATGCATGGTGGCTATACTTTCTTCGGGGGAACATGCCTGCGGCCTTGCCGATATTCCCAGCGAATCTCAGCGATTTCTTTTTTATTCTCAAGCTATAGCTCCCTTTTGACCCAACCGATCCACGCCACGAGGGAAGCAGCAGCAGCAGCCAGCCACTCACTGCCCCTGGACCAGGGGCATGCATGCCGCACGCACGCATGCGGCCACAGCCATTTTGGACTCGAACCATTTTGGCTAGAGCGATGCTCCGATACACTTTCTCCATCTACTTTTGATAGTCATATTTTTAAATCTAAAAAAGTTATTTTATATGTATATTTGAATCCAATAACCTATCATCTTAATGGTTTTCTCGGATTTAATGCGTGACTCTCCCTTCTTCTACACAAGATTGGCTACATGGGCATCGAGAAATGTAAATATTAATGAATCGCTTGTTTACGAGAAATAACTAATAACATGTTTAAATGGATGATAAGTAGAATTACTTATCTTTGGTATGTGTGCCAAGATGAAATGTGACTATCAAAAGTAGATTGAGAGAGTATTTACTAGTAGTATTATACTATCAGTATTATTAGGGGGAAATTAGCAATTTGCTAATACATTGATTAGAAGTAATTTTAGCATCTATGTTATCGACTAAATTGATAGTATAAATGAACCTGAACTCTTCGATCAAATGAAATCAACGGTTTAGATTTATTGCCTTTTGCTAACAGTAGAGGACTCTTTTGGGTAGGCCTCGCTGATCTTGCCTTAGCGTGGAAGAAGGAGCAAGCTGACAAACTAAACGGCAAACTAGTTTCTACCAGTATGTGTGTGTGCAAAGAATGTGTACTGCTCATCGATCGATCGATCGACCTTTCGTTTTCAGGAACTGGCACTTTCACCAGTTGGACTCCACTTTGAAAGCTCAATCAAACTGTTGTTACTTGTTAGTTCCAAAAATTTGCAGGAGATCTGGGTGTCATTGTATTGAGAACGACGGGGTCCGGGACGTTGTATCTGGATGTATATTAGCGTGTTGTTGGGACCTAAAATAGTATTTTTGGGGCAGAAATTCTGCTTTGTCGGTGACTATATATATGAGTACATGTCCTGGGTGTTCCATTGTTTGTGGCCATTTCAATTTGTATTATAATTTTTTGGGGGTAATAATGTATAATGGTTGGGTTGGGATGGGGGGGACCTTGTGGACTTTACTGGCATTGGCATGCGTGGAAAGAAGCATGCAGTGCAAAGCCCATGCTTTGTGCCCAAAAAAGGGGTAATTAACTTTGCCTTAGCAGTACATAAACAAGGAACCATCTACACACGCACACATGTACTACCGGCCGGCCTTGGGTTGGAATAATTGGAGCCAAAAGATGAGCTTCCGAGCCAACCACTTAACCTCAAACCTATGGGGAAAAGCAAGCCCACTTTTGCAGGTTTTTTGTTATAACATATGATTGGTGTGATTAGTCTACATGATTCTTTAATTAATTAATTGATTATGCACCTATATGTGGACATGGAACCCTAATTTCTAAGCATGTCACTTATCAAGGCTACAAGAGGAGTGATCACACATGCTGGTCACATTCACTGGCTTTTTGTGTGTTAAAGGTTTATAATTTCTTATAGGTCAATTACAATGCAGTGACAAGGCCTTGCACATGCATGATCCCAAAGGTAGCTGGGCTTTAGGTCTTTATCATGCATTAATCCGCGGTGGTCCTCACCGGCGGCCGTCGGCGTGGTGACAGAGAGCTCGTGCTCCGGCGGCCGGCTGCTAACAACGGAGAAAAAGGACATCGATCGCCGTTAAGGAAAGAATAATGGTAAAGAGAGGAGGATTTAATTTGAACTAGTTAATTAATATATGGATCTTTTGGTTCAGAAAGGAGCTATAGTAATGTATATATTATTTGTGTATCTCTAGCTAACTAGCTAGCTGAAAAGCAATTAAAATTAAGAGAGTATTTTGTGGTTGGCTGGCATTTGGATGGATGGCTCTAGCCCTAATCGATTTGCATGGGTGATTATATCTGATATGATCGATCGAGTTAATCGCACGCGAGATCCATGAGAAAATAAATTATTGGATGCGCTATAGCTGCATTCACTTTAACTTGATGTGATCGATGAAATCATCAAACGGAACTGCACACTGCACAGTAGTATATCTGAAGGACGAGATTTGTCCAATTTAGTTTGACCATATTCTGTATGTGTGTACATTCGATAGTTTTCCAGTTCAGCACAAAATGGAGAAACTACTCGCATTAATTTGCTCTACGGTTGATATACAAACAACAAAAAAAAAAGTAAACGAATCAATAAAAAGATATTTTATACTACCTCCGTTTTTTAATATATAACGATGTTGACTTTTTTACATACATTTGACCATTCATATTATTCAATTTTTTTACAAATCAATAAAATTATAAGTCATGCTTAAAAAACATTTAGTGATAAATTAAATTGCAAAAAAAATAAATAATAATTACATAATTTTTTAATTAGGATGAATGGTTAAACGTATCTAAAAAATCAACATCGTCATATATTAGAAAATAAATAAGTATTCCCTCCGTTTCATTTTAAGTGCAGTTGTGGATTTCTGTGTCTCATGTTTGATCGTCCGTCTTATTTTAAATTTTTTTATGTTTAGTATTTTTATTGTTGTTAGATGATAAAATATACTAGTAATTCATGTGTGACTTGTTTTTTAAAATTTTTTATATTTTTTTAAATAAAACGGACAGTTAGATATTGGATATAAAAACCTATGTAACTGCGCTTAAAATTATTTTAAGACGGAAAAAGTATATCCGTAAAAATTGTATATATAGGAGTATGTGCTAGACAAATGAATGTCTCAATAACGTGAAAGTGCTTATAGCACGTCCAATCTGGCAGAGCATGAAACGACAAACGACTGCATGCTGCTGCCCCATCTTTTCAGATGATGAAATATACTTCACGTCCAACAGTGTGGAGGTTAATTCAGCAATGCATGGTCCGATCGATCGCTGTGTGTTTGTGATGCTATCAGGTTAATCGTGCCCCCCCCCCCCCCCCCCCCCCCCTCCTTTAGACAGCATTATTGCGGCTTTATCCCACGCCATGCATATGTTTCTTCTGACAACATATTGACCGGCCGGCCACAAGGCCCCCCCCCCCCCCCCCCCAAAAAAAAAAAAAACTAGGAATCGTGCAGATTCTGCACTACAACTAGATTATGCATGAACATAGGAGTATATAGGAGTGGGTAATGTCATGACCAACAAAGCAGACTCACGCCCAAATGCAGGCTACTATCAGTCTATCACTGTGTAGTAGATCGGCATTCGGGCATTCGGCAAGGCCGAGATCGAGGCACATATAGGGGTGGTAATGTGCTCAACTTTTTAACCTAAAAAAATGTAAAAGCTGGGTTTAAAAAAGATTGGACTGAATTTAGTAGATTTTTGAGCTAAAAATATTTAAGAGCTGAGATGGGTTGTGAAAGAGTTTCATAGGCCCTAGCCCATTACCACTCCTAGGCATAGCCTGCCACAACATGGGCCGCCACCATGCAGCCCATGTAAGTTGGGCCATGCAGCCCGGCCACCCTGCGTGAGGCCCCCAGGGTCCCAAAGTTGAGATTTTTTGTACTAGCAGCTTGAATACTGTTAACTTCAACTTAAAAAGTGAAGATAGTACAGACTGAAATTAACGAATAGCCAATCGCTTATGAAAGAATGTGACAGTTACAGAAGTTTTAAACCCTCTTGTAATGGCACAGCTGATGGGAGGGCATAATGTTTGATCATCCATGAGGTAAATTATACAACAGTACAGCATTACAGAGGACACACGCCGGTACACCATGGGGGCAGCGAGACTCGGATCTACTTATTGCTGGTAACGAAACGAATTGCCTACTGATAATTAGGTAGCTCATGGGAGCCAAGAAAAACTTTTCTTCTATATCAATGGTTCTTAATCACAGATATATAGTCACACTCGAGCAAGGCCTGCAAAAATTTAATGAAGATTTCATGAGTACTCCATGGAATAAAAAGAAGGTTTAGCATACTCACACCTAACTGAATGTTTGTCAACCAAATTGAACGCAAAAAATAGAAAATAAAATGATTCACAAGTTACAGGTATGACACAACCATTTGATTCAGGTATAAAACATCCATAATTCCACAGCATATCAGCCTAACTGTTAGGTAAACAGAACAGATAGAATGCACATTGAAAAGAAAGTTATAATGAAACAAAACCAAGAGTCAGAATGAGAGCACGTTTAACAGATCATTTTCTGATCGAAGTGAAGATGAACACGTGGCTGCTTTGTTTCTGAAAATAAGATTTGTCATTTTCACTTGAGTATTTGCGTTCTCAAACCCTACATCAAGCCCCAAATTTGCCCAGTTTCTTCACATCACGTATAACCAAAGTTTCCAGTGGATGCATTCAGACATCTTAGCTTTCAATCAAAGGAAAGCAATGCACATTATGATCTAACGTACATGATAAGAAACTTTCACTCCTATTATATTAGAGGTGAAGTTCTCATTGCAATTGACAGTTACCCTCGACAACCATTGCTGCTACTAACATATCCAAAATATCAACTATTCAGTACCTAACAATCTTGTTGCTAGACTCACGGAACGAAAAATAAAGAATAGAAAGGAAATGTATCGGGGTGGATAAACAATGAAGGTATACCTTTTCTGACAGCACGCCACCATTTGTGCCCTCCGTGGTCCTTTTTTTATCTCTATTCAACCTGATAAACAAGAATATGATGTTAAATGCGAATGGACCATTCCATAACACGTATCCATGATATTTTGTCAGGTGCAAGTAACTGGATACCTAACTGTAGATGACACACATAAGACGTAACGAACTATTTTGTTTGCAAGATTAGAACAGAAATATAATGTTTGGGCATGTAGGAGTTAAAACAAAGCGAAATCAGTAGATTACCTTAGCATATGGGGCAAAAATGGCTTTGACATCTTCAAACACTTCAGAAATTGGTTTTGCAGCATCAATCTGATCAGAAGATAAGTTAGCCATTAGGGATCAAAGTGAAGATCCCAAAAGAATGGTAATGATAAACAGATGTGAATGACTAACACCAGTCAGTAAATTGTAATGGTCAAGAGAGTGTATCAGTACCTTTTTAACTTTGTCCTTCGCATTGTAGTGCTCAATTACAGGCAAACTTGATTCAACAAAAACTTTGAATCTTTTCCTAATGGTCTCAATGTTGTCATCAACTCTACCCTGCAAAGCAATAAGACATATTAGAAACAAAAAGGTGACAGGGATACATATGCTAAAAAGAGCATACGTTATGAAAGAAACCTGATTGCGTCCCAAAAGACGTCTTTCCATCTCTTCTTCAGAACAGTCAAAAAATAGCACAAATGCAGGGGAAATTTTTGTCTGAAATATGTGAAACAAAATCAGCAATCTTACAAATTCATTTATAAATACATTAAGGGGTAGGGGGAAGAAGCGACTGAAATATCCTGACTTCCTGAGGGTTTGCTGACTAAGAATGGGATTAGCTAAATTTGAAGTGGAAGCAATAGATGGTCTTACAACATTCTCGAAGGCAGCACGATTCTCTTCATTCCTTGGGAACCCATCGATTAGAAACTTATCATTCTCATTTTTAATCATGGCATCTTGCAAGAGCTTTATAGTAACCTCTGACGGAACAATCTTCCCCTCCTTTATCATGTTCTCAATCATAGTTCTGTAAAAACAAAAGGTGTAACAATAAACATATAGGTACATGCAAGTGCTAAATAAAGAAGTGAGGCCAATCTTGTCTCAAAGAAACTTATGGAGGGAAATAAGATACCCATTCTCAGAACCAGATTTTATCTCTGCACGCAAAAGGTCTCCAGCACTTAAGTGGGTGAATCCAAAGTGTTCCACAATGTTGGCACACTGTGTGCCTTTTCCACTTCCAGGACCACCTATGTGCAAATTCTTGGTCAGACACAAAAGTTTATTTACCCTAAGTATTTGTGATGTTTAAGGATGATCAATAGTCAGACATAACTGAGGAATGAAGACGGTTTACCTAGAACAAATACAACTGTAACTTTCTTATCACCCAACATGTTCTCAGCAACCCCCTGAATGAAAAGCACGATTTCACCAGTAAGATGAATGGCCAGTCATGAAAAGCACAATTCTACAAGCCAGGAGTATTTTCTTAATGATGATGCACATTCGGTATATACTCAAGGTGCAAGAATCATATATTGACAATACACGAGGATTCAATTTTTGTAAGTCATGGATCAGACTGCAGTACACTTCATCTGTTCTCAATGGCTAATTAATTTTGCAAAGAAGACAAAACTGATAGGTTCTGGGCACTGATCCTTCATGTCACAGAAACTTATGATTATGATGACTTGTGTGTTAAAAGGTTTTATAAACTGAACCATCTCCTTTAATGGTGAAAAGAGAAGGCTTTCCACATTGTTGATGCAGCAGTAAATTGGAATAATCTGTGATCCAGACTGAAAGGAATATATAACATTAAGCAGCGCAAAGTAATGCGACAAGAATACCTCCACAACCACTGGAGCATCCACAACTGAACCCATGGCTGAGAATTGCAAAATTCAGTCCCTGCAAGTACAAGCCTTAAGTTACAAAGGAGAAGTGTAGAATAAAAGGTAAAAGAACCACTTCAATGGGCAGTGACACACAATTATAACACCTAACACTGATTGGATAGCGAGGACCTAACAACTTTTGTCGACTCGCTCAATTCTGAGATTCAAACCACTCAAAGCCAACTTAAAGTGTGGTTCATTACCGAAAATTTTGTGCACAACAAACCATTGCATACCTATCTATTGATTAATTTTCTACTTCTCATCTTTAATCTGATAAAAAATTATGTGTCTGTGTGCTACCTATTATGGAAGTACCAAAATTAAAAATAGTCATGTCCTATCACCTGCTCAATAAAAGATGGCATCCTAATCCTAAGCAGGATCAAACAATGTTCGATGCCAACGTTATTTCCTTGTTCTATGATTGTATTCCTATTACTAACTGAGAAGTGCTTACAAATAAATTGATTTACTCCAGTATTTAACTACATCACTAGAACTAAGATCCCCTGAATCAAAAGCACAAGGACCGCACGCAACAAACTAATGCATTCGCCCCTTCCAAAAAAAGCAGCAACGAGGAATCTCCAGATGCGGCTCCCGCCGCACCACCCCAGGAGCCCCACCTCGTCAGATCTGCGTCACGAACAGCGACAGCCATCCACCCCAACCCAGAAACGGGATCCCTCCCCCGCCTAATCCCCAAATCACGCAGATCCCAAACCTCCCAACCAAAATCAACCCCGAGAAATGGGGGGAGCAGTAGCACGCGCTCCAGGAAACCAAAAACAAAAATCAGATCTCGCAGGCTCGCAGCAAAGACGCGGGACCAAGATCCCGGGAGTGGGATGGAATCGGCGCTTACCTCTGCTGGATTCCGCGGCGGGGGATCGAGGATTTTGGCACGGAGATCACAGGGGCCGCGTGCTCCTCTCTGCCTGCAGCGTCGTGGTGGTGGTGATGGTGGTGGAGAGATCACAATTCACACGAGGAGAGGGGGAGGGGGGAGGAGAGGTGTCCGTTTATACGCGCGCGCTGGGCGGGGATGAATCCTCCTCTGGCAGGTGGGGCCCACGCGGGGTCGCGCCGCGGGAAGCGCGTTGATTGGTCGTGGGAGGGGGCGCGCGTCGGCGCAGCCACACCAGACACCCGGTGGCGGAGCGAGCGGCCCTGGCTCCTGAGGGAAGCGGAGCCCAGATCGCTAGAATCTGGAGCTGACCACCAACCGGTTTGGCTTTGGATTCGGAGCCGCTTTACCACGAGCGGATGCAGGTCGATCCGTGAATCTGCTTATAAGTAAGCTAGAATTACCTGCTAATTTAATTTATAAGTGGCATGGTTTCCCAAACCACCGGGACCAGGGTTACCGTGTCCCGGTGGTAAGCACGGTTACCATGCGGTAACCGTGGAAAATTGTGCAAAATTTATCAAAAAAATTCAAATTATTTTTTAAATTTATTTAAATTTAAGGAGGTTACCACGATTTTTCTATTACCGTACTCCGTGGTAAGGCCGGTAACCGCGGTAACCGCGCGGTTACCGATGGTAATGTAAACGCTGAGTGGATACGTGGGTCGACCCATTTACATCCCTAGGTGTGGTAAACTGGACCACAACGTAGGAATCCACGGGTTATCCATTTATTTGATTTATAAATGAGTTTGCAGGTCGGTTCATTTACATTCTTCCGGGAGTTGAGCAGGACAAGCTTCTGAAGCTTGTAGTATCCAGATTTTTTTTTTTGAAAGAACAAAATCAAAAAAAAAAAGACCAAGTTGTCAGTCAAAGTAAAAACTGTCCTGAAACTAACTATACAAAGAAGGGGTATAATAGAAGAATATTACATGGATTTGCTTAGCTAGCTAGTTGAGGCAGTATTCCATTTCCACCTAGTTGGTGCTCAATTAGTGGACCTAGCATGTTTGTATATAAACTTGCAATGCTAGTCATAGATGCTTATTTAACTGTTAATAAAAGGTTCAGCTTTAATTTCTTCGCACACACTCTATATGCATACCTAACTTAACAGTTCACAAGTTGTTACATAAAAGAACAGTTGGCATCTCCCCTTCTAGATATCAAATAAAAATGATAAGGTCACTTGCCACAGAATCACAGAAGCTGCCAGTTGACATAATAATTCTCCAATTGTGGATGGAACCTAACAAACATATTAAATGTGTGATACTCTACCTTACAATTTGCAGCTAGAGTGACAGGGAAATGGTGTTACGGATTACATAATATTTTCCAAAATATTCTTAGGCACATTCCTTGGTCACTGTATCGATTTTTCAGTGTTAGTTTTATCCATCCACCTGTTCTTAAAAAGAAATTATGATCGTAAAAAATATCTTAGAACCACATGTTATACCATAGCATAAATTACTCTAGTTCCTAGAAAAAGAATTGCCTTCGGTCATAAATATTAGACGTTGAGAACAAGATTTTATCAAACTCTTTAAACATTGATCATCAATAATTTCTTAAAATTATTTGTTTAAAAGAAAAAAAGTTGCATGTCAATTTGCCTTTTGAAGGGTTATACATTTATACTACCTCCATTCTAAAATATATAGTAACCTATTATCGGACATGACAGGGATCTAGTACTAGGTTGTTATATATTTTATGGCAGAGATAATATATCATAATTTCATAGAACCTAATAAAATTTTATATACTTATTTTAATACGAGACTGATTGTTAAAGTTTTAAAAATTTAATTAAATAATTATTTAATCACGAGCCAGAGATGAGGGAAGATAAATAGACTTCGCCTGAGAAATCCTTGGCCCAACCTACTGGCCCAACTTGGCCTGCGAACAAAAGTGACGGACGCGAAAGCAAAGCACCGGCTCCGCCTCCAGGCTATGCCGCGTAAGCCGGGGGCTATGTATTGGCGGCCCATCTGGCTCGGACCCCGCACCGATCAATCCGGGCTCGTGCCACCGCATCCATCGCCGAGCGCGAGGAGGAGAGCTGGGTTTTTCCCGTGAGCGAGAGCGAGTGATGGCGGCGGGGAAAGGGAAGGAGGGAGAGTGCGACATGGCGGCGGCGGCGGCGGAGGCGGAGAAGAAGGGAGAGGGCTCGACGGTGTCGCGCGGGGCGGCGGGGGAGCGGGTGGTGGAGGACAGCGGCGGCGGCAGGAGGACGATCCACCTCAAGAGCAAGGATGGCAAGCAGCATGATGTGACGGAGGCGTCGGCGAGGCTGTCCAAGACCATCGCCGGGATGATCCTCGCCGGCGGCGGCGCCGACCAGTGCATCCCGACCCCCGACATCGACCACGAGACCCTCCGCGTGGTGATGCAGTACTGCGACAAGCACGCCGCCGACGACGCCGACGAGGAGGATCTCAAGGAGTGGGACGAAGACTTCGTCGACGAGCTGGACCAGGACGCCCTCTTCGATGTCATCGCGGCCGCCAACTACCTCGATATCGATGGCCTCCTCGACCTCACCTGCAAGAGGGTCGCCGACACGATCAAGGGCAAGACCCCCGAGGAGATCCGCAAGGAGTTCAACATCGTCAACGACCTCAGTAAGGAGGAGGAGGAGGAGATCCGCCGGGAGAACCCCTGGGCCTTCGAGCAGTAGTACTCACTTTCTCTCTCTTAACCCGTAGTGTTTCTCGTCGTGTGATGGCGGTTGTCTCGTAGTTGTGTGTGTTGTGTCTCTCTCGTAGATTCAGATCGAATCTGGGAGTTCGTGCATTGCATCCTGTCCAAGAAGAACAGAGTCGATCGGCTGTGTCGTTGAATGCTTTGAACTGCTGGATCGCGATCGCTTGCATGAAGTGAATATTTTGCCACGCAAATTGTTTGCTGCGTGCCTCTCTCCGCTTGGTTTTCATGCAGTTTGAATTCTTTTGTGAATTGAATATGAATAGAGAAGGGAAAAACTTTGTCTGAAATTCTGAATGCTGCATTTCGTTTCAGATGCATGGACTGATCCATCAGTTCTGACGCCTTAGTATTTCAGTATGTTGTTTGGCTAACTAAAGTACTAAACCAACTACCTGCATGTCTGAATTCTTCTACACCTGAAGCATTTCGTTCGAGTCTTTGAAATATGCATGTGGACTGATACCCACCAGTATGTTGCATTCTTCAGCATCTGAAGAATTTCATTTCAGATATGTGTGGACTTACTGAATTGGTGGGTTAAGTTAAACCCAATTCTTCCTTGCATGTGTTCTGCTTTCTTCCGCATCATGTAGCGGATTTATAGCTAGTTGTGTTTGCTCACTCAACTAGTTGTCTAGTGCATCGTGTTTGTAACTTGCAATGCTAGGTGTTTTTAGTTTTTACTGGTTAATTTGGAATGCATGATTTTATATGGTTTTTGTACGTGTGAATTGATTAGTTTCAGTTACCATAAATATCCTGTAAGATTTCTGCATTTCATAAGGGGACTAACTTAAAGATTCTTTTGGGGGGACTATCAACAAATTAATTAAGATCAGTTGCCAACTGAAGATAATAATATTTCCTAGAAAGAAAATTGGTTAAGCTCGGGAAAAACATGGTCTGACATGATCACAATTCACAAACTCTTGCGGCTTTGCATACTCTTGGAGCATATGACAAGCTTTAGCTACAGTCTACTGGTTTTCATGGCTTCTCAGCGTTTTCTGTTGCTGGTTATTTATCGATTCCTTGTAATAATGTAATCTCCTGAACAGTGCGTTGTTTTTTTCTGCTTTCTCATATATCAATAAAATGGCAGAGCTCCTGCCCCTTCACTCGATGAAAAAAATATGGTGTCACAGAATATTTACTAAAATATCCTTATTACTCCTAGTAATTAGGCAAGTTCCTTGGTTGCCCCAGTGATTCCAGTGTGTTAGTTTTATCAACCTATTCTTAGAAGGAAATTAAGACGGTGAAAATTCTCCTAATTATGAACCACTTGTTAGTTGTTACATCGTCAATTATTAGTCCATTCAATTTGCCGGAGCCGGAGTTGATTTAAATCTTATAAGTGGTGATACGATCCTCAACGAACATGGAAGAGAAAAATATATACTGTAGTATAAATAAAGTAGTAGTTTTTAGTATGAGAAAAAACAATTCAAAACATGTAAACATGAAGAGATTTAACAACCGACAAATACTTCTCCCAGGGGAAAAAAGGGAGGAAAATAGGACATTGTCCTCACAAATGGGCCTAATCCCTTACAAATCCTCAGCCCATAAGCCACAACCTTCTGGCCCAACACAGCCTGAAAAAGAGAAAACTCTCGTCCATGCCTAGCTGGCTCAGCCTCCCGGCGACGCCGCTGACCCGAACCCGTACGCCGGCGGCTATATATACCGGCGACTCCGACGTCGCACCAATCAATCCGGCTCGTGCCAAACCATCCACGCGGCGAGCGCTAGCTAGGTAGTCGGTGCAAGGAGAGCTAGGGCTCTGTGAGGAGCGAGAGCAAGTGATGGCGGCGGGGAACGGCGGAGAGGCCGCGGTGGTGGGGGAGGGAGAGGGCGCGACGGCGTCGGAGGTGGTGGAGAAGATGGTGTTGCAGGCGGTTGTGGAGAAGGCGTTGTGGGAGGCGTTCGAGAAGGTGGTGTCGAAGGCGGTGGAGAAGAAGAGCGAGGGCGTGATGGCGTCGGAGGTGGTGGAGACGATGGTGTCGCAGGCGGTGGTGGAGAAGGCTTTGTGGGAGGCGTTCGAGAAGGTGGTGTCGGAGGCGGTGGAGAAGAAGGGAGGCGGCGCGGTGGTGTCAGAGGGGGCAGTGGAGAAGGTGGAGTCGGAGGTGGTGGAGGAGACGGTGTTGGATTCGGCTGGATTTTTCACATTTTGGTCCTTTTGAAAAACTTATTTCGCAAATAGACCTCTGAAAAAACTTATCCCAGAAATGGTCCTTTTTAGGGCGCCAGAGTGGCTGGCGCCGTCATCCAACGGGACGGCGCCAGCCTCTCTGGCGCCGTCCTCCTGCCACCGTGGCGCACGCGAACCGACATGGCAGGATGAGGGCGCCAGCCATGCTGGCGCCGCCCCAGGGAGGAGGGCGCCAGAATGGCTGGCGCCGTCGCCTCAGCCATTTTTATTTCTCTGTATGGAGTTGCAACGGTGTTATTTTTATTTTATTTTTTCGGATTTTTTTTCACACTCAGGATCACGATACAACCAACCACAAAAAAAATTTAAACTCGAACTACCACTTAGCTAAGTCTGAAAATAGCTAGCATACCACTTAGTCTATTTTGCACCTTCACTAAAATTAGACCATAATTCCTTTAGTAAAACCCTTTGATCAGCATGTTAAACATAATGCACTCTACCACTATATGAAATTACTTAATCTAATTCAAAATATAATCACATGAAATGACATATATAAGTTAAACAGTACATAGAGATGCAATTTTTTTATTTTTATTTCATTTTTTTGATATTTTTTTCACACTTAGAAGAACATAGAAACTAACCGTATAAAAAATAAACTCAAACGGACAAAATATGTGACATGTAGAATTTTCCAAAACTCTATCGAAACGGACAAAATATGTAATCTATTAAAACAGGCGTAACTTTATCTTACGGACTCGGAATCAGGCAAATAATATATGCACAGACATCTACAGAAAAAGTTACATCCGATTCTCCCCCGCTTTGCCAGGTTCGGCGATATTAAAACCTCCAAATTCCGCTTGCAAGATTGTGTTTTCGAGGAGAGAAGTTTTTCGGTAGAGCTTTGGAAAATTCCACATGCCACATATTTTGTCTGTTTGAGTTCAATTTTTCTATGGTTGGTTCTTGTGTGTCCCTAAGCGTAAAAAAAATATCAAACAAATAAAACAAAAAAAAATTCAGGGGGGGGGGGGGGGCGCCAGCCACTCTGGCGCCCCAAAAAGGACTATTTTTGGGATAAGTTTTTCTAAGGATCTATTTACGAAATAAGTTTTTTAAAAGGACCAAAATGTGAAAAATCCAGTTGGATTCGGCGGAGAAGGCGTCTGCATTGGCGGGGGAGGAGGAGGAGAAGGAGAACGTCAGGATGTGTTAGAAGTATAGATATGTCGGTTAGAGATAGAATCTACTTTTATTTGTATCCTAGAGATAAGATATAGAAATAAGATATATCCTAAAAATAAAATAGAGATAAATCTACTTTTATTTGTACTGTCTCTAAGTCTCTATCTCCTGTATACTCCTAATATATGAGAAAACATCATAATACAAGAATTAGATTTTTCCACATGATGATCACCCTCAAGAGCTCCGACGGCGAGCCGGTCGAGGTGACAGAGGCGTCGGCGAGGATCTCCAAGGTCATCGGGGACAAGATCGACGCCGGCCGCGGCGGCGAGGCCATCCCGCTCCCACACGTCGACAACAAGACCCTCAAGAAGGTGATCGAGTACTGCGACGAGCACGCCAACGAGAACTCCGACACCGACGAGCAGAAAGAGGAACTCAAGAACTGGGACAAGGCCTTCATCGACGAGCTGGACGAGGACGACGGCTCCTTCCTCTTCTTGGTCCTCCTGGCCTCCAGCTACCTCAAAATCGATGGGCTCCTCGACCTCACCTACCAGAGGGTCGCCGACAATAGCAAGGCCAAGACCACCGAGGAGATCCGCAAGGCCTTCAGTACCATCGAGATCGAACTCAGCGACAAGGAGGAGGAGGAGGAGGAGGAGGAGCAGGAGGAGGAGATCCGCCCGGAGAACGTCTGAATCTTGAAGTATAGTACTCACTTCGATCTCTTAACCCGCAGTGTTTCTCGTCGTGTGATGGCGCCATGGCGGCTGTCTCGTAGTTGTGTGTGTTGTGGCTCTGGTAGATTTAGATCGAATTGGGGAGTTCGTGCATCCTGTCCAAGAAGAACAGAGGTTGTGTCGTTGAATGAGTTGAACTGCTGGATCGCTTGCATGAAGTGAATATTTTGACCCCAAATTGTTTGCTACGTGCCTCTATCCGATTGGTTTTCATGCAGTTTGGATTCTGGTGTGAGTTGAATTTGAATATAGAAAGGAGAACTTTCTCTGAAATTCTGAATGCTGCATTTCGTTTCTGATGCATGGACTGATCCGTCAGTACTGATGCCTTAGTCTGTTGTTTGGTTAACTAAACCAACTACCTGCATGTCTGAATTCTTCTGCATCCGAAGCATTTTCGTTTCAGATATGCATGTGGACTGATACCCAGTATATTGCATTCTTCAGCATCTGTAGAATTTCATTTCAGAGATGTATGGACTTACTGATTTGGTAGATGAAGAAGAAGACGGCCGCGGCGATGATGATCGTGACGCCCCGGCCGACCGTGACGACCGTGCCCACGGCGGGAGAAGAGGTCGCCGGGGGCACAACAACGACCACCCCAGGGCTAATCAAAACTAGCGATGCAGGGATCGAGACGACCACGATCGGGATGAACGGGGACGAGACTTTGGGAGTGGCCGCGGCGAACAACGTGCGATTGATCAAGACTACCGCCGTGAACGCACACGCTCCCCGCGCCAGCGCGACAGGGGAGGGCACAGTCGCCATGGCGGCCGGCGTCATCACGCTGGTGCCACCGACGTGGACAACGTCACCGATCCTGTCTACCTCGAGCCACACCTGGCAGAGATCTCTCTGCCTTCCCGCCAGCAGGAGCTTCACACCGAGGTTTGCAAATTTCGATTGCTGCATGCTTTGCACACTTCCCCGTTCAGGACACAGGAAATCCTGGCGAGCCCTCCGACTTCAACTGGTGATCAGCTGCTTCGCCTCGCGCTTGTCACTGATAAGGCCATGGCTGCGCCACCTCCGACGGCGATGGAGGACCTGGCCATCCGGTCTTCCACTGGGATTGAAGCCTAGTTCAGCGACACGGCATGGAAGCCAATGCCTGTTGCGCGTGTCTTTGTCCGTATCAGGGAGGCCTTGCCGGCCACGCCAGTGGTCGAAACGCCGACAACCTGCCAGCAAATTGAGGAGGCGCTGATGCGCCTTGAGCTGGCTGCCGCTGCAGCTCGCACCCCAGGCGATGACACTCTCCTACCACAACCCATGTCACCGGCACCTCTCGCAGCGTCCCCGCCTCGCCGCTTGGAAGATCTAGCCAGCGACGCTGCGGCCGATAAGATTCTGCCAGCGCCGCTCCCCGGGACGCTGCTTCCCCAAGAGATGACCCCGATGCCAGCCACCCCGCCCCCGTCGGCGCTGGAGCCAGGCTCGCTGCCGGAACGCGCATCCTCGCCATGCGCCATCGCAGGACTGTTCACCTCGCCTCCGCCAGCTATCATTGCGTCGCCGCTGCGCTCGACGCTTCCATGTCTGCGGCCGGTTGTCCTCACAAGGAAGGTGAAGCTCCAGCCGAGGCAGCATAGCCAGGCAACCCGGCGGAGTGAGCGCCTCGCCAAGCAACCTGCAAGACCGACGATGGAGAGGTGCCAGCGCGTCCTATTCAGGAGGTTGGGCATCCTCCATGACGAAGAAGATGCCTCCGTGGAGCGCGTTCTCAGCCAGTACATGGCCATGTTTGATGGGCCCCTGCCGCCGCACGCCATCGCCGCCTTGACGGTTATCTTCGGCCTCGACGACGATGATGAGTGCGCCATGGATGCCGCTTTGCTCCCCCTTGTGGGCGAAGGGATCACTGATGTGGCCGATGAAGTGGAAGAAACGCTCGCTTGAGCAGCGCCTGCGTGCGCTGATTCGGAGCTGTCGTCGCTCCATGTATCGTCGGATTCGGAGCTGTCATCGCTCCATGTATCGTCGCCGTCTTTTCTTTTGCAGCCGGCGTGCCGCCGGTGGCCTGCGTGCCGCCTCCCCAGCATTTCTATGGAACCTCAGCTCTTGGAGCACATGTTGGTCAGAACTTCGTTTGGCTTCACCCTGCCTGCGCTGTCTTTTTTCCCGCTTGCGCCGCGCCTCGTCCGCCGCCGGCGTCTTTGTGTACGTGCGCCGCTGCGACGAAGGCAGAAATGATGACGACGACGCTAGCGGCTCCCCAACCACGGGCCATACCTCTCGCTGGGCCTCGCTTGGGCCTTCGCGCTCTCGCTCGGGCCTCCACGCGCCTTCTAAGGCCGTCCTCCATCTTGGGCCTCGTTGGGCTGCGCGTGCAACGACATTCGAGGCCGATGCCATTATGGCTGCACGGGATCTTCCCGGCCCAAGTCCCCTTCCCCTCCTTCGAGCCAAGCAGGCTGTGCTCCAACCTCGGCTGGGCCTACTCCCCCAATCAAGAGTCCACCTTTGGTTTGCAGATGTCGCACAGTCTAGATTTTATTAGTTGGAATGTGAGGGGGCTCAATTCGCCAGCACGCTGCAACACGGTCCACGAGATGATGTTGGATACGAAGTGCAACCTAGCATGCCTCCAAGAGACGAAACTTCAGAACATCGACGACGGCCTCGTCCGCTTCCTGGGTGGCTACAAATTGGATAGCTTTGCCTTCAAACCGGCCACGGGCACGAGAGGGGGAATTCTCATCCTTTGGAACAGTGCTATCCTCGTCCTACAAGATATTCGAATCGGCCGCTTTTCGATCTCAGCACAAGTGACGGTCCCACTCACAGGGGCTACCTTCCTTATGACCGGGGTGTACGGGCCCACGAGACACCGGCTTAAGGATGCCTTCCTTAGGCACATAAGGCGGCTAAAGCCTAATGCTGGCGAAGGGTGGCTCCTATTCGGGGATTTCAACATGATCTACCGAGCAAGGGACAAAAAAAATGGCAACCTTAATCTAGCTCGCATGAGGCGCTTTCGAGCGACAATCGATCGATGTGAACTCCGCGAGATCCCCTTGCAAAACAGGAGATTCACCTGGAGTAATGAGCGTCAAAGGCCCACTCTAGTGAAGCTTGATCGTTGTTTCTGCAATGAGAACTGGGATCTCGCCTTCCATCACCATGTCCTGCATGCCCTCCCAATATGGCCGTCAGACCACTGCCCTCTCGTTCTTTCAAATCCCGCTGCCCCACGCAAGCCGCGCCCCTTTAGATTTGAGAACTTTTGGACACGCATTCCGGGTTTCAAGGACATGGTCAAGGCTAGTTGGACCCAGCCATCCCCGCACACAGAGCCAATGCACTGCCTAAATCACAAGCTACAACGCACAGCTTCTTGCATTAAAACCTAGGCTAAAAGTCTATTCACGGAGGCGAAAATTCAGTTTCACATGGCACTCGATGTCATTCAGCGGCTTGATGTGGCCCAGGAACACAGAGATCTCTCTGGCCCGGAATTGCGGCTGAGAGCTGCCCTAAAGCGCAAAACTCTGACTCTCGCCACGATAGAGAGGGCAAGGAAAAGACAGGCTTCCAGGTTGACTCATATCCGTGAAGGGGAGGCAAACACAAAGTTTTTTCACCTGAGGGTGAATGCGCGTAGGAGGAAGAATAGCATTCAAAGACTCCGCAAAGAAAATGGCTGGGCAGTCACTCACAATGAGAAAGAAATGACCATCCTTGACCACTTCGCCCATTTAATGGGTCGGCCAGGGCCGAGGCCGAATGAGCTCAACTGGGAAGCTCTAGGCATCCAGCCTTTCGACCTCTCTACCTTGGAAGAGCCTTTCTCGGAGCAGGAGATCCACCGGGCTATCAAAGAGATGCCAGTTGACAAAGCGCCAGGGCCAAATGGTTACATTGGTATCTTCTTTAAAAGTTGTTGGGATATCGTCAAGGAGGATGTTTCCCTTGTCTTCAATTCCATCTTCAACCTCCGTTGCGCCAGCTTGGGCCTCCTTAACTCAGCGAATATTGTGTTGATCCCGAAGAAGGAAGGGGCGGAGAGTGTTTCAGACTACAGGCCGATTAGTCTAATCCATAGCATAGCCAAAATCTTCTCAAAGCTGCTGGCGTTGCGGCTAAGGCCCCACATGCGCTCCTTGGTCTCCATCAACCAAAGCGCCTTCATCAAGGGAAGAAGCATTCATGACAACTTCCTCTTTGTGAGGAACATGGCCAGAAGATTTCACCGTACGAATCGGCCGATGCTCCTCTTCAAGCTCGACATCACGAAAGCATTTGATTCTATTCGTTGGGACTACTTGATGGCCCTTTTACAATGCCTAGGCTTCCCTGTAAAATGGAGAGACTGGCTAGGTGCCCTCCTATACACATCTACCTCGCAAGTTCTTCTCAACGGCATCCCTGGTCAAAGAATCACGCATGGGAGAGGACTTCGGCAGGGAGACCCGCTGTCTCCACTCCTTTTTGTCCTAGCAATTGACCCTCTCCAACGTCTCCTTAAAAAGGCAACAGATCTGGGTTCGCTCTCTAAGCTTCGAAGCAGAATGCCTCGCCTGAGAACATCTATGTATGCAGATGACGCTGCCATTTTCGTCAATCCCACAAGAGGGGATGTCCAAGCGCTCACGGAAATCCTGCAACGTTTCGGCACGACCACTGGACTCGTTACCAACTTCCAAAAATCTCAAGTCGTGGCCATCAAATGCAATAACATTGATTTGGACGACGTCCTAGAGGGAGTCCCAGCAGTGAGAGCATGCTTCCCGATCAAACCTGGGACTAGACCTGATCCTCGGGCGGATGCGAAAGGTGGACATGCAGTACATCTTTGATAAGATCACAGGGCGTATAACAGGATGGAGAGGCAAAAACATGGGACTTGCTGGGAAGTCCACACTTGTAAAATCAGTGCTGACGACGCAGCCAATCTACTTACTGACCGCTCTGAAAACTTCAAAGGAAGCCTTGGAGTGCCTAGACAAGCAGCGGCGACGTTTTCTCTGGGCTGGCACGGGGGACATCACGGGTGGAAAATGCAAAGTCAATTGGACAAAGACGTGTCTGCCAACTAGGCAAGGAGGCCTCGGGGTCCTGAACCTAGAAAAATTCACGAGAGCCCTGTGTCTACGCTGGCCGTGGCATGAATGGAAGGACCCAAACAAGCCATGGGTTGGTCTCGAGATCCCCTGCGACGAAGTAGACAAGAGCTTGTTTGCCGCATCCACTAAGATAACCATTGGTGATGGGACTATAGCGCGATTCTGGGACTCTGCGTGGATTGATGGGAGAAGACCAAAGGACCTCATGCCCTTAGTATACGCAATTTCTAAGAAGAGGAAAAAGACCCTGCGCCAAGGAAAGGAGAATGATGCCTGGGTAGGTGATTTGACACTGGAGACAAACCCAGTAATTACAGTGGCCCTTGTGGAGCAGCTGGTTGCCCTATGGACTGCAGTCCGTAACGTGCAGTTAGAAGAAGAAGAGTCAGACCAAATCGCCTGGAAGTTCACTCCTCATGGGCACTACTCAGCTTCATCGGCCTACAAAGCGCAGTGTGTTGGCGCGCCTGACACAACTTTTGACTCCTTGATCTGGAAGGTCTAGGCGCCCGGAAAATGCAAACTCCACGCTTGGCTTATCATACAGAATAGGGTTTAGACCTCTGACCGGCTTGCGACCAGGGGTTGACAAAATAATGGCAGGTGCCCTCTCTGCAGAAGAGAAGATGAAATGGCTTTGCACCTCGTCGCCGAGTGCAGGTATACGAGACGGATTTGGAACCTCGTTGCGACATGGGTAGGGTTCCACCAGCTAGAACCCCGACGCTGGGGGGTGGCGCAATCGGTCAAAGATTGGTGGGAAATGCTGGCCTCTGTGTCTGGCGTCCCCAAGAAGGGACTCCGCACCCTGATTCTATTCATCGTATGGGAAGTCTGGAAGGAGCGAAATAGGAGGATATTTGATCATAAGGAAGCCGCAACCTCGTATCTCCTTTCAAGGATAAAAGAAGAGGCTGGCATGTGGGCCTTGGCAGGCGCCAAGCGTCTTGGAGAGATCATCCCGCAGTTTGTATAGTGTACAGCTTTCATTGTTTTTTTGCTTTTTTTTTACCCCTAGGGGTTGTATTTTTCTCCTGCTATATTAAATGAATAAGCACATTCTTGTGCTGGTTCCTTTCAAAAAAAAACTGATTTGGTGGGACAAGTTTAACCCAATTCTTCCCTGCATGTGTTCTTCTTTCTTCCGCATCATGTAGCCATTTAGCTAATTGGCGCAGTAGTTGTGTTTGCTCACTCAACTAGTAGTGGTCTAATGCATCATGTTTGTGAATGCTAAGTGTTTTTACCGGTTAATTTGGAATGCATGACTTTATATGGTTTTGTATATATGAATTAATTACTTCAGTTACCATAAAAATCCTGTAAGATTTCTTCATTTCAGAAGGTGGCTAACTACAAAAAATTCTTTGAGGGAACTATCAACAAATTAATTAACCTCAGTTGCCAATTGAAGATAATAGTGTTTCCTTTAAAGAAATTGATTAAGCTCAGTTGAGTTTCTTCGCACAAACTCTGAACACCTTCTTAAAAGTTAGCAGTTTATTTTACAAAAGGAAAAAGTACGAATTACCCCCCTCCCCCCGAACTATCGTGATCGACCGAATTACCCCCCGAACCACAAAACTGGACATTCTTCACCCTCTACTATGCAAACCGGACGAATTACCCCCCTGGACCCAATCCACGGTGGTTTTAGTCTACGTGGCGTACGCGTGGCAGTCCATTCAGCATTCTATTTATTAAAAAATGTGGGACCCACCTGTCATACACTCATACTCTCTCTTCTCTTTCTCACTCTTCCTCTCTCTCTCTTCACTCTCACTCTCTCTCTCTCACAGAGGAGGGGCGGCTGGGCGCCGGTGTCCGGCGGGATGGAGGGTGGGCGGGAGGCAGCAGCCGCGGAGGAGCTGGCCGGCGGTGGAGGTGGGGGCGCCGTCGGAGCGGCGAGGCGGAGGGGGCCTCGAGCCGTCTCCCATCTGGTTGTCCTCCTCCACCACCAGCGCCGACCACGCCGGCTCCTCCCCTGGCCCGATGGGGATCTCGACGTGCGTGAATCGCGTGGCCGGAGGGGCGGGTAGCGGGCGTCGGATCACATCCTGCTACTGCTGCTTCTATGTGTCGGAGAGGAGCATGACGATGGCGACGGGGTTGCGGTCACGGCGGTCCTCGAGCACCTTGGTGGCCTTGCGCAGCGCGTCGCAGACGCAGACGGCCTACCCTGGCCTTGGGCGGCGGCGCAGACGACGAGGCGGTCGACGATCTGGCGGGCAGAGCGCTGGCCCTGGCGCGTCATCCGGCGCAGCGGCAGGAGGCGCCGGAAAAGGCGACGATGGCGAGGCGGTCGGATCGCATCCTGCTCCGAGCTCCGTCCAAGATGGAGGGAGGAAGCCGCGCCGAGCTCCGTCCGCCCGCACGCCGCCGAGAGGGAGGGGGGAAGCCGCGCACGAGCTCCGTCCGCCTGCACGCCGCCGAGAGGGAGGGGGGAAGCCGCGCCAAGCGGCCGCCTCTCTCTTCGTCAGTTAGCGGGCAGTGGCGTGCAGGCCGGCGGCCGGCACGCATGGCGCGGGCGTGCGGGGAAGGGCGGTGGGCAGAGCCACGCGTGCCCGCGGAGGCGGCGACGACGCATGTGCCCGGCGGAGGCGGCGGAGCCGCCCGTGGCCACCATACCCCACGGAGTTCACGCCTTGCATGCTTCTGCTCAAGGACCGTGTACGAGCGCGAGCCGGACCATGCATGCTGCTGGGTGCTGATGTAGTGACGCCTTCATGCATACGAAAGCTGCCTATTCCTCGAAGCTCTCGGAGCGAGGTAGCCCTTTGCCGGCCGCGGAGGCAGCCATGAGCTCGGGACGACCACCGTCTTTTGTGCATCGTCCGCCAGAGGCGGCCGTGGAGGCGTCCATCCGCCGCACGGGGACGACTGGCCATGGTGCTGCTAGTGCGCCTGTCTCGCCACTGCGGGAGGGACTGCGATGCAGTCGTGAGGCTGCGGTGGCGCAGTCGCGGAGGCAACACGAGGGTTGGTCACTTGGTCGTGGCGGCATCACGCGGAGTTGTTGGGAATAGTCCCACATTGCTAATCTAGGGGGAGTTAAACCAACTTAAAAGTGGGGGGAGCCCCTCACCTCTTGAGCTAGCTTTTGGGGTGTAGTAAGGTTTTCTCCCGGTTGGGCCAACGTCTCCCAGTTTTTGGCCAACAAGTGGTATCAGAGCTAAACCCACAATCTCTAGTGCTTGTGCACACTCAGGGTGGTGTAAGCCCAAAGCCCAGTGGACCGCGGGTGTGAGGCCCGTATGTGCCCGTGTGTGGGGCCGGTCGGTGGACCGCGGGTGTGAGGCCTGTATGTGCCTGTGTGTTGGGCCGGTCAAGGCTAAGGGGCACCAATGTATGACGGGGGAGATTGTTGGGAATAGTCCCACATTGCTAATCTAGGGGGAGTTGAACCAACTTAAAAGTGGGGGGAGCCCCTCACCTCTTGAGCTAGCTTTTGGGGTGTAGCAAGGCTTTCTCCTGGTTGGGCCAACCTCTCCCGGTTTTGGGCCAACAGGAGTTGGGGCCGCACGCGGCCGGCACCATAGCGGAGCCGCGTGCGCGCCCACCGCCGGCCCGCCCCTACGCCGCCGCCCATCGCCCTTCCCCGCTCCGCGCCATGCGTGCCAGAGCTAGCTTTTGGGGTGTAGCAAGGCTTTCTCCTGGTTGGGCCAACCTCTCCCGGTTTTGGGCCAACAGGAGTTGGGGCCGCACGCGGCCGGCACCATAGCGGAGCCGCGTGCGCGCCCACCGCCGGCCCGCCCCTACGCCGCCGCCCATCGCCCTTCCCCGCTCCGCGCCATGCGTGCCAGCTGCGTGCGTGCCACTACCCGTTGAACGACGAAGAGAGAGAAAGAGAGATAGAGGAAGAGAGAAAGAGGGGATGATATGTGGGTCCCACCATTAAAAAAATAAAATGCTGACTGGACTGCCACGCGTACGCCACGTAGACCAAAACCACCGTGGATTAGGTCGAGGGGGGTAATTCATCCGGTTTGCATAGTTGGGGTGAAAAATGTCCGGTTTTGTGGTTCAGAGGGGTAATTCGATCGACCGTGATAGTTTAGGGGGTAATTCGTATTTTTTCCTTTACAAAAAGGAATACTCTAGTTGGTACTATCTCCCTTTCTAGAGATGAAAGATGAGTGATGTGGCATCAGTCGCCTAATGATGAAGAGCAGTACTCATATATTGCAGTTTGCAGGTCAAGTAAAAGGAAAAACATGGCGTGACATGGTCACAATTCACAAACTCTTTCGGCTTGCACACTCTTTATCTTGGTGCATATGGCTGCAGAGGAACAATAGAATTTTCAGTGGCAGCTACGAAGTTAGCAGATGTAGTGGACATGATCACAAACCTGTGCAAGGCCTGAGAGGAAGCTTTAGCTACAATGTACTAGTTTTCATGGCTTCTCTGCGTTTCGCTGTTGTTTTTTCTGCTTTCTCGTATCAATGAAATGGCAGAGCTCCTGCCCCTACACTCGATGAAAAAAAAATATGGTGTCACAGAATATTTGCTAAAATATCCATGTTACTCCTAGACGTGGATATTTTTGTTGGCCCAACGTGGCCCGCAAAACGCAGCCGCTCTCATCCAGCTGGCGTGCCAGGTAAGGCTTGCATTGCAGTAGGAAAAAAAAAAACGTAACGGACACGAAAGCGAGCACGCCTCCTGACCCGAACCCGCTCGCCGGCGGCTATATATACCGGCGACTCCGACCTCTCAATCTCTCACCGATCAATCCGTCTCGTGTGCCACACCATCCACGGCAAGAAGAGTTAGGGCTCAGCGAGAGAAAGCGATCGAGCGATGGCGGAGGAGAAGGGGAAGGCGGTGATGCCGATGGAGGTGGAGGAGGTGGAGGTGGAGTTGGAGGTGGATCAGGTGGAGGACGAGAGAGAGGCCGAGACGGTGGTGGAGGCGGTGCAGAAGGCGGTGTCCGATGCTTTGGAGAAGGTGGAGATGATGGAGGAGGAGGGAGAGGCCGCGGTGGCGGAGGCGGCGGATAAGTTGCTAGAGGAGGCGGTGGAGAAGGCGGTGACGGAGGCGTTGGAGGAGGCGGGGTGGGACGCGGCGAAGAAGGCGTTGTCCGATGATTTGGAGAAGGTCTCGCTGGAGGCGGAGAGCGCTAGGATGATCACCCTCGAGAGCTCCGACGGCGAGGCGGTCAAGGTGAAGGAGGCGTCGGCGAGGCTGTCCAAGACCATCGGGAACATCATCGACGACGGCCGCGGCGACGAGGCCATCCCGCTCCCGGACGTCAGCTACAAGACCCTCAAGAAGGTGGTCGAGTACTGCGACAAGCACGCAGACGAGAAGTCCGACACCGACGAGCAGAAAGAGGAGCTCAAGAACTGGGACAAGGCCTTCATCGACGAGCTGGCCGAGGACGACGACTCCCTCGTCAAGGTCATCATGGCCTCCAACTACCTCAAAATCGATGGACTCCACAACCTCGCCTCCCAGTGCAAGACCACCCGCGAGCAGATCGGCAAGGCCTGAAACATCGAGATCGAGCTCGGCGACAAGGAGGAGGAGGAGGAGACCCGCCCGGAGAACGTCTGAGTCTTGAAGTAATACTCACTAATCTGTTAACGCGTAGTGTCCTCGTCGTGTAATGGTGGTTCTCTCGTAGTTGTGTGTTGTGCCTCTGGTAGATTCAGATCGGATCGGGGAGTTCGTGCATCTTGTCCAAGAAGAACAGAGTCGGCTGTGTCGTTGAGTACTTTGTACTGCTGGATCGCTTGCATGAAGTGAATATTTTGCCCCGAAATTGTTTGCTGTGTCTGCTTGGCTTTCATGCAGTTAGTCTTCTTGTTAAATGTTTGCTCTATTTCTAGCTATCTAATCGTTGGCATCTGGTTCGATGTTGGGATTCCAATCCAGGAGATTCGGTTGCAGATTTGCAACATTTCTCAGTGGTCAGTGCTCGATCGATCAGGGGATGTGTTTCCTGCTCTTGAGTTTGTATTGGGTGCAAGTTTGGTGTTGCATTTTGCTTGGATTGTGGTTCGGATTAATTTGAGAAGGGGAAAAAACATCGTTTCATTTTTATCTGGAATTCTGAATGCTGCTTTCGCTTCAGAGATACAGACTGATCTGTTCGAAATGATCCATGCGTGTCTGAATTTTCTTCTGCATCTGAAGCGTTTCGTTTCAGATATGCATATGGACTCCCTAGTATGTTCTGTGTTGCATTCTTGTGCATCTGAAGCATTTGTTTCAGAAATTTGGATTGATCCTCCCTAAGTATGTTATGGGTTTCCGGATCTGAAGCATTTTTCGTCTCAGTGATGCATGGACAGATCTAGCAGAAGAATGTTCTTGGTCGTTTGGTTAAGTTAACCCACTTCATTTCCCTGCATGTGGTCTGCTTTCTCAAGCATTATTAGGATGGTGTCCTACTGTGTTGTTTGGTTCATAAAATTTCTGTACGTGTTCTGAATTCCTGAGCTCTGCTCCAGATTAGTTAGCAAAAATCCAATGCCTGAACTTTTGCCTTTTGTTTTGAGACATTATGAGAGCTACAGCTACAGCACCTTTGCTTCCTTCTTGTGTGTGTTCCATGTAAATTTGCTGTACAATTGTAAATCTTCTTGAGTTGGCGTTGTCTCTGAACTTGTGAACAGGGGATTGCACAGTTTCAGTCGACATGTACATTTCTTAAAATCTGGAACTTAATTTTAGAGAGAAAACTGAAGATAACTAATTACCGTGTGATTCAATGTAATCCGAGTTTAATGCTGTGTCAGCAGAACTCCAGGTCACTAGGCCTTATTTGGGTGCCTGGAAGGATTCCCAGGGCCAGATATCTGTTTGAATTTCATTAAAGGTAGAGGACATGTTCAATTTTGCTTTGATTCTAGTGCAAAATGTACTAAGTGGAAAAAATGCATCGTCGCAGTTTTGTCTGAATGCTGCATTTCGTTTCAGATATACTCAGTACGTTGTCCGTTGTTTGGTTAATTAACCCAACTCCATGCGTATGCCTGAATTTTCTTCTGCATCTGAAGCATTTTGTTTCAGATAGCACTTCTGTATCTGAAGAATTTCGTTTCTGAGATGAGATTCATGGACTTATCTCACAGTATGTTCTGAGTTGTTTGGTCAGGTTAACCCAATTCCCTGCATGTGCTGTGCTTCTAGTTGAGGCAGGATTCCACGTAGTTGTTTTTCTCAACTTGTGCATCATGTTTGCAAGTTGCAATGCTAATTGTGTTTATGGGCTCCTTTAGAATGCTGAATGCATGAATTTTATAAATAATCACTTCAGTTCAGCTCAGTTGCCAATTGAAATCAGTTAAACTTCAGTTGCTAATTGAAAATCACTAACTCCTTTGGGGAGCTATTATATGAATCAGTTAAGCTCAGTTGCCAATTGAAAACGAAAGTGTCCCTATAGAGGAAATTAATTAACCTCAGTTCACATTCTACACACCTAATTTAAAATTTCAGAAGGAATCTCCTTTTCAAGATGTAGTATCAAAGACGAGTGATGTAATAAGTTCAGTACTAAGTTGCCGAATGAAATAATAGTACTGCAGTTTTTTGTGGAACCAAGCAGCATGTGTTATACGGCAACATATCCTATTCACAGGCATTCACGTGTACACACGTGCACACCAACTAAAAAATATCACCAAAAAATCTAGAAAAAATCATACACATACTTTCAATTGTATTACATCTAGGGTTAAAATCTTAACGTCAAATTCATTATATTTTAGCCGTAAGGTTGCAATTTTGTCAGAATTTCATCTTTTTTTTTATTCTCTATGTAGAATGAATTTGAAGATGCGACTTTGCACGTAGATGTATTACTACTGAAAGTACATGTATGAATTTTTCTAGAATTTTTTGTGATAATTTTTAATTGGTGTACACGGTGTGTACACGCGAGGGCCTGTATGCATAGGATACGCTCCTGTGTTATACTCTACCTTGCAATTTGTAGGTTAAGTAACAGGAAAATGGCGTTACATAATATTTGGTAAAATACTCTTGTTAATTAGAGCCGAACTAGAAAAACCCGTGTATGAACAAGCTGAAATTAGGCACATTCCTTGGTTGCTGTGATTTCAGTGTTAGTTTTACCCATCCACCTACTCTAAAAAGAAAATTAAGACGGAAAAATTTCTCTGGAGTCCTAATAACGGACCACTTGTCAGTAGTTCATAAATATGCCGGAGACTTCCACTTAAATAATAATTGGCGATACACGATCGTCAACGATCATTGAAAAGAAAAAAATATATATACTCCAATATACAGCAGGAGTTTTTCAGTACGAGAAAAAAAAAACTCCACAAAACATATAAACGTGAGGAGACTTGACAACCGTACAAAAAACTTTGTACAGTGGTCAGTGGTGTGGTCCTCATAAATGGGCCGATTCCATTACAAATTCTCAGCCCATATACAACAAATCCCCCTTGTTCCAGTCGGCCCAGCAGCCAGCCCAATCTAGCAGCCCAACACGGCCTGGACAAAACAGTAGTCCGTCCAGCTGGCGAGCCAGCTAGGCTTGGAGAAGAGGCTTGAAGCGAAAGCGAGCACGCCTCCACCGCCGGCGAGGCTATATATATCGGCGACCCCTTCTGCCTCCGACCTCGCACCGATCAATCCGGCTCGCGCCACCGCATCGCATTCGCATCCACGGCGAGCGCTTAGGTAGTCACTAGTCAGTGCAAGGAGAGCTAGGGCTCGATCTTTGTGAGCGAGTGATGGCGGAGGAGAAGGGGAAGGGGAAGGGGAAGGAGGAGGGAGAGGGCTCCGCGATGGCGTCGAAGGCGGCGGGGATTCTGGTGGTGCCGGGTGCGGCGGGGGTGGGGAATGCGTTGTTGGAGGCGTTCGCGAAGGTGGCGGTGGAGAAGAAGGGCGAGGTCGCGACGGTGTCGGAGCTGGTGCGGAAGCTGGTGTCGGAGGGGGTGGCGGAGGAGGTGGCGGTGACCGAGGCGTTGGAGCATCCGGTGTTTGATTCGCCGGAGAAGGTGGTGCCCGAGGTGGCGGAGGAGGAGGAGAGCGGCGGCAGGATGATCACCCTCAAGAGCTTGGACGGCAAGACGGTCAAGGTGAAGGAGGCGTCGGCGAGGCTGTCCGAGACCATCGGGAACCTCATCGACGACGGCCGCCGCCGCGGCGACGAGACCATCCCGCGCCTGTTCGTCAGCTACAAGGCCCTCATGAAGGTGATCGAGTACTGCGACGAGCACGCCAACAACAAGGCCGACACCGACGAGCGGAAAGAGGAACTCAAGAACTGGGACAAGGCCTTCATCGACAAGCTGGACGAGGACAACATCCTCTTCGTTGAAGTCCTCGCGGCCTCCAACTACCTCAAAATCACTGGACTCTCCAAACTCACCGACCAAAGGTTCGTCGACCCGTTTAACACCAGCAACAAGACCCCCGACGCCGAGGAGACCCGCGTCAACCTCATCCCGGCGAACACCTCAGCCACAGCCTCGACCTCAAGGCCATCAACATCGACCTCAAGCCCATCAACATCGACCTCAGCCTCACACTCTGCGACTAGGAGGGGGAGGGGGAGGAGGAGACACTGAGACACTACCAGAGAACGTCTGAGTCTTGAAGTAACACTCACTTTCTCTCTTAACCCGTCGTGTAATGGTGGTTCTCTCGTCGTTGCGTGTTGTGTCTCTGCTAGATTCAGATCGAATCGGGGAGTTCGTGCATCCTGTCCAAGAAGAACAGAGTCGGCTGTGTCGTTGAGTACTTTGTACTGCTGGATCGCTTGCATGAAGTGAATATTTCGCCCCAAATTGTTTGCTGTGTCTTGTTGGCTTTCATGCAGTCAGTCTTCTTGTTAAATGCTTGCTCTGTTTCTAACTCTGTCTACTCGTGATGCTTGGGATTCCAAACCAAGCGAATTGGTTTCAGATTTGCAGCATTTCTCAGTACTCGGGGATGTTTTCCTGCTCACAATTTTTATTGGGTGCAAGTTTGTGTTGCGTTTTACTTGGATTCAGGTGCGAATTGAGTTCAGGAGGGTGAAAACATCGTTGTGATTTTCATCTGAATGCTGCATTTCGTTTCAGAGATGCATGTACTGGTCTGTTCGAACTGTAAAATTTTGCCCCAAATTGTTTGCTGTCTCTGCTCGGTTTTCATGGTGCTAGACTACTCGGTCTACTTGTTGGCATGTGGTTCAATTCGTTTGTGGGATTCCAATCCAAGGGTTTGGATGCAGATTAGCAAACATTTCTCCGTGCTCAAACTGACCGGGGATGTTTTCCTGTTCATGAATTTGTGTGGCTTGCGTTTTGCCTGAATTCTGGTGTGAACTGGACAGATAAGGGAAAGTATCTGCTGCAAATTTCGTTTCATAGATGTATTTATTGATTAGTACCGATGACTAACGGATCATCAGTTGTTTAGTTCAGTTCTTAACAGTAACTGATCCTTCTTTGTTGCAAACTGATCCAACTCCCTGCATGTTTTCTAACTTATCAGATAAAGTTTCAGAGATGTTGCAAACTGGTCTTTCTGTTTGTCTGTCTGTATCTGAATTCTTCTGGATATTTCAGAGATGTTTCAGAGATGTATCTGAATTCTTCTGGATATGAAACAATTCGTTTCAGATATGGATGTGGATTCTTCTGCATGTCACAATGTGTTGCATTTTTCTTCATCTATAGCATTCCGTTTCAGAGATGAATGGGCTTATCTGAAGAATCATGCTTGTAACTTGCAGGGCTAATTGTGTTCACGGGCTTGAATACATGACTTTTATATATAGCTTTCGTGTGAACTAATTACTTCAGTTACCATAAATATCCTGCAAGATTTCTTTATTTCAGAAGGGGACTAACTACTCAGAACTCTTTTAGGGGATTATCAACAAATAAATTAAGTTCAGTTGTCAATTGAAAACAACAAAATTCCTAGAAAGAAAATTCACACACTCTGTACGCCTAATTTGAAAGTTCACATGTTTTACAAAAATAATACTGGCTGGTACAATACTCCCTTTCGAGAGATCATAGACGAGTGATATGGGGAAAAAAAGTAAGATGCCGAATCAAATGAACCAAACAACATGAGTGATATATCTTTCAATTAGCAGGCCAAGTAACAGGGAAATGGCGTGACATTTTTCTTCTTTTGATTGTTGTGCCGTTTGGCTGAACCTGTACTGGTATGATCATTTCTAGTAAAAGAAATGGGGGCCTTTGCCCTTGCTCAAAAAAAAAAAACAATATGCTGGAGACTACTTTATCCTCGATTTAAGCATTGAATCGCCATCGTTGAAGAGAAAAAGAATATATTAATACAGTATCCACTACGAGTTTTCAGTATGAGAAGAAAACAACATATACTTCGTATAAATCTAAGGATATCTAACAAACTGTCAAATCTAGCCCACGACCTTCTCCTCTGGGCCGTACCCAGCCCAACCTACTGGCCCAGCAAGGCCTGCAAATCACAGTACTCTCCTACTCTTGGAGAAGAGGAAATGCAACGGCCGCCGCGAAGGCGAAGGCGAACACGTCTCCGTCTCCGGGCTGCGCCTTTAACCAGAACACGTGAGCCGGCGTTTTTTTGGTTTATGAACCGAACAGGCTGCATGTCTGAATTCTTCTGCGTCTGAAGGACTTTTTTTTTTTTAACAACTCGCACGAGATGGTGTGAAGTTTTATTGATAAAACAGGAAAAAATTACAAGATTACAACCATGGAGGGTCGTAACCAGGAAAAAGAAAAAAATATATCACCACTCACACATCGACAGCGCCAACACACAAGCCGAAGAGAAGGCAAGCACTGGACCGGCCGCCGCTAAGCGTGACCGACCGCCGCTAGACCAACAAAAGAACCCAAACGAGATCGCCCCCTAGGGGATGTCAAAACGACATCTTCAAGAAGAGAAGCAACGGAAAGACCGCCGCCGCTGTCCGTCGGAGCTCAAAGGAGCCAAGACTGGGCTTTCGCCCGGCAACCACCCTCTTGCGAATCCACGGCTGGTGCCCCGATGCTCCACCACCATTCAAGCTCTGCCGACATGTGGGACCCTAGCACCGGAATGCGTATGAAGGACTGAAGCATTTCGTTTCTGAATCCTTCTGCGTCTGAAGGACTGAAGCACTTCTTTTCTGAATTCTTCTTCATCTGAAGGACTGACGCATTTCGGTTATGAATTCTTCTGCATCTGAAGGACTGAAGCACTTCGTTTCTGAATTCTTCTGCATCTAAAGGACTGAAGCATTTCGTTTCAGATATGCATATGTGGACTGACACCCAGTATGTTCTAGTATGTTGCATTCTTCAGTATGTTAAACATTTCGCTTCACAGGAGTAGTATGTTTTGAGTTATGAAGTTAGCCCAATTCTTCCCTGATTGCATTATGCTTTCTTGTGCATCATGTAGCCATTTATTTAGCTAGTTGATGCAGTTGTTGTTTCGCTCAATAGAGGATCATGTCTGCAACTTGCAGTTAGGTGTGTTTATGGGCTCCTTTGGAATGCATGGGCTTTTATTACTCCAGTCACCATAAAAATCTTGTGAGTTCAGCAGGGAACTAACTTAGTATTAAACACACTTTTGGGGGAACTATCAACAAATTAATTAAGCTTAGTTGTCAATTTAATCCTAGAAAGAAAATTAATTGGGGAGTAGCTCAATATAGTTTCTTCGCACGCGCTCTCTACAGCTAACTTAAAAGTTCACAAGTTGTTTTACAAACAAATATAGTTGGTCTCTCACTTTCTACTAGAAAGATCAAAGATGAGTGATGTGGTGTGGTCACTAGTCACAGTAAGTTTTGCCGAATGAAATACAGTAATAATACTCCAGTAAGTATGCCGAATGTGCGAAACTCTGTCCTGCAATTTGCAGGTCAGGTAACCGGAAAATGGCGTGGCATAATATTTTCTAAAATATCCTTAATTAGGCACATTTCTTGGTTTCTATAGTGAATTTTCAGTGTTAGTTTTACCCACCACCTTTTCTTAGGAGGAAAAGTTAAGATGGTAAAATTTCTCCTAACTAGCACCAAACCTGAAGAGATTTAACATACACGTTCTTTCCCCAGCATAAAAAAAAAGAATATAGGAGCATGGTTATCAAATATGGGCTGAATCCAATGCAAATTCTCAGCCCATTGAGCAGAAGTCCACAACCTTCTGGCCCAACACAGCCTTCAAACACAGAAGGCTCTCTCGTCCAGCTGGCGAGCCAGCTAGGCTTGGAGAGGAGGAAACGTAGCGGCCGCGAAAGCGAAAGCCAACACGCCTCCGTCTCCGACTCTCCGCCTCCTCCGCGCTATAAAAAGGCGGCCCCCCATAACCCCATTCGACTTGGACCACTCACCGATCAATCCGTCTCGTCTCGTTCCACTGCTTCACCGCGAGCGAAAGGGGAGAGTTGGGGTTTTGCGAGCGAGATCGAGCGATGGCGACGGGGAGCGGAGCAGCGGCGGCGGCGGCGGCGGATGCGGAGGAGAAGGAGAGCGGCAGCAGGATGATCACCCTGACGAGCAACGAGGGCAAGGCGTTCGTTGTGACGGAGGCGTCGGCGAGGCAGTCCGCGACCATCAGGAGCATGGTCGACGACGGCGGCTGCGTCGACAAGGGCTTCCCGCTCCCCAACGTCGACTCCAAGACCCTCGCGAGGGTGATCCAGTACTGCGACGAGCACGGCAACAAGGAGCCCCACACCGTCGACGAGAGAGCGGCGCTCGCCAAGTTCGACAGGGACTTCATCGCCGAGCTGGACGCCGACAAGGCCTTCCTCTACGACGTCACCATGGCCGCCAACTACCTCCACATCCAAGGGCTCCTCGCCCTCACCACCCAGTGCGTCGCCGACACCATCAAGGGCAAGACCCCCGAGGAGATCCGCACGGCCTTCGGCATCGAGTACGACCTCACCGCGCAGGACGAGAAGGAGATCAAGGAGGAGGATACTCACGCATGACGCACCAGCTAGCTGCCCCCGTAAGCCGTAGTGTCCTCGTCGTAACGATTGGTCTCTCGTAGTTGCGCGTTGTGTCTCTGGTGGATTCAGATCCAATCAAGCTTACTGCCTTTGAGTTCGTGCATCCTGTGTCCAAGTAGAAGTGTAGAACTGAGTCGGCTGTGTCGTTGAATGCTTTTGCAACTGCTGGATCGCTTGCATGAAGTGAATATTTTGCCCCGAAATTGTTTTGCTGTGTCCGCTTGGCGTTCATGCAGTTAGTCTTCTTGTTAAATGCTCGCTCTGTCTCTAACTCTGTCTACTCGTGATGCTTGGGATTCCAAACCAACAGATTTGGTTTCAGATTTGCAATGCAACAGTTCTCAGTGCTCAGGGATGTTTTCCTGCTCACAAATTTTTATCAGGTGCAAGTTTGTGTTGCGTTTTGCTTGAACTCAAGTGCGAATTGAATTCAGGAGGGAGAAACACATCGTTGCAATTTTATCTGAATGCTGCATTTCGTTTTAGTGATGCATGGATTGGTCCTGTTCGAACTGTAAATTTTTGCCCCAAATTGTTTGCTGTCGCTCGGTTTTCATGCAGTTAGACTACTCGGTCTACTTGTTGGCATCCAACCCAAGAGTTTGGTTGCAGATTAGCGATATCTCTCAGTGCTCAAACTTACCGGGGATGTTTTCTTGTTTATGAATTTGTATGGGTTGCGTTTTGCCTGAATTTCTGGTGTGAACTGAACAGAGAATGGAAAGCGTTTTGCAAATTTATCTGAATGCTGCATTTCATTTCATATATGTATGTACTGATTAGTAACAATGACCAACTGATCAGTTTTTGGTTCAGTTCTCAACAGTAACTGATCCTTCTGTGTTGCAAACTGATCCAACTCCCTGCATGTTTCATGTTTGCAACCTGATCAGATAAAGTTTCAGAGATGTTACAAACTGATCCTTCAGTATGTCTGTCTGTTTGGTTGATTGACCCAACTCCCTGCATGTATCTGAATTCTTCTGGATATGAAACAATTCGTTTCAGATATGGATGTGGATTATTACCCTAGTATGTCACAATTTGTTGCATTCTTCTGCATCTGTAGCATTCAGTTTCAGAGATGAATGGGCTTATCTGAAGAATCATGCTTGTAACTTGCAGGGACTGTGTTTACAGGCTTGAGTACATGAATTTTATATATAGTTTTCGTATGAACAAATTACTTCAGTTACCATAAAGGTCCTGTAAGGTTTCTTTATTTCAGAAGGGAGCTAACTTTTCAGAGCTCTTTTAGGGAACTATCAACAAATAAATTAAGTTCAGTTGCCAATTGAAAACAACAAAATTTCTAGAAAGAAGATTCACATACTATGTAACCTAATTTAAAAGTTCAGATGTTTTTTTTTAAAAAATTCACGCACTATGCAGTAACCACAAAAGCTCCAATGTTGCGCCGTGAGCCAAGGAAGGGGACGGGACTAGTCCACAAAAGCTCCAATATCGGCATGTCCAGCAACCTCTGAGCTGCTCTGAAGGAAGAAGAAACAACTCTAGCCCATACCAGTTATATTTGTTGTTGAACTCGGAGTGAGGTCATACCACTTTTTTTTAGATAATGGAAGTTTTTATTGAACTCAGTCAATTACATCAAAGTGATACAATTATCCTGAGAACACTTCCGGCCTATGCATAACTAAAATGCACACAGCCGAACAAACAAAACTACACTCGAAAGGAAAAAAGAATGACATGGAGTATTGAGGACCATCAATCTAACGACTAAATTGCCGCTCATAAACAACTCCTTGGCCATCTCCTACAAAAGCACAGAGTTTTAAGGACCACCAATTCTAAGACTAGATCGTCACCTATATCTCTGGGTAAAAAACTCCTTGACCACCTTCTCCAAATGTTGACATGCCGCAACTACCATATCCCGTGAACCAGACTTCTGTAGGATAGCCCATGTACGAAGCCAATGGATAAGAGAATATATAACCTGCAAAGGTGAATATATGACTTTTTTTTTATCAAAAACCACATTATTCCTGCATAGCCAAAGCGACCAACAAGTAGCAGCTGCTCCTAACAGAACATGTGATTTCAAATTATTATGAATTCCATCGAGCCAGCTCCCAAACATATGCGCTACACAATGTGAGGTCATACCACTTGACATAGATGTTCTGATGCATGCCCTCAAAATGAGGCAATTACAGATGTAACTGGTCCAGGATTATTTATATTAATTGTAATCAATCGAGTTGAAACCTCATTTATTATTCATATAACAAAGGTATATAAATTGAACAAGTTTCGAGTTTCTAGTAAAAACAAATAATATCCTAGACTGAATATGATGATCATATATCAAGGTTATAACATATCAACTCCATAATACTCCCTCCGTCCCAAAATAAGTGCAGTTTTACACTATTCATGTTCAACGTTTGACCGTTTGTCTTATTTGAATTTTTTTATGATTAGTATTTTTATTGCTATTAGATGATAAAACATGAATAGTACTTTATGTGTGACTAAATATTTTTAAATTTTTCACAAATTTTTCAAATAAGACGAACGGTCAAACGTTGAACACGGATATCCACGGCTGCACTTATTTTGGGATGAAGGTAGTATATCTTACAATCTTTGTCTACCCCAATGCCGTGCATTGGGCGAGTCAATCTTGTCTAGGACTAGGTATATAGTGTTCCATGTAAGATATATGGCGCCTAGTAATAGACCACAGAATGAGTGTGTCTTGTGATGAGAAAGACGGTGGCTGGCACAGAGATATCCAATCTCCCAAACAACTCTCAATACCAAATCTGCATCCGGATTCCCCCGTCGAGGCATATCCTTTATGACAGTATGTACCTGGAAACACGCAGATCTTAGGGGAAACAACACAACACTCAAAGTTAATTTCATAATTGAAAAGATCAGCACTGAAAAATTCCATCCAAAATACATCAAGGGCAGGCCAAGACGAAGCAATCAAGCAACTCAGAAAGTTTGTAAGTTAATTTGCAACGGTGATCAGGATGTACAAAGAAATTAAACTTTTCCCAAAAAATATTAAAATAAAACTAGTACCAGCAAATAATTAGCTAGCCCATGATTTAGAGAAAGGACCAACGAAATGTAACAAACTTGACATATATCTAGACAAAATTAACTAAAGAAGGTCCTAAAGCTACAACGAAACTAACTAGGGGATACTTGATCAAGGAAATAACTCGACTAGGGAGGAAGATGCCTCCCAGCTCTTAAAAAGAAATTAAAAAAAACTTGACTAGGGAGGAAGACAAATTTCGAATTTTAACTCACATGTTTGTGAAAATATATATAATATATTAATCTATCTTGATAAATTTTTTGATAAATTTTTTAGTGTCATGCATAAAACGGTATATTTACGTCTATGCATGCTGCGTGCGATGCGTTGCACTTGCACGTTGCACGTTGTAACCCCACCCAAGCCGTCGATCAGGCCTCCGGCCCATCCGCCCGCCCGTGGCAGCGTTGGGGAGAGTCGACCGACCGACCGACGCGCCCGCCGATCGATCGAAACCATATCAATTCGTTCGCCCGGCGGGTAAAATGCGGTACATATGTTTCTGTTGCGTGCCACGCTGGGAGTTTCGATATATCGTTCCTGCGCGATCACATGCTACAGTACATAATCACGTTAGCGTCGTACCGCTTCCCGGAAGCTCTAATGGGCGAGTGATCCCCCCCCTCCTCCTAGTTTCCTTTTTTAGCACCGTATTACTTTCCTATTTTAGTAAATTTATACACCTAAAGTTTATACACCTCAAGTTACACATCTAAAGTTTAGAGACCAAAAGTTTATATATCCGATTCAAATTTGAATTTGAATTCAAATATTTTTTTATATATAGTATTTCTATACATCTAAAGTTTATAGACCTAAAGTTTATAAGTCAAAAGTTTATATACCATGTTTCAAATTTGAATTTGAATTATATCTGATTCAAATTTGAATTTGAATTCAAATATTTTCTATATATAGTATTTTCATACATCTAAAGTTTATACACCTAAAGTTTATAGATCCGAAGTTTATAAGTTAAAAGTTTACATACCCGATTTAATTTGAATTTGAATTTAAATTTTTTATATATAGTATTTCTATACATATATAAAGAAACGTGTGTGAAGTGGTATGGACGTGACCGTGGGTCATAAGGTCTGGATCATGTGCGTGGGGCTTTTTCTGTTTTGCCGTTTCTGATCGCGCATGCGTCCGTCCCGCGATCACTCGCGTATCAGGAGGACCCACCGCTTCCTGCCACCGAGTCGGCCGTCGTCGTATTCTTCGGTGTATCTTTTTTTTTTTTCACGGTATATATGCATGTCACTTGTATTGTAAAGGGAGGGGAGGCAATCATTCTAGCAACACAAATACAAAACATCTCTAGTTTCTAGTCTTTGCCGATAGACACCGTAACTTCTTTAATTTGCTCGTAGAAATCTTAAAAGCATGATAATTTGCTGAAATATAGTGTATATATCACCAGTCAGCTGCGTATTCTTTAGGAGTTACAGAAAGGGATTGATCGTCAAAATAAATAGCATTGGGGAGAGATGATTGCCCTGCGTCGTAGCCCACTGCTGTAGTGCCCTGATTTACTCACATGCAGACTACTTAACTATCGTATCCCATGCAGGCCCCACATGTCAGCAGCGAACTCTTTCCTTATCTCTCACACAGTCATCCTCCCTTTGCTCTTCACTATCCTCACTAGCCCGGGAGGCATGCTGCGGGCGGCGTGCACAGGGGTGGTGGCCGATAGTGTCCTAGTGAACTCATTGCAGGATAAAAGGCAAAATCCCTCCTCTCTCTCCTGTCACAGTGGAGGACGACAGTAACAACAGTGAGGCTAAGCTTAGACGGAGAAAGCTTGGGGACGTGCGGAGCTCGAGCTTGATGAGGTACTCCAAGCTTGGGGAAGGTTCCAACAAGGCTTGGGGCAGCTTGGGAGCTCAAGCTCGAGCACCCCTACAACTACTTGCTCTCTCCCACCTCGAACCGGCATCGACAGCGAACCCACGAATCCTTCGTCCCAAGATCTCAATTTAGGCTGTGTTTGTTTGGAGTTATTCTCAACTCTCCCATCTCGTTTTCCGCGCGCACGTTTTTCAAACTACTAAACGGTGTGTTTTTTTTTTTGCAAAAGTCTATATATGAAAGTTGCTTAAAAAAATCATATTGATCCATTTTTGAAAAAAAAATAGCTGATACTTAATAAATCACGCGCTAATGAATCACTCGGTTTTTCGTGCCCAGGAGATGGGTTCCCAACCCCCTCCAACGAACACAGCCTTAGTTTCTTCACACACACTCTACAGCTAACTTAAAAGTTCACAAGTTGTTTTACAAACAAGTATAGTTGGTCTCCCTTTCTAGGTTGTGTTTAGTTCCACGCCAAATTGGAACGATGTGACGGAAAAATTAGAAATTTTTGTGGGTAGGAAAGTTCGATGTGACGGAAAATTTATAAGTTTAAAGAAAAAAGTTGGAATCTAAACAGACCTATTAGAGAGATCAAAGATGAGCGTTGTGGGGTCACTGGTTATAGACTCAGTAAATTTTGCTGAATGAGATACAATATAATAGTACTTCAGTAAGTTCGCCGAACGTGCGATACTCTACATATGTTGCAGTTTGTAGGTCAGGCGTGACGTAGTATTTGCTAAAATATCCTTAATTAGGCATATTTCTTGGTTGTTGTAGGTGAATTTTCAGTGTTAGTTTTACCCATCCACCTGTTCTTAGGAGGCAATCAGGCTGTGTTCTTTATCACCTGCTCCCAATTTATATCCCTTATTTTCTGCACGCACGCTTCCCAATCGGCTAAATGGTGCACTTTTTTAAAGGAAACTATATGAAAATTACTTAAAAAAATTTATACTATTTTATTTTTTGAGTTTGTTTTCGCTAATGCTTAATTAATTATACACTAATGTATCGCTTCATTTTGCGTGTGGGGATGTGAAGTTCCCAACCTTCACCTCAGAACGCAACCTAAGATGGTAAAATTTCTCATAACTAGCACCAATTACTGTCGTTCATCGATACTAAACCTGAGGAGATTTTAACGTACAAATTCTTTTCCCAGCCGAAAAATAAAGGAATATGGGAACATGTACTGTAGGGCAGCATGGTTCTCAACATGGGCCGAGTCCAATACAAATTCTCTGCCCATGGACCACAACCTTCTGGCCCAACACAGTCTGCAAACACAGAAGGTTCTCGTGCAGCTGGCGAGCCAGCTAGGCTTGGAGAGGAGGAAACGTAGCGGCCGCGAAAGCGAAAGCGAGCACGCCTCCGTCTCCGCCTCCTCCGGGCTATAAAAAGGCGCCCCCCCATTTGGCTCGGACCACTCACCTATCTATCCGTCTCGTCTCGTCTCGTGCCAGTGCCACTGCTTCACCGCGAGCGAAAGAAGAGTTGGGGTTTTGCGAGCGAGAGCGAGTGATGGCGAAGGGGAGCGGAGAAGCGGCGGCGGCGGAGGGGAAGGGGGAGGAGCCGGTTGCGGCGGCGGTGGTGGAGATGGAGGGAGAGGACGCGGTGGTGCCGGAGGCGGTGGCGGCGGATGCGGAGAAGGCGGAGGAGAAGGAGAGCGGCAGCAGGATGATCACCCTGAAGAGCAACGAGGGCAAGGCGTTCGTTGTGACGGAGGCGTCGGCGAGGCAGTCCACGACCATCGGGCACATGATCGACGACGACTGCACCAGGGAAGCCGTCCCGCTCCCCAATGTCGACTCCAAGACCCTCGAGAAGGTGATCGAGTACTTCGACGAGCACGCCAACAACAAGGCCGACACCGACGACGAGAAAGCGGCGCTCGACAAGTTTGACAAGGACTTCATCGGCGAGCTGGACGGTGACAAGACCTTCCTCTTCCACGTCACCATGGCCGCCAACTACCTCCACGCCCAAGGACTCCTCGACCTCACCACCCAGTGCATCGCCGACACCATCAAGGGCAAGACTCCCGAGGAGATTCGCACGGCCTTCAACATCGCGTACGACCTCACCGAGGAGGACCAGGAGGAGATCAAGGAGGAGGACGCCTGGGCCTTCTGAGGAGCACGCACCTGCCGCGTAATTGTTCTCGTAGTTGTGTGTTGTGTCTCTGGTGGATTCAGATCTGATCGGCTTACCTTTGAGTTCGTGCATCCTGTCCAAGTAGAAGTGTATAACTGAGTCGGCTGTGTCGTTGAATGCTTTGCAACTGCTGGATCGCTTGCATGAAGTGAAATATTTTGCTCCAAATATTTTGCTGTGTCTGCTTTGGTTTCATGCGGTTATTCTTCTGATGAGATGTCTGCTCTGCTCTGCCTCTAAAAACTACTCTATCTACTCGTTGGCGTGTGGTTCATTGGTGGGATTCGGTTTCAGTTTTGCAACATTTCGGTGCTCGATCGATCGGGGATGTGTTCCTGTTCATGAGTTTGTATCGGGTGCAAGTTTGGGGGTCGCTTTTTTGCTTGGATTCTTGTGTGAGTTGAATAGAGAAGGGGGGAAATGTCACACCATCTGTTTCACTCTGTTCTTCCTTTCTACCGATCTCTGTTCGTAACAAAAAATCGCTGCAACTTTATCTGAATGCTCAATTTCGTTTCAGATATTCATGGACTGACCAGTTAGTAGTGACCCCGTATGCTGTTCTGTTGTTTGGTTGATTATTTGCGCAACTCCATGCATGTGCCTGAATTCTTATGGATCTGAAGCATTTCATTTCATATATGCATGTGGACTGACCCTCCAGAATGTTCTGCGTTGTGTGTTCTTCAGAATCTGAAGCATTTCGCTTCACAGATATATGAACTGATGTCCCAGTGTGTTCTGACTTCTGAGTTGTTTGGTTAAATTAAACCTAATTCCGTGAGTTGTTTGGTTCAATTAAAACCCAATTCCATGAACATGTTCTGCTTTCTTACAGATCATTCAGTTGATATCCCGCTGTGTTTGCTTTATAAAATTTCTCTACGTGTCTGAATTCCTCAGTGCTGATCCAAATGAGTTCGTGTTGCTTTGAGAAATTATGGGCTGTTCGTTGCACCTGTTGCTTTTCCTGCTCTGTGTTTCTGAGTTCCATGTTAAATTCCTGCACAATCGTAAATCTGTTTGAATTGGCATTATTTCTGAACTTGGGATCAGAGGATTTGCACAATTTCAATTTCAGTTGAAACACGTGATTCTTACTATCTGAGACTAATAGGGGGCAAGCTTCTGATAATTAGACAGTGATTTCTGCTATGAATTGAATAGAGAAGAGAAATCCTCGTTTCAACTTTATCTCAGCGCTGCATTTTGTCTCAGAAAACTATATCTCAGCGCTGCATTTTGTCTCAGAGATGCATGGACTGAACCATTAGAGCTGATGCCTTAGTATTCAGTTTGCTGTTTGCTGATAAAACTCCCTGCAAAATTTGTCTGAATTGAATTCTTGTGTATATGAAGCATTTCGTTTGAGACTGATACACAGTATGTTGCATTCTTCAGCATCTGAAGCATTTCGTTTCAGACTTCAGAGATGTATGGACTTACTACTTAAGTGTGTCATGAGTTGTTTGGTTAAATTAAGACAATTCAGAGATGTATGAACTTACTACTTTCTTCCGCATCATGTAGCCATCTGCCCATCTAGCTACTTGAGCAGTATTCCACGTACTAGTTGTTTTGCTCAACTAGTGCACATTTTTGTAAATGCTAGTGTTGTGTTTACGGGCTCCTTTGGAATGCACGCGTTCTGTATGGTTTTCGTATGAATTACTACAGTTACCATGAAAATCTTGTAAGATTTATTCATTTCAAAATGGGAATAACTATTAAAAACTCTTTTGTGCAACTATCAACAAAATGATTAAGTTCAGATGCCAATAGAAAACGATAATATTCCAGGAAAGAAAGTAATTAAGTTCTGTTATTTTTAGAGAAGTTGGCTAATACCCCCGCTGCAAGGCGGTCCTGTGTTGTCGTTTTGTTCTCCTTCTCTCTGTTCTCCCCTGTTCTCTCCCTCGACAGTTTAATGTCGATCTTGTAAAATTGTAACATCTTCCTTTCAGTCTTAATAAATTTAGGTCGGCCGCCTCCTTGGCCGTCCCGGCAAAAAAAAGTTTCTTCGCACACACTCTATACAGATAACTGAAAAGTTCGTTTGTTTTACAGAAAGAATAGTTGGTAACTTGGTATCTCCCTTTCTAGAGATCAAAGACGAGTGATATGGGGGTCACTGGTCACAGTAATTGGCTCATGTCCAGTTGTTGTTGATGGAGCCAAACAACATGTGTGAAATAATAGTAATACTCCAGTAAATTTGCAGGTCAAGTAACAGGAAAAATGGCGTGACATATTTCCTTTGTTACTGTAGTGATGTTTCAGTGTTAGCTTTATCCATCAACGTAATATTAAAAGGAAATTAAGACGATAAATAATTCTCATAACTATGAACCACTTGGTTGTTATTACTAGCATCAATTACTACAGTTCATCAATATGCCCGGAGTTCTTTCTCTTCGATTTAAATCTTAAATAATGGCGATATATCACCAACGATCACCGAAGAGAAAAAAAATACATAATATGCAGTAGGAATTTTCATCATGAGAAAAACACAAAACATATCAACCTGAGGAGATTCAACGACCATACAGATACTCTTCCCAAGGGTGGGAAAAAAGAAAAGAAAATGGGAGCATATGTACTGTACGGTAACATGGTCCTCATAAATGGGCCGAATCCAGTACAAATTTCTCAGCCTATAGACCATAACCGGCCCATCATTATGCTCAGCCAGCTCGGCTTGCAGGAGAGTAAACGTAGCGGACACGAAAGCGAGGCACCGAGCAACGCCTCCGCTACAAGAAATTTCATTTCGGACCCGATACGGTATTGTTTCGGTCGAAATTTTTATTTTTATTTTCTATTGTTTTTATAAATTTGGTAATATTTTGATCAAATTTGATCAACATTTGTTTAAAATTTTGGAAATTTCGGACTTTCAAATTCCGTGACCTCCTGAATCGGTGAAACCGAAAAATTAAACCCCGACCCGAACTCGTAATCCGGCGGCTATATATTGGCGCCCCCCATCGGCCTCCGACCCGATCAATCCGGCTCGTCCCACCTCACCCACGGCGAGCGCTAGGTAGTCAGTGAGAGAAGAGAGCCAAGTTGATCAGTGAGCGCGAGAGCGAGCGATGGCGGCCGCGGCGGAGGATGCGGCGGCGGCGGCGGGGAGGAGGAGGAGGAGAAGGAGAGCGGCAGCAGCAGGATGATCACCCTGAAGAGCAACGACGAGAAGCTGGTCGAGGTGACGGAGGCGTCGGCGAGGCAATCCAGGGCCATCACGAACTTGATCGACGACGGCTGCGCCGATGTCATCCCGCTCCCCAACGTCGACTCCAAGACCCTCGCGAAGGTGATCCCGTACTGCGACGAGCACGGCAGGGCGAACTCCGGCACCGACGAGGAGAGGGCGGCGCTGGGGAGGTTTGACGCGGACTTCGTCGGCGAGCTGGACAAGGACAAGGCGTCCCTCATCGACGTCATCATGGCCGCCAACTACCTCAACATCCAGGGGCTCCTCGACATCACCTGCCAGCGCGTCGCCGACACGATCGGGAGCGCCACCGCCGAGGAGATCCGCGAGGCGTTCGACATCGAGGACGACCTCACCGAGGCGGAGAAGAAGGAGATCCGCGAAGAGAACGCCTGGGCCTTCGACGGCATCCCGTAAGCCGTACTGTGTCCTCGTCGTCATGATTGCTGATCTCTCGTAGAGGCCTAGCTGTGTGTGTTGTGTCTGGTAGATTCAGATCAAATCAGGGAGTTTCGTGCATTTTGTCCAAGAAGAACAGAGTCGGCTGTGTCGATGCATGCTTTGAACTGTTGGATCGCTTGCATGAAGTGAATATTTTGCCCCAAAATTGTTTGTTGTGTCTGCTTGGCTTTCATGCAGTTAGTCTTCTTGTTAAATGTTTGCTCTATCTCTAGCTGTCTACTCGTTGGCATCTGGTTCGATGGTGGGATTCCAATCCAGGAGATTCGGTTGCAGATTTGCAACATTTCTCAGTGGTCAGTGCTCGATCGATCGGGGAATGCGTTTCCTGCTCGTGAGTTTGCATTGGGTGCAAGTTTGGTGTTGCTTGCTTGGATTGTGGTTCGGATGAATTGAGAATGGGAAAAAAACATCGTTGCGATTTTATCTGAATGCTGCTTTCGTTTCAAAGATGCATGGACTGATCGGTTCGAACTGATCCATGCATGTGCCTGAATTTTCTTCTGCATCTGAAGCGTTTCGTTTCAGATATGCATATGGACTCCCTAGTATGTTCTGTGTTGCATTCTTCTGCATCTGAAGCATTTTGTTTCAGAAATGAATTTCACCATTTGGATTGAACCCCTAGTATGCATGTTCTGCGTTGCATCTGAAGCATTTGGTTCAGAATGGTTTCAGATATGCATTTGGGTTGATCCCCCCTATGTTCTGTGTTTCCGGATCCGAAGCATTTTTCGTTTCAGTGATGCATGTACAGATCTAGCAGTATGTTCTTGGTCGTTTGGTTAATTGGCATGGACGCATGGTAGGATTCCAGTCCAAGAGATTTGGTTGCAGGTTTTGCAACATTTCAGTGCTCGATGTTTCCTGTTCATGAATTTGTATCGGGTGCAAATGTGAAAGTTTGGGGTTGCAATTTGCTTGGATTCTGGTGTGATTTGAATAGAGAAGGGAAAACATTAGTGCAAATTTATTTGAATGCCGCATTCGTTGCAACTTTTCCTAGTATACTGCCTTTGGTTGATTAATTGCCCAACTCCCTGTATGTGCCTGAATTCTTCTGCATTCGAAGCATTTCGTTTCAGAGATGTATGTCCCAGTATGTTCTGAGTTGTTTGGTTAAATTAAACCCAATTCCCTGCATGTGTTCTGCTCATGCTTTCTTCCGGATTACTCAGATGGTATCCTACTTTGTTGTTTGATTTACAAAATTTCTGTACATGTTCTGAACTCTTCTGTTTTTGTACATGTTCTGAATTCTTCTGTGCTGATTCAAATGAGTTAGCAACTAGCCAATACTTGGCTCCTGTTGCTTTGAGAAATTATGGCTGTTGATTCACCTGTTGCTTTCTTCTGTTCTGTGTTTCTGTTCCCTGTTAATTGCTGCACAATCGTTAACCGGTTTGAATTGGCACTAATTCTGAATTTGGGGACAGGGGATCACACGGCTACACAATCGCAAATCTATTTGAATTGGCACTGTTTCTAACATTGGGGACAGCGTATTGCACACTTTTAGTCGACATGTACATTTAAAATCTCAGCCTATGGCAAACTGAAGTCACTTGGGTACCTGGAAGTATTCCCAGGCCTGAAATATCTGTTTGAATTTCATAAAGATGAAGGATGTGTTTAGCTTGCAGAACATAAAAGTTTACGATTAGCATCTGCTTCTGTTGTAATTCTAACAAAAAGATAAGATATGCTTTCCTGCATCATTCAGAAATCAGAATAACAACAGCCTGCATGCTTCATTTTTCTACTTTATTCTGAATGAACCATCCCAATATTGTACAAACTAATAACAATCCAGGAAACAGTGAGAAATGGCACCACGGGCACGGCTATAGAAGTCAACAATAGCAGATCTCTCCCTAAAAGAGTCACTAATAAATCACAGCGCAATGCGCATACAAATCACAGCGTTTCAGAAACTAGATCATATGTGGTAAAAATCTTCAGAGGTAATAGTAAGAAAGCAGAGGTGCAGCAACCGTGGCTACAATGAGCATCGCCGAGACCGGAGATTGGGCCGCCGCCGACTTCGGTGAAGATGGCGTGCCGGTGGCCGGTGTTGATCCTGACCCAGAACCGGAAGAAGATGGTGCGGGTGCTGCAACATTGATGCAGAATTGTGAGATGGCCAGATACCACATATCCAAGCAATTATAATTTCTAAAAGATGAATTGGTGAATACATGTCAGCAGGGCAGAATATTTCATTGGGTTCAGAACTCCAGGATCCAAATTTTTTGTTTGTAATTAGTAGAAGAAGTCAGAAAATGTTTATCAACGCAAAGTATCTTCTTATCAGTCATTAGGTCTTCGGAGAGCTTTCACTTTCAGACCTCACATTGATTTCAGAAGTCAGAACTTTCAGATAACTTTAGATAATGAATCCTCATCAATGTGCACTAGATGGTGAGTTGGTGACCCCACAGAAAGTTTGTTCAGTTCTTTTTTAGTGTGCATGATGGATTACAAAATTTGGCTGCCAACTATGCCAGGCACCACAACAACCACAACGCCAGGTAGCAGGTACACCACTTGCATAGAGAACATAATAATGGGAAAATTCTACTAAGATGATCAGATCTACTAGTAGTACTAGTAGCGAGTAGTGACTAATGAGGAGAGGAAGTCATCAGGAAGGACCAGCCATCTACTCTGCTGATGATTTAGAATTTAAATTTTCTTTTGTTTTTTATCTTGTTGTTTTACTTTTTTCATTTTTAAATAAAAATGACCATTCTCTGGGACAAATTTCAGTTATAGGGAGCAAAACTGAGGATAATTAGGCAGGAAATCCTTTATTTGATTCATTTACATCAAAATTGAAATCAGATCGACAAGCACAATCAGACAGGGATTCAGGATTTTGCTTTACCTCCAGTAGGAGAGGCACCGGGAAATTTCTCTGACAAGAAAAAAAAAAGAGATCAAATTATATACATATACAAACTATAAATCGATCTATAACCAAGTACTACTATATAAAGGGAAATGCAAAGTTTTACTAACCATAGTCACCCAAAAAGACACAGAAGAATAAAACGAAAAAATAATTGAAGAAACAAATCGATAAATTGATCTATAACCAAGTACTAAAGGGAAATGTAAAGTTTTACTAACCATAGTCACCCAAAAAGACAGAGAAGAGTAAAACGAAAAAAAAACAGAGATGAAGAAACAAATCGATAAATTGATCTATAACCAAGTACTACGGAGTACTATATAAAGGGAAATGTAAAGTTTTACTAACCATAGTCACCCAAAAAGGCAGAAGAATAAAACGAAGAAAAAATTGAAAAAAAAAAAACAGAGATGAAGAAACAAATCGGAGGAGTGAGTTGGTTGTACTGACTGTTGCACTTGCTCAGGGCGGAGGAGTCGCCGCCGCAGGCGGCGGGGAGGGCGGCGGCGCGGGTGTAGTTGATCTTGATGCCGAAGTCCTGGCCGAGCGCGCCGCAGAGGCAGGCGACGGCGGCCGGGCTGCCCAGCGCGCTCTTCACGCCGGCGCAGCAGTCCTTGGCCGGCCTCGCCTCGGGGCTCCCCGGCGTGATGTACGTCAGGCACCCCGCCAGCGCCGTGATCGACGACCCGCAGTCCGACGCCGGCCCCGCCGCCGCCGCCGGCGCCGGCGACTGCGACGCCGCGCCGCACGCCAGCGCCAGCACGGCCACCACCACCACCACAACTACGGCGCGCGACATAGCTGTGCCGGCCGAGCAATCAAGAATTCAAGATGGTAGCTAGTGGAGTGCGTGCGGCGGGGCGAGATTACAGTGGTGGTGGGTTCGCGGCGAGGACTCCGGCGAGATTAATTATAGGGGAGAAAGAGATAGTTATCGCGGCCGAATGTACAGGGAATCGGTTACGCGCTGGATGGTTGCCGGGACCATCAATGCGGCACGTGGCGGCGGCTGGGGTTAGTATAGTACCTGTTCACTTTTATGAAAAAAAAAATACCTTACTAAATTTTAATATTGCCAAAATTTTAGTATAGTTGTTAAAATTTTGGTAATTTTGGCATGATATTATTATATAAGTTACCAAAATTTGGTAGCAAACTAAATATAGCCACTTTTTTGACAACTTTATTAAAATTTGGTAAGGTTGAAAATAGCATCAAAATGAACAGGCCCTTAATACTAACACCCATTTGAGTTTGACTCGTTTTGAATTAATTTTGGGATAATTAGCCGTGATATTTGGTTTACGAGAATTGTTTAGGTGCATTCAGGTGTAGATAGATGCCCTCTTTTAAAAATAACCGTTCAGAAGAAATCATTACTTCCAAGTTGGTCATGTTAATTCTAGATGGGAATGATACCATGTAGTACTTCCTAAACATTTATATTTAGCTGGGAGGACAGCAGCTGACAGCCAAACTCCGGTGTCCAGTGTGCTACGTGTAACGTTGCATGCAAGCATGTGTTTTTCCAGCGGCGACTGCACATGCCGCAGCATCAAATCGGGCCATGAATTAGCGTGCAATAATTTTTTTCCCTCGAAGTATCTAATTTTATACTCTCATAATATAATAAGGTATTTTAAGTTTTTGCTAGCACTGTTTGATCGCTCATCTTATTTAAAAATTTGTACAAACATAAAAAACGAAAAGTTGTGTTTAAAATACTTTGAATAATAAAGTAAGTCAAAAAAAATAATAATTCCAAATTTTTTAAATAAGACGAGTGGTCAAACAGTTGAAGAAAAAACTCAAAATCCCTTATATTATAGGACGGAGGGAGTAGAAATAGAGTAGTACTAGTAGCCAATTAGAGCAGTGCAATAGCAGACTATTAACCAGATATAAACATATTTTAATAAGATAAAAGATGAGAGAGAAGAGCAGTAATCTACAGATCTGTGGCCAGCTGCAGCACGAATTTATAGACGTAATGTGTATATGGCAAGTGGGACTATATATTAATAGTATAGTAAGCAACTATTGTATAAATTGGCTATTAGATTGGCTATAGATTAATTGAAGCTAGTAGTGAAATATACTATTAAACTTGCTCTTAGGGAAGTGTGAGAGGATCAAATTAGGCTGATGTGCTTATCAACTCGGGGGCTGATAGTCTCCGGCTGAATTTTGCGATACTATGCTTTTGTACATGGTTATTTCTGCTACGGTGACATTATGTGTTCTTAGAATTTTGAACTAAACGAAGCAGCAAATGGAACTGTGCATTACATGATGTTTACTAGTTTTTTTTGCATACGTATCTTATATAGCATATCCGCAACCTGTTACGCCAATATACTATTAAACTTGCTCTAAACCATGTTGCAAAGCTTTAATAAGAAAGTTTCTGGGCATCGGTTCGGAGCTTTCTCCAAAGTAAAATGCGCCCGCTAGCGCTGATCATGTCAGTCTGCTCAATGCCAAAAATCTGAAATGGGCTTCTTAAGTCTTAACATGTGCAGATAAAGTACAGCTACAAAAGGAAAACTCGTTCGTCACACGCTACAGCAGCAAAGGAACCAAATTAAACTTTCGAAAATTTTCCAAATTTTCGAATTTGGCAGGAGTCATTTCCAAGATTTTTTTCCCAAATTTTCGAATTCGGTGGGAGTCTAACCGCCTCCTGACACACACCACCCAAATAACAGCTGGCTTTGGAGGAAGTGGGACGACGAAGAGAAGTGGATTCTTCTCTTCTTTTTCTACAAGCACCTCCTATTTGTCCGCGTAGCTAGCACCAGCCTCCCAACTCTCCTCGCCCTCCTCCTCCGGAACGTGCTCCTCTAACGTAGAGGAATCTACGTTAGAGGGACGTCCAACATTGCATCTCCGTTCATTCAACATCTGACGGTAGAGAGCGGGTATAGCATATGAGAAGCCTGGTTGGCCCACAAACAGGCACACTTTCAGCCCAACTCGCCGCTCGTTGGCCAGCATGTCCTTCACCGCCGGTGCGGCGGCACAATATCCCACGACGGCACCCTCCGCGTGAGGTTGGCGGTTCACGCCCGCGCAGCCGCACTGTCTTCCTCTCCGCCGACCGCGATTCTACAACTTCGTCGCCGGCCCAGCCACCCGAGCGCTATGTCATCCAGAAGGCGTAGGCGAAGCTCGTCGACTACCGTGGCTCTGGCATGAGCATATCATGGAGATGAGCCATCGTGCGAAGGACTTTGATGCCGCTATTAAGAAGGCTGGGGCTGATCTTCACTCGCTCCTCACCGTGCCTGACACCCACGAGGTGCTCTTCATCCAGGGCGGCGCCACCTCACAGTTAGCCGCCGTGTCGCTCAACCTATGCGCGTCACCCTGCCGAAGTCTTCTCCAGCTCATGGAGTGACAAGGCTTTCAAGGAATCCAAGAAGTTCAAGCAGATTATGGAATACATCAACATTTGCAGCATCTACGGAAACGTACACAAACAGTTGGTGATACTTCTAATAAATAGGGAAAAAATATCCAAGGCTCCAAGCCACTAGATTAGATTAAAACAGAAAGCAAAAAAAAAAAAAAAAAACCAAGATATACCAGCCCAAGCAAGAACAAAGCAAAACCACCCTCGACAGTCGACACCATCGGTAAATCAGCAACTAGGAAATTCGCAAGCAAACCAAGATGGGGATCCGGCACCAGGAAGCCTAGCTACCGTTGGATGCTGAATGAACGGAGATGCGACGTGGGATGTCCCTCTAACGTAGAGGAAGAGGAGCTCGTTCCCTACTCCTGCACCACCACCGAGATGGCTCGCCTCAGTAAGGCCTGGTTTAGTTCCATTTTTTTTTTCAAACTTCTAATTTTTCAATCACATCAAAATTTTCCTATACGCATATACTTCCAACTTTTCCGTAACATCGTTCTAATTTCAATCAAACTTCCAATTCTGACGTGAACTAAACACACCCTTAGGGTGTGTTGGAAGTTTGATTTCACGCCAAATTAAAAGTTTGATTGCAATTAGAATGATGTGATGGAAAAGTTAAAAGTTTGTGTGTGTAGGAAAGTTAGGATAACGAGCCGGCTAACGAGCCGAGAGTCCAGCTCGGTTCGGCTCGGCTCGTCTCGTTTAAAAGCTCGAGCCAGCTTGTTAGGCTCGCGAGCCAGAACTAGTATGCTACAGAGAAGTAGAGAACGCAGCAGCAACATGAAATGGCTCCAAAATTATCTGAGAAATTATCAAAAGATATAAGAAAAAGTCTACAATCTCCCATCAAGAAACTCTAACACAACAACACCGAAGTCTTTCACCACGAAAAGCAAAATCAGAAAAGCCTCCTACTGTGACAGAGAAGTAGAGAGCAGAAAGCATCCTTTCGTTTCTTCATGCTCCATCATCCATGGTCATGACTGAAAAGGATGCATGGCCGATGGCAACACAGGATGGAGACAGGGAGCAGCGCTGGTGCGGCACGGAGCGGCGCCGGTGCGGTAGGGCGTGGCAAGGGATGGACGCAGGGAGTAGCAGCGCGGAGGCGTGGAGGCGCGGAGCAGCCGACGGCGACTCGATCTAGTGCAGGGAGCGGCGCCGGTGCGGCAGGGCGTGGCGAGGGATGGACGCAGGGAGTAGCAGCGCGGAGGCGCGGAGGCTCGGAGTGGCCGACGGCGACTCGATCTGGATTGGAGTTTGGAGATAGATGAGAGGAAGGGGAAGCGATACTATTCTGTTCGGTAGACGCATGCACGGGTGACTAATGTACTTGGGCTGTCATGGGGCTTTGTTTATGGGCCATAGGTGTCCTACTGATTTATCTTATCTCTATGTGTAAGCTCGTTAAGCTCGCTCGCGAGCTGGCTGTTATGCCTAACGAGCTGAAACTGTAGCTCGGCTCGTTTCAAAACCGTAACGAGCCGAGTCGAGTCAAGTCGAGCCGAGCTCGTCACGAACCGAACAAGCTAACGAGTCACAGCCTTTTCGTCCAGCCCTATTGGCGTCGTGTTTCTCTTATCCATTGCTACGCGTACTGGTACTGGTGTTGTGTACTTGTGTGGCGGTGTTGTTTTCTTTTTCTCCGTTGTGTGTGGAGACGATTTGATCCGATCTTGGGTGAGTTTCTCCCGTGTTCTCGCGGGCGTGAAAGAACTGATGTTTCTACTGTGTGTATTGGGTTTTACCATGTGGTGTAGTGTGGTGCGCGTGAACGATCTGATGTTGTTGAGCCTGCGCAAGTTTGCTCCCTTCTGTGTGTCTGGTCTGAAGAATCTGGGTGTTTTCTCGATCGCTGATTTTAGTTCGCTCTCCGATGCTGCTCGCTAGGAACTGATCGATTTTAGCCGGCTTTTCTTTACGTCGTTGTTTTCTGCTTCTTTTCACCGTTACTGTTGTTTTCTACTCCCATCTCTCTATACTATATCTATACGGCATGAAGGATTTCTCATTCGCTCATCTTTTTTTTTCTAAACCAAAATCACTAGGTTGTAAGAACGAGGTCCGTTTGCTGGGTAGAGTGGACAGCGTGTTTTCTCCCTCGTTTGTGAGCGCCACCTTTCTCTACGGCATTGTGGTCGGACTCAGTTTGAATGGACGTGGACCTTATTTCCCTTGTCCATCCGATCGAGGCCGGAGTCAGTTGCACACCGGAGAGAGCGTTCGGCATCGGTACTGGGCCAGATAGGTGGAAGACGACCCATCCCGTTGGCCTCGCGAGCATTGCTTTGGAGTTTTTGGGTGTTGCGGGATGTTACCTCATGATTGTGTCGCATCAGTCCATGAGGCGTCTCCCTGATCTATACTCACTCACCCGAGTAGCATCTTGGCTGATGCCACTTGTCTTCCTCGTTTCGATCGAGTCGTATTTTCTGAGGTCGCTACATTCTTCCAGGTACTCCCAAGGAGGCTATCTATATGTTTTTATTTCTTCAATGTTCATCCAAATCTCGAAATGTTGATAGATATGGTGTTCAGAGCATTGAGTGGGTCATCTTCACCGTCATGACGACCGTCGTGCTCATCGGTACACTTGTCATCATTCTCGTGAGTCTCTGTTATATTTCTTTTACTCAGTATTCATATCCGTGAATTCGTGTTGATCCGATTGATTTTTTTTTTCTCTCAGCTTCCTGTTACACAGAAGGGAATGATGGAGGAGGTGCCTCTGCCCCCCAGTATGAAGAGATCAGAGGATATGATACGAGAAAGCCTGCACCTTCTATTTCCATTTGTACAAATGAAGAGATCAGAGGATGATACGAGAACGCCTGCATCTTCTATTTGATCTTGTACAAATTTTAACGGATTATGTTAATTCCCTACTTAGGATGCTGGATGTGGCCGTGGTTAGGAGTTGAGATGGGAGGATTTGGCGCCACAATTGGTCCATCACCATGCGGTCCACTGACATCCTCACCATATGCCGCGAAGCCTTTTGTAGTTCACTTGACGTTGTTTCATTCTTTTGGGTTTTCCCATTTTTTATTAATTTCAGTTGATGTTGTTTCATTCTTTTGGCTTTTGGGTTTTCCCATTTTTTATTAATTTGCTACGTAATTATTTTGGGGCTCCAAGGATTCTTTTCTTCTTTCCAAATATGATTGTACCAAAATTCGGTAGCTGCTTGTGCGATTGTGTACCACCTTACTCTGCTAATGATTTATACAAAGTTTCTCGCGTGGTCCATCTTGTTACTTTCGTTAAAGAAGGCCATTGCCAGAGGCAAATTCACTTGTTGGCTGTCACCTAAACGTGTTGCCTGTTAGCTGCATCCTGTGGCTTTCTTCTGGCTTAGATGTGCCATGTGAATTGCTACACAACCGTTAGTCAGTTTGAATTGGCATTGTTTCTGAATATGGGAAAATGAGACATTTTGAGGGGCAGACTGAAGACAATTAGGCACGATTCGTTTATTTACCCATCAACACGACAACTAATGTTGCCTACTATTGATTTATTTCAGCTCATAGTAGCTTTGTGTGAGATTCAGTCTAGTGCTGTACCAACAGCATCAAGCTGGAGGGATTCCCAGGCCTAAGCCTAAATTATATGTTTGAATTTCATAAAGGTACAGGAAATGCTCAATTTGCAGAACCGAAAGTTCCACTCATATCATTTATTTACTCGTATTATAATCTGCTTCTGTTGTAATTGTGGCCAAAGCTCAAATATGCCTTTCTGCATCATTCAGAACAATAGTCTGCATGCCTGCATTTTTTACTTTATTCTGAAGGGGGCATACCAATATTGTACAAACTATAAATCTGATAGAATCCAGGCAATAGTGAGAAATGGCATCATGGACAGAGCTAAAATCAACAATAAATCAATAGCAGAAAGGTCTCTCCCCAAATGAGTAGCCAATAAATCACAGCGAAACGCGTATACAAATCACAGTATTTCAAAGTGAAAAGGCTTGCACCTGCTCAATTTCCCCAATCCCATCGAAATTCCAATTCAAACAACTCAAGGCACACAAGAACACTGCACCAAAAAAGGCCCAGCTAAGGGATAAGCATTAAATTATCAAAAATTAAAGGGACACAACAATGTTTTGAAGAAACGAGGAGGCAAAAGACGCTTATTGCTTAAGCAGTTTTCACTTTTATTTTTGTCACGGCATATTCATAAAGTAATGTCTGTGGACCAAAATTTTCAGAACTGTCCAAAAAATTCTAGACCTATACTCTATATCCATGGCATCAGAAGTCTTACATTGAAATGAACTAATCATATTTCAATACCCAACAAAACCAGTTAAACAGACAATACATCTCTAGTTTTCTTCAGATGAACAAGTGAAATGTACTATCTAAAACATTAATTCACATGGCAGCTATATGAGCAGATTTAAGCTTTGCCTTCCACAATATGATCACAAGATAGTACTCCAAATAACTGAAGCTAGCATCCTGGTGCACAAGAACAAAGACAGAGGAGGCTTTTCATTCTGGTGACCTTCCAAAGCAACAAATAACTGAAGCTAACCATATGCGAATCACTCGATACAGTAGAGCCAACTACAATTGTATCTTTGTAAGCCCCCCCAGACAAGTCAATTCAGCTAATCAGATATACCATCCAGTGATCCCAGACCACTAAAATAGACATTATTGCGTGATTCAACAAGATAAATCAGTAACTAGGCAAGCTACAACAATGCAATCAAGACCTGCATCTTCTTATACACCTGATCAATTGCCCCAATTGCATCGAATTTCAATCCAAACAAACCAAGGCACCCACAAGCGTAGCATCTTCGATCTAAGGATAACAGTAGGAACCAAAAATAAAAAGGGCGAACCCGTTCTTCCGCTCGGGATCACTCGAGCGCGACGGCGGCGCCGGCGGCCTTGAGCTTGGCGGCGAGCGCCTCGGCCTCCTCCTTGGGAAGCCCGGATCGCACCACGACCGGCGCCTTCTCCACGAGCTCCTTCGCCTCCTTCAGCCCCAGGTCCGTCACCGCGCGCACCTCCTTGATGATCTTTATCTTCGCCGCCGCCTCGTACTTCTCGATCTTGACATCGAACGCCGTCTTCACCGCCGCGGCCTCCTCCGCGCCGGCGGAGCCGGAGGCGGCGTCTCCGGCCGCGCCAGTGGCCGCGGCCCCCGATGCGGCGCTCGACGTGAGCGAGAGGCGGAGCTTGAGCCGCAGGAGCGCCGAGTAGTCGTCGAGCTCGGCAGGGGAGAGTTCCAGGAGCTGGTCCGCTATGCGCGACAGCTTCGGGTCCTCCCCGGCGGCCGTCGCCGTCGCCGCCGCCGCCGCGGTGGAGAGGCGGCGGAGCCGGGGGATCAGCGGCGCGAATTTGGAAGCGAAGAGTGGCATTTCGGTAAATCCCGGGAATTACGTGGTGAGGGGTTAGGGTTTTTTTGGCCCATTCGACACGACCCTTATACGAGAACACAAACACGTAGCCCCAACCATTCCGCCTTCCGATCACGAAAGCGTATTCGTTCTGTCCCGTTTAGGACGAGCCTCGTAGGCTCGAAGGCGGGTTTCAGTTTTTCTCTGCGGCTACCGGAGGCGTATTTTCCGCATACCGTGGCCCACCTGTCATTGAGAGTAGTGGCTGTTCCGCTCCGAGACAAGGACTCGCCATACGACTCCACAACACACTGCCTCCTGACTCCCCCCGAGCGCCAGTCTCTCTCTCTCTCTCCTCTCGCACGCCTCGGCGGAGCGGAGCGGAGAGCAACAAAAGCGCAAAAACCCTCGTAGAGATCGAAACCGCCGCGGCGGGGTGGGATCGCGTGTTCCGATCGTGCGGAGGCCTCCCGCTCTGATCGAGAGGCTTTCGATCCGCTTGCGATTTTTTTTCTGGGATTTTTTTGGTGCATTTTTTTCGGTTTTTTTGTTTTCCATTTCAGGTGGCGCGTGGGGGATCGGTGGATTCCTGGAGTTGCTGGTCGGTGGAAATCGTTTCTCTTCGTGTGCGCGTTTGCGTTTGTTCTGGGGTTTTTGTTTTGGGTGGTGGGTTTTGATCCGGTTGCTGCGGGCTTGTAGGTTGGATTTTGCGGTTTGGGAGAAAGGTGGTGATTCGCTCCGTACACTGTTGAGATTTCTCTGTGACTCTGCGTTGGTGTTGTTGCTAGGTGAGCTGCGAGCTTCCGTCCGTTTGCGATGTGCCGATGTTTAGGGTTTTACTTGAGGGTCCATTTGATATTCCTTATTATGTTTTAGAGCACAATCTAGGGTTCTAGACTGGCATCATTACGCTGCATGTAAATGTATTATCAAGTTGGGGGTTAGGGATTTAGGTGGGGATCACTTGTGATTGGGGTTGAAACCTGAAAGTAATCGGAGACGTCTGCAATTGCGTTATGTGTATATGTGTTTCGGGTATGCTGCTAAAGTGAAGTCTCTAACTGCCTCATGTTGTTTTGCATGTTCCTTGTGTGCGGAAATGTCGTATGTAATGTTTTCATGCTTAATATAGGAATTGTTCTCAGCTGTTTCTCCCTTGTACTTAGCATACAGCTCGTATCAAATGTAAAATTCTGTTTTGACATGGAGCATATCAGTATAGGAATTTTTCACCAGAATCTGGGAGTTGGATCTTTTGAAGAACAAATTTTGTCTGCATATAAACTGCTACTTCATCAGAATTCCTAATGCAAGAATGCATATACATGGCATGACTTAACTATATACATACTTGTGTAGTTTCAACTGAAGATTACAGTTATTCAGTCTGTTCTTGTTTCATTATAACTGTAATTTCCAGTTCTACATGTTAGAAGGCTGCACATTGTTCCTATTTAATTGTTTAGCCACTTTGATTGTGATAAGTGTGAATTTTTGGCAGTCACAATGTCAACGTGTCCTGTGCTGAATGACCGACCAATTGATGAGTGGAAGGTTACTGAATTGAAGGATGAGCTCCGTAGGAGGGATCTATCTATTAAAGGTTTGAAGGATGATCTTGTGAAGAGGCTTGCTGAGGCCCTTCAGGGGGAGGTTATTGATGGCGGGGAAGAAACAGTCAATGGAACTCCCCCTGTGGAGAATCAGACACAAGACGGAGCTCTTGTTTTAGATGATGCATCTGGTTTCCAGGCTTCAGCAGAACAAAATGTTGATGAAGGCCCTGCTGAGGTTGCTGCAAAGAATGAAGGCCTTGTCTCTGTTATAGAAGCTAGTACAGAGGGCGGAACTCTTGTTTTAGATGATGGATCTGGTTTCCAGGCTTCAACGGAACAAAATGTTGATGAAGGTCCTGCTGAGGTTGCTGCAAAGAATGAAGGCCTTGCCTCTGTTACAGAAGCTAGTACAGAAGACGGAACTCTTGTTTTAGCTGATGCATCTGGTATCCAGGCTTCAATGGAACAAAATGTTGATGAAGGTCCTTCTGAGGTTGCTGCAAAGAATGAAGGCCTTGTCTCTGTTACAGAAGCTAGTAAAGATAGTGCAATTGCTACTACAGAAGTTAGTCAGGAAGCAGTTGTTGCCACTGCAGAGGTTAGTCCGGAGGCTCTAGTTGCTGTTACAGAGGTCAGTGAGGCCCCTCTAGTTGATGTGGCCGGAACTAATGAAAATTCTCTAGGTGATGCAGAAGCAACTAAAGAAGGTGATCCAGAATCTGTTCCAAGTGACAGTAATGTGGTGAAGGAAGTATGTTCACATGCTGAAGTTCATTGTGAGGTCATTGCAGAGAAGACTCCAGACAATGGCAGCAGCAAGAAAATGACTGTTGATGACATATCATCTGATGATACCAGTACTAATACCAAGTTGGAGGAATCATCTGCTAAAGGTGAACCATGTGTCAGTATAGGCTGTGAGATTCTAGAACAGGAAACGAAATCATCACATCTTGATGTTATTTTATCACATGCTGACGCTGTTGCAAGTGCAGAGGAAATGATTGCAGAGAGCCTGATTCTTAAGAAAGATTCCAATGAGAATGATTTGATGTATGAGAAGGACCAAAAGGATTCTGACCACATAAGCACTGACTGCAAACCCGTGCAGTCTGGACCAAAGGATCAGGTATCTGAAGTCAACCAAGATCTAGAGTCTCAAATTATGTGTGTGTCAATTTCTCCTGATGATATACTAGTCAATAAAAACGACAATGTAGAAGGCAACATGAACGCTAACAATTTTGATTTAGGACTAGAGTCTAAGCAGGATATTGTCAAGCCATCATCCAGCAATCCCTCCTCCATTGGTGATGATTTGCAGACACCAGATGATGACAAAGAGATACCTCTGATTGACATGTCTCTGCAAGATACTGATATGAGCTTGGAAAAGAAAGAAGGCAGTCCTGATAGTATTTATCCTGAAAAACTAAATTTGGATAGGAGTTCAGGAGATGAATCAATGGAGGAGGATGCGATGGAAACTAAGCACATGGATTCCAAAACAATACCTGATTATCTCGAAGGAAAGAGTGAGGTCACCTTAGAGCATGTGAGTTCAGGAGATGAATCAATGGAGGAGGATGTGATGGAAACTAAGCACGTGGATTCCAATACAAAAGTTGAACATGTGAGTTCAGGAGATGAATCAATGGAGGAGGATGTGATGGAAACTAAGCACGTGGATTCCAATACAAAACCTGATTATCTCGAAGGAAAGAATGATGTCACCTTAGAGCATGTGGTAAAAGAGGTGATCCTCCTTGATACTGTCACTGAGGGTTCATCTGTAGATCAAAAGGAAGCTATAAGTCAAGAGAAGCCAGTAATGCCGACTGAAAAGAGGAAAGCTGAAGGTCTGTCTTCATCCCCTTACAGTGTTCAGTCATTTTTGCAGTGTTATGATGACACCTTTCTGCTTTTGTTTCATTTGTTTTTTTCTATGCTTTGATGCACATTATCTGAGATCTGTAAGTGTCCGGGGTGAAGTGCATTATATCTACTGTTTGATACTAGTATGTTCTATGGAACAATTGTACCCTTTTTTATGCTCTTTTACATTTTCTGTGTATACACTTTTTTAAAATTACTTAAGTAAGATTTCTCATCATAATTTCACATGCTTCAGTCCTCAAGTTGATAATAATTGATATAAGGTTGAAATGGTCTCTATTTTTTGTTTTAACTCACTGTTGAATGCACAGATCAAGAAGTTGTTGCAAATAATGAGCCAATCAAACGTCAGCGCCTATGGAATGTGGATGATGTCAAACCTGAGCAAGCAACTTCCAAACTAAGTGGTTCTGATGCTTCTAAAGTTGTACACCCGCCTGCTCGAAGACGTTCTTTTGGCAGGTCTGATTCAACAGCACGTGGAAATTCTCCGAAGGAGAGGATGGGTGAGGTTTCTCTTCCTTTTTAGTAAAGTATATACTTCACCATTGTTACCAAATTCATCTCTTGCCTATTCATATTTCAGTACCACCGCCTCAGAAACCTGCAACAACTTCCTTGAGAATCGATCGATTTGTGCGCCCGTTCACTTTGAAAGCTGTGCAAGAGCTTCTTGGTAAAACTGGATCTGTTTGTAGCTTTTGGATGGATCCTATCAAGACTCATTGTTATGTCACAGTATGTCCTTAACTTGCAAATATATTATGTTACATCTGCAGAATATTATCAAAAGTGCATTCATGCTTATAAATTACTATGGCATTTCCACACTGCATTCTTTTTCAGTATAATTACTTCAGGCTTCAAAGCATTTCATCATATTGCTGTCTGTACTCTTTGTAATTTGCAACGGTATAATTGTATTGATTTGTCTTCTTGTCCACACTGATTTTCAGTTCTCTTCGGTGGAGGAAGCTCTGGCTACCAGGAATGCTGTTTACAATCTCCAATGGCCTCCAAACAATGGCAGTTCCTTAGTTGCCGAATTCGTTGATCCACATGAGGTGAAGGCCAAACTTGAACCCCCTCCCCCACCTCCAGCACCTATCAACCCCACAGCAGCTACAGCACCTTCCCACCAATCCAAGGCCAACCAAATCATGCCTCCTCATGCTGCTGATACATCAAGGGGGCTATTACCCACACCACCAGCACTTGCTAGGCTTCCAACCTTCAACAACGCACCAGCGAGGGAGATGCTTCCGCCCGCTCCAAAGAACCCAGAACCACCTGTGGTGGTGACTCTTGATGATCTCTTTAGGAAGACAGAGGCCTCTCCGAGGATCTACTACATGCCTGTTTCAGAAGAGGTGGTATCTGCCAAGCTTGCAGCTCGCGGCAAAGGGAAGAAGGCAGCATAGGGTGGCTCAAATTTGCTGCTGCTGCTGCTGCTGCCATGAGTGGTACAATTTGACACTTGAAGAGGCTTTTGCAAGGGTTAGGTCTTGAGAGCCGAGAAGGTCATTTTGGTTGTACATACAACTAGGTGTAGTTTTCTGCATCTCCGAAACTGTTAGCTGTTGCTCGCCCATGCCGATCTGGATTGTATGCTAATTGTGCACCTTTTGATCGATGGAGACGATGCTTACCTTCAATGTTGATGAACTGGGGGAATGCAGATGTGCTAAGTCGCAGCATTTCCCCCCTAAACTCGTCGCGCAAACTATTGGTTCCGTTTGTGAACCTGGCAATGTTTTGTAATCCGTTCTTCTGAACTGGGTGGATGGCTGCATGCTGCTTCATCACAAAAGAAGATAAAAACTAGGTGGTTCTATTTGTGTTTTGTTCTAATAAATCACGGCGTGATTTTGAATGAAAATGCACACAAAAAACTGTAAAAATGAGCCTCTAAATTTGTTCTCGCAAAAACTAAAGTAAAAAACATCTGCATAAATTCTTTGCAAGTTTGCAAGGCTTAAGATAGGCTTCACAAAGAACTCGTCCATGGGCCACAGCCCATGTACTTTTACCGGTTTATCGGCCCAATTCGAACCGTAAAGAGGAACGGGTCTCCGACTCCTCGTAGTTTTCTCTCTCTCTTTTTTCCTAACTCGAGTCTTTTTCTTCTCTCTACGCCAGAATTATCTTTCTCATCTCCTCCCTCACGCAAGCGACTTTGCAGTAACAAACCAACCCTCCTCGCCGCGGCCGCAACGGCGCCTCTCCGCCGCCGCCGCCACCGCGAAGTCGGCGACCCGTATTACGCTGCCGGCAGCGGAAGCCCTCCCTAACCCCTCCCCTCTCCTCCTGCCCCGTCGAATTGGGCGCGGGGCCTCGAGATGATGGCGTCCCGGCGGGGCAGCGGCGGCAACACCAGCAGCTGCTGCGCGCTCTGCGAGGGATCCAACCTCCCGTCCTGCTGCTCGGCCTGCGTGAACTCCAAGTAGGATGTTCTACTTGTGCCCCCCTGATTCGATCAGAGGTTGATTGATGGCCTCCGTGTTTGGATTGATCCTAACTCTGTATGGTGCTGTTGGATTTTGGGGTTTGTGCAGGCTGGCGGAATACCACGCGAAGCTGCGGATGATGAAGAATCTCCGCGACTCCCTCAACGCCCGTATAGCCACGCGCCTCGATGCCAAGGTTGGTGGTGCCCTGAATTCTCCCCCATTCCCCCGAGACTGTAACAAATTAGGTCTCGTTTGGTGGTTAGTTTCCACGTATGATGCCTCAGTTTGGACTCTATGAGACTATGACCTGGGTTTAGTTATAAGTTCTGCATGTGTAAAATATCTTGTTGGGTCGAGAGGCGTAGTGTGTATCTGAAACTAGGATGGCAATGGTTGTATCGATTGTGTCTGAATAGCTGTATGCTGTAAAGTTTTGGTGTTTGGTTAGACCATTATCCTGAAAGACTGCATCTTTGACTTGTTTATAGAGGAAAGGGGACGAGCAGAGAAACTGGAGGGTGAGCAAGGCACACGATATCAAGGAGCTGAGGGATCATCTCGCTGAACTGAAAAGGCGAAATGCGATAGGTTAACACCGTGTACTCATCATATGTGTTAAGATGCCAATAAGTGATACTGAGTTCTGATTATTGAATTGATGTTCTTGCAGAGAAGAAGAAAGCTGAGCAGGCATCACGTGATCTCAGAGAGAGAACGGCATTGTTGAATTTGGCTTTTGTCACGGTATGAGGCTGTCTTTCTTAGTGTTTCCCTTTGATTAAAAAATAAAACCCTGACAGGTTACTTATCTTTCATATATCTTGTTTCTCATTGCCAGCTGAAAAAGAAGCGAAATGATTCATCGGTGATGCACACCAATGCCATGAAAGCAGCACAGATGGGTCTTGTGAGTCATATTTGCTTCTGCTTCTTTACTTGTTTGATTGGTGTAGTAAGACCTCATTTGTTATCCATTATCTATCTGGCCTATTTTCCCTGTTACTGAAGGACTTTATATTTTGTTGGCAGATGGCAACTACCTCAGAGCATTTAAAAATGCAGTCAAAAGCTATGAAGCAACTTTGCAGATTGTTCCCATTGCGACGAGTAAGTTTTATATTGTTTTTAACAGCATGTAGCTTCTACTGAAATTTACATTTTCCACTGTCTAAATTCACATGTTTGTGGTATTATGCTGTTATTTGCCCTCTTCGTCATGTTCAATTATTAAATTTTGTTACCTAAAAAAAATCCTTTTGATAATATTGTTTAAATATTCTCTGGAGTTCCATTAATAAGGATTTGTATGTATTCATTTCAATCTGTAGGTTATTAAGGATGGCGAACAGAATGATGGTTACAATGGTCCATATGATGTAATATGCAACGCTCGTCTACCTCGTGGTCTCGACCCACATTCAGTTCCATCCGAAGAATTATCAGCTTCTTTGGGGTACAGCTTGCGCATAATAATAATATATTGAAATATACTAGTATGTGTATTTGGTTCTCAATTCTGTGGAACTTTACATTTATTTCTTTTTGTTCCAGGTACATGTTACAGCTCCTCAGTATTGCAGTTCCTATCCTAGCCGCACCTGGCCTCCACATATCTGGCTTTGGGGTAAGATGAAATTCAGTGTCATGACTATCAACCCTTGGCTTTAGCATGCTACATTGGGAGATTCAGTTAGCTAGTCATATTTGTCCTGTAGCTGTAGATGTGGATGCATTTACAATCTGTCTGAGACTAGTTAGGATCATGGCATTTTTATGCAAATTCATGCAAATATATTCTGCATGTGATGCTTGTTTAGATTTTTATATGCATATGCTCTCAATCGATTATTCAGTTGGTTGTATGGCTGATATATTCGATTTCTTTATAATGTATTATTAGGCTTCGTGTTCACGTGTATGGCAGCGTAGTTCCTACTGGAGCACACGACAGTCCCAAAGGTAGTATATATGGGAAAGTGCAGCACATCTCTTTCTCTGCAACACACAAACATTCTGATGTGATAATGTTTTCTTCTTTTCAGCAAAGTCTACCCACTTTTTATACCTAGGAAAAATAATTGCTCTGTTGGTGAGGATAATTCATGGACGGAAAGTGGTTCGGGTAACTTTGGTGTTCAATCTGTTGATTCAGACAACAAATCGGTTCTTGACTCCAAGAGAAGCAATAGCTTTAACTTCTCTATTGCATCTTCTCACTCCATGGAGAGGCACCAAGATTTGCAAAGAGGAATATCATTACTAAAGACAAGTGTTACTGCCATTACTACCTATTACTATAACTCATTGGGTATGGATGTGCCATCCAATCTTTCTACTTTTGAAGCATTTGCAAAGTTGCTCCATATGCTATCATCATTAAAGGTCCTTCGCACAACTCTTCAATCGAATGTTGCTTCAAGGTATAATTAACATGTTATTGGATTACAATGCATAAATGTATCTATGATTGCATATTCTTGGTTATCAAAAATAAAACAGAAGTTCAATTCTCTGTTCTGCATGCAGGTCAGAGAAGCAAGGACAACAACTAAATAGATCTATATGGAAAGTGAGCTCCGCTATCTCATCTAACAGCAGCCTGATGGACAGTGTGAACACAGCTATAATGGTAATCTACTAGTAGCCTTTCTTTTTGCTTTTTATACATTGTGTATACTTTCAATGTGGTTACATCACAACTGATAGGATCTCTGCTTTAATCAGCCTAGTTCTCTGGACAACCTCCTGCTGAACTCCAACACGAGCTTCCTGTATAGCGGTAAACCGACGAAGCATGGTGGAGTTCCAGACAACATTTTAGAAGGCTGGGATATGGTAGAGCGCGACGTCCTACCACCACCACCGTCGCGGGTTGAAGACGTTGCGCAATGGGAAAGAGCCCACACCTTCAATCGCACTGGCTCCAAAAAGAAGTGATGGTTAGGCGCTCATGTATTCTCTGAAGCCAGGCTGTTAATTTAGGACACTGCAAGCCTCTGCATAGGCTTTCAGCTGATCATAAGGTTTTTGGTTGATGTACAGAACTGACCATAACCTGTGACAATGAATATGCAGAGAAGAGGGTGTAATTGATCAGCTGGCATCTGTAAAGCACCTTCAATTTGTAATATACATGTAATTGTACAGTACTTCCTATCCAATAAAAAAATATAGTTGAAATGTGCCTGCTCATTCATATGCTCATTCTCCACACCTGCAACTACAAAATGAGCAAAATGAAGAACACCATACTTGTACTTGGCTTGAAAAATTTGCTGTATGTGTGTTCTTTTGCAGCAAGAGTGAAATACACGCTGTAATCAGAAAGGAAATGGTATAAATCGCACCTACATTTTTTTTAATTTGAATTTTAGAGAAGAGAAGTGATCCACGTGTCACCATCGCGAGGCGTTCCCTCCATTTCACCACAAAAAGGAAAAAAAAAAGACGGAAAAACTGCGCCTCCAAGCTCCGACCTCTCTCCCCTCCTCCGCGCCCTAACCCTAGGCCCTCCGCGTCGCCGGCGATGAGCGGCCTCCGAGCCATCTCCACCCTACTCCACACCTGCGCCGCCGCCGCCGCGGGAGGCTCCAGTCGGCGGGTCTCTCTCGCGCCGCCGCTCGGTCGGAGCTTCCGCGTCCCGTGGAGGGCGCCCTCCGCGTTCGTCTTCGACGAGGTCGCGAGGGCCGCGGGGGGCGAGCGGAGGAGGGTGTCTACGCGCGCAGCGAGCTGGGATTCGGAGAAATCACCGTACGAGACGCTCGGTATGATGACACTATTGCCCCCCCCTGCTGGTGAGAGCGAGTGGATATGCAGTTGGAATCAGGATTGGTACCTGGGGATTTTGTTGTGTGGAAGTGTGGAACATTATCGATTTTGTTATCACTGCCTTCGATACGATGGAGCTTCAATGGTGATCAGTATTGGGGATTGGTTGCCAGAATCTGATCGTTTGATCTAGCTGTTTGATGCCAAAATTGTGGATTGGTTGCTAGTTTCTTATCGTTTCAGTGTGCCCTAGTTTATTTTAGTTTGATATGTACTGTGTAGTGTGGACATGGAATTAGCCGTGAAACTTATGGGTGCGTCTTTTTGGTGCGGTGTATGGTTCGAAGAGCTGGACAGGGATGCAGATGAGGAGACAATAAAGACGGCATACAGGCGATTGGCCAAGTTCTATCACCCTGATGGTATGCTCTTTACAGTTATTTCTACTTTTCCTATCAAGCAATCTTCTGTTCCTGTTTATTGCTATCTTGCCAAGTTTTGGTTGTAAGCCTGTAAAAAATCCGATCTCTTGCCTGGCATACTTTGCGCAGCATAAAGCTATTTCTGCATGTGTAAGTGTGCATATCTCTAGCATGAGATTTTAGTGGAATGGACAATTATACAAAATTATGGTAGTGTAGAGTTGCAGAATATGTACTCTAACATTATGATTCATCCATTCATAAGCATCAAAATTAAGTGGTCCTCTTCAAGCCTATTAAAAAGCCAAAAGGGAATATGCACCGATAAATAAATTCAAGACTAACCAAAGTATGTCTAGCAAAGCCCGGCAAAAAAAAATATGTCTAGCAAAGAGAAGTGATAGGTTGGTAGTTTACCTGCTGATAAATAAGTGAAGTGTGCAATAAACTGGTGCATGGCAATACAGGAGGGCACTTTTTAGTTGATTAGTGCTATTTGGTATTCATGGCCAATTAATGTTATTTGGTATGCATGGCCCAATAGTTTATTTTTTTTCTGTTCATTCCATCTGATTATTTTGTCCTCTTAGTTTATGATGGTAAGGGAACCCTTGAGGAAGGGGAAACTGCCGAAGCCCGCTTCATCAAAATCCAAGCAGCATATGAGCTACTGATTGATGACCAAAGGAGAAAGTCATATGACAGAGAGCATCATGTGAATCCAATGAAGGTCTGGGTTTCTTTGGCCACTTATTGATTATTGTGTCAAATTTCTATATAATTTTGATAATTTGAAATTGCGAGTGTTGAAATGTATTGCAGAGAAATTTTAGTCAATAGAGGCTTTTCTGTTCTGAAAGCTTCTTTTTGTCCATTCATCAGGCTTCTCAGGCATGGATGGAGTGGGTGATGAAAAAGCGAAAAGCTTTTGATCAACGTGGTGACATGGCAGTAGCTGCTTGGGCTGAGCAACAGCATCGGGAAATGACATTACGTGCTCGCCGTCTCTCACGATCAAAGGTAATATTAGAACATTTCTTTGTCATTGTTATCTTCATGCTTTTTATATCTAGGTCTGATTTTATAAGCACTGGATCCAGATTGATCCTGAGGAGGAGAGGAAACTGTTTGCCAAGGAAAAGAAGGCATCCATGGAATTCTACAGCACCACTCTAAAGAGGCATACCCTTGTCCTGCGGAAGAGGGATATTATGCGCAAGAAGGCAGAGGAAGACAAGAAGAAAGAGATCAGTAGACTTCTAGCTCTTGAGGGGCTTGAGCTAGATACAGATGAAGATGACAACATAAATTTCCTAAAGTAACTACGCAAATGTTCTTTCACAAATTCCATCCACCTCTCCCAGCATATACTAGAAGGTTTCGCCAAAGTTCCATTTAGTGAATATATATTGACGCAAGAAAAAATGAGCTCAAGGGAAACATTGGATCATAACTGTTGGAAATCCAGAATTCTCCCATGGAGCAGAAAGATGTGGCCAACGGCGAAATCCATCTGGGCCAACTGCTGCAACCTGCAGCCCAGTGATTCAATCAAAGTTCTTTATGCAGATCCTCTATTCATTGTTTCCAGCAGATGGACTGTATTGCAAGGGATATGACTATCAGATATGTATACTTGTTACATGCGAAATTGTAATTATGCTAGGGTAATTTTGTAACCTTCTTGTTTGTCCGAGCAAAACAAAGTGCATTCTCTGTGTGGTGCCTCTAGCTCTGACACTTTGTAAATACTACAGAAAACATCCAAAGCTATTGTTTACTGGGCATGAATAATGTTGTTTCAAATCATCCATACTCCCTTCGTACTCGTAAAGAAAGTCGTTTAGGACAATGTTTAAGTCAAACCTTAGGAATATAAATCATGAATGACTCTCAAGTTGTTGAGTTTGAAAATGTAAAATTTATATGAATAGATTTGTCTTAAAAAAATACTTTCATAAAAGTATACATATATCACTTTTCAATAAATATTTTTATAGAAACAATAAGTCAAAGTTGTGTTTTTGGAAACCGTGTCGCTGTCCAAAACGACTTTCTTCCAAACCTCTGAAAATCCCACATGCAGAAGATGGAAAATATGATGGTGATGGCATGGTTCTAATTTTATAAAATTTAAATGACATCGTTACAAATATACGAATGAATTATAATGGTATATCTGAGTAAGTATATTTACAATGGCACATATAAAATTAACCCAAATTTGTTTCACTGGCCTTTGCTGGTAGAGCCTCCGGCTTCAGCATCGCAGTCATGGCGTTTGCAGTAGCTTACGAATTCGTAAATTGCCAATGAAAAATCCAAGTTTCCTCTACCTGACTACCTCTCGACGGCGTAACAAATCTTGAGGAGAAGCCTGCTATTTTGTACAAATGGGGGGTTTTATATGCAAAAGCTCCATCCATCGGCCAATCTGGGACGCTGAGGTCCGATCCAACGGTCATGAATGGCCCAGTGCTGGACCGCGCCATCTCACTGACATCTGGGGGTCAGGCAGTCAACGGCGCCACGTGACGTCACTCGCCCTCCCCGTCGCCGGGGATAGACGGTTCGGCGCCGCACCATCATCTCCGGCGAGCTTGGCCTCCTCGAGCTCGTGAGCGCAGGCAAGCCTCCACGATCGCAGCAACTAGTGCCACTTCCCTATCCCAGCTGTTGTTGGAATATGAAGTAAATTGCTCCTCTTTTCTTATTAGGTACTCCCTCCGTTTAAAAAAACTTAATCTAATATGTGATGAGACATAATTTAGTATAATGAATCTGAATAGGAGTGACCAGATTCGAAATACGATTATGTCCAATTCCATACTAGGTTATGTTTTTTTTTTTTGGATTAACCTCTCACACTGGCCATTCATGGCTGGTCCAATTACCAGCCTCGTCATGACGTCATCCGGCCGCCATGGCGGCGTGGGGCAGCTTTCATCAAGGCAACGACGCCATTGGGCTCACTCCTGGAGAATTAAATCGATTTAATTCTTCATTTCTCAGCTCCGACACAATTTCAATTAGCCAAAGCTACGCCATCAGATTGGCAATCTATTTACAGCGGATTCAGCAGCGTGGTCGGATGAATGCTGAAGAAAAATCCAGCTTCAGAACCTGCTCTTGGATGCGCAGAATGGTACAATTGGAGAAGCTGATCTGTTTTTCTTTTAACTGTTTGCATTCATTCATGGAGGCCAGTATCACTGATGCTGACGACGATGGCTGCCTCGCCATTCATTTCGTCTCGCTGCGACGAACCAGGGACACATTCAGAACAGCTTGCTTAGCCATCAAGAGCTAGTAGCCCCTAGTCTACTACTAGTCCATTGGCTGGGACCTACTATGAGATCTTGGAACTTCTGCAAACACTAACCAGGCAACCAGCATGAGAAGATTTGGATTCAGGGTGTGTTTAGTTCCACGCTAAAATTGGAGGTTTGAAGAAATTGGAACGACGTGATGGAAAAGTTAAAAGTTTGTGTATGTAGGAAAGTTTGATGTGACGGAAAAATTAGAAGTTTGAAGAAAAAAGTTGGAATGTAAATAGGGCCTCAGTTTGGACTAGGCCTCCTTTGGATTGGAGGATGTTCAAATCCTTAGGATAGCGCCCTTTGGATTGAAGGAATGCAATTTTGAAACTCTTATCCTGAATTCCTTTGAGAAGTCAAATGCACTCTCTACATTCTCTCTTAACCTGACAAACTTCCTCCAAAACTCATACTACGTTTTATTTCTTGTGAACCATCCATGGGCATTATTTCTTATATTCATTCATCTGTTTTGAAATCCTATTTAAATTGATGCGATTTTCATGTTCCCACGTCTTGAGCGCTTTCAAAAGAAAAAAAATAAAAGGTTTGGTTTAGCGAAATTCGGAATGGTGAGATGATGGGTGGTGACTACGGACAGGAGAAGCTGTACACTCATGTGATGACAGATGTGTCGATACAGAAAACTGCTTCAGACAAGGACCACAGTGAGTGAGTGAGGCGAAAAAATCATAATGGCTCCATGACCCATATGTTCTCTGCTCCTGCAACCAAACGACTGCCCCCAGATGCTTGTCTGGTAACCAAACCTGGGACCCTCACCAACGTGCTCACATCTCTCCCTGCCAGGTGGGCCCGACCCGGCCCGGGCCCAGCCGCCAGTCGCAGCGAGCCGTTGCCGCGATCGCCGCCGTCCACCTGGCTCGGCATCTGATACAATGCCAATCAACGGCCAAGATGGGGGGGTGGAGGAAGCAGCTTGAGGTTGGGGGATCATGGCCAATGCCTGTCTCTCCACAGCAAACATTGAAGGCTACAGCAAAATGGACCGGCTCAATGAACGCCTCCTCCTGGGGGTGTTCATTCATTCAATAAATCCTGAGCCATACTGCAATGCAAAGCAGCTGCTCCAGAAGATCAGAAACTGCATGTGCCCTGTTGTAAAAGCCAGCAATGGCCAGGCCAAATCGGAGTAACTTCAGAATTGCATGTTACAGCTACAGTATTTTTCCAAATTTCGACAAGGAAGCACAACTGAGAACAGTTCAGAACAGGGAAATTTTTTGATGAGTTGGAACCTCTTGAACTCATGAAGAAAGATGGCAATGGTATCAATCAATCAATGGGATGGATGGGATCAAATCCTCTTTACACTACTCGAGTTACCAACCAAACAAACCCTGGCTACAAGGCTCTGGAAAACCCACAGAAAAAATTGGGATGAACGAAAAATCGGTTACATGTACACGGGAAATTAAAACGAAACTCACACGGTTATGGAACACAGATCGTCACAGACCGTCTTCATGTTAGGCCTCTCATTTACAGGAAGAATACACCTAAGAGAGATCGCAAGCAGCTCGTCCATCACCCTTGGAGATTCTTCCAAGCCCGTGATGTCTCGATCGAAACAATCAGTTCCCCGTCCTTCCCTGTTGCACATTTGAACCCAGTCGGTCAGATCAACGGCCCCAGATTGACCCGAAATTATGTCCCCGGCACTCTTCCGCGTCAACATCTCCATAACAATCACCCCAAACGCGTAAACGTCAGCTTTAAATGATGGCATTGGCTTGGCTGTGTTTGCCAGTTCTGGGGCTCTGTACCCCAATGCCCCTAAGTTCAGTATTTGCTCAGCAGTGCCACTTGGAGTCATGAACCGATGCAGGCCGTAATCGACTAGCTTCGGGGAGAGATCAGGACCCGTCAAGAATATATTGGTCGGCTTTAGGTTGCCATGAGGCAGACCCTTCTCATGGTGCAAGAACTGGAGGCAGCGTGCCAGGTCAATGGCAATTTTGAGCCGTTGAGAAACTGACAAGCGGGAGTATCTTCTTGGAGTTGACTCTGCAGCACATGCGAGGAGATCAAAATTTCAGCAATGGAAGAAACAAATGTTGACATGAATGACCCAGCAAATATATGGAACAAATAAGATAGTAATAATCAAGCAGACAATGTAAATATTAGGTATTCCATTGTAAATTAGGAATGCATGTCAACCAAACAAGGAAAAAATCCATTGCCGATTCAAGTGAGCATGGGATAGTTACCATAAAGATAAAGAGCCAAGCTGTCGCCATTGACGTAGTCAGAAATAATGAGTCTTTCTTGCTCCTTAGGACCCCAGTAGAAAGCTCTCCACGAAATTATATTTGGATGCCTGATGGTCCCAATCCTCTTTATCTCCTTAGTGAAGTCCTTTTTATGCTTTACGAGGCCAACACGCAGCCACTTCACTGTCAGGACATGGCCGCTTTGTAGTGCAGCTTTGTATGTCGTGCCATGACTGCTCCTTCCAAGAACCTCTGCTGGTGCTCGGGACAGGTCTTCAGCTGTGAAAACCAAAGTGCTGTCTAGGAAAATCAATTCTCCGACCAACCGATCGGGTGAGTACACTTCAAATGCCACAGGTTCCTCATGGAATCTACTATCAATAAAATGTGGTGATGTTGGTAGCACAGCCCGTGGAGAGGGCTCCATAGCAGGGACTGCAGCAGAGGTCTCAGCCATACCTGAACTCGAGGGTTCAGTGACTTCTTTTGGATCAGCATAGCCGTACTCAACAGCAGCTTCAGCTAATAGCTCTTTCTGAGCAGACATTGATCTAGCTGCAGCTGTTAAGAGATGGTCATTTGAGAAACTTGTTTTAGTTGGTATAACATTATCTTTCGGAGGCTTGAAAAGATTTGGTCGGCTTAACCTCCCCAGTTTTAGATCTCTAATAGTAATCTGACCTCTAAATCCATTTCTTCCGCAAAGCTCTTGAGACCTGACCACATAGATTGCCAATGCTATGAAGATCACAAGCAATGCAGCTCCAATGCAGCCAACAATAAGAGCGACTCGAACGCCAGCCTTATGTCCATGAGACGATTGACTCTGAGCAACTCCAGTATCATCATAATTTCCAGCAGGAAGGCCATCTGGAAAAACTAATAGGTCATTTCCAGGTCTAAAGCAGGTTATGGGGAATTTTTCAACACTTTTAGGAACAGTTCCTTGTAGATCATTGTAGGACACATTGAATATCTTCAAACTAGCCTGGGGCATATCAGGAATTCTGCCAGTAAAGTGATTATGTGATAGATCAAGATACTCCAATCCTTGAAGTTTGCTTATCTCACTTGGAATCTCCCCAGACAACTCATTCATTGCGAGAGTAAGGAACTCAACTCTTTGCAAGTTAGAAATATCTGGTGGCAACGGACCGGACAAAGAATTACTTGACAGATCAACGATCCTGAGGACAGGCTGAATTAGTGCAATCGACTCTGTTGAATGTGTGCTCTGAAATGGAATAGTCCCAGTGAAGTTGTTTCCGGAAAGATTTAACACTGTCAAAGTGGGCGACAGAAAGAAGAAAGGCAAAACAGGTCCGCCAAGAGCATTTAGACTGAGATCGAGGAATTGTAACTTCTGATAGGTTCCCAACACGGAAGGAATAGATCCTGATAACAAATTGTTCCGCAGCTTCAGGGAGACTAAGTTCTGAAACTGTGAAGCATCATTTGGGTAGCTTCCCTCCAGTTTGTTTGAACTCAAGTCAATCGTCTCCACGGTACCATCCCAAGCACGCAATATAGCTAGCTCCCCAGAAAGCTGGTTCCCACTCAGATCAACTGAGCTACACTTGCCAACAGTGGATGGTAAGGAACCTGAGAACGTATTTGAAGAGAGATTCAGCAGCTTCAAAGTCGTCGAGTTCACAACTGGAACCGATCCTGCAAAATTACAAGCGTGCACGAATCATTTAGAGCTGTAGACAAATGAAAATGACATTTATGAATAACTGTACAAGAAGAGAGTAGACATAGCAAGGCAGCAAACTATAAACAGATACATATATTTTTCAATAGTAGATCTCATGCCATAGCATATTAGCATAGGAATAGTTTGTTACAGTCTTAATTGAATAATTTCTGTGTAAAAGTCATGTTAGATGGCAAGGATCCATCAGCAAGTTCTATGGTAGAAGAAATATGTGGCAACATGACAGCTGGTTCAGAATAAAAGGTTTATTTGACTGAGTTTATCAATGAGCACCAAAAATGTTAACTACTTAAGACTATGTTTAGGTCTATAAATAAATAACTATCGTTTATACAAACTATTACAGAAGCAACAAACATGAATTACAAAGAAAGATGCTAAAATCAGTTATAAGCCAACAATGCAGCTTCACCGCGAGTCACAAGAGACAACTATGCAAGAAGAGTCAATTGTTCCATATGCTCATCAAATCCTCAATGCAAATGAACTCAACAAGATTCAAGATGCATTGAATATATTTTTGCCAACGAAGTCTAGAAACATTCGTGTCGCGTTACAAATCTCATTTGATTCGCAGGTTGTAATTTAGGCATCGCCACTCCACATTTGCCAACGCGTCCAAGCACAACAACAATCAATCACAAGAACAAAATCAACCACTTCAGCTTACGCTGGGGGGTTCCTAGTGACTTGCTACTAGCAGATCAAGGCATTTTTGACAAAGATAGCAGAACCATTTGACTAGCAAAAGGAAGATATATACCTGAGAAGCCATTCCTGCTGAGATCAACCTCGACAAGCCGCATCGAGTTCTGCAGCAGCGCCTCCGGCATCACACCGGAAAGCGCATTGCCGGCGACCCTGAAAACCGCCAGAGAGAACCACGCGTCGATCTGCGGCACCATCCCAGCAATCCCACTGTTGCTCAAATCAAGAACCTCCAGGTTCTTGAAGGCCCCCACCGTCTCGTTCCGGAAGAACCCGCCCTGCAGCTTGTTGTGGCTGAGGTTGAGGTACTTGACGGTGTTCCCGATGCTGGACAAGCTCTCGAGCTCCAAATCGACAGCGCCGGTGAAGAGGTTGTCACTGAGGTCAATGTACTCGGCGTTGCGGAGCTCGGCGAGCAGATCGCCGGCATTGCCCCAGAAGGAGTTGCTGCGGAGGTCGATGCGGCGGAGGTTCTGCAGCTGCCGGATCCCGTCGGTGGGGAAGCCCGAGGAGAAGTTGTTGTGGGAGAGGTTGAGGTGGACGAGGCCGGAGAGGTCGGCGAGGCGGCCGGGGATGGGGCCGTAGAAGCGGTTCCCGGAGAGGTCGAGGTGGCGGAGCGAGGAGAGGTAGCCGATGCCGGGGGGGAGGCGGCCGGAGAACGCGTTCCCGGCGAGGGACAGGTTCTGGAGCGCGCGCATGCCGGAGAGCGTCACCAGCTTGAGCTCCCCGGCGAGGCCGAGCCCGTCGAGCGCGACGCCGACCACCGCGCCGCCGTCGCACACGACCCCTCTCCACCCAGACGGGCACCCGCCGCCTCCCCCGCCGGCGTCGGGCGTCGCCGGCGGCGACCAGGATCCCAGCACGGGGTCCCTCCCCCTGTCCGAAATCCCCTTCTTGAACTCCAGCAGCGCCGCCACGTCGTCGCCCGCCGCGCCGCCGCCTCCCAACACCACCAAAACCACCAGCACGAGGAGCGCGGCCATGGATGCGGGTGCGGGGGTGGCCACAGCTAGGTTTCGGCGCGGGAGCAGGTGGTGGCGGCGGCGGCGGCGGCTGCCATTGGAGGGGGGTGGGAAGCTTAGCTGAGAGAGAGAGAAGGGGAAGAGATGTGTGAGAGAAAGAAATGCAAATTTTTGGAAATGCGAGGGGTGGAGTGTAATAATAGCAAGCACCAGCTGGGGAAGAGAGAGAGAGAGAGAGAGAGAGAGTAGTGTATGCCAGTACAGACTGGAAAGTTACAAGTGGTGGTCTTGTGCTGTAGAAGTTGTAGATTGGTGTGCTGTTAAGCTTAGCTTAACTGTGGCTCTGTGACTTTGGGCGTGTTTAGATCGTAGCTAAAATAAACCTTACTAAATTTTGGGGGTGTGTTTAGTTCTTGAAAAAAAGTTGAAAGTTTGAAGAAAGTTAAAAGTTTGGAAAAAAAGTTGGAAGTTTATGTGTGTAGAAAAGTTTTAGATGTGATGTGATGTGATGGAAAGTTGGAAGTTTGGGGGTAGTTGATGGTGAATTAAACACGGCTTTGGTATTACCAAAATTTTAGTAATATTATCAATTTTTGGCAGGATTTCTTATTTATTTATCAGAGTTCGGTAAGAAACTAAATGGATGCACATATTTGTTAACTTTGCCAGAAAAAAATTGTATGGTTTGAAATGTCATCAATCTGAAGAAGCCCTTTGTTTACTTCCATAAGTGTTACTGTGTTACTTCATCGTTCCATAAAAAACCAACCTAATATTAGATGTTACACATATTAGAACTATGAATATGGACATACCTATGTACAAATTTATTATACTAGAATGTGTCACGTATAATTTTAGATTCGTTTTTTTAAACAGAGGGAGTTCTGTTTTGTGTCATTGTGTGAGTACTTGGGTTACGGAGCATATTGTGTGACAATGTGAGAGTAAAAACAATGTTGTCTTTAGGGTGGTTATACTTATAACTTTTTCATGGTTTCATGTACCTGGTCTTGGAAGTTTGCTTTTGTTTATTGGTTGGTTTGTGCTTTTGTTATATTGTAGATATGTTTTGGGAAAGGTTGTTTGTGCAAAAGAAAATTATGTAACTCTTACCAAGGCTAACGTAGCATGTTGCGGGTAAATCTAGATTTCCTGTAACTCCTAGCTAGTAAAATCAAACAGTCGAGAGTTTTGTATTTAAGAGTTTTTGTAAGTTTTCCATAGTTGAGTGTGAGCAATTTGGTAAGCGCAAGAAATGACCGCTTAGAATGCAAGTTGAATCTTTCACCATTGTAGATCTTTTTTTTCCCTTTGTACTGTAGATGTGTTCTAGTGTAGTACTAGTAGCGTTTTGTTGCTCATCCTAAAGTGCTTTATAACTATATTCTTTAAAAAAAGAAGAAGAAAAAACATGTTACTCACGTTATTCCTGAAAAGACAAACTCAATTTAACTACGGAAATATTTAATGTCAAAATATTTATTGTTACAGCAACTTCTTGACATCTCAAGGTCAAGGAAGAGAATTAGGGAACATGCAATAAAAAATAACAAAAGCTACATTCATTTATACATTAGTTAGATTATTAGAGTGCCACCCATTGGGGACAATCAGTAATTCAAAATAAATAAATAAACCTCTCAAATGTGTGCAGACACTGGGCACTGGTAGAAAAGCAAGAGCCCCCACATGACCCAAGGCTGTTTCAGGCTTTGACCCCTTTCCTCCAGCTCAGTTGAGCTGCCTGCCCTCTTGCTTTCCATTCTTTCCTCCCTTTTCCTTACCTCCAATGCTCTCTTTCTTCATGCCACTCAACAACACATTAGACTATAATTTTTTTTAGAAAAAAAATCCAAACAGAACTGGAAAAAAATCGACAGTTTATAAAGTATACAATTTTTGTCATGGACAAGTGTCATGAGGTGATATTCTTCTAGTTTGTGCAAGGTTGATGTGATGTAGTGGTAGTAGTAAATGGAGTGTAGTATTTATTTCAGTAGCTCACAGAGGTTTAGAGAGACATGAAGACCTTAGATTCAGGAGCCTGTCACATGTCCAATTATATATTTCTGGTACCAGGTAGATCAAGAGAAAATTTCTACCTCTCCAGATAATTTCAGTGCTTCATATTGACAGTTTACAAGATATTTTATATTGTGATCTTCCTCTGTTCATCCAATTATTCGATTTCTGTCAAAATTGGTGTTAGTCCTTTCATGAATTTGGCTGATCCAGGATCTGTGCAGTTTTTGCTTCTGAATCTTGCCAACATTTCAACATGCCATTTCTGAAGTTTAAGGTTAAGGATGTGATGACTGAAAGGACGGTAAAACAGTCGGTGCATAGTGGAATTAGAGGATATATATTCATATCCTAATCCAGATGCTTGCTGTTAGGAGGAAATATAGGCTCTGAAAATGACATGGTGTAGAGGAGTACTAATCAATCGGAGAGATTGATGGGCTCTGGAGTTTGGAGTTTCTTGACATCAAAATCCAGAGTTGTCTGTGATAGAGACGGTAGTGCTAACAAGAATTAACTAGCAGGATAAGTTGAAAAGTGTGTCATGTTTGGATGACACTTAATTAAGGTTGCAATATTTTTAGATTAAGAGGGGCCAAGCATGATTGGAGTTCCATAAGTCAAATATTCTTCCATTTCTTTCCTCTCGTTTGGATGTGTATGAGGGTGACAGTGTGTGTCCTGACTGGTCCTGAGCTGGATGTAATTCCTGCACGAAATGCCTAATTGGTGCAACAAACGGGTTTAAATTACAGTCAATATCCAGCCATGTGTTAGAAGCAGATGTTTTCTGATTACTTTAATTAAGGTCATGATCACACTATAAACCATATGCGGAAACTCGAAAGATTGTAATTAAGTTCTACTAGCAATTAGACAGACTATTATATATGAGTCGTATACAATTTTTTTAGATAATGATATGAATCATATGTACAATTATAATTTATATATCTTTTATAGATAATTGCAACAGATGTCCTTTTGCAGTCGTTATGAAGTGATTAGGAAGTTTCTTAACTTGATTAGGTGCGGGATTATCAGTACTGCATAATCATGCCGTGTTTGCTCTGAATTGCGGTTTCTTGGGGAAATGCAAATGCTAATCAGTAACTGGATCAGAACATGCTGCAGGTACTAATTTATTCAGGGAATTAAGTAATGTTTCACACCGAAGACTCAAATAGCACCGAGTAGATTAGTTGAGGCTACCAAACCCTGAGCTGTAACCGAGTAGAAGAACCTTGACGTCTTAAAACACACTAAAAAAAATAGAAGAAGAAAGTGTCCATGTCGAATGCTGTTTTTATTTTCTGAACCTCCCAACACTCTTTCAACAACCAACCTGAAGAAATTCCAAAAGGAATACTGGATTTTGGATTTTTCATTTACATGCTTCATAAACTGGTGCATTTTGTGTAAAAAAAAATTCTATATGCTTTTTTGGAAAAACTTTTCTAAACCATTTTTTGAACTTTATAGTAGTTAATTTATTTATTCATACCCTTAAATAGCTATAAAAATCATATTATCCATTAATTCATCAGTTTAAACTATCTCAAACAGGGTAAAAATTTTCAGTGGTACTTTTTTTTAAAAAATACTACAGTGGTACTGGATGGGAGAATTATTGTTGCTGATTGCAGGAAAAGGACTGCAAAGAAAGATATGGGCAGTACAAAAGGTGAGGATTAACCAGGACACTTTCACTGTAAAAGAGAGTAACCAAAAGACTATCAGTGTGGCAGTTAAAGCTGCTCAGTTGGCTAGTTGTCCCGGGGCTTTGCTTGAATTTGAAACCATCTGAAGAAAAAAAATGTTGCCGCTGCTGCTCCATGAGATGATGTTTTTTTCATGCGTCTTTTGCAGCTAAACCTGGGACCTGAGCTAGATTAACTCCACTGTCATGCATCATGGATTCACTGTGCAATGGTACACGTTTGTAGTACTGATTAAGGGTAAACTAAAGCAATCAATCTGGAGGCTTGAGAACCAAGCTTAACCTGAATAATGATTAGTATTGGTAATCATACTTAAACTGAAGAACATTTTTCAGACTGGCACAGTAGTAGTATTGGTAATACTGGTACGGTTTTGCCATTGAGCGATCTTTGTTGGTGGGCCCCAGTGACTGACAGTCCGTTCTGTCCGTGAAAGGCTGTATGGACCCGTGCTGTCAGAAGGATAAGGGTTAGATTGACTGGACTGGCTAAAGACTCGTCTTTCAGAAAGTCTTCTATGCACATATACAGAGACAAACAGATCTCTAAACAAAACAAGAGGCTGGCAGGCAGACAGAGTGAGTGAGTGCATGATTTTAATCTAAGTAAAAGTGGTTAGTAGCGTTATTAGTTAAAGAAAGCATGGAGGAGCATCACCAGCAGGACACAATAGAATATGTGGAAGTGAGCGAAGGCGAGGACGAAGTACGAAGACCACCGCCCTAGAGCTCATGCTCACCGAACTGTTTCCGAGCTAAAAACCGGTGATAATTGGTTTTTTAATTCGGTTTTCATGGAAACCGTTGAATCCCGATAAAATCCGATCAAATTTTGTTGAACTTGAAAACAAACCGAGTGGAAAATCCGGTTTTCGCGAACATCGATCTGTTTTCGTCGGTTTTGTGAATCTGGCCACCTGGGAAATGCAATGTGCATGCACCAGGCAGGTAGCGTGCTGGCGGTCTGGGCGCGTGCTGGGTGGTGTTGTGTTCCATGCTTCCATTACATGGCGCCATATGCTTTACAGGAGTAATCCTCGCGGATTACAGCGCATGCGATGCATCTTCTTGTCGTTCCATCCATCGTCGCCGCGACGCCGCCCGTCACATCCCCACCACCATCACCACCACCACTAGTCGCTCTAGTGCTAATTAATTCTGATTAAGCTGGTGTAATTGATAGTGTCATGAATATAATCTGGTCGAAGTTGAGTAGTAGGCGAAATGTGATGTTTTTTTTAGATAATGAGGCGAAATGTGATGTGTATCCCCTCACGTGTTTAGAACAGGGTCATATCTGCTGGTCAAAGATCTAGCGCCCTCACAGTTCACCGGTTACGGCTGATTGGCGGATTTCAGATTGTGATAGATGATGGTAGATCAGAACATGGGAATCAGCAAGTAGTGCTTGGCGAAAATTCTTCAGCCATGATAGAGGACTTAACTGAACTAACTGAAATCGAATTGCACGGTCATAATCATGATGTGTAGGGATAGTTAATCAGGCGGACCAAACCAAACTGAACTGAAGATTAGAGAGGACATAATTACGAAAATAGGCAATTGCACGAGCGACAGGGAGGAGCGAGAGCAGAGGTCGACGATGGGGTGGAAGAAGAAGAAAGAAGAAGAAGCCGTGCGTGTCAACATGCGTACATGCAGGCATGTCTGCTACGACAAGTCTACAATACTGTACTACGTACTACTTCTGAAAAAAAAATTATAACATATGCTCTTTCTTACGAAGATATAGATTTTATCTCGGTTTTTTTAGCACGTTTTCTAAACTACTAAACAGTAATGTTCCGCGTAAAAAACTTTTTATATGAAAGTTGCTTTAAAAATATCAAATATATACATTTGTTAAGTTTATAATAACTAGAAAAAATACACGTGCGTCGCAACGGGTGATACTATTTTAATATTATTATTATTATACGGTTCAGTTAGAATGAAATTCACTGTGAGAATTCGCTTGGATATATTTTTAGAAAATCATGAGCTATAATTAGAAGTCTGACTTTCATATTAAGTTAGCAAGTTTTAAAAAAGAAAATTCTTATACGACTTCTTCTGTATCCAAAAGCAAATGAACTTAAAATCCGATTCAAATACGGATATGTATTTCAAAAAAGAAATTTAAAAACCGACTCAAATACGAATAACATACTAAAATACCAACGAAAACATTTTCAATTTTTATAATAGTAGAGATTAAAACTTAATTAATCATATTCTAATAGCTTTTTTGTTTTACGTGTGCTAACTTTAATTTTATGCATTAACTTAACTTAAAATATGAGAATATATTTTTATCTAAACAATAAATTTTTTTTATATTTTGGGACGAGGTCGGTATATCAATCCTGAGCGTGTCCATGTGCGACCAGGATGCCATTTAAGACGACGAACTGTAGGAAGGACACATATATATACGGCCCCGCGCGCCGTCGGGGGGCCCCTTGTTTGATCGATCTTTCATTTCGGTGTGTCCATGCATGCATGATGCGTCCACGCATGTGTCCATGTGATCGCCGAAGCAAAAACAGAGTGGACCATCTCCCTTGTCTCCTCCCCCAGCTTCACACTCCTCCCGCTGCTACTGCTCGTGCAAGTGATCGAGCTTCCGTCCATGTATACGTGCGAGGTGATGGTCGAGATTATCCGGTATAAGAGACAGGGCAATAGTACAGATACCTGTTAAGCTGTAAAATCTTCCATCTTAGACCGAGTTTAGTTTTAAACTTTTTCTTTAAACTTCTAACTTTTTCGTCATATCGTTTCAATTTTAACCAAACTTTTAATTCTGGTGTGAACTAAACACGCTCTTAGTAAAATGGAAGATAATATGTACGATAGTGAGCTGTAAGTAGTTCAATGTATTGTCCTCTAGCGCATATATATACTATTTATTCGTTTAATCTAACAAGTACCTAGTGTGTCGTCACTGTAAACTCTCTCTAGAGTGAGCAGCGTCGCATGGAAGCATATGAGGTCGTGTTGCAGCCGGCGCTTTTATCTCTCTTTACCATCGTTTTTCTTTCAGCTCAGCTCATATCTGACGTATTTGTTGTTGGAGCCGGTTAAGTTAACCTACTCTATTTGTTCTATACTGTGGTAAAGTTATACGTTTATATCCATATCCATCGTCTAGAACAAGTATGAAGTATTCTCTCCATGAAAAAAAAAAGTTAAATAGGAATGTGGCATAACCTAGTATAACGAAACATGTAAAAAGACCTAATCTAGCGAATTTAGGTTTCGTTGTACAGTACTAAGTATTAAGTCGTATCACATCTTCATTTGTATTGAACTTTTTTATAACAAATAAAGTACTAATGAAATACTACATCTATCCCAAATAGAGACGAGAAAGGAGTAAGCCCTTGTTTAGTTCCAAATTTTTTCTTTAAACTTTTAACTTTTTCATCACATCAAAACTTTCCTATACACAAACTTTCAATTTTTTCATCACATCGATACAATTTTAACCAAACTTTCAATTTTGACGTAAAAACATACCCTAAAATAAAATCATGGCGCCGCCGTGGCGTGGGGGCGCGTGGCGGTGGCGTGCGTGCCACCGGACAACCGGAGAGCGGAGACCAATTGCAGTTAGCGTAGGCAACATCACCTGTGTGCACGATGATTAGCTAGGGCCGGCCGGGCTGTGTGTGGGCTGTGGCTGGCACGGTGGGAAAAGAAAAGCGGCGGGACGGAAGAGAGCATCGGAATTCGCGTAAAGCGAGAGAGGCACGCCGTGGCGTGGCGTGGCGTGGAGCCGTGGAAGTGTGGAGCACCGGCACCAATCATGCGCCGCCTCGGTGTCCGCGTACGGCGCGCCATCCGCCCCCCCCCCCCCCCCCCCCCTCCCCAATGCTTGTTGCTTCCCCTCCCAAACAACCCCTTTTTTCTTTTCTTTTCGCCCTTTTTGTTGGGCAACAAACAGTAACACGCGTCCGTGTCGCATCGCAGCTCGATCGGATTCCGTTGAATTCTACCAATTTCTGTCATATTGTTTCGCACCGCACCCCCATTTCGACATGTTCTCCCAGCAAGCGTCCCTGCCTGGCTGTTTAATTAACGTCAATTCCATTCCCCCTCATATGAGTACGTACTCATGGCAACAGATACCGACTCTCGGTATGGAGCAAAAGCACGCAAGCAAAGCCATACAGTAGCAGCATCCCAGCGGCGTTTGCTTCTGTACGCCCCATCATCCGCTGGGACCGGACCGGGACGGCCATGCCATGCTGCAGGAGCAGGAAGGAGAGGCAACTCTGATCGTGATTGCAGATGCAGGAGATAGCAGTAGTAGATCTCACACATCTCATATCAAATATGAGTCTCGTCTCTTGCAATCCTAATCCCCAGCCGCATCATGTGTCGCCTTCCTCCCCGTCCCCTTGCTATTTGCCACTACCACCACTAACCACAGTTTGTCTCCCCCCCTCGCACTTGAACGTGCCTCCCCTGCCCCACCCATATGGGCGTACAGGTGTACCCAGTGCAAGCAAAGCAATGCTGCTGCTACTGCCAAATGTACAACTACGTACTACTAGTACAGACAGGCTCTCCCTTCGAAGGGAGTGAAGAGTGCCCGAGTGGCTGCCCTGGAATCTGGATAGGATCTGCTTGCCTCCGGTGAGAGAGATGAGAGATCAGATCAGCACACACATTCACAGCTGAATGAATAATGAGACGAGGAAGACGAGTCCCGGTTTTGCTGCTGGTTTCGTTGTCTTCCTCTTCGTGTAAATCGGAGGATGTTCAGATATATACATGTGTCCAGGAGCAAAATGTAGGGAAGCGAGAGCTATTGTTTCTTTCATGGATTACTGCAACACAAATAACAATGTCGATGTTTACAACACTACAGTTACGGTACACAAGTGAGGGAGAAAGAGAGGGGGAGATCCTAAGTGGGAAATGTACAGGATTGAGCTGGTCAGATTTTCTTTTTATCTAATTCGTTTGGCACGAGAGCTTAGCTTAGCCTTGTTCCTTGTAGGGTGTCCAGATCAGCTTGCTAACGTCGACCTCGAGGCCACCCCGGCCGGCGGCCTTGAGGTGGCGGTCGAGAACCTTGGGGTCAGCGCAGATGACGTGCTGACCTTTCCGGTACTGGATCAGGTCCAGACTCTGAAGCGTGCTCAAGATGTCGTCCGCTTTTATTGCCGTCATATCGCTAAGCTCCTGCATTCAAGCGCGACAACCTGTTAGGAACAGTTTAGGGCTGCGTAATTGGATAATGCAAATCGAAGCTAATTGATGATAGAAAATGATGGATCTGTGGTGGAGTTATGGGCTATGGATTCAGCTACAGAGGAACTCAATGTGTGTGTTTCTTCATGATTTGAAAAAAAAAATTAGTATGGAAAGTAAAATTATACAGTAGTTAGTACAACACAGCCTATTGACTTTTCCTACAGATCTGTTTGCACCAGTGACTGTACTAGTGCATCAGGGAGCAAGGATGCAGGAACAATTATCTTTCAGAATCCAATTGTTCTTGTGTGTCGTCAAAAGGTTTGATTTGCATACATCCAAAAGTTTTAGAGGGCCGGGGCAAGATGAACAGGAAGGCACAGGCTGACAAGCCAGAGAACACATGGATCTATGTCCTTCCGTAGAGGAAGTTTCTGCAGATTACACTAGTTGCATGTGATCCTGTCTAAATATATTTGAGTTCAAAAGAAAAGGATATACAGCTCTTCTTCAGAATGGTTTAAGGATATAATGCAGCTTGGAGAATCTAATTGTTGATTTATTCTTTCATGCAATCTTTAAGAGCTAGAACAATGGTTCTAATGCCAGAAGTAAGTTGAGTGAAGATTTTTATTAGTTATTATAGCTGTCCATGAAACTGCAGTGGGCTATATCTACATGAATGATTATTTAGATGTGGACAAATATTGACTGATGACACATGAATTTCAGCTTGGTTTGTTGGATTTAATATTTTATTGTAATTTGTAAGAAGTAAACTGGGTGTAAGAATCTACAGCCTCCCTTCAGACTACTGAACTGCACATATCTACTGTATCCATGAAAAGTAGCACATTAGATTTGAGTTGGTAATCAAGATCTCATGGATATCCACAAACATCCAAACTGTGAAGTGTAGCATCAAATGGTCTGTCTCACATAATCCAAAAGTTTTCAGGCCCCAGGGCAAACGAACAGGAAGATGTAAGGTGAAAAGCCTATTAATATGCAAACCAATGTCCTTGTGTGGGCAAGCATGATCTTACTGTTCACTCAACTGGCTACTCCTGACCTGACCATTTTAGCCTATATTAATCTGACCATTTACACACTAGAAATTAACCTGATGACACTTTATCCTACATATGATTGTAAGTAATAGATTGGCTGAGATCATCAATGAACAGGATCAGATAGGGATAAAAAAAAGTCTGAGTATTTGATGCAATGCCAAAAAAGAAAATGACGCCTGTTTTTATCATGATTTATTCAAATGATAAAATGGAGAGAGAAAAAAACTATAGTGTTAGATAGAGGGGAAGGAATGTGGTGATTACCTTAATGGATATGTTGCTCTTATGTTTCTTTAAAATCTCTAGAAGCACTCTAGTCCAATAACCTCTATAACTGAGCAGACCAAGATCAGAAAGAGGGCGCTCCGGTGTCCCTACTTTACCTTCCTTCTTAGAAAGCTCATAGGCTGCAATTAAAAAAAAAATCTTGAACAAAATGCTACGATACAGTTATGATTCGGTGTGCATGGGAACTAAAATTTATCAGGCATAATACAGAGCATAAGATCTTACAGAAGGCAATCAGGAACTTCCCATATCCTTTTCTTTGATATGGAGGGAGAGTGAGGATGCAAGCCAAATTGTAAGATTCCTCAGAGTGTTTCTCCTGGATAATGATAACAACCAATATGAAACATCAAATGATTCACTACTACTAATAAGAAATACATCTTGCAAACAGAAACAGCGCCACAAATATAAATTTCAGTTCATTAAAACAAAGAAATAAGTAATATTCATTACAGAGAAGCATTGTGAACTTTACCTTGGAGAAATACCCCACCATATGACACCCCCGATCATCACATTCACACAGGACGTAGAACAAAAACAAATCAACATCGTAATAAAGTGTCTTGTGATCAAGAAATAGTTTGGCAAGATAACAAAGGTTCTGCCCATAAACTTTGTTCTTCTTGCCATCAACCTGCAATTATGCAAACATTTTTCTTATTAAAATATTAAGATAACTAAACGAAAAGGAGAAGTTGCATGATTTCCATTCTGCTTTTCTTAAAACTTTTTAAGGCATTATGCCGACAGCAGAGAACTGGTTTCAGAAACTTGATCAACATAGCATGCAAGCTGCCATTACAGGAAGCTAAAATGGATATCGAACTAACCTCAAACATAGACAGGGTTCCACTTCTGTATATTTCATCACCAGGGGGATGTTTAAGATCACATTTTTTCTGTATAGTAAAGAGAATGGAATTAATCATTGATTATGACTTATGATAATTTAACATGGAATATCAGAATGCTATAAATGAAACATGTGCACAACAAACAAGATATAAAATGCATTCAAAGATGATCATAGATCAAGTGATCAACTCAGGAACAGAATATGCTGCACATGCAGCGAGGTTGATCTGATTTATGGTATTTGTAATGTCAATAAGTACCAGCCATGACTTGAGGACATTTAAGGAGATTTTTCTGAGATGCCAGAAACATAAGTAGTGGGGCAGAGGGGTTGCATTTTACTTATGATGTTCGTTGTACTAATTATTAAATGGCTGGCGACACACAACAGTTGCAATCAATTCAGAGCTAGGGACCACTAGAATGGCAAAACAGGCATTTTTTAGAACCCACAAAATTCACAGTAAACAGTATAATTACTGCAGCTTTATGAGGAAATTCCTGCAATACAAACAGGGCCTTTTAAAAAAATAAAGATTAAGAGAACATGTTTGGCACCTAATGGTACAATGAACAAAAAGTTAAGATAGATGGGCCGAAAAAGCACAGGAGGAGCTAAACAAGTGCAGGCAGATTTGAGCTCATACTCCCAAATTTGCATTAGCAGAGCCTGGCTGAAAAGATAGTAACCCTCCATATGGGAACAAATAACTAAATCTCACCATGTGCCTCTGAAGCTGTTCCTTGCGCTTCATGAAGTTGAGGCAAAACTCACAGAAGAACAGCTTTGGAGAGTCATTATACTCCGGTGGGAAAGGAGAGAAATACCACGTATCTATCTCATATCTCCCAAGTTCTATCTTCGCTATATTTTTCACCTTTGTGAACTCTTCATGTTCCCGCAAACTAGCAGCATCAAGCTCCTCATGACCTTGCTATAATGGAAATGGACACAAAGCTAGATTAGTTTCAGGATACTAATTCAAACGGGAAACCACAATTACAGTACAACGTGAAGAAGGAACCAACATGTGTTTCATCAATTTTTGTAGCCAGTGCATAGCAAACTAACATCCTTACAGATAATAAATCTTCAAGAACAAATGATAATCGAATTATCCACAGTGATACAATCTATTCCATACCTCCACATGGGTTTCATCAATTTTACGCTTCTGGTGCCGTGTCATCTTCAAGCTTGTTGCCTGAGTACATATTAAAATGGAGTTGTATGAGTATTCTTTTGAAATAACAGAGGGCTATTTATGTCTTAGGATGATCATCTCAGGTTTTCAACCGTCACCTGGACGGTATAGCGGCCAATATAAGGAAAAAGCAAATTCTACTGGTATGATTGACAATTGAACAACATGAATTTATGTTACCTTATCTTCTACCTTCTCATCAACATCGGTCTCAACAGTCTCAAGATCAAGTTGTTCAAGTTTAACCCACTCATCGAGCCTCCTATTGACTGCAAGTTCATTACATTTAAATACGATTGGTAAGCATAAATATGTCAACATGAAAGAACTCCACAAACCCACAACAGAATACGCTGCAGCTGTTATGAAGCACTAACTCCTATTTCAGCTAACGAAATCGGGTAAAAGTTTGTGATTGTACTGAAACTATTGAGACACGAGACTAGAACGGCCATTTCCGGCCCCAGCGAAAAGCAATCCTATATTCCCATATACAAATTCATCACTATATCACCTCGAATTTCATAACCCCTAAACTAATTGACCATTTAAGCCCCAGATTTCCTCAATCTGAAGCACCCTAAACCTAACCCTAGAAACGAAGCATCCTGTTGAGGGCGAGGTCGCTTACACTCGGTGTAGTGGACGTAGTACTCGTAATCGGCGGGGGAGGAGGAGGTGGAGGACTTCCGGCGCTCGATGACCTTGACGGGGTGGAGCTTCTGGTCGCGCCACCGGCACATCACGCGCGTGCCCACCTCCAGCGGCAGATGCGACGCCCACGACGCGGACGCGGCGGAGGACCTCAGCCTCCTCTCTACCCCGCCGCCGTTCGAGGCGGCGGCGCCGCCGCCGCCGCCCGCGCCGTTGCACGCCGTCGAGGCCGCGGCCGCCGCCGCGGCGGCGGTGCCGTTCTCCGGCGCGGTGGACGCCTCCATCGAGCCCATCTCGTCGTCGGAGTTGGATCGGAAGTTGTGCGGTTTTGGGGCTGGGCCTCTTGCCCCGGATTTGGGCTTTGGGTTAGATCTTTATCATCTCCGTCGTGTGGTCCGGTTGGGACGCATGGTTTATTCCATGGGGCCCACATGTAAGTGACAGAATGATACCGTCTCGGTTGTATTTGGTCTGTTTGATCCTCCCCAAATTTGAATTGGGTCAACGGATTTGAAGGCCCAGCTCTGTTTTAACTTTAAACTAATTTAGTTTTATTGCCGATTTTTTTAAAAAAAAATACTCCCTCTATTTTATTTTATAAGTTGCTTTAATTTTTTACTAGTCAATTTTTTTTTGAGTTTGATCAAATTTATCAAAAAATTTAGCAACATCTAAACCACCAAATTAGTTCCATTAAATTAGTTTATAATTTTATAGTTTTTAAAAAGTTCTATCAAAACATAGAATGAAACGGCCTACTTTTCCAATTTGGTGTTTGGGCTAACACACTGACTTGCCAATTTGTGAAGCAGATCAATAACTATTTTCAAATCCAAACGATGTTCTCATTCCTAATGATGTTCTATTTCTTCATTGGGATTTACAATTTGAAAAGAGTAAAGAAATTTACAAAAATTTTAACGATGTACACTGCTGGATCGAAACCATTTAGGATAAGTTCACTGTGGGTCCCTCTATTTGTCGTCCAGTCTTATTTTCGTCTCTCGATCGCAAAACCAGGTACAACAGGTCCTCTAACTTACGAAACCGTTTAAATAAGGTCCCTCAGCAGTATTTGACCCCGGTTTTGGCTGAGGTGGCGCCTACGTGGCTAATTTGACTCGGTCTTCATCTGACGTGGCATTGACGTGGCGCTTACGTGGCAATTCGATCCGAAAAATAAAAACCCTATGGGACCCATATGTCAGTTTCATACACATAATTAAAAAAAATGGTGGGCCCCACGTGGACCCCACTTGTCATCCTCACTACCCCTTCTCTCATCCCCTCTCTCTCTCTCTATCCTCTCTCTCTCCCTCTTCTCTCTATCTCTCTCTCCCGTGAGAATGGCGGGCGGCGCATAGGGGCGGCGGCGAGCGGCGGTTGGAGCACTGTCGCCGGAGCCGGGGATACCGCCGCCGCAACTTCCGCGTCGGCCACCACGTTGCTCCCATCCACCTCGCGGAGATGGAACATGCGCCGCTCCTTGACCCCGTCGAGCTGCTCCGGGGAACGCCTAGCGGTCGCTCCCCCACGTCTTCAGCGACGGGAACGACGGGAGGAGCGTGGCCTGGTGGCGAGCGCTCGACGCCGCTGCCTCCACCGCGGCGGCGCCATCCGCGACGGGATCCGGGGTCGAGGCGGGGGCGGCTCGGCGGAGATCACCATGGCCGCGGGAAAAGCCGCGATGATGAACACGCGCGTGGAGGCCGCCGTCACCTAGACCTCCACCGACTCCGACTCCGGTGGCGGCGGCGGCGGGAGAGTCGGCCGAGCGATGAGGGTCAGCGCGCGGCGGCCGGCCGAGGAGGGCCGGCCATGCGTGCTCTAATCACAATTTTTTTGATGGTTAATTTGCTAGTATTTATCAGTCGCCTGATTGATTTTTTATGTGCTGTGTTTAATTTGATGGTTAATTTGCTAGTATCGAGGCTGCGTGCCCCGGCGTCATCTCCTGCGCGGACATCGTCGCGTTCACTGGCCACGACGCATCGAGGTACATGAGCAACGGCGGCGTCAAATTCAATGTCCCGGTCGGCCGCCTCGACGGCATTGTCTCGTCCTCCGAGGTCGCCCAAAATATGCTCCCTGACTCCAAGGCCGACTTGGACAAGCTCACAGCGCCAACTTCGCGGCGAAGGGATTCACCCCGGAGGAGCTGGTGATCCTCTCTGGCGCGTACTCCATAGGCAAGGCGCACTGCTTCTCCTTCAACGACCGCCTCACCGAGCCGAACTCTGAGATCAATGCCGACTACCACGACAACGTCCTGAACAAGACCTGCTACGCCGCCCCGAACGAGACGACGTTGGCGAACAACATCCGCGACATCGACGTGGCGACGCTGGGGCCCCGGCGCCAGCGCTCCACCCGCCGCTCCACCCGCGGCCTGCCGCCTCACAGCTCCGTCGCCGCCCCTCTGCGCCGCCCGCCGCTGCTCGCCATTCTCAGGGGAGATAGAGAGAGGGGATAGAGAGGAGAGAGAGAAGGGGTAAGGAGGATGACAGGTGGGGTCCACGTGGGCCCCACCATTTTATTATTATTATGTGTGTGAAACTGACCTGTGGTTTCCATAGGTTTTATTATTTTTCGGATCGAATTGCCACATAAGCGCCACGTTAACGCCACGTCAAATGAAGACCAAGTCAAACTAGCCATGTAGGCGCCACCTTAGCCAAAACCGGGGTCAAATACTACCGAGGTACCTTATTTAAAAGGTTTCGTAAGTTGGGGGGCCTGTCGTACCTGTTTTACGATCAAGGGCGAAAATCAGACTGGGCGACGAATACAGGAACCCAAAGTGAACTTATTCCAACCATTTACAAATGGAAGGCCTAAAATAAACAAGGCCGATATGGCCCACTCAGCTCAAATCAGGCTAAGGATAATCCCCTGTCCTTAGCCAGAGCTTCGGCCGCTCTCCTCCCGGACACCAGCGCGCCGTCGAACGTCGCGTAGCACCAGTGGTCGCCGCACATGTACAGCCCGTCGCCGACCCTCGGGTCGCGCCCCGCCGGCGACGTCGGCGGCGTCTGGTCCGGCTGCGCGAAGCCGATGCGGTACGTCCTCAGGTGCGTCCACGACGCGACCTCCCCGGCGCCGAACCACCCGGCGAGCTCGGTGACCACCTCGCCGGCGAGGTCGGCGTCGGACCGCCCGGCGAAGGAGCCGACGAGGGATACGGACACCAGCGACCTCCCCGGCGGCGCGTACGACGGCGCCACGTTGGTGGCGAATAACATGTTGTTGACGATCCCTTTGCCTGAGCCGTTGAGGAGCAGGATGGGGTCTTGGACCGCCGCCTTGTCGGCGGCGAAGTAGAGGCAGACGGTGCTCCGCTCGGAGTTCTTCTTGGGTTTCGCCGGAATCGTTGGTAGCTGCGGTAGGAGCTTCTCGGCCTCCGGCTGCTCGACGGCGACGATGACGCCGAGCTCGCCGGAGACGGTCTCGCCGGTGTCGAGCGTCACGCTGGACTGGCCGATGGCCGCGGCGCGGGAGTTGAGGCGGACGGAGCCCGCCGGCAGGCGGTCCGCGAGCTGCGACGCGATGGCGCCGATGCCGGCCTCCGGCAGCGCGTTGTCCCCGAGGGCGAGGCGCTTGAACACGAGCTCGAAGAGGCGCGACGACGTGTCGAGCGCCGGGTCGAAGAATATCCCAGCCAGGAACGGCCGCAGGAACCGCTCCACGATGGACGGCGAGAACCCGAGCTTCTCCAGGTGCGCCGCCGTGGTCGTCTCCGGCGACGAGAGGATGACGTCGTCCGGGGTGGACGCCGCGCGGAGCCGGGCGAGGCCGACGAGGAGCTTATCAGCGAGCGTTCCGACGGGGGAGAACACGGCGGAGAGGGAACGCAGAGGAAGCCGGAACGGGTCAGACAACAGGTAGAACGGCTCGCCGGCGCCGAGGAAGACGAGCGCTCCAGGATAAAACGGCCGGAGCCGCAACGCCGGGAAGTCAAGGAGACGCCGGCACTCCGGGTAGGCGGTGAGGAAGATCTGGAACCCCCTATCCAACCGATACCCATCGACCTCGTCGGTGGCGACACGGCCGCCGAGGCGGTCCGACGCCTCGAGCAGCGTGAACGGCACCGACATGGACGCCAGGTGGTTCGCCGCGGCGAGGCCCGCTAGCCCGCCACCGACAATGACGGCCTTATTACCGCCGCCGCCGCCGCCGGTGGCGTCGCTCCCCGGCGCGGCGGCGCGGGTGACGGTGAGGCGGAGGGCGGCGGCATGGTGGCGGCGGAGCTTGGGTGGCGTGGCGGGGAGGACGGGGCGCGCGGCGTGGACGTGCATGGGCGTCGCGGCGGGCGACAGCGAGTGGCGGGAAGCAAGCGCGCGCGAGGGAGGGAGAAGACGAGTTTGGGGTTTGGGTGGTGTTCCTGATTTGTCCATGGACCGGCTGTGGATATGGTGGTTTCGGTGCATGGACCCGGCGTTTGGATGGGGAGCTATGGGTTGACGAGACTGCGTGGTGGGGTTGGGTGTAGGTGTTCTGTGTGGACGTCCGTAGACTGGGTTCAGGGAAGATTCGTCATGGAGCAAAGCGTTATCCTCTCTCTCTGAACTCTGATTCATGAGATGAAGAACAGAAGAGGAACGCTCTGATAGAATAATGGTTCAATCCTGGAATGCTATTTTCTCGAACCCTCTTTTACCTCAACATTTGTAATGGTTTGCCTCTGGCAATGCCCGCTCCCTGTAACCCCAAGATCTTTCTCTTAAATGCAATGGAAGATTCAAGTGGAGAACCTTTCCTCTCCGGTGATTATTAAAAAAAAATAGAAGAGAAACAGGGTAAGTCTAGTTTTTCTCATTCGAACACATAGTATATAGACAATTACGTACCCACGCACATTTGTATGGGCGCATGTACACATGTAGCTAGCCAAAATTTAAGATTGATGAAATTACCCTAAATCCCTAAATGTCGCGTCGCTAATAAGTGTCGCCTACCACTAAAATCATGATTAGCTATGGATATAAACATCCGTTGTCGACTTATATCTAGGTGGGTAGATGTTAATAAGTGTCGCCTTCCACTAAAATCATGATTAGCTATGAATATAAACATCTGTTGTTGACTTATATCTAGGTGAGTAGATTCTACTGCAGGTAACCTAAACTGGCTATCTTAGGCTCACAGTTTGTTTAGGTTGGTTCCAGTGGTACCGAAATTAAACTTGTGAATCTCAGACAAAATTTGTTAAAAACAATAGATTTTTGTAAACTTGGTTGTTCCACGCGATCAATACCATTTGCCACGTAAGCAATACTTTTGCCACATCATCATTCACGTAATAAAATCATTTCGGTCATTTGTAGCATTTCTTATACTTTAGGCTTGTGTTTGGTTTGGAGATGAGATAAGATGTGTTAGGTTTATTTGTATTTTGGGGATATGATGGACCTAGTTTCTATTTGGTTCTAGGAATAGAACGGACCTAGTTTTCTGTTTGGTTTGAGGGATATGATGAGTTGGAATGATCCTATCTCTTGTGTTGGTTGGAGGGATGTAGATGGATTGCTTAGATATAGTTACCTCTTCACATTAGTTGGTAAGGTCATACACAACACAAAATATTGAACATGAAGACCACATCATTTGAAAAAAAAAACATTCATATGACTATATTTGGAAATAAAATACAATCATATCATATAGCCAACCAAAAACCAAAGCAAAATACCGATAATTAGCATACATCAATCCTTATATCAATGCAAGCATAGGAAGTTCAAGCCACACATAATAAGGAGTTCCTTACTTTGGCTATAGAGGATGATGGAGGATGCGAGGAGCAGTAGCAGACGAGAGAGAGGATGGCACTAGGACGCTGTAGTAGGTTCCCGCAATCGGTTTTTGCTTCTCGCCACCACCACCACCGTCTTCCCTTCCTGCCGTCGCCGCCAACTATGAGATGAGGAGGGGGAGTGGCGAGAGAGAGATGGGAGGAAGGAGGACAGAGAAGGGAGGATGGCACGGGCGCCGCTGGCCCCGTCGCACGACACCGGCGTTGCCGGCTGTTGCGCGCGATGGCGCCGCCATCACCCTCTTTTTTCTCTCAATCTAGATGGTGATACGGTGAAGGGGGAGAAAAAAGAGATAGGGTTACCCTATCCCACACACGCGTAACACACGTGATGCGCGACTCCGAAGGTGAGATGGAGTGATCCGCTACTTTTTTTCACGGGCCAAACCACCCCGAATATAGGGAGAATATTCCTTTTTGACCCAACTCAACTCATGAAGTCCTTCAACTAAACACCATTAAATATAGGATGGCCCCAGTCCAACTCACCAAAACCTTGCAGCTAAACACATGCTAAGAGTGTAATTAATTCAGGGCTAAACTATGTCATTCATGCATAGGGTTATAATATGAAAACTTCAAACCTAATAGAGGGTTCTAATATAATTTAATGTCTTGTTCTAATAAATCCTTATAAATAATACGTGACGGAAGGAAAGTAAATTGGACTTATGTTAGCAATTGGCAACGGCAGTCACACACTCGCACACACTTTGAATTGACGAAGATGAATAATAAGTTGGCGCACGTAAAACGAGAAAGCTACTAGCACATAATTAATTAAATTTAATTATTACGACTTAACAATTTGATATATTTGATATTTTAAAATAACTTCTAGTCTCTCCGGTTTCAAAATTATTGACGTTTCGAACATGATCTCACATACCAAGCAGTGATTTATTAAGATATCAATTTACTATTTTACCCATATTAAATATAGTATTGTGCTCCATTATCTTAAATATATATATAAATATATATATATATATATATATATATATATATATATATATATATATATATTTGTGCTAATGGTAATCACTACCGTTGGTTTGAACCAATCACCTGCATCGGTGCGAGCTAAAGATCCAATTCCCTAGCTTTTTTGCTTGGTTTTTATTTGCATGCATGCAGGGCAAAGCAGTCCAATATAACATACTAATACAAAAGGCGTCAACAATTATCAATCACTGTTTAGCCCGAAATTTTTGGGCTGATACGACTTATCGTATTAGATAATAGTGAGATCAAAATTTAGAATATTTAATTATAAATTATTTTTAAAATATTTGTCTTTTAAATATGATGACTATATGTATAGATTAGTCTAAAAAGTACTTTAATAAAATCAAATATTTATTAACACTTTATACATATTATAATGAAAAATAACGGTTAAAGTTATTTTTTAGAGATCGTGGCCTTATTCAAAACAATAAGTATTATCAATTTAGAAGGAGTACCAGACTAATTTTTTGATTGAAGAAAGTATATAAAAAGTTTTAGCACGAAATTCACATCTAGTAATTTGAAAAATGTGGGCACAGGAAAAGAACAGGACATCCGCAGCACACGAACCCGCCCGCCGCGGCGCGCACGCGTGTCGGTCTTTCCGCGCGCCACACGCGCGTTGCTCTGCTATTACACGGTTACACCCCGCCGAACGTCGCTGTCTCTCCTCTAATCATGGACAAGCGAAACGTTAAGCAACAACACGCATCACGGATTAACGGGCCCTAAAACAAAAATCAAACGAAACAAGAGGGCTCATCATCAAAACTAAAAGGAAGAAAATAAAAGGTGAAGAGGAAATTTCTTGAAAAGTTTTTCGTTGCACGACGATCATCAGTAAAGTAATAGAGTATCTCGTCCGTTTATGGTGATGGACGAGAATATCGTACAGGTTGGCTACGTGCCTACTACGTCGCGTAGACGTCTCCAGAGCATCTTTCCTTTCTTTCATCCTCCAGAATATGATTCTGCTCAAAACTTTCTACGATCATTTCGTTTTGAAGCATCCAACACCGCTGTTTTTTTTATATATATTTTGCTTTTTTGTACTCGTGGCTATTCATATCCATGAGCACAAGGCTTGTTTTTTATATTTCTTTTTCTTATCTTCCTTTTGATCGGTTGGTATTGGTAATGATTGTACATCATTTTTGCGGTTTTACATGGAGACCCATCTATCTGTTCTGATTTGTATGGCTTATATTTTTACTTCTGATTGCGAAGTAGTCTCTTTCGTGGATCAATTTCTTTGAACTAGTAAGAACTTTTCTTTAGAGAAAAATAGTTGATTGTACTCTAATAACTACTTCCTCCGTTTCATATTAAAAGACTTTTTAGTATTGTCCACATTCATATGCATGGTAATGAATCTAGACGTACATGTGTGCCTAAATTCATTAACATCAATATGAATGTGAGTAATGTTATAAAGTTTTATAATCTGAAACATCTTTGATGTCATAATGTTAGTATTGATTTATTGTCGATGTGCATCCCTTGCATCTAATTTTGCTCAATCAACAACTTTGGTTTTAACTCGCACAATGCTTGATTCAAGAAAGAGATTAACAAATAGAAAATGCTTTTGTAAAAGGTTAATGCTAGCATCCTCTATTTACCAGGAGGAGTATCACTAGAGGTGCTATATTTAATTGAAATGAACAAGTCAGCCATACTATCATGCGAATCCAGTTGAAGTTGACTCCTCCAAAAATTATTCCATTAGATAAAGGAAGAATTAATCCATCAAAACAAATTGCATGCCGTACAAGAAAAGGTCAATTGAAAGAGGTCATTTTAATCAATCCATTTGTCCTCTTTCCATGTTCAATGGCCATCCCCGATTCCCCTCTTTTAACTAATGTTTGAATAATTTCTTATTTACACTTTTACATAAAATAATATTCCATTTTCTCTATTATTATAATTCTAAAAATACCTCCAACAACACAAGTAATCAGAATTACATACATCGTCCCTTAACTCAACGGGAGACGATAAAAAGATCAACAATAACAAGAGAAAAGATGTTTACTGCAATGCTTACAGTCAGCGTTGGATTTAAATTTTAGAATCTAATATCGAAGAAAAGTTACTAGATAAACTATTAACCCATAACCTCATCGATATTTACTCTCTTATTATACGGTATTAATACAATCTTAATTCATCATACCGAGTTATCCAAAAAAAAAATCATCATACGGTAGAAGATCATCATCATTTTATAATTCTTAAAAGACACACACAGACAAAAAAAAAAAAAAGGATAAACAGAGAAAATAAAAGTTATCCAAACTCGACAGGGAAAATTTGCAAATAGGTCCCACAACTTTTTTCAAAATTTCCTCGTGCGCGAAAAAAACCTCACCAAACACAAAAAATACTCCCTCGCTCCATTTCCAGCACTACGGCACTACCCATTTCTATTCCTCTTCACCTCGCGGCGGCGGCGGCGGCGGCGCGGCGAGCAATCGGCGCCTCTCCTCTCGGTCTACTCTCCTCCGGCCATCCCCGTTCATCTCTACTCTTCACTCCATCCTCCTCCACTCCACCGTACTGCCCTGGGGTGCAGATCAATCGAGACTTGGGGCTGATTTCTCGAGTTGGTGACGAACCCTAATTTCGTTTGGATTGTTGCAAGAGGTTTGTCCCGCCCTCTCTCTTAGCTGCGAGCGATCAAATTGGCATCGTTATCACTGGGATGAGCGCACCGATCCATCGAGTTCGTCGCGGATTTGATTGGTTCGCGGCGGAGCACGAGTAGCAGTTCATTTCCCCCACGTTATGTCCAGCCCTGGAAGGAGTGGGTTCTCCCCTGGGTTGGCGCAGTTGTTATCATCTAGAGATAAAGCGAAGGTTAGTTCCCAGAAGTCGCACTTGGTATCGTACCATGACGAGATTGGGCACCAGGATATTGAGAGGACGCTAGAGCATATATTTGATCTCCCTCACAAGTCGGTGGTCCGGCCTCCGGGTCCGATTGATGTGGGATTTGTGCGCTCGGTATTGCGGAATCAGGCAAGGAAGTTTGATCTTGGCGGGAAAGATAGCCGTAAATATGATGATGGTGTTCTGATTGTGGATAAAGGTGCTGGGCAAACTAAGGTTGTTCTTGATGATTCGAGCATTTGTGGCAAGTTCAAGAGCATTTGGGGACCTTTGCTTGTTGAGAGCTCGGCATCATTCAGCAGCGCTAGGGCTAACGCCTGCGTGTGGAATGGCAAGTGGATGTATGAGGTTACCCTGGAGACGTCCGGAGTGCAGCAGCTTGGATGGGCTACTCTCTCGTGCCCCTTCACTGATCAGAAAGGAGTTGGTGATTCTGATGATTCATATGCATTTGATGGCCGGCGGGTGACCAAATGGAACAACGATCCAGAACAATATGGGCAGATGTGGGCAGTAGGAGATGTGATTGGTTGCTGCATCAACTTGGATGCTGGGGAGATCAGTTTCTACAGGAATGGGAATTTTCTTGGTGTTGCCTTTGATGGGATTCGCAAAGTGGGACCTAGGAAAGGCTACTATCCTGCAATTTCTCTCTCAGAAGGTGAGCGTTGCCATCTGAACTTCGGCTCACATCCATTCAGGTATCCTGTAGATGGGTTCAATTCAATTGAGGCACCGCCACATTTTTGTATGTTTGCGGCATATCTTCTTAGATGTTTGTTCCGTCTACTAGAAGTTCAAAATCTGGAAAAATCTGAATCTGCATACTTCGAGAAACTAAGGAGGGTCAAGAAATTTGCACCTTTACGTGAACTATTTCGACCAATTTCGGAAGGGATATGTGCAGAATTTTTCGGTGCCGCTGAAGGAAGCCAAGGGTGTTCTGAATATATCACCTGGGGATCTTTCATCACCCTTCTTACAGATGTTTTCAGGGTACGGGAGCCGCATGATTTCTTATGCCTTGACCAGGTTCTTGAACTTTTTCTACAGTTCCCGGGGTGCAGTTCATTACTGCAGGAGCTCATTGTGGCTCTTTCTTGTATGTGCAAAGCTGCTCCACTTGTGTTGACAGAATGCCCATTTTCTGGACCATATCCATTTTTAGCGCTGGCTTGCCACATTCTTAGGCATAAAGATGTAATGCATCTGTGGTGGAAGTCAGAAGATTTTGCATTCTCATTTGAAGGATTTCTTACGATGAAGATTCCAAACAAGCAGGACTTGCAGTACCTTGTACCTTCTGTTTGGTGGCCTGGGTCTTCTGAAGATGAGGTTAGCATGACATTATCGATGACAACACTCTCTGATGCAATTAAGAAGGTGAACTTTCTTTCTCTTCCTTAGTTGCGCAGAGAAATTCTACTGATAGATGATATCTTGAATTAATTATGCCACTGTTATAACTTATTCTAGCATATGCAATTTTCTGCTATTTTATGTTGTTGGCTTGGATTTTTATTATTCTTCTCAACTCTTGGATGTGCATGCTATGCTATTTGGTGATTAAAATTTGTATTACCCTGTAACTAGCCCAGTTTGAAATCCAGACTGCCTTTTCCTTTAGTTTTCTCAGCGTGTTGCTTCCTTGCTTTTGTGCACTTGTGTACTACCTATTATTCTCCTTACTTATATGTTCAATTCATCCAAAGTTTATGCTCTGTTCTATTAGAGATTAATGTTTTAAAATTTTAACTACAAACATGATCGCTTGCAAATAGATAAAACTCTCTCCCTCCATTTCTAACTCTTAAATCTTTGTTTGTTTGTTATGGTTTGCACTGTTTTTCTTCTACAGATTGAGGATAAGCACCGTGAGCTTTGCAGCTTGGTGATATGCTTTGTACCACCAACGTCTCCCCCTCTGCTTCCTGGATCTGTGTTTCGGTCATTTGTACAAAGTTCAATACTAAAGGCTAGAGGTGGAGATCATAGGATGGCTTCCAGTGGGACTTTCAATGACACGGTGCTTGTCTCACTGTACACTGTAATCCTCCATTTGTTGTCTGAAGGATTTTCTATGGATTCTTCTGGACCTGCATCATCCTCTAGAATAAATTATGGAACTGGTGTTGGATTTCTCCACAAAGGTGGAAAGCGGAGGTTTCCTACACAGTTATTATTGAGGAATGATGCCTATTACAATGTAATTCCTAGACTTGGTGGATCACTAAATCACCTGTTGATGTTTCACCAAATTGATGCCAATGAAGATGAGGTGCAGTGGGATGAAGGTTGCATGAATGATGAAGAAACACGGATAACACACACTACAGCACAAAAACCTTGCTGCTGTTCAATCACAGATGTCACTGTTGGCCTGAGATTTAAAGAAAATGCCAAGTACATACCATCAACTTCGAAAGGCCCATGCAAGTCCATGCATGAAAAATCTGCACATATTGCCTCTGAATGCAGTGTGAGAAGTCTTAGTAATGAGATTGAAGACAAACCTATCACAAGTGCTCAATCAGAAATTGAATATGGCTATCAAGCACTACATCATTTAGAAAGCATGTCGATGACAAACCAATTTTCATCAGAAGCACTAAGAGAAGAAGAGTTGCTTGATTTTATGCTGCTGTTATATCATCTGGGTGTCTCACCAAATTTTAGGCAGGCAAGTGATATTATTTAATTTTTTCTTGAATTAGGTGAACAAATACAATGCTGCAGCAAGGATCCACCACTTTGCTTACATAGAGATCCTCAGGATCCGTAAACATTACGTCATGTACTGTTCTTAATTCATAATCTATAGGGAGTTGTCCTTAATTTATGCCCTTGCACATGTACCCAAGAGTTTAGACACCATGTGCTTTCCTTATGTATGTGAGCTGCATGGCCAGTATGTGTAGCCATTTTCTAGATAATGGCATCACTTTCTGCAATACTATTTAGGGTGATTTGAGGATTAGCCACTCCCTGATCATGAAAGCCACTATTGGGGAGTGGCAAACCATTAGTCATCTATACTGTTTAAGAACAGGTCCAGATGTGCTAAGTACTTCGGTTGTTCATTAGCTTATTTATTTCTCTTAGAAAAAAAATGAAGCACACCAACCTGGCCAGTCCATGAGGGTATATTCCAATGCCACTTATCCATTGATGCCTGCCAGTGCACTAGGATACTTAATACTTTCATATTCTGCTTTACATTATGGTTCTGATTAAGTTTGTTCTGTTCAGGCATTCTATTTTGTGTCCCAGCAATCACAATCCATTTCTTTACTAGAAGAAACTGATAGGCAGATAAGAGAAAAATCATGCATGGAGCAAGTAAGACGCTTGAAGGAAGCCCGCAATAGTTATCATGAGGAGTTGGTGGATTGTGTCAGGCATTGTGTTTGGTATGATTTCTGAAAGGACAAATTATTATGTCTTCACATATTGCATGACAATATGAAAACACTACACTTCTGCCGTATACAATATAATTTAGATCATATTTTCTTCTGAATGATTATACGAACATATTCACAAACATATTCCTGTTTCAGTAATTTATTATGTCGAAATGGATAAAAATATCCTTGAAGCTGGAGCTTCTTGGAAATATATTTACCTTGCATAATTTAGGAGCCACCTTCTAACTCTTATAGGTGTTTATAATGCTTGTTCTTTTGCTTTCCTTGGTGTGAGTAAGATTTTCCCACAGGATAATTTGTACAGACTAAAGTTGATGAAACCATTTTGCAGACTAGAGAGCTAATTTGTTGACTCGATATATGGTACATGCAGGTATCGTGCCACTGTTTTTTCTTCATGGAAGCAAAGGGGAATGTATGCAACTTGCATGTGGGTTGTGGAGCTTCTTTTGGTGCTCAGTGATTCTTCTTCCATTTTCCACTATATTCCTGAATTCTATGTGGAATCATTGGTAGGTTTGAAGCGCCCATTTACAGCCAACTTGGTTATTTGCATTGAAACAATATACTGAAGCCTGCACTTTTGTTGTTTGTACAGGTAGACTGTTTCCATGCCCTGCGGCGGAGTGATCCTCCTTTTGTCTCTCCTGCAGTATTTCTTAAGCATGGGCTAGCTTCATTTGTATGTACAGAAGCGTCTTAATGATTTTTGACTCATTAATTATGGCCATTCTTTCTTGATAAGGCACCTAACCACACCCATCATTCAGAACCTTTAAATCCTGCATTACTAATGTTCTTGCTGGTTTACTTTAGTAGCAAAAATTGTGAGGTCGAATGCGTATAACAGGAAGTTTGATGGATTCAGTGTTTTTATGTTTATTTTATTTCACAATAAGCAACACCCTATTGCACAGAACAAAATAAAACTAGCTCACTGGTAGCTGGCCAAATTGTGGGCAAGTTTCTTGTTTATGTTTAGCATTATTCAGTGTTGCAGTATCAACTAAGAGCTCTATTTTCTTATCATTAGGTCACTCTTGTTGTCAAACACTTTGATGATCCAAGGATAGTGAGTCCAGACTTGAAAGATCATCTTCTTCAAACAATATCGATTCTTGTACAGTATAAAGAATTCATGTTTGTATTTGAGAACAATCGGGAGGCTATAAACAGAATGCCAAGATCACTTCTGTCAGCTTTTGATAATAGATCATGGATACCTGTTACCAACATACTTTTCCAACTCTGCAAAGGTTTTGGCTTTGCTTCATCTAAGAATGTTGAACCTTCATCATCTGCAATTTTCCAGGTTTATTTTAATATTACAATCACTTCTGTTATTATATTCAGTCTTCTATTTCTGCTGTGCATATCTTACTGTGTGATTGTGTGAGAACTATCTATTTGATCTTACATTGTTTTTCTTTATGAAGGTCCTACTCAGGGAGACATGTATTCATGAAGAAGAACTGTTTTTATCCTTTCTCAATCGACTTTTCAACACATTAAGTTGGACTATGACCGAGTCCTCTATGTCCATCCGTGAGATGCAAGAGAAGCGCCAGGTGGATTTTGTTTTGTTTTTTTATTCCCCTTTGTGCAGAACTTCAACTCTTTGCTGATTGATGCTTTAGTGTCGGGTTACATTTTCAGTTCAGTAACACCAAGCTCTTTTCTCATGTGTCAAAATGCATTAAAAAACTGAAATATATCTAGATCTGCGATGAAGGTGTACACTAATAGGATCTCTTGACAACAATCAGTTCCAGTCATTAGGTTTCCAGTTAATTGCTTTTTAAATATTTTATGCCAAGGGGGGGAAATCTGTGTCATTCCTGTGGTATAACCATGCATGTGGAGCTAAATAATGGTAATCAATGTCCTATTTTTCAGGTTGCAGATTTGCAGCAAAGAAAGTGCAGTGTTATTTTTGACATATCATGTAGTCTTGCAAGGATTTTGGAATTCTTCACCAGAGAGATTCCTCATGCATTCCTGATGGGGCCAGATATGAATCTGCGGAGGTTGGCTGAATTAGTTGTCTTTATTCTGAACCACATCATATTAGCAGCCGATGCAGAGTTCTTTGACATGTAAGTCCACATCTTAATCTGAAGTCTGAAAACTAGCAGAGTTGTACTTCTTTTTAGTTGAGACAGTGATCTTTAAAGGCTGTTTAATTTAGTGTCAGAATCTAAAACGCATTGCTTCATTGTTGATTTGAGCTGACTCAAGTGTGAACCAATATTGTTATATCCTGGTAATATTTGTTCACAGTAAACCCAGATGCTTCCTCATTTGCTTATTCAGCTAGTAATATTGTTCCTGAAAATATAAATGGACATTGTGTTAACCAGTTAAAAATTTGTGTCTGCAGGACTCTAAGACGGCCAGGGCAACATCAAGAAAAAACAAATTGCACTATGATCTTGGCTCCTCTTGTTGGCATTATCCTCAATCTTATGGAAAGCAGCAGTACTTCAGGCCATAGGGAGTTAAATGATGTGATTACAGTGTTCACAAGCATGGATTGCCCTGCCACAATCCATTTTGGGTTGCAGTACCTACTGAGCTACAATTGGGTTAGATTTCTCTCTTGTACTTTCAGTATCCGTAGGTTTACTTGGTCATTACTAAAAATCTAGTTAGACTGCTTATTTGCGATTAATTTTTCGTTGTATGCTCATTTTTCGTTGTACAGAGCAATGTTCTCCGAGGTGACGCTTCCCTTGCAAAGCTAGCTCAGCTTGAAGAATTCTCCCATTACTTTATGCACATCACTATGTCAGCGGATGGCAATGAAGAGCAAGGTTTCAGCACTGCCAGTAACGAAGAGGAGGACAACTGCTGCATATGCTACAATTCCGATTCGGATACCACATTCGAGCCATGCCATCACAGGTCCTGCTACGGCTGCATAACCAGGCACCTCCTCAACAGCCAAAGGTGCTTCTTCTGCAATGCAGTGGTGACTTCAGTTACCAGGATAGCTGATTCGCGCATCGAATCTCGGTCACCTTTGGCACCGTAAACCCGAAGAGAAGAAAGATAGATCATGCCGTATGTCTTATCCATTTTTGCTCGATTTGGAGGCGCAGACAGCTCGGAGCCTCGGAGTTCTTCCCTTCTGCTTTCCTGGAAGACTGCATCGCCATGGTGGTGAAGTCAGAAAGGTTAATCTTTTCCCTTGTGTAAAGATCAGGTAATAGTTAAAACAAAAAAAGATTCAATAACAGGATTGCAGAAGGAGGCTTCTGCACAAGGTGGGAAGCCAGTACCACCCAAAGAAGGATTCACAGAATCGTGAAATTTTTGTAGGTTGTAGGGAAAAATTCCATTGTAAATACGAGATATGAAACAGAAAGGAGGTGTCAGATCTACATCAACCTTTTGTAATTATGTAGTTAAAATAAAGAAAAACTAGATGGTTTATATTGGAGGGACCTCTAGTTTTTTCCCCCTCATACATGTTGAATAAGAGCCTCACTATTTTTCTTATGCTTACAAGGCAAATTTTATATTTTAAAACTTAATTTTATAGTTGATTTTGTGAGTTTTTTCATCTTAGTTTACTTTACAATATTTGCCTTTAAATCGCTAAAGACATATAATAAAAATTGCTTTTAAATTGCTAATGAACGGGTTTGCATGAACATAAGCGAAACAAACGAGACCTCATGCTTTAAAATGGGTGTATTCTAAAATGCGTAAACGGCTAGCCTCGTGCAGGGGCCCACGTGCCAGAGGAGGGCCGCACACCTACGTGCGGACCCCACCATCCCACGGCACCGTCCACGTGTAGCCGTGCAAGGGACGAGACGGGAGGCAAGGGGGGGGGGGTCCCTGTCCCGTGATCCGACGCCTCGTTTCCCGGGTCGCCCGCCCGACAGGTGGGCCCCACGTGTCAGCCCCCCACACGCGCGGCCCATATCTCTCTCCTCTCCTCCATTCCCCCCATTCCTCCGCTCCCCCACCGCCTCTGCCTCCCCCACCCCCCGGCGATGGCCACCCTCTCCTTCCCTCTCCCGCATCTCACCCAGGCCATCCCCGCGCGAGCGCGAGCGCGTCCGCGACCGCGACCGCGACCGCTTCGTGGGATCCCCGCGCGGCTCCTCTCCTGCCGCGCCGCGATGGCGGTGGCGCCCGACAAGGAGGAGGCGGCGGCGGCAGTTGCTCTGGACAAGGCGGTGAAGGTGGCGGTAAAGGTGGCGGCTCCCGACAGGGCGGCGGTGGCCGCGGTGGGCGTCGGGGAGGAGCTCCCCGAGGGGTACGACCAGATGATGCCGGCCGTGGAGGAGGCGCGGCGGCGGCGAGCCGGGGTGCTGCTGCACCCGACCTCGCTCCGCGGCCCCCACGGCATCGGCGACCTCGGCGACGAGGCGGTCGCCTTCCTCGCCTGGCTCCGCGACGCCGGCTGCACGCTCTGGCAGGTGAGTGGAGCTTCGCATTATCGCGCCCATGGCTAATCGAATCTGCTCGCCGATTAAGCCGCGATTAGCGTCTGATTAGCGAGCTTAATTGCGTTTTTGCATTCCATTTGCGGGACCCACCACGGCCAGGGATGGTGGGCCATGGAATGCGCTCTGGGCCCTGGTGGGCCGGGGAACGAGACAAAATACGGGGGCCCAGCAAGTGGGCTGCGAGTGCAGCCGGGCCTACTGTCCCAGTACGTGGAGCAAAGCATTATCGTCCATTCTCGCTGAAACATACCGATTGTTGTTTGGTACTGAGAATCTGCGCGACCGCGACTGTTGTTGTTTGCTGATTGAAATGCTCACATCTTATCTGCTGCTGTCATGGCATGTGTCCGTTCTGATTGTCACAGCAACGGATGGGAATGAGCACCAAATCACAAGATTGTTAAATCAGTAGCAAACAGGAAGAAGAGTCAGGAGTGTACAGTGTTAAAACATGTATTACTGTGTGGTAGAAAAGGAATTCATTGGTTCTGGCCATGTTTACAGGTTCTTCCGCTTGTTCCGCCGGGAAGGAAGTCTGGGGAGGATGGCTCTCCATATTCAGGACAGGTGAAACTATATCCAGCTAATCTTGCATATTATGTGGCAATCATCGAATGGAACTTATACGGGTACGCGTTGCAGGATGCAAACTGTGGTAATACCCTCTTGATTTCACTTGAAGAGCTTGTAAAAGATGGGTTGTTGATGGAGAATGAACTACCTGACCCCTTGTAAGTTTGAACTCCTTAATGAATATTACAGTAATGTCGGCGTCAAGCATTTACATTTTTAAATTGATGGTAGGGATATGGAGTATGTTGAATTTGACACCGTCGCCAATCTGAAAGAACCTCTTATTGCAAAGGTTAGTTTTTCATGACTGTTTGTTCACTTCAGCATATCTTTCTGTTTCCTCCGACTGGATTGATTGTTCTACCCTTCTACTGAGCTCAAACAATTGAAATGTGTACAGTAATATTAATACTACTGAATTGATGGAATGAATCATTGCATAATTAAAATTTTAGATAAATCTTTTCTTCTAGGCTGCAGAGAGGCTCCTACAGAGCCATGGAGAGCTCAGAACGCAATATGACTGCTTCAAGAAAAATCCAAATATTTCAGGCAAGAAATCTTGATTTGCTAATTTCAAACCATGCTTAGTCTTAGTCTTCCATACTCTTAATGAGAATAGCAGATACAATAATGTCAGCAAAAAAACAGGGTAATACATCAAGTACAAAACTGCAACCTATTAAACCTCTGGTATATGCATCAATAAATAGCTAGGTGTTGCTATGTTACAAAGACCATCAGATAGATAACCGGCTCAAATCAGGGGTCAGGTGGTCTGCCTTTACAAATATCCATCTAAAAAGAAAATAGCAATGATCCTGAAATGTATGCCTGAAGAATATACACAGTACAGTGCCTTAGTCGCTCTTTTCTGCCAGGTTGGCTTGAAGATGCTGCACTTTTTGCTGCTATTGACAGAAGTATTGATGCATTATCCTGGTATGAGTGGCCTGAACCTCTGAAAAATCGACATCTTGGGGCCTTGGAAGACATATATCAAAAACAGAAGGATTTCGTAAGCATTTCAAGCTATAATATTTTCATTGCAATGAATTATTAGAGAAAAAAATGCCAGTGGACTCATCTACTTAACTTGCTATGCAGATAGAGATATTTATGGCTCAACAATTCTTATTTCAAAGGCAATGGCAGCGAATTCGTAAACATGCAAAGAAGTTGGGTATCAGCATAATGGGTGACATGCCCATATATGTTGGCTACCATAGTGCAGATGTTTGGGCAAACAGGAAATCGTTTTTGCTGGTACACCTCAATAATTTTCCCTCGTAGTCATGTGTCATCGAATTCTTGAAATGCTATACATTCTGTTTCTTGATTGTCTTTTCCGGTGTAAAGGACAAGAATGGTTTTCCGACTTTTGTTAGTGGTGTTCCACCTGATGCATTTAGTGAAACTGGTCAGCTTTGGAACAGGTAATCCTTTGCTCCCTGTCAATGTGATCAGGAAAAAAGTTGAATACAATTAACAGCATTTCCTTTGTGAAACTTGCAACTTTACAGTCCATTGTACGACTGGAAAGCTATGGAAGCAGGTGGATTTGAATGGTGGATAAAAAGGATTAATCGTGCCCTTGATTTGTATGATGAGTTCCGTATAGACCATTTCCGGGGGCTTGCAGGTTTTTGGGCAGTTCCTTCTGGTAAACCAAATACATCCAGCTAGCCTGTCTACATAATAGGAGTACATATTTTTGGGTAAATAGATTCAAATTTCTAATTTGTTACCGGTGCATGTAGAGTCAAAAGTAGCGCTGGTCGGAAGCTGGAGGGTGAGCATTGACTTGATGTACATGGTATCCCCCTTATTTTTTCAGAAATATTTGTTGCTGATGTACGCTTTTCTGTTTTTCTTTGGCAGTAGGCTGGACCGAGGAATGCATTTTTTGATGCACTATTCAAAGCTGTCGGTAGAATAAACATAATAGCAGAAGACCTGGTAAGCATTCTATTTTTTTTACATTTATCTAATAAAACCATGATTGGTTTTTCTTTTGTGGACCAATATGGAAGTAGAAATTCACATAATTTCTCCATCAAAGTCTTATTCGAGTCAGCTACACAAGTTTTATCTGCAACCAGACATTCATAAGCTACTCAGCATCAGCTGTAGATTGTCAAAAATGTGATTTAACATAGAATTCCTCATAATAATCATGGGTTAATATAGTCGAGCATAGTTCTACTCATGCTTTATCTGATCATCTCATACTATTTGTAGGGGGTGATAACAGAAGATGTTGTTGACCTAAGGAAGTCTATTGAGGCTCCTGGAATGGCAGTTCTTCAGTTTGGTAATAATGTTCCAAAGCCAGATTATGTGTATATTCTCTTTTGAGAAGGCACTGTGAGCATATTTGAATATATTGCGTCGATGTTTAAATGTTCCTACTCCCACTTTTATGTGGTCAGCTTTTGGCGGTGGTTCTGACAATCCACACTTGCCCCATAACCATGAATTTGATCAAGTAGTATACACAGGAACACACGACAATGACACGGTTAGTTTCTAAATTATTCCAAAGCTGTCTATTTTCAATATCTTGTCAAGGACTGCTAGCGACACAAGCATACAAAGAATGCTGACGCTCTTCAACCATGTATTCCTCAGGTTATTGGTTGGTGGCAAACTTTACCAGAGGAAGAGAAGCAGACTGTTAGTGTCTCCCAACTTTCTTAAATAGGCATATTACACTACCTTCAACCATATTGTCGTATTCACGCCTTCTTGTTTCAGGTGTTCAAGTATCTGCCTGAGGCTAATAGGACTGAAATCTCATGGGCACTGATCACTGCGGCCCTCTCTTCAGTTGCAAGGACATCCATGGTAACCATGCAGGACATTCTTGGCCTCGACAGTTCTGCTAGAATGAATACTCCAGCTACACAGGTTATCAGCTGCATCCAATCACCTTGTATAATTCACATATACTGCTAAAGCAGTAATTCTAAAAACATCATTTTTTTTTTACATCCACAGAAAGGGAACTGGAGATGGATGATGCCGAGCTCTGTCAGCTTCGACAGCCTCAGCCCTGAAGCGGCGAAGCTGAAGGAATTGCTTGGACTGTACAACCGGCTCTAAATATATTTCAGCGCTCTTTTTCTGTCGCTTGAACTTACAGAAATCTCTGTCATAAAAATAATTGAGCAATGCAAACATTTTGGCTGCAAGTATTGTTCTGAGACTCTGGTATACCTGTCATATAATAAAGCGTTGTACTATGTTTGTGTCATGCTGAATGGTGAGAGTCGCTGGCTGATTTCGCGATACTCCAAAAGCGAGGTAAATACAAATGAATGGCTACTACTCCAAAAGCGGATTTAAAACAAAATTTTAAAGAAAATTCATATCTAGAATGTTGCTCCGAAAATCACCGTGTAGAAATCCTAGCAAGTGTGCCGCTATAAAATGGAATGGTTTTCTACTTGGAAAGGAACACAGATGCAATGGGAAATGGTGAGTACCACTCCATATGTTAACTACTCCCATGATTTTAGACTTGTCGTTTCGAATACCCTCGATATTCCGTTATATATCTCGCCTTCTTCCACCTCCACGCCGTCGTCGACCATCGAGAGGTGCGGCCTCCTTTTCCCCGATCTATCTCATCTCATGCGGTCATGCCTCAATTCACTCGACTAACCTGTGGTGGCGCAGGCTCCATGAGATGCCGCTGATGGAGAGCGAGGAAGCCCGCGAGATTCTCGCGGCGCTGCGCGAGAAAGACGACGACCCTGAGGGATTCTACGACCACAAGGTCGCCGCCGCCGATGGCCGGATGGAGGGGATCTTCTGGGCGAGCTCCGGCCTGGGCTGGGACTACGTCTACTACGGCGAGGTCGTCGTCTTCGACACCACGTTCCGGACGAACAGGTGCGGCGCGGCGTTCGTCCCGTTCCTCGGGATGAGCCGCCACCGCCGCCCCGCCTTGTTCGGCTGCGGCGTCGTCGCGGACGGCTCCGTCGACTCGTGCATCTGGCTGCTGCGCGCGTTCAAGGAGTCGATCCAGGGGGATGTGCCCAAGTCCGTCATCACCGACGGCGGCGACGCGGTGATCGCCGCCGTCAAGGCCGTGTTCCCGGAGTCCAACCACCGCGTGTGCGCGTGGCACGTGGAGCGGTGGGCCGGGGAGCACCTCGTCGATGGCCCGGCGCGGGATGATTTCATGTCGCTGGCGCGCGACGCGTGCTCGCCCGCGGCGTTCGACGAGCGGTGGAGCAGGTTCATGGCGATGCACGGGACCGCCGAGAACGAGGGCTGGCTGGCGACGATGCACGCGAGGAGGGAGCTCTGGGCCGCCGCGTTCACCCGCCACAAGCTCTTCCTCGGCATGGCGAGCGACCAGCGGACGGAGTGCCTCGCCACGGGCCTCCACACGGGCCTCGCCGACGACATGTCGCTGCACGACCTGCTGCGCCACGCCGACTACTGGACCTGGCGCCTGCGCGCCGACGACGCCGAGCTCGACGACGCGGCCTCCATGTCCCGGCTGCCGCTGACCACCAATCACCAGTTCCTCGAGGCGCACGCCGCGCGGCGCTTCACCCCGGCCAACTTCCACCTCGTCCGCGAGGAGATCGAGAAGATGGACGGCTTCGCCGTCGTCGACACGCTGCCCACCATGTCCAGCCCCGACGTAAAGATCTACCTGCTCGCGCCCAAGCAGGAAGCCGCCGCCGCCGCCGGCGGCGGTGTCGCACCCTTCGTCGTGCAATGGTGCGACCGCGGCGGCGCCCTCGGCACCGACGACATCGACGACGGGAAGATGGCCGTGACGTGCAGCTGCCGGAAGATGGAGAGCGATCGCCTCCCGTGCCGCCACATCCTCCGCGTGATCACCCACCGCGGCGTGTCGCGGATGCCGGACTGCTTCGTGCCGCGGCGGCAGCGGCGGAATTCCAAAGCTAAGATGGAGAGGGTGGAGGAGATGAAGCAGCTGTCGAGCAAGGTGTTCGACCTGGCGTCGGAGGACGCGGGAGAGTTCGAGGATGTCATGGGGTTCATGGAGCGATTCCTTCAAGAGCGGCGCGCCTGGCTTGACGCTGCATGGGAGCCGAAGCGCAGAGGCCATGTCGGCGTCGACGACGACGACGAGGGCGACTCGCCGTCGATCAAGAAGATCAAGATGTCCGACGAGTGAGCATTTCACTGTCAAACTCTATCTACTAAGTGTGGTTTTATTTATTTATTTATTTACTAGAAAACATCTTCAGTTAATCTTATTATTCACTGTGGGAATTCACTTTGTTATATATATTTTTAGAAAATCATAAGCTTCAGTTAGAAGTCCGATTGTCTCGGGTTAGCATGCGAGTTTTTTTATAGAGAGACTTCTTATATGACTCCTTCTGTATTTTCAAAAGTGGACAAATTAAAAACTGACTCAAAACACAGAAGACATACCAAAGTACCGGCAAAAACTTCTTCAATTTTTATAATACTAGTAGAGAAGAGATTGGCTGTTCAGTGTGTCGATTTGATAATGCCGATGGGGAAAGTATTCAAAACTCTTAAAGGACGTCCTGTCGTTGTTTTATGTCTCTTAAATGGTTATACATTTTTTAAAAAAAAATCGACTAGATAGATTATTAGTATGTGATAGATCAGTTCACAAAATCAAATTTAATTTCTACAGCAACGGAAAAAATAAATTTGACTGTGAATATACGTTTACTAGTTTTTTTTTGCAACTCGTAGAAATTCAAATTTAACTTGCATTTTTATGGAGTGATATATCACATGTTAATACATATTCTCTTTTTTTCAAATTTTTTTATAACTATTTGAGTAAGATGAAAAAAAGGTATCTCCTTGAGAATTTTGAATCCACCCCTAATGTTGAGTCCTTTTGTACCGCTGAAAAATATATTTGTTGAGATTCGTGCTAGTCTTGTTGAGATATCCATTGTAGTATGGGTGGAATGGTTGCGGGAAGATGTGTGGTGGCAATAGGGATGGCACGGGCGCAGCGACGGGTCGATCTCGTGGAGGAGGGCTGTGGGAACCCCCCCCCCCTCCCCTCAATGGTGGTCCATAATGGCGGCAGCCCGCGCCTTGCCAACGCCCTAGCCTCTACCCACCTACCCCCATGGTCCACACGCACGCCTGCACGCCGTCTCCCCGTCATCTGGTCGCTCCTTAACTGAGCCATCTCTCTCTCTCTCTCCCCCATCTCCACCTCCCTCGCATGGAGGCCGGGCAAGCTCGACCTCATACAGGCTCGCTAGCTGCCTACCCCTCCCTTTCCTACCTTCCCTCCCTTGGCCACCTGCCCCCGCTAGCCACTGTGGTTCACACACACCTTGTCCGCGCGCACATCGCCCCCTGTCATACGGTTGTTCCTCAATGACGCTATCCCACTCCCTCACACATCGGTCTGGTGAGCTCGAGCTCCGACGGGTTTGCCCGCCACCCTTTCCCACCCTCAATTCACTCGACTACTCCCCGTGGCGGCCTAGCACGGCAAGAGCCCGTGCCATCTTCTCTGAGCACCCATCACGACTGGGCACCGTTGTCTATGTGCACCTCGCCCACCTAGAGTGAAATAAGCGAAACGCTTGGCAAGGTCGGGCACAGCGGCGGCATGCGCCGATGACAACGAAGAAAGGAAAGAGAGGAGGAAGGGAGAGAAGATGGGAAAGAGAGAGGGTGATGATGTGGGTCCCATTGTAATTTTTTTATTTTTAACCGAATACTCATTGAGTTGTGGGTCTGACTTTAAATGCCACGTCAACGTCACATTAGCCGAAATCGCCATCCAAACCGCCTTGGGAGCTTATTTGTACTGGTTTTGTGAGTTGAGTGATGTGTTATATATGGTATTACGGTTTGAGGGATAAATTTAAGACTCGGCGACAAATTGAGGGACGTAAAGTGAACTTATTCACCCCTAAAAGAGGTGTTACCTTATTCCTGAATATGGGCTTTCCTGCTCCATAGTGACTGCAATCGGCACATCAATCTGCAAAAGCCCAGGAAGTTTCAGCCCGTATCCACCCAAATTCGCAAATAAATAGGTCGTCTTCTTCCTCCCGACTCCCTCCAAGAACTCCAACTCGCTCGCCCTCCCCTCTGCTTCTCTCTCCAAGAAATCAACAACCAGTAGCCTCTCCACCAAGATCACGAAGAACCTCCTCCACCCTGACCGAGCGATTCTTTCTCCCTCCCTGTCCTTCTCCGCGTCCGCCTCTATGGACAGCGCGATCTTGAGTGCCGTCACAGATTCTGAAATCTCTATCTTGAGTGCCAGTGGTTTGGTATTGAAGATGTGCAATCCAGATTCTGAATCCTTACCGTTTATCTCAGTAAGGAGTAGTCGCAAGCTTTGAAATACTCAAATACAAGCAGCAGATTCTAATCGCTAGTTATAATGAAATCAAGTAGGAGGCCAAAACGTGATGGCACAGGCTACACCTACTGGAGGACGGATACCGGCGAGCACTTACGGGTGACGGAGGCCCCATCGTCTCCTCCATACGGCATCAGCCACGGTCAAAATTTGAACTTTCAAATCTGATTTTGAAGTTGATTTAAAAATTTTTAACTTTATTTTTTACATTGATATTTAAGTTGCTAAGAACTCATATATAAAAGTCTTACTTATAAATTATTATTATTTTGCTAATACGCTGAATGACGTATTATCTATATTTGGCCAAACGACGATGGGGGCGACCAAGATCCGCGCAAGAAGAGATATGACGATGGGATGATCCAACATATGATGTCTCAACTTGATCATTTTTTTTTCCTTAGATCAAACAGGTCACATGTTTTAATTTCTTGGACAAAATGGGACTACCTATACATTTGTCGACAAATTTTTCCTCAAATTTGTAACTATAGTACAATCGTAGTTTAATTACACTGTAACTTACATGTAACTACACTGTAACTTATATGTAAGTTTCACATAATTTTGAATCGTTAGATCTATTACAAGATTTATTTTGGTGAGGAAGAAAACAAATCATAGCACACACATATATGAAAGAATTTGATCCCATGATCTCCATTTTACGGAAATAATATGTTACGGAGAGATTTTTGAAAGTTACATACAAGTTACACTATAGTTACTGTTTAATTACATGCAAGTTACAGTGTAATTATACTACGATTGTACTGTAATTACATCTGTCAAATTTTTGAGGAAAAATTTGTCGACAAATATCTAGCAAAATCGTTCTGGAAATCAAGTGTTTGGGAACCAAATGATGGGCTTGGTTGGGAAAGGCCTGATATTTCGGCCCAGTTAACCACGGCCACCGCCGCCGCCGCAGCTGTGTCTGGATGAAACGAATGGGCCTAAATCAAACCCAGAAAAAGTCCATGTTTTCTCTGCTCCTCTGCTCTGACGATGCCTGAAGCTGTAGGTTGTAGCAGAGACGGATGCACACAAACACAGCATCGCATTTGCATAGCATATATCCTCATAGCTGCTAGTAGTATGTTATTTTTCGGTGACTCAAAGCTGCTGTGTTTGAAAATCTTTGTAAACAGTATCGAGAGAGACATATACAGGCGCTATTTTTTGACAGGTGCTTCCCTTCTTTGTAATTCGCAGGGGCGAACAAAATGGAAGCTTCGTACTTTTCTCTATTTCCTAATAAATATAAACTTTTTCTACCATTTAAATTCTATACATAAATATAAGTACTTTTGAAAACTACTTCCCTTACCAAAGCACCACTCATTTAATTTTTTATTTACCTAATCTTATCCTCAATCACCCCACATTTGTTTGGGAACATATCATATACACACAAGTCTTCACGTATACACACCGTACACACTAACTAACAAATATTATTAAAAATTTTAGAAAAAATTGTACATATAATTTCAATAATATTTCATCTACATGTAAAGCCACATCTTCACATTCACTCTACATAAAGAGCGAAAAAATACAAAATTCTAATAAATTAATTGTCTTAAAATTGTCATAATTTTGTTTTTTTTACAGCTAAAATATAATAGTATTGAAAGTATATACACAATTTTTTATTAAGTTCTTATATAGTTCAAGTTCTAAATTTGTAGCTTACAAGTTCTTATAATACCTCTATTTTTTTAATTCAAGTTCTTATATAGTTTTCTAATTCGTTTTTAGCTTACAAAACAAATCTCGAATGAGAAAATTCTATCACATTTAAACCCTTGCCCCCTTGGTTATTTTTCCCTCTTAGGGCTTATTCAGATTGTAGCTAAAATAAATCTTACCAAATTTTGGCAAATGCTAAAATTTTGGCAAGATGATGATATTGTCAAAATTTTGGCAGAACTTTGTATGTATTGATCAAATTTGGCAACAAACTAAACGGCATCAAAGTGAACATGCCCTTACTTCTGACTCTCGATGAGTTCCAAGCGAAGGCAAAACCTTGTTGCCGCGGCCTTTACTTCTTCTGTCACTAGACACTCTATAGTGTTCTCCTTCCGTCGCTGAATCGTTGTGCCGCTCTCAAGATCAAGCCCACTCCTCCTTGATCTTGAGCACCAACGACACACGTTCCTTCCTTCTTGTCATTAGAAGCCGCATCGCACCGCTTCTCCATGCCAATGGTTGAATCAATGGGAGCTCTTTCTACACGCTCTATGCAAGCCATCGTCGAGCATAGAGGTCGTCGCCACCAAATATGGTCACATACTCACATGGCACCGCCGCCATCTAGATCTACTCGTCGTCTCCTTGGTCGGTGATGGCAATGTCCTCCCATCATGCCCCCTAGCTACGACCATCCCACCCTTAAGATCTAGCCACATCGTCCCCTCGTCTTCCTTCCTTAGCTCCATCTATCCGATCCCTGTTCTCTAGCCGCTACTCCTCCAACCTCCACTCTCTACATCTGACCATAAGAGGGGTATCACATTGTGTGGCAGAACGACACGTTCTCCCAACACGAACCCTGAGACATTGTCACCACTTATTCCAGTTAATATTCCACCGTTTCTCGCAGAATACATGATCATCATGATAGACCACTCTTCTCTACGCGCGCACGTGCGCTCTCTCTCTCCCCCTGCATGACAGCATATTTTCTAACAATGGGGATTGTCTGCAGTACTACAGATACAGTAGCTACCGCTGACATATGATACCGAAACCACCTGTTAGCTACTGCTGCTGCATATACTGCATCTGCAGAGTGAGTGAGTGACCATGATCCTCTCATAGTGGTGAGCCCGAAGCCACCTGCGAGTTCATCGTGTAGTTCCACTCACATACTACATGTACATACACTCGCAGTTACTACTACCATGTACTCACTCCTAGTACGATCTTCTCTATTCTTTTTTTTTTTTTTGACTTCGCTATTCATCTACTGCTGCTATATGCACTTGATCTGCAAGACTGCAACATGTCCGCAGAAGCCGAGGTGAAGACTGAAGAGTGATTAGTGAAGACCACTGCAAGACCAGCTGGGACAACCAAGAACCGAGGTGGGGACTGACCCCAGTCTTTGCATAGGATTCTATGTGGTTAATGGTTTCGTTGGACACTTTCGGTCCTGACAGGATCTGACAGGCGTAAAGGCCCTCCCAAAAAAGATGACCACTGCTCTACTCCTCATCAGAAAAACAGATTCACAGCAAGGGAAAAAAAAAGCAGATGCAGTTCGTCACCTCGCAAAAAATGCACATCAGATCAGCACATGCGCGGCACTGCTTGCCTGCCCATCAGAGTTGCAACTGATGAGCAGCAACAGTAGAAGTAGTACATGTACAGCTCTTGCCATTACCAAAGCCTCTTTGCGATTGCAATGACCATGCACGAAGGTGTAGAGTTGGGTGAGACCGGGCTTTTTGTTCTTTTTCCGAGAGGTTAGAGGGGGACACCTGGCTTTTCGCAAGGATACTTGTTTTAGCTTTTCAAGATGCCTAATCTCTTTGAGCCTTTGATCAGCACCGGTTAACTGAGATGGAATAGTTAACTGCTCTATCCATCCTAAAATAATTTTATTTTTCATTCATCTCACATATATCAATAAAAAAATTAGAATATTTCTACTTTATCAAATCTCAATGTAATTATTTCACATTTTATCTACTCATAATGATAATGTATTATTCACTACTTTTATCAACTTTGATGCAATGATTATTGTAAAATGAATTTATTTTGGAACAAATGGAAGAGGTAAAAAATAAAGTTATTTTGAAAGTGAGGGAACAGGAATTCGGTTGGTTGGCCCGGTTTGTTTCAGAATTCAGCTCAGTTTTTCAATGCTACCTGTTGCCAAGTTCTCTCAAGCCTGATACTGATGGTAGTGCCGAGTAGTTTTCATGAAGCTTGGACTTTCGAAATTAGCCGTTGGCATCGACTATGAAAATGAGTAATATAGCTAGAGGTCACTATCACGTAGTATAGTGGATAAATGGCAACTTTCACTAACTAGAAGGTTGCCTAACTACAGATGCTCAGTTCAAACCATCTTAATTATTTACTGCTAGACCTTCATGGAGTATATTTATTCAAAACCTGAAGATTATATTTATTCAGAACCTAAAGACCTGAGAACCGTCTTATTCAAACCTTGCTCTGAAGACTGCTCTCTGTCTCTCTAACTCATCGGTTTTTTATTTTGTTGTTGAAAAAAAAAATCGCACACGCAACCTGAAAGTTACACGGCGGTGAGCTTACCAATTAAATACAGGGATAAGAACAGTATATAGTTTCAAAGTAATCCTAACTCGCGCCGAAATGGAAACGAAGGCATCTGCTAGCTACACTCAGAATTCGAAAAATGAAAACTCAAAAATTTCAATTCAGTGCGCTTACCAATTTCACAAGATTCGTATGCTTAGATCGACCATTTCGCCCTCCAAACAGCCGAACAAAACGTAGTGGGAGCGTAGCACCATAAACCAAGTCACAAGAGCTCACCATATATAGCCCCCGTTGCATGACACGCATGATGCAACTCATGAACACAATTCACCAGAGGTACCAAAAAAGAAAATAAGTAGTAGAAGAAGAGAGAAATATGTGTGCACCTACCGGTATATTAAATATGATACAATCTAATTCAAACATATGAACGTTACGATACATTTTAACTTTGGTCAAAGTCAAACTGCTTTAAGTTTGATTAAGTTTGTAGAAAAAATATAGTAATATTTTCAACCCAAGACAAATTTATTATGAAAATATATTCAATTATTAGTTTGATGAAACTAATTCAGTATTATAAATATTACTATATTTGTCTATGAATTTAGTCAAACTTGAAACAGTTTGATTTTGATCAAAGTCAAAACGTCTTATATAACCTAAAACGGAGGAAGTAAGAAAGATGTAATTCTAATAGATATTGAGGTGGAGTATACAAGGAATACAACTATAGCCTCCTTTTATACGGCTTGAATATATTAGTAGGGGTTTAGGATATCATTATTTGACTATCGGTATGAATCTCATGAGTATCTCTCAAATGACAAAAGACTATTGGGTCTCTTCGCTGCAGCTAAATTGCAGCTGCTGTGCAGCAGCTGTGCTACAGTGCATGATAGAGAAAATATATAAGGCTTGCTGTACAGCGCAACCGTTACAGCTGCATAGCAGCGTTGTCGAACAGATCCATTATTAACCTTTCTGAAAAAATTAAAATCATTACTACATATTCTTAAGATATTCACCTACTCCATATACAAATCATTTTAGGAAGCAATCCATTGTTGCCTATCAGAAACGTGATTTTACAAACCGTAACCTGGTTTTACAAACCAGTACAACTGCCATTCTTTACCGTTCCCTTTGCCGCATCGTCGAAAACCTGCACGTGCCGGTGCCGGTGCCGCCATTCCGTAGGGAGTCGAGTCGTCGTCATCATCTTCCCCCCAAAACAGCCATATGGCATGGCCCCCCACCAACTTTAAAAACCCCTCCACCTCCGCTTCCGCACAAAAAATTCCCTTTACCCCATCTCACACTCCACCCCCCCTCTCTCTCTCGTTTCCTCCTCTCCACCCAACTCGGTGGTCGTCGTCGCCTTCCTCTCGAATCCACGGTTCAAAAATTCCCTCCACTCGCGCCCATTTCCCCAAACCCTAGCCGGCCCCGGCTCGCCGCCGCCCGCCGCCCGCCGGCTGCCTACCTCGGCCTGCCGGGATCCGTGCGCGGAACATGCGGGATCCCGGACCATGGCGACCGGACCCGATCTGACCCCACCCGCCGCCGCCGCCGCCGCCTCCGCCGAAGCGCCGTCGGCGTCGGCGGCCAAGAAGGACCGCCACATCGTGAGTTGGAGCGCCGAGGTGCGTACGAGTTGTCGTGGTCTATCGAGTCGTGTGTTTCTGGATTTTGGGAGTTTTTTTTTTTTTGGGTGCGTTTGCGCTTTCCTGCTCGATTTGGTTGCCTGAAATTTTGGGGTTCCACTCCTGTAGCAATTATTCCCCTTCTTTATTTTTTTTGGGGCTAATATGCAGTGGATTTTTCACGTAATTAGGCACGACCTATCGAAATGGATTTTGGTTGGGCTCCTCTCGCCTAATTTTTGTGGTTTTAGGCGATGTTCGTGAGGATTGAGAATAATTGGAGTTTGAATTTGTGTCTATTTTTCAAGATTTTGGTTGGGCTCCTCTCACCTAATTCTGTGGTTTAAGGCAATATTCTTCGTGAGCATTGAGGATAATTGAAATTTGAATCTGTGTACGTTTTTAGACAATGGAAAAGTGCATCACACTTCCTGGAATTTGTGTCTTTCCCGCTCGATTTCGATGCCTAGAACATGGGGGTCGAATTAGTTCTCGACGCCTCTAGCAATTATTCCCCTTCTTTTTGCCTAACGAACAGTAGATTTTTCACATAGTTAGGCGTAATCTATCTAAATGGACTTTGGTTTGATTCGACTCCTGCCTATTTTTTCTGGTCTAAGGTGATATTTGTGAGCATCGAGAATAGTCGAAGTTTGAATATGTGTCCCTTTTTTCTTTTTGAAAAGTGTATTGCATTTCCAAGAACTTGTGCCTACATATTTATAATTAATCATAATTATAATTAATTATAATTATAATTATAATGATAATTGTTAGCTTCAGATGCTGTCGAACCTTTCCTTGGGAGTGCGTCTGCGATTTTTTTTTAACTTTTAGACCAAATTGTTTTTCTGATGTTTGCACCTTTCTTCCTGTTAGGAGGATGATGTGCTTCGTACTCAAATTGCGCTTCATGGAACTGATAAGTATGAATTCTTCCCACTTCCCATCTCAATTGACTTTTTTTTCTGGATTTAATCACCATATTTTACACTGTTTTTCCTTTTCCTTTCGGTAGCTGGACAATTATAGCGGCACAATTCAAGGACAAGACGGCCAGACAGTGCAGGAGAAGGTGTGTACAGTGTACCTCGCCATCCTCTGACTAAAAGAGTGGTTTTATTGGAATTTCGTTCGAATTTCTTACGAAATATGCATGCCGCCCTGTTCATTTTTTCTTTGCTTGGTTACTGCTGCAGATGGTACAATTATTTGAACTCAGAGTGCAAGAAAGGAGGGTGGTCCAGAGAAGAGGACTTGCTATTGTGTGAGGTGGGATATTGATATTGTGACATTTTAATCATTTGGTCCAGACACTGAATTTCCCTGAAGTTAGGAATTGCTGCATAAAACACTTAGATTTCTGAATTGGCAAATATGCGTCAGTTCCATGAATTTGGGAATTTTGGCAGACACTTTGATTTTATTATTAGGAACCATTTGTGATGTAACTTTTGGGCCAAACTTTAGATTTCTGAATTGGCAAATATGCGGTCGGTTACTTCCTCAGTGAGACAACAGGCCAGGCATATTGCTATGACCATGGAATTGAGCGTGTACGTATGCAGCTTTTCAGACTTTTGGGAAAAGAATGGGATTTTGTAAATAGCAGGAGATAGGATTTATATTTTTGTATATATAAGAGAAGTCTAGATGGGCTTGTTCATTGATTAGTTTTGCAATGCCATATTTTTGTTCTTATTTTGGCTGCAAGTTTTGTGCTCTGACAGACTTGAACTCCGCATACTAGAAACCCTAAACTACCTGTTCTGCATAGATTTGTGGTTGTTTTCATAATTATTTGTTTCTACCATGGATTCCTTAACAAGATTGAATCATGTATTCTACTTGGAATTGTCATGCAGGCTCAAAAAGTTCTTGGGAACAAATGGACTGAAATAGCAAAGGTTGTCTCAGGCAGGTGGGTTTCTTGTATTATGCAGTTTACCGCAAGATGAAAAAATACATGTAATAAAATATCTGACATGTTTTTTGTTTGTTTGTCCACAACAGAACTGATAATGCAGTGAAGAATCGGTTTTCTACTCTATGCAAAAGGCGGGCCAAGGATGACGAGCTATTCAAGGAAAATGGATCATTATGTTCCAGTGCAAGTGCAAAGAGGGCATTGGCACAAACCGAGTGTCTCACATCTGGTGCAAGTGGCTCTGCACCACCTATTAAGCAGATGAGGTACACATAACACTAGCATCACTATTTTCTACTTCCTCCATTTCAGGTTATAAGACTTTCTAGCATTGCTCACATTCATATAGATGTTAATGAATCTAGGCACACATATATGTCTGGATTCATTAACATATATATGAATGTGGGCAATGCTAGAAAGTCTTATAACCTGAAACGGAGGTAGTATTAAGCATGCGAAGCAGCTTACACGTTTTTTCTTCTGCAACTAGGCCATGTAATTCTGATTTCAAAGAGAATATGACACCAAATATGAGATTAGTTGGACAAGACAAGAGCACACAAGATTCTCGACAGCCTCTTGCAATTGTTTATCAAAACAATCAAGATAATATGAATACGATGGACACCCAAAATCTTGTTGCTAAAACTGCAGCAAAACAATTATTTGCGGGGGAACATGATTGTAAGTCTGTTTTCCTCTATAATGTGCGTTTGAGTTTGATGTATTTGTCTTGTCCCAGCTTTAATCACAGCCATGTGCATAATTGCAGGCGTTAAGCATGAGGGTAATTTTTTGAACAAGGATGATCCAAAAATTGTTACTTTATTGCAGCGAGCTGATTTGCTTTGCTCCCTAGCAACAAAAATAAATACTGAAAATACGAGCCAAAGCATGGACGAAGCCTGGCAGGTATGACAGCACCAACATGTTCTGAATTTGGAACTTAGGCTTGCAGCCTTATACTTTACTTGAAATAAACTGCGTTGTGCCTGTTTCAGCAACTACAACATCATTTGGATAAGAAAGATGATAATGACATGTCAGAGAGCAGTATGTCGGGAATGGCTTCACTTCTAGAGGATCTTGACGATTTAATTGTAGACCCCTATGAGAATGAAGAGGAAGAAGACCAGAATTTAAGGTAATAATCATCTGGTCATCATTTTGGTTAAATCTATTTTCTCAGTTGTTGACCCTACCTACTATTACTGTGCAAACAGGGAGCAGAACGAACAGATTGATATGGAGAACAAGCAAAATTCTTCACAAACTAGCATGGAAGTTACATCACAAATGGTTCCTGACAATAAAATGGAGGACTGCCCAAATGATAAGAGCACAGAAGACAATAATATGGAACCTTGCCCTGGTAACCTATGCTCTTACTTATTACTTTGGTAAAATGCTCTTTAAACCACATAAAGAAAATGAACTAAATTCTTTAAGCTAAACCAGGTGAAGACATACCAACATCTGAAAACTTGACTGAGGCTGCTATCGAAGATAGCTTGCTTCAATGTGTGGAATACAGCTCTCCTGTACACACAGTTATTCAAGCTAAAACAGATGCAGAAATAGCAGCATCAGAGAACCTTAGCGAGGTTCTCGAACATAACAGGCTTCAGTGTATTAAATTAGCCTCCCCTGCTCAGACAACTACCCCAGTTGAAGCAAATGCAGAAACACCAGCTTCTGAGAAGTTAAGCGAGGTTGTCAAATGTAAAAATCCTCCACGCATGGGATTCACTTCACCTGCTCATACAGTCCCAACATTCCTGCCATATGCAGATGACATGCCGACTCCAAAATTTACTGCTAGTGTAAGCTTTCAACTGCTTGACATATGATATGGCTGGTTCATATCGAACATATAATACTTACCTGAAACAAACATATGACAAATATATTTACATTTTTATTTGTTTGAATTTCCAGGAGAGGAATTTTTTGCTGTCTGTGCTTGAGTTGACCTCGCCAGGGTCGAGGCCAGACACTTCTCAGCAGCCTTCTTGCAAAAGGGCTCTCCTTAATAGCCTATGAAGCTGTTATAAGTATATTTCAGTTTTTTTTCCTGCATTATTGGTGTGCATGGGATCTAAACCCAAGCCTGCCATGCATGCCCCCTCAGCATGCCTACTATTCAGCGTGTGTTAGGAGGTTCTTTGACATACTCCTATTTGCATCAAGTTTGGATATCTCATATCCAAGTTTAGCTGTTTGTATATGAGATATCAATTGTTGTAAGAGTCTCATAGTTTGTTTGGTTGTACATATTGCATTGGCGGTGTTGTAGTATCATCATACAGGAATTAAAAGGGGCGATGGTGTACCAAAGAGTTTACAGCTTGTATCCAAAATATAGAATAAGTACTATTCTTTGTGTAATTAACTCTTGTAACCTTTCTATGTGGTACGGAATATATTGGTTTGGTGTGTAGTGTGATTTAACAGTTTCCTTCTGACTGAACAAATGTGGCTGATCCTATAGTAGTATTGTACTATATGCTCCCTGATGTTGGGAACTTACCTTAGAGCAAGTTCAATAGTACAGCTCACTACTAGCTCCAATTCATCTATAGTTAATTTAATAGCTCATTCATACAATAGTTATATAATGCACTATTAATATCTGGTCCCACCAGTCATACACACACTGTGTCTTGGAGTTTATGTTACAGCTGGTTACAAATCTGTAGCCCGCTACCCTTCTCTCTCCTTAGTTATCTCCTTAAAATATGTTTGCAGCTGGCTTATAGCTTGCTATTGTACTTGCTCTTATTGATGCTCACTTTGTTGTCCAGTACTCCAGTTTCAATATACATTCTTCTATTTGACACTTGTCCAGGGATGTGCATCCATCCTTTTCCACGGTGCAATATAATAGTATGAGCTGCATCTGATTAAGCCCAAGGATTATTAAAATGAATTATCTGTTCTTCAATTTTTTTTAAAAAAATGTATTTTAAAAACAATAAATTTTCTTTTACTAGTATATTATATGAACCGCTTGTCTTTAAAAAAAAACCCACTTGTCTTAAGCTACTTTCTCCATTTCACAATGTAAACCATTCTAGCATTTCCCACATTTATTTTATGGGTAATGAATCTAGATAGATATATATGTATAGATTCATTAACATCAATATGGATGTGGGAAATGCTAGAATGACTTACATTGTGAAACGGAGGGAGTATTTGTTAATTTTATTTATTAAAATATTTAATTCATTTTTATAATCAAGTAAATAATCTGTGACAACAATCTACCCAATAAATCGAAATCAAATAGGGCCTAAGCCAACAACTGACGTACGAAGAAATTGTCAGTGATGTTTTCGGATGAACTCAAGTATATCCTCCTTTTCAAACCGTCAAATCTATCCTCTTATGATAATCTTTATGTCCATATTCATTGTATTACTAGTTGGCTTTTTTGGACGGAAGGAGTACAGTTAAAGGAAAAAGAGAGAGAGAAAGGAAAGAAAAGGCCGAAAACAAAGGAAGACCAACCAGCCCAAACCAACCGAGAGATGGGCTCGGCCCAACCAATGCTTCCAGGCCCAAAACAGCGGACCACTACTGCCTTGGTCCAAAATAACGGAATCCGAGGAGACGTAGGGGCCACGTGTACATATCCTCTACCCCCACCTCGCTCTCCTCCTTTCTCCTTCGTATTTTCCTCCTAGTTCGTCTTCACTTCCCGCCCGAGCGAGCAAGCAGGCAGCAATGGTGGCGTTACCGTGACCTTCCGGCCGCGAGCGCCACCGGAGGAAGCTTCCACGACCGCAAAGGTGAGCCGACCTCTCCGCCTCGGTCCCTCGGATCGAGTAAGTCTCTCTCCGTCGAGTTTTGAAATTTTGAATCTCTTCCGCGACTTCTCGAATAGTATTATAACGATTTTTTTTGAGAGGGTGGGGATTTTTTTTCGGTGCCTGTCTAATCAAAGCTTGATTCACTGGATGTTTCTGTATGGGATTGTTGCTTTTTTTTTTCTTTGTTAGATTTATGATCCCTTTTGTGTGGGAGAGGTTCGAACGTGTCCGGAATTTTATCGTTTCTGAAGTTTTTTTTTTGTTTTTTAGATCCTGATCTGTTGTTCGAGGTTCTGGATTTTAAGAATAGTATATGGGTGCTTTCTTTGTGGTATCCTGATGTGATGACGCATTCCGCTGACGATTTGTGCCGTTTTTTTAATTTTTTTTATTCGATTCCCCAATCGAAGAAATCCACACAAACCAATATTATTTGGGCTCGCGTATTAATCGCGAGCTAGTAACCGCCTGATTGGCCGCATGCGCCATCGAGAGAAAAATGGGGATTATTTTTTCAAGTTTTTTTTAACACTAGTGCCCCTAATTTTCGGCTTGATATTTGAAATTTCCCCGTCCGAAATTTTCTCTTCCTTAAATTTCGCCGTCTCGAGGATTTAACACTAGAGACCCTAATTTTGCTGCTCAGGCGAAGAATTGGGGGGCGTCGTGATGGACCTCGATTTCGTCGCCGCCTCGCCGGCCGGAAGCAGGTGGATGGCTGAGTCGGCGGCGCGGCGGCGGCAGCAGCGCCGCTTCTCGTCGCCGTCGCTGAGGGCCTACCTCACGCCGGCCTTCGACGCCGTCGCCGCCGGCGCGGACGGCGTCTCCCCGTACTCCGCCTCCGCGTCGTCGTCGGGCGGGATGGACCTCGGGCTCGACGACTCCCTCCTCCGCTACCGCCGCGCCTGCTTCTCCTCCGCGGCCACCACCGACCGGGACCACCGCCTCCTCGTCTACTCGCCGCAGTCCGCGCCGGTGTACCCGGCGCCGCCGGCCGGCGACGTGGTGGTTGCTGGAGGTAGCCGGTATGACTCCAAGCGACAGGTACGCACTGTATTTGCTCTCGAGATCCAGTTTCACTTGCATTTCGGGTCAATCGGATAAAAATATGACGATCTGATTTGGTTGAAAAAAAATCATGACTGATCACTGATGTACTCTAGTATCTTGGTTAATGCCATGATTTGGCATTGCAGTAACTTGATTCCATGATTCGGATATTTCATTCCTTCTATCTTAAAAGGGAGGAAAAGAGAAAAAAACCTGGTGCAGAACTCTGGATTATTAGAAACTTAGGATAGAAGTGCATATGCTTCTGCAGGCAATTCATGCTTCATTACAGATGTAGTACGATTTTAAGTCTAACTGTGAAGTAGTGATTGATGAGATAGAAAACAGGAAACAGATTACTATAGTACATCAGGTCAACTAATTTTAGTACTGTTCTACATAAATGTTGTATGGTACATGCAGGCCACACCCTTAATGGCATTTGTGTCTCCAATACATCTTTTGCATCAGATTAATTAACATGTAAACTGTTTATGTTTAATTATGGCGTTGATAGATTAATTAAAGTAGATGTTGTTGTTTTCATTATTCTGTATGATGGGATTTGATTATGTATTTAAGAAGGCGATAACCAGTTAGCATACATAACATTCATTCTAGGTGGTGCATCCCTTTGTGAGATGTGTGTTTGTAATGTCCTGTTAACATTTTCAGTCATTTCAGATATATAGTGTACTGCTAGAATTTTTAGAAAAAGAGTGCGAGAATTCTGTTTGTGCTTCAGTAACCCTCTGTTTCAGTAGTGATAAATAGTGCATAACTGTCATGCTACCTTTTGTAATCTTTCTTGCTATCCAGATAGGGATCGGAATCAGACAGTCATGATTTATCCTATAGACGTGTGTTGTCTAATCTTCTTGAAGTGGATAAACAATTTTCAATCCAGTTTTCTGTTAGCTTGTGCACTTGCATGTCTTGTTCATCACTATAGACGTGTTGTCTAATCTTCTTGAAGTGAAGGAACAATTTTCAATCCAGTTTTCTTTTAGCTTCCTTGTGCACTTGCATACTTGCTCACCACTAGTTGTCCTTGTTGCTGACCAGAGAACATTACAATTATACAAATAAAACTACTACTACAGTTTTCGACAGATATGTGTAATGACGACTTGCCAGTTTTTAAATCTAGCCCTGCTGTTAAGCTTCACCGTGGGATTTTTCCTTCTCATTTTTCTTAACGGATGCCTTTTGTTTTACGAGCTTAGAAACAATTTCTTTTTCAGTGTAATTGATAAGTCGGGATTTATTATACAGGACACATTATCTCCAGTAATTTATACTATGCTATTCTTTTCATCATCCATTACCTGATTTGTTCTATGAAATGGTTGGCATGTTTCTTCAGCTTCATTGTTCAATTAAATCTATCGGTAGCACTCTATATGGTTTACTCACATCATTGTTTCAGTGCACTTGTATTGCTGACACCATTCTTTTGCACGCTGTTGACAATAAATGGCTTTTTACCATGTTTCCCTTCTGAATAGGCGGGCGGGCAGACAGGTGCTCCAGGTTATCAGGACTTCAACGACATCAGTTCTCTCTTCTCCCCATGGCAGCCAAGTGCCGATCATCCTACTGCCACAGCTCGAGGCATCCCCAACAAGCCAGCTGCTGACATTCGATCACGGGAAGATACTGTCATCCAAGCAGCCAGGGCAGAGCTTTCAACACCAAAACCTGAAGCAACAACACCTTCAGCTCAGCCAGCATCTGCGCAGGCAGAACCAATTGAGGAGGATGAAGAGTTGATAATTCAAACTCTTTATGGTCAAAGCAATGGACGCAGGCTGCCCATTTTCAGAAGCATCTGCCCGGAATGAGTGGTGGCCATTCCCAAGATCTCATCATCTCAACATTATCAAATTTGTTCTGTATATTCTCCTGTGTCTCACCTGTATGCATACTTACTAGTAGTAGTAAGCAGTAATTACTCCCAGAAGAGTTTTTCTAGTTTCCTAGGAGAGAATCTCTCTCTCTCTACATATTTAGGTGAGGAAATTAGGAAATTATGCTGTAGTTAAGCCGCATCTGAACCATTTGCTTGCCGCTGGTTAGCCTGGTTTGAAGTTAAAACCTTTGCTATGCATTGGAAGACAACTGTACTGGTATGTACTGCAATACCTGTTCCTCTGCTTTAGAAATGCTCCTATAGTACAATACGTCATAATTATATTGTACTATATTATCCTTCAAAAAATAGTATAATACGTCATTTCTGTCACTTTTTTGGGTACATACACGCCATAATTAGGGTCCGTTTAGTTACCCAAATTTTTTTTTAAAAACATCACATCGAATCTTTGGACACATGCATGAAGCATTAAATATAGATAAAAAGAAAAACTAATTGTACAGTTATGGGAGAAATCACGAGAGGAATCTTTTAAGCCTAATTAGTCCGTGATTAGCCATAAGTGCTACTCAAAAGATTCGTCTCGCGATTTCCAGGTGAGTTCTGAAATTAGTTTTTTCATTCGTGTCCAAAAACCCCTTCCGACATCCGGTCAAACGTTCGATGTAACACTCAAAAATTTCCTTTTCCCCAACTAAACACACCCTTATATTGTTAGTCGGTTGATTAGCACCCATCACCATTCAAGACTAAACAATGCGTTTGTTCCTGTATGGCTATGTTTAGATCCAAATTGTTGATTAGCACCCATCACCATTCAAGACTAAACAATGCGTTTGTTCCTGTATGGCTATGTTTAGATCCAAAATTTGGATCCAAACTTCAGTTCTTTTTCATCACATCAATCTATCATACACATAACTTTTCAGTCACATCATCTCTAATTTTAACCAAAATCCAAACTTTGGATCCAACTAAACACAGCCTATACTAATTTTTATTATGCTTGCTTTTGCAGATTGTAAACCAAAGGACTGAAGCCGAATACTCCCAATCCACCTTCCAACTTCCAAGCATCATCATCCATCACAAGACGCTAAACACATCTCGTACTGTAATTCACAAGGGTACAGAAAACGAAATGGTAGAGCACACACATGCACATTTTCAACACGTCACACTTACAGTACACCGTCTCCTTTTGACAGTACAGAACACAGGGTCACACTCACAGGTCTCCGTCTAGGCGCCCCCCCGCCGGCGACGACGTCGACGGCGGCGGCGACAACTTCCTCTTGAGCTTCACCGTGGTCTTCCCCAGCGTCTCCTCCGCCGCCGTCGCCGCCGACTCCGCGGCGTGCTCCACCGCCACCTTGCCCATCTCCAGGGCCTCCTTCGCCGCCGCCTTCACCGCCGCCGGGCTGCGCAGATCGTACCTTGGCACACACGCGCCGCCGTGAGAAAACACACCTCCACCGCCGCGCCGTTCCTCGAACAGCACCACGCCACTTTCTCACTGGCCCAAAAAAACACACAAGCAACACAACATGTATATACATGTACTAGTTGCAAAATATATACATAATCCCTTCGTTTTTTTATCACGTTTAAACCAATTTATCTTATTTAAAAATTTTGTGTAAGTACGTTTAAAATATTTTAATAATAAAACAATTACAATAAAATAATTAATAATTACATAAACTTTTTATATGACGAATGATTAAACATGTTTTAAGAAATAAAAACCAATAATGCTATTTATTATTACTTCCTCCGTTTTATAATTTTTATATTATAAGATTTTTTTTAGTATTGCTCACATTCATATATATATATATATATATATATATATATATATATATATATATATATATATATATATATATATTAATGAATCTAGATATATGTATGTATAAATGTATATGTATGGAAAAAGTACGAATTACCCCCCCCGAACTTTTGTGGTCGTCCGAATTACCCCCTGAACCACAAAACCGGATATTTTTCACCTCCAACTATGCATACCGGACGAAATACCCCCTCCAATCCAATCCGCGGTGGTTTTGATCTACGTGGCGTACACGTGGCAGTCCAGTCAGCATTCTATTTAAAAAAATTTGTGGGACCCGCATGTCATACGCCTCCTCCACTCTTCCCCTCTCTCTCTTCCTCTCTCTCACTCTGTCTCAGCGGCAGGTAGGGGACGGTGACGCGGGGGCCACGAGGGCGGTGGGGCGGCGGGCGGCGGCCTCGGCGCAGAGCTGCGGCGCCGCCGTGCTGGTCACTCACGACCCAGTGCTCCGGCCCCGCGCCAAGATGGAGCTCGGCTGCCTCGTGCGCGCCAACATTGCCGCCAACAACGACGCCCACGCCTGCGCTGCAGCGGGAGGACGACGACGGTAGCGGCGGACGGTGAGGCAGGGGCGGCGGCTGAGGGCGGCGGCGTCGGCGTGGAGCTGCGCGTTGGCGAGGCGGACGAGGCCCACGCGGCCGCGGGCGGCGTGCCCGCGCGCCGCGAGCGCGCGGTTGCAGCGCTGGAGCTCGTCGGCGTCGGCGTCGGCCTCCCTCTCCGATGGTTGCGCGCGTGCGGAGCTCGTCGGCGTCGGCGTCGGCCTCCCTCTTCGGCGGCTGGGTCGTCATCGCAAGGTCGTCATCTCACACACACACACACACACACACACACTCTCTCTCTCTCTCTCTCTCTCTCTCTCTCTTCTCCCATCGGTGGAGGAGGTGGGGCAGGGCGGCGCAGAGGCAGGGGGGACACGGAGCGTCGGCGTGCTGGTCTCGTCTCGTGTCGCCGCCCTCCCCCGCACGCCGCCTGCCCACCACCCGCCCCTGTGCACCGCCTCCACCTTGCTCGCGCCGCCGCCTCCGCCTCGCTCACGCCGCCGCCTCCTTATCTCACGCCGCCGCCCACCGCGCACCTCCGCACGCCGCATCCGCCTCGTCTCGCGTCGCCGCCTCGCTTGTGCCGTAGCCCACCGCCCTGCCCCGCGCGCCGCAGCCCACCGCCCGCCTCCGCGCGCCGCTACCTCCTCATCTCTTGCCGCTGCTCACCGCCCCGCCCCCGCGCACCGCAACCACCTCGCTCGCCGTGAGACGGTGATAGAGAGAGAGGAAGAGTGACAGAGAGAAGTGAGAGTGAGAGAGAGTAGTGTATGACATGCGGGTCCCACAATTTTTTTTAAGAGTAAAGTCCATCACCGGTCCCTAAACTTATACCGATGTGTCATCCCGGTCCCTAAACTCGCAAATCGACCGTTCAGATCCTCAAACTTGTTCGACTGTGTCATCCCGGTCCCTAAACTTGCGGATCACTCGTTTAGGTCCTCCAACTTGTTCAGTTGTATCACCCCGGTCCTAAACAGGACGGTTTAAAAACTTTATATCAAAAAGTAATTCATAACTTTTTCATGTGAACTCTAATGAAGACAAACTTTATATCAAAATGGTAGCCCTCGACGCGACCTACAACTTTGTAGTTGATAAGTTTTTGAATTAAAACTGTTTAGGGTCCCAAAATATTGTTGCATGTTTATAGATTTTGAAATTTTAATTTTAAAATTACATTTTGGGACAAAAAATGACTTAAAATAAAAAAAAAATTCAACTACAAAGTTGTAGATCGCGTCGAGAGCTACAAGTTTGATATAAAGTTTGTCTTCATTAGAGTTCACATGAAAAAGTTATGAATTATTTTTAAATATAAAGTCTTTAGACCGTCCTATTTGACCCAGATGATATTCAAATCCAAGTTTAGAGACCGGGGTGACACAACTGAACAAGTTGGAGGACCTAAACGAGTGATCTGTAAGTTTAGGGACCGGGATGTCACAATTGAACAAGTTTGAGGACCTGAACGGTCGATTTGCGAGTTTAGGGACCGGTGATGGACTTTACTCTTTTTTTAAATAGAATGCTGACTGGACTGCCACGTGTACGCCACGTAGACCAAAACCACCGCGGATTGGATTGAGGGGGGTATTTCGTCCGGTATGCATAGTTGGGGGTGAAGAATATCCGGTTTTGTGGTTCAGGGGGTAATTCGGACGACCGTGAAGGTTCGGGGGGTAATTCGTACTTTTTCATATATATATATATATACACAACACACACACTAGCAAAAATGCCCGTGCGTTGCAACGGGTGAAAAAATTCCAATGATAATATACGCTTTCCATGTATAATGTTTGTATCGATCGTTGTTGGCTAAGACATATCATAAATAAAATTGGAACATTTTCAATGTAATGTTCTAACCTCGACGATGGCAACCTCCCAATGATCTTTCAATCTCATTCTTGCAACTAATAATAGGATCAATCAAATTCTACACTATCTCACACGGTCAAGTCTAGACAAAATAAAGTCACCATGACTCTTCTCATAATAACAATTAAAAATTTATTTATTATTTTTTTATATGATACGCTACCAAGAATATTAGCTATACTTATCAAAGTAGTCTGATAATTGCATACAGAATTATAAAGAGTCTCCAATACAGGAGCAACATAAGCTATGTAGGAGATGGAAAAAATCAAGGATCCTATCCGACCCAAGCCTTAGATCAATTTGATCTTGTTCTGATAAAACCAAGCCCAAGCCCAAGCATCCGCACGGAAGAACATTCACATAACGCTTTGGAAAAACCAAACCAATGTGGTAGACGATGGACGATACGAACCTTTCTCATGGAATAGGATGTTTTTTTTCTCTAAAGTTGGACAATTTTTTTTTTGCATTGCATAGTGCGAACCATATTTTTTTTATAATCTTAGATATTTTCTCACGTTGGGTTGGATAAACACCGACAATTTTTTATAATAAACGGATGCTAGCTCCCGGAAGCAGTATTTTTTTTTATAATAAACGGTGTTTTTTCTCGGAAAGAGTCGGATAATTTTTTTCAGTTCGATTTTTCTCGCGTGGATTCAGCCGTTTTTTCCGATTCGCTTTTTTATAAACAACATTTTTTTGGACGGTTTTATTTCAGAGGTTTTTTATTTCGCATTGAGTCGAACTTTTTCAAACCGTTTTTTTATAAAAATATGTTTTTTTCTCGTGTTGTGTCGGGTGGTACGTTATTTTCTCGTGTTGAGTTAGGTGGTTTCTTGAACCGGATTTTTTATAAACGATGTTTTTCTCGTTTTTTATTTTTTTACTGGAGTCAGACTATTTCTCTTTCTTTACGGGAGTCAGATTTTTTTTTACGGACGGAATTTTTTTCCCTTTTTTATCAGAGTCGGGCGTGGGAGGGGGTTTTTTTTTTGAGTCGGACATTTTTTTTTTGACGGACGAGACTTTTTTTTTTTATCTATCTAGTACGACAGTAGTTGTTTTTCTTGGCTTTGATTTTGAGTCGGACTTAAAGATTCTGGCATGCGTGCATGCGCCGTGGAAGAAGGAGCAATGGGATTAATTCCGCATGCCATTTAATTAGGGGTGTATTAGTAGTATCTTTATGGATAACTTATGAGTACCTGGTTTCTTTTAAGGAAAAAAAAAATCGCCCGTGAAAGCGTGGACCCTACTGAGGCTAGAGAGCGGCGCCCGTCTCGATCCTTCCGCCCGCCCTTATCTCTTCTTTTTTCCAAGCGTCATTTTTCCTCTCGGTCTTCTCTACTCTCGGTCTTCTCTCCTCGCTCGCCTGTATCTCCTCTCCACCGCTGCGCATCTCCACAGCCGCAACGCCCTCCCTCTCCGCCGCTCCCCCTCCCCCTCCCCCCACCGGCGGCACCCCTCCCTCTCCGCCCCCTTCCTCCTTAGCCACGGCCCAAGGCGGCGAGCAGCGCCCTCGCTCGGCGGCAGCGCCCTCCTTCTGCAGGCGACGCCCTCCCCCCAGCCGGCGGCGCCCTCTCCTCGGCGACATCATTGTCTTCTCCGGCACAGTGGAGGCAACCCCTTCCGTTAGTGCCTCGTCGACAACATCCTCCTTGCAGCGCACGGTGGGGCGCTCGCCAAGCCGCCACGACCTCGGGGCAGCGGGTGCTTGCCTCTGCTGTGAGCAGTGGCGCCGTTTTTTTTTTGTTTTCTGGGATGATTTTGATTCAGTGTTGTTGAATTTGTGAATTTGTGATTCTCTTGTTTCTTTGTGTAATTCTTGGATCGGATCGGATTTGATCTCTTGTTCAATAATCTGTATTGCCCGTACAGGACGGGTGCGAGCTGGTCGGAGTGAGATGCAATCTCGCATACTGATACGGATGAAAAAATTCCTAGGAAAATAAAAAAAATGGATTGAAGCGGACTTTCCTCCTTTTGTTTTATTTTTTTCGTCTTTTTGGTTATTATTACGGACGATATTTTTTGGAATCCGACAGATCTTTTTTTTTTCCACCCGATTGAATCGGATCGATTTTTTTATGTTTTGTTACCGCGTACAAAATCGGATCGACCTTTTTTTTTCGCCCCTCATTTTTTTTTCACACGGACGACGGAAACATCTCATACTTTTTAAAGTAGTACTAGCAAAATGCCAATGCGTTACCATAGGTGAAGAAAAAAAGTAATTAGTGTGTGGGAGCATAAAGCCACCGGGTTAATTGAGGTCTATATAGTCAAATCGTATCTTTCCCATGCAAATACGCTAACATGATATAATTATTTGCCGCTCTTAATCCACTGACATGGATACTAAATTTTGAAACCACGAAAAATATTTTTTTTGTCATGTATTATTTATGAATCAATTGCAATACATGATTGTTTTTTTACTCGGTATTGATAAACTTTTTTTTTCATATTGGAAAGAGTAGCCATAGTACAAGATATATTATTCGCTAGCTATCAGATCAACCTCACTGCACTCCAATTGCATAATCACTCACTCAAAAAATCAGAAAGAAATGGTACAATCAATGGAAAGAAAAAAAAAGTGGTGTATCACATAATAACTTTCACTCTAAACAATAGAATAAATCATACAATGAATGAAAAAAAAAATGATGTGATTAGATGTCCTACGGCGAATGAGAAATTGATGAGGGAAAAAAAATTCAGATGTAAACACGATTCATTTTGTTGGTGATTACATGTTTTTTAAAAAGAAAGACACATGTGAATGTTTTTTATTTTTTAAAAATAATTTATTTTGTCAGTAAATAGTTCATTTTGGGGTGATTACATGTTTTTAAGTTATAAAATTGCTTTTTTCTAATTTGATACTGGTAGGTATGAGTCCAAAGTTTATTCCTGCTTGATTGCTACATTATCATGCAGTATTGTGCTGGGCTGTAGCTCCTCTGCTCTGTGGGTTCGCTGGTGGGCTGCGACCGTTTTTTTCTGGGCCGGCCTGCTGTTGCTTTGGATGGGCTGCAATATTTCTCCACTAATCCACAAGTCCGGGCTGCTTTGGATGGGCTTTCTCTTTTTTTTTCTCTTTTATTTACGGCTTAAGAGATCGCTGTCAGCTTCCGAATCGTGATTAGCGACTAAATATCATGTGAGCCCACGCTTAATGACGTACGAAAATATTTACAGAAGCCTTACTTATTTATTTTTTAAGTAGGTATAGATAGTAGATAGAAGTGTGTGTGTGTATATATATATATATATATATATATATATATATATATATATATATATATATGTATATATATAGAGGACACTCATATGGGGCACATTAACAAGTAGTTAATGTTAATATTAAGTAATTGAAAAAGTTTCATACTCATTTGAATTGGGTATATACTCAATTTCAACCATGGTGCCTGGGTACTATGGTATCTAATGCACAAAATCACTCAAAATTTTCAAAATTTTTAAATTGTGAGTATATACCTAGTTATAATAATTCGATTCATACCTATACTTATCAACAAAACAACTCAAATTTAACTTTATTTCACAATCCATGATTACATACCTAACTAACTAATTATATGTATGGATGCTATATACCTAGAATCAAAATCTAACAAAAACAAGTTCAAATTCAATTCAAACTTGCTTTGAACTAGTTAGTAAAGTGGTTAATGTTAATACCTAAGTAATTGAAAAAGATTCATACTCATTTGAATTGGGTATATACTCAATTTTAACAATGGTGCCCGGGCACTATGGAGTACCAAACAAATTTAATATATATATATATATATATATATATATATATATATATATATATATATATATATATATATATATATATATATATAAAACGGAGGTAGTAAAAGAGGTAGTATGTGCATCAGGATTGATATGGCAGTGGATGATGAGAAGTGACTTACCGCGGCTCCGGCGGCCGGAGTTTCAGGCAGGCCAGCTTCGCCCAGGCGCGGACGGCGTCGAGCCAGCTCTCGTGTCCGGCGAGCCCGATGGCCAGCTCCACCGGCTCGCGGCGGGGGCCGCCGTCGCCGTGACGGCCGATCCGCGTCGCTGCCGGCGTCGGCGGCGACAGCAAGAACACGACGGCCGACGCGGCGACGAGGAGGAGCACGAGCGCCACGACGGTGTTGGCCGTGCCGCTCGCCGGCGCCGGCGCCGCCTCCGCCGTTCTCCCGCCATTATTGTTCCTGCTTGATCCGCCCATGGCTGCACTACTCGATCGATCGGTGATGGAGATCGAGAGGAGAAGAGGAGAACTAGAGCATGGATTGGCTGCGAGTTTTCTTCGCGGCGGTTGTACACGTCGGGCGACACGTGTGGGTCTCCCGGAGGAACGGTCGCCGGAGCAGGGAGCGAGGCAGCCGGCGACGACGCCACGTGCCAGGCCACGTAGGCAGCAGCTGCCTGATTAAAATTTATAAAAACATACCACGAGTCACAACGTGCGTGCACACGTCTAATTAAATCAGACTCTTTAATTAATTAATCAGCAAATTAATAATCGAATATAATAAGCATGGTAACTTTACGCGTGGCAGTTCGATCGACATGTTTAGTGTCGTAACAAATTTTTGAATAATTAATTTATGTGCCTTTGATTATGCGTCCAAGTGTAATATGGACGATGAGTTGATTGCACGCAAACTGACGATGTAACGCGCGAATGATGGTATGGTATACCTCTTCCAGCTGAAGTTAACAGATTCCAAAATCCAAATGGACAACACGTAGCTAGAGACTGGTTCTGTCTGAAGTAAATATGGTTCGACTTCGACATTTCGTTCGATTTTGCACCAAACATGCATGTTGAAAATTACCGTTAACTAGTTACCCTAATTATATATATAACCTCTCGTTCTGTCGTCCACCAAACATTTTGGAATTTGAGCGGGTCTCCTTTTGGCCTAATTACCTCATTCCGAGGAGCCTATTTTCCGGCTAACAACCACTTTCTGATGTTAATTTGCTCGTGTACTAATCCTTAAGCTAATCAAGTTATGGGGAGCAGTAGATTACAAGAAGAATACTTCCTAAATTATTGGACACCCTTTTTAAGAAAAAATTAAACTCGATAGATTTAACTAATAATCATATTATATATCTATACTAAGTACTGTATATATTATATCACTAAATTTATTTTGAACTACTTTCATATGATGTTAATTTTATATTTATCAGGATCATAGAATAAAATAAAATATTGATCCAAATATATTACTAAAGACCATGTATAAAAAATATGTCTTATAATTTACTCCCTCCATCCCACAATATAAGAGATTTTAAGTTTTTGCTTGCAACGTTTGAACACTCGTCTTATTTAAATTTTTTTTTGCAAATATAGAAAACGAAAAGTTGTGCTTAAAGTACTGTAGATAATAAAGTAAGTCACAAATAAAATAAATAATAATTTCAAGATTTTTTGAATAAGACGAGTGTTCAATCGTTGTAAGAAAAACTCAAAATCACTTATATTATGGGACGGAGGAAGCAGGAGATAGGGAGTACTAGATCAGTGCGGTGATTAGTGGTTGTCTAACCGAGCCATTGCTACTTCAGTATTCTTGCACATGGCGCCAACATCTAATGAACACACACAACCTACGTGTCCGGTTGATGGCACCAAGGCCACTGTAGCATTTCATGAACAGTACCAGTTTGTTGCAAACACCTGTTCTAAACAATGAAATCTCTTTAAAGATCGAGAACTTATTTTGCAAATGACGCATGAATTGAGCCGATACCTGTAAATTAGCTTTGAATGATTTGTTTTGTTTCAAAGTAGGGTTAGGTGGAAATACTTTTTTGTTAGCGAAGCATGTTTGAAATGCACGATTTTTTTACAAAGTGCTTTATACTAGTAGTTTTTATTCGTGTTGAAAAATGCAGAAAAATCAGGGAAAAGAAGCACTACAAGCGTGGCGTTGGAATCATATTTGTATAACTTCACCCACTGAAATTTAGATCTTACGACACAAAATTACACTCACATGGATGCACTCATGTTAGAAATACATCACAAACCTTGAAGCATATATAATAGTTGATACCTTCGGTTCCAACACGAATCTTAGAGAGTTGAAAATCTAAAAGTTTTGTAGAAAAAATGTCGAAAGTTTTGTACTACATTCATCTCAAAATATTATTACCTATGTCAGATTCGTAGAATCAAAGATACATCATTATCCGGTACTAAATAGTACTTCCTCTGTCCCAAATTATAAGGCCTATATTTTTTTACACGGTTTTTAATAACATACTTTAATCGATATTTTATTCTATTTTATGATACAAATAAATATGAAATTAGCATCACATGAAAGTGGTTCAAAAATATGAATCTAATGATATAACATGCATAATACTAAGTATAGATATACTTAGTAAGATTATTAGTCAAAACTATTGAGTTTATTTTTTCTTAAAAAAGGGACGTCATGTAATTTGGAACGGAGGGAGGTAGTAATAAATTCAAAAAAACAAAAGAACAAAAAGCACACTACAATCAAGGCCAAGGTAAGGGAAAAAGAAACCAAAAATCACATGATCCAATATGGAACGAGGGAGGAAACCGAGCTGCCCCGTAAGCCGACCGTTAGTTCCAAACCCACTGCATAAAAAAGCTCCCCACCCCAAGAAAAAGAAAAGAAGCACACACCCGCCCACACAAACACCACCACCACCACAAAGCAATCGCTTCGCTCCTCCCGCAAGCCACGAAACCCGCCGAATCGGCGATGCCCCACCACCACCGCCGCCGCCACGGCCACGCCGCCGCGGCCGAGGAGGCCGAGGAGGAGGCCCCGTCGCCGCGTCCGTCCTCCGCCGGCTGCTACACCTTCCTCCGCTCCGCGTCCCGCCGCGGCGGCGGAGGGTACCGGCGCCTCGACTCCTCCGCCTCCGCCTCCGCCTCCGCGGCGGAGGATGTGATTAGGGTGGAGGTGGGGACGACGAAAGGGGAGAGAAGCGTGTTCCACGTGGACCCGGCCGTGCTGGAGGCCGGGCCGGTGCGGCGCCTCCTCGCGGCGGCCGGGCGGCGGACCCGCGGCGGCGCGGTGGCGGTCGCCGTGGACGCGATGCTGTTCGAGCACCTGCTGTGGCTGCAGGCGGCCGGAAGCAAGGGGATGCTGGGCTACGACGACGACGAATCAGCCGCCGCCGACCTGTCGGAGATCGTCGAGTTCTACTCGCAGGATGACGACGTCGACGACTCCGGCCACCGCGGGTTCTAGCGCCAACTCGATCTCTCTCCCTCTCTAAAATCTCATCATTTAGCTATGTACATAGGATCATAATCCCTCCCAAAATAGAAATAAGGTGGTGTTCTTCTACACATAAATTAATTACTTCACTTCTATCATCTATGAGTTTACTATTGAGTTACAAATTTGCATCTGGGATTAAATCACAAATTCCAAATCTGGTTGTATGTGTTAAAGTTCTTATCAATATAGTAAATAATCAAAATACTGCAGCCTACTATGGTTGATTAATGAGAAGATGAGATGCAAATGCTATAATATTTTGCTTAATCATCATTTCGGTGTAGTGTTCTCTTGATTTTTTTTTGCCGACAAAGAATTTGCCGGTAGAAATAGAAGAACACCTGGGCTCATCTAAGCTTCGCAGGTGAGCTGATGCTTTCTGCGATGACTCGCTGTTACTTACCACTCGTATAGAGTCGTAGTAGTAATTAATTTATCTTAATAAATTGAGACGACGCGGGTCGACGTGCCAACTGCCGACGCGTGACGTGGCATCCAATGATGGCACAAATCACTCGCGGGGATCACATCGCCGCCGGTGTGATGTCCCCTTCGTCCGTTCGTCGCCCGCCGCCGCCTCCGCTTCTCCGGCGACGTCGCCGTCAGTCCACGGCGCCCCGCTCCGCTGCTGCTACTGGTTTTGGGCTTTTTTTGGGGGGCTTCGTGGGTTGGAAGAAGCCTTGAGAATTTGAGATTTTGGGCCTCCAAATGCAACGAGCCAATTTGCATTTTGGCCCCTATTTTGGCCGCTAATAGCTAGAGGTCCCATGCTTTGCGTTTTAATCCCCCATTAAACCGTCTGCAACGATAAGAGATGGATGAGATTAGGGATGACAGTGATGTTGATTAGGGATGCAAGCGGGCTAACATGCAAGCTCGCTTATAAGCAAAATTAGCGGGTACTCACCAACTGACTTGTGAGTTACCTACTAATTTAATCTAAAAATGGGTTTATGGGTTGACCCACTTGCATCCTGAGGCATGGTAAGTCAGGCCACGGCACGAAAACCCGTGGGTTATCACTTATTTAACCTTTAAGTGAGCTCGTGGGTCAACCCGCTTGCATCCCTAAGATGATGTACTGTCCCAAGGGCATATACTCCTTCAGAAGGGAGTAGTGGTAGCCGTGAGTACTGAATCTATATGCAAGAAAATAATGATTGGACATGATAATTATCTTTAATTAAAATCCTGTTGCAAAACACTAATATTATGATAGTAAACACAAACATTCTCAAGTCTCAAGTGAAATGAACTCCAGATCAACCAATATGTAACCCAACATGCAAGCTTAAGCTTCAGGAGGTCTTTGGTTTTCAACAGCTGTAAAAGCTACACTTAGAAATGGAAACATGAGTACCATCAAAGTTGATCTGTAATTGATCAAACAAACTACTATACAGTAGTAGATAAAGATTGGTTTGAACTTTGAAGTTACCAACCATGCCCAGATATTCAGTTACATAAATAATTGGGGGTACATACAGAAGTGTGATTCCAAATACACTATCTGCACAGCAATGTAAATGCCAGCTCTGCACAAAAAATAGCCATGACAAGGAGAAAAGCCATCAAGACAAACCATACAGTACCACACACATTCCAGGTGACCGATCTAACTAGATTAACAGCAGGTGTAAGAACAAGCATCTCGCAAGAGCTTCAGTGTCTTCCCAAATCCCGACTAGCGTATTGCTTCCAGCAAGACGCAAAAAAGAAAATCTGGGAGTACTTGAACAGCTTCAACATCTTCGAAGTTAGATTGGTCCCTATGAGCTTCTAAACATATGAAAGGGAGGTAGAGCATTGTATCTCACTGAGTTGCCGGAGTTCTATACACTTCCATCGGTTCAAGCTAGTCTCGCAGTGGTCTTGCTTCAAAACCGCCTTCCTTCCGTCTTACTAAGTTGTAGGGCATGTGGGTCCCCAGTATTCTGTCCCAGATTGAGAAAAAAGGCTGAGAGTAATTGTACTTTGAGCCTTGAAGCTGATGGTGAACATCATGATAGGCAGTATTGTTTTGGAACAAGGACTGGAAGATGTTATACGGTAACCAAAGTCCACAGTGATCATCAACCGTCTTGAGGACAGCAAAACAGAAGAAGAACACGGAAGTCCTTGGTGTCATGCCAGAGACCAAGAAGGAGATAGCACCACCCACGGTGTCCAGAAGGAGTCCCTCCAATGGATGGTTGTAGAGAGCCCCAATGGCGTAGGGAACTATCAGCCGATGATGTTGTGAATGGATATGCCGATAGAGGAATTTGTTCTGGTGCATGTAGCGGTGCACAAAATACTGCCATGAATCCATGACAAGCATTGCAACCAAAAACTGGAAAGCTTGAATGATGATAGGTGGCTGAACTACAATTGCTGAACTATCTGAAGTAACCTGCAAATAATTCATAACTGGGTAAGAAAGGGCGCATGATGGATTAGTTACGCATTGAAAAACAAACCACAGCTTTAGCTTATTGAAACTCCTCAACATCCTAGGAAAATAGCGCTAATGTAATATAAACATAAGCACAATGACATTACACAGTGCATAGGGAAATGGGAGGTAGGCTATAGAAGTCAGTTTCTCCCAATCTGTAACATCACATGGTAATATGTACATGGCCTAGGGCTTAATTACAACAAAAACAAAAAAAAAAAGGTGCACACCTATACATACAATAGGTGTTGTATATATGACACAAAATATAACCTCCAGGCTCTCATGATGCCAGGGACCTGAATCGGGCAGTACTCAACAGGCGTTAACTTATTTTGCAGCAGGAACAGCTTGCAGTATTGGTGGTGCTGGATGCCAGGCCAAAGCGACGCCTACGGCTTATAGGGATCCAGCCCTAGGATCAAAGGGCCACGTAAGTTTCATTATGAAATTAGAGAATAGGCCAAATATTTGTGAGCACTGAAAAATGAAGGGGCATGCTGGCTGTTAAATCGCACCACAACAAGACAGCGATGGGTACAGCTCTCAGGAGTATCAAGTGTAGTCCCTTAACTAAAGGGTTCATTAATAAAGAGTTGTCTAACACGAATTCTGTAATTCAATTTCAGGACATATTGTTCAATGGCTTTATTATGCACAACGCGAAAAACAAGAAATGTTGTATGCAGGTAAAATAGCTAAGAGCCTACAAGCCAAATGACCACCCTAAGGATATTCCGGAGATTGCGCACAAACACCATAATGTGCTGCTGTCCATTAGTCAAGCTTCAGAAGTCATGGAACATATACGCACACCATAGGAAGGATAGCTGAGATAATGTCTGCAAATGAACTGCCCATGCACAAAATTGCCTGGAAATAAAATTTACTATATCATCTACCAGTAAATGTGCAAAAGGGTATTTCTCCTTGACATGCCTACAGCTCTGGCAAATCCTAGAACACGCATCTAAACAGTGGAATATCATCAATTTTCCTAATCTAAGAATCAAAACCAGAAAGACAGCAAAATAACGGTTTTCCACTGAAGATAGTAATGGTAGCAAGGAGCCCAATGGGTTGCAAACCAATTCAATGAATGGCTCGACCTAGATAAAAAAAGAATGCGTGAAATTCCAACACTGATCATTGCTGTGTTATATCTGAAACTTCTAAAATCAGTTTCATCTCCACGGCAGCGTCATTCGAATTAGAAGCTGAAACATCACCACACAACATCCCTTACCACGAAGAGGATCATGGCGACGATGGCCTGCACGAGCTGCTGCAGGAGCACGCCGCGGACGACGGCGGGGAGGGCGACGAGGTTCTTCTCCTCCTCCTCCGCCCGCGTGTGGAGCCTGTACCGCTCCAGCGGCCGCCGGTGCAGCGCCAGCTGGTAGCCGCCGGCGTACACCCAGTACAGCGCGATGGGCGCGAACGTCCCCATCGTCTCGTCGCTCACATACCCTTCCCACGGCACCATCTCCGGCCACCGGAAGCACCGCCGGCAGCTACCAAGATTGGAATTAGACGGCGCTCCGGGGTATCAGCCACAAGCCCCTTGTGCCGGATTGAGGTTTTTCTCGCCGCCTCCACGCAGATCTAGGGGACAGGAACAGCGTCGTGTTCCTGTTCTTGGGGAGAATTGGGGGATTTTTGTTGGGACAACCAAACAGAAATTGCAGAATCGAGGAGAGTACAAGAGATTTTTTTCTTTCTTTTCTGATTTTTTTTTTCCCAGGAGAATGCCAAGGAAGACTGGAAGAGATGGATGATGAATTGATGGTTTGGAAGCAGATTCAAGAGCAAATCCCAATCAAAAGGTAGGCCTTCATCTCACCTCCTTCCCCTTTATTGCTTGCGGATATTCCTTGTTAATTAGGGAGGAACATTTTTGCTCCCAGTAATTAACATTGTGGTTTTTTTTTTCCTAAAGAAAGTAACCGGAGGAAGAGATGTGTAATTCCTTTTCTTTTATTATTTATTAGTATTATTACACAAAAAAAATCATGTTCTATTAACTTGTTGAGTGAAATTGCTTAGAATTTCACCACCACGTCAAATGTGCTTCCTACGAAAACAACAATTAGTATGTTGATTAGTTAGACGGTACCAAACATATTATATGATCCTATTATCTTTAATAAGTTTTTTTATATCTTCTTTGAAGTTTTAACGAGATTCTATTCTATTAGAGCAAGTATAATACTAGAAGATTATGAACTAGCTATAAGTATAATGGTATTTTTCGCCAATCAACAAGAAGCTGGTCAACTGAGGTGACACCACCAAAGTGATATGGTAAAATCACACAAGCATAAATAAATAAACAAGTATTTGCTCCGTTTTTTATATTATAAATCACTTTATTTTTTTAGTTAAACTTTTTTAAGCTTGTAAAAGAAATATAGTAATAATTCCAACAAAAAAAATAAACATATTACCAAAATATATGCAATGTTATATTTAATGAAATGAAACTAATTTAGTGTTATAGATGTTGCTAAATTTTTCTATAAACTTGATCAAAACTAAATAAATTTAACTAAAATAAAACTTGAAAAGGCTTGTACTCGTAACATACAAAGCACTACTCCTGGTGGCAATAAAGGCACATGTGACAGTGGTGGCAACAATGGCACAAGTAATTTCAGATTTAGTTTAGGAGACTCTAAATTGTGGTGTAGCCATGTAATCCTCCTATTAGCTTCTTACGCAGTTCTTTTTCTTTGATAGTTAAAATCAATCCAGCCTCTACATCCAAAATTAACCTTCTACGCAATTGACAATAGATTTATAGCAAGTCAACTGCTCCAGAACTGTATTTATGTCCAAGGATCACATGAGCTGTAAGATCATTACCAATGCTCTAACTAGTGAGGGTCACTTGAATTAAGAGGAGAAAGGAAGACCTGGATCACATGCAAGAGCCACCAATACGCTAAGTCACATGGATGGTAAGAGAGGGATGCTATTAAATTAACCTGTTGATTTTTTTATAAAAAAGTAATTAGTCTATTTATTGAAATAGTACTGTGTGGCTGTGTGCCTTGGAGGAGTTGATCTTGTACTAAAGATGATGTGAATGATAAATAGACACTATACCAATTATGTCTACACTAGGACTGCCCTAACTTCCAATCTTCCATGATCTCAGGGGACATCGACAGGTTAAAGTCAGCTGGCAGATGAAACTGATCGAAATAAGGAGCATTACAGGAATATATCTCGCCAAGCAAGCGGTAAACAATAAGAGATCTACACGCAGTGGCCGTCATGTTTCGCAAGCCAAATAATTAAAGGAGGACATGCTGGAACAGCCCGTTTCGCCAATCAGCTGCTCGCAATATGACAGCATTGTCACATGCAACGGAAAAGCGATGTTCCGTACACCCTTCCAGTTTGTTGGATACTTGCTGTAATACAGATCATCGCCTCCGTTGCAGATAAGATTCGTGCATTTATAATGACAAATATATTACAGATAACATTGCGACAATGGCATCAACAGCCAAGTCATCTTTATACGATTCGATATAATAATCGTCGAACAATTAATATCCAAGTCGCCCTCACGTTCTTCGTCATTAAAAAAAAATGAATTTGTTATTGGCCATCTCAATATAATGGCTAATAGCAATCATAACTGGGACACTTGTAGCATGGGAATCATCTTTCATCTTTCTGAAGATAAGCAAAGCATCTTTCCACGTGTTCAACTGCTGTGTTCATCGGTGACTCACCATATATATAGCAACAGGGAGATCAGACAAAGATCACAATTACAAGGCTAACTTGACAGAAGGAAAATCTGTCCGTCTACATTTGATTGCATTGAAACGTTCATGTGAACAGCCAATCATCTATGGGCATCATAGCTAGCAAAATAACATGCAGTAAAAGTGACTGCTTCTCAAAATTCTCGTAGCTCATACCTCCTTCCAGGTTTGCAGAACGTGACCACTACAATATACCTAAACTTTCTTGATGATCTGGACAACGTCCTCATCCTCAAGCTCATGTTCCTGCACAAAGCCTCCCAAATTAATATTTGGGGATATCCCCTAAAAAAAGATAGATCATGGCAGCGAAACATGGTAGTAGTTGAAGAATGCCTACCTTGCCAACTCTCTGAGGCTTATGCTTCACGCTAGAACCCCACACCAATGCACTGCAGGTTTTGTGAAGTTAGCCACACAGATGGATAACAGGGACAAAAATATTCAGACAAGATACAAATGAAGATACTCACTATTTAAATTGTTTCACCATGTCCTTGTGGATTCTGTTGCAGAAGTCTTCCACTGTTTTCTTCTTAGAGGATACGATTACAGGGTCCTCATAATCTGGGTTTAAACCTTTCGGTTTTGTGTATATCCTAACCAAATCCAGGTATTCCCAGATCATCTCTAGAAGACCATCGAGATTCCACTCAAGATGAGCACTGTGGAAAAATAAAAGGAAAGGGAGAGTCTGCTTTACTTGTTGGAGCAAAATGAATGGAATAAAGCACAACAAAAGATGTCAATTAAATTCTCACCTAATTGGGCAGTAGTGGGGAAGTTTATCCAAGATTTCCAGCTCTTCGAGTGTTATCTGATCAATCTTATTAACAACATAGATGCAAGGCATGTAAATTCTGCTTCCCTCGATCACATCTATGAGATCATCTGCTGTTGCATCATATCTAAGGGAGACGTCAGCATTGTGTATCCTGTACTCACTGCAGATTGCTTTTACTGTTTCAAGATCCAAGTTTGTGTTCGTCACAGTTGATGTAAAATTGATGCCACCCTTGTCCTTTCTTCTAAATGTCAAATTGGGGGGTGCCTTGTTCAACCTATCATTTGATACAGGGTTCATGAAGATTAAACATCAGCCTTCTTTCAGCAGGCAAGATAGCATGGCCTAAAAGAACTCTTGAGAGTGAAATGAACTAGTAGTGAGCAAGGGTGGACATAGCATCTTGACTTCTTGAGTTTCCCATGATCCAGTAGGCGCAGTTACTCTTCAAAAAATTGGATGAATGACACACCGACGAAAACTAAGATGAATGGTGCCATATAAATTTGTTTGATTCTATTTGTGCATGGTGACAGAGGCGAGCAGACAAGAATGAAAAAACAAAAGCTATTTAGGTTGGCAAGATTCCCAACATTGCCTCCCAGCACGGAAAACTAAGCGAAGGATTATTAGCACATAATTAATTGAGTTTCAGCTTAAAAATGCTTTAAAAATAGATTAATATGATTTTTTAAAGCAACTTTCCTACATATTTTTTTTGCAAAGAACACACCGTTTAGCAGTTCGAGAAACGTGCGCGCTGAAAACGAGAGAGTAAAGTTGGGAACTCTCACTGCTGAACGCACCCTTAGCAAGTTTTGTATAGTATGGCAAACACCGCTGAAACATCTTCTACCCAAAAGGAAGTCAAAACATACCTAATGCCAAATCCCTCAAGCTCCTTCTCAATAAGCCGCTTATGGGTTATTGGCTTAATGGCATCAAGAACAATCAGAATGACATTGCATGTCCTTGCTGTGCTGATAACCTGAAAAACATGTAAGCTATCTATCAGACTAGAAGGAGAAACAGCATAACTTCCTGACAAACAACAAAAATATGCTTAATTATTGCATATAATATTAATATTTGATATAGGGAGAGAAGTCCTTGGGTTCGATGTGACGATATCTAAAGCATGTGAGATTTGACTCCTAAAAAAATACTGATTTTTTCTTAGTGAAACACGGTATCATTAAATTAAAAGGATAAATAGAACCTTGCTGCCACATTGTTAGGCGTGCAAAAGTTAGATAACTTCAACATGCATGGTACAGATAATGTTCACTTAAATTGCAGTATTGCATGTTCAAGATGAAAAGCTCATTCAGCCTTCAAAACATTCAAGAGCATATCTAACAACTAGTCTGATTTCCATCACATATACATTTAAGGAAGTTCTGCATTGTTAACCAGAAAGTGGAAATCACATACCAATTGATAAAATGCCACTATTATACAGAATACATTTCCTTCTTTTTAAACAAATATTATCATGAGAAGTGACAGTGCACTTCTGTGAGTACATACAGCTGCCTAGATGATTTATACAAGAGACAAGTGCTAGTCAGGTGATTCCTATAAAGGTTGCATAAGAAATCTTGCAAACAATAAATTGTTCATATATACCACATGACTCATGGCAATTTTAAACAAAGAGAGTCAGAAAAACAAATGTTACACAGTGCAAAAGAATATACAATTCCAATAGCATTAGTACCAATTCAAAACTGAGAGAGAAGAACATATTACCTGCCTTCCTCTACCCTTTCCATCTTTAGCACCCTCAATGATTCCTGGAAGATCTAAAAGCTGAAAAAGAAATGCTAGTTATCAACCAAGAGCGGATAAGCTCAGGCATGTATCTTACTTTATGAGAGTAAATAATTACCTGGATTTTAGCCCCTTTGTACATTATAACTCCAGGAATACATGTTAAAGTTGTGAATTCGTAGGCTGCAACCTGTTGAATCAACAACAGGGACAGGTTCGTAAGACCACGCCATTATAGTATACAAACTCGGCAATAGTTGTAGGAAAAACCGACTTGGCCACTTGGAATATCCAAATATGAAAACTACTTAAACATATCCATGAAATTGATGAATAAAAGACGGACACAGTAGAGGCATAAAAATGTGTGCGTGTGTTTATCTAATACAAAGGGTGCTCAGCTAAGTGGGGGAAGATCCTCGTAAATGAATATGTAGATAGCATTCGTACAGCACCTCTGAAAATGTTCCTGTCAGCTTGTTCAACAATGTTGATTTTCCAACTGAAGGAAAGCCCACCAAACCAACACGTGCATCTCCACTTTTTGTCACATCAAATCCCTCGCCAGCACCGCCACCACCACCTTTGGATGTAGGAGTCAGCAACTCACGGCGTAATTTTGCAAGTTTAGCCTGATAAGAGGAGAACAGTTAGGAAAAAGACAAGAATTTGTAGAAGTGGCAGATTAAACTAAACAAAAAGTACACAGGTTCTAGTAGCAAGCATATGTGAAATTAACACACAGAACAATGAAATAATTTGTCTAGGTCCTGAGGATGGAACTTATGACCATCCTTTCAAGCACTTTTTACCTTAAATGCAAAAAACTCTTACCAAAGTGTCATATATTATTGTGGAATGGCATAGAACCTCATACAGCAGTTTTATACTAAGGTTCATGCACAGGGAAAGGTAATATAACCATGCTACTGATTTAATTGAACTAACGGAATTCAGCAGATGCATAAGTTTGATCATGAAGTAGGCAAGATATACTCAGAAGCATGAAGGCATAACTTATTGTGAACCGGAAATAGCTAAACTGCCCATGGGCCAATTTCTTAGGATTTTAATACAACAGCAGACATACTACTAGCATTTTAAATTAAAGATGGATGGAGTTCACATTACCTTCAGAAGACCAAGATGGTGTGCAGTGGCCTTGTTCTTCTGCGTCCTTGCCATCTATCAAGTCAAAGAAAAGCCACGAACATCAGCAAAGGGATTAGAAAGTGGACGCACCAGCTGTTTCGTTTACTATTAGACATGTTCCTATCCATTTTTCCAGTCATTCAATTCTCAGTTTCTCAAATGGCATAACACTTATGGTAGTGTTGCTCATGATAAAAAAATGTTATTGCTGCTAATTATGAACCAAGATAACAACTATATGTATAACTAGAAAGGTACCATGGTACTAAATCATCACCATGCAAATGCAAGATGCAACTAAAGCAATCTATGCACTTGCACCTGTAGTATGCAGCCTTTGACAAAAGACCACTGAATCACAACAGAAAAATGACTCAGATCAAGTCTAGTGAATAAGTGAAATATCATCGATTTCCTGTACCCTTACCATTATTGACCACACAAAACATTCAATACCCTAGCCCTAGCTACATTCCAACAACAGTTACGGAATCTCTGAAATTCTCAATCATAATTAATGAAGAAACAGAACTATCCCCAAATCACAGACAACACTGCATCTCACAGATATACAGGGTTCCAGCATCATATACAAATGACGACACAACCACCTCCAACATTTCAAATCACTACTACCCTCAAAATGTGTCTATTAGATCTAGCAATACTCCAAATTACAACCAATAATTCCCCAAACCATACGAATATAAACTAGGTAAGAAAATGATATAGCCCAGCCTCGAGACTGGAATGCTGCCCCAAGTCTAACTTGTCTCCGACCTTCACCAAGCACAAGTGTATGAACAGTAACATTTCATTGAATTAGAGCAGCTCAAAGCCACAAGCCCACTACATCGCATGCCGCTCGCAGTTAAAACCTAAGTACCTAACAGTTCTGGACTAATACTAATACTAAAAAAAATCATGATATGCTGCTTCCAATCCACGAGCCATAACTTCCCTGACCTAATCTACCGTCCAAACCACCAAAACTAGCACACATCACGCCAGCACAAAACAGCATCAAACCAATTCAGCTCGAGACGAAGCAACCAAAACCGCAACCCCAACCACTACTACCCTCGAGAGCAGCAAATCTATCCGCGACAGCTACGGATCGTCGGAGGGCGGCGGGGCGGGGCACGCTGGCCCTAAAGAAGGGGAGCTCGTTACCTCGTCCTCGATGTCCTTGATCTTCTGCATGACGGTCGCCATGGCTGCGGCTCGCGGAGGAGGAGGCCCGCCCGAGCAATCGAAGGTTCTAGAAGGCTCGCCTGGGGATTCGCCGGTGCGGAAGAGAGGAGACGGAGGTGGGGAGGAAGAGAGGAGAGGCGGAGAAGGTTCGAGAAGTGGGTTAAGGGTTTTGGTCTGGAGGCGGTCGATGTGGTGGGCCTCCTGGGCTTTATAAAGAATAGACCTCAGGTTGTCGGCTTCCTGGGCTTTGTGAATAATGGGCCTTCAATGGAATATAAGGTAAAATTGGACCTTTATTGGGCCTCTATAAAATTGGGCCCAAAAAGAGTTAATACGGAACAGAAAGAAAAAAAAGGGATCCGAAAGGATCGGGGTATTGAACCCGACGTGAATCGAACACGCAACCTTCTGATCTGGAGTCAGACGCGCTACCATTGCGCCACGGATCCTGTTGGTACCAAAGAGGACATAAAACTAATCCTAAACGGAGAATCCATTTGTGGATTTCAAATTTCAAAATTTAGGTTTAAAAATTGAACTTTAGCGATCACACGGGAAACACATAATAAGAACGTTTTCAACACCCCAGAATAGCTACTGGCATCCCCAATCTCCAGCACACTGCCTCACTCGTCGGACAACTTCATCTTCTTGGTCGACGGCAAGAGATAAAGTGATTTTAGAATCTGGGATAGTTCATGTTCAACACCAAACCACTGGCACTCAGGATAGAGATTTTCAGAATCTTTGATGGCACTCAAGATGGAGATTTCAGAATTTGTGATCACACAAGTACACAACAGGAAGCGCTCCCGGAAGGATCATGACAAGATTTTAAGGCGTCCAAATTCCACCGATCATTGAGGTAACGCTGCACCTTCAAGTTTCTCTTCTTTTTCCCCCTTTCATTTCAGTTAGTACAACAGATTGTCTCAAATCATCATCTTTACTGAAAGTCTGAAACTACTTCTGTGATGAGTACTATTTTCACATTTTTCACAGCCTACACACAACATACAGACACATTACAATCTGTAACCATCACGCTCACGCATGAACATTAAGTAACAACTGTACCACACATCTTTACCGGAAATCTGAAAATACTTCGGGTGATGAGTATCATTTCCCAATTTTGAAGCCTACACACCACAAACACACACTGCAATATGTAACCATCAGGCATGAACATCAGGTAGAACTGTACTACAATACACACAAACATAAACTGCAATCTGTAACTATCAAGCATGAACATAGAACTGTACTACTGTTTAAACACTGATTTTCAGAATGTCATTGCAGAAGCAAAAAAAATTGCAGCAATTGAGTCTGAAAGTTTCATTTCTTTCCTTTTCTTTTTCTTTCAGCAAGTTGCACTGCAAGGGACAATATGGTTACAGTAGCAGCAACACAAAGCTAGTACAAAACTTTGCAACCACAGAGCACACTCAATCGATCATCAAAAGTGCTGTTCAGAGACAGATATGATCATATCAGGATCAAAGAACCCGAATGAATGAACGAATGAATGAATGAACATAACCAAAGGCTGAAACCTACAGTTGCACACACACCGGTCTACTCTAAGGAGGGAGGACATAATTGGCCGGAATCAGAGGCTGGGCGTCTTCATGAGCTAGTGGGTCGTCTACCCTCAGCATGGTATACTGGAGCAGAAGCAGATAGTCCACCACCTGATCGTCTCGCGGCGTATCCCGGCTGCGACCATCCGCCATGGGCGTCCTCAGTGCTCTGGCTGCAGCTTCTGGGGTGGAGAAGATGACCAGAGCCGCCCTCTTGGCCATGTACACGACGCAGCTCTCGACGTCACCGAAGTATTGCATCAGGTAATCCTCTGTCATGTCTTGGTGTAAGCCCAGCAGGATGAAGCCCCGGCGTGCGAGGTTGCCCTGACGAACAGATGAAGATGGCCGGAGTGATTCGAGCTCGACCAATCCCCGGCCTAATCCATGGAGATCATCCAGTGTGCACCGATCCATCCTTCTGTGGGCGCGAGCGACCGCCAAGTTCACCACCTCCGGGTACAACAATGGCCGAGGCATGAACGCCGGGGACGGGTCGTCGATGAGCTGGGCAGTGATCGGATGCGGCCCGCAGGCGCGCCTCCAGAACTCGCCGGACTCCGCCATCAGCGCGCGGGCGTCGCCGCGGCTGCGCACCACGACCACCGCGAGCCGGTCGCCGCGGTGCACCAGGAGCGCCTCCACCGGGTGGAGCTCCTCCACGCGACGGCACGCCTCGCCGGCGTCGAGCTCGGCGATGCCGGGTCCCCGGAGAAGGACGACGCGGCCGAGGAAGTCCGGCGAGAGGCAGAACAGCGGGAGGAGGTCCCGCGTCACCACGCCATGGCCGCCGGCGCCGTCCGCGACCAAGGGGAAGAGCCCCGAATCGTAGAGGCCGAGGTGGAAGGCGACCAGCTCCGCGGACCTGCTGCCGCATCGCTCGATGTCCCTGGACTCGTCGAACACCACCATGGCCATCCTGCTCGAGTAGTAAGCCACCACCGCGCACGCTCTGCCGCTCGCTGCCAACTCTGACCTCGCGACGCCGTACAGATATCCGGGTGTAGCCGTGCTCCTTGCCCCCATCCTCAGCAGCAGGCACCGCAAGTTGATGTCCTCCTGGGCGTCTGCCTCCAGATATCGCCAGGGAACCATTCGGCGGAATGCCTCGGCGGTGGAGCTCCGCCGGCTCTGCTGGTCGGCTGCATCCTTCACAAGCTCTACCGAATTATGCAGAATCTCGTCATCAACCTACAAGAACAACAGATTCAGAGCACCAGAAGTGGAAAGAAGCAAGAGAAACATGAAGATTCACCTGCAGCAACTAATCGAGAACCAATTCAGAGAATCAAGAAAACGAACAATTTGGGAGAAACAATGAACAGGCACCTGCTGCAACTGATTGAGAACCAATACAAAGAATTTGGACATGCACAATGTGGGAGAAACATGAACAGGCACCTGCAGCAACTAATTGAGGACCAATACAAAGAATTTGGACATGAACAAAGCGGGAGAAAACATGAACATTCGCCTGTACAGACCAATCCAGAACCAGAACGAAAGAATTTGGCCATGAACAAAGCGGGAGAAAACATGAGCATTCGCCTGTACAAACCAATCCAGAACCAGAACGGAAAGAATTTGGACATGAAGAAAGCGGGAGAAACATGAACATTCACCTGCAGAAGCCAATCCAGATCCAAAATACAGAGAATTTGGACATGAACAAAGCGCAGAGACCGATTCAGAACCAGAACAGAGAATCGGAGATGAATAAATCGAGGGAACTCAAACTCAAAAGAAACATCAATTTCATGGCCCAGAGTTTCCAAGAACCAAAAATTCACGCAAGAATCGCACCAAGAACACCGCTGCGACCAATATCTCGCACCCAAGAAATGCTTCGGCAAGAACGGATGGGGGAAGAAAAGCAGAGGAGCGGTGTCTGTACCCTGGAAATCGTCCGGTATGCGCCTGGACGAGCCGCCTCCGACTCCGCCGCCTCCAAGCAATCGCTCTCTGCGAAAAACACCAGCATGCCGATGCGCTCGCCTCTGGCAGCATCTCGTAGCAGGACAGTCGCCATGACAGCTCCATAGCGGGTGAAGAACGACTCCAGGTGCACCGGCGATATGAGGGAGTTTACACCTCCGACCACCAGCGCTCGACGCAAGAAAGTGGAGTCCTCGGCGAGAATCGGTTGAGACTCCACGAGCGCCTCGATGAGGTCGCGCACGCGCGCCATGTCCATAGCGGCGGACGCGAAGAAGAGAGGGGAGAAAGAATCGCTCGGTCAGGGCGGCGGATGCGAAGAAGAGAGGGGAGAAAGAATCACTCGGTGGTGGAAGAGGTTCTTCGTGATCTTGGTGGAGAGGCTACTGGTTCTTGCTTTCTTGGAGAGAGAGGCTGAGGGGATGGCGAGCGAGTTCTTGGAGGGAGTCGGAAGGAAGAAGACAACCTATTTATTTGCGAGTTGGGTGGAAATGGGCCGAAACTTTATAGGCCGTTCGTAGCTAAATGGGCCGGTTCAGTCATTTTGGGGCGGCTGGCGGCAAAGCCCATATTCAGAAATAACACTTATTTTCAGAGAGTTCAGTCAACTTTGACTACTTTGAAGTACAATATGATTCATATCCCTTAACCATATTAAGGTATATATCTTGAATCCTTAAGGCCTTAAACAACCAAAAATCGGCTGATTTTGAGGGTGGTTTTCATTGATGTGGCTCGTACCTGGTCTAGCCGGCTGAATCAACACGTGAGACCCACGTGTCAGTGACTTTTCCCTCTTTCTCCTCTCTTTCTTTCTTCCCTCTCCTTTCCCCACACGGGAGCATGGCGACTCAAATGAAATGATATATTGTTCTAAGCATACAAAAGGAACATTCTAAGAACCACACAAGTAATCTAAACTACATATACGGGAAAATTTACTATATGACATTGTGGATTTGCTCCATTGTCCTATAAAAAACATAGTACGAAATGTGGCACACACTAATGCTATGAGTTATGGACTCTGAATATATTGTTAACGATAGTGCTCGAATTCTAGTTGTGGCAAGACTTTCCTAGAGAAGGAGGTGAGGCTGGAAATACCTATTAAACTTCCGCCCTCCCCTCCTCCATCTCCTCCTCAGCCTATCATCTCCTACCACTCTTCGTCAATGCCAAGATATGAATATCTCAAGTATAGAGCTCAATTCAAAGTTAGCACTATGCTAATGCAATTTTTTTGTCAGGTGTGGGGCTTGAGCCTAAGCTGCCTCGCACCTGGCTCCGCCCAATCTTGGCATATCATCAGGATCAAGTACACCAATGAATAAAAAGACTTGAACACTTACAAGTATAGATACTGATCCAAACTGGCAACAACCACAATCCATGATAGGCATGAAGTACGTGTTCATAGTGAAGTGAGATAGCTAGTAATATTACCGTACCCTCCCACTGTTTAGAGTTTGAACTTGCATGTTTGTGAAGTGATATATTACACATTAATATATCTTGTAATTTTTTTTGAATTTTTTTCAAAATCATTTAGTTGGTATAAAAAAATGGGTGGACGTCCACCCGAGATATTAGAATCCATCTTCTTTTTCTAGTTGTTTTTTCTTTCCTTTATCTAGTTGCAGCTTTTATTTTTTTTTCTTTCTTTCTCTCTTTCTGTTGGGCATAGGTCTGATTGGCTGATTGCATTGCGTAACATTTTTTTCTCATTCTGATATATTGATGCGAAAAAAGTAATGTTATTGAAGCAAAACACATACACACATCAGACAAACACAAAAACTGACTGAATGAAATGCATGAAACATAGTAATTTCTATCGAAGAAAAGAAGCGGCTGTCTAATTGATGCTGGGAGAGGAATGAATCAAATGATCATAAAATCATATCCCACGATTTTATTTTTCATACCAGCTTAGTATACCAAGCATTAGCTTGTCCTTTTGAGGGATAAATAAATGATTAATCAAACCAGTATTGGTAAGGCCATATCTTGTGAGGTATCTTGTGCGGATCGCGGAGATCGTCGGTTCGCCGGGACGCGTCCTCCATGCAGAAGAACTCGGTGTCGTCCGTCCTCCAGTAGGTGTAGCTGGTGCCGTAGTACCGCGGCTCGCCGCCGTCCGCTCCTCCCGGCGTCGGCCCTTCCCTCCGCGACGCCAGGGACGCGACGAACGCCGTCGTGGCCTTCACCGGCCGCCCTCTCCTGTCGCCCTCCAGCATGCTGAACCACGACACGCGCATCGCCTCCTCGCCGTCGCCGCTCTCGTGCGGCGGAGCCCTCCTCGGATGCAGCGCCAACTGTGTTCTTCCATCGGATTAATTAGTCTAGTCACTCAATTCAAATCAAAATCGGATCGGATCGGATCTGATCTTTGATGACCTGCAGGGTCCGTTCAATTCGAATTTTCAAATTAGACTCACCTTGATGTCCATGGCGGCGGCGAGGACGAGCGGCGGGCCGAGGTGGAGAGGTGGGACGGGCTCGAAGAACCCCGCCCCTGTGCGGAGCACTGCCGCGCTCATGCAGTCCGCGACGGCGACCCCGAAGACGACGACGGCCATGCCCAGGCCGCCGGAGACGGCGATGGCCTCGATGGAGGCGAACATGTCGAACATGTCGCACAGTTCACCTGGGACGGTGCAGGAGAGGAGGCAGCGGACGAGGATGCAGCGGCGGTGGAGCTCCGACGGGTGGCCGCGCAGCGTGCCGGCGACGGGGGCGAGGATGTTGCGCGCCATGGTGGCCCTGGCGTAGTAGGCGCCGTACCGGCTTGTCAGCGTCGCCTCCGTCGCCGGCATCGTCTCGACCGCCGCCGCCGACGAACGATTTCCGAGACTCGAGACTGACGATGCGATGCGAGATAGATTATAATTCACACGGGCCTTGCCTGGGCTTGATTTTTCGGAGGCCCATTCGTTTCGTCTCGTTGTCATTTCTGATTTTCTTTTGGTTATTGTTGTTTTTATGTTCTGCTTCTGGCAAGCGGCTAGCTACAGTCTAGATGTCATCTAAGCTTTTCATATTGATCGAATTGTGATAATCTCCTTTGTCAGTAATTTTGTACAGAATTGCTATTTGGTTGATAGAAAAATTGGGGCCTATATCTTCGTCATTCATACTCCAACGACCTTAGTTCCTCCTCTAGACCCTTTTCGTACCTAGCTCCAGCAAAGCTTCAATGACAGGAAATAGTCTAACGTGTTAGGGTTTAGGGTTAGAGTTGAGAGGAGGGGGTGGAGATCGCTAAGCTTACATGCATGACCGTAGGAGGTAGCGGTGAACGCGGATGACGAGTATGGCGCTGGAGTCACAAGGATGGAGGAGGATGGTGGGCCGGAGTTGCTAGTAGGTCCATTGGAGCTTATAGTTAGAAGACGATAGTCAGTAGTGGCGGATTGATCGGAGGAGAGAAGGGGAAGGGTGAGTGGGAGGAGGCTCAATAAGGTTAGGCGATAGAGGTAAGACATCGAGCGCTTGCTCGATCGAGTTGTAGCGATGGCGTTAAGACTATGGTCTGAAATTTGCAGGATTTTCTAAGTGTTATTTGTCTAGTATCAAATAAACAATGAGTTGTCTTGTATCAAATTTATGAATCTATTTCCATGTGTTGGGCGTTGGGTTATATGAATTCTTTGTTTTCCTCTTCTGTTTGAAGCTGCTTCGCAAGGGAGCTTGGTTTTGTCGGGCCCCTAAATATTAATATTAGTAATGTTCATGTCACATATACATTTTTGCACAGATAAAAAAGAGAAAAACTCAGTAATACTCCATAATCGGGGTTTCAAAAGTAATACTCCATAATCCAAGCAAGACAAGCATCAAACATCCAATAAAAAAATTCTAAGAAATTAAAGCAGGTGAGTTGTTTGATCTATAAATCATCCTTCATCCTCGTTCACCAAACAAGCGAATCGTCGTGGTTGACGTCGGTGGTTCACCTGGACGTGTTCTGCTGCAGCTGCGGTAAGTCACATATACCACATAGTCACGTACCGGCACCGTGGTATTTGATGGGAGATGGATTTTAATACGGGTGGTCCACCTGTTTTTTACATGTCAATTACATGGTTATGAAAATAAATTAAAAACTATACAAATATGTAAGTTCAAATTTGATTTCTGTAAGTTGTAACGAAAACAACAAATTAAACTGTAACTAGTTTATATATATTTGCAAATAAATTTGTTATTTTTTTCTAACTTATAAAATACGATTTTGAACTATGGAATGATATATTCCTTATTATTCTATCTTATTATTTTTTTGAGATTTTTTCATAACCATTTAGTTGACATAAAAGAAATGGGTACACATCTATATCCAATTGTTTAAAAGAGGTTCCCAAAGTCGTATTTGTTGCAGCTGCGGCCGCCGACGTCGAGGCGAGGGAGCCCAGGACTACCATTCATATCGATCGGCCACCCCGACAACGATGGGATGGACACCGGCGACGCCGTGGCTAACACCGGCGGCCACCGTATCTCGTCTCCGAACGACGACACCACGTCCTTCCCTCCCGGCGAAGCAGCAGCAGGCTTCTTCGGATGGAGCGCCACCTGCAGTTTGCAGATCGATAATCTTCTTAGATAACCCATTAAACAAGATTAAATAAAAGAAGAAATAAAAATAAGACAAAGTGATAAGACAAATTATCAACTCACTTTATTATCTATCTATCTGTCTACCTATTATTATATTATTAAAACAGCTTTGAAAGGAGGTACCACGTTCGCTGTGGAGGCTAAAAATTCCCACATTAATCGAATAAAAAAGAAAAAAAAGAAAAGGAGAGTCCAAATAGAAATACAATTTAAAAACAGCTGAAATTCAGAATTAAAAATAAATAATATTGAAAGAAGTTTTCATATAAGATCCCAATACCAGATTAATCAAAACTCGAAACAAAAATAAAATAAAATCTAAAATTAGAAAACAAAAAGGAGAGTCCAAGTAGAAATACAATTTTAAAAATAACTGAAATTCGAAATTAAAAATAAGTAATATTGAAAGAAGTTTCCATATAAGAACCTAATACGAGATTAATTAAAATTCGAAATAAAAATAAAATAAAATCCAAAATTAGAAAAGAAAAGGATAGTTAAGTAGGAATACAATTTAAAAATAGCTTAAATTCGGAATTCAAAATAAGGATATTAAAAGAAGAGTCCATATAAGAACCCAATATGAGATTAATTAAAATTCGGAATAAAAATAAAAATAAAATCCGAAATTAGCCAAAAAAAAATAAAAGAAGAGTCATTTTAAAATTAGTGAAATTCGAAATTAAAAATAAGCAATATTGAAAGAAAAATCCATATAAGAACCCAATACGAGATTAATTAAAATTCAGAGTAAAAAATGAAATAATATCTAAAATTGGAAAAACTAAAAGAGAGTTCAAGTAGGAATACAATTTTGAAACAACTAGAATTGAAAATAAATAATAAAAATATTAAAAGAACACAATACGATATTAATTAAAATTTGAGAAAAGAATAAATTTGAAACTAGAAAACAAAAGGTAAGATTTTAATTAGAATACAATTTATAAATAACTAAAAATTGTGATAAAAATAAAGACTATTGAAAGAAAAGACCATCTAAAACTGTAACGCCCTGACATTCATTAGCCATTAACACAGCTAACTCACACCGGGGTGTTATGCATTACCTGTGATATAGTACCAGTCCCAGGATACACTAGCTGGTACACACAGAATAAATGTGGAATCAAAGTAAACTGCTTTATTACATCACTGGGTAGTAGTCCTTGCATAAGTTGCTATCATGGACAGGCCCATAGATGAGCAACACAACATTACAGAAAACCATAAAAGCGACGGCGCAGAAGCGAACAGCGCGGAGCACTAAGCGACTATGCAACTATGCACTAAGCGAAGAACCTAGGCATCTATCTTATTCCACAGGCGAGGCTTGGGGCTAGGCACGAAACATCTAGAAGTCTTCATACTCGGCTTGCTCTTGGAGATACTCCTCGGCGGTCGGGTCGACGTCTTCATCTTCATACTCTATATATTAATATAAGGGGCAAGGGTGAGTACTTAACGTACTCAGCAAGCTAGGGGAAACATGACATGTTTGGTTTAAACAAGGAGGCTAAGGTTTTATTTGCGAAAGCTGCCTTTTTGGCAAAGTGATTTATTTCACAAAACTCCTAGTGAGTGAGTCAAGTTTTAGTTGTCGGGAGGAGGCTCACGCCTCGACCCATTCCACAAGTTGCTTTGCAACAACTTGTCACGATTAACGAACAACAATTAATTTGTTCCTCTATTAGTTTCTTCTCACAACAACACATAGTCCACACAGATATCTCAGCACAACAACGCCATCATCATGGCCCTAACAACACCTCGGTGTCGGACGACACCCCAGGTCACACAGACCCGTTCCTAACCACCTAGGTTAGCCGTCTGCAACACAGGAGGACTCTGGCAACGTTACCCTTCCCAATAATAACTTCTTCACAAACATTTTTCAAACAAATCTACGTTATGAGAAACACCTTACACTCGCCCTTGACCGTGGGCACGGCTGTTCGAACATTTCATTAATCTCTGCAGAGGTTGCACGCTTTACCCACACGACACGAAACTGACATCGTTTACCCGTCGGCAACGTAAGTTCGTGATAAGGCCTTTCCAAAGCTAACCCAAGAAAATCGCATGCCACCTAGTTGGGCTAAGATCCATAGCCAAGTATCAGGCAATGACAACCGTCATCCACTCAGGAAATACCGAGGATGCCTCCTACTCCTACCGGTACCACGCCACAATAGAGGCAAAAAGACACCCATGATGGGCAAAAATGTGTAACACTTCGTCTCCTCATCCTCGGCATTCCACAACCATTGGTACACCAACTCCCATGTGAAAACAATTTACTTAGCCAGAGGCATCCCATAAATACCCGTGTGGTCGCACTGTAACGTGTTGGGATGGATTTCCCAAAGGAATCGGTCCTTAACGACAATACGTAGCCAAACCACAAAGGCATGACTCCGCATCATCACCACTTTCACAACACATTTTATTTCATAACTCCTCAATACAACGTACCGGATTTTTAAACATGGATTTGGAATAACCCAAGTTTCCCACATGGCAACAACGTAAGCATGGCTAAGCGAAACTACCTCGGTAATCGAATAATGATACCGGCGCAAATATTTGTGGAGCTATCAAAGGTATGGAAACATCAACCTATGTAATATAAGTGCGACTACTGGGTTGGTCCGTCGGTTGTATAAACAATCCGAGGCCTAAACATGTTAATCGTGTAAACTAAACAATGCATTTTTCAATCAACATATCTTTGCAAATATAGGGGCAATATGATCAAAGAGGCTTGCCTTACACAGGGTTGGGGTCTTCTCCTTCGAAAGCGGCGTCCGGAGCTTCCTCGTACTCGGGTTCTAAACGCGAAAACAAATCTAATTAACAAAAGGCAATAAAACTAACTCAAATCAGAGAAACAATGGTGCCACTGTGTAGATCTCAATTTTAGAAAAATTTAGGAACTTGAACGGGGTCAATCGGAGTTACGGTTGATTTACTATGAATTTTCAAAGGATAAATGGTTTTTCCTGGAATATTTGGAAATCAAAATTATTAACGGAAGGGAGGGGCCCACCTGTCAGCGATGGATGGAGGAAAAAGGGGCTGGGGCCTGGCCGTCAGTGACTTGGGAGGAAAAGGAGACGCTGGGCCCGGCTTGGCAGAGGCTTGAGGAGGCCTGCTTCTTCCTCCTCTCGCTCTTTTGCTCGGCTCGGCCTGGGACAGGGATGCGTCGCGGCGATGGGGCGCGGCGAGGCGATCGGCGGCTGAGGGAGGGCGGCGGCGAATTCCGGCGAGGCTCCGCCAGCGACGGCGGCGCCGGGAGAATAGCGCGGCGGCTCTGGCTGGCAGCAACAGAGAGCAAAATGAGAGAAAGAGAGAGGAGAGAGATGGGTTGGGATGGTGATAGTGTGGGGAGAAGGAGCTCGGGCTGCTTCCCCTTTTATAGGCGAGCGACGCGGTGGCGAGCTGGCGGTCTAGGCGCGGTATTCCGGGGGTAGTAGGCTAGCAGCTAGGGCGGGATTCCGGGACGGAGAGGATGGCGACGCGACAGAGTGGCGTCATGCACCGGTGGCAATGCGACGGCGAAACGACGGCGACGCGACACGAAGTGACGTGCGGAGAGCGGGAACGGCGGCGAGACGGGGGTGACGCACGGCCGACGACGGCTATGGCCGGGATTTGGGGCGGTGGGGCTAGAGAGGGGTGACGCAAGCGACGGTGGCGACTCGACGCAAGAGAGAGGGAGAGACGCGGCTCGGCGGCTTCCCGGGAGGAGACAGACGACAAGACGACGAGGCGACGGCGAAGGGACGCGCGTCCGCGGGAGCTCGGGATGGGACGGCGCGGCGTCAACGGTGGTGGCGACGCGACATGGCGATGGAACGGGGATGACGAGGGGTGGCGTGGCGGCCGTTATCCGTTGGCGTCGACGCGACGGCGACGGGATGGCGACTCGATGGATGGAATGGACGGCGACGGGACGGGGGTGACGCGGGGCGACGTGGCTCCCGGAGAGGGCGCGGCGGTTTTCGTGGAGTTTGGCGCGATGCGGCTTTGGCGTGGCTCGGGGGTGGCGCGACGCGGGTGTTGGCACGACGTGCGTGCACGGGAGGGCGGCTAGGTGCGACGCGGTGCTGCCACGACTCGGCGTCCTGGGTCGACATATCGTCGAACACCTTGTGTGCATGCTTGGCTGGTCTGAGGAGGAAGAAGGTGAATAGTAGCGGGCTGGGCTGGGCCAGCCTGCTTAGGGGAAAGAGAGAAGAGAGGAGAGGTGGAGGGGAGCTGGGCCGAGAGAGAGAGAAGGGAAGGAGGCCCAAAATGAACAGTGACAATTCACATTTTCTCAAGGATTTAGGAATTGAATTTTGAGAAGGATTTGAAAGGAACTCGAATTTTAATTTGATCTAGGATATCACAGGTATTTGAAGGAAATTTCTAGGAGAGGATTTGAGATCCATTTGGCACAAAATCAACTAAGAACCAAATTAACTCCAATTTTTAAATGACAAACTTTTTAAATAAAAGCACATAAAATACGGGTGCTACAAAAACACATGATGAGATAAATTAATTAATATTCCTATAAAGTAGTAGAGTGGTGGCGGTTGATACGACATATAAAAACTGTTAATAAAACATCAAATAGAGTCCTGATGACGATTAAAAGGAGGGACGACAGGCATGCCGTGAAGCAAACGAGCAAGGCAGTTGCTGCGACTTCTAGAAAATAAAAAAAATAAACCCCATTGAAAATCATATTGGATTTTTAAAATCTCAATGAAAATAAAAAGGAGAAGCAGCGGGCAAGGTGTATAGGAGTATAGTTGCAAAGCCGCCAACGGTTGATGGGACTTCTAGAAAATAAAGAATGAATTCCAACGATAATTATGTTCGGTTTTTTGAATCACAATGACAATAAGAGTAAGTGGCGGACGGATCGTAGAGGAGCATAGTGACATCACATCGTTTCGATTTTTAAAATCTCAATGAAAATAAAAGGGAGAAGCAGCGAGCGGGGTGTATAGGAGTATAGTTGTAGAGCCGCCGACGGTTGACGGGACTTCTAGAAAATAAAAAATGAATTCCAACGATAATTATGTTCGATTTTTAGAACCACAATGACAATAAAAAGTAGGCGGCGGACGGGTTGTATAGGAGCATAGTGACATCTTTTGACGGAACTTCTAAAAATTATAAAAAATGAAACCTAACAAGACAATAAACTCTAAAAACTATAAGGTCCAATTTTTAAAGGTTCGGAACTTCTAAAAAGTAAAAAAAAATAATGATAATCATGCTCGATTTTAAAATCTCAATGACAATAAAGAAGGGAGGCATTGGACGAGCCGTAGAGTATAACGGCGACATTTGACGAGACATCTAGAAATTATAAAAACGAAACCAAACGTGACAATAAACTCTAAAAACTATAAGATCCAATTTTTAAAGGTTCCAGAATAAATAAAAATAGTGGTAGATCGAGCAAGCAAATAAAGAAGAAGATGACATAGGGGGTAGCAATTGGTGTGACTTTTAAAAACTATATAATGAGAAACAGGGGATGATAAGGTTTGTTATTTCAAAGTCTTAAGACAATGAGATAGCTATTTAATAAATTTTAAGTAAAATCATACTAAAAATATATATAATTTTCTTTAGGTGCTAGCCGCGCAATTGCATGGCCATTCAGCTAGTTTTAATTACTAGAGACTGAGTGTAGCTCATATGGCATCGTGCAGCTGTTGTGCTCTCTGCGACCGCGTTCGACTCTAGCCGGATGTACTCATCCTTTTTCTTAATAAATTTGATATTGGGTCTTTTTGCAGTGGCCATCTTTTTTTTTATTTACTAACATTAAACCACATAGAATTTTTTTTGCCAACAATTCTAATGAAATACCTATGATCAAATAAGATATTCTTACCTATCGATTTCAAGAGTATAGCACCATTACACATATTGTGATGCTCTCTTTGTGAAAGCATTGGTACATATCAATATATCAGGATTCAAAATTCTAGAACGAAATTTCCGAAATTCTGGTCATTTCGAAACCCCCCTCTCCTACGATATTATTTCGGCCAAAATTTGTAATTTTTTTTGTGAATTTGATAATATTTTGTTTAAATTGGATCAACATTTATTCAAAATTTCAGTGTCTCAATGACCTCCGATAGGACCAGCCAAACCGAAAATTTGAAACATGTCAATAAACAATAATTACTTCTAAAATACCGTGCACCAATTCGACTCGATCTATTCCCTTAAAAAAAAATCCGACTCGATCTGTGATCGATACTGCAATCTAATCTGATGAGCTAGATATGATCAAATAGATCAGATCTATTCAAGATCGAGATGATGAACGGGGAATAGGACGCGCACGTACGCACCTTGATGTCTCGGCCGTCGACGAGGACGATAGGAGGGCCGAAGTAGAGGGGAGGGACGGTGTCGCAGCTCGCGCTCAGCGTCGCCGCCGCCGCCGCCCGCCACCCGGCGACGGTCTCGAAGACGACGACGGCCGTGCGGAGGGCGCCGGAGACGGCGACCGCCTCGACGGGCGGCCGAGAACCGCTCGCACAGGTCGGCCGTAGTGCCGGTGTTCCGGCTGCTGCTGAGGCGGCGGAGCAGGATGCAGCGGCGGTGGAGCTCCGACGGGTGGCCGCTCAGCCGGCCGGCGACGGGGGCGAGGATGTTGCGCGCCAGGGTGGCCTTGGCGGCGGCCGCGCCGTACCGGGTGCATAGCCTCGCCTCCGTCTCCGCCATGTTCGCCGACGAGAGGATTCGCCGCCGCCGGCGGCTACCAGGTTTTGAGCTAGCGAAAACGAACTCTCCACATAATCTTCCACGGATCGCGCGCGTCCCCGTATAAATACGCACGCGTGGGTAGTACCAGCACGAATCTCAACAACTAGCACACCACGTGGAACACATCCGCACGAATCTCAACTAGTCGTGGAACTCATCGAATGGTGATGAGGATGCCATCTTTTCATCTAACACTCTCTCCATGCCAAAATAAGGTTGTGATTGAGGAGAGGAGATAGAGGAGATTGGAAAGATACGTAAAACGAGATGAGCCATTAGCACATGATTAATTGACTATTAAGTATTTTAAACTTCAAAAATAGATTAATATGATTTTTTGAAGCATCTTTCCTATGGAATTTTTTTTGCAAAAAACGCACCCGTTTAGTATTTCGGGAAGCGTGCGCGCGAAAAACGAAGCAAAACTTACTCACAATCACCCAGGAAAGAACACAGCCTAAATCAACCTCACACCGTATAAGGTTGTCGCTCCGTCCCAAAATAAATCAACCTTATAAGGTTGTCGCTCCGTCCCAAAATAAATCAACCTTATACAGGATGTGACACCATAGGATGTGACACCATATGACGTCATAAAATAAATCAACCTTATACAAGATGTGTAACAACACGTGCACGTGATGACCTCTTTTAGACTTTTAATGATAGAGCCCTCACCAGGTTGACCTTTTCTATCGTGTTAGATTACAAGCACCAACGGTACGACATTTTAGGGAAAATTTGGATCAAATTGTACTGTATCAAATTTGAATTATCAAAAACCAATAAAAGTTTCAGTTGGAATATACTCTCGTCTCACGTCAAAACCTCGAAATTTCACGATTTTCGTCAAAAACGTAAACCCTGGTTCCAATCACCATCAACGACAACGTACATTTGATCAAGTTCTGGAGATGCCACAAGGCTTGAAATTAAACATGTGTCAATCACATGTTTCACCCGGTGAGGGATAAAGCGACGGTTTCAAAACTGTCTCCCAAAGCAGGGCGCTGAATTAGGACAACAAAATTCTCTCAACGACAAACTCCCCATTGCCACCATCTAAAGTTTCTGTAAAGCTCAATTCACCTTCCAATCAATTCATGTTGCTTAAGTTCCTATGGCCGAGCTAAGCTTACTCTTCCTCGTCCTCGCCGTCGCCACCGCCACCGCCACCCGAGGCCTTCTTCTGGTTCTTCCTCTTCACTCTTCCAGCAGGGCCGCCGCCCAGCGGGCTGGTGAGGGAGAAGTCGATGTGCTTCTCAGACTCAAGCCTCACCATGAATGATGGAATGTTGACGAGCTGCCTTCCCATCCTGAGAAAGTGTAACATACAAAGTTGTTAGATCCAAGGATAAAACAGCAGCTCAAACTGTGAAGACCATAGGATTCAAAGAAGTTGGATGTATCGCGCTAGAACTACATCCATACTGTAATGTACTCAGTTAGGAGGAGCGGAAAAGATGGCGAACCAATGGAAGTAAACAGGAAATCGATAACATATCTTTCCATTTTCAGAATAAAATAAGGCACTCAGAATGAAAAGGACATAGGAGTCATTGGCCTTCAGACCTCAGAGATACATTAGCTAAATTACCTCCTCATTGTGCCAAACAAAATACATACAAATTCAAATTCGCATCAAGTGCTCTCCAGAAAAAAAAAGTAGGAACACATAAAAGTAGCAAAAGAATGCACGCTTAGTACTAACACAGGAGAAAACACCCTGAACATTTGATCCAGAAAAAGGGACCTGAATAAGATTTATTCAACAAAATCAACCTTTGCAAACAAAGGAAGAACAGAAAACAAATTATGCAAGAGGAAATGACAGCGTATACACTAGAACAAATATTCAAATTTCAGGTTGCACTGTTTTTCCAGGAATAAACTAAATGCATGAAGATAAGAATAATCCACATTAGTTAGTTGCACAGAGAATTCATCAAGGATAAGAATCTCAGAATTGAACCATGTTACACAGAGAAAGGGGCATCAGAGAATAATATGACTGCAACATGACACACTAAGTGTATCAGACGACCGTCGTGAGTATTGCATATGGATTCTCATCACATGGCCCGTAGAAAGAAACAAGCCACTCTTGTCGTTTCAATTTGAATAGAACTAGCAGATGGAGGCTATAACAGACTGGAGCAAAAAGGGGGAAAACTATGGACTGTTTTTTGGGGAACTGTCAATAATATGTTTTCCAAGTACAAGGGATGGCACATTCCAAAGTACAGATTCACAAATGATATTTTCTGCAAGGACTCACTAGCATATTGCTCTAGGAGCATATGTTATAATTATATTAGAGAACAGATCATACAAGAGAAAAGGACATGATGTGTATACACTTGAGCAAATGTTCAAAAATCAGATTGAATCATGTTTCCTGGATTAATCTAAATGCATAGACATGTAGAAACCACATTACAGTTACATAAGTAAACTTAAAACACCGAACAGGGTTACAGAAAAGAATCATCAAAGATAAAAAATCTCAGAACTGAACAAATTGCAACAAAGGGCATCAGAGAATATATGACTGCAACATGACACACTAAGTGTATCAGATGACCGTCGTGAGTATTGCATATGGATTCTCATCACATGGCCCATATAAGGAAACAAGCCATTCTTGTTGGTTTACAGTTTGCATAGAACTAGCGGTAGCAGAGTATAACACACCGAAGCAAGAAAGAGAGGAAAACTTTGCATAAGCTCATGAACTTGTATCCCACAATTTTTTCGATATATATGTACTACAGTTTTAGGGGAAACTGTCAACTACACATGATTCAAGTACACAGAATGGCATATACTGAGCTACAAGATTCACCGGTGATATTTTGCAACAGGATTAACAAGCACAGTACCGTAGGAGTATTGTAGGTGAGAGATGAAGCGTGGATTACTAACCTGATGTGGCGCTGCCTGATAAGGACACGTGCATGGTGGACTGACTTGGCCATGCCATTCTTGAAGACAATGGTCTGGAGGTGGCGCTAGAGGAAGTTCTCAACAGTGAGTGCAAGCACGTAATCAAGCTTGTTCAGACCCTCGCCAAGGAGACCATAGTGGTTCATGCGGCGGAGGAGCGCCTCACCCTCGAAGATACGACGGGGTTCTTCTCATCCAGGGTGAGCAGTTCCATATTGTCCCACCAGCTTCAGCTCAGCATCAAGACGCTCCTTCTCATATGGACGCCTTGGCTCCTTGAAAGTCTTACCATCTACAGCACGTTAACAGCATAAGCTACACATTACAGTAAGTAAAATCACCAGTGATATTACAGATAACACCAAAATGTGTAGGCAGAAGTACATTACTCTTGCACCAAAATGTCAAGCGACAGAAATAAAGAGCCTAGTCTTAAAATCACAGCAACGGCAATAATCTACCAATAAACGTCACACACATCAGTAAGTGATGTATTTTCCAAGCAAAATCTATATTCTCTTCAGGCTGGTATCAAATTCTTGACTAAAGCACATAGCTCGGAGGTCTCACCCAACCCACCCAATCTGATCTGAGCATTTGCCATACTAACTCGCGTAGAAAAAGAAACTGCATTGGCCCAAGCTTAGGGTTTTGAGGATCAGAACATAGCCAAATTCTTTCGTTTCAGTACCAAATTATCCACTCGTTTACATGGCTAAGAAATCATACTACTACTCTTAAACACAGCGCGTCTAGCTCATCAAGTTCAAAACAAGCGGAGAGAACGAACGCGAAGCATTTCTATGTTGCAGAATAGAACAGGCAACACACATTACAAGAGCAGAGGAGAAGGAGGGGGAGCTTACAGTTGCGGTAGAAGCTCACGTGCGCCATGGCTGCCGCGGCAAGGTGCCGTGGATCGCCGAGCCGCGCGCCACCGCCGGAGGAGGAGAAGAAGAAGAAGGTGTGGAGGGGGGACGTCCGTGGAGGGGAGGGTGGTAGAGGCGGCGCACTCAAACAAGAGCTTCGTTATATAGCAGAGCAAACCCTAGTACTGATTTACTGGGCCGGGCTACGTGAGACTTCACTAAGCAGGCCCAATCTACACGGGCCTGATAATTGTAGGCCCAAATTACACAGATTTTTTTGAAATAAGTCTACCTAGCATCCCTTATGATTGAGTCATCAACCCCTCAATTGCAAAACCGAGTACAAAGACTTGCCCATCTCGGAAAAACGGTGAGAAAGAACAGAATGACTTTATACCTGATTTTGCGGTTGAAAAACGATTCAATTAGAAACTAGAGATGAGGGAGATAAAATAGACTTATTCCTCTCATTTTTCTAACAAGAGTTTATGCGTGGTTTGTGTGCTGCCCGCGCGGCCACCGTGGGAGCATCACGGGGACCGATTTTGCCAAGAGTCCTTAATGAAAAGAAATCATACAGAATAATCAAAGCATTTCAAACTTTTCTGAATGTGACCTATTTGACCACTTAAAACTGAGATTCAGATATACAGATTAGGTGCTACCCATGAGCACAGTCGCAGATCTCTGTTTCACATTTGCTAAACTTCCAAAGTTAAAAGTTGAAACTAAAGGAATTCTCAAATCGTTGTGTGGACCTCTCGTTATGTAGTGTACCTAAGATCTACCTATACGGTCTTCCTCGTTAGTGCCAGAAGTACCACTGCTACATTGTTGATCTTGTCTTCCTGGAAACACTGGAAACAGGTTTACTGGCAAAGTGGCCGTTGGTGTTGGGTACCTTGCCTGGGGCCGTGTTACATGGTCAGAAATCCCGTGTTCTTGTGACGGTTCGCTGTCTTCGCTGGTCGCAGACTCAGGGAAGAGCTGAAGTTCTCTTGGCATGGCGGCATAGTGCTGCTCGATGATAACCGGTTGCTGCTGAGGAAATGCTGCCGTCGTGGTGACTGGTAAATGTGGCAGGTGCTGTACTGGGAACACTCCGGTTGTCGGATAAGGTACCCTGAGAGCTGGTCTGGTGTTTACATGACTCCAAACAGGATTGCCTTCCATCCGCGTCCTAAGCTCGTTTTGAAGCTCCAAGATTTCAGTACGAAGCATGCTGTTATCGTCGTGCAGTTCATTTCTCTCCAATGCAACCTGTTTTGCAGCATGGAAAGTGGTAAGGTGGCTTTGTTTTCTAAGTAATGATAATTGGAGCCCTATTCCAATAAACTCTTATCATGAGAATATGTACTACCTTTTTCATATCCATGGTATTATCTCTAACCAGACCATGGCCATCAAATTAATTGGAGAACAATTGAACTACTAATTTGCAATAAGACAAATAGGACATTCAATTCGGAAGAGCTTACATAATGAGATTCATTCTTCAGTGAACTATTCTCCTTCCGGAGAGATTCCACTTGTGAAAGTAAATCTTTTAGTAATCGTGTAGTTTCACCCAGTACACATGCCTTCCCATTGTTCTGCCTGTCTGGTTCTGGAAAGGAGTTTGCACATTGCTTAGGAAAATATAATTATGCATGCAAAAATAATGCAGTTTTGAAACTGAGACAACTAAAAATTAATCACAGACAAATGATACTTGCACTCACTATCACTGCTACATTTTTTTCCTTTTTTGTATTTTACGTAAAGGGAAAAGTTAGGTTGTGGCAGATGAAAATGTAAATACTGCTAAATCCATTTCAGCTGCTATATTTCTAGTAGTAACTCGTCCAGAGAGTTTGTACTATCCATCTTAAAATTTAGTAATAGATAAGAACAAACTACTCCTACAAGATTATAAATGGATGTCTCTAGCAGTATTGGAATGACATAAAATAAGCATATTTCAGAAAGGAAAATCCAAATGTTGCAATGCAATTGTGCAATCTGAATCATGTTTATAGATTCGCAATTATGAAACAAACACATACCTAGCAAGTTTCCCAGCTCATTAAAGAGGTCATTCTGCTTGTCCCGCTTAAGTTTCTCCCTCTCTGATTTATGGATTCTCTTTGGAGCCTTCTTATCACACTTCTTGTTCACTATACCGCTGCATAGAAAGTTCAAACATCAGTGTGATTGTAAAGCAGTTTGGACAAAAAATATTCCTTCGTGGAACACCTCAAGATGAAGTAAGGAATTGCTTTTCGATTTGTAGTAGTTCTGGTAGTTAACCCCATTGCAGCAATTAAAATTTGCAGTGCTACAAGAATATAAAAGGTCTAAACACAACAACAACAACAACAACATCTCCAGTAGCTTTTAACTTGCTAATACAAAAGACGAGAATTCTGTAATCCGTATGGCAGAAACTCAAATTGGACGCAAATGATACACATCAACAGGGCCTAAAAGCACTATACGCATATCACGGTTTACATCTCTCATAAAACCAACTCATAATATGTCAAAAAAAAAAAACACTAATTTTTCCACTTCGTCCCAAAACCAAGAGAGCTAAGAGCAACCCAATCCATCCATCCAGTTCATACTTTTTCCCCCCTCATCCTAACAAAGCGACGAAGCCATACACGCCCCCCTAGGAAAGCAACAACGACTCACCTCTGGACCAGCCTCCCCTCGCCGCCGCCACCAGCGGCAGCGGCATTCACCCTGTCCCTGGGCACCATCTCGACCTCCCCCTGAAACTTCCCAATCAATCGATCAATCAAACAACCTCTGGTCAATTTCCCCCCACCGCGCGGCGCAGCTCCGGTTACCTCCCAGATCGGAGCCGCGGCGGCCTCCCGGTTCGAGGGTTCCTTGCGCTACTTATCTTCGTCGTCTTCCTCCTCGGCCTCGGCTTCCTCGGCTCGTGGCTGGCTGCAGTGGTTGGGTGGTTGCACGAGGAGGAGGGGGAAAGAATGGGAGAAAACGATGGGAGGGCGGCGTGCGACGCGCCCGCAGTTTGGGCGAGCGACGGTGACGCGCGTGGGGTGGGCGCGTGGACGCCACCCTCCTCCGCCCACGGGGCCCCGTGTGCCACCAACCCAACCAAACCCGTCACCTCTCACGCCGCCGTCTATTTCTCCAGAGAATCCATTTCTTTAAGGGATTTTAATCCATTTCCGATATTTATTACACTTGGAAGAAAATTTGTAGTACTGGTTGAGATATTTTAGGAGATATAATCGGATTTATAATAATGGGTGTGTTTCATCGTATATTATGTTTGGATGTATCTTTTCATCCGTTTGGCATAATTTTATCTTCAACTTTACTTCTACTTGAGCTGAAGCCCAGAAAAATAATTTCAGCTTCACTTAAAATAGTGTCAAAGCTGAGTTGAGCGCTCTCACGAAATAAATTAGAGATAGAACTGGACTTAGGCTACTCTACATCTCTATTCCAAACCTAACTTCTAAACTTAAATTTAAATAATTTAAAGGTTAGAAATATCTACCAAAAAGATCCTGGTTATTATTATGTATTTGGACCGAGGAAGTTTCTTTCTTTCCTTTTTCTTTGAAATCTGAGTTTCGCTGTGGATCATGTGACATGTCTGCGGCCAAAACTGATAAATTTTTCAAATATATTTTGTTTTTTTCCTTTTTGACTCTATCAGGGGAGTGAAGTGAGTTCCTTGAACTTGACGGAGCGGTGAAACGCAACCAGGCGGCTGCGTCAAACTCAAACGGTGGGGGGTCAAGTCCAGCAGCGGCGCGTGGTTGGCACGGGAGTCCAGGTGGCGCCGGCCGGCCCGCGACTGGTTTAATCCAACTTGGCGAATTTTGCGATGCTTCCCACGGGTTTTGCTCCTCTTTTGCCCTTTTGAGGTCGCTTGAGGTCACGTCTGAGTCTCACCTTCACACTGCCCCCAAGGGGCAGCCAAGCCAACTACGAAATGGAGGCGTCATGCTGACTGCTACTGTACTCCAGATCTGCGTTTGCTAATTAAAATTAAATTAAGGGATGGTTAGGTTACATTAGATTGATTTTTTATAATTATTATGGTTTGGTTGAGTATGTACTTCTTTCCTTTTTTTAAGAAAGAAAAGAAGGTATTTTTCTGGCTATTTTTAAAGTAGCTTATTTCGCTTGTGATTCTTGGATTGGGTTGCCGCACGTTGCGTGGACTTTCTTAGAGTTTCAATTTCTAAATTTAACTTCAGGAGTTGGATGTGAAATAGAGTTATGAAGTAACATAAACTTAACTTTGAACTTTCAAGTTTATTTTGTGAGAACGTTTCACCCAACTCTGTTTCTATTTCAAGTAGCTCTGAAATTGTTTGTCTGCTCTAACTCTATGAGAAATGAAGGCGGAGCTAGAGCTTGTCAAACATTCCCTAAGTCCAACGTTGTGAGATGATACAAATATATTGATTCTTCAATTTCGTTTATGCGTTGTCACTATATAGTGAGTTTTTTTTTTCTTCTGTTTCTTGGTATGTTTGTGATTTGACGTAGACTTTGGAGTACCAACGTTGGACTTGGAGCATGGAATGCAACAAGAAACGGACAAATCATGCGTCACTGTGATTAAGAAAGAAAACAAATCTTTATTTCTCCACAATTGCACTAATATTAATCAAAATCGACTAAAATATCTTCGGACTTCAGCAGAAGATACTAATGCCTCTTCACCCACCGGCCGCCTGGCTACGCATGCCTAACGCCATTACGCCAGGGATTAAGAGTTGATCTCCATCCCCATGGCAGCATGAAAATGGACGTCTCATAGATTCATCATCATTAAGTAAGCAATTGACCTACATGATATTTTGCAAAGACAATCGCTATGTTAGCAGCTATGGAATGAGAAGGTCAAAAGCCTGCAGCCCTGCACTACTTCAATTATACTACTTTAGATTAAGAAGCATATTAAGCTTGCACTTTCCAAACCAAACAAAATAAATCTATTGGTAGTGGAGGGTATATCATTGTCTCATTGCCAGGCATTTGACTGTCAAACAACCTTGAACCGTGTTACCATGGCGTCAAAGACAGAGCACAAAGTGCTGTCCTTGTTATTCATGATTCATCTCATCTCCATAACGCTGGTTTCAACAGAAAAATCTGGCCAAATTTAACTAAGAAATTTTCAGGCAGTACAAAATGTTACCAGCATCTGTAGAACTCATTATAAATTAAACAAGGATACAGAGTGCACTTGGGTAGTCTGCATTAGAAGATAACAGCGACACATGCAGCATGCACCTTGAAATATCTTGGCAACTGGCAACTGAGGATATAAAATAAGAGAGCACTTGGCTTAAGACTGATGGTCGATGACAGCATGAAAATAGAACAATTCAATGAATTCCTCGTGTACATTTAAAAAAGTCACTTTTTTTTTGAAAAAACAAATATGTCATGTCATCATTTACACAAGAATGTCGCGAGAAAGTAACTTTTTTTTTGTTGATACCATTATGTCAGCATCTTAGAACAAATGAGAAAGGGGGGCAACGATTTCCTTCATGCATTCAGGAGGAACTTCTATGATGCTAAGAGCATTTTTTGCCTCCGTTGAGAAAAATTTAGTTGGCTGCCGATGATACTTCTAGGGCCATGTCTGACGGCTTCTTCTTGAAGTTAAGCTGAGCTTGTTTCCTTGGTTTTGCAGGGTCTGCAACAATACAGCACGATAAGCTCATCGGCTAGATCGTTAAAACTCACTAAGGCCATGTTTAGTTTCCCCCTATTCCCAACTTTCCATCACATAATATCACATCAAAAAATTTCCTACACACATAAACTTCCAACTTTTTTTCCAAACTCTTAACTTTCTTCAAACTTCTAACTTTTTTCAGGAACTAAACACACCCTAAGTGGACGAGGTAGAACAGTTCAGAGTCCAAACCTGGTTTGGTTTGCTTGTTGGAGGAGAGAACCGATGACTTCCAGTCATTGTAAGCTTCCTTTTCCATTTTCTTGTGTCTTTTGTAAGTCGGCAGCTGAGATTGGAAGAAACAGGAACAGCTGCATCAGTCAGTTGTCCAGAAGAATGCACATATCATTTGACTACAAAAATCTGTGACGCCAAAAAGAACCCAAATGAACGTAAAAGGAATATGATCAGAAACATTCTAAAGGTGCTACAGGTTCAATAAATTAGAAACTACTCGGAAATATGCACAATCATATTCACTTTGGAGTCTTTACCCTTGAAATTTTTACAAGCTCCTCTCTAAAAGTTTAGTACATAATTAAGGAATCAGTATTCATAAGTGGCACACTGGCACCATGCATTTGTATCGGCTTTTGCAGCCATTCATTGTGTAGATTAAACTATATGTTATCATATTTCAACAAGCTAAAATCACCAAACTAGAAGGTTATGCCTTTGTAACCAGAAAACCTTACTGCCAAAATCAAAAGGTTCTTTACAGGTTAAACAAATGCAGCATGCAATTTTTTTCCAAACAACGTTTACAGAACCAACCAAACTTATATGTTGTTCTTTTTTTTCTCGCTCTCATCTTACAAAATGCAAGTGACCAAGTGAACGTTTGAAACTACACCATTGTTAGCCTAATGTTGCAGAAAAAAATTCATATATAGTATCAATACCAAGCATCTTAGGCAGTTTCATACTCTGCAAGTTACAAAATAAGGCAAGCTTATCCCTAAAGTTTTATGACATGAATTATCAATACTCTGCAAGTAAGCCATATTAAAGTGGTGCATACGTCTAGTTCATCTTGGTCATCCCCTGAGGATTCACCAGATGAATCACTGTCGTCATCATGTTTCCTTTTGCTAGGCAAAACATCCAGCAGTTCTGCGTCAAAGGTTACAAATTATGAGTATACTGCACAAGATTCCAAGCAAATTATGCACTTCAACACTGCTAGTTGTCATGTGTATAATTCTGAAATGAATAGTCAATCCTGTATATGAAGAAAGGATGCTGAGAAATTAAGGAAAAAAAGGATGGATCCTGCAGAACACAGATACCTCTACTCCCTTTTATGGACTTTGCATCCTTCTTCTCTTTGGCAATCCCAAAAACATCAAAGCAAAGGTCTGCCATGGATGTTGAAACCTGCAGCCACCACAAATTAACAGTCAAAACAGGATGATCCATAGCATAAATCCAATCATGCACATGCATACTCCCATTGTCTAGACATGGGTGCTAGGATAAGATATATGCACTAGCAATTCACGTGAATATATGAGACTGTTAATCATTACAGTTGTAAATTCAGAACTAGATGTTCCGCATAAATCAATCAACTTCAGCTTGTCAACTTTAAGCTGCAAAATAAATAGGGGAAAACATCAGCATACAAGATGCAAATTATCTATATAAAAAAATCATTGCTACTGATTCTGCTAGCACCTTATGCCTCTTTGCACATAAATAGAATGCAGCTGCAGTGAACACTGGTCGACCAAAGTCAGTGCTTGCCCGGCGAGAAGGTGGCAGTGCCACCAAAAAACGCTCCTTGTAGCTGAAAGAAAAACACATTAGGTACAGTTCGAAGGCATCAAATAATTTGTATGCAACACTCGACTACAGCTTAATCAAACAAAATTGCACAGCTCATAATGAACAATTGGACTCAAATACAAGATTTCAGTACAAACGAGCTTCCACGGCCACAAGAGAGCAAACTTACAGCGACAATCCCTTCTGCACGAAAGGTATCAGCCTGACACAGCCGAACTGGATGCCCAATTCACGCACATCCAATGTAGTCCTGCAAGAGGAATTAGGCAATTCCATTGTATTAGTCAAGAGCGAAGACGAGGCATAGTTTATACGCATCGATTGGTAGAACAGAAGAGGAAAGAAGCGTACTTGACACCAAGACCATTCTGCAGCGCGTTGAATGATCTGATATACGCCTTCTCAGACATGCCACTCATCCGCACCGCCTCTGCCCGGTCGAATATCACCTGGAACCTGCGCAAACCACCAGATTAGCAAACCAGGTCACGCCACTGAGCAACACGATTCCCCCTCTAGGCGGGCAATTCGTCGAACACTTGTAAGGCAGTTCGTCGAACACTCACTTGGACGCCGCGATCTCGAGGCAGATGATCGCCTTGCACACCTCCCCCTGCGCGAAGCCAAAAGATCTCTCAGAGACACGAACCACGAGCCAAGCCAACCAAAAAGAAACAGCATAGGAGGAAAAAGCCCCGGTTGCTCACGATGCCGAGGACGGAGGAGTCGAAGGTGACGTCGCAGAGGCGGCGGAGCTCGGCGGCCTTGCGGACGACGGGGCGGGAGCCGGAGAGGCCGAGGCGGGAGGCGATCGACGACATGTCCATGGCCGCCGCAGCCGCCGCCGGTGGATCGATGGGAATTGGCGCGGAGCGGGAGGCGGTTTGGGCATTTGGAGCGGGAGAAAATGGTGGGCAGATTTATGAGGTTGGATTTGCGGATTTGGGGATTCTTTTGGCGGGCGAGGGGGATGGCGGGAGACGGGAATTCGCATGCCTTTCGCGCCCTTTATGCTTTTGTGGGCACCTGCAACTGCAAGTTGCGGCGAATTTCTTCTGTTGACTCGTTGACTGGGCTTCGGACGATGGCTTGATGGACCGTTTACCTACGGATTCCTTTGTGTGTGGGCCTCAATCTCGGCCCACAGATGTAGTATATGTTCTTTTTAGCACTTTTTCCTTGCATGAAAATAGAGTTGCTATTTGGCACACGTCTATTCCCAGAACATGCTTTTTCATATGAAAGTCTTCATATAAAAGTTTACGGGTGAAAGTTTTTCGGGCAAAAGTTTTTTTGATGAAAATTCTTAGGGAAAAAAAGGTGTGCGCTAAATAGCAGCCCTCACAAGAAAATGATGTCATGTTGGACAAACACGAAAATTATGCATTAAATATTCTAAAAAAAATTGGTTGATGTGTATAAAATATTGTGTTAGATTTTTTTTAACGCGCAAAAGAATTGCACGCCAATATATTAGAAGAAGAAAGCAGAGTTTAGTTATACAACGCAAATAGCCAGAAGTCCATTGCCATGGGACAAGGAAAAAAGAAGAAAAAAAAACAAGTAACAAGAAAGAAAAGGTTAGCTGCTGAAGAGAAACGCTCCTATCGTGAGGGAGGGTGGGGTGGGGAACCCCACTAACTCCCAACAGGCCCCCAAAAAGCAGTGGCGCCAGGAGAAGATCACATACGGTTTTACTGGAGAATGAAGTCCAGTTGTAACATCCTTAAATTTTAAACTAAAATTTGACTGCATCATGCTGACTTTTGATTAAATTTGTTTGGTTCAAAAATCTATTTGATTTTTATTTAAAATTGGTTCAAGTATTAGAACCCTTCCAATTTACTATAACCTATTTCCTTTATTCTAAATCCTAGTGAATTTTGGGCAAATTCTCTCAAATTCAAACCATAGATTATTTTCTTAGTTCATCCTAATATTAGTGAGGATTTGCTATACTTTAAACCCTAGTGAAACCCTTCCAAACTCCTAGTTTAAATTCAAATCTTTCTAGGGAAAATATTCAAAATTTTTTACTGTTCATTGCACTCAAGGTGCTCGACAAAATGCCCAGCCCAACTAGAGCAGCCCACCTTCAACCTAATCTTGTGCAAAGTTTAGATTTGGTCATAGGGGACCACATCCCACTGAAAAACCGTAGCTTTCTTTGCCTCTTCCTCCCCTTGCGCGCGCCGCCCGGGCATCCGACTTTGTCGCGCGTCGGCCTCGGGGCTGCTTGCGCGTGCCCGACCGCCTTGGCGCGCCGTCGCCCATCCGATGCCCTCAGCCCACCATCGCCGCACCAATCTTGACGACGAAAAAGCCAGGACGACGACCGCCGCACGAAATCACCGCTCGACGCCGTGCGCTCCCGTCCAAGCCGCCGCCGAGTATGATTTCGCTTCTACCCGGGGTGAATCGCGCCAATTCTTACCGCACGGTTGGATTGGAGATAGACGGTGGTATCCCCTCTCATAATTCAAACCATTCACCCCCAAGCCGGCCGTTTTCACCCTCGCCGCCGCCGCGCGTCGCGCCCGGATTGGCGCCAACACGTCGCCAGCCGAATTCACACGCGGTCAAGCCAATCCTTCGCCGGTAAGTATTCAAACGTGGCCTCCCGCCACTCAATTTGATCTTGCCCGCCCTCTCTCAGCCCCTGCCACCTTTGCCTCATCCAAATCCCGAGCTCATCCATGGCGATGACGGTGCCCGAGCTCATCCGCTCCTTCTAGCCCTATAAATAGGACCCCAATCCCTTCCTTGTCCATCATCCATCATCAACAATCAAAGCCCTACAACCCCGAAGCTCTGCTTCGCCAACCCACTCCATTAACCAACATCGCCCGTCGGTCGAACACCTTGTGCGCGATCGACTCCACCCCTCTCCATCCATCCTCCACCCTAAATAACCCTTAGAACACTTATATCCTACCATGTTCTAGCATAGTAAGCCCTAACTGAAGCCCTACGTCGAGTTTTACCTCGCCGCACCAAGCCGAGCATCGCCGCCCCCGCGCTGCTCTGTTCTTCGCCGCCGCGAAGTTTTTCCGGCCGCAATCCATCGTTTCAACTGATCTCGGTGAGTTCTTCCGTTTCAACCATCTACATACTATCTAGATTCCATTTTAGCAATCCCTTTGCACTATCATGTCACCCTCTGAGCTGCCGACGTGAGCACGGCCGCCGCCTATGGAGGCGCTCGTCGGCAACTATGCTCCGCGCCTTGCCAAAGGTTGGCAAGCTGCCGGAATCCCTCTAGGCACCTCGTAGATGCTCTAGAACCCCTCCCCTAGCCATGTCTAACTCATATTGCCTCGATCGCCATCTCGGCCTAACCGTGCCACCGCCGCCCTAGCCGCTAGTCCGTCCACGCATCAAATTAACTCCTCCACCGCCGCTCGCCGTCGCCGGAGATCCCTAGCTCCCTCCCCTCCTCGGCCGCAACCACTTTCCCCCTCCATCGCCGCCGCAATCACCAACCCTAGCGCCGCCAGCTTGAATTGGGGAACGGCTGGAGGTTGAAGAAGAGAAGAGAGAGAGAGAGAGAGAGAGAGACAGGTGGGACCCACACACAGTGCCATCTCACTTTTATTTGATTTTCAAACTTTAGAAACCCATATCTTTTAAAATATAGATCCAATTCCAATGAAACTTGGACCAATATTCTTCTAAAATCATTCTCTATCTTTTGAGCCTCTTTTTGCTATTTTTGTATTTCATTTTACTTTCTCTATTTTTCTTATTTTTGGATTTTATTTAAACTCCTTTTTGAATTTAAATTTTATATGTCTAACCCTAGGTCTTGAGGATTCCTCTGACACTTTAGATAATATCAATCAATCTCAAGACATCGAGCAAAGCAAGTTACCATATACTTGTTGATCATTTAAGCCTATATTTTACAAATTATTTATTTATAGCCTTCTATTCAATATTCTATTTTCTATGCATAAATTAATCATAGAAACCCAGATAATTTAGTATTGCTTATTTTGCTTACAATCTGGTTAAAATACCCTATACTTAGATTGGGACAATACGTAAGATTTGGATGATTTCCGGGTGGCTAGTATTGTCTCAATCGATATAAGTTTTACCAGGTACTTATGTCGAACGAACGGGTACGACCGCAGTTTCTAGAATGGGGACAGACCTAGTTATTAGGTTAATTGACAATATGGCACCTCTGTATAGTGGTTCTTATTTTTAAGTCCTCGCGCAGGAGGCAACTATAGCCGCGAAGGGCAACTTTTAACCATTACCATGTACAGGTAAATGGTTTGTGATACTCGAGTATAAACTATATGGTATATTTCTAAACCCTGATCGAGATGACGTGGTGTCATACGATCAGTTCCCCTTAAATACCTCGGGAACGCCAGAACTCCTCTTGCTGCTGTTAACATTACGTTCAGAGCATATGAGGATATAAGTTTATGGAACTGGTGCCATAATTGTTAATGACTTAATACTAGGCCATGACTAAAGCCGATGATTATCAGCAAGTCATGGACTGCGGGTAAAGCGTACATCTGCTGCAGTAGAATATCTTTGAAACTATTCGAATAGCCGTACTCATGGAGTTGAGTACCGGGACTCATATGGTACCCTGGTTAGAAAGCTAAATTTATATGTTTTTATAAATTCTGCTATAACTTTTTCAGATTGTCCAATACTGCTTTTTGCAAAGAACCCTATTATATGTCAATGCATTACATAATTCTGTGATAACTTGCTGAGTATGGTGAATACTCATCCTTGCTCTTATGACCCCTTTTTCAGATCTGGGTCAAGAGGAGGACCCTTATGACTATTACTACGAAGACCCCGATAACTTAGAAAATCCCTAAAGGTTATACCTCACTAGTCAGAATGTATAGAAACTTCCGCTGTATATTAATTAGATAGGTGAGTACCTATTATTGTAAAACTCTTAGTATTGTAAGACTTTAACGTATGCAATGAAGAACCAGTTATATTGTATGTATCAATTTTTACTGATCCAGGGATTGATACATTAATCTCAGTCGGATCCAAGTTGTTAGTTTTGGGCTCCGACACCAGTACTACTGAAAAAGAACATTCTGGAGTTCCGCCCCTTCCACAAATGCCAGGAGACCTGAAGAACAAGGGAGTCGAAGCCTTGCGAAGATGCTTTGGCAGGCAGTCCCGAGCAATCGACCACCAAACCTAAAGTGAGCAACCACGGGAATGAGCGAGGTCAGGCCAACCAGGAGAAGATAGAACATGGTGCCAGACCTAACGAGCGAACACACAAATAAGTAGGATGTGGTTCACCGTCTCCAATTCTTGAGTGCGGAAAGTACAGGGCAAGTGGTTATCAATACCACGCTTTTGCAGGAGGTCAGCCGTCCAGCAACGCTGTTGGAGCACAAGCCAAAGAAAAAGCTTGCACTTAGCATGGCCTTTAGCCAGCCAGAGCAGATCAGCACAAGCAAATGAGTGCTGACTGATGAAGAAGGCTTGATAGGCCGAGCGGGTCGAGTAACGCTGATTGCTCATCCAACGTCAGACAAGTCGGTCCTCCGTGAGTTGCTTTTATACGTCTTCATAATATAATACAGATATTATCTCTCAAGACAAGTAGTTTGTCTTACAATTAAGTACTACATATGTCCTGAAAATACAATAAATACACAACCATGGAGTCATCTAACTCGAATTACAGATCACATAGTTATTTCCTCGTGCATCAACATATTCATACAAACAAGGAATGCGTATGACTTATCTTGGTTCAGGCTCTGTTACTGTCACATCATTTAGTGACATGGCCGTCGAGTGCTTGGCCGTGGAGTCGGTTACAGGGTATGGTTGGGAATACATGCTTGAACCAATATTAATATTGCCCAACATTTCTGTGAAAAATGCAGGTCTCGATGGAGCTTTAGCTGAAACTGTATTGCCGTCAAGCATGATATTGATCATTGACAGAGTTGGCCTATCCATAGGGTCCTCTTGGACACATACAAGTCCAACATGAATGCACCTCAAAATCTCATCTAGAGAGGAAGAATCACTCCTCAAATATGGGTCAACCATCTCCGTGATAGTTTTCATTGCCCAATGTTCCCATACCTGCATCAATATAATCATGCTTGTTAGATTAAATTGTCGTTGCCACTAGAAGTAGCTAGCGATTGTGAGGTAAGGTAAGATACTCACGAGGCTCAGAAGATCAACAGCTTGTTCAGAGTTGTAGGAGTCACTGTTTTTTCTTCCTGTGATGATCTCCAAAAGCAACACACCGAAGCTGTATACGTCAGACTTTATTGAATATTGCCCACGTAAAGCGTATTCTGGTGCCATGTATCCACTACAAGAGACAAAATATCGTCAAATGTAAATATGTAATCATTTAATCATTTGGAGCATGCTACTAATATAGTAATATTTATGATACTTACTAAGTTCCAACAACGCGGTTAGTTGTTTCTTGTGACTGATCATCTCCAAAAAGCCTTGCCAAGCCAAAGTCTGAAATCTTAGGGTTCATATTTGCGTCCAGTAGAACGTTGCTTGCTTTTAGATCACGGTGAATTATCTTCAATTGAGAATCTTCATGCAGATATTGCAATCCTCCAGTGATTCCTTTTATTATCATGAACCTCTTTGCCCAATCGATTTGTTTGCGTTTCTCAGGGTCTGCAGTTCAGTAAAAAACATCATCATCATGTGAACATTATAATTCTATTTTCAATCTTATAGGAACAAATCAATATATTTTAATTGAATGCATTCCAATAAAGATGATTATACCAAAAAGAAATGTGTCTAGACTTTTGTTAGGCATGTATTCATAGACAAGTAGCTTCTCTTCTTGTTCCAAACAAACTCCAACGAGCCTCACGAGATTCTTGTGCTGGAGCTTGGCAATTAAAACCAGTTCATTTTTAAGCTCTCCTATGCCTTGTCCAGAACTCTGAGAGAGCCTTTTCACAGCTATGGTTTGGCCACCGGGAAAGGATCCCTGTACAAATTAACATGTTATTGACTAAAACCTTATGCTACAACCGAAGAAACTTAATAAATTAATCCACAATCATATGTGCCAGAAATTCATGTCCATATACCCTGTAAACTGCACCAAATCCTCCTTCACCTAGTTTGTTGTTTTCAGCAAAGTTATCTGTGGCAATCCGTAGTGTCGGTAGATCCATAATAAGAGATTCGATGTTTTGAATGTCCTCAGAACGAGAAGAATCTGTGTCATGGTACGTAAGAGCAAACAACTCATCAGTTTAAAATATATACTCTCTCCGGAGAAAAAAATATATTTGATGACAAGGACAAGATTTGTTTAAACTTTAAAGTTTTGATCATCAAATTTGTATTAGAACGGTGTTATAAAACCTAGCAAGTTTATGATATTTTGATAGTACTTTTGAATACAAATCTACACATATAATTATCTTTTTTTAAAAAAAAAGACATTTTGAGTAATTATTGATGACCAACTTTCAAAATTGTCCGAAATGTCAAATATTTAAGAGATGAATATTTTTGTACTTCATGGAGGAGACATGGCATAAAAAGCACAAATTTAGGAATATATCTAAGAACACAATTAGACTCTTTTTTTTAAAAAAAGAAGATAGTATGTAAGCTGGATTATTAAAGTATTTAAACCAAACTAGTGAATCCTTCGTATATTAATATATCTTCCATGTTACATATGCTCTCTGTGATTCCTGAACTCATTGCAAAGAAAGGCGACCAATGATATTTTTGATAAAATTTCAACAATTTCGGTCTCTTGTAACTTACATGATAGTGACAGCTTAGTAGCTTTTGTTCTCCTCCTCCAGCAACAAAAGCAGATCATAGCGCTAGCAAGTAGAGCTGCCACTATCGGTAGTACAATTGCAAGAATCTTACCAGTTTTACTCTTTTTCCCTGAAAACAAACACAATATTTCAAATAATGGAATTTCTAGCAAAATAGTACTATTAGTTTGAACTAAAAAAGAATTCAAAATAACGGTCCTAACTAATACACAAAGTTTGAATTGAACTAATACAAATGTTTAAGACATGTGTATTGTGTTTATCTCTAAAATAGAAAACAACTAAACTATGCTCTTCTAATTCTAATATATTAGCGTGCAATTATTTTTCGCGTTCGTGAATAAAATAGAAAACAAAGAATTTCCAAAGCCATAATAAAGTAGGAGTAGCAAAGGCAAGAACGCACCGGGAGTTCCCGGCACCGCCGGCGGCCGGCTCACCGGCACCTGCACCATGCCGCGGCCGGTGTAGAACGGGTAAATCTCGTACCGCGCGGCGCACCGCACGCCGACGAGCCTGGCGCCCTGCGCGTTCGGGTTGAAGTAGGCGTGCATCTGGGCGATGGTGTCCGCCAGGCACGCCCGGCAGCGCCCCGGCGCCATGTCCGGCGTGCACCACGCCATGCTGTAGATGACCGGGTAGGTCGGGTCGAAGCTGATCTCGCCGGTGCCGAACCTCCTCGCCGCGGCGGCGGTGTAGTCCGCCGTGGCGTTGAGGACCTCGTAGATGGCCCCGTTGAACTCGCCGACGTCAGAGACGGTGACGTTCTCGGTGTTCCGGAGCTTCCTCTCCATGTCCGCCGGGTTGGTGGCGGCGCCGAGGAAGTCCCGGCCGGAGAAGGTGAGGACGCAGCCGTCGTAGATGATGTGTGCGCCCCTGTTGTTCGGGCACAGGCTCCGCGCGTCCGCGAAGGCGCTGGCGACGCAGGCGCGGCAGCCGGAGGCGTTCTGGTTGTCGATCGGCGGGCAGAACGCGAGGGCGTAGACCGTGTCGGGCGCGCCGCCGACGGTGGCGTTGGCGAGGAGGTCCGGCGAGGTGGAGGCGTTGCTGGGCAGGGCGGCGGCCAGGACGCCGAGGTTTCGCTGGAACGCGCTGTTCGCCGTGTAGTTGCTGCTCCCGTTGCAGGCCTGCCATGGGTACGAGGCGGCGAGGGGCGCGAGGGTCAGCACGGCGGCGGCGATGGCGAGGACATGGACGGCGCGCAGCATGTTGCCACTACAGCTCAACATTGTGCGTCGAGCTAACACGCGAGTGGCTACCTATTCTAGTAGGAGTACATCGGAGGGAGTGACAAGGTGAGAGCAAAGCATGTTTGGATCCTCAGCTCTTGCCTGGCTAGGCTACGTGTTTGGAACTTAAAAAATAAACTGCTAGAGGAAAGCTAGCCTTTTTATTTAACGACTCGCACCAGAAAGTGCGAAGCTCATATTGATAGAGCAGAAAAAATTATAATATTACAACCTTGGGAGGTCGTAACCAGGAAAAAAACAAAGATTTTCCACCTCCCACGCAAGAAAAGCACCAAACACAAACCCAGAATAAAACTAGCACCGAAGCGGTCGTCGCTAGACCTCCAAAGGAACTACAGTCGAGGTCGCACAAACCTATCCCTAACAACTGACACTAAACCCCAACTCTAGCCACATATTTGGGATTGAGAGAGAGAGAGGGGGGTGAGAGAGATGGAACCGATCTCCCCCGTAGGCCCTATGACATGGCCAACTTGCATAAGCTAGGATGCTGAGAGAAGAGGACATGCATCTAGAGAGCGATATTGCACCAAAAGTCTGGGAGGATTCAGCCAAGGTTGCCTAGACGACGTCTCCAAAGAAATAAACGACGGAAAAACCACCGCCGTCATCCGTAAAGGTCTCAAAGAGAGCTAAGACTAGGTTTTCACTCAGCAGTTCCACTGGAGAAGGTGAGATAACTCGACAACGCCCTCAGGAGGGGAGGACACTCGAAATGTCGTCGTTACCGGCCCAGCTAAAGACGGGCTAGGTTCTCACCCACCGCCCTCTACTTGCGAGTCCACGGCTGACGCATCAATGCTCCGCCACCGTCAAACCTCTACCGACATGTGGGACCACTGCACCGGTGCCCCCGCTGGCCAGCCTTTGTGCGCCGCAGACCGCACCACGCCCACCGCAGTTCCTTCTTGCACCATGCCCACCTCCGCCACTGCCGGCCACGCCTCCTCGCGCCGTGCCGGCCTTCGACCCCTCCTCCAGTCACTGCCGCGCCGGCCAGATGCGGTTGTCTACCATGCCTCCCCAGCTAGCGGTCCGCGGCTGCCCGTGCCTCCTTTCGCAGTCGCCATCGCCCACTTCCCACCATCAACGCCGCGCCCGCGCCCACATTCGGTCTCCTTCTCCGCCGCTCGACTCCTTCCCCACCTCCACATGCTACTGCCGGCAACGGCCTACCGCCGACCATTGTGTCGCCAGCCGCCATCCGGCCAGATCCAGCCGAGGCGGCGCGGATCTAGAGGGACTTCGTTGTTGTTGCCGCTACATCCGCCACCGTCAGTCCCTATCACCAGCGACCCCCCTCCTCGGCCAGATTTGGTCGGCACGGCCCGGATCTGGCCATCGGTGCTGCTGCCCCGGCAACTCCCCCGGCCGCCGAGCGCCGGATGGGCAAGACGAGGCCCCGTCGCCGCCATCTTTGTGGCTGCACGGCTTTGTCGGCGCCCTCTCAGGCGGCGGCGGCGAGGCGAAGGAGGAAGGCGGCGGTCGTGTCGCCTCCCGAGCCGCCGGGGGAGGGCGACGTGAGAGGAGTAGGACTATTCAATGGCAAAATTCACTTTCCACGGTAAGTACACAAGGAAAGTAAACCAACCAAAATATGGGGTTGGCAAACCAAGCAATCAGGCAAAGAATTGGTTTGCCCTTGCCGAGCGAATTAAATTTGAAAATATACTGTTCATTCAATTTTTTCTCAAAAATATTCGAGATGTAAAAACTCGTGCAGAAAGATACCATCGGTGTCACACTTCTGTTGCGCGAAAATGACGTGGGGATTACGTCACGGGCGGTATCGCGCGGCGAAAACCCGAGACCGCACGGTCTCACGCGTGCGGTCTCGCGGAATTGAAGAGCGAGACCGAACGGTCTCGCAGAAGCAATCAGCGACACTGTCCAATGGGATCCATTTCATTAGTGATTAATTACTTAATTAACAATTAACTAATAATATTTAGTGATTAATTATCCTGATTAGCGATTAATTAATTATTAATTAATCACTAATCAGGATAATTAACTGCTAATTAAATCGGCAAGTCACGGTATCGCTATTTGCTTGGGCGATAGCGTTGGTTGCTTGATCGGTATCGCTGTTTCCTTGAGCGAGACCGCGCGGTCTCGCGCCTTCACTGCACGATACCGGTCGCGACGTCATTTCCACATTATTTTCGCGCAATGGTTGTGCGAGACCGATGGTATATTTGTGCAAAAGATTTTGCATCCTGAATATTTCTAACAAAAAAAAATTGAATGAACGGTATATTTTCAAATTTAATTCCTTGCCGAGCTAGGATAGCTGGGCAGTGGACCACTTTTGAAATTGAAAAACAATTGGACTAGAAAAGAAAATGAGAATGCGAATCCAAATATAGGAGATATATCTAATCCATACACTGATAAAATTAAATATGGAAGAAACCATATCTAGACAAAAAACAGTCCATACATGGAGAAACAATCTATCTAGATGGGACCTGAGATCTCGCTGTCAGAGCCAGCCAAGAAATTCTTGAAACCAAATGACAGGGGGAACATGATGAGACCCAATATGGAGACAACCGTGGTTGAGGGAGACATGTGTGAACAAGGTTGCATTTGACTTGGCTAGTGTCTGATCTGCGACGGAAGGGGTACTATACCGGGCCCCATGAAAGGTTTAGTCTTCACAAGAGTCAATGTTCTTTAGGCCATCATATATGGTGATTGGTGGGTATGCAGTCGAGCATCGCATCATACACTTAGATATTTGTGGAATTTACTCGGTGATATCCACAGTTTTTATCACTTTCTTTGCTAACATTGTTGCAAAAACATAAATACTTGAGAAATAATCACAAACTTAAGCCGTAGGCGTACTTTGAAAATTGGTCATGACAAAATGAGTAATATTTTGCAATTTGCATGGCTTAATTTTGTATTTGCGAGATGATAACTCTCTAGCAGCCGTACGTAGGCTGATCACATAAACTTTTCTGAAATGAACCTATGCAGTTTGAATTGGTTGTGAAATCATGAGTTGAATCTTAGAGCATGTTCAATGTGAGAGGAATAAAGTTTGTCATTTCATTGCCACGGTACACATGTGCTACTTTTTGTTCTTTCTTGCAATATTTAGCAACTAAAAAACAATTAAAACATGACAATCCCTTTCATCTCTCCATTGCTGCTCTTTTCTCTCGCCTTTTTTTTTTCTGTTTCACTAGTAAAGCCGTTCCTTGAACATGAAATTGCTCTAGTTAGCAATCTTATAGCATTAGCATCTAGTTATGTCTAGTATCTGTAGTTTTGTACTCTAGGAGCTAAAATATCTTTCTTGTTCTTGGCGAACATTGCACATGGCCTTTTAGTTGTTACAATTAGATTTGGTGCAATGAAATTGTGAGGATAAATGTTGAGAAACTGCCAATGGTTGAATGAGACAAGGGAGAACATGATTGGATTGGCGGTGCAAATGCAAAATGACTTAATTGTTGGTTAGTGCCTGTCCCATAGGGAAAGCTAGATGCATACTAAATGCTCCTGGTCCTCAAAAGGCTCAAATATGGCTCTCGTAGCACCGAGCATCACATCGTATATCTGTTGATTTATAAAATATGAGGTACCTTTTGTGATAATGCCGTGACAAGAAGAGTTTTTGACTAGTTGCTATAGATTTACAGAGTTAAGTCTTCAGTAGAAAAGTACATTTGACAAAAGAGTACACTTCTAATAGAACATTTGGCAAAGTCTATCATACATTAATACCTCTCCCCGTTGGTAATCGTACGTCATCGTACGAGACCTGCACCTAGTGCTTTGATGACTTCACGCAGGTTGTCGTTGATGCTCTAACAGAGAGTAAGATGGTCGCGCATGTAACCGCTAATTTTCAACTAAAGACGTGACACTTAACTAGATTGAGACAACGGGTACCGATGAATTCCAACCCCATCCATTTCTATCGTTAGATGACCAATGACTTTATCTAGGTTCAAGCTCAGTGATCGACGAATGAGGCCCCGAAGGTAATGGAACGTCCATTGTTTCCGTGTAGCTCCTGTTCCTGCCAAAGATATATGCCGGCCTGTAGGGTGCTTGCAGAGTGACGGTGCCACTACTGAGCATAAGGATGATCGCTGACATCGGCGGTCGGTCCACTGGGTTTTGCTGGACGCACAGAAGCCCAATGTTGATGCATTTCAGGATATCTCCTCTAGGGTAGTGGTTGCCCAGAGAAGGATCCACAATCTCTGTAACTGTTCCCTCATTCCAGTGCCTCCACACCTATCATACCAGTTGCTGATTAGCATTGAGAAAAGCTACTACTTCTTCCGTTTCACAATGTAAAACTTTCTAGCATTGCCTACATTCATTTAGATGTTAATGAATCTAGACATGTATATGTGTTTAGATTCATTAACATCTATATGTATGTGGGCAATGCTAGAAAGTCTTACATTGTGAAATGGAGGGAGTACAAAATACTAATTGCATGCGAGGAGTGTTTGCTTACAAGACTGAAGAGATCTTCGCAATGTTCAGAGACCACCGCATAACTGTTCCTTCGCCCTGTCACGATCTCCAAGACCAGGACGCCGAAGCTGAAGACATCCAGCTTCGTTGAGTACTGCCCCCGCATAGCGTATTCCGGAGACATGTAACCACTGTGACAAGATTCAGTTGAAAGTTAGCTTATAGAAGTACTAGGAGGTACCACTTTTTTTAACGTAAAATTTGGTACTCATGATAATTCCATGACAAGTGAAACGAATTAGAGCAAGTGTACAGATCAATTACAGCGTTCCAACAACGCGGCTTGTGGCATTCCTGGTTTGATCATCTCCAAAGATCTTTGCCATCCCAAAATCTGCAATCTTGGGTTTCATGTCTGAATCAAGTAAAATGTTGCTTGCTTTCAAATCCCTATGGATTATCTTCAATTGAGAATGTTCATGCAAATATTGTAGGCCTCGAGCAATTCCATATAGAATATTGTATCGCTTTCCCCAGTCAAGTTGTTTGCTTTTCTCTGGATCTAGTGCCAAATGACAAAAATTTCAGTTTAAATAACAATTTATTCACAATGTTAGATAAAATTCAAGTGAAGACAAGTACCGAAAAGAACAGTATCCAAGCTCTTGTTGGGCATGTACTCATAAACAAGCACCTTCTCTCCTTCTTCCAAGCAGACACCAATAAGCCTAACAAGATTCTTATGCTGCAACTTGGCTACCAAAGACAGTTCATTCTTCAATTGTCCTAGTCCTTGATTGGAGCAATTGGAAAGCCTCTTTACTGCTACTTCTTGTCCATCAGGGAAGACACCCTGAGCAATCAAACGCTAGATCTTATTAAATGATTTGACAGAAGATACGTCTTTTTTTAGTGTGCGAATAAATTAACATTGGTTCTCCTCGTGTCAAAGGGGGAAAATTTGGCACAAGAATATATACCTTAAAAACAACACCAAATCCTCCTTCACCAAGCCTATTGCTTTCATCAAAGTTGGATGTTGCTGATTGCAATGTTGAAAGATCAATAAAGATAGATTCAAAATCTTCGAGGTCCTCTGTATTTTCTGCACCATTGAAGTGGAATAGCCGTAAAAATATATTTTATTAGCACTATTCCATTTTGTGTGGCTTCACATTCTTTCTGTTAATGTTTTTCTTCCAAAACAGATAAGAATAGTGTTATATCATGCTGTAGTGTCTTACCGATGAGTGGTGTTTTGGTCGGCAATCTTTTCTTCCTCCAAATATAAAAACTAACTATTATGATTGTGAGTAATCCAGCAAATACTATCGGAAGTACAATTGCAAGAACCGGGGTTGATTTCTTTTTGCCTGGAATACAATGATAGATAAATCTCAGTTTAGTATTTCATATTTGTTGAGGAAAAAAAAAGGGAATAGCCAGGAGGTGCTAAACAGAAATATTTATAACTGAAGGGAGTAATGATATTCTTCATATCTTTTGTGTAGCAGGTTCGATATTCATTCACTATTACATTGATGAAAACATATGCCCATCATCTTGAGAAAAAAAAAATCATAGCGTATGCCTGATAAGTCCATCATGTAAAAGATCATACGTCTTAAAATATACTATTCCCTCCGTTTCTAAATATTTGATGTCATTGGTTTTTTAAACATGTTTGACCGTTCATCTTATTAAAAGAATTTAAGTAATTATTAATTCTTTTTCTATCATTTGATTTATTGTTAAATATACTTATAAATATATATATTTATATATTTCACAAAAGTTTTTGAATAAGATGAACGGTTAAGCATGTACCAAAAAATCAACTGTGTCAAATATTTAGAAACAGAGAGAGTATATTTTAGGGCGGACGGAGTGGACTCACCTTCCATGGCAACCTGCAGGTGCACCATGGCGTCGACGGTGTAGAAGGAGAAGACCTCAAACCGGAGGCCGCAGCGCTCGCCGATGACCTTCCCTCCCGGCGAACTGGCGGCGAAGACCTGCCGGGTCATCTCCTCCATGGCCGACGCTAGGCACGCGCGGCACTGCGCCGGTGTCAGGTCCGGCGTGCACTGAGCCAAGGCGTAGATCTTGGAGAACGGCTCGCCGTCGAAGTAGCCGCCGACGCCGACGTCGCCGGTGGCGAACCGCGCCGTCGAGTTGGCCACCGCGTAGTCCGCGGTGGCGTCGAGGAGCTCGCCGACCAGGCGGTAGAAGCGGCCGGCGGCGGAGGGGACCAGCTTCTGCGACTGCGAGCCGGCCACGACGAGCTTCTCCGGCGAGTTGGTGGTGGCCGCGAGGAAGTCCCGGTCGGAGAAGCGGACGGTGCAGATGTCGTCGTACATGGCGACGTCGGCGTCGCCGGCGCAGGCGTGCTCCCCGTCGCGCATGGTCTGCGCGACGCAGAAGTTGCAGGAGCCCGCGCTCGTGCCGCCCTGGCAGAGCGCGAGCGCGTACGCCTCGCCGGCGACGGCGAGCGTCGCGAAGAGGAGCGGGGAGGAGGAGGCGTTGCCGGGGAGGGTGCGGGCGACCTGCTGGAGGCTGGCATCGAAGCTGCTGTTCGCCGCGTAGCGCCGGCCGCTGCAGACCACCTCGGACGCCGCCGGCGCCGCCGCGAGGAGGGCCAGCACGAACGCCGCCGCGAGCGCACGGGCGCCGCCGCCGTGCATGGCTTAATAATCGTCACTAGCTACTGCTCAATCCTGTGTTACTTACGTTCACAAGATAAAATTGCAGAATAAATAGAGATATTTTACAGGCTTACACGGCCACGCCGCGCTACCTATAGCTGTTCCTTCCTGACGTGAGAATTTTACCAAAGCCTACGAAAATTAAACTGATTTATTTATAATTTCTTCGTGTGAAAATTCCCTCTGTGAGATAGGATGCCCAAATTAAAGTGTTTCATGGAAATATCTTGTACTCCCTCTATATATGACCGGAGAGAGTACTTCGTAGGTGTCGCCTAGATATAGGAGAATTGACATCAGATAAAATAGCGGCCAGTTATATATGTTGTGTCTAGTGGGACTTATTTCGTAATCCATTCGTCTTGAAATATAAATAATTTTATTAAAAAAATACAGTATTAAGATATATATTTTTTTCTTAGAATTATTTAGTATTACATGTGCAATTTTGCTATATATTTATCGATAATTTTTTTTCTAAAAATTTAGCCCGGGGGTATTATGTTTAGAGGGAGGAGGCTGCCCCCCAATGCCACGTGGTCCTCCCCCAAGGGGAGTCAGGCCTGAGGTGGGGTGGCGGCCACTCCTTCCCAAAAACTAGTCGGAGAAGGCTGTCCCCCGATGCCACGTGGCCCTCCCCCAAGGGGAGTCATGTCCGAGGTGGGGTGGCGGCCACTCCTTCCCAAAGACTAGTCGGAGGAGGCTGCCCCCCAATGCCACGTGACCCTCCCCCAAGGGGAGTCGGGCCTGAGGTAGGGCGGCGGCCACTCTCTGGCCGAGACTAGAGGGAGAAGGTTGCCCCCCAATGACACGTGGCCCTCCCCCAAGGGGAGTCAGGCCCAAGGTAGGGTGGCGGCCACTCCTTCCCAAAGACTAGTCGGAAGAGGCTGCCCCCCGATGCCACGTGACCCTCCCCCAAGGGGAGTCAGGCCCGAGGTGGGGTGGCAGCCACTCCTTCCCAAAGACTAGTCGGAGGAGGCTGCCCCCCAATGCCACGTGGCCCTCCCCCAAGGGGAGTCGGGCCCGAGATAGGGCGGCGGCCACTCTCTGGCCGAGACTAGAGGGAGAGGGTTGCCCCAGGCGCCACGTGGCCCTCCCTCGAGGAGGGATCGGGCCCGAGGTCGGGCGGCGACCGTCCCCTCCTGTGACTAGGGGTCGGGATCCCCCAACCCTCTCTCTAGGTCACCACGTACGGTGGGTTAGGTGTCCGCCTACAGGTGCCTACCTACCCGCATTTATGGCGACCCGAGTGGTCGCGAATGCGGCGTGCAGTGTACTCAACCGATCTGTGACCGGTCGAATGACCGATGGGACTGGCTAGTGCGCCCGTGCGCTGCTCGTGTGTCAGGCGGCGTGCAACCTGACATGTCCCATCAAATAATGATGGTGAGAGGTTCTCATCCTCTTATACCAGCCGGAGTCGGTCCTCCCGCTCTGGTCAAAGCTAAGCTCCCGTTTCCCGGTATAATAGAAGCCCAGAAGTCTTCACCCATTAAATGTTGAATGACATGGGCGCCCCCCGTGTCAGGCGGCATGGTTTGGTAGGCCCCACGACCGAGGCGACGTGTATGCGGCTTCCAAGTTAAGGAACAAGACATGCATTTAATGCAAAGATTGTAATACTTCTCGACAAAGTTAGGTTGTTGAGCCTATGTGGTAACCCCTTGAGGTATAAAAGGAGGTCCAGGCCTAGTGAGAGGGGGGGGGGGGGACTTCCAAGCGAACTGGCGCTTGGGTCTCGCAACCCCAAGCACTTGTGTTCTACACTCAATCAACCAAGCACAGGAGTAGGGTATTACGCTTCTTAGCGGCCCGAACCTGTATAAACCCCTTTGGTCTCATCGTCTTTGGGGGATTGAATCCCCTCAAAATCACACAGCTTCGCTCACCAAGCCCTCGAATCTCACCCGCTGCCCCCGGCCGAACTCACAAAGGGGGGCCTCACGGTTCCCTGGTGGAGGAGTTCATTCTCCGACATAATTATAATATAATCGTAGTGTAATTATATTGTAGATTGTATGTAATTATAATGTAACTTGTTTCACATAATTTTGAACTATTATATTGTTTTTAAGATTTGTGTAAGCAAGGAATGAAAAATATCACAGCGCGCACGCACGCATGAAAAAGGATTCAGTCCCACGACCTCCGTTTTATGGAAATATCATGTTACAAAGGGATTTTTAGAAGTTACATGTAAGTTATATTGTAGCTACATACAGATTATAATATAATTACATCATGATTATATTGTAATTATATATGTTGAATTTTTAGAAAAAAATTGTTGATAAATATATAGTTAGTCTCTATACGTGTGGGAAAACTTTTGAGCAGGAGAAATCATTTATCTTTGAGACCAACCCACTCATAGAGAATAGCGATGGCCTTCCTTTTACTGTCTATGCAACGATTTTTTTCCGAGTGTCGCCTTCAAGCGATCAATATCTGTGTTTTTATGTCGCTCATTTATCATATACAAATCAACGATGGCGCTTGCGTGTGACAGAGATACCGGATCCAACCAGATAGAACTTGAAGAAAAATTGATATTTAAGAATGGTTTTAGTTTTTTTACTTATATGGTTTTAGTTTTTTTTACTTATCCTTTTAAGCAATCGTAGAGATGTGTGCAATGAAAGTGCCGAATGATCTCTTAGCTTTTTCATTCGTTTCAAAATATAAGAGTTTTTAGTTGGATGAGACATCCTAGTGATAGGAATCTAAATAGAGAGCCTCTTCAGAATTTTAGTACTAGAATATATTTCATCCAACTAAAATCTTTTATATTTTTGGATGGATGGAGTAGAATTAATCTTGTTATGGAACAAGAAGATAAGAAGCTGGATAATAGCAAGGACTTTCTTGTATTGAGGTACATTAATCGCAGTTCCCTTCTCAAACTTATACGGTGCAACATCAAGCTATCTGACGCTCCCTTTAACCGGGAGGTTCTCATGCACAACCATTGTCTTCTTGGAGACCTGGAGTGCTAACTAGCTATAGCACCGTGAGTTGTGCTTGACCTACTAACTTTGCCTGGAAAGACAACAAATTGGTGTAAAAAAAATTAAACGCGGAGACTGAACAACTGCCCGCTCTAGCCGGGCGGTAAATCCGCCACTAAGTACCCGTTATTGATAGAGAAGAAAATCGTGATATGACATGGCTAGGCCGTTGCTTTGCTTCCGGTAAATAAATCCTTGCCAGCTGAGTGTATAAGCTCAGCTGCGTTCGGCAGACCAAGTTCTCAACTTCTCCTCCTCGTTTTATGTGTATACGTTTTTTAAACTACTAAACGGTGCGTTTTTTTCAAAAAATTTCTACATACAAAAGTTGCTTAAAAAAATCAAATTAATCCATTTTTTTTAAAATAGCAAATAATTAATTAATCACGCTCTAATCGCTGCTCCGTTTTGCGTGCCAGGCTCCCGAACACAAGGCTGTGTTCTCCACGGCATGCAAAACGAAGCAGTGTTTAGCGCGTGATTAATTAAGTTTTAGCTAATTTTTTTTAAAAAATGGATCAATATGATTTTTTTAAGCAACTTTCGTATAGAAACTTTTTATAAAAAACACACCGTTTAGCAATTTGAAAAGCGTGCACGCGAAAAACGTAGAGGAGTTGGGAACTACTACTAAGAGCAAGTCTAATAGTACAGCCCACTACTCGCTCCAATTCATCTATAGCCAATCTAATAGTCAATTCATACAATAGTTGCTTACTATACTATTAATATATGGTCCCACCTGTCATACACACTGTGTGTCTTGTAGTCCGTACTGCAGCTGGCTACAGATCTGTAGCCCGCTGCTCTTCTCTCTCATCGTTTATCTCATTAAAATATATTTATAGCTGGCTAATAGCATGCTATTGTACCTGCTCTAACTAACGCAGTCAAGCTGCCTACCAACTTGTCTTGTTTGGAAGCCCACAATTACACCGGGACGCCGTAATCCAGGGGGAGCAAACGCACGGTAGGAACATCACAGCCCAATTTGAGGGCACATTTGGATTCCCACGGGGCACGGCCCAATTAATATTAATAGGGCTTTACCGGCCCAATTGACTTCTTTTCTACGGGATGTCAGGCTATGGTTGGATTTTCTTTTATGGGCCGATGGGCTTCAGAATCAGATGATCAGCCGTCTGTCTGGCCCGACTTTCTCATCTCTCCTAAAAACGACTAGAGAGACATGATTTGTTTTTTTTTTTCTTAAGAGTAAGTGATGATAGGCTTCACGTGAAAATTTTAACTGACGTGCTTAAATGTTTCACTTTGGTCTAAGATGTCGATTATGTGGAAACAGATTTACGGTGAACAACAACATTGAGAATTTGAAATCGCTTTGCCATGGAGTAGTACACGTATGGGCACTTGGATTCTGTCTCAATTTCATTTTCAATAGGTTATGGGATTTTATTTAATCTTCGCCGGAGCTCAGACATCTGAGGAGATCAAGCACTCCACTCTCACATAGTATCATGTTAGTAACTTCTACAAAGAAAAAAAAAGAAGTTAGGCCCTCTTTAGATTCCAACTTCTTTTCTTCAAACTTTCAACTTTTCCGTCATATTAAACTTTTCTACACATACAAACTTTTATTTTTTTCTATCACATCATCTCTATTTATTCAAACTTTTGATTTTAACGTCGAACTAAACAGCCTTAGTACGTAGTAACTCTTAGTACGTTGTAACTTGATGTGCTGTGTGAACGGACGGAGACGGACGCCGGCCATCCCGTCGCCAAGATATATACCGGTGGAGAAATGCTCATTACTTCCGATTTAGAACCCTTTATAGTCCCGGTTTTCCAACCGGGACTACGAATTCGGGACTAAAGATCGTTATCTTTAGTCCCGGTTTAAATAACCGGGACTAAAGATCGATCTTTAGTCTCACACCAACCGGGAGTAAAGAGGGGAAATCTTAGTACCGGTTGGCTAAAGAGGGCAAGCGACAGTTCCTCGAGATTTTTTTTTATTTTGTTGTTGATTTGCTTAATGGCTAGGGTTAATCCATGTATTTTCTCCCGAATCGAATGGGATGCACATCCCCAAATCAACATCCTAAATATTAAGTCACTTATACACACAAATCAAATACATCACAAATCCTAAAAAACTACACACAAATTAAATACATCACAGATTATACAAATTATATATATATATATATATATATATATATATATATATATATATATATATATATATATATAAACAAACAAACAAACGAGCCGGCACCCGGCCGCGCGCAGCCGCGGCCGCCGCCCGCCGCCCGCCTCCACGTGAGCGGCCGCGCCGCCACCCGCCTCCACGCGCGCGGCCGTGCCGCGCCGCCGCCTGCCTCCCCACGCGCGGCCGCGCCGCCGCCGGCCTCCTGCCCGCTGTCGCCTCCCCCTTCATGGCCGCACCGCCGCCACCCGCCTGCCGGCCGGCTGATGGAAGACGGAGTAGAGGGGAGGAGAAGGAAGGAGAGGGGAGGAGAAGAGGAAGAGAGGGGAGGGGAGGAGGAAGAGGATTGGATCCGAGAAGAGGAAGAGATGGGATGTTCCAATCTTATCTAAATATCTGTCTGGGACTTAACCGATCAGATGTGGGAGAGAAATATTTACTCCGGTTGATAACTCCAACCGGGACTAAAGAGATCTATCTTTAGTCCCGGTTGGTAATACCAACTAGGAGTAAAAATCAATCGATCAACCGGGACTAAAGTGATAATCTTTAGTCCCGGTTGGTAGTATCAACCGGGAATAAAGATCCTCGACCCCCTGACATACATCTGACAGGGATGAACCGGGACTAAAAATCGTTTTTAGTCCCGGTTTTTAATGAAATCGGGACTATTGTGAAATTTGGTCGACCGAATAAAGATGATTTCTCCAGTATATCGCGGGAGGATTTTACATGGAATATATATGTACCGTCAGATTGTCGGCGCATCGCATGTTACCCTGCCACGCACGGTGACTACGTATTATTTGTACGTACCTCGCCTAAAGCAGAGGACGGCACGTGTTCACCCATCAAAATCCATCGGCTCCGTGCGCCCCCGGCCGTCCGCTACCTCCTCGGCTCCGTTGCACATGCGTCCATTCTTTTTTTTTTTTAAAAAAAAAGCTTTTTGACAGCTCAAACTCCTTTCAAAAATAGAAAATAATGAGATGCTGGAAACTATAGAAAACTTAACTAAAATACGGAGTATACATTACGTATTACTCTCTCTGTATTTTAATGTATAGCGCCGTTGATTTTTTGACAAGCGTTTGACATTTCGTCTTATTTAAAAAATTTATATAATTATAATTTATTTTATTGTAACTTGATTTATCATCAAATATTCTTTAAGTATGATATAAGTACTTTTATATTTACATAAAAAATTGAATAAGACGAGTGATCAAACGTGGATTAAAAAGTCAACGGCGTCATACATTAAAATACGAAGGAACTACTTCACATTGCAACGTGTAGGTGTGGTCTCGTGGAGGAGGCCTGCACTCACTTGTTCAGCACATGCATCGTCTTCATCATTCACGTCTAGGGTCTTGGTTGTGTTATCGGTGTGATGATCATGTCCTACAGGCTTTTCAAAGGAGGGCGATGTCTTTGCTTGGTGAATTGCCTGATAACTGTGTCCTGGCAGATTAATTTACAAGAAACGAAACACGTACATCTTCCAAGCGATGGCGCACTCACCTTCTGAAGTTCTTAAGGTCATTTGGTGGGGTTCTTTTCTCCTCTTTTCTAACTTATAATCTCTTGTGTGCATGCTTTGCAAACTGCTAAACACTAATTTTTTAAAAAACTTTTTGTATATGAGAGTTACTAAAAATTTATATTAATCTATTTTCCAATATTGTTTTTAATATTTTACGTGATGGGGGAAAGGATTCCAATAAAAAAATAAAGCCCTGGAAAGTACTCCATCCATCCCTAAATATTTAATTCTATTGAATTTTTTAAATATGTTTGACCGTTCATCTTATTAAAAAAATTTAAGTAATTATTAATTATTTCCTATCATTTGATTCATTGTTAAATATACTTTTATGTATACATATAGTTTTACATATTTCACAAAAGCTTTTGAATAAGACGATTAGTCAAACATGTTTAAAAAAGTCAACAGTGCCAAATATTTATGGATAGAGAGAGTATAAAGTAGAAACCTACGGATCTGGGCTCTACAGATCTTGAAGAAGCTTCTATTCTAGTAGCTACAATTTCTCCTTGAATTAGAAACTCTCCCAAACAATTTAATTTTTCATTTAAATTTTGAAAATTATAGTTATAGAATTTAGAAAATGGAAGCTGTAAAATCTAGCTTCTATAATTTTTATAACAAAAACTAGTTACCAATCGTCCGTTTCTGATAATTTTAAGCTCATTGGATCTTGGTGGCTTAGGACGTACTTCGTGCCAACACACTGGCCACGTCGGTGCATGGGCTGCTGAGTGTGAAGTGTGAAACGACGGGATTAACCGGCACCACACAAACGAACACACAGCAGCCGATCGGTCGCCACAGGCATAAATTCTGGGTTGACTTGAGTCGCATTTGCAGGTACTCCTGCTACTGTTAATTATTGTTACGGCTATATATTCTTACTTCACGGCATGGCTAAACGGCTGTTTTTATGGCGACGAGAAGGATGTTTGAGCTGACTTTATTCACCATCCATGCATCGATCGATCGATATCTTTCGTATCTCCATCATCCCGGCCGCAATATCCCTGGCTACTGTTGCACCGCTATCTGAGCACTGCTACTTGCCTGGACAAAATTAATCCTGCCTGTGTTTCTACCACTCACTCATCATCCTCATCCTAGTTTCTCGCCGATTAAGACGTACTCGTTTCATTCTCTAATACTATAAAATCACATATTTCTATGATTCAAGTTTATACCACGCAATATGAGTGTTTCCATGAATGATTCTAATGCAGAGAAATCCAATCATTTTCAGCCAATCAGATGCGTAACATAGAAATCCAAGAAATTTAAAATCTAACCAATAAAATAGCCGAAAGAAAATATTTTCTATTAACTTTATATTGTTTAATTAACAAAAAAAATGCTTGTATTTAGAGGTGGAGATAGTACCTATATCCTGTGCAGCTGTGCTAAGTACATGTGATTATGTAGGGGCGGAACTAAAACAAAATGAAGGGTTTCACTCGCTTGCTTTACTCTGATTTAAATTAAATTTAGCTTGATACGGGTGCCTATAAATTTAAACTGACGGGATATATATATGGTGAAAATAGATAAAATATAGGTAAAAAATTTTTTGAACCAAGTTCTTGGGCACCTCCTAGCTATATTAGCTCCGCCCCTGTGGTCATGGATTTTATTTTAATAAAAAAATTGAGTGCAATTTTCAGTACCTGCACGGCTAGTCGGCTACACGGACTGATCGATGGATGCTAAAGTTGCCAGTCTTGGAGAGGAGGAGGAGGAGGAGCAGTAAATGAAGAAACATGACATGTCGGCCGAGCCAGCTGGGCCTCATGGCCCATGGGCGACTAGGATACACGTTCCACTGTACGCGTGGGCCCCATCCCTTGCCACATTGGCTGGCTGGCCATTGCATTTTTCATGAACTTTCTTACTGTATTTCTTTTTCTTTCTTTTTTCCAGTTCTTCTTCTTTTCTTTTGTCCTCGGGTGTACTATATGCAAACTCAAACTGCTTCGTTAACCTTTTTAATCTGTGCAATCACGAGCTGTAACTTTCATAGCATTCTTTGATTTTTTTTTTCCCTCTTCTTTTCCAATGTTTCTTTCCTTTTGAAGTCATCTCATCCCCGTTTTTGTAATTAAAATGCTTTCAACCTTTACAGACAAACTGACATTTTTTTGGAGTAAAAGAAAAAGAAAAGGAGAGGGCATGATGAATTAGCACAGTAAACATGTACGAGCCGTAATTAAACTGCACCTGCACGACATTAGCACAGTGACATGGCACTAGTTAGTGCGATTTGTCTTCGTCTGTTCATCAGCTGGTGATGATATCAGTTCCAAATGGGGGAACCCTTGAATCAATGCAAAAACATGCATGTTTGGAATAAATTTTGCATGCATGGGACCTCATGGTGTGTACTGCATACAGTGTCTCCCATCCAGCAAATTATGGGTTGGGGGAGAAAAAATGGGTTGTCATGCATGTAAACAATATGGCATGGACATTTCCATGCATGGTGTCATTATCAAATAGCAAGAAAAACCAAATGCAAAGCATATGGTGTGCATTAATATGATGGCTTTGTGGACTTTCCATTGTGATAACTTTAAGTAAATTTGTATTCTTGAGTCTTGACACCTCTCACTACAAGTTCAACCATAAAACCTTGATTCCAAATTTCCAATTCCTAATTTGTTTACATAGACTTCTACAATTATATTGTATACCATTTGAGCCATATGGTAGGCTCTAACAATTACTCCATATCAATTTTATATTCCCCTTCTTTGTTTCTTTCTTTCTTTCTTTCAATATACTTGAGTTTACCATCAATGGTTGACTCTAACAATTACTCCATATAAATTGTGTATGAACGCTGCATACAATACACTTAAAAGTCCATATTAATGGAAGAGTCGACTCTTTCCTCTTCTCACGCCTCTCTCTCTCCCCTCCATGTCTACATGGCAACATTATGGGTCAGCTCGTTTTACATTACGAATTAATCGTGTGCCCATTAACGTAGGTTGGAAAAAAATTATTATTAAAAAGTTTGTTTTGTATATGCGCGCGCCCTAAACTCACGAAAATGATAAGGAAAATTGTAATACATAACAATCTCTCATATCAACTGTAACTATTTTTTTTCTTAATTTAGGGGAATAGTTTCAACTCCAGGGCAAATGGGGTCATGTGGATTGAATGGACTCTGCCAATACTTTTAGAGCATTCAAAGCCATGGATGCAAAAGCTCTCCCTGCTTGCCTGGCTACCTCAGGCCCCAGAGACCCTTTGAAACAACAAGAGAAGTAAAAGAACTAGGGCCATACAACAGATGCAAGGCTTGCAACATGTCCATCCATTTGGCAATTTGGGTACAAATAAGCTAGCATGAATGGTAGCCTCCTTTTGGGTCCTTTTCGCCATTTTTTACAGCTTGGAAACGATGTGCAATGCATGCATTGCAGGGGCAAAGCAGTAGCATGATTGACTTGGTCGATCGATCGATGGATCATGGATGCGTTGGGTTGGCCAAAGGTTGGCGATCAAGACGATCCAACGCTTTGTCTCTGTTAAGAGTCAAGGAACTCACATGTCCTGTATTTAAGGTGTGACAAAGCTAGCTAGCTGCTGTGTTTTTTCAAAAAGGAATAATAATAATGATGGTGAATTAGCATGATTATATCTGCTTATACTGGTAATGCTTGTGCTACTTGTCGTATGATGGTTCAGTCATTTGGGCTAAGATTGTGCAATTGAGTAGTAGTAGACGGGCAAGTCGTAGCTAATAATGAGAGTCACAATCATCAGGCAATGAAGCCCCAAATGACAGGTCTCCTGCATTTGAGGCAAAGTATAATAACATAGGATACTATTTCAGGCAAGGGAAAAGGGCTTATCCCTTTCTTTTACGGTATAAGTGCACATATTTTTTTTCTCTAAATCGCTTCTTATAGTAAATTTTATTTAATAAACATGATCATGGTTTATTTGTATTTTGTACTCCATCCGTATAAAAATATACGACATATTTGTTTTGTTAGGATAATGTTTTGACTAACCATCGTACTTTATTAGGATACAGTTTTTTTTTTACACAAAGTTGAATATACTAATTAGAGCCATATTTGAAAGTATTTACTTATAAATATGTTTTTACATACATAATAGAGGAGCCGTTGGTCAAAGCGTTACTTAAAAAAATATGCCTTATATTGTAAAAACGAGTATTTAAATTCTTTGAGAACGTCTCTCTTAGCGATGTAACAAGATACTAGCATATATACTTGGACTCTTCGAGACAGTACTACTAGCGATGTTACACGGTAGCAATACCGCTGCGCCACCAGCCCACCACCGGCCATGGCATGGCAACAAAATACCACCATACACCATTGCCAACGGCATGGCAAGAGCGTTTTGTGCCACGCCACAGGAGGTGTAGGTTTATATAAAAAAAATATTCTATTAGCTGGTTTATTTTGGATTTGTAATAATAATTATCCCTAAAGACATGAAGATTAGAAAATGATCTAATATCAAATAAACAGAAGGGGTGAGGTTTCGAACCCAGATCGGCTAGCCCACCACTTTGTGGAGCTAGCCGGAAAACCCCTATACGTTTCTCATAATAAGTAACCCTGATTCCATGAACGACCAACCCCCCTCCAAATCCCAAAAAAAATGTTTGTACTACCTCTACAAAAAGTATTTTCATGAACTTTAACTATACCATTTTGTATATATATCTAAACAATGGTAAGTTACATAAAAATCACTGTAATGTACTTTGTTTATCCTCTTTTATGAAAAGGGGAGGTTGAAGGGGAAGCACCGGTTGTGTATTGCTCTACCCACCAGGGTTCAAATTTTGATGTCCACGAAAGTTACGCATGTGCAGGTGGGCTTTCAACAGGACTTTAATAAGATCAGGGAAGCGCCGCTGGTTTTCATCTCTTAGAGCATGCATTAGAGGACATGCATGTGTGTGTGTGCGCGCCTTGTAATCTAAAAATGAAGTTTGAAAAAGGCCGATCATGTTAGCTTTGGAGGCTTAGGAATTTCTAACTTAACTAAGGGCGAGTTTAGTTTTAAAGTTTTTCTTCAAACTTCCAACTTTTTCATCACATCCAAACTTTTCTACATACACAAACTTTCAACTTTTCCGTCGCATCGTTCCAATTTCAATCAAACTTTTAATTTTGGCGTAAACTAAACACACCCTAAAGGAAATGAAAAAGATATGTACTGTTATATCATTGTGCACATGTTTGTATTAACGGTGTAAATTGATCGGTGTAGTTGTCTGCAAAATAGAATTAATTCTGTGAAAATAGATGCTAACAATTATATATCAAATCCAATTATACTTTTACCATCTGTTGGACTGAAAAGCTATTTTATCTTAAAAACATAAGATGAGAGTTGCACGTCAAAATCTATTTTTTAAAAAGTACATATATATAACTCCGTAAAAAATTGGGCAGGAAAATCTGCTATTTTTTTTTCATAGCAGGAGGCAACATATAGCCCCTTTTTTTTTTCATAGCAGTGCACACTTTTAATAGCTTCACTACCTTGCAAATTGTAACTATAGCTGATGTTGGACAAACAACTTTATTTTCCAACAGAAAGGGAAATAAATGCGGAAATACGCTAGTAGTACTAGCTGCTAAACAAATGGCAAACCTGGCGTTTGCAGTATTTCCCATGTGAACCGCGGGTATATTTTTAATTTTTATACAAGCAGATGCTCACGTAACTTGTTCATCCATGATCCATCACGAGCTATAAATTTCTTTTAATTAATGTTATTTTTCTCAGGCAGATCTAGTGCTAGATGTGCAAACGCAAGTGACGAAAGTTAACTCCATAAATTTTTTTTGGTTCCTTTTTTCCGATGCCAATTCCTGGCAGGGTATTTATACTCCACATTTGAGTATTTTATTCACAGGCAAATTATTACATTAACCTCTTCTTTTTACTACAAATTTTTAGACAAACAGATATATATGTACTCCCACCTTTTGAGTATTTGACAAACACCTAAAAAGGAAAATTAAAAATTTGACAAAGCCCACTGATTAAATTATCTACTGACTAGAGTTAGTGATACAGCAGTATATGACATACTCACGTTATTCTCTCTCACACTCGCTGCATCTTGCAAACGTGTGGAGATCTACTTCATTAGTAAACCTTGTTACTAGTGATTTGATTAATCCAAGCTAAAAACCAAAATTACCATGACCATATTCAGTCGCAGTAACAACAATTAACAGTAGAGCAACGCCTCTAATCCCCTTCTTTTTTTTCCTAAGCGAAAACTACGCAGATCCCAAGTGATTAATCAAGAGAGAAATCAAGATCAAGAGGACTTCAGGATCTGTGTAGTTTTCGATTTTTCTTTTTTCAGGTTGGGCTAGTGATGAACTCGCTGCTCACTCTCGCTTACGCTACGATTCTTGCATGGTTTGGTGGTGGTGTGGATTAGAAGGTGTAATCCATGGCCGCGTCGAGCAAGCTGCCGCTCTCGATGCCGTCGGCGTCGGCGAACAGCCACGACTCGATGGCGGAGAGCTGCGTCTCGTCGCCGGCGTCGGCGGCGGTGACGGTCGGCTTTGTCTCGTACTCGAAGGCGGACGCGGGCGCCGCCGCTGCGGACAAGGCCGTGCCGCCGTAGGACACCTCGGAGGCTTCCGACGAGCCGGACGCGCTCTCGGTGGCGCCGGGGGTGGCCGGCCCGCTGCCGGCGGCGCGCCTGCCGCCGCCGCCGCCCTTCTTCCGGGCCCACCCGTCGAGCATCCGGGAGATGTTCTCGGTGGTGAGGACGTAGCCGGCGGATGACGGGGAGCACTGCGACGCCCCCGACGTGCTCGACGCGGCGGGGCTATCGGCGCCGGCGGACGCTGCTGCTCCGGTGGTGGCGCCGCCTCCCCCCGCGGCGGCGTTGGCGGCGTCGGGCTGATGCGGTGGCTTGACGTCGTCGAGCGACGTGAGCGCCTCGCGGAGCGCGCGGCGCGCCATGTCGATGTCGGTCTGCAGGCGCCGCTCCCACTGCCCCTTGGACGACGACGCGGGCCTCTGCGCGGCGGGCTTCGGGGAGACCGCGTCGCCGGCGGCGCCACCGTCTCCGTCACCGCCGGCGCCGCCGCCCTGCAGCTTGCGCTTGAGGTGGGTGTTCCAGTAGTTCTTGATGTCGTTGTCCGTGCGCTCGGGGAGGTACGACGCGATGGCCGCCCAGCGGTTGCCGAGGAGCGCCTGGAGGTGGACGATGAGCTTCTCCTCCTGGTCGGTGAAGTTCCCCCGCTTGATCCCGGGCCTCAGGTAGTTGGTCCACCGGAGCCTACAGCTCTTGCTGCACCGCATCAGCCCTGCAAGCAACCATTTCGACAAACACCTCGCACGCCTCAGAATCAAGAAGAAGAAGAAGCCATCCTAGCTCAGGCGGTACAAGTGATCGTCACCTGTTCTGGTCGGGACGGCGCGCCAGTTGCCGGGGCCGTGCTCCTGGACGTAGGAGACGAGGACGAGGTCCTCCTCCGGCGTCCACGGGCCCTTCTTGACGCCGTCCTTGTCGCAGCACGGCGGCCTCACCATGGTCGATGGAGAGATCCAAGAACTGGAAAGCTGGATTTCTCAGATCGATGGATGGATGGATGAGTTTGATGTTGCAAGAGAGGAGGAGGAGAGTTTGGTGGTGGAGTGAGAGGAAGACAAGGGTCCAAGGGGGAAGAGGGTGTAGGTGAGTTTATATACAGAGAGAGGGGGGGCCGAAGGAGATGCACAGTGGCGCTGACCTTATTATGTGTGCAGTCTTAAGCCTAATCTGCAAGGTTAAGAGAGAGAGGGGCATTGTATTGGCTTCCTTCCTGGAAGAGTCAAATAGGAGGAGAGGTGAGGTGAGGACGTGAGGTTGTGAGGCAGTGAAGAGAAAGAGAGTTGAGGGGTGCATTTACGGCTGGCTCGTGGCAAAGTCAGCCTGGTGGTGGGGCGCTACTACCAGTACTCCAAGGCTAGGAGTACAACACAACACTGCAAGGCTAGCTGGGGCGGTTTAGACGAGGCTAAATTTTTTTTCTCTGTTATATTACTTCCACCTGTATAATATAAGGGATTTTATCCCTTTTATTTGTACTGTTTGACCACTCGTCTTATTCAAAAAAATTTTGGAATTATTATTTTTGACTTACTTTATTATCTAAAGTATTTTAAGCACAACTTTTCGTATTTTATATTTGCACAAACTTTTTGAATAAGACGAGTGGTCAAACAATGCAAACAAAAACTCAAAATCTCTTATATTATGGGACGGAGGGATTAGATGTTTGCATGCTAATTTGGATTATTAAACATAGACTAATAAAAATACTAATTTCATAAATAAGAGCTAATCTGTGAGACGAATTTTGTAAGCCTAATTAATCCATAATTATCAAAAGTTTACTATAACATCACATTGTCAAATCATGGCGTAATTAGGCTCAAAAGATTCGTCTCGTAAATTAGTCCAAGGTTATGGAATGGGTTATGTAATTAGTCTATATTTAATACTTCAAATTAGTATCCAAACATCCGATATGATAGGGAATAAGCGCACGTCGGTGCATGGGAATTTTACAAAGCTTTGAGCAAGTTTAGGCCTTGTTTAGTTCCCATACAAAAATTTTACAACATGTCCTATTGAACGTTTAAAGCCTAATTGCTCTATGATTTGACAATGTGGTGCTACAGTAAACATTTGCTAATGACAGATTAATTAGGCTTAATAAATTCGTCTCGTTGTTTACTGACGGATTCTGTAATTTTTTATTAATGCCCGAGCACCCCTGCGACACCCTATATAATACCCGATGTGACATGCCAAAACTTTACATGCCTGTATCTAAACACCCCCTTACTCGTATGGCTCTCATCTTTTTCTTATACTCATGTTTATAAGCCAATATATATTTTATTTTAATTTTAAATTTGAAGTTAATTTTAGGACTTTTTTATCATGGTACTTTTAGTATTTGTTTTTATTGTTAAGAATACGTACATAAAAGTTTTATTCGTAAATTATTTTTCATTTGCAAATATGATGTTTTGCTTATTTCTAGAATAAGCCAAATGATAGGGTTGTCAGTTGCTACCTCTAAAATTAACACATCATCCATAGCTAAATTTATAATCTACACATATAATAGTTTCATATAAATATAAATATAGTATAATACATCATCAATAGCTCATCTCTTAGAGCACCCAGAATGGTAAAGTAAGGTGCTCTATATAAAACATGTACATCTCAGCAATAGACTAGATTAATGGTAAATCACCTCAATAGTATGTCTACATGGGTATCTATAGCTCTCTAGCTCTCTAATACATTGTCTCGTTTTTCTCTATAGACTATCTCCAGTTTAGTAGATAGCTTTGCTCTCTCTCTTCATGTAATCTCTTCTAAATAGGAAAATATGCTGATATGGATTTCTTATAGAGAGCCTATAACCATTGCGGGTGCCCCTATACACTAGTTATTTTATAGCTCGTGTTGTAGTTGTAGCTTATTACAAATCTGTCGTCAGTTTTTTTTCTCTCTTTTTCATCTGTGCTGATGTAGTACTACCTTTAACATTTCACTCCAGAGTAGTGTACTTGCTCTATGCACAAAGCTACACACACGGACACACCAGACTAGGAGTACTCCTCGTGTACTGTGGCCGACCCCGACCGGGCCCCGCCTCCGCCTCCTCTGCGTTGCCGCGTGCATTTATCGCGGCCGTCGCGTGGCCTGGCCGCATATGCCGTGTTGCGACGCTGCCTGGCCCCGGCCGGCGAGAGGCCTCCATGCATGCTGCCCGTGTTCCGCATCCCCCCTTGCTACTCCCTCTCCCTAGTGCACAGTGTGGCAATGGCATGCACAAATTCCGTTTGGATTTTCTTAATACAAACAGTTTAATTTTCGTGAAATGTACAGGGAAGAAATTAGCTAGCCAGGTGCGACAGATGACATGTTTGCCGGTCCAAGCTGAGAAGCAAAAAGGTCTTGGCTTTAGCTAGCTTCCCTTTGCTAAGCAAATTTGTCTCACATCCTCGATGTGTTTTCCAGCATTGATTTTGCACCTGTCAGGTTCTGAATAAGAATAACCACAAGGTGATCTCGGTCACCGCTTGCGGCTGGCTGACGTTCTTCACTGCTGATCGATCGATTCTCCACGTTTGTTTTGTTTTTTGGGGTTCTTTTTTTACTCCACTTTCACCTCTTCTCTGACGAACAGTTAGCCCTCCAGGTCGCCGTCAGTTTTTGGCTGAATTTTTCTTTTCCTGACGGTGATAGTATGGCTGTGTTTAGATCTAAATTTTAGTCCTTTTTCATCACATCAACATATCATACAAACACAACTTTTCAGTTACATCATCTTTAATTTCAACCAAAATCTAAACTTTGGATCCAACTAAATATAGCCTATACTTGTACACACGCTCGCACTGATCACAGTTCACAGTTCGATCAAAGTGGTTATGAATATATTTTAAAGAAATAAAAGAGAAAAGAGAAGAGTAGTGGGTTGTAAGATTTGTAGCCATCTGTATTACGGACTCAAAGACACAATATGTATATATGACAGATGGTCCAGATATTAATAATGTAGTAAGTAACTATTATATAAATTAGCTATTAAATTGACTATATTTGGCTATATATTAAATCTACTCTAAGCAAAGCAGTAATGCAGTATACTTTTATATGAGCTTTTCGGCTCGACGACGTCACGCTCTTCGGGTGCAATAAAAGAGACCTTTTAGCCTGTGCCGCCCTACCTCTCCTGTGAAACAAAAGAGGAAGCAGCCGAGCAGGAGACGAGACGCAACTCGCAAGCTATATCTAGGCGACGCATGCAGGAGATATGAATAAAGTGGTAGCTACAGCAGCAGCAGCAGATGAGTAATTGCCCGTCTCCATCTTTTACTCTACCTCTACTACCTCGCCTTGGTACTTTAAGCGCCATGGATATCTTCACCTCATGCTCATGCATGCCCCCACAATCAATGCTCATGTACATATATACACGTTGGAGTACACTCCAGTATGTATCCATGTTCATCTTGTTCGTTGACATGTAAATTTCCTGAATGGTGGGGTCTACATGTCACCCATTATGGCTGTATTTAGTTCAACGTAAAGCTTAGATTTTAGTTGAAATTAGAGATGATGTGACTGAAAAGTTGTGTGTGTATGACATATTGATGTGATGAAAAATGGCTAAAGTTTGGATCCAAACTTTAAATCTAAAGACAGCATATGTCTACATGACTTTAGAACAGAAGAATCTACTGGCCGATATCTATCTATACTTCTGAAAACATGCGAGATGACTGATCGGTCGATGGGAAAACGAATACATGACTGACATATCCTACATATCCTATTATAATGTATGTCTAGATTCATTAGCATAACTTTGGTTTTTTATGAGTCGGACAAAGTACTAGTATATTACTCCCTCCGTTTTACAATGATAGATATCTATCTAAATTTATTAATATCAATATGAATAACTTAAATTGTGAAACTGAGGAAACACGACTGAAGTAGCTATGAAGTAGGTGTAGGCGTAGATAGCACAAGGAGCTAGCACATGTGCGGAGAGAGAAGGGAGAGCATGGGTGTCTAGAAGGTCAACCGAGTGGAGTAAAGAGAGTGACCCCAAAGTCAACACACACTGACTGTACACGGGACAGGGGTACAAGGCCAGCTGCTGTCCATGGACTGATGGAGTCGCTTGCATTGTTTCGCTTGGACTAGTATTGGGATTGCATGTCGTCTCCGGCTAGGCAAAAATGGTTGGCTCCCATCGGATGGTCCAATCAGAAAAAAAAACTAAATTTTAAATTTTCAAGCTTAATTTTAATATTGATTTTGAGATATTTTCAACGTAGTTTCTTTTTTAACATTGTCTTTTTAAGTCACCAAGAACACATTTATAAAAGTTTTAGCTACAAATTCATTTTTATTTCCTAATAAACCGTTTTGGCTTAAGGGCATCCACAATGTACTACAAAAGTAGTCCATAGATAATAAACTATTCCATTCAGCTACTTAGTAACATTGTGCAACTAGTCCATATAAAGAAAATAGCAAAAGGTATCCATATGCATATGGACTACCCATATGACATAAATAATATTATCTATCTCTACTTCTCTCTTTTCTCCTAATGTTGCATTGTATCCATATACATTGTGAAGATTGATATAGTTAAAGTTTGTTTATATGGGTCCCATCTATATAGACCACTTTTGCCATATACATTGGTGATGCCCTTAGGAAATAAGACAAACGATGGGGACCGTTTTCTCGATGAGTGCACTTCTACTACTCTCTGTATTTTAGTATATTATAAACCGTTTGACTTTTTATTAGTTAATTTTTTTAATTAAATTAAATTTATAGATAGATATAAATTATTTTTAATACAAAATAATATAAAAATATATTTAATATTAAATTTAATGATGTAGATATTACTATTTTTTTCTATAAATTTGATAAAAGTTCTAAAATCTTTTATTAAGAAACAAACGAATTATAATAGCACGTCGCGGACGAAATTTTTCAACGGATGTGTATACCTACCAGCAGCGTTGTCGTCTTCTGGATTGAAAGCTCCCGTTCATGATCCTTTTACGAGTTTCTTCCTAAGGAGTATATTAGTAATTCAAAGGTTTTTATTTCACAGCTTTCTAACTTTTTTTCAATTTTGTATTCTGTATCCATTAGAGTAGATAAATAATCGTTTTTCCTTGTCTCGGGCACGCGCCTGTGTTTGTTTTATAAGCCGCAAGCGAGAAAATGACTTCCAAGCAAAGCCTCTTATTGGACGTACTCTACTACACACGTACACAAATTTATCATCTTAGTCATATGCCTTATTATTTTTGGTGGTGTTTGAATCTCCCGAAGATGAAGATGAAGATAAAGATTAAGTGTTTCGCGTAAAACAAGTTGGTAATAATGTATGATTAATTAAGTTTTAATTATTATAAATGTGAAAAATGGATTAATATGATATTTTAGAACATCTTTCATATATAAAGTTTTCGCACGAAACGCACCGTTTAACAGTTTGAAAAACGTGCCACGAAAATCCAAAACATAATCCATCCTTTTCAGAGGAAACAAAAGGCGCCCTTCTATCTACAAAAATATAATTAAACATTCCCACTTTTTAAGAATTCATACACAATTATATAAGCATTTCTAGGGTATTTTTTACCGTCTTTCTCCTCCGCACTTCATTAAGGTCTGGTTTAGTTCCCAACTTTTTCTTCAAACTTTCAACTTTTCCATCACATCAAAACTTTTCTACACACACAATCTTCTAACTTTTTCGTCACATCGTTCCGGTTTCAATCAAACTTTCAATTTTGGCGTGAATTAAACACATCCTAACTGTGTGAACTTCTCACCCCTGTAGTGTCTCATTTAGTGAGGGGTATTATTATTGTTAGAAAAACAGAATTTGGTAGATTTTCTTCAACCTCAAACCGAATGACATTCATACGAATTAATCCTTAGGAATCCAAATCCTTTGTTTTTTCTACAAAACGAGCAAGGCCTAAAAGATAAAAGTGCATAATTATATTTGCATACGAGGAAGTAAAAGCCCTACTGACAGATACCCCCTCCTTCCCTAAATGTTTGACACCGTTGACTTTTTTAAACATGTTTGACCGTTCATTTTATTCAAAAACTTTTATGAAATATGTAAAACTATATGTATACATGAAAGTATATTTAACAATAAATCAAATGATACGAAAAGAATTAATAATTACTTAAATTTTTTAAATAAGACGAACGGTCAAACATTTTTAAAAAAGTCAACAGCGTCAAATATTTTGGGATGGAGGGAGTATTTCAATATTTTCAACACAAGTTCAGATAAAGAGGCAGATGGGCTTATCTTTAAACACAGCACTACTACTTTGATAAAACACACACACACACACACACACCAATTTGCAAATAACATAACAACATGATCCGGGTTCATCTCCCCTAATAATTAACCAGCTGCAGTGACCATGAGGAGCCCATCGTCTAGCTCTAGGGCATGGCTGCCGCCTGGAGGAGTACTATGCATGAGCATGAGATGCATCCATCCTGGACGACTCGGACTCCGGCATGGCCGTAACTGCCAAGCGAGACGACTTGGTCGTCGTCTTCATCCACAATTCATCATCAAACCCGTGGGAATCAATGTGATCTCTGCTGCGCCATAGTCGTTGCCATCAACTGGCCGGCCGGCCATGGCTGCTAAAAAATGCCTGCAGATTCCGCGAAACGGAGCCATGATATCGATCGATCTAGGGTCATGTTTAGTTCACATCAAACTTTCCTCAAACTCTCAACTTCACATCACATGTAAAACCTTTCTACTCATGTAAACTCTTAACTTTTTTTTCAAACTTTCAACTTTTTCTAAACTTCTCTCTAATTTCAGCAACTAAATACAGCCTAGAGCAGCAGTAGTACACAAAACCAACAGTGCACCACGCGCGTGTGCTGCTGTAGCTGGCACCAGTAGTCCAGTACACTGCAATTTATGTGCGTGTGTGCTGCCTGACTAGCTAGCTGCCTGCGTCTCGTTTCTCTTGTCTTGAGTCTTGACCAATGCATGATACTGGAAATGGAAATGGATTCTAATCCTTCGGGTATATCTCCTCGTAAAGCCTTTTCTACAAAATTTGGTGTAATATAGTTGTAAACTATTTTGAAAAAAAAATGATGGTGCAAGGTATAGTGTCATCCATCACCTCACCTGAAATCTATATGATAGTAAAAAACCTTTCTCACCCCAAAAACTAGCTAATGAGGTGAGACTATATATTAGTTTCTTTATCCTTCTATAATTAGTGCGAGACTATTTTGCAAAATCAGTCTTAGAATTAACCTACACATGAGGCTAAAAAAATGACAAATCGAGTGTGAGTGGCATCATTACATTTCATAAGTTGGATTTGTCCTTTTTTTACATTTTTCGATATGCGAGTTGAATTCAGGCTTAAATAGTTTGTAGATTTATATTTGTATGATGTACGAATGTTATTAATCTTTTGATAATTTTTTATAATTATTTAGATGGTGTTCGAGCAAAAGATTTCCTGCTATGTGTTGAATTCTCGCCTGCTTTTGCTGATATACCGATGGATTTAACAGAAAAATAATACAAGGCTCGGTCGAGTACCGATCAGTATTGGTCGCATGCAGGACAGACAGCAGAGTGGTTGGTGCATCGATTCAGTTGCTTTTTTCTGAACAATGCACATGACGTTGCCCGTCTTAATTCTGAAATAAAGCAAGAAAACGTGCTTGTATATATCGTGTGTGATTTTGATTTTTGATTGACAGATGGCTTCAGCTTTGGTAGGGTACCATCGTATTTAGGCTGAGATAAGTACAGCCGGAGGCTGGAGTCCGAGAGACATTGTGGAGATGTTCTTATCGGCCATTGAAAGAACGGTCCAGATCTGATTGAGAGCACGACGATGACACTGCCTCCATTTTCAGATCGATCAGTCAATCTGTCTTCCACTGCTTTCAATTGGTGTGTTGTCTGTACCCTGTTTCAGAATGTTAACATTTGCACTCGGTACAAACCAACTAGCATAAAAGTCATAGAAAAATCTATAAAAAAATTTCTAATTTTTCTTTTTTACATTTGCTAATTGTTGTGCACAGAAAAACTTGTGTGCATATGATATGTTCCTAGATTGTTTAGCAAAGATTAATACTAAAAAAATGATTTAACTTTATTCATTTTTATTGGTTAAAATTTAAATTTTGAATTGCTTATATTCATTTCTTGAAAATTTCCGTGCATTATATTGAAATCAATGCTCTACAAATATTTATATTACGCTATAAATTTTAAACTTAAAATTTCTTATATTTTTAAACAAAGGAGTAGTACTCGTTGGGAGAGTACTTCCAAGTTAATACTCGATTAGAAAGCTAGTGATATGTACGCAGAACTCCATGAAAACGGGAAGGGAGCCCATACAGATTTTCTTTGTCGTACTCTGCACTGTTCAACCTAGCAATATATGTCAGTCATTGCATTAACAGAAGAAAATTAAGTCTAACCAGATCCAAAAGTAGATGGATGGCACGCATGATCCAAATTACACTGTTTAATATAAAGCTATTGATTGATTTGGTGCTTAATATAGCATCACACATTAATTAATCCCTCGGAAAAAAAAACTCAAGCATGTGTGTGACAACAACAAAAAAATAAGGCTCAGATAGCTTTTCTCTATAGAATTGGCATGATTATTTATTTATCCACATGATAAATTACCATTTAAAAAATGATTGGTGGTCTAATCAATGCAGTAGAGAAAATATTTTAAGGAATCGTATTTTTTTTCTAGTGGGAGTAAATAATTAATCAGTGGGAAAAATAAAACCCGAAAAGTCGTATAGAGTACTGGTATTAATTATGATCCAAACTAAATAATTCCAAACGATGCAGCAGCAAACCGCATAGGGCATGTTCAGACAAAAAACACAGCTGAAAGCCTGAAAATTGAGAGGAAAAAAACGCAGGCCGCCGAAACAATGGATAGCTGATGAACTAGGGTTTTTCTCAGTTCTCACGGCGATCTCTGGATCGAATTAAACAATTTGGAAACGGGACGGGATGACCTAACCTGATGGCGATTAACCAACGGCAGCTGATAGGTTTAATTCGCTGATAAGGCTGTCATCCTGACGAAGGATTCAACTTAAGTCAAGGTGATGGTCTCGCCTGACGTTAATAGTCCAACTGAAAGCCATGAATTCTGTCCTTGCTGCTGGTACGGGTCCGCGTGGCCGGATTAATTTGGGATTTGATCGGTTTGATGCCGATCGACGGCAAAACGGAATGGTCAAAATTAGTCAGCGATCGATGCTGCTAGTTAATTAACTTCGACCTGGTGTGTAATTGGTCCGGTTACATCGTATCCGTCCGGTACTGTTTCAACGGCCTTGGTATCAGAATAAATTAACTTCTTCACTCTTATCTACGAATTGATATAAACACATTAACACACGATTAACTAAGTATTAGTAAAAAATACAAACGGTTTAATATGATTTTTACATCAACTTTTTAATAGCTAGCAATTGATCATGCTATTAAACTTGCTCTAATAGTCCAGCCATATAATACTATATTCGTCTCAGGACAAGCTAATATAGTACTTTTTATAGAATTAGGATATGTCACATATAATATTAAATTAATTTATTCTGGGACAGAGGGAGTAGTTATTTGCATAATTAATTCTCTGATCACCTTATTTTGTCACGAAGTTTGGCCCTATTTAGTTCCAAAGTTTTTTTTTTTCTAAACTTCCAACTTTCCATCACATCAAATATTTCATACACACACATTTTTTTATCACATCGTATCAATTTCAACCAAACTTCTAAACTTCAGTGTGAACTAAACACAGCCTTTGTTGAAGTCCTGCTACACCTAGCTAGCCCACGTCTCCTTTTTCTCATTACTTAAGCACAAATATCATACGATAACTTTTATAGCTCATTTGATTATATCAAATACCTGCACATTATCCTGGACTCTCAAATCTACCCTGGACTTTTTAGAGGATGTATGGTTGAGTGAGGCTTTTTCTTAAGAGCCAAATTAATTTTTAAAATTTGAAAATATATATTAAGAAGAATCTTACTTGGTTAGATTTTTTAAATTTTAGGCCGCTTTTTATCCACAGCGACTGGAGGAAGAAGAGAAGAAGCATCCAGACCGTACTGATGATCCACAACGGTACAAAGCTATAGATATCAAAAAGAAAGAAAAGGAGAGAACTGCAAGATGGCCGGAGCTAATACTACCATGCCCGCGCCATGCGTGACGCACTCAGTGATGCTAGCTGGTGCATAACTGCTCATGTGTAGTTTTTGGCCACCTCCTATTTATTTGGACAAAACACATAGACTTGGTTAAGGGGGTGTTTGGATCCAGAGACTAAACTTTAGGCTCTGGCATATCGGATGAATTTGGAGTATTAAATATAGACTACTTATAAAACTAATTACATAAATAAGAGCTAATTCGCGTGATAAATTTTTTAAGCCTAATTAATCCATAATTAGCGCAAGTTTACTGTAGCATCATATAGGCTAATCATGGATTAATTAGGCTCAATAGATTCGTCTCGCGAATTAGTCCAGGGTTATAGAATGGGTTTTATCAATAGTATACGTTTAATATTTATAATTAGTGTCCAAACATCCGATGTGATAGGGACTAAAAAGTTTTTTAGTCCTATCTAAACAGGGCCTTAGTTCCTAACTTTTTCTTCAAACTTTCAATTTTTTTCATCACATCAAAACTTTTCCACACATACAAACTTCCAACTTTACATCATAAAGTTTCAATTTCAATCAAACTTCCCATTTCAACGTGAACTAAACACACCCATAACAGCATGGCCTTTATAATCAGTACGGGAGCAACGTCACTGGGAGATACCTAGGCCGTCCATGCACGCATGTCCCGTTCTCTGGGACGCCTGGCCTCAAAACTCTACCTTACTAGCTTCCTTGGCACGCACAAGCAGCGGCACACGACCAAACTCAACTCCCAAAATGCTAAATGATACTTTTTATTTAAAAAAACTATATAAAAGTTACTTTTAAAAAATTATATTAATCTAATTTTTAAAAAATAATAGCTAATACTTATTTAATTATGTGCTAATGAGTCATGTCGTTTTGCGGGTCGGAGGGATTAGTTCCCAACTTGAGGAAACGAACACGGTTTAGCACATGATCAATTAAGTATTAGTTTTTTTGAAAAATAAATTAACATGATTTTTTAAAACAACTTTTGTATAGAAAAAAATTTTGCGAAAAAAATACCGTTTAGAAAATTGAAAAGCGTGCATGTGAAAAACGAGGAAAGTAAGTTGGGAACACAGCCCAAGTGACGAACACCATGGCAGAAACACATCGTTTGCATAGACCTTTTTCGAATGGAACCCATACAAAAATATTTAGACCTTGTCACATTGGATGTTTGGACATTAATTAGAAGTATTAAACGTAGACTAATGATAAAATCTATTCCATTACCCTGGACTAATTCACGAGATAAATCTATTGAGCCTAATTAATCCATGATTAGCCCATATGATGCTATAATAAATATGTGCTAATTATAGATTAATTAAGCTTAAAAAATTTGTCTCGTGAATTAGCTCTCATTTATACAATTAGTTTGTAATTAGTCTATGTTTAAAACTCCGAATGAGCGTCAAGTCCAAACATCTGATGTAACTCCAAACACCACCTTAGTACAAACAAAGTTCTTGATTGTTTGATTTGATTACTTTAAAGGTTAGAGAAAATTAAAAATCAACCGTGGTGTGCCATAGCGATGCTAAAAGCATAAAGAGCTTATAATGATTTACTTTTTTATATACATCTTACCCTTTCGTCCGTGTTTACACATTTTTATTACGGCAGTTGTTTTATGTTTACACAATTTCTCCACTTCAAAATAACTATCGTATTTAGACACCAACCAAACAACCTCTTTAGCTAGACAATCGTACACTGCTACGTCGGCCGAATCCTCCAAACTATTCCCATTTGGATGGGTGCACCGCCGCGGACACGCGCACCCATCGTCGTCGTCGTCGGCCGGGCACGTCGAGGTCGGCTCGTGCCATGACGCGTTTCCGGCCATTTCCCCTCGCCGCGTGGGGGCCAGCGACGCCATGGACGACGGCCAAGCCAAGCCGAGGTTTTATTTTTATATTTTTTTTCCCATTCTGTCTTACACATGGACGTGGCTCCCATGGCTGGGCCGGGCCGGGCCGGGTTTTGTGAGCCCTATGACATCCGGGGCCCACGCAATAATGGCTCCTCCAAATGGGCCCCCGGCCCGACATGGCGACGGCAATAAATTCGGTTCGTGGTTTCGCCTGAGCCAAGTCAAACCTTGCTAGGTTTTGGACAGATCAGATGAGATGCTTCTACAGACAATGGCAAAATGTCAAACGCTCGTACGTACGTGTCCCCGTCTACAGTATTGTCTAAGGAAAAAAAATACGAACGAAAAACATACTAAAAATGGTTGGTTTTTGGAAGCATTTTTGGGATTCCTGGGTGGTCCAAGAGAATTATAATCAAGCTGGCTGATTTTGATATTCTGTATGGTTCATACTTGGACACGGTTTTATATTATTGCAGATGCTATCTAAGCCCATATGTGACATACTATTGATGCGAATTATCTACTTGACATAAATATTTTGAGAAATAAACTTAACATATGACTTAAAAATAGTGGTCTAGATGCAGAGAAGGAAAGTTCTTAAGAACGTATTTTTTAAAAGCATTGGACAAATAATCCAGTGAAATAAGCTGAAAATAACAGGACTGTAGCTGCTTAGCTAGTGTCAGTGTGTAACAGGAGGGAAGAACAAATTGCTCTTGAGAGTTGAGAGCTGAGCCTCCTCGACTACAGGAACGGGACAGTATCACCTGAGCCCACTGGACACATGTGGCGCCAAAACTTCAACACTTGGGTAGGCAAGAGCTTAAATGCACTGAAAGAGAGAGGGTCAAGATGAGAATTTGTCTCTCGCCAGGCAAGTCAAATTGATTTGATGATCATTTGATGGGTGAGATTGGATTCTTTTCACTGATTAAATAGTGTGTACACTTGGCTGAAAGATGATGGTTCCGTTTCAGATTGCAACCAACTGTTGCCTGTTTCAGAATATTTTGAGCTGATCTCAATTCAGGAAAAAAAAAGGATCTTCTTTGTAAACGAATTGTTATTTCAGAGAAGTAATCTTATCTATGATTCTGAAGAACAGATACTGATTGATAATTTTTTTCCTCGATCAGTAGTAGCATTCAATTCAGTAAGACCAAACTCTTCAGAAAGTCATCAGTGTCATCTTCATTTAAGAATGTATGATCGATACAGCACATTGCTCCAAAAAATTTTTCTTAATCGCTATAAATTTAGTGTTAATTAATGGGCATATGACCAAGGCCAGAAGGCAACTCGGGCACTCCTCTTAGTTGGAATAATTCCATCTCTCGGTCTATCCAAACAGGTCTGAAACTGGATTCAGAGTTGCAGGCCCAGGTAGTTAGTTAGTGACAGAAGTGTCTGAAGTTTTTTATTGGGCTAGCAACTTGATACGGCTCCAAGAATTGACTGACAAACTGATTCAGTTAATGGATACAGTCATACAATCAGGCACTCTACTATAATAGTAGTATCAATTTACTAGTAGTGTCAAACAAGTGTGCATTTCTTCAGAGTATCTAATAATTGATACAGCAATAAAACCAAGGACAGCAGCCATGGTATTTGATGAGGGTCGATCGAACAGAGAATGTACTAGCAAATGCCATGAATGCTGCAAGATACTTAATCAGATAAGCAAGTTTGCTGTGTGAAAACAGGCAACTGACAAGGTTGTCATTTGCCATTGCAGATTCAATGTTGGTAGATCACAAGCCTGCAAGGAATGGCAAATCAAAGTCTGCTTCCTACAGGATGAACTCTCACTGTCTCATTGCTCTCGCATTTAGGGCCTGTTATTTCAGAGGTAAACTTCAGTCAAAAGAATGAACCAACTTTGGATGACTTGGTTCAACTCATCTTCTGGAACACCAGGAGAGTCACTTGAAAATGACTCTCATAATGTGAGAAGGTATAGACCTAACCTAATCTAGCAGAAGCAGTAGCGGCAACAATAACAGGTTAAGGAGAATACTCCAGTAGGAACAAAAGCTGGAACTGAAGAAAATGTGGCAGAAGATCATAAGTGGTAGTTAGCATGATGATCACTCTGGCACCACTGTTGCTGCTCTGCTGGATCATTGAATGGAAAAACAGGCCTAATTACTTGTAAAGTGATCAGCATGTAGTACTAAGATCTTTGTGGACCTTTGGCACCTCTCTCCTTGCTAAGTCCGAAAGTGACAGGGAATTCTCATCTAAACTAGAAACTGCAGAGTTGGAAGCCCCTACTATGGGTTCAACTCGACGAGCTGGCATTAGGCCAATGCTGTATTATTTTTCGGTTTAAGGAGTTCTGCTAGTTTGCATGAAGGTATCGGTCATGTATAACCTATTCCATGGAATCAGAGGGGTTTTAATTCAGAGTAGAGTTCTCTCACATATTTGCGTTCATGGGCCTCTTTGCCTTGAAGGCATCCAAGAAGACCAAGATATATACTATAGGAATTTGGTTAAAGTCTCCTACGTAGTATATGCTAATCTTATCGTGTGTTCTTAATAACCTCAATAATTAGTCATTTAGTGTGCACAAACACGTCTGCTCCGACAGGTAGTACCCAGTTGGTTTAGTCTGTTTCACTTGTTTAGAACATTAGCACCGTGTTCAGTACACACATTTTAATCATATTTTATACTCCCCTATTCTAAATATACTAACAACTTCTATCGTTTAAAACTTTTCCCAAAATATAACGATTTCTCTACAAACATATTTTTATTAACCAATCACAACCTTTCACCATTCAATTTACACATCCACCTTCACTTCTCAACTAATCATAATTTTCTCCCATATAATTTTACATACACATGTTCAGTTCTAAAGCCGGCGGTTGTGTTGGCATTCGATTGGCCCACGTGGCGGGATAATTTGCGCGCAAATTAGAGAACGCGCTCCGTCGTTAGTAAACCTCTCGACCAATCCAGGAAACGCGTGTTAGGCAAGTATTAAAAAAAAAAGAAGGGAAAATCAGGCGCTCTGAGTTCGTAAATGGGCTGCACAGCCCAGTCGTGGGCCTGCTCGCCTGGTGGCTGTCACGGTGTTCAGCTACGGTCTGCATGACAGCACGAGTAAACAGAAATGCTAGGAGACAAGCAAAAGGAGAGGAAGACATAAGAGCAGATACGATAGCAGGCTATAAGTCAGCTACAAATATATTTTAAGAAGATAAAAAAGGAGAGAGAAGGGCAGCGGACTACAGATTTGTAGCCAGCTGTAGCACGGACTTTAAGACACAGTGTGTGTATGATAGGTGGGATCAAGTATTAATAGTGTAATATGTAACTATTGTATGAATGAACTATTAGATTGGCTACAGATGAATTGGAGCTAGTAGTTGGCTATACTACTGAACTTGCTCTAATGGAAAAAGAAAAAGGAGAAGTGAAAATAAAATCCAACCATTCATCCATCCATCCATCAATCTATCTAAAAAAAAGTAAAATTAAAATTTATAGAATCCATCTATCTGGATGGTCTTTCGAGTTTCGACAGTTGATTGGACCATATGATGTAGTTAATGTTAAGATAAATCTTGAAAAATTACATAGGGTAAAAATACATAAATCCAGACAGTAACATTTCTATATTCTATATAATTTCAAACTCTGTGCCCCACTAATCTATAAAATTAACTTCATATAGATTCGGGAGGTTTACAAATTTTTTAACCCTTGCAATCAAAGAAATGCTTCATATCTTCAAATCAAAACAAAATGAAGACCAAAGCCATAGAAAGAAGATGTCTTCACTTCTTAGCCTTCTATTAATAAAAACTGAAAAAAAAAAGAATAGATATTGAAGCGTGAATAGAATAGGTCACCACTTCATCTTCTTCAATCGATTAAAATTGAAGAAAATAACAAAGATTAAAGTGTGAAAAGGATTAAAAAAGAAAGGAAAAAAACAAAGAAAAGCATTCCTCGAACTACCGATTGCAACTTCTCAATGGCTACCACCCCATAACCCTATAGATTAGAGGAGCCGCTCAAACCCATGTTGTTCATAAGAGCAGGTATAATAGCAGGTTATTAGTCAGTTATAAATATATTTTAATAAGATAAACGATGAGAGAGAATAGCAGTGGGCTACAGATTTGTAGCCAGGCAGTATGTACTCCAAGACGCAATGTGTATATAATAGGTGGGACCATATATTAATAGTATAGTAAGCAACTATTGTATGAATTGGCTATTTGATTGGCTATAGATGAATTAGAGCTAGTAGTGGGCTATACTATTAAACTTGCTCTAATAGTGCGCTCTCCTGTTGGATCTAAATTTTCTTGTGCACTAAAAACAAGGCAAACGAGCAATAAACATAGCAAGTGGGTTACAAAATTTAAAGTACGCCAACCGGCTCACATATTTTCTAGTCTTAACCAGTGTTGATGGTATTCTTGAGACGATTGTTCATAGTCTTTGGTACATATGCCAAGTGTCAGTCTTATTTTTCTCTTTAAATAATGGATAAGCTGGTCGCTATGTCAAAGATATAGAAAGCCCATGTACCTAGTGAACTGTAACATATGGATTGCTGCAGTTTTCAACTTAAAAAAAAAACGATGCAGTTTTGGTCTCCTGGCTTTACCTCATTGCTTTTCTTGACTTTAGAACAAGCAACATTTTTCTATTGAATTCTAATGACAATTCAAGAAAACAACCATACAGTGTCTCATACAACTGCAATAATTTGCTCGGATTTGGGCCTGTTTAGTTCGCGAAAATTTTTTTTGTGTCACATCAGATGTTTGACCGGATGTCGGAAGGGCTTTTCGGATACGAATGACAAAAATATTTTCATAACTCGCCTGGAAACCGCGAGACGAATCTTTTGAGCCTAATTAATCCGTCATTAGCACATATGGGTTACTGTAGCATTTATGGCTAATCATGGACTAATTAGGCTTAAAAGATTCGTCTCGCGATTTCCTTCATAACTGTGCAATTAGTTTTTCATTTATCTATATTTAATGCTTTATGCATGTGTTTAAAGATTTGATGTGATATTTTTGGGAAAAAAATTTGGGGAACTAAACGAGGCTTTTGTTGTCCTCAAACGACCTAATTTTCTCAAATCTGCGAGTCCGATGTGATAGTGAAATCAATCCAATGTGAACACACCGGCATACATCATGCAACGGCTAGAGATTTACCTTACATTTTCTTTTAAAAAATGGAATAGCCAATGGCATCTTCTGTACTGAGCGTCAGTCACCTGTTCTCTGACTTTATCTTTAGACATAGAAATGGTCTTTGGTGCGTGCCAAAATTACCAATCTTATATTAAACAATTACTGATAATATATATGTTCCTATAGTTTTATCCTCCTGGCTCACACCTTATCGCTTGGTTGTCATATGGAACATCTACTTTGACCTTCGGCTCGAAGTTATTGAAATATGCACAAGAAGCGCCACGCCTTCTTGTGGACGGGCTCGGACTCGGTTCATGGGGGGCAGTGCCGGGCTTTTGGAGAGTTGGGAATTCCCGACCTCAGGATGGCAGGGTTTGCTCTCCGTGTTCGGTGGCTTTGGTTTCAGCGCTCAGGACATCCATATACTAGGATGGCCTAAAGACCCCAGTCGAGCAGACCGTCTCCGACATGTTCGAAGCGTCCACCTTCTTCGTGCCAGGGGATGGTGAGTCGATACTCTTCTAGGTTGACCAATGGATCGGCAGCCGCTCGGTGGCCTCCTTGGCTCTAGATCTCCTCTTTGTCGTGCCCCAGCACCTCTGAGGTTCACGCACGGTTACTTCTGGCTTGGCGAGCAATTTCTGGGTTTCTGACATCCGTGGTGCACTCACTGTCGCGATTATCTCTTAGTTTCTTCTTGTTTGGGATGCGGTGCTTCACATTCAGCTCTCGCAGGGTGTCAGGGATTGTCTTGTTTGGCATTGGAAGAGTGACAAGCACTACTCGGTGCGTTTGGCATACCAGACGTTCTTCTATGGCCAACACACCTTTGCCTGTGATGATCTTATCTGGCACGCGAATGGTCCTGCTAAATGTAAGTCCTTCCTCTGGTTTGCATTTCAGCAACATTGCTGGATGACCAATCTCCTCCAAAAGCGTGGCATCGATAGCCACTCAGTCTGCCCCTTTTGCGCTCAGGAGCTTGAGACGGGGAACCACATCCTCCTTGGCTACGTGTTCGCTCAGCAGGTCTGACTCCGTGTGCTGTTGCTTTCTGATTGGGCTGCCCTCTCTCCTCCTCATGGCAGCTAGCTCCAGGACTGGTGGCCATCTTCTAGGGCATGCTTACCTAAGCATCTTCATGCCGGCTTCAACTCCTGAGTTCTCCTGGTATCTTGGCAACCGCGGAAGGAGTGAAACTCCAAGGTTTTCAACTCTGCTCTCTTCGGTCTCAGTGGTTCTAGAGTCCATCCTCACTGAGGGCCATCTATGGTCGTTAGTTGGCGTTGCTTCTTTTGGAGTTTTCTTGGGAGGGTAGTGTGGCTCTGCCCCCTTCCCGCTGATTGGAGTTGCGTTTAACAGTCGTAGTAGTCTCTTCCTTTTTCCTTTGTTTTTTTTTGTCGTTTCTCTCTTCCCTTGGCATAAGCCGGTTTGGCTGATTGCGTTGTGTAAACAAACTCTCTTTTATTCTAATATATTGACGTGCAATCTTTTTGCGCGTTCGCGAAAGAAAAAGAAGAAAGGGAAAAAATAATATGAAAGAGAGGTTGAGACCCTCAAGCAAATGGATTAGGATTAGCGTTCTATTTATTGGGGATTGTTATTGAGCAAACTAGATGATTAATTTCCCGCACATTGCAGCAGGATGATTGTGCATACAAATAAAAGTAATGAACGTAAAAAAAATGATGTTGAGTACCTAGAAATAAAACAATGTTTAATTTTTGATTACCTGTGCTATTAAAATAATCAAAACACTATTTATAATATTTAGAATATGAATTTGCTTATGGTAGTTTTACTTCTTCTTTGTATTTTTAAATGGATCGGATGGTTAGGACAAAATTTGTTGATGATTAGTCACGCAAATGCTTTAATATTCAGATTAAAGCCTGAGAAAGATCCAAAGACTATAGATCTGTGCGTTCCCAGTCAAACTCCCTTTTCCCAAAAACTTCCGTTCAAACAACTTTATAGGAAACACAACTTAATATGAAAGCTTCCGTACGAGAAAAAAGTGTGCGTTGGGAACAAAGTTACGCTAAATAGCAGTTATGGTACTTCCCGTTCAAAAATATAAGGTAAAACTAACTTAATGCAAAGACCAAAAACTATTATTATTATTTAGTCTCGTTTGTATCATCCTAATAAATAGAATGCATGCATATAATAAAATTAGATATTTAAAGGGTGTAGGATTTTAAAAATAATAATTCCGATGAAAAGAGGTACTAATTAATTGCTTTCATACATGCATATGCCTTATATTATAAAACATGTGAAAAACAATAGCTGTATTTTATATTTTAGAATGGAAGGAGTTTTTGTACTTTTTTTTTCCAGACCCCAAATGGCCACATGGGCTGGCTAGCTCTCCTACACTTCACTCATTCATTGAATGACCTTTTTTTTAAGATCAGTACAAACGCAAACTCAAACGTTCATAACATGCGTATAGTCATCCCTAATAATACACATTCGCACACCTCATTCCCTATAAGGATCTCTAAAAAACTAGACCGACATATCTCGTGATCGGCGAAATTACTATGGGCGTCTCAACATCGACGGGTATGTCACCTACCACTGAAAGAATAATTATCGTTTATTTGACATATATGTATATATATTTGATGTGGGAAAATGTTTTGATTTTTCGAGATGATGCCTATCGGTTGTATAAAAATAATCTAAATGATTATAAAGATTCTCAAAAGAATTAGAAAGAAGTTTATTTTATCAGAACACTTAACTCCCTAAACTATTTTTGGCTCATTTTACACCCTCAACTATTGAAAACAGTTGCCTTCACCATTCTAACGCTATTTTTCTTTTTTGTTTCTCTCTATATAAGACATATTTTGCATTGAAATTTGTTAGGGCCATAGATGGCTACATGATCAAAGTTCAAAAGAATTTTCATCGTTGTTTGTTTGAACTTTTAAATTTGATGATTAAATCAGTCTCAAGTGTTTTCAACCAGTGTAACAGTGTTCTTTTTTAGAAAAAAAAAGGTGAGATGTGTAAGTTGTGAACGCATCTATATTCTAACAACATTCGCACAAATTGTTTTGTTCCCTCGAAGGATATATAGATGTCCCTAGTTGACATGCATATGCTGCAACTTGTTTCAATGAAGTCTGATGGATCGTACATCTAGTAGCATATAAAAGTCCCATATTCCTATGGGTTTGTGCATATATTATATGATGCACGTAAGTACATGCATGACCCCACGTTGTTATGGGATCAAATACAGTTGCTACTAGGATTGCACAATAACTACTGCACACAATCTGAGCCCTCTATGTCTGATCTAACGACTAAAAAAGATTCAGCACAGTAAAATCAGAACAGTAAATTGCTACAGTGTTTTGTCACAGTAAATCGCTACAGTGTTCAGATGTACCTTGGGTGTCCATTTTGAATCATGCCATGCTAGTGTGGACTGCTAATCTTGCAGTAACACTAGCTACTGCACCTGAATCGAAAGTTGTTACGTTGTGCTATATATACTGAACGGTCGCGCCACTGCAAGGCATATAGAGGATCGAATTTATATCGAGTATATTAGGATAATGGCCGTGAAGAAGACGATGAAGGTCGTGTTCTCCCTTGTGCTCTTGCTGCTCCCTCTCGCCTCTACCTCGGCGGTGGAGGTGAAATTCGACTTCATGTATTTTGTTCAGCAGGTAATGTGGACCGATACCAATGATCAGCTTAATTGTGAATTAATCCTATATATTTATATAGTTCATCTCCTCACTAATTAAGTATAGTTAATGATATTTCTCTCTTCTCTCATGAAGCCATATCATACTAATTATTTTTAGCTTTTGATAATAGATCTATGGTACAAATGGTCTCTTCTTTTCTTCTCTCGTAAAACCATACAATCCCAATGTTTTTTAGTTCAAAATTCATAAGTATCAATTACATAGAATATGTTCACCTTACATTATATTTGCGATCATGTGTAAATTATATAAAACATAGGATGTCATTTTGTTTTGGTTTACAAAATATATTATAGCTTATTTGTACAAACTATACAACATAAAAGAGCCTTGAAGAGGGTGAAAACCCATCTCCATATACAAGTTATTCCCTTCGCTAAAAAATATAACAATATACTAAATTAGACATAATATAGTATTACGAATTTAGACAAGTCTAATCCAAAACCACTGTCGCTATATTTTTAAACGGAGGGAGTGAATGATTAATTATTTGTGCTTTGGTTATTTTCCTCTCTTTTTTTTTATTACAGTGGGCTCCATCGTACTGCTCCACTGCCCCGCACGAGTGCGAGTACGAGCCCCGGCCACCCCCAAATAACTTCACCATCCGTGGCCTATGGCCGAGCTACGAGGAATGGCGGCCGGAGTACTGCAACATCAGCGACCGCCTCGACCCGGGGCAGATCGAGGACCTGGTGAATCCGCTGAACCAGTCATGGCCGTCGCTGCTTCGCAACGAGACCAACCTCGAGCTGTGGAGCCACGAGTGGGAGAAGCACGGCACCTGCTCCAACCTCAGCCAGCACGGCTACTTCGCCGCCGCGCTCGCGCTGGACACGCTCACCAACCTCACCGGGATCCTCGCCGACGGCGGCGTCGTGCCGTCCGACGAGAAGACCTACACGCTCGGCGAGATCAGCGACGCACTCGCCAAGGGCACTGGGTTCAGCACCTACCTCCGGTGTAGCCAGAACGAGCTCAAGTACGGGGAGACGCTGCTGTACGAGGTTTTGCAGTGCGTCGACCGCTCCGGCGAGAAGCTCGTCAACTGCACGACGCCGTACTGGGTGACCCGCTGCCTTGACCCTGACAAGATCAAGATACCGGCTTGGTTCTATGGACAGTAGCAGCACTAGCTATAATCTAGATTAATGCTGCCGAACGATTATAATCTTCCAATATAATCTAGGCGTCATGCATATTAATTTGTTTCCTGCAGGAGTGTCAAGTTCAGAGTTTGCTAGCTAATTAGGTAAATAAGCTGTCAAGAAAGTTGTTGTCCGCGCTTGTGCGAATCCGTTCGAGTCAGAGTTTGTTACAGAATGATCTTCTGCTGTTCTGCATACAATAAGAGAGAACCAGTAAATGGTCTGAGGTTCACAACTCACACGCAACTGTTTTTTCCACAATCATTTTGTGGCTGTGTTCTTCCCCACATTTTCCCAACCAATCTCTCTCGTTTTCCGTACGCACGCTTTTCAAACTGCTAAAACGGTGTGATTTATGCAAAAACTTTCTATATGAAAGTTGTTTAAAAAAATCATATTAATCCATTTTTTTAAAAAAAGTTAGTTAATACTTAATTAATCATGCAATAAAATAAACTTCGTTTTGTGTGCTGGAGAGGAGGGGTTCTCAACCCCCTCCTCCGAACACAGCCTAAAATTTTGCATGCCCGGTGCCCGGAGTAACTAAAACACGTACTCTAATAGTATAGTTTTTTTTTTTGCTGCGAGATTTATATCGTCCTAAAAAGCTTCGTAGTAAAAATTTTACTAATAGAAAAAATAAGTACTCCATTTGTCCCAAAATATACTCCCTCCGTTTCTAAATATTTGATACTGTTGATTTTTTAGCACATGTTTGACCGTTCGTCTTATTCAAAAACTTTTGTGAAATATGTAAAACTATATGTATACATATAAGTATATTTGACAATAAATCAAATGATAGAAAAAGAATTAATAATTACTTAAATTTTTTGAGTAAGACGAACGATCAAACATATTTCAAAAAATCAACGGCGTAAAATATTTAGAAACGGAGGGAGTAGCAAACTAGGAAGAAATTAGATACAACCTAATACATCTGGATAGGATTGCTACCGCAATAAAAATTTTACTGCCTAGACTTGTATAATACTTCTGTATATATACTAAATAGGTATTTCCTCCGTCCCAAAATATATATACAAAGTTATATCACACAAAATTTATTATTTGATCTAGGTTTCGCTGAGTTTGCTGAGAACATTTAGTACTCGAAAATAGTATAGTACAAAGCCTGAAGCCTTGTTAGGCTGGATCAGAAATCACGGCCCATGCAGCAGATGGCTGAGAATGTGAACCCATTAGGCTTTGTTAAATGGGCCTCATTTTGGCACATCTACGTATATAAGGGTTGGTCTGGTTTAAGGCCTAAATTAGGCTTACCAATATTTGACAATTTTAATAGTGTTTAGTGTCTATTTGGTTTGAAACCAAATTTTGGCATGCCTAAGAAAATAGGCCATTTCAATAGTAAACTTAGGCTATTTTGGTTTCAATCCAAACACAACTTTATCTTACCAAAAAAAGTCATGCAAAACTTGCTAAAATTTGCCATTGTTTAGTAAGGCCTATTTAGGCCACAAATCAAACCAACCCTAACTTCTCACCTCAAACTCTCAGCCAAAGTAATTAAACTTCAATCACAGAGCGACTTCTTCAGGACAGGAGCTATGCGAGTTCCTATTTGTGGAGGACTTGCTGGATCATTTGTTGAAAAGAACATCTCTAATCACTCTCCAAAAGCGACGGCCGTGTCTCACCATGATAATTATGAAAATGCTGAAAGTGACAGGGAATCGCAATTTAAGCGACAGATTGCAGAGTTTAGATGCGTGCTAGCTATGGATTCATAACGAAGAGTTGACATTATAGACCTGCCGTTCAGTGTGCCTGTACGGCAGCGGGAAAAAAGGAGATATTCGTCAGAGGTATAAAAGTAACTTGATCTGCCATGCGTTTGGTGAAATTCATGGGAAGGGTAAAGAACAGTTCAAGATTTTGCCTGCCTTTTGGTTGTGATTTGGTGAAATTCATGGAAAGGGTGAAGAACAATTAAAGATTTTGCTGTGATACACGTGTGCTACACAAAAAAAATCAATTCAAGATTTTGCCTGCCTTTTGGCTGTGATTTGGTGAAATTCATGGAAAGGGTAAAGAACAATTCAAGATTGTGCTGTGTTTTACGAGTGCTATAAAAAAACAATTCAAGATTTTAGGGTGCCACACAATTTTTTTTCAAGATTTTGCAAAAAAAATATTTTAGAGTGCTATAAAAAAAATCAAGATTTTGCAAAAAAAAAAGTATTGTCAATAATGGGATTCGAACCGGTAGCTGAAACTGGCGCCAACTCGGCCATCTTGACTTGATACCTTATTTGCCTACTTTTAAAACTGGGAGAATCTACTTCGTACCATTGATTTTCTCATAGTTCAACAATTTGCCATCGATATTGTCTCTTTCTATAATATATCGATGACTTTATCAATTGTTCTATAATGCACCATTGCTTCGACATTTTTTTAAAAGAATACCCACAATATCCTTAGAGACATACTACAAGATTTACAATTAATTTATCTCAATAAAAGTTTTAAAAAAATATGAAAATTTTTATGTGGCCTCTTTACACAACATAAAAACTTGTATATAAGATTCATTTTCATTTGGAAGAATCGACTGGACGCGGATTTTTCGTCAACAACAGTGGAGTCATAGAAAGGATAACAACATTGTTCCTCAAATCTTGGTTCAATGGTCATCCGACGGATGAGCCCACTTATACATACCACCTCTCTTGCTCCCCATTCGATGGGCGAGCCCATTTACACATACCACCTCTCTTACTCTTTTATCATTGTTTCGTGTAAAAGGGTTAACCCAGGAGTGACATGATTAGAGGAACAAGTCCTTATAAGTTGGTTCCGCTCTTGCTAAATGTCGGGTCCCAAAACTAATAACTTGGATCCGACTGAAATTAATGTATCAATCCCTGGATCAGTAAATATTGATACATGTAATACAGCTGGTTCTTCATTGCATACGTTAAAGTTTACAATACTAGAGGTTTTACAAGGGTAGGTACTCACCTATATAGGTGCTAATATTACACAACGGAAGTTCTAGTATATTCTGACTAGGAAGGTATAACCTCTAGGGATTTTCTAAGTTATCAGAGTCATCGTAGTAATAATCACAGGGGTCCTCCTCTTGACCCAAATCTGAAAAAGGGTTAATAAGAGCAAGGGTGAGTATTCGCAATACTCAGCAAGTTATCACGGAAATATGTTATGCATTGACATATAATAGGGTTCTTTGCAAAAAGCAGTATTGAACAATCTGGAAAAGTTATAGCAGAATTTATAAAACATATAAACTTTAGATTTCTAACCAGGGTACCATATGAGTCCCGGTACTCAACTCCATGAGTACGGCTATTCGAATAGTTTCAAAGATATTCTACTGCAACAGATGTACGCTTTACCCGCAGTCCACGACTTGCTGATAATCATCGGCTTTAGTCATGGCCCAGTATTAAGTTATTAACAATTATGGCACCTGTTCCATGAACTTATATCCTCATATGCTCTGAACGTAATGTTAACAACAGCGAGAGAAGTTCTGGCATTCCCGAGGTATTTAAGGGGAATTGATCGTATGACACCACGTCATCTCGATCAGGGTTTAGAAATATACCATATAATTTATACTCGAGTATCACAAACCATTCACCTGTACATGGTAATGGTTAAATTTTCCCTTCGCGACTATAGTTGTCTCCTGCGCGAGGAGCGCACTTAAAAATAAGAACCACTATACAGAGGTGCCATATTGCTAATTAACATAATAACTAGGTCTGTCCCCATTCTAGAAACTGCGGTCGTACCCGTTCGTTCGACATAAGTACCTGGTAAAACTTATATCGATTGAGACAATACTAGCCACCCGGAAATCAACCAAATCTTACGTATTGTCTCAATCTAAGTATGAGGTATTTTAACCAGATTGTAAGCAAAATAAGCAATACTAAATTGTCTGGGTTTCTATGATTGATTTATGCATAGAAAATAGAATATTGAATAGAAGGCTATAAATAAATAATTTGTAAAATATAGGCTTAAATGATCAAAAGGTGTATAGTAACTTGCCTTGCTCGATGTCCTGAGATTGAATGATATTATCTAGTGTGTCAGAAGAATCCTCGAGACCTAGGGTTAGATATATAAAATTCAGATTCAAAAGGAATTCGAATAAAATCCAAAAATAGGCAAAAATGAAATAAAATGAGAAAATAGCAAAAATAGCCTCAAAGGATAGAGAAAGATTTTAGAAGAATTTTAGTCCAAGTTTCACTGGAATTGGGTTTATATTTTAGAAGATATGGGCTTCTAAAGAATAGGATTTGAATTAAATCTAGAAAATATAAAAGGTTACTATTCATGGGCCCACCTGTCAGCTTCCTTTTTCTTTTGCTTCTTCTTCTTCCGTCTCTTCTTTTCTCTGCCTCACAGTGAGCCGAGAGAAGAGAGAGGAGAGGGTAAGCGGGGCGTCGGCTCTCCGGTGGCCGGAAGGCGGCGACGTCGGCGGCGAAACGTGTTCCCGAGCGACCCGCATCCGGAGAAGCTGTCGGCTAGCGAAGGAAACAAAGGAGGAGGCCGGAACGGCGACGGCAGGAGCTCAACTCCGGCGATAAAAGAAGTGGCTGTGGTGGTTTATTTCAAGGTGGAGGGAGAGGGGAAAGGGGAAAAATGGAATTACCTCGTCGAGGCGAAGCTAATGGCGCGAGGATTTGGTTAGTGGAGCTCTGGTGAGGGAGATTGGGCGGTGGCGGCAATAGCCGGTCATGGCTGAGAGAGAGAAGAGAAAGAGCTTTTAGCTCGATGGGGGGGAAAGATGGGGTAGTGCCGGCTATATATAGGCGGGGAGAGGCGGTTCGGAAGAGAAGGATGACGATGTCACGGCTGTGGCGACGTGAAGGAAAGAATGACGGCGCCGACTTCGTTTCCTTAGCGGCGACGTTTGCGGCGGCGTGCGCCGTGCGCAACACGCGCACGGGAGGAGGAGGCGGCTCGGCTGGGGTGTGGGCTGATTTGGGCCGGCTCGGCTTAGCTGGGCCGGCAGCCCAAGAGGAAGGAGGAAAATAGAAAGAAAAAGGATTGGGCCAAAAGGAAGAAAGAACAGAGTTTCGGCCCGATGACAAAAAGAAAGAAGTCTAATTGTATACTTGATTTGGATAACTAGGTTTTGCGAAGAATTTGAATTCGGAGAGAATTAACAAAGGAGATTTCCTAATTTATTTGAGTGCAATATTTTGAGGTGGAGTTTGAGGGAATTTATTTGGAAGCACTCAAATGAGAGAGAAATTAACAATATAATTCCTCAAAATATTTTTGGGAATGAGGCAAGCAAACTAAGAGGAAGATAAATAGGATTTTTAACCCCCAAAATATATGGCATGGATTTTAGAGAAGTATTTGAGGCTAATAGGAATTTGGATTTGTGGAAGGGAAGGATAAAATATATTTTCTTAGCACAAGAGCAATTATTCACAATATTTGTAATAATATTATTCTTGTGCCGAAGAGGAAATCAAGCCACATGAATTAAAGTGGCGGCTAGATCAAAAGAAGAAATTTAGATATTTGGCGATAAATAAGAATAGGTTTGGAATTTGAAGGATATTTGCTGAATTCACTAAGGTTTAGGATAGGGCAACAATTTATGGTTTATTGGTAAACTAGGTTAAGGGAATTCTAGGGGTAATACTTGAACCAAAATCAAGAATAAAAAGAGAACTTTTAAAGGGAATTTTGATTTTGCTAATCTAAGATTAAAACCAGCATGATGCAGTCAAATTTTAGTTTAAAATTTGAGGATGTTACACTAAACTACCAATGTGGTACTAAATATACGCACATAGCTCTCATGGACCACACAGGCCTCATTCTAATTGGGCCAGGATGTCCCAATTGGCAACTTGGTGGCGACGGTCGCAGCGGCTGAATCATGTTGGATTGGAGCAAGTTATCGAATTGGTTGCCATAATCTCGCATGGGTTCTTCCATTTTCCTCTTTCGGTTGCTGGCTGGATCTCGTTCGAATTAGCTGCCAACATTACTCTTCGATTAGTTCCACAAAAAAGGTCACCACGACTGGGCGCCAGGGCATCGCTCGGCTGGCCGTCGTCCATGGGATTGCGATTTGTGGCGGCGCTTGCGTCGAACACACCGAACTCCCAATCCTACCATGATCAACACGCGGAAGTCTGATTCTACGTACCCTCCCACCGATCAGTACCTATCGAACGAGAAAATTACATATCTACTATCGCAAAAGATTGGATTCGCTGAAATGCTATCACTTAAATGGCGTGTACGCTGAAATGCCATCCTGGACCGATTTACTCTCGGGCTTCTTCTTCCTCCCTCCAACTCCTCATCTTCCTCGCCACTGGTGGCCATGGCGGTGGTGAGGAGAACCGAGGGAGCAAGCTCAGCGGCCGACGGCGGCAAGGAGAACCGAGTGAGCGAGCTTAGCAACTGGCGGTGGGAGTGCGTGGGCAGCGGCGGTCGCGTCTGACGAGAGCACGTTCGCTGCCGCCGCCGTCCTCGCCAACCCCACCGCGCTCCGCGCTGCTATGCTTGACTTAAATATTTACTTATTAGTTTGTTTGTATTCTAATAAAGAACCATAGTTAAAAATATTTTGAAAGAACCATAGTTAAAAATATAATTTAGAGATATTGTTATTATTGTCTAAAACGTGAAGAATTATGAACCGGAGGAAGTAGCAGGTGTTTCGGATATGTACTATACAAATTTCAAAGCTTATGTACCAGTTATCAATCCCAAAGTGAAGCCATGACGTATGGTTGCTGCTAGTTTTCATCTGTAAAAATTGACGCGGTTTTGGTCTCCTGGCTTTTTACCTCGTTGCTTCTTGACTTTAGAACAAGCAGCATTTTTCTTTCTTGAATTGTATTGACAAATAAAGAAAACAATCATACAGAATCTCATACATGTATTGTCCTCAAACGTCCTAAATTTCTCAAATCTGCGAGTAAGATGTGATATATAGTGGAATTAACCCAATGTAAACGCAATGCCTCCAAAATACTATAGGCCAGATTGGGTCGTGTAATCAAAACTTGTATTACTTGGTAAGAGAGATTAGAGCCTGGTAACTTTGCGTAAGAGAGATGAGAGAGGAGAGAGAGAGAGAGTAGATGATTATTCGTTCTGTGCGGCCCTCCAAGATACCATAGGCCAAATTGGGTCATGTAATCAAAACTTGTATTACCTGGTAAGAGAGATGAGAGAGAGAGAGAGAGAGAGTAGATGATTATTCGTTCTGTGTGGCCCGGCCAGATGAAAGATGTGTAATCAAAACATGTATTACCTGGTAAGAGAGATGAGAAAGGAGAGAGAGGCCAGATCAAAGATTGGGTCGTGTAATCAAAACTTGTATTACCTAGTAAGAGAGATGAGAGGAGAGAGGCCAGATCAAAGATTGGGTCGTGTAATCAAAACTTGTATTGCAATAAACTTAAATAAAACTTGTATTGCTTGGTAACTTTGCATAGGAGAGATGAGAGAGGTGTAACAGCCCTCCCTTCAGAACTACGTAGCCAGCCCATTCGACGGGCGGGCCCACTTACACATTCCACCCCTCTTACTGTTTTGTCCTTGTTTCGTGTAAATGGGTGTTAACAGTGAGATTTGGTAAGCCAGTAAGAGAATTATCACGTCGCCAATAGTTGGATTCCTTCTATATTCGGTTAAGGAAATTAATATGTTAATGGAAGCTTATTCGGAAGTGACCGAGTTCAAGGAGGATGCGACGTGGCAGTTTATCTATTAATTAGGCAGTATTTGTTAGTTTCCTTTTATCTATAGAAAAGTGTGTTTAGTGTCTTATAAGGACTTTATGTTTTCCTTCTATCTTTAGGTAAGTTTGTTTCTTGTCCTACAAGGACCAGTACCTCCCCATGGATATAAATATGTACACCCGGGGTCATTGTAAAACATCTCCATGATCAATACAATTCGGTGCATCGCCAACTTTTACCTTTTCTACCTTTTTATTATCCGGCGAAACTTGGTACCTGACGTGGGGCTGCATCGGCGTTCAATCTCCGGCAAAGGGGTAAGTCCAATGTTCTGCCGGCCCAGGCAATTGTATCGTCTACGTCGGTGTCATTCAAGGCTGCATCAATACATTCAACCTCTTGGATTGCTCCGGTTTGAATGATATATTTGCTTGCCTATTTATCATATGTCTTAGTTAATCTATCGGCTAAATTGTTTTACTAGATTAGATTGGCTAAGGTATCTACCACCCTAAAAATCAGTCAAGGGTTTGATTGTCTAGATATTATGTTTATTTTCATACTTAGTGCTGCATCAGTTAAATTTGATCTACTAAAGTCGTGTTTAGAACCATATTTCCTAGTATGCTTTTTGATTGCCAAAAATCAGTCAAGGGTTTGATTGTCTAGATATTATGTTTCTTTTCATACTTAGTGCTGCATCAGTTAAGTTTGATCTACTAAATTCGTGTTTAGAACTATATTTCCTAGCCTGCTTTTTAATTGTCAATAAGGGTTTCATCTGGATTTCAGCCGATGAGTTGTCCCTAGCCTGGTTTCAGCCGATGAGTTATCTGGATGTTGCATCATCCCTAGCCTGCTTTTTGATTGCCAATAAGTGAGTTGTCCCTAGCCTGGTTTTAGTCGATGAGTTATCTGGATGTTGCATCGTCCCTAGCCTGCTTTTTGATTTCATCGGTGTTTCAGCCGATGAGTTATCTGGATGTTGCATTGGCTTACAAGGATTACATACAAGTTGGATTCAACATCGGCTTACAAGGAATACATACAAGCTTTTTGATTGCCAATAAGTGAGTTGTCCCTAGCATGGTTTCAGTCGATGAGTTATCTAGATGTTGTATCGTCCCTAGCCTGCTTTTTGATTTCATCGGTGTTTCAGCCGATGAGTTATCTGGATGTTGCATTGGCTTACAAGGATTACATACTAGCCTGCTTGATGTTGCATTGGCTTACAAGGATTACATACTAGCCTGCCTTTTGATTTCATCGGTGTTTCAGCCGATGAGTTATTTGGATGTGATGAGTTATCTGGATGCTGCATTGGCTTACAAGGATTACATACAAGTTGGATTCAACATCGGCGCATTGGCTTACAAGGATTACATACTAGCCTGCCTTTTGATTTCATCGGTGTTTTAGCCGATGAGTTATTTGGATGTGATGAGTTATTTGGATGTTGCATTGGCTTACAAGGATTACATACAAGTTGGATTCAACATTGGCTTACAAGGATTACATACAAGTTGGATTTAGCCGATGGATTCAACATCAGGATTACATACAAGTTGGATTTAGCTGATGGATTCAACATCGGCTTACAAGGATTACATACAAGTTGGATTTAGCCGATGGAAATAATGATTTCACTGTTTAATCGAATCTTGTGGTCCAGCCGATGATGATCTCCCAGGCCAGTGTGTGTTATTTTCATCAACAAAGGGTTAACTCAGGAGTGACATGATTGGAGGAACAAGTCCTTATAAGTTGGTTCCGTTCTTGCTAAACTACCAATATGGTACTAAATATGTGCACATAGCTCTCATGGCCCGCACAGACCTCATCCTAATTGGGCCAGGATGTCACAGTTGGCAACTTGGTTGCGACGGTCGCAATGGCTCAATCATGTTGGATTGGAGCAAGTTATCGAATTGGTTGCCATAATCTCGCATGGGTTCTTCCATTTTCCTCTTTTGATTGCTTCATGGATCTCGTTCGAATTAGCTGTCAACATTACTCTTCGATTAATTCCGCAAAAATGGTCACCACGACTGGGTGCCAGGGCATCGCTCGGCTGGCCGTCGTCCATGGGATTGCGATTTGCGGCGGCGCTTGCATCGAACACACCGAACTCCCAATCCTACCGTGATCAACACGCGAAAGTCTGATTCTAGCCTCCCACCGATCAGTACCTACCGAACGAGAAAACTACATATCTACCATCACAAAAGATTGGATTCGCTGGAATACCATCACTTAAACGGGCTTCACTAGAATACCACTCCCAACCAAATCGTGTATGCTGAAATGCCATCCTGGACCGATTTACCCTCCGGCTTCTTCTTCCTCCCTCCAACTCCTCATCTTCCTCGCCACTGGTGGCCATGGCGGTGGCGAGGAGAACCGAGGGAGCAAGCTCAGCGGCCGACGGCAGCAAGGAGAACCGAGTGAGCGAGCTTAACAACTGGCGGCGGGAGCGCGTGGGCGGCGGCGGTCGCGTCTAACGAGAGCACGTTCGCCGCCGCCGCCGTCCTCGCCAACCCCACCGCGCTCCCCGCTGCTATGCTTGACTTAAATATTTACTTATTAATTTGTTTGCATTCTAATAAAGAACCATAGTTAAAAATATTTTGAAAGAACCATAGTTAAAAATATGATTTAGAGATATTGTTATTATTGTCTAAAACGTGAAGAATTATGAACCGGAGGAAGTAGCAGGTGTTTCAGATATGTACTATACAAATTTCAAAGCTTATGTACCAGTCTTATATCAATCCCAAAATGAAGCCATAACGTATGGTTGCTGCTAGTTTTCATCTGTAAAAATTGACGCGGTTTTGGTCTCCTAGCTTTTTACCTCGTTGCTTCTTGACTTTAGAACAAGCAGCATTTTTCTTTCTTGAATTCTAATGACAAATAAAGAAAACAATCATACAGAGTCTCATACATGTATTGTCCTCAAACGTCCTAAATTTCTCAAATCTGCGAGTAAGATGTGATATATAGTGGAATTAACCCAATGCATGTAAACGCAATGCCATACATCATGCAACGGCTAGGGATTTATCTTACATGTTCTTTAGAAAAATGGAATAGCCAGCGGTATCTTCTGTGTGCTGAGCGCCAGTCACCACTTTTGTGACTTTGTCTTGAACACGTAGAAATGGTCTTTGACGCGTACAAAATTACTAATCTTAGTATCAAAAAAGTAATGATAATATACATATCTGTTCCTACAGTTTTATACTCCTAGCTCATAGCCTCATACCTTATCGCTTGGTTGTCGGATCGAACATGTACGACCTTGACCTTTTGCTCGAACTTGTTTAAAAAAAGGATGACAGAGCTAGGTAGTGAGAGTGAGACCCTTAAGAAAATGGATTTGGATTATTGTTGTACTAGTTGTTGGAGATTGCTATTTAGCGAACGCTTTTTCTTAAATCTTTCATCTGAAAATTTCCATTCGAAAAACTTTAATACTGTGAAAACTTTCATCTGAAAAGGTTTGCACTAATAGTACAGCTACGCTATATATAGCGATTCTGCCACTTCTTTCCATATGTGGTGTGTGTGTGTGTCTATATATATATATATATATATATATATATATATATATATATATATATATATATATATATATATATATATATATATATATATATATATATAGGCCATTTTACTCAGACTCCAAATTGCCATATCGAATGGCTAGCTAGCTCTCCTACGCTGGCCAATGGCCATTGCGTCTAGTATATTATGTATATAGTCGCTCGTTGATTTGACGGTTGTATATATATAGTTGACTCTTGCAGTTGTTTCTATGGAGCCCGATGGATCATACGCGTCTAGCTAGCTAGCTAGCTACAGATACAAAGCATGCTTTATCCGTTCCAAAATTTAAGCATTTTTGGACGCTGACACGGTTTCTGATATGCTACTTTGACCAACAATATCTATAAAAGTAAGATGTTTTAAGTAAAAAGAGCTGTATATTATAATAATTTGTTTCATGATAAATCTAGTAACATCAATTTTACATGATTAATCTTTTTTATTTTTTGCTATTAATGGCCAAGTTAAAAAATGTTTGACTTATCACTATGCTAAAAATGCTTATGTTTTGGGACGGAGGGAGTATATAATTAAGGCGTATATTCCTATGGGTAGTATGTGTACGTACGTATATTAGATGATTCACGGTGGGCTACTCGGTGGCGGTGGCGGTGGCGGAGGCGTTGGAGATGGTGGTAGGGCAGACAGGGCGGTGGGGCAGAGGACGTGGAGACGGCACCGGAGCTGGTGGTGGCTGAGCGCAGGAGGTGGTGGCGGCAGCAAGGCAGCAGGGTGGCAGGCGGCGGGGAGAGCCGCCGGATTTGTGTCTCCCCGGCGTGGGAGACCGGATCTTGGGCTTGGAGCGGCAGCGGGGGCGGCCAGATCTGGCGCCTCCAAGTCTGTCCCCAAGCCCGTTGGTCAGCGTGGGTTGCGTACACGGCAGATGCGTAGGGCGGAGGTGGCGTGAGGCGCAGGGATTGGGGGCGAGGTGGCCAGATCCACCTTCCCCTAGCCGAATCCGATGCCCGGTGGTGCCCTCCGCAGTGGCGGCGAGGTGGTGGGGTGTGGCTGCATGGAGGTGGCGGGGTGATACCCAGCATGGTAAGCCGGCTCCCAAGTCGCCGACGGCAGTGAGGTGACGGGGTGCGGCTACGTGGAGGTAGCGGCGCGGAAGGCCGGTATGGGTTGCGCCAGCAGTTGAGGAAGGCAATTGCGGACGGCACTGGGAGGTTGGCGTGGCAACGGCAGGGAGGCCGGTCTAGCTGACGGCATGGGAGGTCGATGCGGCGACGCAAGGTGGTCGGCACGCGGCGGTAGCCGGGAGGCCGATTATGGCGGTTTGTGTCTCATGGCATGCTGAGGCTGACTGACGGGAGGCACTGGTACTGTAGTGATTGCGTGCCGACAGGGGTTGGCCGGTGGTGGAGCAATGGAACTATGTCTTCAGATCGGTAGGGGGCGGGCAATAGGTATAATACCTAGCTCGGTCTGGTCGGACGGTAGCGACGTCGTTTTCTCTCCTGGGGGTGTTGTGGAGCCATCCCTCTCCATCGGGTGGGCTTTCGGGTGAAAACCATATCTTGTCCTTTGTGACCTCAACAGACAGCGACGTCGGTGTTCATTGTTGCTCTTCTCCTTATCTTCTCCTTAGAGACGTCATCTAGGAGATCCCCTTGCCAAATCCTCTCTCAGGCAGCTTGTGCATGCTCGCTCGGCGCCCTAGTCAATGCAAGCTGACTATGTTAGTGGACATTGTGGGGAGAGAGGTTCCATCCTTCTCTCTTTCCCTCTCCCTTTGATAGAGTCGAGTGCGGTGCTCGCTGTTAAGTTTTAGTTTTGGGCGGTTCGGCGGTAGCTTCTTTGCTAGTCTAACGGCGGGCAATCACGCTTAACAGCGATTGGTCCAGTGCTAACCTTCTCCTAGTTTTGTATTAGGCGCTTCGGTGTATGGTGTGTGGTGGGTTTTTTTTCCTGGCTACTACCTACTATGATACTAGTTTTTTTTTCCTGCTCTATTCAATTAATCATCGTAGCCTGTGTGGTGTTGTTGGTCATTAAAAAACATCCTCGACGTTACGTTGTGCTATATATATATTGGACTGGTCACTGCAAGTATGTGTATATATATGTGCGCGCGCGCACACAGCGGCTTGCAAACACACGACAATAGATCGAGAATGGCCATGAAGAGGACGATGAAGGTTGTGTTCTCCCTCGCGCTCCTGCTGCTTCCGCTCGCCTCGGTGGCAGAGGAATTCGACTTCATGTACCTTGCCCAGCAGGTGATCGGTGATCAGCATGTGGTCTAGCTCCATCGTTTCCTTATTGCCTTATCATCCAAAACTAAGATTTAAATTTTAAAACTTAATTATCAAGTTGATTCTCATGTTTTTATATTGTAGTTTACTTTTTAGCATTTAATTTTAAAATTATAGATATAAAAATTTTATTTATAAATTATTATTGGGTTGCTTGGTTCATTTGTTTTCACGATTTACTGGCCGTAAAGCAATAGAGATGAGAGAATTGCCGATACTTTTAATTAATTGCGTTGAGATATTTTGTAAAGATATATAATGGTATCAAATCGATTTGCACTTGCATCTGTATCTGAGATAACTATTGCACGGGCAGGCAGTCAGGCTAATTGGAGGTTTAATATAGAGTGATTTACAAATCTTGAAAAAAAGGTATGCGAAGAATCGTACATGTACCTCTCTATCAAGAATCTTACATGTACTCCATCCGTCCCAGTTTAGTTTGGATAAAATACATCCTAATATTACATCTAAACAAATGCTTGTCTAGACTCACAGTTTTAGCCTTCTAAAATATGTCTCATCCAATCAAAATTTTTTATATTTTGATACAGAGGGAGTAAGTGATATTCACTAAGTAACATTTACTTCTATAAATTAAAAATGCAAGAAATCACATCATAACTAATTTTAAACCATCAGATTGCATTAGTATAAATATAATAATAGTTGGATCAACATGCAAGAAATCACACATAACTAATTTTAAGCCATCATATTGCATTAGTATAAATATATAATAATAGTTGGATCAAGAAACTACCAAACTCATTGATTAGATGAGAGAATTACCGATACTTTTAATTAATTGCGTTGAGATCTTTTGTAAAGATATATAATTAATGGTCTCAAAAACCGATTTGCACTTGCATCTGTATCTGAGATAATTATTGCACAGGCAGGCAGTCAGGCTAAATATTGGAGGTTTAATTAGAGTGATTTACAATTCTTCAAAAAAGGTATCGAAAGAATCGCACTAGTACCTCACTATCAAGAAACGTAAAATCCTATCTTAGTATGATTGATACCAACTAAATGGTATTTATTTCTACAAAACAAAACATGCAAAAAAAACCACATTACCACTAATTTTAAACCATCAGATCATATTAGTATAAACATAACAAACATTATATCAACAAGTTACTTTTACCAACTAATTCAATCATTGATTAGTCATTTACCTCCCTTTGCTCCACCTTATACTTATGGCACTATTATCCATTCTGCACATAACACCATATGTTTTATTTCACTCAAGTTCTCAAAGATAATGCTAACTTATCTTTTTTTTTTCTAAATACAACCTAAATTATTTACTTAGATGGGAGCTTTGTTTTATTAGGAACGATTAGATAACATACTAAACCCATGTTTTGAACAAAATTGAGATGAAGAATAGAGGTCCAAACAATCTAATTGCTAAGACCTCTAAATCTCACATGGAAATAACATCGAAAATTCTTACCGTCGAGTAGCGCTCGATCCAATGCCTTAAAGATCGGCACCCTCTCCTCTCTCTCCTCTCGCTCTATATGTACGGTGCTTTTGTTCTTATTTTATGCTGAGTACTCGGATTCCTTCATATGCATGCAGTAACAAACTTGTTATTACACTTTGAACGAATTTTCTTCTAAATTATTTATCCGATTTATGGTTCAATTGTACAATTAAATTCGTTGCAATTAAATCTTTACAACAAGATCACACGTGGTTATATTCCGTTGAAAAAATATTTGATTTTTCAAACAAATATGTAATGTTGCACATGATATCCTGGAACATTTAAGTAAGTATTTTATAATGTTTAAATAGTGACAAATTAATGTTTTAGATATATATAAAAATGCTTCAAGAACATTAAGTATTCGCAAATATAGTGTATCTCTCATATGTTCTTTTTATGTTCACTTGTTAGGACTTAATGTTTTATATAAGTGGTTGTTGATGTTGCAATTAGCATCTCTAAAACATTTCATACAGTGAACTTGTAACATCCTGACCCAATTAGGATTTGGCTTGTGTGGTTCATGAGAGCTGTGTACACATGTTTAGTATCGTCTTGCAAGAGTAGCAAGAATGGAACCAACTTAATTATAAGGTCTCTTCCCTCCAACCATACCACTTTCGGACTAACCATTTTACACGAAGCAAGGACGAAAGTGTAAGTGGAGTGGTATGTGTAAGTAGAACCGTTCGTCTGATGGGCTGGGCTACGCGGCTCTGGAGGATGGGTTATTATAGAACTGAAACAATATTCTATAAGGAGTGAAACAACATATGATTTTGTCATGAAAATATACTCGTGTGAGATCTTATTATAATAAAGATTTAATTACAAGAAATATAACGTTGTAACCGAATCATAGATCGGAAAATTATTTCTTTACTGGAATCGAAAAATTATTTTTAAAATAAAAAATCATTTAAAAGTTTGTTTTTACATGGGAGATGGGTGAAAGTAAAGGAGCAACGCGCAATATGAGGGAGAGATGGGATTAATGCATGCAAGTATATCAAGCGCACACGCATATAGGTTGTGTATGCAATATGTCAGGCGGCGCACGATAGTAGGGGCGCCCTATTTTTCTCAACAAAATTATGTGCCCGATTTGTAGTGATGTTTAAATAACATTCATATATCATAAAAATACAAAATAAAGCTTTAAAAATAAAGCATAAATTATACCGTAATAATACAAGGTATGAAGTCATATCATTATCTATTTTTTATATACAAAGTTACATCTAATCATTTAAAAACATTGATTTTCTTCGACGATAAAACTATCAAATCCCGTGGCAAAATGCGGGTGTCAACTAGTTATACAAATTCATTCCATTTCAAAATATAAGGCGTAACTATTTTTTTAATCTTTAATCCCCTATTCTATTTTTTTCTAAATCATCCATTCTCAAGATCTCTAGTTTTATTGGGTCCACATTATATTTATTCGGGTGATCCAAGAAAATTATAATTATGATTCATTATTTCATTGGGTCCAATTATATTTATTCGGGTGATCCAAGAAGATTATAATTATGATTCATTATTGATACTTGCGTTAGTGGTAGTTGTGTCTTATATTTTGAGATGGAAAGAGTAATTTTCAATTAAAAATTTGATATCTCACGATATCAACGAAGAGGACCGTAAATTTCCGTTTAGTTAATTGTTCAGATATGTAATGTGCAGGCACAATTAAATGTCTTTTTTGGTGTCCTGTGCTTTTTTTTTCCCAGTGGCCTGACTCGTACTGTAGCACGCACAAGTACTGCATCGTGAAGCCCCCGTCGCACTTCACCATCCATGGCCTGTGGCCGAGCTACAACAAGCGGCCGGGGCCGCACTACTGCAAAAATTACGAAGCCTACCTCGACCCGAAGCATATCGAGAACCTGGAGACGCTGCTGAACAAGAAATGGCCGTCGCTGACGCTGAACCAGAACAACTTGGAGTTCTGGAGCCACGAGTGGAGAAGGCACGGCACCTGCTCCAAGCTCGGCCAGCACCGCTACTTCAAAGCGCGCTCAAGCTGGCGAAGCTCCACAGCCTCTCTAAGATCCTCGCCGGCGCCGGCATCGTGCCGTCTAACCAAAACACCTACACGTTCCGCGAGATCAGCGACGCCCTCGCCTGGGGCACCGGGCTCACGACCTACTTCAAGTGCAGCAAGAACAAGGCCGGCGATACGCTGCTGTCCGAGGTGTTTCAGTGCGTCGACCGCTACGGCGAGAAGCTCATCAACTGCACGGCGCCGTTTAAGAAGAAGGCACACTCATGCGTTAACGTTAACAAGATCAAGCTGCCGACTTGGTTCCATCATTAGTAGCAGCACTAGATATGATCTTGCTGCCACGCGCTCATGCATGTTCCAATATAATTATGGGGGAAATTGGAACCATGCCATTATAATTATATATGCATGTCGATTAATTTGTTTCCAGCAGGAGTACTGTCATGCATGCATGAGTTCGGAGTTTGCTAGCTAAAGAAATAAAGCGCGGTCAAGTTGATATCCGTGCATGTGCGAGTCCGTTCGAGTCAGTGTTTCCTGAAGGAGTGTCGTACTGTCAAGTTGATCAGAATTTGCTAGCTAAGGTATAGTATAAGCTGTCATGTTCCGTGCTTTGTGCGAGTCCGTTCTCGAGTCAGAGTTTGTTACAGATTGATCTTATGCTGTTCTGCATATAATAAGAGAGAACATGCAGTAAATGGTCTGAGGTTCACAACCAACTTGCAAAAATTTTTCCTCAATAATTTTGTATGAAACACTACGGATGCGCTAAGACACATCAGGTGCTTGTTATAACCCAAAACTCACTTTTTTTTTTGCTGCGAGATATATCATCCTAGAAAACTTCTAATAGAAATTTTACTGGTGGACTAGGGGTGTGTTCCGGCACCCCTTTTCCCAACTTCTCTCCTTTATTTTCCGCGCGCACGTTTTTCAAACTGCTAAACGGTGCATTTTTTAAAAAAAGTTTTTATAAGAAAGTTGCTTAAAAAATCAAATTAATCCTTTTTTTAAAAAATAGCTAATACTTAATTAATCACGCGCTAATGGATCGTTCTGTTTTCTATGGGGGGGGATTAGTTCCCATCCTGTGAATCCAAACACAGCCTAGATAGGTACTCCCTTCATCACAAAACTAGCCATGTAGTCGCGCTTTGCGCGGCTTTCAACACCAGCATAACCTACATATATAAGTGGATGATTAATGTTGACAATTATGGAGCCATTTAGTTTTATTATTATCTCCATTCTTAAACTTAATTTTTTTATATTCTTTAATAAAGATTAATCTTGACAAAAAAAACTTTTATATTCTTCATTTAATGAGATATGGTAGTTGGAAGTAAGATGAAAATAACTTAAATGAGAACTGAGATCGAGGGGTAAGTGGTACTCTATGAATCCTTATATTTGTGGATAAATTTTAGTTACTTGTAATACTTATATTTGTAGAAAGTAGCTATTTTTAAATTTTTAAGGGATTAAGGAGAGGGCGATAAAATTAAATGAAATATTTATGTTATGTTTATTTTTGATAGAAAGGTGAATATTATGATTGGCTGAAAAAACTAATAGACGAAAAAAATAAATATGATATGATTGTAATTAGTTTTTTTAATCTTGATTGTTGTAATTAGTTGAGATGAGATAATATGTAAAGTAGCTATTTACATATTTTAGGACAAATTTTAAATGTTAAAGGCAACAATATTTTGAAATGGAAGAAATAATAAAATTGGCACAATGATGGATGGCACTCTACCATTTTGTGCTCCCATACCACCCGAAGTAACATAGTATTTATAAACTCACTTATACATTATATCTAATATCTCTATAAAATTAAATTAGAAACATATGGAATTGCACATAAACGTAGATATGTATTTAAACTTGACGTCCAGTTAATACAATGTACGACTTCTCATCCGTACATGCTCCATCTAGGGAAAGAAACTGTCTTAATCTTGCAGGAATTCACGTTATTAATGATAATCACAGAGGTTAATAAATTCATTATGAATTCAAGGTTGATATATCAGTTATTCTTTTTTCTTTATTTATCAACCGATTAATTAATCATGGTGTTAAAAAGAGTAGAGAGAAAAGTTCTGGAAGTCTCCTGGTTGGTCCAATAGATGCCTCGTATATGATCCAACGGTGTAGTTTTCTTTATCAGTTTCGGTCCTCATATTTTAGATGATGTGGCTCATTCTCCTTTGAGATAGTTTTGCTGCTTTCACATATTAAGATATAACAAATTAGGTAGGAGGAAATTAAATATAAACTAGTACAACGAATCTGGATAAAATTGTTGCCGCAATAAAAAAAATTACTACCTGAACTTGTATAGTACTTCTCTATATAGACTAAATAGGTACTCCTCTTCCAAAATATACATAAAGTTATATCACACAAAATTTATTATTTAATCTATGTTTCGTTGAGTTTACTGAGAATATATAGTGCTACCTCCTTTTTAAATATATGGTGCCATTCACTTTTTGATAAATATTTTTTTAATAAATATTTGATCATTCGTCTTATTCAAAACTTTTGTGCAAATGTTAAAAAGAAAAGTCAACGGTAACGATGTTTATACAAATCCTGAGGCCTTCTTAGGCTGGATGGAATGACGGCCCATGCAGCAGATGGCTGAGAATGTGAACTCATTAGGCTTTTTGAAATGGGCCTCATTTTGGCACATCCACAAGTATAAGGTCTCGTCTCAAGCTCTCAGCCAAACTACTCCCTCCGTTTTATAATGTAAGTCATTCTAGCATTTTCCATATTTATATTGATATTAATGAATCTAGACATCAATATGAATATGAAAAATGCTAGAATGACTTAGATTGTGAAACGGAGGAAGTAATTAAACTTCAATCATAGAGCGACGTCTTCAGGACAGGAGCTATACGAGTTCCTATTTGTGGAGGACTTGCTGGATCATTTGTTGAAAAGAACATCTCTAATCACTCTCCAAAAGCGATGACGACCGTGTCTCACCATGCTAATTATGAAAACGCTGAAAGTGACAGGGAATCGCAATTTAAGCGACAGATTGCAGAGTTTAGATGCGTGCTAGGCTGCTAGCTATGGATTCATAACGAAGAGTTGACATTATAGACCTGCCATTCAGTGTGCCTATACGGCAAGGGGAAAAAAGAGATGTTCGTCAGAGGTATAAAAGTAACTTGATCTGCCATGCGTTTGGTGAAATTCATGGGAAGGGTAAAGAACAGTTCAAGATTTTGCCTGCCTGCTGTGATTTACGAGTGCGAAAAGAATTCAATTCATGGGAGGTAAAGAACAGTTCAAGATTTTGCCTGCCTTTTTGCTGTGATTTACGAGTGCGAAAAAAAAATTGATGTCAAGAATGGGATTCGAACCCATGCCCTTTCGGACCAGTACCTGAAACTGGCGCCTTAGACCAACTCGGCCATCTTGACTTTGTACTCAGGTTACCTAGTTACATGATTTAAAGTTATTAAAAAAATTTACACGCTTCGTCAACTCTACACACTGAGCTGCAAAGGAAGATGGCCACCAGCAATAAGAGATATTAACATTCATATATATAAGTGCTAATGTGCATATGAATGTGGCTAATGAGTTAATTACTCCCCAAAACATACAGCGCTGATCGTGTCATCTGAATGATCATCGATCTCCCCCTCGCGAAGAGACAATATAATCATCTCCTAATTAACAATGTAGACAATGTACACATGACATGCTTTCTTTAAGACTCGTCAACGATAAGCATATTCTAGTTAGCTACTAATAATACTCCTAAACATGCATGTAATGTGCTGCAAATTGCAATTGACCTGGCCTTAAATATCTCTGAAGTCTCCTCGAAACTACGTGCAAAATAATCAAGCCTTATACTATATCTTAACCCAATTGCCAATAATCAGTTGCTGTATTTTTTTTTCTCCTCATGGCTCATGTCGTTGCCCCTTGCCTGGTCAGAACAGACGAACAGTCTCATCGATCTGTCAGGCTAAGCAGCCGTTTATCTCTTCTTTATTTGCCTCCCTAATTGGATCGATATACAAAACTTCAAAAACTTAAACAACCTGTCTCTTTCGTCTTCAAAGACAATCTGTTTCTATCCTCTTCTTGCATTGTTGCATCATGAGCACCCAACTTTTGCAGATCCAAGGAATCGATCAACGGACAATAATCGGTATGAACACATGCCCAAATCCTACAAATTTTCCCCAATCTGAGAGCACATGACAGCGAGATCCTCTCAAACGATTGGATCAGGATTAGTCCGACCCGATATATGGGTGGGAATGGGATAGTCTAGCTCGTAATACGAAGCATACGTCTACTACATTGTTTTAATCTGAGTCGTATAAAATGTGCATGTTGTTAATAATTCAGTTTGTTTATACGAAATTCGATCGATCGATACGGCATATTCTTGGACCTGATCATCATGCACGCACCTAGCTTAGCTTAGCTGTCGTTGTTAATCAATTTTACGTTGCATTATAAGTAGCTGCTTGTTGCTAGCTAGTACGTGTACGCCAAGGCCAAGACGACGACGACGACTTGGGAATTTTCATTTGCATCGGCAACGACGATGAAGCTCGCCGTGGTCGCCGTCGCGGCGCTCCTCCTCGCCGCCGGCGTCGCCTCCGCCGATGAATTCGACTTCTTCTACCTCGTCCAGCAGGTTTGATGATCATGCACAGGGTTTGAAATTTCGGTTCGAAATTTCTGGCCCCCACCGAAATGCTCATATCTCATCCGAAACTTTCGGTTTTTTGCAAATTTTTATGAATTTGGTCAAATTTTATTCAAATCCATTCAAAATTAGTCAAAATTTCAAAAAATATCGTACGAAAAAAATTCGAAATTTCGGTTCTTTCGCTCCCCTCCGAAAGAAACCGTAGTTTCGAAATTTGAAACCCTGATCATGCATGCTTCGATCAATCGATTGATCATCATCTCGTGATCATGGACATGTCGTCTGAATTTTCGTAATGGTTTTTATGATCGATATGTGTTTTGCTTTTGCAGTGGCCTGGCTCGTTCTGCGACACGCAGGCGGGATGCTGCTTCCCGGACACCGGCAAGCCGGCGGCGGAGTTCGGCATCCACGGCCTGTGGCCCAACTACGCCAAGTGCCGTCCCGCCGCCGCCGTCGCCGGCGACGACGACGACGTGGTGGTGGAGATGGTGGTCGACGGCGGCGCCGCCGTCGAGCGCCACCACCAGCGGCGGCGGCAGAAGTGCTGGCCGGAGTACTGCAACGACGGCAACAAGCTGCGGCCGTGGGAGATCAAGGACCTCGTGGCGGAGCTCGACGCGAACTGGCCGACGCTGTCGTGCAAGAGCGGCAAGAGCTTCGAGTTCTGGAGCTACGAGTGGAAGAAGCACGGCACCTGCTCGGGCATGGGCCAGCACGGCTACTTCGCGGCGGCGCTGGAGCTCAAGAAGCGGCACGACCTCGCCGCCGTCCTCGCCGGCGCCGGCATCGTCCCCTCCGACGACGAGAGCTACTCCCTCGGCAGCATCCGCGACGCCATCGCCGCCGCCACGGGCGCCGTGCCCAACCTCGAGTGCAACCGCGACGCCGCCGGCGAGACGCAGCTGTTCCAGGTGTACCAGTGCGTCGACCGCTCCGGGAAGAAGCTCGTCGACTGCCAACTCCCGATGCAGGGCAAGTGCCGCGATAAGGTCAAGCTGCCCACGTTCTAGCTAGCTAGCTCCCCCGTCGCCATCGTCGCCGGCGAGAGCTCGCCGTCGCCGGCATGGCGGCGCGCCGGTGGCTGGCTGGTCTTGGATGTCTGATGGATGTCACGTGCGTTTGCGTTGTTGCGTGGTGCGGTTTTCAGATTACGAGAGATTCGAGGATTTGTCCAGTTGGATTGCTACACATGTACGTTACATTTGGCACTATCTGCTGACTTGATGAACAGTTGAATAATAACATATCAAGTTTTACCAGTTGAGATGAATTCGATTGAGACGAAACAATTTTATCAGGACCTTTTATACATTTGAGATTGCTGAGCTGAACAGTTGAATGGACATTTAAAATTTCGACGTACCAAAATTTTGACAAAAATATTTTCAATTTTAGAAAATCCCTTGTTTACACCTGAAATTTTAGTTAATCCTTCATATACCCTTAAATTTTGCTTACTTCCTTATATACCCTAAAATTTGATTTTGATCCCTTCCATGTCCCTTCCGTCAGTTAACCGTTAGCTGATCGTCTAATTTCTATAAAAATATCCATTTTACCCTTTGGATGAACATAAAAATTTATAAATTATATTATTGAAAATGTAAAAGTTTATCGCATTAGACTATTATAATTATAAGTTTGTTGTGCGATACATTATTTATTACAATTTAATTTTAGATAAGAGTAAATTTCAGAAAACTACAACTTTAGTTACAAAACTAGTTTACTGCAACATTAGCGACATGTTTTAGTTTGCTGCAATAATAGCGTGGGAAATTATCACAAAACTGCAACTTTTAGGTTATATGCTGCTACAGTTGTCATCTATATGCACTGTAGCAGCATATAACGTAAAAGTTACAGTTTTGTGATAATTTCCCACGCTATTGTTGCAGCAAACTAAAACATGTCGCTAATGTTGCAGCAAACTGATAGTTTTGTCACTAAAGTTGCAGTTTTCTGAAATTTACTCTTTAGATAATGAAATAAAAATATGTATTTATTATATTTTTAAATTTTATATCAAAATTTTCTGCTCTAATTATTTAGTGTCATTAGTTTCATAAAATGTTGCACACTCAAACAAAAATATCAATCTTTTTCAAGCTTATATTTAAATCTAAATTAATTAGTAAGGGTATAACAAACATTTGCAACCAAACATAACAGTGAAAAGAAGGAAAATTTCAGGGGTATAGAAGGGATCGAGTAAATTCCAAGGTTATGAAAGAAATTGAATGAGTTTTCATGGGTACACAGGGAATTTACTCTTTCAATTTTTATAATATTAGAACTAGAGATTAAAAAATTGAAACATAATTTGCCGGTGCTAGCTAATCTAACAATCATTTATTCTATCTAATTAACCAAGATAAGAGGAGTTGTTTTATCTCTACTATTATAAAAATTGAAGATGTTTCTGCCCGAATTTTGATACGTCATCCGTGTTTGAATCGGTTTCAATTTTATATTTTATTTTTAATTTTATGTTTCTATCAAAATCTTTCTTTTTTTTCTTACGCTAGAGTGTACCTCTTATCTGAGGCGCGTGCAAATTAATTGGGCCTGAACCAATAGTCTTTTATTTGGTAATAAGTGATTCAGATAAACACATGAATAAACGGTACAGTAGGTTGTGATCATTTATCCATCGACACATATGTACAAATTAAATTGGCTCTACCAGCTACAATTCACGGGCATCTTTTCTACTAGTAATCTATATCTCTATCTCTACTATTATAAAAATTGAAGATATTTTTGCCGGTACTTTGATACGTCATATCCGTGTATAAGTCGGTTTTTAAGTTCCTTCGTTTTTTTTAAATACATATTCGTATTTGACTCAGGTTTTAAATTCATTCACTTTTAGAAATACAGAAGGAGTCGTATAAGAAATCTTTATAAAAAATTGCATGGTAACTTGAGATGATCGAACTCCTAATTGCAGTTCATGATTTTCTAGAAAAATATATATCCAAGCGTATTCTCATATTGAATTTCACCTTAACCAAGCGCTATAACAATAATAAGATTAAAATAACCTTCACCGGTTGCAACCCAGGTGCATTTTTCTGGTATAAGATTTAAAAAACGAGGAAAAAAGGGGTCATTATAGCCTGTTCAGATTGTAGCCAAAATAAACCTTACCAAATTTTGGCATTACCAAAATTTTAGTAAGTTGATAATATTGCTAAAATTTTAGCAGGATTTCTTATATATTTACCAAATTTGACAATAAACTATATTACACCATTATAAATAAGAACGAAACGAGGAGTACGTACTACGCATACATAGATCAAAATCTTGATCGATCATGGCGACGCACCTTCTCCCTTACCCTCCTACCCACGTCGTTGCACCGCCGGCGACGTCGTCCTTCTGTGTCGCGATGGACCCGCATGGCTCTGCCTGCTTCGTCGTCTTCGCCGCCGCCGCGGCTGCCTCTCCAGGCGCAGGCGCCAGAAGAAGGGCACCGCCGACGACCAGCCCGGCCCAGCAGAGGAGGGTGATCCCCATCAGGTATATACTCCCTCCATCCCAAAATGTTTGACACCGTTGACTTTTTTAAAAATGTTTGACCGTTCGTCTTATTTGAAAAATTTAAGTAATTATTAATTCTTTTTCTATCATTTGATTTATTGTTAAATATACTTTTATGTATACATATAGTTTTACATTTTATAAAATTTTTTGAATAGGACGAATGGTTAAACATGTTTAAAAAAATTAACGGCGTCAAATATTTAGGGAAGGAGGGAGTATATATCAAAACAGACAGCTGCTTCCTAGCTTAATCTGCCATTAGTTAGATTAGATCGAAATTGACAGCATATTGATTAATTGTTTTTTTGTTCTTCTATTTAGCCTCCATCGCACCAGCTCTCTCGTAAGTTTCAGGACGTAATTGAAGAGCTCCAGCACTGTGCGGATGAATTAAGAGCTCGTCGATCAATCAAAAAGGATGATATGGTTTGTTCTAATCATGTACTCACACCTTTTTTAAAAAAATCTTTTGCTGAACTCATACTTTCTAAGCATGAATTTTAATTATCATCTGCTCAAGCCTGGTTAATATTAAAGCACACGAACGAGCAGCGAAAACGGAGAATGTGGGATATCATGACTGTCACCATCTATATATGGCTTAACTTATCTCCAATAGAAAACGTCAACCATTCATTCATATGGGGATTGTAGTTAATTTTGACTAATCGAAATTTTGTATTGTTTGTATATTTTTCCCAAATAGAAATTCCTAGCACATTATCTAAGCTCAATTAACAATAGTGAATTATTTAGTGCAAATGGCAAACAAAGGCAACGATGGAAGCTAGCATGCACTAGTAATGTCAGGAATCAAGAAACCTAAGTGAAAGAGCAAGTTTCACTAGAAAGTTCAACAACGGAAGCAGTAGTAATGTCGGAGTAGCATCAAGAAACCAAAATTAAAGGAGCAAGCTAGCTAAATGTATACTGCTCACTCTGTTTTATATTATAAGTCGTTTGATTTTTTCTTCTAGTTAAATCTTTTAGGTTTGATCAAATCTATAGGAAAAAATTAACATCTATAACATGAAATTAGTTTTATTAAATTTAGCATTAAATTTATTTTGATACAATGTTTGTTTTGCATTGAAAATATTATATTTTTCTATAAACTTGATCAAACTTAAAGAAGTTTGACTAGTAAAAAAATCAAACGATTTATAATAAGAAACGGAGGGAATAGCTACTAATATATCTAATGGAAAGCTTGCCTCCTTGATATAATGTAACGTCAAAACTATTGCATTGTTGCTTTATTATTTAATTTCTAATGCCCCCCCCTTTTGCTTTGCAAGCAGCACGATACACCATTCAATTATGAGATAAACAAAATTAAAGGGTATTGGACGGAGATACGTTCAGCGAAGATATGCTATTTGGTCAGTACTGTTCATAATATGCTGGAGTTTTTGTTTTGTTTAGCACTAAAACAAGATAATATGCTGGAGTTTTTGTTTTGTTTAGCACTAAAACAAGTAAACAGTGTCCACCTTTTATTTTGATTAGACCATTGGTTTTTGTAGAGGTAATCGGCAAAAGAAGAATCACTATATAGCCAAAGGATACATGTTTGTTGATTCTAGCAATTCCTAAGGAGATATATATGGGCTTCGAATAAGCACATCATGGTTCAATAAAAATGCTAATAGTAGTAATACTCAAGGAATTATGAGATGGTTATGAATAGAAGCTGTTTCAATAACACACTACAATCAGAATTAAACATGCATTTAGTTATTTAGCATATCTAATACAACGTTGGAAGTAGCATTTCCGCTCCAAGACAAAATTCTAATCTTCAGCAATATGCTTCAATTCAATAAGCAATTTTGTAGCGGTCACATAATTTAATTTGGCGCCTCAACCTTTAACTTTAGGACTTGTGAATATGAATGTAAAAGTCTGTTGCATTAGTGCAAAATCTAAAGTTTTAAAGGAGATAAAGAAGTTCAATAATATAAACTTTCTTTGAAAACTATATATATATATATATATATATATATATATATATGACACTCATATGGGGCACCATGGTGCCCGGGCACCATGGTATCTAATGCACAAAATCACTCAAAATTTTCAAAATTTTTAAATTGTGAGTATATACCTAGTTATAATAATTCGATTCATACCTATACCTATCAACAAAACAACTCAAATTTAACTTTATTTCACAATCCATGATTACATACCTAACTAATTATATGTATGGATGCTATATACCTAGAATCAAAATCTAACAAAAACAAGTTCAAATTCAATTCAAACTTGCTTTGAACTAGTTAGTAAAGTGGTTAATGTTAATACCTAAGTAATTGAAAAAGATTCATACTCATTTGAATTGGATATATACTCAATTTCAACAATGGTGCCCGGGCACCATGGAGCACCAAACAAATTTACTATATATATATATATATATATATATATAAAAGACGCTGGAGATTGTGTGAGCACTTGTCAATAGTCATTGTGGTTATGTGTTAACTTCAAATGTATAATAGAAATAGCAATTAATTTGTTGTAATTTTATTCAAAATTATAGGATGATGTCGTAATGTTACTATGAACTTTTGTCTTGCTTGTTGCTAAAGCTGATCATGTTTTATTTGGTGGGTACTGTAGTATGGGCAAGGCAGGATGTTAGCACTGACTCTTCTCAAAAGAGCTAAAGATGCTATCGGGTTGGCTTCTACAATTATGGTAATTGTGCTCTTTCTTAATATGCATTATGCTAGCAATTTTACTGAACTTTGTCTAACCAACTTCCCCACCCCTGTGAAAAACAGACTGGCGCTCAATTGAGAGCTCAAACGCCAAGTGAAATTTCTCTCAATACAATAGATCAGGTAACTCGGTTAAGGTTTTATTTGGATGCTGTTCTTTGACCAAATCTTGAAATCACATAATAATTCTGGAATCTACTAAAAATTTCTCTGAAAATGCAGACTTTCAGGATGTATGTATCGACCTTTGTTAAGACTGCCGAGGACACTTACCATAGGAAGGTCGATAAAGCAACCGTTCTATCATTCCTTTGTGCTCTTCAAGGTTTGGCTGCAGTTAGCCGTATCTTGTTTGAAGATGCTTTGGCATCTGTTCGTAGCATTCAACCGGATTACAGTCCAAAACGTGATGTCGAGGCAATTAACCGCAATTATCAGCAGGAGATACAATGTTTGATAAATAAATTTGGGGAGGCTTCAACAACTGAAGCACTTGAGGTATTCCACTGGACAGAGTTTCCCATTAATTCTTTTCAGATGTTGATCAAATGTTGATCCTGTTTATGCTTGCTTTGCAGATTCTTCATTGTACGGTTAATGATTTAACACAGAAAGTGTCATCTTATGTTACCATAATGACTACTCTTCGCACGAGCACACTAGCCCATGTCCCTGGTAAATCTATTTTTCTTTTGTGCCAGTCTTATTTGCATCAAAATAATACCTTCACTTTAGCAAGTTAGAATTACATTGATTGTTGCTATATATGGTTTGTGTAGGCCGCACCATTGCATCCTGTGATGCTGCCCCACCAGATGACAGGCAAAATTAATAGCTGATTGATTAAAGTTGATGCTTCAGCTGAGATGCATCCTCTTATCTGGATGAATCCACAGCAGGCAACGAAAACATGTGTAAAATTAAGCTTTCGGTCAACAACATGTGTAATTTTCATTGGTCTTGAATATATAACGTTATTCAATTACTATATCTATCTTAAAATATAGTAACAATTTAGAATAGGATTAGACTCATAGATAACTAATCTGAATCTGGATATGGGGCATTGCTACATTTTGAGATATAGGGAATATATGGAAGGACTATTATTTGTGTCAAAAAAGAGAAAAGCAGAAGTACTAGGTTTCTTTTGAGCAAACAAAAACTATAAGCTACTTCATAAACGAGGGCCCATTTTCATAACTTCTAGTCCAAAATAAGGGGCAATGTTTAGGCTAGCGAGTAGCGACCCAATGCAGGGAGCCATTTGTAAAATTACTGATTCCAATTATGATAATGGTAAAAAATAAGGGGGGCATTTCTTGGGGAAAAAAACTCTCACCATACAGGCCTACATTAGCATGGCAACTCGGCAAGTAAGGGGGTTAGTTTTAAGTGGTCCGAGATGGGCTGGGCTGTACGTTCCCACAATATGGCCTGTATGTTAGCACGAGAGGGAATAAGTTCATATCACGTCCCTCAACTTTACGTAGTGAGGTCCTTACTCCCCAATATCAAAAATCTCTACCTCTTAATTATTTAAAACCGTTCAAAGTTGATCCCAAGGCAGTATAGATCAATTTTTTTCCCTAGTTTTGCTGACGTGGCATATGTCGGGCCCACATGTCAGTGTGTTGTTGAGGCGTTATGAAGCCTCCCTGTCTTCCCCAGGAGCTCGCCGGCGAGGTAAGGGGTGGCGCCCATCCGCAGAAGGCGGCAGCGGCGGTAGGAGGTCGGCGACGAACAGTTCGTCGGCGGACGGCTCACCGTCAGCCTCGCCAAACGCGTCCTCGCATGTCTCGGGCGCGTCCACCGCATCGCCGAGCTTGTCCACGGCGTCCGAATACACCTCCGTGCTCACGCCGAGGCGGCCCCGCCTCCGAGTGTCCTCCTCCTAGTCTCTCGGCGCGGCATGTGGTGTTGGCGGCCTGCCGGCCAGCGAGGCCGCGCGCATCGGCGACGGTGGCGCTGGCGCTGTCGGTCTGGCACTGGAAGGCCTCGATGCAGTCGCCGTAGCTGTGGCCGCCGGCGACGGACTTACATCATACGTGTGTCCTGCAACACAGACCAGACGCCTCATGGTCACTGGGATTGCCAGATTGGGTTGATGGGGAGCTTCCCTACCTACCTAGGTTGGGACTGTCCCATGGACGCCAACGGTGGAGGACACTAGGGGACGACCTGCGCACCGGCAAGGCGTCTGGCATGCTCGATGGCCTCGTGTTGGCCAATGGCATCGCCCTGCTGTCGGACAAGCCCTTCGTCGCTGTCTGCGAAACGATGCAGTGCTTGCATGACTTTCCTGCTGCAGCATGACCACCGCAATGTTGAAGGGAGCAGCGGTAGCTGGGCATCTGCGTGGTGAGGAACAGAGGAAGTAGAGGTCGCGCAGTCATGTATCACATGTGAAAATCATTTTTTTTTTCAGACGGTCCCCTTTACTTAAAGGGTTCATCTAGAAAAATATAATTTTCATAGACGAAATCTTATATGGTCCGTCTAAAAAAATCATGCCTGCAGCTTAGTAAAAAAAAAGAAAAAGTACGAATTACCCCCTGAACTATCACAATCGATCGAATTACCCCCTTATCCCGAAAACCAGATATTGTTCGCTCTAAACTTTCAATTCTAGACGATTTACCCCCCTCGACCCAATCTAAAGCAGTTTTATCCTACGTAGCGTACGTGTGGCAATCCAGTCAGCATTTTTTAAATAAAAAATAATGGGGTCCACCAGTCATACTCTCTCATCTGTCTTTTGTCGGTCATCACTAATGGAGCACCACTGCAAAATTGGCACGGAAATGCATTCAGCAAATGGTAATCACTCGCAAAATGCTGCGAAAAGTATGTCAAATTTCAACCCATCGCCACCGTCGCTGGCTGCTGCTGCGCGTAGGCGACGCCCTTGTCGATGCTCTTCTTGAGCTGCGGCTTGAGCGCCTCCAGCGCGCGCGCCTCGAACTCCGTGAGCCCCCGGAGCTCCGCCCCCGCCGCCGCCACCTCCTCGACGCCGTCCCTGCCCAGCTTCACCCGGCACGCGAAGAACGGCAGCTCCGGCACCGCCTGGCACTGCACGTACGAGCACTCGTACACGTCGGCGTCGCCGTCGAGCCCGCGCAGCGACGCCTCCAGGAACCTCGCCGCCGCGTACGCCATCGACAGCGTCGCCGACCCGCCGCCGGCCTTCGCCTTGGCCTCCACCACCTCGGTCCCGGCGTTCTGGATCCGCCTCGTCAGCGCCTCCACCTCCTCGTCGGTGAACGCCGTCTTGGGCCTCGCCTTGGACAGCAGCGGGAGGATGGTGGCCGCCGCGTGGCCGCCGACCACCGGGACGTCGACGTCGGCGAGCGGGAGGCCCTTCATCTCCGCGACGAACGTGTTGGCGCGCACGACGTCCAGCGTCGTGACGCCGAACAGCTTCCGCGGGTCGTACACGCCCTTCCGCTTCAGCACCTCGGCGGCGATCGGCACGGTGGAGTTCACCGGGTTGGAGATGACGTGCACCAGCGCCGCCGGCGCGTTGTCCGCCACGGCCTCGACGAGCTCCCTCACGATGCCGGCGTTGATGCCGAACAGGTCATCCCGCGTCATCCCTGGCTTCCTCGGCACGCCGGCGGGGATGACGACGACGTCCACGCCGGCAAGACAACCGGCGAGCTCCTCCTTTCCGGTGAACCCGGCGACCTTCGCCGGCGTGTTGCAGTGTCCAAGATCGGCGGTGACACCATCGACGTTCGCAATGTCGTACAGGTGCAGCGCCGAGACGAGCGGCGACATCTTGACGAGGAGCGAGAGCGGCTGCCCGATCCCACCGGCGGCGCCGAGGATGGCGACCTTGTAGCCGCTGGCCTGCGCGACGACCCGGTTCCCGGCGCGCCGCCATGGCCGCCGTCTCGGTCTCAGCTTGACCGCTCGCCAGTGAGAGCTGGAGCAGCACAACGATGGAGCTGGCCTTGCAGAGCTGAAGCCACTGACGTGTTCTGCACTGAGTGTGCTGGCTCCAAATCGGAGCTGCTGCTTGGTCAGAGGAGATGAACTCAGGTTCAGAGTAGACATTGCTGCTGATGCCATCTCCTAGAATCTGAACAGATAATGCAGAAATGTTCAGATATTAAGTTGTTTGTTGCCAACAGAATTCAATTCATCAAACGATATCACAATTCAAAACTCAAAGTAATTGCTTCAGCATGAGAGTCAAAACGCAATTCTGAATTTATGAGCACAACTCTGAATCCTCAGATATTTGAAGTTGACTGGTGTTTGGTTAACAATGTTGATAACATCATAGGATCATAGCATTCTGTGACAGGCACTGGTGTGGCCATCTGTAACAATTTCAACTGTGTAACTATTCCATATCAATCAAGAGAAAGAGAGAGGAAAAAAAAAGACCACATCGACAAGAACTATGGGCTAATGCATTCCGACACACACAATCATCGTCTGCAACAACAACAGAACTGCAAATTGCAAACGGAGAAAATGAAAAGAAAAATCTGAACTGAAAGTAAGAGCATATGTTTCCTTCAACAACAAAAGAAGTTAGTGTTGCAGATAGTAATCTTTGCCTCTATCCTTGCAAATCGCAACCTAATTAACCACAGTAAATTGGAGACAGATAGAACTAAATTTGAAGAGGATGAAAGAGGAGAGAACCTGACGAGGAGGCAGCCAAGCACTAGCGGTGGAGATGGAGGCGAGGAAGAAACGCCACAAGATCGAGCAAATTATTGGGCCCTCTTGTGAGATTTTCTCTGATCAAGAAGAGCCCACCAGGGCCACAAAATTTGTCGCGAGACAAAAATACGCATGTGGTTGCAGATTACTGAGGAAGGAATTATTGTACTACCAAATTATTGATTTTGAAAACACCTAACATGCCTACTCTGCTACTATCTGGTAAGAATACTTTGACCGTAGCTTTTCTTTCTCAAACAAAAATTGCATGAATTTTGTTGAAGTTGTTTAGAAGAAAATTGTTGTTTTACTATTTTTATTATCAAGCGCTTGTCATGAATACTTTTTTTTATATAGTTTTACGAATATATTGAGATTTCAAAAAAGCTAACAAAATCACTATTTTCTGCTTAATTACAGTAGATCAATGCACTGGGCTTTTCCTGCCATGTGCCTTGAGCCCATGGGCCTAGTGGGCTGTCGCCTTGTGGACAACGACGGCTTGGCCCAGTAGTAGCGTCGAATTACATTTTCAGGTTGGTAATTGTGTGTTCAGAGTTTTTTCCCTTTTTTTTTTTTTTGAAACTGTGTGTTCAGAATTCAGTTGAGGCTTGATTTGTCAAACGAGTAGGAGTAGGTGTTCCAACTACAATTAATTGTGAAATTAAGCTTGCATCTTAGGCTTCTTTTAAGGCAAAAAAGGGAGACCTTGAAAATGATAGGCATTCATCATGAGAACTTGATGGCATTCTCACAAAAAAAAGCCTATCTTACTCGTACCTGCAATCATCGTTTGCGCTTGCCTTCAATCATTTGGCACGGTCTGAGTACTTCATCAACAAAAAAGGATCAGACAAAAACGTGCCATTATCCTTTCCTGCTACACCATCATCACTGTACTATTGTAGGGTCCATGAGACCTGCTCCGTATATTTGTTTTCAGATATTACTTCCTTTGCTAATCAACAAGCTTAAAACATACTAGTAGTATGATAATACACGTTTGCTCCCCTAATTTTTTTAAAAAAATAATTCAAGATACGTCACATTAAACAATGCCCTGCATTGACAAAATTGCACCGAAAATCCCAAAAACATAACTGATCAAATCATGACACTGCATTATCTGAACTTCTGAAGGATCGAAACGGAATGAACCTTCTCTCTCTCTCAAGAACTGTTACTGCTGGGCCCTGGAACATATGCAATCCAAACCAAAGCTGCAACTATGCCAGTGTGTGAGCCCAGATGACGGAGACGCTCACCTCCGCCACTGGATCAGATCTGCTCACCGCACGATGCAGTAAAAAAAAAATTCAGCCAGTAGCATGGCAAGATCGGTTTGAGCATAATGTTAGGTATACCCGTAACTGTCCACGCCTCTGTTAATAAAAAGATATTGATTTGCTGCAACTAGAATGCATGTGAAATGAAACTAAAAAGAAATACTGGAGAATGGGATCAAATGTTGTAATATTTGGGATCAACTTGAGGAACAATATCATTTTTCCTCAACAACTTTCGTGATATAAAAGTCAAGTGTAGGCTTTAAACTTTTCAAGATGGTGAGAAACATTTTGTGCTAGAGTCGTAGTTTTGGCTAAGCCGACATATTTCTGAACATACAGAGCTTGTGTAGTTCTGAAATGATCAGATCACCATATGACATATAAAAAGTGAAATAATCAATTTTACTTATATGATAGGGCCTACGGCCAAAAAAAAGTCAGACATTTCATAAATGCATTTAAAAAATTATATTGTACTACATTGTTTACATCACTTGTTCTAAGTTATCTCATAACCTAACTAACTTATACGTATAATCAAATCAGCAATCCGTGAACATAATCCACTTAATAATGATCTAAGTGGGCAACCCTCACCATATCTCCTTTTGCCTTTTATTTTATTTGCTCATTGCATATATTCTATTGGGGAAGATCAGCTGGTCAAATATCAATGTCAGCTTATCTAATGGCCCGGAAAAAAAAAACTCCCTCCATCCTAAAATAAGTGTAGTTTTACACTGTTCATATTCAACGTTTGACCGTTCGTATTAATTGAAATTTTTTTATGATTAGTATTTTTATTGTTATTAGATGATAAAAAATAAATAGTACTTTACGTGTAAATATTTTTTTCTTATTTTTTCATATTTTTTTAAATAAGACGAACGGTTAAACGTTGAATATGTATATCCACGAGCCACAACTACATTTATTTTGGAATGGAGATAGTACTAACAAGATACTCCAATCATCAATGTACAAGTATAAATACTTCGTTAAATCAAGTGCAGCAGTGGTAGTGCACCGCTGTCCCCATTGAGATGGAGTCAGCACGAGAAAAATAATAAAACAACAGAAGAAGAAATCAGTGTGGACTTAGCAGAAATCCCCAAATCGCATCACGCCCCGCCTCTCTCTCTCTCTCTCTCTCTCTCTCTCTCTCTCTCCGTCGCTGACTGCAACCTCCACCACACGGCACCCATGGTGGAGGCGGGAGAAATCGGCGGCGCCGCCGTCTTCGCCCTCGCCGCCGCCGCCGCCCTCTCCGCCGCCTCCTCCCTCGGCGCCGTCGACTTCCGCCGCCCCCTCGCTGGTACATTCCCCCGTTTTTGGCAACTTTTTAGCCCCCCTTGCTCGCTGTCTCGCGTGATCTGACGTCGTTTCCCTGCTGTTCCGCAGCGGTTGGAGGCGGCGGGGCGTTCGAGTGGGATGGGGTCGTCCCGTGGCTGATCGGGGTGTTGGGCGGCGGGGACGAGGCGGCGGCGGGGGGCGTGTCGGTGGGGGTGGCGGCGTGGTACGAGGTGTGGGTGCGGGTGCGGGGCGGGGTGATCGCGCCGACGCTGCAGGTGGCGGTGTGGGTGTGCATGGTGATGTCGGTGATGCTGGTGGTGGAGGCGACGTTCAACAGCGCGGTCAGCCTCGGGGTCAAGGCCATCGGGTGGCGGCCGGAGTGGAGGTTCAAGTGGGAGCCCCTCGCCGGCGCCGACGAGGAGAAGGGGAGAGGGGAATATCCCATGGTCATGGTCCAGATACCCATGTACAATGAGCTGGAGGTGAGAAGATACCGCTAAAAAAAATTAACTGTAAAAAGGAACAAAAAAAATACTAATCATTCTCTCTGTATTATTGTTTGATTACCTTTTCCTGTTCCTGTTGTTGCCTTGCGAGATTGAATATTTTGGTATATGTTATCTGATCCTGCTAGGAATGGGCTGTGTGTAGGTGTACAAGCTGTCGATTGGGGCGGCATGTGAGCTCAAATGGCCAAAGGACAAGCTAATAGTCCAGGTGCTGGACGATTCCACCGATCCGTTCATCAAGGTAAAACTGATGAACTCCTCGTTTTCTAGTAGTAGTACTGTTGTAGTGTTGTTCTATTGTTGCATCAGCATGGGTGGAGATTTCCTAGTTCCTAGCAAGGACTTTCTGTTTTAGGAGTAGAGAGCCTATCAGTACCTACCTAAGTTCTATCTCAAAGAAGTGAGACATTTGTTGGTGGGAAAAGGATTGGACAGTTCAGATCAAAAGTTTTGACAGAAGGGTAGCTTTCATAGCATACCACTTATCTTAGTTGGTATAGTTGGATTACACATGAAAGCTACTCCAACGTTGAGGGAGCTAGCACAGTAGTAGTGTCAATTGGTAAAACCTTTTCGCTATCACCACTTCACTAGTAGATAGACTCGATAGTACTAGTGTTTTTTGTTATTATGGGAGATGGGACTTGGAGCATATGATTATATGAAAATGAAGTACATAACATGCTACAGTCAAAGAGGACACCAAGATTGAATTGGATGGAGAACGATAACAATTCATTTGGAGTCTGGACCCTTCCCTCACATGGGTACAGTGGACCCCTGTCTGACAGCACAATAATTAATTTAGTATTCAGAGAAATAATACGAATATGTATCTGAAGTGAGAAATTTCAATAGCTGTTTCTTTCTCTCTCTCTCTCTCTTTTTTAATCTCCCGCAATACAGTTACAGCCCTATTGCCAACGGCAAAGGATACTTCGAGAATTTTGGATCTGATCTGGACATCCAACCACATATTTGTGTGATGAGTTTCATCACATGGATGAGGTTAATGCAATGATTTGAGCGTAATCTGTAACAACAGAGAAACCATGGGGTATGATAGATCACTTTAAACTCAGTAAATCAGCATTATTGATTCAAGTGAGTTTAGTCCTTGATGTTACTGATGGGAGATGCATGCACTTATAGTATATTACATAAGCTCATTTACCTAGTCCTGAAATTTGCCCTGGCTCACTTTTCCCCTATCTGGCTGACTTCCCACTTGGCTTGCAGCCCACTATCCAATGTCATGGATGATGGATCTGATGAATGGTTCAATGATTGGGCATATCCCTCTCCTATAGGAGGAATCTTTGCCATGTTATTTCATATATCTTGAGCTGCTAGTAGAAGACATCTACATGGCATTTATTTGTAATATATCATGCATTCATGCTTTGCTATGTTATTATCTTCACAGTTCAAAAGTCCTTTGCTATCTCAGAATTTTATGATGATTCATTTTGAGGACATATACATTATTTTCACAAAAAATAATTCAGGTAAATAGGACATGTCAATAAGAAACAAAAGATGCTAAGACCTAAGAGTTGTCTTCTGTGATCGATTCTAGCGTACTTATTGCTCATATTCGATTGCTTAATTTTTGTTGTTGAACACTTAACTGGCTCACTGAATGGGTTGGCTTAGTACAACGAGGCAGCAGTAGCTGGCAGGCACAATGAACTTTCTGAAAAAAACAGAGGTGACCAGGTAGCCCCTCCCATCAGTCCATCAGATCTGTATCTATCATTCTACCACAATCATCAAATACGGTTTATCTTATGCCATCCAATGACAACATGATGTGTTCAAACACGGTGGCACCACACTACAGCACATCCGCTTGTGCACAACAGCCACTTGTGAACCTTCTCTTTCATTTGTCTTACTGAACAAAACCTTGGTTGAGGGCATTATATTTCAAGTACAATCGAACATTTTAGACAATACACAATCATCTATCAATCTTGTATTTATCATTAATGAGTGTAGACGTGTAATCGCAAGATGATCAAATTACTTCTTGCGTGCAGAATTTGGTGGAGCTTGAATGTGAGAGTTGGGCAAGCAAAGGAGTAAACATCAAGTACGTCACAAGAAGCAGCCGCAAGGGGTTTAAGGCAGGAGCCCTGAAGAAAGGAATGGAATGTGACTATACCAAGCAGTGCGAATATATTGCCATATTTGACGCTGATTTCCAGCCTGAGCCAGATTTCCTGCTCCGAACTGTCCCATTCCTCATGCACAACCCGAATGTCGCCCTTGTTCAAGCTCGGTGGGCCTTCGGTAAGGACTTCATTCCTGTGAGCTATGGAGCATAACTCTTCCAGATATCTATCACAAATGCATAGTTTTGATTAGGCCATGGAACGGAGAATAGCTCTGGATAATATTTTGAGTCCTATATGCTTCTATGTCATGGTACATTATCACACAGGAATACTTTCTCCATTTCAGAGCTCATTGTTCAGAAACTTTGCACAAAAATCTGCTTTAAAATACTCACTGTCTTAGCTGACAAAGAAAATATCTCTTTACACATTCATAGGCATGAAAAAAAATGACATGAGAAAACTGCTAGCATATTGCCTTCTCAAACAAGATAACATTTTATTACTCTGATCGATCCAATTCTTAATTGACAGAATTTTGCAGTGAATGACACCACAAGCCTGTTGACAAGGGTACAGAAGATGTTTTTTGATTACCACTTCAAGGTTGAGCAGGAAGCTGGATCAGCAACCTTTGCCTTCTTCAGCTTTAATGGTACATACATACCTCTATAACTTTTGGATTCTAAACACCATAAAGAGAAAAAAACAAGTCCATAATTTGTAGTATTACAAAAATACAATCTATGTTGGGTATATCAGGAACCGCTGGAGTGTGGCGCACAACAGCCATCAATGAGGCAGGAGGTTGGAAGGACCGCACTACAGTTGAAGACATGGACTTGGCAGTTCGAGCATCCTTAAATGGTTGGAAATTTATCTATGTTGGGGATATCAGAGTGAGCAAACCTTTTGCTACCATAGAGTTCTCAACAATATAATGAATTTTAAAGTAAAACAGTCTGATTTGGCTATGTTAACATGTCATAGGTCAAGAGCGAACTGCCGTCCACTTATGGAGCCTACTGTCGACAGCAATTTCGGTGGGCCTGCGGTGGTGCAAACTTATTCCGAAAGATAGCAATGGATGTTTTCGTAGCCAAGGTGAGCTTCTTTTCTCACACCATTGGCAAATACAATAAATCTGAAAATTCACCCCATCGTTGTTCCATTAGGATATATCGCTCCTCAAGAAGTTCTATATGCTCTATAGCTTCTTTTTGGTGCGGAGAGTTGTAGCCCCTATGGTTGCCTGTGTTCTTTACAACATCATAGTCCCTTTGTCGGTCATGATCCCAGAGCTATTCATACCAATCTGGGGTGTCGCCTACATTCCTATGGCACTTTTGATTATCACAACCATAAGAAATCCAAGGTCAGTTCTGCATTGCCTGTGTGTTTAGTTCTAAAATGTTCCCTATATGCCCTCCCCCATAAACTAAAACTTAATGTTATTCTTTGTCTCTTCAGAAATCTACACATAATGCCGTTTTGGATCTTATTTGAGAGTGTGATGACTGTGCTTCGCATGAGAGCTGCACTAACTGGCCTTATGGAATTATCTGGGTTTAACAAGTGGACTGTGACGAAGAAGATAGGGAGTAGTGTTGAGGACACTCAGGTTCCTTTGCTTCCAAAAACCCGGAAAAGGTTAAGAGACAGGTATGACCTCTATTCAAGGCTATCTATATCATGATTTAAACTAGACTGCTGTATGAATTACAATTTATATTGATACTGTCTTTTGCTTGCAGAATTAATCTTCCCGAGATTGGATTTTCGGTGTTTCTCATCTTCTGTGCGTCATATAACCTTATCTTCCATGGGAAAACTAGCTACTATTTTAATCTGTATCTCCAAGGACTAGCATTTTTGCTTCTAGGATTTAACTTCACTGGCAATTTCGCCTGCTGCCAATGACGAGGACAACACCTTGACTGTACGAAATGTTGTTTGCAATTATTTTCTGGGTATAAATTCTTCGGATGACATTTCAGATCATGATCATAGATGCATATGGCGTTGATCTGTGCACTAACACCTGTTTCAGTTGCTAGACTTCCAGGGAAACTTTCACAGAATACTAGGATGTGTTGTAATCAAATATCAGTGATGTGTTATGTACTCTAGTTAACACGAAACACCAATTTGTTGATCTTTTTCTTGGATTACTTCCTTGAGCGCATGAACTCCTTTTTTTTTTCTTGGATTACTTCCTTGGGTGAATGAACACAATTTTCCAGCAGTGTCCCTGTTCCGACTGTACACATGCAGATACATGCATGATTGGGTAAAAAGCAAACCTTTTTAGCCCTTTGGGTGCGAGTAACTCGGGAGTTTGTATATCATTTTTTTTTGGCAAGATATGGCTAAAACCTTACCAAACTCATTAAACCAGGTCAAACATTGTGCCCAAACTGACATCCAGATGCAAAATTTAGCCAAAGTTTCTTTGCCGAACATAACAGCCCCATGAACTCAAGCGATAAAAAGTCACGCATTTTCCTCTTACCACTCGCACTTGCCAATATTTTATTGCAGTGTGCCCAATACAAGTTCTAACATTACCTATCAGGCAAGATAAAACGGTAGAAGGAATGATCTACAAGAAAGGGTTACAGTCTTCAGTTACAGCAGAGACGTCAGTTGCACATATTTCGTCTCAAGTACATAATGGCATCATTAGGGTACAGACTAATAATATTACCAGTCAAAAATTGACTAATTACAGATACAGAATGCTCACACTGTGGAAAATCATGAAGTTTATGGACTGTCATTGTGAATAAGCCATGTATTCCTGATTATATTAAAACGAGCATTTCATTGAAATGCAACCTTCAAATCCTTTTGACAAACAATCTTCGACGATAGAAGGTGAGTTCTGAAGACAACCTCTTGGGTTGTGCAAATTTGCATCCTCACAATAATCTGATGGACTGTGAACCAAAGGAGTACCTGCATTGTATTCCCAAACTCCATACTTAGTAATGACAGGGCTCTCCTTCAGCCGTTTCAGAGGCGCAAGATGGACTGAGCGCGTAAAATTATCCGAAAGGTCCACATCCTCATTAGGTTTAAGACGAGTAGGGCATTTCCTCTTTGATCCAGGTAATGGATTTATTCCTGTCACACAAAATTTGGGAATAACTACAAAGCTGACTAAATAACTAGTATATGTAGTGTTGCCTCAAAACATTACCTCCAAATATATTGGAAATGTTCAATTGTGATTCCATCGCACTGGAGCAATCACAGGAATTATAAATCCTACATTTTGCAAAAGCAAACTCATAAGCAGCAATACAGCTAGGAAAAAAGTAATTGAGACCAGCCCATAGAGTATGTTAAAAGTTATAGAAGCGTTTTGTGAAATACAAATATCTGTAAACATATTATGGAAGTCTTCTTATTATGTACTACTAGTAGGGAGAAGGCTTCCACGAATCTATTGTCATGTAAGATGTATTTAGTAGGATAAATCTGGTGTCACATTATTTTCTATAGTTACTATTTCAAAATACAATCACTATTAATATGCATCCCATGTGCAGCGAGAATAGCCACATCGTACAATGCAAAGTTGCTAACTATTTTAAGTAAGTTGTGCCTAATCTTAAATCCCAAAAGCTCCTTAACTGCCTATCCGTTAAAATCATTCACCAAGCATAACAGTTGGAAGCAAATGTGGAGCTTTATTGCATAAAATAATTTAAGTTTTGTCAAGTCTTTTTTTACCACAAGTTCTGTGAATTGCCTTTATTAGGAAGCATAAAAACTATATACCTAGTAAAAATAAATATAAGTGAAACCATGCTATACGGTTCAAGATGCAGAAAACAAATATAAGTGAAACCATGCTATACGGTTCAAGATGCAGAAAACAACAGGTATCATGACTTCTGGCACCTGAGGGTGAAGACAAAACTCACAAGGTACTTGCGCACCAATGCTAATACTAATATTAATATCCCATTCTAAACTACATTTTTCAATTGCAGTACCATTAAATTGAATTGAATTGTCATATCAGAAAATTGAATGCTTTAGGTTTATGGAATGGGAACAGAATCAATAAACTCAATTGGAAAGCACTCTAAATGAGCACTAAGGACAAGAATGACAAACCTGTGCATGTGCTCCACAAAATCATCAACTAGAACTGGCCAAGCACCTAGGAAAACAGAAAAGAATAGCAACATTAGATTTGCCTTAACTGTTACTGGGCTATATCTACAGAGGAAGCTGCAAATAAATGATAGAAATCCTCAAAAGAATCATATGAAATAGATTAAACTTTACCTTTTGGATCATAACCTTCCAAATCTTCATTTACACACCTGCTGAAAGCTAGCAGCTGCTGCCAGACATCCTCTGTTATGTTGTAACGTTGGTACTTCTGAGAAAGGAAAGATACAGCTCAACTAAAAATATACAGGAAAGTCTACTCCTTGCACATTCTCGTGTGAATGAAAATGCAAAAGATAAAGGTAGTTCCCAGACGACTCAATATTTTTATAATAACTACCATAGACTATAGTGGAAGGCCTACACGCTCATCTTAGATTAAAATTAACCCCAATCCAGAATTTCTTTTTTGTTAAGTGCCTAGGATTCAAGGTTGATTTTCATGTACAACTGAAATGATTTAAATGCACAATACCAAATACTGACCAACACAATCTAGAGTTTTCTTCACCATATTTTTACTAGTACAAACTTCATATTTTGGAAGAAATGTAAGTGTTGCAATACAAGTGCAATGACACAAAGATAATGCTATTTGATGTGCTCAAATACACCTTAACAAGCCTATACAGTCATCATGTATTCATGATTTCATGTATCGAACATTCAAACCATCAAAGTGTAGTTCAGCCACCACTTCAGTGAAACTGATGGAGTCACTTATTCATGCTAGATGATTATTGTCCTTTGGCCCCATTCACATATCTAAGGTATTCTTATTAAAGAAACTGTTGGTTGATTCATCAAGAAGAAACCCAGAAAAAAATTATATGTAAACCATGCAAATCCCTATGATAATTTCACAAACTAAAGAACCCCCCACTAATAATGCCGAAGCAATAATTGCATATGAATAACAGACCTAATAATTGTTCAAGGTGAAACAATTGAAATTTTAGATCAGTTATGAAGCAGAAATTTGCATACCTCAACAAAGTTACACCACCTGTCAAGCAACCGAAACCTCCCATTTAGAACCATCCTCCATGCTCCCACAGCTCTCTGAACAGCTAAAATAATGAAATTGAAAGGTTGCATTCTTATCAGTCTTCTAGGGGTATATAAACTATATAAGTAGCATACATGGTCATGCTTAAAATAGGTGGTCTTACAGATGTTCTTTTGGCCATTTTCTCGGGAAATGAAGAAGACAAAATCATAGAAGATACTGAATCGGTGAGCATCATCCTAAAAGAGAGAACTCTCCATCAACAAAACGAATTGAAAAGCATATGAAAAAAATGCATAACCAATTTAGAGAGCATTACTCACTAAGTCAAGAGCTGACATGAGCTTGGGGATGTCACTAAATATCGCATCCCTGTATGAAAACATTAGAGAATGTAATCAGGCCAAAGGAAAAAGAAGTATCAGGAAACTGCATCCCTAGATGAATATTAGGAGATACAAGGATCGATTTCTTTTGTGCTAACTCTCAACGATACTTTAGCTCGGTAGGCATGTCAGGTAGAAGTTAAAAAAATTTATTTCATAAAATCTTATCACTGAAAAGTAAAGATACAATAAAGGTGAGAAGTGAGAAGTGCAAGCTATCTTGTGATAAAAGAAAAAAATAGCACGCCTCATTTTTTTACACCACATAATTGTCAATGCCTACAAAAGCATTTTCAAGATAGCTCACCTCAATCCTTCCATGCCATCTATAACTTGTGAAAGCTCAGCCAATCCTTCTCGTGTGTTCACGTTTGAAAACGCTGATACAATATCTAGCCAAAAAAAAAAAGATCAAACTAATAGATTTAGACAGCATCAGAGTACCTCAGGATTCAGCAAACATGATCTAAGTAACGCTAGAGTCCAACAGATGTTCAATCACTGTGCATCAAAGATCATCTCTGTACTTCGTAACAAATTATGCTTTCAGGTGCTAAGGAATCATGACATGATAACTGAATTGTACCAATAATTTTGTTTACAGTAAATTGTACCACGAATTGCCTAGTACAGCCTCTAATTAGACCATGTTGTACAGATTAAACAACCATGACCACTATCTCCAAAATTGGTCTTCGTACTAACACACACTTAACTAAAAGTTATTGCAGTCTTTTAAACCCTAGAGAAGTGCTTAGCCATTGACATCCTTTCATCAACTAGGACAAAAAAAAAAGAAAAAAGCTCTAAAAATATCAGATACTTGACCAACGGAATTATCAACCTAAACAGCACAAAATTCCCCAAAATTCGCCAAAACACAGACAAGTAAAAAAAAACCCAAAAGTAGCACAACCGACTGAAAACCCCCCACAATTCCCCCTCTCCTGGTCGAAACCCTAACACCACACCACGGGAGTTCACCAACCCCAGCGAAAGAGGCGAATCCGGCGGGGGGAGGGGGCGGAGAGCTCACCGTAGTACTTCTGGTACGCCTGGAAGGCCGCGGGGCAGACGGCGGCGGCGGCCTCGAAGCCGAGGCATCCCGTGGGCCAAGCCATGGATGGATCCCGAGCCCCTCCCCCCCCCCCCCCCCCACCCCCCACGGAAACCCTAACCCCCACCGCGCCCGCCCGCCCGCGACTGCGGCGCCGACGACGAGGCGGTCGATCTGACGTCGGCAACGAGACGACGGGAAAGCAAAAGTGGGGAGGGAGGAGAGAGTAGAGAGAGAGGGTGGGGGCAAAGCGGAAGAGAAGAGAGGGCGGAGCCGATGCCGAAATGGAAGGCGACTCCGATCCGATCTGTACCGTTGGATGTGCCATGCGCAATTAACCTGTATGATCATGTTACCTGTAGTACCGGTCAAAGTTACTTGGGATGAGATCGGCACTCGGAGTTCCCAACTCGCGCATGCTTAAACGGTGTATCAGTTGTAAAAAATTTATATAGAAAAGTTGTTTTAAAAACTATATTGATTTATTTTTTAAGTTTTTTTCTAATACTTAATTAATCACGTGCTAATGAACTCCTCCGTTTTATGTACCGGAGGGGAGAGTTCCCAACCACCAGATACGAACACAACCTTTTACTACATGAGTATGGTCATGTTTGGGGAGTTATTTTTAGGTAAAAAATATGTCAAATATAATTATAGTATAAATCTAGTATAATTATATATGAAAATGATTGTAATTACATATGTAATTTAGGAACTTACATTGTAAATACACTAAAATCACAATGTAATTTAGAAATTTATAATATAAATACATGCTAACTTTTTTAAAAAAAATATGGCGACACATTTGTAAAAAAAAATTGGATTCTACAAGTACATATTCTCATATTCTGGATAACGGTCTAGTCTATTTTGAGAGAGCTAGAGATTCTATGAGAAGTCGTAGCTAATATAAACTCCTCCATAAATATCTTATATCAGGGACCGAATAGGTCTTGTGGATCTTCTTTTCTGGTTTTGTATGAGCTTCTTTCACTTATTGCTGAAACAAAGAACTTAGTTTTTGGTAAATTATATTTTGGTATGCGAAGATAGTGTTTGATGGTGTTTCGTTTGAGGGCTTCTCAAATTTTTATAGAAAATTTCATAGTATAAGGTTACGAAAGTTTTGATAGAGTTTGCGTTGGTTTTGTTATCTTTTCAATTTTTGGTATTATCATATTATTTTAGAAAGGTTGAAAATAATAAACCCTTCAACCCTATTGGTTACATCCCCTGTTAAAAAAACAAATTTGTCGTCAAAAGTTATTCTTTTATGATGGGGTATGTTATTTATCTTTATACATTACTACTATTGTTTCACCATTAATATTAATATTTGTTAAGGAATTCCATATTAAGTTATCAAAACGTGACCTCGCCACTGCCACATGGGCATATTGAAGACGACGGTAGCGCCACTATGCACCTTCAATATCGATAGCGGCTAGGATAGCCGCCGCTAGCCAGTTGTGAATCCTCAGTCGGCTAACATCATCCCCATAAAGTTACACATGGATGGATTTGGCGATAACAGATAGTTTGGTAACAACATAGAGGCGTTGTCGTCCCCTCTGCCTCTATGCTCTTCGCCGATTGGCCTTGCCTCATGCTAGGCTACCGCCGACGCTACGGGGCGAACTCATGTCCCTTATTGTAGTGTCCCAATTCTTCTTTTGTATAATTCTCGATTTTGGTACTTATTTCAGATCTAGCACATGATCGTTCCACGGTTTGAGCCTGCTATAAGACAGAGGATAGTTCTCCCCCGCCGCTAAACAATTACTCTACGTAAAGATATTCACGCATATAGAAATATGCTTCATGTTATTCTTTTCTAAGCTAAAATTATACTCCCTCCACTTCATAATGTAAGACTTTCTAGCATTGCTCGCATATGTATGTATATGTTTAGATTTATTAACATCTAAATGAATATGGGTAATGCTATAAAGTCTTACATTATGAAACGGAGGATACTATCCGAACATAACAAAAATATGTAGATTACCTTAATTTTTCGGTAACGAGGAGTATCGATCACCAAATCCATTACCACTTCTTTTTCTATGATAGTATAGGATATTGGGTCAAGCTTGACCGTTTGTTAGCGGCGGGTGTGAACACCCTCCATTTTTTTCCCCCCAATCCCTTCCGACGCGCTCTCGAGCTCCCCGCATTCCCCGTCTCCCCTCCGCCTGCCCCGGGAGCTCCTCCGGCGAGATCCGCCTCTGACAGCCACCCTCCCACGGCTGCTCGTCGTCCTCACCTCCGGCGACCGGCTCAGGTGAGGCCCCGGGCTCCATCACCTCCCCACGGTCTGGCTCTGGCTGCCCCCCATGGGGGACAGGCGGGTGCCTCCATCGGCGGCGTTCACGTCGGCCCATTCTCCGCCGCCGCCCGAAATTTTCTTTACTTTTATGTGCTGCGCCATGGTGGTGGTACAGGTGTGCGGTTTTTGGATCGTTTGTGTGTTTAACCCCCTTCATCGTGAGGGAAGAATCGATCCGATCTGCTGCCGTGAGGGGATCGCGAGGGGATTATTGACTATTTTGTACCTCGTTTAGTTGAATTGACGTTTGATCGGGTGGGTTGGTTGTATGTTGGTAGAGGAATGATGTATGATGACTCAGGATTTCTCTCTCTAGGGTTAGTCCAAATTTCCCGATCCCGCTTCAAAATCGTCATGGAAGAGAGGAAGTTTGGATAGGAGTACAAGACTTAAGTACATGGCAAATCCTTCAGCCCCTTCTCGTTTGTCATCCTTAGCAAATTAACAAGCTATGTAGATGTGGGTCTTGTAATTTCTTTTGAGTAATCAGTTTAGTTTCAGTCAGGAACTCCCGCTGTAGATTACTCAAAATGATTCTCACAGCATGTCGTTGGTTGATTTTTCTGGGTTGATTGGATTGGAAGGGTTATGCCAAATTCCCTCTCTATGAAGTATATCTTTATTAAATTTTTACTGATTGATGAACACTTGATGTAGTATCCATCGCAGGAACAAATAGGATCTTGTGCTCCTGAACACCATTGTGATTAGTTCACTGGCCACTTCCTTTTGTGATAATAGAATTTGGTAGCATAGATGAACTTTCTTATGTTGTGTGTGTTAATACATATTCTTCAAAACACACTGAAGTTTCTCACGTAAATTGCCTGTTCGATATGAATTTACCTATGGATGTTTTGTGTCATGTTTACAACTAGAAACTTGTAGAACTTATGGTCATTCAGAACATTATAGTTAATGTTCCTTGTTTTACTTTGAAGGAAGAAAGTAACTTGAGCCATGGGAAAGAGGAAGTCAGCGGCTAAGCCACCACCTAAGAAGAGGATGGACAAGCTTGATACTGTATTTTCCTGCCCATTCTGCAATCATGGCAGTAGTGTTGAATGCCGGATGTGAGTACAATTTCCACAAGTTTACTTATCTGTCTGTTGCTACTGCTTATGGTAATGCATTTTGACTCATTTCTCACCCTTCTTCCAGTGATATGAAGAACCTGATCGGCGAGGCTTCATGTAGGATCTGTCAGGAAAACTTCAGCACCACTGTCAATGGTATGCGTTAGTGGTACACTGATTTAGATTTCTCATTTCATTTAAAAATGCAAGCAAGAGCATTGGATTTGTTATTTTGTTCCTTTCATGAAATGAACTGGTACCACCTTCGAGAACAAATTAGGTTAGCTTCTCATAGCCATGTCCTTTTAGTATTGTACTCTTTGCCTAGTCACTTTGTTTCAACCAACTGGAGATAATACAGCAGAACTAAGAGAGTAGAGCAGAATCTCTTGTAAAGATCAAATTGAGGATAAGAGAGGAAATTCAACTTGGAATCATACTATTTATGGGTGTTTAGTTTTTCAGTAAAATTGGTCTGAACAAACTATATTGTCTCTGATGTCCACTCAGTAGCCACTATGTTGACACCTTCATGTCTATCAAGACAATAAACATGTTGCAAGTGTGAGTTAACTGATGGTGCAAAAGAAGATAGAGTGAGTAATAAACCTGCACAAGAATATCGTGCATAAAAACAGTGGGTAGTAAAACGTTGTTCTTTGGTAAACTGCATTTTCCAAGTCTATACTGATTCTGTGATTTCTTTGTTGCAGCACTGACTGAACCAATCGACATGTAAGTTAAAACTCCCTACAAATAACAACTTACTCATTCCAGTTGTGCAAAGTCTAATCACCTATGCCACACTTTTACTTACATTCTATTCTCTTGCAGATATAGCGAATGGATTGATGAGTGCGAGCGTGTCAACAATGTCGAAGACGACGACGGAGCATGAGCAACGCAAAATGCCTGATGTTGCCGTACCTGCACTGGTGCTATTGACTGCCACCTTCAGCCACGTCTGTAATAGTGTAATGGCTGATTGGTTTGTTAGTAGGCAGTTCATTCCCGCACCTAAATAAACACCTGAAGACGTGATGTTATACCGGCTTATCATCAAAAACTCAAAAACAGTTATATGCGTGTGTAATTGTATGGGCCTAGTGCCTTACCTGGGATATTGTAACCGTAACTTTTCAAATCAGCATGTTTCCATGGATGAAATTTCTATGAATTCAAAGGCTACACTCCAAATTTGAGAATGTTTTACATCTCATTTTTAGTGCTTCGGACCAGAGAAGGAATATACATGGGCCTATGTAATAAAGCAAAATCTGGGTCGAAATCGCATGACCAAATTAGGCCCATGATCTAAAAGGCCCTGATAGGAAGAGGTCGGAGTATACATGGGCCTGGTTAAAAACTAGTATATACACATGGGCCACCCGTACCCGCTTCATTTTTTTTATTTATACATTTTTTTACTAAAATATTTACAAAAATATTTTTTTTTCGAAAATTTACAAATCTAATCGCCTGCCGGGCGATTTTTAAAAATCGCCCTCCCAATGAGCGGCAAGGGACCTAAATGCAAAATTTTTATTTGTGTTCAAACTCTTTTCACCAGTTTTAATTGCTTAAAAACTAATAATGCTTATTCGATACTCCAAATGATTTTAAATGGAAAAGTGCTAAACTACAAAGTTATAGATCTCATCAGGATCTACAACTTTTATATAAAGTTTATCTCCATCCAATGTTGTTTGAAATGTAGATCTGAGATTTTTTAAAATGTGTTTTATATTTTGTAACGAATATTTGGATATCTAAAACATCTTAAATGAAAAAGTTGTTAACTACAAAGTTGTATATCTCCTTGAGCTCTACAATTTTGATATAAAGTTTTATTTCATCTGATTTTATATAATATAATTTTAAATTATAAAATCCTAAAGCTAACAAGTTGTGCTATAAAATTTGCATTTAGGTCTCTTACCGCCCTCTGGCAGACGGTTTGATTTGTAAATTTTCAAAACAAAAAATTATTTTTTAAATATTTTAATTAAAAAATAGCCTTCTCGTGAGTCCCACAGTCAGCCTCCCATGGATGGTCAGACGGAAATATCTGGAACGTTCAAGAACCTCTCGCGCGCGTGCCCGGTGAACGATCCAACTCATCACCAAAGCGACCGACACAAATCCAAAAATTGAAAAATCCCGACTCGTCCACGTCATCTCCTCCAACGGCGAGCCCGACCCAAACCAGAATAGGGGGGCCCACAGCTCAGTGACACGAGGAGCCAGCCCAGAATCTTCCAGAACCTTCTCCACCATCAACCTCCGCTCCCCTCCCATATATATACCGTCCTCCTCAAGCCAGCAAAATATCGCACACAAAAAACCAAAAAAAAAAAAGAGTAGTTGATCTCCTCGCGGCGGCGCTCTCTCTCTCTCTCCGCCGGCGACGATGGCCACGGCGAACGGCGTCGACCTCGCGACGGCGGGGCTCCTGCGGCTGCTGGCGATGGGGATGGGGCCGTCCGTGCAGATTCCGGGAGAAGGCGGGGTTCCGGTGATGATGGTGCAGCACATCATCATCGGCGACGACGGCGGCGACCTGTTCTCCGGCGGGCTCGGCGGCGGCGTGCCCCCCGCGTCGAAGGCGGCGATCGCCTCGCTGAAGGAGGTGAAGGCCGGGGAGGACGGCGAAGGCGGGGACTCGCTGGGCGACTGCGCGATCTGCCTGGACGCCTTCGCCGCCGGGAAGGAGATGCCGTGCGGGCACCGGTTCCACAGCGAGTGCCTCGAGCGGTGGCTCGGCGTCCACGGGAGCTGCCCCGTCTGCCGCCGCGAGCTCCCCGCGGCGGAACAACAACCACCAGAGGAGCAGCAGAGCGGCGGCGCGGACGCCGGCGAGAGGCGGAGGCCGAGGGCGGTGGTGGTGAGCTACGTGGTGCTCGGAGACGGCGGCCGCGGCGGGGAGAGAGGGGAGCCATGGAACATTAGGATAGAGGACGTGGATTAGGACCAGGATCATATTCTTCAAATTGGTTTCAATTGGTTTTAAGGTGGTCGATTTTTCTTTCGGTTTTTGTATATACACTACTAGCTGCGAGGGGAGAAAAATCGATTGTGAATATTTTTTAAATGTGGAAAATGAAAGTAATGCAATTACAGAAGCTTCCCAGTGTCACTGAGAATTCGTATTTTTTTTAAAGGAAATTCTTCTTTTACATCTGCATCGCGATAAACAGTTTTCCAATTTCATCTTAATTCAGCGTCAAAATCAAAATAATCTACTCCCTTCGTGATCTTTTTCTCAGTTAAAATTCTTTTAGGAAAATATACACTCCTTTTGTTTCATGGGATATATCCGATGACTACGAAAAATCTAGACAGAGGCTCGTTCAGATTTGTAGTATTAAAATATATCTAGATTCATAGGGTCTGTTTGGTACAGCTCCAACTCCTAAATTTAAAGTTGGGTCTGGAGTGGAGTTGTGGAGCTGCCTAAACCCAGCTCCACAACTCTAGTTCATTTTGTGAGAGCTCCACCCAGCTTCACTACCAGTTTTGGTGGAGCTGAAACTGTTTGGCTGAGCTCCAGCTCCAGGAGGGGTAGAGCTGGAGCTGTGCCAAACAGTCCCATAGTACTGGAGCTGTGCCAAACAGTCCCATAGTATTACGATATATCTCCTATATTTGGACAGTGACTTATTTAGATTCGTATTGTAGATGTATAGTATTAGAATATATCTCCTACTCCCTCCGTTTCACAAATCTAGACATATATTCTAGATTCATTAGCATCTAAATGAAAATGTGCAATGTTAGAAAGGTGGAACGGAGGAAGTATATTTTTTAAAAAATATTTGTGTTGATTCGTAGTAATTTTGAGATAGAGATAGTACTATCCAGAATCATAGTACTTAGGATATATTTCATCTAGCCAGACATCCAGCCAAAACTTCTTATATTTTGCAATGTAGGGAGTAACATTTTCAATACAAAACAAACATATTATCAAAATACATGTAATGTTAAATGTGATGAAACTAATTTAATGTTATAAATGTTTAATGTTATAAATGTTGATAATTATTTATGTAAAGTTGATCAAAGCTAAAGGCTCAAACGACTTATAATATAAAACGGAGTAATTAGATCCAATTGGGCATTATTTCGTCTGCCATTCGTTAAAACCAATCTTCAAACGCAGCAAAACGATCACCTCTGATCATGGGCAACAACAATTATGAAAATACTACTCCCACAGATACAAAAATTTACAAATTGATTTGCCACTCTTACTACTAGCTGTCCGTTAATCGATCGACGCGTAATGTAAAATAAAAGGGAAAATTGCGTATTAATCTGTACATGGTGGCGTCCTGATTCAGCTTAGAAAGCTTTGGTGTTCTTGGCTTTTGCGGCGTCATCATGTGCCGGGTGCCTTGGGAGTGTGGCGATCGTTTGGGCCTGAGGGGGGGTAATCAGTCGTCTGCAGCGCCATCCTTCCAAACATCTCCTCCACGATTGCATCGCTTGTGCTCACGTCATCCTACAAAGCATTTGCAGTGAAGCAATTAGGTTGTTGATAAATCTGCAGGAACCATGAGATGGAAATTTAGAGCATCATTAAGAGTATCCCAATAATTAATTCCTAAAACTATATTTTTTTATCTTCTAAAACTGAATATAGAAAATGAGAAAACCTATCTCTCTAACAGAAAGTCTAAAATTAATGTTTTTTCCTCCCCTACACGTGCTCCTCCTTCATCTCTTTTTTTCCCTCCCTACGCGCACTCCTCCGTGCGCGCGAGAGAGCGATTGGGAAAAAATAGCTTCCTTGAAGTTCTCCTTCATCACCTTTTTTTTCTCCCGTGCACGAGAGAGAGCGATTGGGAAAAAAATCACTCCCTTAAAACGGGAAACGGGATATCCGGAGTTGAGAACCTAGATTATCGGAAGACAGGTTAGGGATTTTGTTGGATGTGATTTTTGATTAAAATTTTCTAAATCTAAGGATAGGAAATAGAATAAGAAAGCTGTTGGTGGCTCTTACAACAGCTTAGCAGAATTCTCAGAAGTCTGAATATGGTTTGCAGCTTTCACTTAAGGGACGGTTTGATTCTTTGTTACCTTTTCTTGTCTGATTCACGATTTTGGATTTCTATTTGCACTCAAGTTTGAGGTGATCAAGAAAAACAATTCTTTCTAGAAATGTTATCTAAAATAACTTTTTAACTTCGTAAGTAGTCATTTCATCTGTATATACCCTCAAATAGTTATAAAAAAAATCATATTATCTATTAATTTCAGCTATCAAGAATAGATAATATGTAATATGATTTTTTTCAAACATCCAGAAAAAGATCTCCTGACCAAAAGAACCATTCTCTTTTGAACAGCACAACGCTTTATGTTTTCTATTTCTGCAGAGATGCACTAAACGTCTTTGTTTTGTCTTCATATTCTGAATCGTGAGCCTTTCCAGGAAGCAATAGACGCATCCGGAACTATGCGTAGTAATCGAGCTTTACACGCATCAATACACAATTAGGGATTCAGATTTTTACAACTGAGGCAACACAAAATCACTCTGAATGAAACCGAGAACTTTTACCTCTGCTGAACCTGAAACACCAACACCCGGACGCGCCGGAGCCTCCACCACCATCATCGCCATCCTGTTACTTCCTGCACAAATCCCACAGCCAGAATCACCACAAGAAACTCTCCAAGAACACCCCCCCAAGAACTCTCCTTCTCAGGCAAAATTTTACTTGTGAAACGAGCTGCGTCAGAGGAGGCGACGAGGAGGAGACTGACGGCGAGCAAGATCACCAGCAAACTCCTCCCTGACGCCGATCTCGCCATGGCTTTTGTGTGTTCTTCTGCTTCCAACCACGCACAGAACCAGTATCTACCGATCTGTCTGTCTCAAGGTCGCAATGATATGGTCAGAATAAATAGTTGCGACTTGGAGCGAGGCCAGGTGCGTACAGTGAGGGATCCGAGCTCCGTGTTGCGTCTTTAATCATGGAGCACTGGAAGTCTGAAATCACACGGAAAAGAAAGTCTTTTTTTCCTTGACGCCCACACTAATGCAATTGGGTACCTACCTAACAATCTATGACATGAAACTTTATCTCAGATAAGAGGCCCAATGCCCAATTAAACCTAGCTACTTATGTAGTGATGATGTAGAGTAGCAGTAGATGATGGTGATATTGCTGCTCAGCATGGAAGGTTGGCATCCCAAGATCTCCGTATTTGCTGACGTGTTGGGCACAATTTCTTGTGACCATCCGTCACATTTGTACTGTTTTGTACTGCTGAATTTTTTCTTGTCAAGAATGACCAATGTAATTAAGGAATTATAGATAGTCAAAATTTTATTTCTTATGCATTTTTTTGGCCTCTTAGGTGGTTTCATCTTGCTCCTACTTTGTGCATGATGTAGAGTACTATGTCTTATAGCTGTTGGATCGAGTGCCTGACAGATATCGCTGAACTTCTTCTTTCTCTGGTCAGCTTCTGGATCGACAAAAGGTAAAAGCAAATTATGACAATCTACAGGCCAGAGAGAGTTGAGAAGAAATACGGTCAGCTATCGCTGGCTAAGTGCTCAAGAATCTCGACCATAACCTGTTTCTCTCTCAGCTAATTTGCCTAATTACACTTTCTTTGTGCGCAATCATAATTAGATTTCTTAGGTGATAACGGAATTCGGGCTGGTGGCCACTAGGATGGATGGGCCAGGTATGTGCGAATTCTGGTCAACCGTGTTCATCATGCGGCCTGAGAAAGTTTATAGCAAGTTGACAAAAATCAGTGACCAGGCCACTTATAATTTTGCATATCTGGCTGTCGAGATCCCAATGAGCCACTCACAAACACCTCAAAAACATTTTAGCAGATGCAATTTCTGCAACACAGTTAAAGGAATCATCATTCTAATTTCCAGGTGTCAGCTACTCAGCTGGTGGTGAATTGCCCACTCTCCGAGCGAGATGGCAAGATCATCCATGGCCGGAGATCCGATCCTACGCTTGTGACGGCGATCCTACCTGGCTAAGCACTAGCGCTGCAGTGATGGCGTTGAGATTCCCAAGTGGATTAATTCCTTTCAAAAAAGAAGTGGATTAATTCGTGGATGAGGATAACCTCTCCAGGCCATTGCCAGCCACCCAGCTATACACCAAGTTATCACATTCGCAATTACACGAACATAGGGCCGTTCGAGGAGCTTTTGAAAGCTATAGCTTCTTTCAGAATTAGAAGTTTCCCAAGCTATTTAACTTCTCATTAGATTCTTAGAAACTATAGTTAAAAATTCATAAAATAAACTAGAAGATAGAAAATGGAATTTCAGTTTTTTCATATTCTCATAAGGTGTCTATCAATCAGTTGCTTCTCATAATTTTAAGCTCCCCAACCAGGTCCTATAGGTTCGGTGCTAGCTTAGCTGTTGATGAGAAAATGCGGCAAAATTTCTTGTACAGATCGGAGGCGCCTTGCCTTCTCGCCGTCCGGCGAGACGAGACGCGATCTCGTCGTTCTCCAGCGAGCTCGGAGTCTTCTCCGAGCGTCCGTGCTGGGGGAAGAAGATGGTGAAGACACCTTCGCAGTTTCAGGCCTTCGAGCTGCCGGCCCAACATAAATGGGCCGGACCGGAACGGTAGCGCGGCCTACTTGAGGCCCATACTGGTTAGGTCGGAACGGATACTGCGGCCTCCGTGCGGCCCAACCAATCTGGGCCGGAAAGGTGATGCGGCCTACGTGTGGCCCATACTATTTGGGTCGCCGAAATGGCTTGTTCGGAACAGTGATTGGGCTGATATGCGGCCCACGTTGATCGATTGGTGCAAGTCGTGACCGTAAAAGGCCCGAGTTGGTACGTGCTGTGCCGTGCAGGCCGTACTTGACCTGACCTCGGGTTTCGTCGGAAGTTTCACAAAAGTCTTCGTGCAGATTAAGCAAAAGTCGCCGTCTCATCTCCTTCTTCCTCGAAGACTAACGGTGGAAAAGGTTTGAGAAAGCGAAGGCGATAAGTAGGATAGATTCATCGATAGCAACTGAAGTAGTAGGTGTGTGCTCTTATTTAAACACATGACGTTGTTAATCTCAATTTGAATAGTCATAAAAAAATAAAATATGCTAAAAAATTACATCTTTAGTACTGTAAAATACAAATGATATTTTCAAAAAAATAAGATTAACAGTCAAATGTTTTATCCAAAACTTTATTACGTTGTATATTAAAAAACAGAGGTAATAGTTACTTTTTTTTATAGGATGTAATAGTAACTTATATCAGGAAGGATGAGGGAAAACAAATGGTTAGCTGGGAAAGTGTATTATTACTAGTAATAATATTAGCTGTGGAAGTGTGAAAGTGTATTATTACCAGGTAATTAAACTAGTCAACAAAGACGAGCTAAGGCTGGGTCGATCGCAATACATGGTTGTATCCTATTGTTTCCCTCTAGCTAGCTAGGTTCCAAATTCAAATATTTGCAGCAGTTGAAGCTCAATTAGCGAAGATTATAATTTCCACTTCTTTTCCACCAAAATCGTACGAATACTAATTTATGTAGTATGTTGATGTCGACCTTAATTAGCAGTCAAATCGCATATTAATCAACTTCAGGAATTTTGATGCAATAAAGAAATAAACTCTCAATTAAGTACTCCATCTATTTACAAATAAAAACATTTCTATATTATTTAACAGAGATTAATGTAGATAATAAAAAACTTTGATGCTCTCCTCGTTACATTATTAATAATTAGGAAAAAAATCAACTCATAAAGGTAAAAATCTCATCCACGCCCGGTCCCTCTGTCCCGGGGGCGACGCGGGCGGCAAACAAGCCGCGTCGTCCCCGCCCTTCTCCTCCCCTCCCCACCTTGCCGCCGCCCTAGCCGCTGCCTGCAAAGCCGGGCGGCTGCAAGGATGGCAGCGGCGGGACTCTCTCTCCCTCGCTCGCGGCCAAGACGGTCGGGACGTCGGCACGGCACGAGCTCAGGGCATGGCGTCGGCGCCGACCGGCGGCGTCCAGATCCGGTGCCGTGGTGCCCGGATCCGGTCCCCCAACGACGGGCGGCGGCGTCCTGGCAGCTCGGCGGCGAGGTTTGGCGGTGGGTTTGGGCGGCGGCGACCTGGCGTGACCTAGCGGCGGCGACCTGACGGGAGACGCTGCCAGAGCTGCCTCCGGTAGCCGAGCACGGCGGCGCGGCCAGACGACGGATGCGGCGGTGGAGGTGCTGCGAGAGCCAGTGGTGACGCCAGCGATGCGGGAGGAGGCAACGACGCCTCTAGCTAGATCTGGCTGGCGGTGGCTGCTGCTGCCGATGGCGGCGGCTGTGGCGTCATCGACCGCGGCGGCGGGCTGGCGAGGCAATGGCCGTGGTGGTCGAGGCGTCGTGGAGGCGGTCGTGCAGCCTCGTAGGTGGCGAGGCCTGCCGTGCAGGCGTCGTGGAGGCCGGCGACGTGTGGCTATTGGAGGCCAGCGTCGTGCGGTAGCGGGAGGGCGTCATGGAGACCGACGACATGGAGCTCGCGGGCAGCGACAGCGGGTGCTGGTGGCTGCAGGCTGCGACAGCGGACGGCTTGCGGCGATGGCCGTGGCGACCGTGGACGTGGCTGCCGTGGCAGAGGAGGTGAGGATGGTGATGGAGAGGTGGCTGGGCGTTCGGCAGCAGCGGCTACGGTGGCGGTGACCACGGTCACCGGAGGCATGGTGGCTTCGGACAGCTAGCCGAGGGTGTGGCAGACGGTTGCATCTGGCTGGCGTGGCATCGTTTGGAGGAGGGGTCGGAGACCGGCTTGGCGCAGAGAGGCGCGATGACAGCGGAGGCCGGCTCGGCGCGAGAGGCGCGGGCGGCGGAGCTGGAGGCCGGCTTGGCGCGAGAGGCGCGGCCGATGGAGGGAGGCCGGGTTGGCGCGAGAGGCGCGTCCGGTGGAGGAGGCCGGCTTGGCGCCAGAGGCGCGGCCGGCGGTGGAGGAGGTGACCTCGGTGTGAGGAGGAGCTGCCGGTGGGTGTAGCGCGGTCTTCGGCGCACGAAGGCTGGCTGGCGGGGGACGCCGGTACAGGGGTCCCACATGTCGGCAGAGCTTGAGCGGTGGTGGAGCATCGGTGCGTCAGTCGTGGATTCGCAGATGGTGAACGGCGGGTGAAAACCTAGCCTGGCCTTAGCCGGACCGACAACGATGGTTAATTCCCCCTCCTGAGGGCGTTGTCGTGCTATCTCACCCCTCAAGAGTGTTGTAGCGTCCGTTCCGTCGTGGCGCCTAGCGGGAAAATTTAAATTAAAAAAAAACTAATTGCGAAATCTGTTTCTTTGCTTGTTGTCAGTCTCCGTGTCAATCCCTGATCTTGAATCCCCGATATATCGTCAAATTCAAATTCCGAATACAAATCCTTCCCAAATCAAATTCCTCCGCAAAAGTTTATTTTGCCTCCTCCAAGTTCGGTGGGCCAATTTCCTCTCAGCCCATCTCTCTCTCTCCCTCCCTCAGCCCTCCTCTCCCTCGCCCCGCACGTGCGTCGCACGCGCGTGCGCGTGAGCCGACGCCAAGCCGGGCGCCATCTGTCTCTCTCTCCGCTCTCTCGTTCTCTCGCTCTCCCACTCCCCGTCTCTCTCTCCCCGGCGAGCCCCGCCCCTGAGTTTTGAATCCTCCGCGTCGTTGCTTCCCGCGCGCGCGCACCGTGGTGGATGACCGGCCAATTGCCGCCGCCGTCAGCGCCTGCCGCCCTGTAGCCGCGCCCTACCAAACCGCCCCCGCCGTCGTCACGACCCGGCCCCGCCACCACCGCGCATGCTCCCAAGGATTGGAGGCAGAGCTCCTCCTCCCACTGCCTAGTCGCCCTCTCTCTCTCCTTCCTTCTTTTCCCAAAGTGGCAAAAGGCAAGTCTCCTTTCCCCCTTCCTTTTCTTCCTTTTTCTCCCCGCCAGCGTCATCCTCCCTATCGCCGTTTTGGCCGCGAACGCCGAGCGCCAGCTCGCTCCTTGACCGCCCTAGGTCGGTTTCCAAACAGACATTGCCCTCCTATTAAACCAAGGCGCCCTCCCTTCCTTTCCCTCTCCCATTCTCCCTCGCTCCACCACGCCATTGCCGTCCCCTCTGTCTCTCTATCGCCGACCGCCGCCGTCACGTGTGCCGGAGGAGCCGGTGCGTGCTAGGACGTGGAAGGGGACTCCGGGCGCTCGTCTTCTTCCTCTTCCCCGGCTCGAGGCCGGAGAGATCACTCCCGTGCCGTCGGCCTCTCGTCACAGCGCCCCGCCTCGTCTCGGTAGGGCATCTCCCCGTTCTCCCTCCTCGTTCCTCCTCTTCCCCTTAGTTTTCGGTAGAAGCTTGTATAGCCTCCCCGTAGCTAGCTGGCGCTGCCCCGACCGCTGCCGCCGCTTGCTATGTGCTCGCCGCCGTCGCCGCCCATGCTCCGTAGCGCCCGCACGTCACCGGCCTCTCTCGTAGTGTCTTCGTCCAATCCGACGCTAGAAACAGATTCCCGGAGTCGCGTAGATGCTCTAGCTCGCCCGAATCGATCTCCCGTCGCGCCGTCGCCGTTTCCCCCTTCCCTCGCCGCCGGTTGCCGCCACCGCAATCCGCCGCCGTCGAGCCCCCTCCGGCGAATCCGAGCCGTTGGCTCGTCTCCCCTCGTCCCGTGCAACCTCCCGGTGCGCTCGCCCTTGCCTGCATCGCTGTAGATCGCCCCGCCGATCGCCGCCGCCGTCCGCCGTCCGTTCCGGCCGACGTCGTCGTCTTCCTCCCGCCGACCCGCGTGGCAGCCACGTAGGCGCCACGTCGGCGCCACCTCGGCCGCGACCGGGTCAAGCTGACCCCGGTCCGCCACTCCCCTCCGCCCCGCTCGCACGCGCGGTCCACCGCGAGCCGTGAGGCTGCGCGTGGGCCCGCCGCAACCGCACCCACCGCGAGCCGCGCGCGTGCACCGCGTCCCTCACCCAAACCCTAGCGCGCGCCGCGTGCTCCCTCCGCACGGTGAACCGTGTCACCGACAAGCGGGTCCGACTCGGGACCACGCGAGGTGAGCCCGGCCCACCGGCTCCCTCTCTCCTCCCCTCCCACGCGTGCCTTGGACCGCCTTCTCGGGCCGGTCGGCCCATTAAGCTCGGCCGAGCCGTCCCTTTCTCTCGGGCCGCGCCCTAGCCGCCCGAGGGAAGTCTGTTTCCCCTCCCTCTTTTCTCTTTTTCAAAAGGGTTTAATTAAATCATTTTTCCTTTAGACCAAAAATCCAATAATCTTAGAAATTCAATATCTTTCTCAACCGTATGTCCGTTTGACTCCGTTCAACTTCCAAAATTCCTCAAATCTTGAGATCTGTTTAAAGGCACGTTTAGAGGTCAATAATAGGGCTTTATTTTCGCCGTTTGTTGAGTTGTCCCGTTTCGCGTGTAGTTTCGGAGGCCGCAGACCCGCAGTGCGAGGATTTCGAGGATCAAGCTCAAGATCTCGAGCAAGGCAAGTCACCTTTGATCATCTTGCACCTATAATTTAAATCTAAGTATTTCTTTTTCGCAAATATTGCATGAATAGGTTTAACACAAGTATTTCGGCCGCGGCTTGCGAGATAGCCTGCCGTCCCCAATCCTAATTGCTGCAATTACCCTCCTTGAATTATTGAACATTTAGACCTCCTTTGTCGACTGTTGTGCTTCGATGCATGGGCCTTCAGGCTCGAGCATCGGAACACTTCCCTTCAAATTTAAAATATCCAACGATGGGTAAAACTTGGGGTTTTACAAAAGATTTGGAAAACCCGACACCTGGGTCGGTGCTTGCAAACTAAATGAATTTCCAAAACCGCAGACCGAAGGACGTACCGGGAGTACGGTTTCCCGCTCTTGCACTTAAGGACCGTTTCCTTGGAATTTCATCCGAACATAAGACAAGTGCGACCACATGGGTGGAATGGGACACCCCTGGCTGAGTAATTAGATTATCGGGGGAACCATGATGCCAAGAGACATGTGGATTTAACGGGGTGGTGCCGGGGAGAACCCCCGGGCTTCCTGGCACAGTATGGTCTGGGACCCCTCTCGTTGGTATATGGTGTACCTGTGTCGGCTTTCGAAATGCCTTGTCATGAAAGCCTCAAGGTCGCCAAACGTGGCCGTTCTGCACGGGCTGGGTGATCCGGGATAGTAATGTCGTGTGGGTAAAGTGTACCCCCTCTGCAGAGGTTACTAAACTGTTCGAACAGCTGTGCCCGTGGTCATGGGTGGATGTGAGGTGATTCCTAGGTAGTTTTTGTTTGACTACTGCTTTGTGAAATTGCTATTGTGGAGTGGGATCGATGTTTGGAAAATCTGCGGCCGATGGGATCAGCCAGGCCCGGGTGGCCGTTTGAAAGTTGTTGGCCGGGTGCCAACCTTGAATCAATTCAAAGACTGATACATTGCACATACTCCGACCGGATAAGACGCACTGCCTCATCCGTGTCATTTGAGAAGCACTCACTTAGTTGTTTCAAAAAGGAGTTTAAATAAAATCAATTGCAAAAACAACAACCTTTCCTTTGAAGCCTGCATTAAACACTTAATTCCTATGGCTTGCTGAGTACTCCTGTACTCACCCTTGCTCTATATAAATAATCCCCCCCAGTTGCTGAAGAAGATGAAGTGGATCCCGCTGACGAGGAGTTCTTCCAGGAGCAAGTCGGCTACGATGAGTTTTAGGGTTTCGGTCTAGTTCCCAAGTCGCGCCTGTGATGATTGGTCCAAGTCTTGGCTTCCGCTTTTCCTTTTGTAATGCAGTTGTGAGCTCGGGATCTGTACACAGCCCAACATGACTGTACTCCTACTCTGTAATAAAGAGACCTCTGTTGCTGTGATATTCTGTTTTCCTGTGATACCAGCATTGTTTCCTGGGACTGGTATCGATTAACAGATTAATTTGGAGCGTCACGGGCTAGTTCCGTTCGGGGCTAGTTCGGGGCGTGACAAGTGGTTGCCGGGCAAAAGCCCAGTCTTGGCTCCTTGAGCCCCGACAGAAGACGGCAAAGGTTTTCCGTCGCTTCTCTTGTTGAAGACGTCGTTTTGGCATCCCCTAGGGGGCGATCTCGTCTGTGTTCCTTTGTTGGTCTAGCGGCGGTCGGTCACGCTTAGCGGCGGCCGATTCGGTGCTAGCCTTCTCTCGGGTTGTGTGTTGGCGTTGTCGGTGTGTGGGTGTTGGTATATTTTTCCTTTTTCCTGGTTACGATTCTCTAGAGTTGTAATCTTGTAATTTTTTCCTGCTCTATCAATAGAACTTCGCAACGTCTCGTGCGAGTCGTTCAAAAAAAATAAGTAGGAAAAAGAATTAATCGGAGATGGTTGATATGACAGAGATTATGACAGATAATACTACGAAATGTTTATATTTGTGAAAAAAAAACAAACATCTTAAATACTTAATAATTATATTTGTGGACATAGAAATTACCATTTTCTATGAGCCGGCCAGCCGGCGCTTACACATTCAACAGTTCACTTGATCATACCAGCAGTCTCCTATCAAAAAAATGAGACAAAAACCGACAGTGCCAAAATTGTGACAGCCGGCATTATTACTTAAGTACTGCTACTGATCATTACACTATGCAAATTTCCTACTTAACCGCTGCTTCCTCCGTTTCACAATGTAAGTCATTCTAACATTTTTCACATTTATATTGATGATATATATATATATCTAGATTCATTAGTATAAATATGAATGTAAAAAATGCTAAAATGACTTAGATTGTGAAACGGAGGGAATACTAGTTAACTTCACAATGTTGTCCTAATTAACTCTTCCTTATTAGCTGTCTTGAATTGGATCAGATCTGAGCGATGTGTGTGTGAATGTGATGCCAGCTAAACCGGTCGATGAATCGATCAAGGCCGGCCGTACTGACGGCGAACGGATCAAACGGAACAGGCATGTGAAGCCGTCAGATCTTGCCCATGACGTACATGAACACACGTACGTATGGTGCACGAGGGCTCTTCTTTTAAAGCTATGGCTCTTCTCTGCTCGTTAATTAAGCAATCGAAGTAATCAACTTGGGTTAATTAATTTAAGTTATACAGCTTCGTAACCTGAAGAACACTTGTAATTATCCTTATCATCAGGCGACACCGTCCCGACATGTAGTACAAGCCGTGAGGAGGCATTTACTTGATTACGCCGACATTAGATCTGGATTAGTGTACGTGCGTCTATTGAAAATTTGATGAACGGATCAGAGAAGTTTTTTTAAATTTAATTGTTGTTAGGAGTTAGGACTAATTAAATTGATTGATTAATTAATTAATTAGTGGGTGCTAGGCGATGGACGTGCGTGCAATGCAGATGGTGGCAGCGAGGCAGCTGGGCTTGCTTGCTCGATCAGATCGTTGTCTCTAATTTCGAATAGATGGATTCCCTTGCCACACCGTGGTGTGACAGCTAATGGACATTCTGTTGTCTTCATGATTTGTTAATTGCAAGTTTGTGTGCTTATGTTCTTGCTTATTTAACAGCTCAGATGTTGGTATATTAGCTCACGCTTAATTTCAGTTTTGTAACATGAGCACATTTTAGCAATCCTATATGTATACTTTAAATTTTGGTCCAGTTTTGCTTGTCTCCGGATTATTGATTTAGATTTATTAGCTAAGTTAGATTCAGCTTTCAGCTTATTTATCGGACTATTGAAATGGATTATTTGTTTTACATGCACTTAAAAAAATGATTTTTAAATTGCAGGGCTGATTTGGTTTCATGTCCTACCAAACCATTGGTAGTGTCAAATCTTGGGCATGTTTTAGCACTACCAATGTTTTGGTAGAGTTGAACTATATGAGTTGTATTAGCTATGGCAAATATTAACATCAATTTAAACATCTATAAAGTACTATTTAAATTGCCAACTATTTGGTAGGGCAAGTTTTGGCATCAAACCAAAACAGCCCGTATATTTGAAGTTATTTGTTAAGTTTGTTTCTGTCTAATTTATCTTTTCGATAATGCACTACGGTAATTTGTTCAACAATCCAAATTAAACGGGCCTAAAAAATATGGTACTAGCAATGTTCAGCTGAAAAGTTAACTGCATCTATCCATCTACACACTTTTGAATATGTAAATACTCCGACATTTCCAAAGTCAGAAACTCAGTATTACTAGATCACTTAACCACGGAAATCTGCGTGCTTAGTTAGCTAGTACTACTAGTAGTAACTAGTTACTTGCAAGTCTATAATCACACATACACCCAACGCCCAGTTTCCTGGAAGCTTCCCCAATTTGCTGAAGCATAAATGCACTGCATATTGTCAAGCGTTTGTCAAGTTGTCAACTGATTCACGAATTGAGCCCGTACCCAACCCAACCAAATTTCCTCCCATTTTCTGCAGTCCACTCTCGTGTCCTCTCCCACCATTATTAATTAATACTACTAATCTTTATTCCTCTCCTTTTAAAGAAATATTTCCCATAATTAATTATCCACCTCTCTCTCTCGTTCCGCATGCGAAGCAACGCAGGCAACTTCCCGCGCTAGCCTCAGCTTCCTGGCTGCTTGCTCCCGACCAAGCCAAAGCCGCCGTCACGACTGATAATTATTCCCACCTCGCTAACATCTTCGTATATATAACCTCGTCGATCTCTCCACCTATCCCCACCACCACTCCACGCAAACCCAATCACATCGCCGCCATCGTCGAGCTTGTTCTAACCTTCTAAGCTATTAGCAATGGCGTCTTCGTCGTCATCGTCGCCGTCGAGGCCGTTGCTCAGGCGGGTGCTCTCGTTCAGGGAGCCGCTGCTGCTGATCCCTTACATCGTCGGATTCCTCGCCGCCGCCTCGTCGGGATTCTTCTACAGCTACTCCTCCTTCCTCCACTCGTTCGCCCGGTCGCTCGTCCCGGCGGCCGCGGCCGGCGCCGTGGTCAAGTGCGCGTACTTGTCGGCGGCGGCGGATTCCGACGAGCCATGCTCCTCCTGCGGCGGCGAGGATGAAGACGTCGTTGCGGCCGTCGAGGAGGAGGAGGCTCACCTGAGCAAGGTGGAGGTGGAGGAGATCATGGAGCGGATAGGGCTGGGCGTGGGCGGCCATGGCGAGGGGCTGAAGGCGAGGATGGGGCGCGACGAGGTGTCGAGGCTGTTCGACGCCGACGAGCCCAGCTTCGCCGAGGTGCGCCGCGCCTTCGCCGTGTTCGACGGCAACGCCGACGGGTTCATCGACGCCGACGACCTGCGGGCCGCGCTCGCCAGGCTGGGGTTCCGGGAGGACGCCGCCGCGTGCCGCGCCATGATCGCGGCGAGCTGCGGCAGCGTCGACGCCAGGATGAACTTGTTCCAGTTCGTCAAGTTCCTCGAGACCGGCCTCTGCTAATCAAGGCTGATTAATTAATTTTTTTTCAATTTCTTTTTTTTTTTCGTTTTGGGTTCGTTGCACGGTGCACGGCTCAGCTCGTGGCAGAAGATGAGAGAGCTAGTGGTGTGTGTTGCAAATTTTCCTCTTTTTTTTTTCTTTTTCCTTCTGCGAGGCATGAGTTGGTGCTTTGTGCAACAATTAACGGACTAATCTGTCAATTAATTGATCATACAAACTTCTCTAATCTCAACTGTACTGTTAATTGCAAATTGTACATGGATGCATGGAGAATTGGAGATAGATGTTTCTAGCTTCTACTATCAGCTCTCTTGTGATGTTGACGGTGTGCCGGCCGGCCACACGAGTTCAAATAATCACAGTACATGACATTGATTAAATCAAGCGTGACGTTTTCCAATTAATTAAGATAATACTAGTAGCATTATTTGGGTCTCATCGTGTCTGCCAAGCTGGACCCTACACTGCATCTTCCTTCTTCTCCCTGTCAACAGGGAGGAAGCTTCCTCTGTTGGTACGTGCAGGAAAATCTGCAGCATGTTCAAGACTTGATGGCTCTCGATGGAGTATTTGGCAAGCGCACAAGCACAACGGTCCAGGCAAACGCATGCTTCTTTTCGTTTGTTTTGTTCGTCTGTTTGAAAAATGAAGAAGAAAAAAAAAGGCGAGACGAAGAACGAACGACGACTACTAATCGGCCGGTCTATGCATGCACCAAGAATATTTGTAGTACTGTCATGTCATATTGGTAAGTACGGGCTTGGAAACTGACAGGAAATTTGGAATATCGACCGGCCGCCATGCAAGTGAGAAGTCGTAATGATGAATTGGTGATTGATATTAGTATTAGTGTGGATTAACGTTGAGTAGTATGTTGTTAAACGGCAGATTATTCAACGGGTTATCTTAGGTATCGAGGTCGGTTCTCTTTTATTAAGATTCCTTATTATATTTTATCTCGATTAGCGTTAACACGTTTTTGAAACTATTAGGGTGTTTCGTTCGAAAAACTTTTATATAAAAGTAACTTAAAATATCAAATAAGTCAAAATTTTCAAGTTTATACCAATAATTAAATTTTGAGTAATTATACACTAATAGTTTCTTTCTTTTACACTTAATCCAACTTTACCTCGAAAGGGTAGAGCGGAGTCTTTATACTGAATATATTCGCGGAATGGAAAGCAGAGGTAGAGAAGATAGAGCTGTCTTGACATGCCTTTCTTCTTCCGGGAATCTGATCGTGGATGGATTTTCGATTACCCCTTAATTAACACGAGTGGTTGGGTGGATCACACGAGTCGACGACATGGGAGGCCCATATTATTTGGGCCGTTATTGCTTACATGCGGCCTGTGATTCTTGCGCGAAGACAAGACGGGATTGCGGCTTACGTGCGGTCCATACTAGTTGGGCTTGAACGTTAGTGCGGCTTCGTGAGGCCCAATAGTGTTGGGCCGGAACGGTACTCTGGCCTCTGGGCTCTGTGCGGGTTGGAACGGTAAGTGGGCTGACGCGCGGCGGCAGAAATTAGAACGGATAATAAAGATTAAGTTTAGCTAATTTAGCAGAAGGCCTATTAGCTCAGCTGGTTAGAGCGTCGTGCTAATAACGCGAAGGTCGCAGGTTCGAGACCTGCATGGGCCACTTTTATTTTTGTGGTTAGTGTACCTTTTTTTGCTAATATTTTTGTTGTTAATTTACTATTTATTTTTGTTAGTTGTACTGACAGTTTTACACCATTTTTTCACTTTTTTGTTAATATTTTTGTTGTCATTTTACTATTTTACTATTTATTTTTGTGGTCTATTTACTATTTTACTATTTATTTTTGTTAGTTCTACTGCCAGTTTGACGCTATTTATTTTTGTTAGTTGTACTGACAGTTTTACACCATTTTTGCACTTTTTTTAATATTTTTGTTGTCATTTTACTATTTTACTATTTATTTTTGTGGTCTATTTACTATTACTATTTATTTTTGTTAGTTCTACTGCCAGTTTGACGCCCTTTTGCACACACACAAATCCCCAACTGACAGTCTGGAGCCTTTTGCATACACCTAACGCCTCACCGAAGGACTGAGAAGATGAATGAAGTTAACCTTCTCAATACACTGTACTTATGCATTAACCTTCTCACAGAAGAAGTTACATAATAAATCTACCTTAGTAAAGTTCAACATGCAGAACAAGAAGCTACTCAGTATATGTAATTTTTTTTCCCTTTTGCATCTGCAAGCTGGGAGCAGAGCACCTTCATTATCTGAAGCCTGAAGCATCCGTTATCCTATCCAATCCTAATCCTAACACACTCCCTCAAAATCTGAATAATACAACCCTCCTCTAGCTAAACAGACTGGCCGCCGACGTCCCACCTACACTGACAGTGGGCCACACCTAAAAAATATCTGCGACACAAATATCAGCAATTACCCCCACACACTATATAAACCCCCACCTCTTTCTCCACTCCTCCTCGAGCCCCAAAACCTTATCTTCCCAAAGCCTCATCTCCTCCTTCCTCCCACCACCTCGCCTCGCCATGGCGGCCACCCTCTTCTCCACCTCGCTCACCCCCACCTTCCTCCCGGCCGTCCCCTGCCCCAAGCCCGCGCCGCCGGCCTCCGCCTGCTTCCCCTGCGCGCTGCCGCCGCGCGCCGCGCTAGCGGCGCTGGTGGCGCCGCTGCGGAGGCGGCTTTCTCCCGTGGCCGTCGCGGTGTCGTCGGAGGTGGAGGAGGAGGAGGGTGGGGCGGAGTCCGAGGGGGAGTTCGCCGAGGACCTCAAGGTGTTTGTTGGTAACCTTCCGTTCAGCGTCGACAGCGCGCAGCTCGCGGGGCTCTTCGAGCAGGCCGGCTCCGTTGAGATGGTCGAGGTATAAATTACTCACACGGCCTCTTTTTCGAATAGATTCATAGTTTCATCTCGGTAAATTGGGCGACGCAATTTTGCTAGAGTGGACTAAACAGTCTATTTATACATGAGGAATCCACTAGATGAGGAATTACTGCAACGAATTGGTTCAGTGTTCTCTAGGATTTATATTTGAGTTTTATATGTTAATGCTCAAATGTTTTTTTAATTGGTTCAATAGTAGTTAAATTACGCAACAAATAGATGTTCTGAATTCAATTGTCCAGCCAAGCAAGGCAACTACAGAGTGTCATGCGTACAAGTGAGTGGGTTCTTCTCATGATAATAATACTAGGTTCTCGTTTTCTTTTTTTCTTTTTTTTTTTTTGTGACAGGTTGTATATGACAGACAGACCGGAAGAAGCCGTGGCTTTGGATTCGTCACAATGTCTACAGCTGAAGAAGCTGGTGCTGCCGTCGAACAATTCAATGGATACGTGAGTATACTCCCATGTTATATTAATCTCTTTTGTGGTGCATTCTTATAAGTGGGTTAATTAGTTATAGCGGAAATTTGTGCATCTATGCGAAAAGTCTAGTTCTCTATCAACTGTGATGTTGTAGTATTGATGGTTTATGAACATTGTGCACTTAAAATTAACTGTTTATGTAGCAAAAGGTTATACTTGAACCAGCATTACTAAAATCCTGAAACCTGATTCTCAGCATGACTGACTGCTTTTTCATGTCGTTTTGACATTTTGCTTAATGTCTTGAGACCAATCCATCAAAAATTGTTTCGTGTCCAAATCCCTGGCAATACATTGAATGGTTGAATATTACTGATTAATCATATTATATTTCAAAACAGACATTCCAAGGAAGACCTCTGAGGGTAAACTCAGGGCCGCCTCCGCCTCGGGATGATTTCGCGCCAAGATCACCTAGGGGTGGTGGGAGCAACTTTGATTCATCCAACAAGCTCTATGTAGGGAACCTTGCTTGGGGTGTCGACAACTCGACACTCGAGAACCTGTTCAGTGAGCAGGGAACCGTGCTCGATGCCAAGGTCATCTACGACAGGGAGAGCGGCAGGTCGAGGGGTTTTGGTTTTGTCACCTATGGCTCCGCTGAAGAAGTCAACAATGCCATATCAAATCTTGACGGCGTTGTAAGTACCAAACATATTCTTATTTTAACTTGTCAAATTTCACCATTCCAATTCCCTCTCAAGCTAAGTTGCTCGAGGTGATTTGTATATATAATTGCTCATATGATTTCAGTAATTGTAAGTATGCTAATTGATTGTGTGCTTTTGTTCTTTAGGACCTGGACGGCAGGCAGATCCGAGTTACAGTTGCAGAATCAAAGCCAAGGCGCCAATTTTGAGATTTTTTTTTTTTGGTTATGTTGATTTAGAGGTTGATGATGTGCTTCCAAGATGTTAGTTTGTAGCTTCTACTATTGTACACCAATATGGCGAAAAGGAAAATTGATGCGGTTGATGAGAGACTGAAAGTCTGAAATTGTACACGAGGGGAAGATTTTTCCCCAAAGATGCAATGCACAGATCCTCTTGTTAGAAAGACCATCTTTATCTCTTCCAATCTTGTTTGATCCCCAATTTGGTTTCATCTCAGCCGTTGGCATGTATACAATGTACATGTGCGGTGGTAGCATATATGGATTGATAGTTGGACCCCTCATAGATTATTGATTGCGTTGTCTCACCATCAACATTGTGCCGTTGTCTCGCCATCAACATTGTGCGGCCATGGATAAAGGATGTATGCAGCAAGCAAAAGAGGAAGAAGACCCCAAACCCAAAGCTTAGCTACCCAATCGATCATTTTGCGTAATGCATGTGCTTCCTTTTCCCCTCCATTGATATCTGCCCTTTCAATTTCATGCTCACCTCGTCCAACTAATGGACGATCGATGAGCTGTCTTGCATGTTAGAGTCGATCATCTATGGACTTTCATTAATTTCCCATGTTTATAATTTTTTTTTTGGAATAATCCATGTTTATATGTTCATACTAGTGCAGCACATAGCTTCAAAATAGTTCGAAAACTTGTTACTCTTTCCGTCCCAAACTTTATGGATACTGGTATGAAATTATTTTAATTTTAACAAGTTTTTTAGAGGATTTTTTAAAAGAAGAGTATTGTATCTAGTTATGCTCATTTGATATCGTAAATATTAGTTTTAAAATAAATCTAGTCAAATTTAGGATATTTGACTTGGAACAAATATATTATCTCTTCTTATATTCTGAGACAGAGTACTAGTTAGCTTTGTCTCTAACAATTATTCCATTCTTTAACAAAAGTTACACCTATTACTTTTATCATCAAGATCAATTAGAAATTAACTCATCTTGTATGTAACAAAAATGAGAAAGTATATCCACGCATGCAACCAATGAGTATTAAGATGTTACCTCGGGTTCTGATTAAAGTCTTGGATGTTTAGAGACTACAAATAAGAACAATTTATTTGGAAAAACTCAAATATAAAATAAGTTAACTCATATCGATGTAGATGGGAGTACTATATAAGAACGGGGAGTGGATTTTCATCCTTCGAGAGGATATCCCCTCGTTATTTGCATGTCATTCAAATGGTTATGAAAAAATTTGAAAAAAAATTGAGAAGATATATTAACATGTGATATATCACTCCACAAACATATAAGTTTAAATTTAACTTTTACATCTCGAAACGAAAAAACAAATTAAACTATAACTAGTTAACGTATATTCACAGGCGCCGCCGCCGATGGCGAGGGATGAAAATAGTTTCCCTATAAGAACGAGCTCGTCTCATGATCGTTCACTCACCCGCGAGTACAAGCTACTCCTTCCTGCAAAGGAGATCATCAATGGCGCTTACTTTTACGCGCCATAGCTTGGTCGTCATTGTGGGCGCGCTTCTTCTCCAGCTCTTCTTCCTCGCCGGCTTGGCCCCGGCGGCGGCGGCTGCGGGGCCGACGGGGCAGGTGACGGTGTTCTGGGGCCGGAACAAGGACGAGGGGTCTCTCCGGGAGGCGTGCGACACCGGCTTGTACACCATGGTCGTCATGTCCTTCCTCAACGTCTACGGCGCCCGCGGCGGCGAGTACCGCCTCGACCTCGCCGGACACCCGGTGGGCGGCATCGGCGGCGACGTCAAGCACTGCCAGCGCAAGGGCGTCCTCGTCTCCCTCGCCATCGGCGGCGGCGCCTACTCGCTCCCGACCAACCAGTCGGCGCTCGATCTCTTCGAACACCTCTGGAACACCTACCTCGGCGGCGGCGGCGGCAAGGGCGCCGTGGAGGCGGCGCGGCCGTTCGGCGACGCCGTGCTCGACGGCGTCGACTTCTTCCTCGACCGCGCCACGCCGGCGGAGCGCTACGACGTGCTCGCCACGGAGCTCGCCAAGCGCGGCAAGCCGCCGCGCCGCGCGCTGCACCTGACGGCCACGACGCGGTGCGCGTTCCCGGACCGCGGCGCCGCGCGGGCGCTCGCCACGGGCGCCTTCGAGCGCGTCCACGTGCGGTTCTACGGCGGCGGCGGCGGCGGCGACGACAACTGCACCGTGTACTGGGAGGACGCGTGGGACAGATGGACGGCGGCGTACCCGCGCAGCCGGATCTACTTCGGCCTGCCGGCGGCGCCGGCGGTGGCGGAGGAGGAGCAGGACGGCCGGAGCGGGTACGTCTACCCCAAGACGCTCTACTACCGCTACGTGCCGGAGTTGCAGAAGGCGGCCAACTACGGCGGCTTCATGATCTGGGATCGCTACAGCGACAAGCAGAGCGGGTACAGTGGCTACGTCAAGAACTGGGCTTGAGCCTGTACGTTCGTTGCATTGCGTTCACCTTAGCAAAATATTTCATTTCATCACTTTATGATGTACTAGTACTTCAATTTGATCTATGCAACGCGTATATAACAGATGTAAGTGAAAGAACAAGTCGATCGAGAGATCAATCTCCGTGCAAGAATACAACAGTTTGAAAAGGGATCCGACTTAGCTGTACTGCCTTTGAGCGACTGAACACATGAGACATGGTGCCTTTGAGCCACTGAACACATGAGACATGGTGATGTGGGATCCACTTGTCAGCTCATTCGATTTGCTTCCGAACAATTTCAGTTAAATAATAACAAATCCTATCTTACTGTAAGGTTATCTCCCACTAACTCTTTAAGCTTAACATGCAAAAATGCCACATCATCATCCACTAACAAGATGCCACATCATCATCCACTAATTAACAAGATGTCACATCATTATCCACTAACAATCATCACATTTAAACATCATGCAAACATGTTATATCTTTACAGTTTTTATAATTTAAGAGCTTTTCAAATACAAACATGTTAAATTATCATCCAATATAATTTACATACCCTTGCTTAGCGTTCCACTTGTGATCCTGGAGGATTTGGAGAAATGCGCCCGACCATGAAGAATGGATTTTTTCTTATCTTTCATGTGAACGGCCCTATCTTGTAAAGAATGGTTTTTCGTGCTATAGACCACGTTGAGAAAGACAATGTTTCAATGTATATCTTTATTATGTTTTATGATATCCTATATACTTATATAGTTCATCCTCACTTAGTTAGTGCTTAAATGATTAATCTATGGTCCAAATTATCTTTCTCCTTTTTCTTCTAATTAAGTCATATCACATCAATTGTTTTTAGCCTTTAGATGATTAATCTACGGTCCAAACTATCTCCCTCTTTTCTTCTTCCATAAAGTCATACCACCTTACTTTTTACATTTGAATCACCATTCTATATACTGTTTAAATTTAAATTATCATAAACCACATTAATTTACTTAATTATCTAGCTATCTTACACGTTAAATTTTTTATTGTTATCATACTAAATCCCTGCAGCAATGCGCGGGGTTTCACCTAGTTCAATATATAATCATCTAGAGTCTAAGGGATAACTTTTTTTAGAAAATAATTGAATTCATTTTGACATTTGTTTCTCCAAGCTATAACCAAATTGTCACAAAAGTTTGCAATTAAAAAATAGATTCGATGAAAAATAAGAGAAGTAACTAAAATACCAGCCTAAAGATTGATGAAAAATCATCCATCCGTGGTTGGCATATGCATACTAGTTGTTATCCTCCTCAAACCATTACAGCATGCATGGTCCGAAGGTCGAAGGTAGTGGAGAAACTGTAACCATCGAAGTAGCCTTGTTCTTCAGGATACATCGTCGCCAAATTTTAATTTTGTTTGAACTCAAAGCCACAAATATAATAGCGCCTGATTGTTCAACCGATCATATTTCGAACACATCAAAATTAATCACCTCTTATCTAATGGCAACAAACTTAATTTATCTAGTTAGGGTCCTTTGCCCACCCAAATTTGAGTTACTGTGGTACGGATTATCATATTTTTCTGGAATTTAATCTCACGAGGTATTACAGCCGTACACAAATTATCAGGACGACGAGGCCGACGGCTGCGACAACCAGCAGACCAATCAGCACGGCCTCCACGAATTGCTGAAAAAGAAACAATTAATGTTATCGCCTAATCATTCCAGCTTATGAAGCTTTAAACAACCAAATTTAAAAAAGAAAAAAAAATCTGTTTGAACAGATTGCATAGTACTACTTCATTTGTTCTATAATTACAGGTCGTTTTCTTATAGATTGCATAGTAGTAAAAAACTTAAATATTTTAACACAAAACAGAGACATACATTAAAATATATTACATATTGGTTTTAATGAACCTAATTTGGCATTGTAGCCGCGCTTTCCATCTCTATAAACTATTCTTTTGAAAACTCTGTATCCTGTCTCCACAACTCTATAGCCCTCATCTCGTGAGAGATGGGTTTTAGTCCACGTAGATTGGATTGAAAGATCGCACTTTTGCTCTTCTCCTATTGGACTAGTCACTTCCTACTCTCCTCAAGTGAGCAGTTTAGCCACTATCCTCCCATATACTCTGCTTTTTCATTGCTTATGAACAGGAACTTGTTGGTGCATGGATTTCACGTTTCAACAGCACTTTGGTTTGTGCATGGTTGTGAAAAAAAGGCTTTATATACACTTATATCATTATATGAACTTCATTGGCGAAAGAAAGAGTTCAATGTGATTTATAATATAAAACGGATGTAATACTATTTATTTAATCTGAAAAAAAAAGAGAGAGAAAAATTTGTATGAACACCGAGAGTCTTACCGGGACATGCTGTTCATGTTCGTCGGGAGGATCACGGCGAGATATTCGATGCTGCTCGTTGCCTACACTCGTACTGCGAGCTTGCGGCGGACGATGGTCATCATCGCTCGCCTTCCCACACGACGGCGGCCGCGCCGCCGCCGTCGCCGCCGCGTACTGCCGCTCGTCGTCGAAGAAGGCCCTCATGCCGGCGTGGTACCACCAGTGCTCGCCGACGCGTCCCTCGACCTGCGAGTACCCGCCACCACCGGTCTGCGACCTCGGCAGCCTGGAGGAGACGGCGCGCCAGCCTCCGTCGACGTGCTGGTGACGACGACGACGCGGCACGGCGCCCGGCAGATGCAGCAGTGGCGGTTGTTCTGGAAGACGCGGATGCGGAGGGAGCATCCGGCGCAGACGTCGCCGTGGCCGCACGGCCCGATCGCCGCCCACTCCAGAGGCTCCGTGCACACCGCGCAGCTGCTGCTGCTGCGGCGGCGGCTGTCGCCGTCTCCGGCGGCGCCGATGTCGATGATGACGTGGCTGTGATCGCCGGCGGCGGCGCTGTTGCCGTCGAGCTGCGCCATAGCGATGAAATCTACAAGTACAAATTAATCTAGGTGGCCCGTCTGGAGTTAATAAAATATTCAATCTGTGGAGCACGGCTTAATCGATCGTACGAGGAAACCGTTATTCGGACGGAATTGGTCTTTGTTGCCGTAATTCGTCCTTTTGCAGGTCACACCGATTTTTCTGGGCCGAAAACGGCTTTGTGCAATGTGCACAATACTACTAATAAAAGAAGTCGTTTAGGACAACGTTTAAGTCAAACCTTAGAAATATAAATCATTAATAACTCTCAAGTTATTGAGTTTGACAATATAAAAATTATATAAATAGATTTATCTTGAAAAATACTTTCATAAAAGTATACATATACACTTTTCAATAAATATTTTTGTAGAAACAACAAGTCAAAGTTGTGTTTTGGAGACCGTATCGCTGTCCTAAACGACTTCCTTTATTATTATGAAGAGAGTATATAAAACCAGCAGCCCGGCCTTCGAACCAATCAAAATAACATGTTTAGCAAGACTTCAGCTTTATTTCTCTTACAGCTAAAAACATGTCTTATGTTTCAGCTCTATCTAAAAGACAGCGGAGTGGGGTTTTAGATTATCCTTCAGATTGCTCCACAGCTCTATACTTTGCTCTTCGTTTTCGACTTAGCTCTCCACAACTCTATATTTTGATCCTAGTCTTTTGTACATCTAAAAAGGGCGTGGAGCGGACAATGACAGATCTAGAAAATTTTATGAACCTACACTACTACAAAATATCAAAAACCAAGATTTTGCGTCAAGACATCTCATCGATTACTTTTGGGCGAGGGTAGAATTCGACATAAACAAATCTTGGTTTTTGGAAGAACAAAACAGTTAATGGCACACTTCAAATTAATTATATGAATTTGTTATCTAACATTTGATAGAAAGTTTAGGAGAAAAATCGTCAAATTTTCGACCATCAGATAAGCTTTGAGATGTGTTCATGTGAGTGGGAAAAAAAAATCTTCTGGTGGTGGAAATAAAACCGACGCCATGGGGCTGCATGCCCTTGCGCCATTACACCATTGAGCTACAATATTTTTTTTTGTGAATTATAATAACGTAATTACATGTAAGTTGCAGTCATAATACACATTATACAGTTATATTATACATGTCTTGCGGCATTTTTTTAATCAAATGTTATATAGCAGTACCTTAATTAGTGGATATACGGTATGAAGCCAATGCAAAAACTACTGCGTAATATACTTCGAACCAACGGTAACAATCTTAATTTGTCTTTGCCCATACAAGAAGTAGAATTAATCTACCGCCGTGGCACATCACACAAACGCCATTACGACGAGGATGACGACCACAACTAAAATAAAAACAAGGGCCTCCATCTTTTCGCGCTGCTGAAAAAAAGGCATATACAAGAGGTTAATTAAATTAACGCTTAATCAATTCAAACCTAACTAAATGGCTGAAAAAAAAGGCACATACAAGAGGTTAAATTAACGCGTAATCAATTCAAACCTAACTAAAGGCTAAAAACAAGCAAATTATTTTGAAAAGAAATTCGTTTTTGTTTTTAACAGATGAGTTGCACATGGCCGAGCTGAGTTAATTAGTTACTTACCGTGAGGAGAGATCCTTGACCATCGGAGTTGCTTACACCAGTGCGAGTTCGCGTCGTCGTCGTCGTCGGCGGCGGCGGCGGCGGAGGAGGAGGGTTCTCGTTTGCATCTCCACACGGCGGCGGCCCCAGCCGCGCCGCCGCCTTCGCCGCTGCGTACTGGCGCTCGTCGTCGAAGAAGGCCCCCATCCCGGTGTGGTACCAGTACTCGCCCACCCGTCCCTCGCGCCGCGAGTACCCGCCACGGCGGGTCCGCGACATCGGTAGTCGCGAGGAGACGGCGGGCCAGCCTCCGCCGGCGGCGGCGGCGGCGACGATGGCGCCGTGGCTGGTGACGACAACGACGCGGCACGGCGCCCGGCAGATGCAGCGGCGGCGGTTGTTCTGGAAGACGCGGATGTGGAGGGCGCATCCGGCGCAGACGTCGCCGTGGCCGCACGGCCCGATCGCCGCCCACTCCAGAGGCTCCATGCACACCACGCAGCTGCTGGTGGTGGCGCCGCCGACGTCGATGACGACGTCGTGGCTGTGATCGCCGGCGGCGCCGGCGCCGCCGTTGCCGTCGAGCGGCGGCATTGCGAATTGCGGGGAGGGCAAGGCCAACACGCGCGTACGTGTAACCGTACGTGAGAGATTGCCGGGCTCGAGTTGATCGTACGTAGCTAGGTTTCCATGTAGGCTACGTCGTCGTTTGAGCTATCCATTAATTAAAGCCCACCAAATCAAACGACGAGTCTCATCTTTTCTCTTATACCTATTCTGATCACCTAAAATTTAAATTTTCAACTTTAAATTCAAAGCTAATTTTAAGGGTTTTTTCGTTGAAATTTTTTTTAGCCTATGCTTTTAGATTGCTAAGAGCAAGTTTAATAGTATAGCCCACTACTAGCTTCAATTCATTTATAGCCAATTCATACCATAGTTGCTTACTATATTATTAATATATGGACCCACATGTCATACACATAGTGCGTCTTGGAGTCCGCGCTGCAGCTGACTACATATCTATAATCCACTGCTCTTCTCTCTTATCTTTTATCTCATTAAAATATGTTTATAGCTGGCTAATAGTCTGCTATTGTACCTGCTCTAAAAACATATATATAAAAGTTTTATTTACAAATTATTTTTTGTTTGCAAATATGCAGTTTCGCGTGAATAAACGAAGCGATGGCACCCCCCCCCCCCCAAATCTTTATGGGATTTGTGACAGTACGTCCGTATAATAGCAATCTAATCTCTACTATCTCTATTTCATATTATAAGTCGTTTTAATTTTCCCTTTAATTAAACTTTTTTAAATTTTGACCAATTTCATAGAAAAATATAGTACTCCCTTTATCCTAGAATATAAGAAGTTTTAGAGTTGGACACGGTTATTAAGAAAGTATGTAAAAGTGAATGGTAGAGGATTGTGATTGGATGAGTACTCGAGGTAGGTAGGAAAAATGAATGGTGGAGGGTTGTGATTGTTTGGAAAGAGAATATTGGTGAAGACATTGTTATATTTTGGGACAAATCCTAAGGGCTAAAAGTTGTTATATTTTGGGACGGAGAGAGTACTATTTTTAACACAAAACAAACATGTTATCAAAATATATGTTAGATTTAATAAAATTAATACGATGTTTTGGTTGTTGCTAATTTTTTCTATAAAGTTAGTCAAATTAAACAAAATTTGACTATAAAATTATCAAAACAACTTATACTCCCTCCGTTTCGTAATATAAGACTTTCTCCATATTCATATAGATGTTAATGAATCTAGACATATACTCCCTTCGTTTCAAAATGTTTGACACCGTTTACTTTTTAGCACATGTTTGACCATTCGTCTTATTAAAAAAAATTTGTAAAATATGTAAAACTATATGTGTACATGAAAGTATATTTAACAATGAATCAAATTATATGAAAAGAATAAATAATTACTTAAATTTTTTGAATATGACGAATGGTCAAACACGTACTAAAAAGTCAACGGTGTCAAATATTTTGAAATGGAGGGAGTATATGTTTAGATTCATTAACATCTATATGAATTTGGGCAATGCTAGAATGACTTACATTATGGAACGGATGAAGTAATATAAAACGAATAGAGCTTTATTATCGATCCGTCGTAGTGTCGTAGAACAACCATCTGATTGGAGACTGTTGATGACTTAAATTACTTGCGGTAGCATATACCCGGCTTATTGGAGAAATCCGAAAGAGAAACAAAAGTTCTTTTACAAATCAAAACCAAGTCTAGATGAGAAGATTACACTACACCATCGTGAAGTAGCAATGACATCATTTCACAAACACGTTTAAAGTAACTGTAGATCTGTAGTAGTACAGTTCAAAGCCTTGTCCGATCCATTCAAATTTGGGAGTACTTAGCTACCCATTTGAACAATGTCACTTTCAGTTTGTTTATCACTACTCCAGTATGACTATCACAAGTTAGTGTGGATAACCTCTGTTCCGTACTTCCGTAGTGTCTTTCATTGTTTCTATATATGTTATCTTGGCTGTGTGTTACTCTGTTTTTGAATGTGAGAAGTACCAGAGGAGAGGAATGAAAGCCCTGCTTGCCCAATCGCATTTTGTTGGTCCCATGCCACTTCTCGATCCTTCAAGGCATGAGTGCATAACGATGCTGAATCAATTCAGAGGTCGGGCGTGTTCAATCAAATAAACCTTACTAAATAACTGTACCATTGCATTTTTTTTCAAACTCTACGAAAATTGGATAATTCTGAAACCTTGCACTCACAAAAACTACACCAAAAATTGATAAGTATGTGTTCGCGAAAAAAATGGTAAGGTGTCAAAGCAAACCTCTTTTTATTCAACACCATCATATTTTTTTTTATCTAATCAAAGATTGGGAATTCCATTCTTTTAAAGGAAGGGAATTCCAATATTTGACTCCATTAATAAATGGTACTCCCTCTGTCTCATTTTAAGTGTAACCAAAGTTTCCGCGACTTTGATCGTCAATCTTATTTGATTTTTTTATAATTTATATTTTTATTATTATAAGATGATAAAACATAAATAGTAGTTTATAATGTCAAGATATTCCCATATAATTTTGCAGCAAGGGTTCACATATTCTGCATGGGTAGTTTTTTTTTACAGGAAACAGTGAACTCTAGACGAGCTCAATTTATAGAATCTTCAACTTTAAATACAATGCAAATGGTTTCAACAAAAATCTAAAGATTTTTTTAAACGTTTGTAATAATGACATCTATCAGTACTCCACCAAATTTCAACTTTAAATTTATTTTTGAGATATTTCAACTTTAAAATTGATGTGTAAATTGAGAAATATATAAGATTTGCGTATGAATAATTTCAAACAGTTAAAAAATAATTTCAAATGTGTAAAGTATTACATATGTCATCCAAAAGGGGTAACAAATCTTTCCTCTATCGCTGCATGAAACCAACAGTGATGCAACTGCACTACATACTATACATATGTATGTAGAACTGGACGATATTTATGTCCATACGACCATACAGATATATAGAGTATAAACAAACAAAAAATTACCGCCGTGGATCAAGATAAAAATGACATTCCGGCGACGAAGAATACCCCAATTATGAACAGACCAAACAGCCCGATAGCCTGACATTGTAAAAAAAAAGCATCAAGGATTAATGCAATTATCACGCTTAACTCCAGCATAATTAAACTAAAATCCCTAAACAAAATGTTGAAAACATATTGATTCTTTGAACGAATTGCATTGAACATACAGTACTTCCTTCGTTTCACAATGTAAGTCATTCTAGCATTTTCCACATTCATATTGATATTGATGAATCTAAACTGACTTACATTGTGAAACGGAGGAAGTAATTAATAAACGGGCAATACCACAAAACCGTATACCGTTACAACGGAATAGTTGATGTCAGTATAATACCGTAGGTATAACATATTATGATACTCCGTGGTTATCTCTGATACCAAATATAATAGCCCGTAGGTATCTGATTTGATAGCTAGGTATATATCATGTTAAACTAGACATGATGCCCTCATTGATCATCATGACGTCAATTATTTTGTTGGAGTGGTATTCCGTTATCATGATATCAACTATTTCGTTGAAATGATGTACCGTTAATAAATTACTTACTGTGCCATCACATTGTTGGTCAGGAGGATCACGGCGAGCTCGTCGGCCATCGGAGTTGCCCACACCGGTGCGAAGTGGCGGCGGCGGCGGTGGAGGGTTCTCGTTTGCATCTCCACTGGGCTGTGGCGGCGGCGGCGGCGGTGGCGGCCCTAACTGCGCCGCCGCCTTCGCCGCCTCGTACTGGCGCTCGTCGTCGAAGAAGGCCTCCATGCCGGCGTGGTACCAGTACTCGCCCACGCGTCCCTCGACCTGCGAGTACCCGCCACCGGTCCGCGACCTCGGTAGCCGCGAGGAGACGGCGGGCCAGCCGCCGCCGCCGCCGGCGGCGGCGGCGGCGATGGCGTCGGGGTTGGTGACGACGACGACGCGGCACGGCGATCGGCAGATGCAGCAGAGGCGGTTGTTCTGGAAGACGCGGATGTGGAGCGGGCATCCGGCGCAGACCTCGCCGTGGCCGCACGGCCCGATCGCCGCCCACTCCAGGGTCTCCATGCACACCGCGCAGCTTCGGCGGCCGCCGGCGGCGGCGGCGGCGGCGTCGATGTCGATGACGTGGCTGTGGTGGTCGTCGTCGTTCGTCAGGTGAGGCTGTGCCGTGGTTGGTCGCGCCGGAGACGACGAGCACGCGGCGGCGGCGGCAGCGGCGTTCTCCACGTGGACATGGTCATCGTCGTCGTCGTTCGCGTCAAATTTTGGCATATCCGGTCAACGAGATTAGAGATGAGCTCGTAACTGAGCAGGCGATATATGCGTGCGTATATACGTATCGTCGAACTTGTACCGGACCTGTACGAATTTTGAGAGGTTCGTTATACATTTTTTTAAAAATTTACATAGGAGTAATTATTTATCTACTTGTAGATGAGCCCATAACTACTATACGTACGTATATTCGCGTGCAACGCGCACTCACGAGCCAACCAAAAACCAAGTTTCATTTTGTAGCTAGCTACCACCCTTGCACGTAAAAAAAGCGTTCAAATTCAAAGTTCAAACCTGAAAACGAATACGTATGCAGCTTCAGCTTTAACCTTTATTACTACTACCGCTGCTGCATCCCTCGCTTGTGAACTGTGATATCTTGTCGCCCACTTACGCCTACACAACCACACAACAAACTCCTCCATCCTGCCAAGAACGAACGCTCCTGCACCCCATGTCTCTTCCCAAGAGCAGCGCGGACATGGCGGCGCACGTCGACGGCGAGTGCCCGGCGCGCGGCGGCACCGCGGCGGCGTCCGCGCGAGCCGCGCCGCCCTCCTCCAGCCGCCGCCGCCGCCGCTACTGCAACGGCGTCTACCTGGTACGTACGCTATCAGCTATCTACGCAACACAACCACACCTGCTGTGTTCTTTAAGTCCAAGTTCTAAGTCTCACTCTATCGTTTACTTAAACGGTGCGTGTTTTAAAAAAAAAAATTCTATAGAATAGTTGTTTCTTTAAAAAAAATTATATTGATCAATTTAAAAGTTTTTTTAAGCTAATAACTAATTAATTACATATTAATCTATTGCTCCGTTTTGGTTTTTAACCCTCACCTAAGAACACAGCCGATAATTATTCCATCGGTTCTTGATCTGCATCATATCGGTGGGTGGCCGGGTTGATCATAGTTCGATTTGCAGGGTTTCTTGGTGTTCATCGTGCTGTTCGGCTTCATCATGGGCGCTCTGGTGGCGGAATCGATGGGGAATCGTCGCGGGAAGGTGGTGGTGATGGTGCTGTGCCCTCTGACGTTTGTGTTCTTCGGAGCTTGTATGTTTCACATGGAGTGGACTACTGCCGTTATCAACCATGAGCTGGAGATGATGGTTTGATCGATCGATCGATAGGGCAAGCAGTTTAATTACAAGTTTGGTAGTGCTACGTAGTGCTAGTTTCAGGCAAGCAGCGTACCTTGTAATTTTGCAAGTAGCTTCAGGCAAACAAAGGGTTGGTTTGGTATAGTGCTACGTAGTGCTAGTTTCAGGCAAGCAGCTACTTCCTCCGTTTCAGATTATAACACTTTCTAGCATTGTACACATTCATATATATGTTAATGAATCTAGACATATTGTTGACGAAAAAATCGAACACACTGGCCTGGGAGATCTGCTTAACTCCTGTGCAGGTCCAAAGATTAATGAGATGCGGACGTGCCAGTCAGTTTGATCCTGCAACTGACAAGATATGTAAACAGCAGATAAAACAGTCGATCGGCTGACAAGCCGATGTAGTGATTCCAGCCGATGCCGATACCAGCCGATAGCGATAGGGTTTAAGCAATCGGCTATATGTCCAATGTAGATGATGATATAAAAGCAATCGGCTGTTGATAATAAAGTATAACAACAATATAGTCCAGTATAAACCAATCGGCTAACAATGACATGATAGAATAAGCACTGATCCGATGGTTAAAGTATACATCGGCTGGAGGTCCGATGTCATAAAATCCACAAGATTAGATTAAACGATAAAATCTTTGTTGCGATCGGCTAAATCCAATATGTATACAATCCTTATAAGCCAATGCAACGCCCACATAACTCATCAGCTGAAACCCCGATGAAACCCTTATTGGCAGTCAAAAGCAGGCTAGAGACTATGGTTCTAAGCACGACTTAGTAGATCAAACTTAACTGATGCAGCACTAAGTATGAAAAGAAACATAATCTCTAGACAATCAAGCCGTTGACTAAGTTTTCAGGGTGGTAGATGTCTAAGCTAATCTAATCTAGCAACGCGATTTAGCCGATACCGGCAGAAACCCTAAAACGAGAAGCAGCCGATAGAGCTAAATTGATATGCTAAGACTAGATTAACAGAGACATATGATAAATAGGTAGGCAAATATATCATCCAAACCAGAGCAATCCAAGAGGTCGAATGTTCTGATGCAGCCTTGAACGACGCCGACGTAGACGATACAATTGCCTGGACCGATGAAACATTGGACTTATCCCTTCGCTAGAGATCGAAAGCCGATGCAGCCCCGCGTCGGGTGCCAAGTTCCGCCGGAACGTAAAAACAAAAGTAGAAGTAAAAAGGGTGGCGATGCGCCGAATTGTATTGACCGTGAAGATAATTACATAGACCCCGGGTGTACATATTTATACCCATGGGTTGATACAAGACCTTGTCAGACAAGAAAGAAACTATCCTAAAAATAAAAGGAAAAGATAAAGTCCTTATCGGACACTAAACACACTTTCCTAAAGATAAAAGGAAACTAACAAACTATGTCTAATTAATAGATAAACTGCCATGCCGCATCCTTCTTGAACTTGAACTCTTCTAGATAAGCTTCCTTTGATTGATCTGACTCCACCAAGAACACGACAGCATGGCAACTTGATGACTCCCATCGGCTGTTTCCTTCAATCGTGATTCCAGTACTCTAATGCCGATATTGACTCTAAACCGATGATGACTTCGGGCTTTACCAAATTTCACTGTTAACACATATATGTGTGCCTAGATTTATTAATATCTACATAAATGTGGACAATGCTAGAAAGTTTTATAACCTGAAACGGAGGTAGTACCTCATAATTTTGCAAGCAGTTTCAGGCAAACATAGTAGTGTTGGTTTTCAACTAGTACCTCATAATTTTGGTAGGACAGTATCAATCCTCACTCTCCAGGTAGCAGAGAGTCTCCTGGTGTTCTTCTCCATTTCTAAGTGTTGTTAATTCTGTCATCCATGTGATGAGACGGGTTTAATCTGATCTCTGCAACTTATAGTCCGATTGGATGAATGGTCCGTTTGTTGATGAGTGTTTGTGTTACAAGTTTGCAACGCCAGAATCTTCTTGCCGATGAGCTCCAAGCCTTCACACACATTCACATTTCACAGCCTCGCATCGCATGAGCGGATGAGCCTCTGCACGCTGCTGAACCAGCAGCCTTTACCCGCTTGGCCGCTTCTGCCACTTTCACAGGAGGTTCAGTGCAAGTGCAAGTGCAGGCCGTCCTGAATGCAACGGCTGCATTGCATAGAGACGCTTTAATTTGCCGTGTGTCCGAACAGAGGCAATGATCTGGGGTACACTATCGACGGCGAAAAAGCGCCTCCTTCTCTCTTGCAGCGACATGGACTACCAGCTTAGCTAGCTGCTGCCTGTTGATGATCGTTGGAAGTATTCGATCGGTACCTTTCTTCTTTTTCTAGTGTCTGCTTTGATGCATTTGACCAAAAAACACCCAAAAGACCCCAGGAAACAGCGGTGACCGTGAGAATTAGTAGCTACTCCCTCCGTCTAAAAAACAGATAGAATGTAACACATCCTATAATAAATAATAATTTGTCCAGATTCATTATTTTAGAATAGATCATATTCTATTTTAATTTGTTTTTTTGACGGAGGGAGTAGCTCTTATGAAGGCCATGTGTGATGTAAAAAAAAAAGAAAAAAAAGGCCATATGTGGGAAATTCTCTCATGTTCCAAACTGTGTTATTTGTACAGATTGTACAGCATGATCAATACATGAAAACTACCGATGTATCCTCATGAAAAAGGAAATGTTTTCTTAGCCCCAATCCTTACAAATTCATGAGACAAAAGTCCACTTATCCATCTATTTCTTCTAACAAAATCGGTGTAGAGACTGAATTTATTTTCGTCATTTTAAACTAAATCATGTTACCTAAGAAAATAATATGATAGATCGCCCTTGCAAAAGTACCCAACAACCCAAATTACTATCCATTTATTTTAAACCCAATAAACTACATCTTAACCGGGCAGGGCTCTGTATACCTTGTTACACCCTCTTATCAATATTTCTCACAAGGCAAAGCTTTTGCCTCTGTTAAAAAAAAACCAATAAACTACCATCTAGTAATTATTTATATTAATTTTTTGAAAATGCTACTACCTCCATTGAAAACACAATAACTTAGGATACCTGCTATATTTTGAGAACGAGTAACTCCCTCCTTTCACCGAAAAGTTATTATATTTTGGAACGGGGTAGTAATAAAACATTCAACAAAATGTATGTACGCTGCTGTGTTTCAAAAAAAGATAAATCCAAAAATGGTAATAATACAAATCGTATAGCTGTAAATCTTTACCTATTATAAAAGTTTGAGATGTTTTTGCCATATTATTTGGTCCATCAATTAGAATCCCAATCGCTTCCGTCTTCATTTTTTTTTTCAGCCTAAGCATATGTTTCCTTTTTTTTTTCTCATGACCGTAACGCATCGTCGCCTACTATTCGTTTTTTTCGTGTCTCCTTTTTTTGATTCGTTTTGTCATGTTTTTTTTTGCTGTTTTTATCTGGTTTCTTTTTCTTCGTTGTTTGTTTTTTCCCGATTCGGTTTTTTTGCTAGGTTTCTTTTTCGCTTTTTTCACCCGGTTTTTTATCTCATCCGATTTGTTGCATGCTTCCGTCGCCGGACCAAACCCTTACGCCGCCGCCACTTCGATCTGTCTCCCCATGCGTTTTCTCCTTCAACTGATTGCAAAAATCGATTCTCCACTTCTCTCTCATCATTTTTCTTATGATTTCTCCTTTCGATTCGGTTTTAAATATCTAGATTTATCAGTCACTAATTATGGTTGGCCGACCTTTTTATCCCAACTTTGTGAATTCATTTTGATTTTGGGAAAACGAAAAGATGATATTGAGTGTTCCCCGCCGACCGACACCCTTGTCCCCACCCATTGGCGAATGCCCTGGAGGTTTGGGTTGAGATGGGAGTAGAGGGGAGTGAGGTGAAAGAAAATTGCTGGTTGGCTTGTGGGGTCCACGTGGGCCCTACACTGACTCAGCCACCACGTCAACCAAACCGCTTTGCACAAGATTAGGGGTTTAGGGTCGTTTAAAACTCAACGACAAGATAAGGGATCTTAGATGAACTTTTTTGGGAGATGAAAAAACTCCAGCCTCATGGGCCTGTGCACATGACCCATAGGCAGGCGACACCGCGTGCACGCCCTCCGCCTCCCCAATCCGTCCCGTCTCCTCGCCCGCCGCCCTCGACTCCCGTCTCCTCGCCTGCCGCTGGCGCCGATCTCCATCCTGCTAGCAGAGGTGGCGCCGGCGTCCTCCTCCTGCTCCCGCCGCATTCGCTCACCGGTGAGCATCCTAATCCATCCCATCCGGCCTCGGCCTCGGCCTCGAATTTCGTCTCCTCGCCCGCCGCTTGCGCCGATCCCCATCCTGCGAGCAGAGGTGGCGCCCGGCGTCCTCCTTCTAGCTTCCACCGCATCGTCGCTCGCCGGTGAGCATCCCTCCCTACCCACACCTCATCAGGTATTCTGCGTTATCCCTCAAAAAGTTTGGGGGTTCAACCGAAACAGGGTTAGATCTGCCTCTGCCCAGCTCCACCTACTTTCAAGTTGTTAATTTTGATTTCCGTTTTTAGCATATGTAATTTGGTTACTGAATCTCATCCAAACACCCTTAGAACGAAAAATGTAAGCTCACATAATTTGTACTCATCCAAACTCACGTAAATTTCTTAAGAAGAATCTAGACCACAAACTACCGATAGTCACACAAAATATCTTTTTATCAAGGTATATTCTTATAAGTAATTTTTATTCCACAAAATTTTCTAAAGGACATACTGTGACACTTGGGCATTAATCTAATTTAACTTTTTTTTCTTTATCAGGTTATAAATTTTCTAAGACATTTGTGCCACTTGGCATTAATCTAATTTAACATTCTTTCTTTATCAGGTTATAAATTGAAACCATTGAACGTACTTTGTCTTCCAGTCCCTAAAACATTGTGATATATCTATAATATTTTAATATTTTTTATTTTAAAAATAATTTAGACTAATAATATAGATATTTAAATTAGGTAATTAATAAATTCAAATCAACTATAGTTTAGAATAAAAAACAAAATGATATATGCCAAGTACAATCTAATAACAATAGAATGTTAGAAACAATATGAATTCAATATTTTTATAAATTTTAAGTACGATTCATACATAAAACTAAAGAAAAATATAAATTTATATATAAGTGAGAACATAATAAAATGTAAGTTAAAACTATTAAAGGAAAAATATTATTAATAAACAATGATGTTGATCTATTACGTATTATTTATTAAGTGTCAATAATTGAAATGGATGATTTACCATGTGACAGATTAATTATTAAAATTATAAAATTATATTGTTTTCATCCGTTGCAATGCACGGGTATTTTGCTAGTAAAATAAAAAAAATACTAGGATTACAAAATAACAAAATTACCTTTTTTTTTCTTTTGCAAATTTAGAATGGTAACAACCATGCTCAAACTAACCTACTCTTAAAACCCCTAATTAAGCCCCTTTGTCCCGAGACCCGACGCAAAGTGGAAAAGCTCTCCCGATACTACCTCCTTTCCTTTTCCTCCGCCCGGCGCGACCCATCTCCGATGGCGATTCCGGCGGAGGTGCGCCGCTACTGGCTGCCCATCCTCCTCGCCGCCGCCGGGTTCCTCTTCCAGCTCCTCGTCCTGCCCATCTCCTTCCCGCCCACCCACTACTACGGTGAGTTCCCTCGTCCCCGGGCGCCCGTTTCAAATTCCAGTTTCCCCCAATCTGGTCTCGTTTTTGAGAGATTTTGTTTTTTTCTTCGGTTGGTTGGATATTTTAGCGCTTGGGATCGAGAGGTTCGCGCCGGTGGAGAGGGTGGTGGAGGCCTACGAGCAGCTCTCCAAGGAGTGGTGAGTGTGGTCGATCCGAATTTGCTGATGATTTTGGGGTTTATTTCTGCGGTGTGCTTTGTTCGATGCAGTATGCGGAACCAAATGCAGTTCACAGGCCTGGTTTAGTGATATAGGAATAATCTAGTGTGATATGATCTTAACGTGCACATCTATTTGGAGAGTACCAGTTTGGTAGTGCTGATGTACTTGTCTGTGACGGATTTCACTGCTTTTATTACTGTAAAATTTAGTCTAATTTAGTTATTCCTCGTATGGGAGATGTTAGTTAGCGATGATCATACTTAGATATGCTTTAGATATGCTTACGAAAGAGTTCTAAATCTGAGATATCTGTAAAAACAATAATTTTTCTCACCTGAGCACTTCGGTAAGGTACTTTTAAGTTTTAACTAGTGAAATTACTTGTAAGTGGACGCCAAGCTTAGGTTTTGGTGAATTACAACTTAATGAGGCTCTTCAAATGCTTTCCAATTTCCAAACCTGAAATTGAGAATGCGTGTGCCAGTTATATTTCACTTTAGCAATGCATGCTACTTTAATTTCATTTTGCATATATCCATTGTGGTAAACTGAATGATTGTTTTCTCAATGTCAACTCAGGCTCGCTGAGACGAATCAGCAAACAACTGTTGATATTATAAAGGTAAGATCAAACCCCATTATCCAGTGGCTAGCCACTATAATGTTGTAAAATGCAGATAACTTTTTCCAGGGGAAGTTTTTCAATAACGTACACATGGGTCCTGAAACAGCCTTCCATTGTAAATTGTAATACCTTGAATAAATACAGCATTTTTGTGTCTCCGTGGTTTCTATTTCAAAGTTAAAACTGAAGGGATTACATGAACTTTTGTACCACACATCTTCAGCCATTAAACCTTATCTATGTTCTTTTCAGATATGTTCAGGGCCATCCTTTTGTTAACATGGAACTTTGCAATCTTCTTGTATTTTATGCAGATTCGTTATGCATATGAACCTTATCTATGTTCTTTTCAGATATGTTCAGGGCCATCCTTTTGTTAACATGGAACTTTGCAATCTTCTTGTATTTTATGCAGATTCGTTATGCATATGAGCTGTTGACAAATCCAATTTTGAAAAGGGATTATGATCTTTTTGGTCTGGACCATCATAAGGTGGTTCTCTCTCTCTCTCTCTGTGTGTGTGCAGGTTTACGTGTTTGCACAAGTAACAAGTTTTTCTCAATTAATTTTTTGTTTCTGGCTAACCTTCACTTATTCGTTCAATCATGATTCATGGTAGGATGTCCTTGAGAAAGTCAAAGAACAGTATCAAAAGGAACACTTTTTGAAAATAGATCTCCCATTATTAAAGGATTCTTCAGTTCGTAAGTTGTCTATATAATTTCTTAGAATTAGGATTGATGTTCATTGGTTTTTCTATCTTAACATTAAACTATGTCCATTCCATAGAATCAACTGATTACGCCTTCAACGTACTGGGCTACGAGTCATTCATGCATACTATTGCTGACGAACACCCACTGCTCATAATGGTAAGTTATGCTATTACTGTAGGCTTCAAGTGTTCTATTTCACATTATATTCACACAGCTCTTAAGAATATTCTTTTGTAGGAATACTGGAAACAATATCCTGCTTCTAGCTGATTTTTGTTCTACTATGTAGGTGTATTCAAAGGGTAGTCCTCGGTGTGCTCAATTTATTGAAAAATGGAAGCAAATCGGTACGTCTTTCACATTGAATTAGTTGGCATTTGGTGCAGTGCTGCCTTTAACTACATGTTTATACATTTCATGAAAAATTAGAACCAACATTCTTCCTTTCATAGTTAGATATATGCTGTAAGGAACTGAATTGCAATAAATCCCAGTTAGTATTATTTATGTAGGATTAATAGAAATTAGAGTTGGTCTCTCCTTCCCCCACTTTAAACTGCCATTTTATATATGGGGCATTTGCAAATTTGCCACTAGTTTTTTCAATATTGCAAGGATATCACTCGAATGACAGTTCTAGTGGTTTTTTTTGCAATTTTCTAGTGGCAGTCTTGCAATAACGATTCAAAGTAGTGGTAAATTTGCAATTGCCCCTTTATATCAGATGCATGTCAGGTTCTTCTATTAAAATGATTTGGATGACATAAATTTTTGGCACTTCTGAGCATTTTATTTTATTTATATTTTAAGGCTGGGATCCTATGTAAGGTATGTAAACTTAGAAGTCACCTCGTTCTTTTCAGCAGTACTTTGATGGATATGCTGATAGTTGAGTTAACAAAATCTCCTTTGCCAAATAACTTGGTGTTGTTAATGTAAATACAGCTACTTGCTAAGAATGGAAAACTGTATCCTTCTGTAGAGGAAAGCCCTCTGCGAACTGAAGTGTCTCGTATACCTTTTCTTTTCTCTGATTAAACATTTTATTCATGATTTAGGCAGCCGACTGGATGGTGTAGCAAACACTGCTATGGTAGAACTTGGTGATGTGCAACTGACTGGTCATTTTGCAGAACAAAGGTTCTCTAAACAGCCATTTTTCCGTAATGGTACGTCAAGTCAGCATTTCCTGTTAATCATAGCATGTACAATGCAACTGCAGCAAATCTGCACATTGTCATTTTATTTTTCATTCATTATTGTTACATAAATTTTGTCAAAATGATTAGGTACACGGGCATGATTAAATTAGGTCAATAAGAGTAGTTCATATGAATTTATAACTGGATTTACCGTGGTATCTAAAGGGGAGTACTCAAGATAATTGGCAGGGTTCACTATTTATGACCAAGAAATAAGGGGCCTTTTCAATTTGATGAATACAACCCAAAGACTTTCACAAACTCTCCCTAAAGTTCATTGTTAAATTTTTCTTTCCTTTAGTGGGAACTCGGAACAAAGCCTTGTATAAGTCATATGCACTTTACTCTATCTGTTTATCACATGCAGGTCTACCCACTCTTGTTGCATACCCTGCAGACTGCAGAAGTCCATCCTGTTACATGAGGTGACTATTCTAGTCAAAGTATTGATTTAGATTACTAAGAGAGTGAACAATCTATTCCTGTTATTTTTTCTTTTGCACAATGAAACCTTATGTCTTGGCTGCCTGTTCATCTTTTCCCATCTATTATAAGCATGGGATATATGATTGTAATCAATATAACTTTGTTTTCTATGCCTAGGTACCCAGGTGAGCTTTTTGTGGATTCTGTTGTTGACTGGGTGGCAACGTCAGTTGTTGGTTTACCTCGTATCTTGTACTATTCCAAGGAGACATTGGTGAGGTTTATGACTGGTTAGATTTTTTAAATTGTTCCTTTTGTGGCTGTCCCAAGATCATGCTAAGTCATAAACAGCTAATTGTTGTACAAATGAATTCTTAATTATCTCCATTCTTCTGTTGAGCTAGCTAAGATTAATATGACCTACTATATGTTGCATACAAAACTGCCTTCCTTGTTCCTTTGCTGGAAATCTTTCTTTTGTTATGCCAGTCATATTAATATTATCCATTTCTCCTGTTCTTAAACACTTAGATTGTAGTTTGATTAACTGAGGTTTTACCCTTCCTTTGTCATCCCTTGTGACATCATGTCTTGATTTAAGGATGATCTCGACCTACCAGCTGAAGTATATGACCATGTATATGCTCCATGCATTATTCATGTTGTATTGTTTGTTATTAGTTTAGAAGCGCGCTTTAGTTGGATAAACTTTTATCAAGAGGATTATGTTTTTAATACAAAGCTGCTATCATTTTCAGGGGCCTGAGTTCATCGGGAAGAGCGGCCATCATAAGGTACATTTGATTTGCTTTACCAATTATTGTGTCATACACTGGTGCATCTATAGCTACTTGGCCTATGGAATCACTTGCATCATTGTTTATGTGCGCATGAGTATACATAACATATCTGGTAGAATGAACAATATTGATAGAATCATTTATAGGGATTTCTGGGTGTTTCATTCTTACCACAATTAGTGCCGCCATCTTTTGCATGTGTTACATAGGTCAAGGTTATCTTTTTCTCAAGTACTGGGGAACGTGCTGCTCCATTCCTTCGCCAAGCTGCCCAAGAGTATTCGACCTATGCATCATTTGCATTTGTCTTATGGAAAGAAGATGAATCCCAGATTTGGTGGAATTCGTATGTCCTTTTTGTACTACTTACTGTTAGACCTTATCCATTCCTTTATTGGTATTCAACTATTCATATGTTCATTCAGTATTATAATTGATACCAGTAGCTGATAATTTTATAATGAATCATGATTTATTTAGGAAATGTGGAAATTTATTCAGTTTATAGAAGGTATTTAAAACTATCAAGCATTTTAGCTTCCTCCATCTAAATCTGTTATTGAGTTCAAAGCTACTTACTGCACATCTGCACCTTTTAGATCTCTATTGACTATATTCATATTTGTAAAGGTAGTCATAAGTACTGTTACTAGCTGATGTAATAGTTTTCTAGTATTAACAGCTGATCTGCGATGTAATAATAGATTGGATGAATGAACTTAATTTTGTTTTGTTTTCTGTAACCTATGCCTTTTGCTTGCTTACTGTTCCACGACTTTTGATATGTTTATATCATATCAACCATGATGATCCATCCAGTGGAAAGTCCAATAGAAGAGCCTCAAGCTAGTTTTGTTCTTTATTAAACTTTACTGCTGTGGATCTGTTTCCTAATCCTTTCCACTTATAAACAGCTCCTTCTGATAGTGATGCGCTTAGATGTTAGATATCTGGATTTTGAAGTTGCTAAGCACCAAGAATAATTCTTTCAGGGGGCTATAAAGCTCTTCTGTGGAGAAAAAATGTTGGTATCTGAAACACCGTATGCAGAAATCACAGATAGGGGCTAATCTGCTAGTGTTCAAAAGACATGATTTTCAAATCAATGAGCATTTCAATGAACAAACATATTTCTATATGTCATGCACACAATTAATTTACAACGAAGTCTTGTTTATTAGTGTTTTCTTGTCTCTTTCGGAGCAGGTTAGGAGTGGAATCAGCTCCATCACTTGTTTTCTTGAAGGGACCAGGTGCCAAGCCCATTGTATACCATGGCAAGTTTCCTTTTCATATATAGCTCTTTCGTTGTTTGGTTTTCTGCATTGTTGAGTTCGAGGCTTACTATTTATTGCCTCTATTCCAGGAACTTTTACCAAGTCAGAGTTTACAAAGATAATGGAGGAGCATAAGCACCAAGGTACTAAGAATGAATCAGCAATATACCTACTTGCCATGCTACAGTTGCTTTTTCATATCTTTATTTAGAAAGAAAATATGTGCTGTCCTCATCATGCATCTTTCTTGTTTAGAACTCCCACAGCTAAGAAGCGATACATCTTTGGAACTGGGTTGTGATGCCAGAGGTTATTCACGTGCTGGAAATGATATAGCAATTTGGTATTGTGTAATTGTTGCTGGTCGTCCTGGTGTAGAGCTAAGTAAAAGGAGACAGGTACTTTTGTGTAGTTGGTACTTGGTAGGGGTTTATGTACTTTAATTATTTTTATCTTCATTATTATCTTCCCAATTTATGTTGCCTTTGCAATTTCAAACTTCTTCAGATTTTGCGGAAGGCCCAAGACCAACTATTTAGTGATGTCGATGCAAGTACTTCCGAGAATGTGGATAGTTCAGTTGTGGTATCAAGTGCCGCGGCTGCCTTAAAAGATGACAGGTTGACCTTTGTTTGGTTGGATGGAGAAGTGCAGAAGGTAGACTGCCTCACAATTCCAACTTTAATTTTTAACTGAGCTGTATTTGAGCTTGTGTTTTGTACTTCCTGTTCGGTGACATGATCCTCGCAAGGTTGGATGAACTTTAAAAGTTCACATTATCATTCCTGCATGAATTGAATGAATAGTCCTTTGAAAGAAAGAGGAGAATATACCAGATACTAGTAACTGTTATATGTGATATTTCGCTCTGCTTTTCCTCACCTTGTTGAGGAAAAAAAGCAACTAGGTGAGGGATATTTGTAAACTAGTTGAGGGATGGGCCTATTTCATGGATTTTCCTCTCCTAACATCGAGGTCTGGTATCTCATTACACCATTATATTACCATCCTACAATCTGGAATCCTAGAATGCTTATTAATTTGTCCATGCTTCCCATGTACACCACTGGAAACCATAGTAACTGAAACATTTTATATCCTAGCTAAATTAAACAAATCTCTGTGAAACAAAGGAGTGCATGACTACTTACTACATGTCCGCTTTCTACATTGTTTGCAGAAACTTTGTGCCTTCTACCTTGCAACTGATTACAGTGGAGCCTGTGGTCCTGGAGGTTTTGGAGACGATAATGATAAATCTGAACTGTTTATTGTTCGTTTCCAAAGAAATGCAACATTTGAGGCGTTGAAAGCTGAGAAAACAAATAATCTTATGGAGGCTCTCCAAAGACAGCATACCGCTGATGCCTCCCAGCTAGTGGCAAGGTATAAAGGCCCGGACGAAATAGAGGAGGTGAGCATTCTAATGATTTATTGAAATATGGTATATCTGTTTCATTTACTATTGGAATCATGTTATGTCGTGCAGTTTAACAGATAAATCTAAATACATTGTTAACTTGGTTGCTCATCACTAACATCGCAGATAAACAAATGGATCTCTCAGATTATCAAAGATGGAGATACTAGGGAAATACCTTACTTTGTAAGTATCTTAAAGCATTGTAATCAATATCTAAACAAATCCTTCTCCTCCTTTTAAACAGTCTGTAGCATGCCTCCTTAAGTCAAACAATCATCTTAAACTCTCTCTAGCATGTCTCCTAAAAAGGGAAAAACCAATGTGACATGAATCATTAGCTTCTGCCATAACTTTTAAGAGCAAGGATATCTTAGATAACCAGCTGCTAAACTTGTTCATACTTGATCCAATCTTTATGCATTGTATGTCCTACTTTACCTACCATCACAATTGGCACAATTCAATCAATACTACTTGCCTCTAAGCAATATTATATTATCAGTATCCCTTGTATCTATCTGACCATATTAATTTTGGCACCAACTGTAGAATTCACCATGTCACCAATGAATGAACATACACTTATTTATACTAAACATCAGCACCCAAGTTTCAGCTTTTTTATGTGGTTTTTCCTTTGTATCTAGACTTCAAAGGTACCAGATCTTGTGCCTGAGGAAACAAGTAAGGAATGGATAAAAAGTACCAAAAGTATCCGCTCAGCAGGAAACAGTGTAAAACAGAGGATCCAGAGCAGTGGATTTCATTTCGGAGATTACCTGACTGACCCAAGGATCGGCCCAGCTTTGCTTATGTCTGCATGCATTTCAATGGGAATAATATGGTACAAGAGCAACCAACGAACTCAAACTACGGAGGTCAGTGCGCATCTAATATAGCAACTCTAATGAGTACTCACTTTGAACTTTACTTACCAACTAAAACAAATATTTCATTCTACCAGCTTAGCTTTCTCATTTGTTTGCTCAAGCCAGTTACAATTTGATAGTGCAGTTTAGCATGAACTATTGAATCAAACCAATATTCCCTCTATCTCTCATGCCATACATGTCCCAGTGGCTCGTGTTCGTTACTTCTCATAGAAACTCAATTCATGTTTGATTTTTTTTTTCCTTTTGTCAGCACAGGACTATGTGTGCAGAATGGATCGTTTTCCTGAGAAATTGTAACTATCTGTCTCCATGGGCGAGTTTGTAGCCACTGTCAACCCTACCAAAATTTGTCATTGCCAAATTGTCAATTTTTGGTACATTTTGGCATTACCAAATTTTGGTAGCATTGATTGTGTTTACTTTAGTACCTTAAACAAAATTTGGTAGAATTTTAATAGTGAAAACTTCTAGAATTACTAAAGTTTGGTTAGATAGCATTGGCAAGAATGTGTTCGGTTTGTTGCTTTACCAAAATTTGTAGAGCGTTTTATTTTGATACCAACATGCCCTACCAATGTTTAAATTCTGACTTAATGTTTTGCCTCACAGGATGGAGCACCTCCTAAAGACAAAACTAAGAAGCGTCGTCCTCGTCCGAAGCTTAGCACGTCACTGTTTGGCCAGCCCGAGTATCCCGCTGACGCTGATCCTGAACCCAAAGATGCTCGTCAGTGGGAGATGACTGACTCTGATTCGGACTAGCGAGTTAAACTCTGTATAATCAATCCACCAATAGGACTAGAGATAGGACTAGGTAAAATGCTAATGCCACCAATATCTGCAATCTTTTTTTTTAGAATTCCAATATATGCAATCTGGAAAAACTTCGAGCAGTTCATCTGTCTGTTCATTCATGTATCTACCCAACTGCTTGGAAGCGGACAAGCATGATATAGACCTCTCACGCAGTAATATACTGTATGACTGTATAAACGTACGTGTACTTGTCTGATTTTGTTAATGGTCGCCTGCCGGAACTGTGGAAAACAGCATAACAGTTTTGTTGATTTTTTTTAGATAGAAAGTATTTATAAAGTAACAAACTTACCGCATACACATCTTAAACAATGATAAATTCAAAAGAAAAATATTTATGAGTGGAGAAATTTGGAAGAGAAAAATGGGGACAAGAAAAAATAGAGGAGATTAGGGAGAGGATTGGGATTATCAGGAGAAAAAATGATAAATTCAAAAGAAAAATATTTATGAGTGGAGAAATTTGGAAGAGAAAAATGGGGACAGGAAAAAATAGAGGAGATTAGAGGAAAAAATAGAGGAGATTAGAAGAAGAGGGAGAGGATTGGGATTATTGGGAGAAAAAAAAAAGAGAAAAAGAAAACTGAAAAAAGGGAGAGAGATTGGGAAGGGGCGTGCGCACTACATACCTATCGGGTTCCCTTATCCCATACCCACACCCGCAATAGCTAAATATGCCCGCTTAAATACTCACATCCGTCGCGTACAAAATCATCCACATATCCACACCCGTGCGGGTAACGGGTACCCATACCCATATAATTGACTTGTACTCCCTCTGTCCCATTAAAACCAACATAGTACTGCATGTAACACATTCTAGTACTATGAATCTGGATAGAGGTATGTCCAGATTCATTGTACTAAAATATGTCACATCCAGTTCTAGATTCGTTTTTTTCGGGACAGAGAGAATATCATTTATAGTTTTGTAATGTAATTGGTGTATTAGAATTGTAAACCATCGATATTTTCTCTGGCAACAATGCTATTAACATTAGCCTTCAAAGACGAGTAAAGAAAATCCATAACCACATTACATAATCAAGAAATCAAATAATAATTTTATATAACTAAATTAGAACAATACTTAAAAGGTGAAAGGAGTTTTATGCTATGATTTAGTAGTCGTTGGGACTTAGTTACTCATAGTTTAGGCTCAATCTTTGGGTTTTTTCACCCATGGGTTGGTGGGTACGGCCGTACGGGTGGGTAAAGAACGGAATCATACCCACGTACCCAACGGGTAAGAGTTTTCGCCCGTTAGTAAACCCATGGATCTAAGAGTTAGAACATGACTAGCTCCTAAGAGCAAGGTCAATAGTGCAGCCCACTGCAAGCTCCAATTACCTCCATGTCATTTTATAACTAATAGAGTAAAAACTTGTCAGGTGTCAGGTCACGGGTCCTGCCATCTCTAGGCGTGCAGCATCGAGTGAGGCGTGCGGGATGGTGTGGGTTAATCTGGGATAAGGATGTATAATAGTTATTCTAGATTAACATCGCATTGGATATGATTGACATATAACCAATTTAAATTTCAACTTAAACACGGATAACACATCAAAATTTCAATGAAAACATCTTTAATTTTTATAATATAATAGTAGAGACTAAAATAAGAAAGAAATGGCCATAAATATTATGAATACTACTCCCTCCATCCCAAAATATAAACATTTTTAGCTATAAATTTGGACAACAACCGTGTGTCCAGATTCATAACTAAAAGTTGTTATATTTTGGGACGGAGGTAGTACTATCACGTATCCGGATTCATCATTAATTTCTGTAGCTAGGCCCATATAATTTGTGCACAAATTCCCAATCTCTAATCCACAATTGCAAGCTACACTCTCCCGGCTTTAATCACTTTGACGTTACTAGTAGCAATCTGCAAACTTGACCTCAATAAGCCAAAGCGCACGCCAAGTCGCTAATACCACCACCGCCGCCCCGTGACGACCTCCCCTCCCCGCCTCCGATCTCCGGCCATGGCCGCGCGCCGCCCCGGATCGCCCGCTCCCAGGTGGGCGCCATGGCCCCTCCTCGCCGCCGCCGCCGTGCTCCTCCTCCTCTCGGCCGCGCCGCGGACGGCGCGCGCCCTCCGGTTCGACCTCGAGTCCGGCCACACCAAGTGCATCTCCGACGAGATCAAGGTCAACTCCATGGTCGTCGGGAAGTACCACGTCGTCGGCCCCGACCCCAACTTCCCCGACAACCCTCTCCCCGACTCCCACCGCATCTCCCTCAGGGTAAGCGACGACGAGCAACCGCGAATCGATTTAGCTAAGCAGCCATGGCGATGGCGCCGAGGGTTTTTGGGTGGGGATTGATGCGATTCGACGCTGATGCCGAGGGGATGGATGGTTTGGTTTGGTTTGCAGGTGACGTCACCGTACGGGAACAGCGTGCACTACGCGGAGAACGTGCCGTCGGGGAACTTCGCGTTCACGGCGACGGAGGCCGGCGACTACCTGGCCTGCTTCTGGGCGCCCGACCACAAGCCGCTGGTCTCCATCGGGTTCGAGTTCGACTGGAGGAGCGGCGTCGCGGCCAAGGACTGGTCCAACGTCGCCAAGAAGGGGCAGGTCGATGTGAGTGTGCTTCGTCTTCTTTTCTGCTCGATTCCTAACCAATCGAGTTCGTTTTCCGTAGTTGGATTGTTGTGTAGGAGTACTTGACTAGTTTTTTCACTAAGCAAACAGATCGTGGCTACTGATTTGTGTGTGACAGCATGGATTTAGGATTTTTTTTTGGTCGATTTCGGCGGTTCTATGTGGAGTGGATTGGGAGTTCATGGGATGAATATTCAGATAATTAATTAGATGGGCTTGAGAGTGACTTTTGTAATTTACTAGCTGTGTTCATCAATTCCTTGCCAAATGATGTTTGGATCCTTTAAGTTTCAATTAGAAGTTTGTTCCCGTTAGGTTTGGTAGTGATTTTGTGTGTGTAGGGCTGCTAGATTTTACTTAGGTAGGTTTGAGCTCTTGAAAAGCTGAAAGTAAGGAAATTATGCATGTCATGTGATGAGAATCTAGATATGAAACCTCTGCATGATTTTAGATGCTTCTTAGTAATCCATGGTGGATTTGCTACTCCCTCCGTTTCACAATGTAAATCATTCTAGTATTTCCCACATTCTAGATAAATATATATCTAGATTCATTAGCATTAATATGAATGTGGGAAATGCTAGAATGACTTACATTGTGAAACGGAGGAAGTACTTGAGAAATCTGTTTAGCCAAGTGATTGATAAATCTCTCCGCCTGAATTGGACTTTTTGATGTCTGAATGTTTGTTTGGATTGTTTATATATTGATGATATGTTTTTGGATTCCGAATATATGTTTTGCTGTGAAAGCATACTAGCCAATTCTTCCTCGGTTCAGTTGAATTTGTTTCCATGTAAATGAGGAAAACGGCTGATTCTCAGTAGCCAATAGACTACCCTTACTCTTTTTGGTGGAGTGTGCACGTCTTGATTTTATACTATATTTCTGGATTGATTTAAATGATTGACATTTCAGTTGTTAGTTGTTTGAAAAATTTAATCGACGTGTATCATAAGTAGTGGCATCCATACTTATTCAGGTACTATTAGAGGTGATCTACAATAGAGCTTGAGCTTTTCAGGATTTCGATACATGGCCAATATACGTGTCCGTTTTGATCAAAGGAAGACTCATGCTTGCTGATTCTTTTCTTAGTCTCTCATAAATTGGGCATTGTCAAGTAGCTTAACTGACCATCTAGGAATTGTGCTAATAAATTTGGTGTCAGGTAGTGTTACCACGTTAGCCCTGTGAGCACTACTCACAAGTCCCTAAACATGTCTGATTTTGTGAGAATATCAGGGCCAATACATGTGGCCATGTTATCTGCGAGAGCAGTTGAGCACTGGAGTAGTGGGGTATTATCTTTCAAAGTAGCTTACAGGTGATGAACAAAATGATTTGTATATGTATTGCAGGTGATGGAGATGGAGTTGAAGAAGCTAGAAGAAACCATCAAATCTATCCATGAAGAAATGTTTTACCTACGTGAAAGGTACTACATATCATTGTGACGTTGTCTAACATTATTGCACTAGTCCAACCTACCTTGTGTCTGGCAATCCAGAAATCATATGTTTGACATATCATTTGTCCAGGGAGGAGGAAATGCAGAACCTGAACAAGCAAACGAACTCAAGAATGGCATGGCTCGGGTTCCTCTCACTCGGAATCTGCCTATCCGTCGCGGGGCTGCAGCTGTGGCACCTGAAGACCTTTTTTGAGAGAAAGAAGCTTCTGTAGTTCTTCTCCAAGATCAAAAGAATATATTGCAGCACGAAAGCGGCTAGGTGTACTTTTTTTTGTGTCAAGTTTATGTTGCTTAGCGATTACTTGTAAGCAACGATGTGTATTATACTCTATAAATTATATTTAACCGTGCGCCCTAGCTTTGTCCAGTTGAAAGTTGGAACAGTTGTAAAATGTCATCAGGTTGATCATCCCAATATCTTCTTTACTCCAAGATTGCCGTGGATTTCAAGTGTCTTGGAAGGACAGCATCATATGAGGCCTTTTCTCATGTGATTCTAATCTTGCTCTGGAGATCACAAAAGGAGCATCCGTTGAAGATCTGCAGTTTCAAACCACTAACTCTAAGATTCTAATCTTCCAAACAATTCGAATTGAGACAGAAAAAAATGTCATTATTTGTCATATGCATACGATTCATGAAAAAAAAAACAATACAGAAATAGAAGATCAAAAAGACTTCCAGCTCCGATTCCCTGCCGCAACATTTCTTTTTCATTTCTAATCAGTAATCTGTTAAAAGGAGTCTGATTAGAGCATACAAAATCTGTTAAAAGGAGTCTGATTAGAGCATACAAGACCAAAATACAAAGTTCACAAAGAACTAGCTTTTTTTTAATCCCCGTAAAAGAAGTGCTTTTAAACAGATTACATGGTACATTTACTTCCTGTATCCACTGTACTGATTCTCAAGAAACATAAAAAGAGCAGGGAACCTAACAACAATAATAATTGTTCAAGAAAAAGAAAAACAAGATATCTGCTTTAGCAGAACAGTACCCATTTTGACCCTTCCTTGGGGCCCTCTAAATTTTGTACATGATAAAATGTCAGGTCTCCCATGAATTCCTCACTCGTAACACCACGCGCAGTAGCAATCGATCGCGATGAATAGACAGACATGAAGCTATTACTGGGAGAACAAATGCCAATGGTGATCGTGCGCAGCTAAGTACTCCTTGATCTTCTCGAGCCTCTTGAGGATCTCTAGGAAAGATGGCCTCAGATGGATATCCCCGGACCAGCATAGCTCAATTAACCTGCAATGAGGAAATCCATGTTAAATTAAGGCGATCAAGTGATAAGAGACTAGTTGAAGTAAGCATGGCTGTTGGAATGTTTCAGGGTTTTGTTTTAGCTTGCACGTACTCCTTTAACTCGTTAGTAAATCCCTTCGAACGAAAGGGTGGGCGATGCCCTTCTCCCACATACTTTGCGGCTTCATAAGGTTCATAGTTAGAGAAAGGTGGATCCCCTTCAAGCATCTACAATCAGAGGAACATTTTGTCATCCAGAACAGAAGTGATCATACGATATAACTTGCTACTTGGTGCTTGCTTGCAAGTTTTAGGTGGCAAAGTTACCTCGTAAAGTATCATAGCAAACGAGAAGACATCAACTTTCTTGTCATATTTCCGGTGTTTGAATACTTCAGGAGCCATGTACCGGTCTATGTGAATACAGAAATCAAACAAGTTGTCAAGATGAATTCGAAAGAAGAGATACGAGGAAAGATAGTATAACGCCTGAACACTTACAGCTTCCAGTCTCCCCAGTCATCTTGTACACATCATTGGCGTGCTGGGCTTTGATAATCTTGCTAAGACCAAAATCTCCAACTTTCAAGTGATTGGCAGCAGAATTTACTAGAAGAATGTTTCTGGATGTCGACACAATAGATTAGAGAGACCAACCCAGGAAACTACTTGTATTAGCATAACCACAGAATTCAGCATACCTTGGTTTTAAGTCCCGGTGAATTACAACATTAGGTTCATTATGAAGATAGGCCATGCCCCTGCAAGATACAGGTGATTGTGGGAAAAGAACACGTGGGTCAATGTTCAATAATTAGAGGGGGGAAAAAGACCACATGATCAATTAAGTTAGAATCCACTAAAGGCTTTGTTCAGTTAATCCCACCAACAAGGGTATTGAGGTGTGGAATTAATCCCTCTTAATCCCCTCCGGATTAACTGAACAAGGTCTAAGGGTAATGCATGATGGTTCAAAGATGTTATAGTGTTAGCACTATAACTAGAAAATATTATGATCGTGATGATACGCTCATTTCAAGCTGAGTTTATAGCATTTACTACATTAGTGATGTTGGCAGTTCAAATGGATCTAATAGATCATTGACTTGCATTGGTCTTACTGATCACTTGGATGCCAAGAAACTTTGTGTAAAGCAGAGGTGTTATTCCATTAGCCAGTATCCTAAAGATGAATCTAACTACAGTCCATAGCCTCAAGTGCAGAACTAGAGTATAATAGAGAATCATTTTACTGTCAAAAGGGTATAGTTTTTTAGCAAACGAAATTCTTGCACAAGCCATATTTTCATCCAGATTAGGTGTTTTATAAGGCTAAAAGCACATCTGCACGTGAGAGCTGACAATACCTGGCAATGTCTAGTGCGAAATTAACAGCAGTTGCTGGGGCAAGTGCACCTTTCTCCTTCAGGTATTGATGAAGGTCGCCCTGGAAAACACATTTGAACTCAGCATTTGCGAGTATTCCAAACAGTCCAAATGACAAGATATTATTACAAAAGAATACGCACTCCTCGTAAAAACTCAGTAACGAGCATTAAAGGCTTGGTTTCTGTGACTGCTCCAAGGAACTGCACAATATTTGGATGTCTCAGCTTTATTAGCAAGTTGACTTCATGCTTGAAATCTTGTCTGCATACCCCAAAAAAACTGATGAGGAATCATTCCAAGAAGCAAACATGTTACACAAAACTAGAACTGCTTCTATTCAAACCTTGAATATTAGTTAGTTAACCAGAATACATGCAAAGTACATGTCCTAGACCCCTAGTTATTCAGTTGGAATACTCCAAGATTAATAAATATTAGTGATTAAGTAGATATAGTTCACTTACATCACCAGCCTGTCATCAGATAGAGATGGAAGAATGCGCTTGACAGCAATAGGTGTTCCTCGCCAGTTGGCTTTCAGAATTTCACCAAAAGAGCCCTGCAGTAGTTGAGATGTTTGGTTAACTCAAAATAACACAACATTAAATGGACTAGTACATGGTCACAATGCAATGGGTATGTTCATGAACTTCCTAGTACGGTTAACTTTTATTTTCATTTGTTATTTAAACAGCCAAAACGATCTTTTATGGCTTCAAGCCATGCTTAACAGTTAAACATCTGTTAATATCCGCTCATGTATACCAATTTCTGCCTCTCAATAGGCCAGTTCAAGAGGTACAAATCCAGTACCTCTGAATCTCAGTTGGCAAAATATTCAGAGAGTTAGACAGTAATTAAAAAAGGTTTTGATTTCATTGCAGTAGGAACATACCAAATGCTGCAGAAATTGAAACTTCAATATGTTAGTGATCAAAATTTCTATCTAGAAATGAAAACTGAAAGCGCACAGCTGGTTCACAGCTAATATAATGGCAAGTTTTGAACACCCAACTATCTCTATTTGCATATAACATCTAAAAAGATCATCCTGCAATCAATTTACATCAATTGTGTGATCGATTCTCAGTGTCAGTGTGTCACTACTTCCTATGGATAACCCCATTCAGTTTACTTTCATAGCAATGGTCATGTTTTCTTACCAATGATTTGCATGAAACTAAGATAATTAGGGAATTATATACCTTTCCGATGATAACAGCTTTTGAGAAATCCAACTCAAGAGGGTTAATCTCCCAGTCAGCCTTGTTTGTTAGGGGTGGTGGAATTGTCTTTGGTTCAAAATGACTTCCAGTTTTCCCCTACAGGAGAAACACAATCAGAGGAATCCAATGTATTTGAGCACAATATCATACTGCATAAATCAATAAGCACAAAAAGATTAATTAGAAATTTCTACCCTAAATAGAAGATTTATTTTAACTGCATGGAACATAACAATGTAGTTGTGCTCAAGATGCACCAAAGTTGCACATGAAACGAAAATAGCAAAAAAGGTTCTATAAAACTCATTCATAGCATATTCGGTATGATTCCAAAAAGAACAATATCACAATATCAGCATCCATAGCATATCCAGTATGATCTCCAAAAGAACATCATCAGAGCTTTCATTGACAATGATGAATTTGTTGTACATACTGCAGTTGCTAGCTGATGCTTGTGTAGCACCACCACAACTGAATCCTTTGGTAACTCGTCTAATATTACGCGAAAATTGCCACTGGCACATCCAAATACCCTGTTTCTACACTAATAACAATATTTGCGACCATGTGCCTGGATCAAGCTTATAAACATTATGCCAAGAACAGCTGCAGAGCGATATACAGGGAACTCACCCACTAATTCCATAACACAGAGTGACTGGTGGAATCGGAATACCTGGTGTTCAAGTTAGAAATTTAGTAATGTTGAGCTAACGGTTAAACCTAAATTCCCCTATTACTTTGCTAGGCAAATAACCAAGACAGACTCTCAAACTGAACCTAAGTCAATGGCCACGTACATATGTCAATCCACCATGTTCCTTGAGTAGCTCGATCATAGCATGCCTCTTTGCACCCTCCGCATCAGCAAGTGGCTGTACAACAAGCAAAAGTCAGCATTATAAACTGCTATCCCAAATACAACCACAGTATTACAGTTGACTGAAATCCCACTGCATGCAGAACAAATCAGCAGACCAAACACAAAAGCTCTGTCCAATAACACGTGATAGACCATTTTTCCCATCAAAACTTATCACCAAACCAAATCAGCAATTTAATGGTCCAATGCACTAAATGGAATTCGGCGAAATGTACTATATCCAAACGATTAATAGCAAACAAGTCTGAAACTCGATGAAGAATTCATTGCAGGAACACGCATTCAACAACGAGCATAGCACTAGCCCCAAGTCAATCCACAGCATAAGCTTCAAAATTCGTCAAACAAGCAAGCTCTAACCCTACCCAAAGCGATCCCCAAAATCCAATCGAATCAAAAGCAGCATATTGCAAACTAAGAACCGTAGCTGATCGCTTTCTCTCCGAAACCATCGATTCGTCGCAGAACAAGCCAAATCCAATCCGAACAAAAATCCAAAAATAGCTCAAACCGAATCCCCAATCCGGATCATTTCGATACACCATCCCGAACAGAGCCCAAGCCGCGGCACGACCCCAAATCCAATCCACACCGACGCAACACGCCCTCCATTTCCAGCGCGCGCAGACGTCGCGAGAGAGAGGGCCGAGGGGCACGGCGTGCCTCACCGTGTTCTGCCAGCGATCCTGGGCGTTGACGTCGGCGCCGTTGGCGATGAGGCACTCGGCGACGTCGTGCCACCCGTGGAGCGCAGCGACGTGGAGCGGCGTGCGGCTGTCGTAGTCGCGGGCGTTGACGAGCGCGGCGTCCTCCTCCAGAAGCTTCCGCACGGCGCCGGCGTCGTTCTGGTGCGTGTGCCACAGGATCAGCGACGTCCTCGCCACAAGCCCCTTGTCGTCGAACCGCCGCCGCGCCCCGCTGCTCCCCGACGACCCCGCCCCTCCCCCTCCCCCTCCCCGTCCACCTCCTCCGCTCCCCCCGCTCTCGCTCCCGCTTCCCCCTCCCCTCGCCGCCGCCGCCTCCTCCTCCGCCCCGCTCATCTCCCCCTCTCCTCTCGTCTCTCCTCGTGTCTGCGTGTGCTTGTCTCTCCTCTGACCTCTCGCGGTCGCGGCTTTCTGGAATCCTACTATTCGGGGGATTTTTATTCGGAGGGTGTCTCGGGGCGCGTGAGCGATCGGATCCGATCCGATCTGACTAATCTCTCTCTCCCGACACCTTAGTTAGCGACTAATCACAGGGGTAATGAACTATAGCCAACTAGTACTATAAACTTATAGCAGGTACAATAACAAACTATAAGCCAGCTATAACTATATATCGAGGAGATAAAAGAAAAAAAAAGATAAGCAGTGGACTATATATTTATAGCTAAATGTAGCACGACTCAAGACACAATGTATCTATGACAGATAGGATCAGATATTAATTGTGTAACATATATTTATAGACAACTATATTGTATAAATTAGCTATTAAATCGACATGATTTGAAGCGAGTAGTATAGCTCGCCACTAGTTCCAAATCATCTATAATCAATTTAATAGCTAATAGATATAATAGTTACCTATAAACATATATCTATACTATTGTATATGGTCCCATCTATCGGACACATATTACATCTTATAGTTCGTGCTATAGCTAGCTATAAATATGTAGTTAGCTATCCGATATGACTAATCTCTCTCCATGACAGCGTAGTTAGCGAGACTAATCACAGGGGTAAGTAAAAGCTTGGGCGTTTTGGTTAGCTTAACCGACGCCCACTTGTCGTGTGCCAGGCTGGCCGGTTCATCGAACCAGAATACCGGACCCATCTGAAACTTGCCAAACACACGCCACGGAATAAGGTGTAACAGACATAATATGGCCCCGTTTATTTTGAGCTTTATTTATGGGTGGAATCATACACTGTATTAGTGTATTGTTTAATGCCATCTTTTGCATGGGCAACATTTCATTTATAAATCATGGCAGAAGAAACCGATTATCTGATGCTCAGTTTGAAGCAGATTATTAAGAAGATTGTTTTGTGAATTATCTACTTTGTGGTAGGGATAAATTACATATTTTAAATAGATGGGTTTAACAGATACTCCCTCCATTCTAAATTGATCTACATATTTCATAGATACACCAAGACCAAGAAAAGCTAATAACTCTTTCATACTATATTTACTCTAGCAACAAACTCTAAGCATGCACCATCCCCACTATTTCCTAGCCAATAGCAAATCAAGATATTGCATGTGGGTTATAAATACTTGTATGCATGGATGCATGCATCAATGTCCATTTACTCTAATGCACAAATAACGAATAGACTTAATGAATGAACACAAATATGTAGATCATTTAGGAATAACCTTAAAAAATCTATATGTAGATCAATTTGAAATGGAGGGAGTAACTTACAAATAATGAGTACAATAGAATTAGTGTTTTTTTTTAAAAAAAAGTGTGTTTTGAGGCGTTGAACAAATAAACTGATTCAGCAATTGATAATAATTTGAAAATAACTGTTGAATCAGTTTATTTATCAACATTGGAACCGTAGTGCTATCATATAATTTCAAAATACTCCAATAGTTTTCATAATAACCGCTTAGCATGTAGTATTACCTTCATCTTAATATATATATTTTTTAGAGATTGATACGGTTATTTAAAAAAAAGTAAAGTTTAATGGTGAAATATTGTGTTTGATTAAGAAGTGAAGCTACGTAAGAAAATTGGATGATGGAGGTGTGATTGTTTGATAAGAGAATGATGATGGATAAATTGTTATATTTGGAACAAATTTTAAATACTAAAATTTGATAAATTTTAGGATAGAGGAGGTATGTATTTTGATTTATCTTACCTCTGAAAATTTCTTGGCTCCATGCTTCCTCTGTTTTATAAAAAACCAAGATAGTATTGGATATTGATACGTCTTAGTTTCTGTGCATATTCATATTATTACTATGAAGTGTCAATCCGATATTTTTTTATGGAGGGGTAGTTAGCACTGACCCTTCGTGGTTCCTACGGTGCACGCAAAAGTGATCGTCACTTCTGTGCTACAACGGGCAGGCAATTGTTCTGGCTGCAGCTAACTCCGTGCTGTATATTCGCAAAGGGTGTCACTTCACTGTCCTCACTTGCCTGGAATAAACTAAAGTTGGGTTCTTTTTCTATACATAAAAAGAGTCGCGTGCTTTTTTTTCTTTTTCAATGGGGCCTGATACGATACGAGCATAATGCATCGCCACACTTAATGCTACTGATAATATATTCTGTGTGAGTCAGATAGGCTATCAGTTTATTTCCAATAAGCAAAAGGCAATTAATGATTCGATCAGGTCGGCAATGTGCATCGTCGTTGGCCGTTGGGTCGCTTGGATTGATTGATTCCGTGTGCTGCTGCTAGTACTATACAGCACATGGATTTTGACATGTTTCGGCTCTTTGTGGACTCTGTGATCTCTGCAAGATTGCTATTAGTACTAATCCCCTTTCTCTTAAGAGCCCACTTCATATTATTAAAACAACGTATATAACACATTAGCTATAAGGTTGGGCATAATTTTTTTCTAATCTATCTATCTGTTATTTATGTATTTAATGTATTTGTTTTAGAGCTTATATTAAGCTAGCTTTTATATAAGAGCTAACATTTTTCATTTTTTTTATATATCTCTTCTTGACGTAAGTTTAAAAGTAAATTTATAGCTTATCATTATGCTTGCTCTAATATCCTTTTCATTTTTGTCTTTTTTAGGCCGTGACAGCGATACCAGTATTTGTCGGGGCGGAAAATGACACCGACACTGACAAGTTACAACTTGTGTTCTATTCTGAACTTCCAATGCGATTTCATTAGCAAAATAATAAAAAAAAAACTCTAATCTTAAGCGCTGTTCTGGATTACGACCTATACTTATCAGTGACGCATTATGTTTACTTGCCAGATAATCTATTGTTTGATTGTTTTTATCGGAATCGTCGATTTACGGGTGCCACTTGAGATAATCATTATGCACTAGAGGATGACGCGAATTGATCAAAATAACCGGGGCGTGACTATATAATTGCTCACAAAGTATATATGCTTAGACGAAAGAGTTGACCAAGATCAGGTTAAAGAAAATTTCATCAAAGGGATAACGCACGTATGCTCCCCGATTTGGCTATGATGATTCAACTTAGAGGTAATTACAAGTCAACTTAAGCTAACCAGTTACTCGTGTGCAATCTAATCACTGTATTTAGCTATTACTAGTTGCATATCCGGTTAGAGGGCAGAGGCGCAGGATGATGTAAGATTAGACTTCCGCTTTTTGTAGTGCGCTTTCGTCATTGCGGGTATCCGGAAAAGGAATAAGTTCATTTGAGGTCCTTTAATTTGTCAACGAATCCGATTTTCGTCCTTCAACCGGAAAACCAGATATAAGAGGTACCTCAACTATCAAAACCGGTGCACTCAAGGTCCCTCGGTGGTTTAGATGGTGGTTTTGGCTGATGTGGCGCCTACGTGGCTAGTTTGACTCGGTCTTCATCTGGCGTGACATTGACGTGACGCTTACGTGGCAATTCGATCTGAAAAAATAAAAAAAACCCGTAGGACCCACATGTCAGTTTCACACACAAAATAATAATAAAATGGTGAGACCTACGTGGACCCCATATGTTATCCTCTCCTTTCGTCTTCCCACTCTCCTCTCTCTCTTCTTTCCTACGGGGCGACGGGCGGAGTGGGGCGACGGCGGCCGAAGCGGCGGCGGGAATCGGCATCACCTTGGACGTCTTCTCGTCGGAGACCAATGAATGGGCGAAGCGCGATGCGGTGTTCGGCGGCGTTGAGGCCTCGTTGCTGTCCCCCAGTCCCCCACCATGCACTATTGCGGCAGCGTCCTCCACGTGCTCGTGTACCCCCGACCGCGTCGTGCTTACGGACCTCGGTGCCAGCCTCCTCTCTATCTCCTTCTTCCTTTCGCTCCCAAAGTCCCAATGAGGAGGCATGGTTCAGAGCTTGCACCATCGACAGCAGAGTTGTCCGCGCACGGCGCATCCTTGTGCAGCTCTATGACACACCCTGGTCGAAATTGCATAACGAATTGATCACCAACACTGTCAATATACTGCTGGCCTATCCTTGTCCATTTCAGCAACCTCATTCATCACTCCTTTGAACCACTCAAACGACAACGGCTCCCGGGTAACCCAGGAAAATTGTGCGCGGCTTGTTCTGTATGCCCTCTTGTTGTTGTTACTTCTTGTTGACACACTGAAGCTGTTGGCGACGACCGACGGCGCCCGGCAAGAAAGGGAGGAGCGGCGGGAGGTGGCCGGCGATCGAGGAGGGAGCCGCGGCATTCCTCGGCGGTGGAGGAGGTGGCGGCTATGGCGGAAGGCGGTTGACGAGGCGGAGGAGGTGCAGCCAGCAGCCGCCGCCCCTGTGGAGGAAGAAGAAGAAGATGAAGACTCGACCGCCACGTCGCCGGCGTCTGCACCCGGCACGAGCGAGGAGCCGGAGGAGGAGGAGGAGGCCCCGACGTCGAGGCGGAGGAAGTGATAAGCCCTTCCATTGAGTCATCGGATGAGCCATCCGCCGCCGCTGCCACCATCTCCCCGGCCGCGGCCACCGTCAACAAGGGCCCCGTGGGAGCTCCCGGCCCCGGGACCGCCGAGGAGGAGGAGGAGAGCGGCACTAGCGCCATGCAGCATATGGTTGCCTCCCCGCCGCTACGCCTCCTCGTTGCCGCGGCTCCCTCCTCGCCAGGCGCCGTCGCCGCTACTCCGGCGAGGCAGCGACCCTTTCCCGTGCCGCTGCTCCCCACCGCCGCTGGGAACAACCTATCAGTGCAGGGGAGAGAGAGGGGGGATAGAGAGAGGAGGAGGGGATTGAGGATGACATGTGGGGTTCGCGTGGGTCCCACCATTTTTATTAATTTGTGTGTGAAATTGACATGTGGGTCGCATGGGTATTATTATTATTTTTGGATCGAATTGCCACGTAAGCACCACGTCAATGCCACGTCAGATGAAGACCGAGTCAAACTAGCCACGTAGGCGCCACGTCAGCCAAAACCGCCATCTAAACCACCGAGGGACCTTGAGTGCACCGTTTTTGATAGTTGAGAGACCTCTTGTATCTGGTTTTCTGGTTGAAGGACGAAAATCGGATTCGTTGACAAGTTAAGGGACCTCAGATGAACTTATTCCTCCAGAAAATGCTGCCCGTTTTAGAACAGTCTGGGCCCACTACGCGCTTCGGCCTGGTTATCGGACAGACTGCGTGGGCTCAATTCAGGTCCACCATATCTGGATCGCTACCATTTCAATCGGCCCAAGAATGCTCCGAATTTCTTCATCCTTCATTTCACTCTCCTTAAGCAGGTACAACAGGATACTATAAGCCAGCTATAAACATATATCAAAAAGATAAATGATAAGAGAGAAAAGTAGCAGACTATAGATTTGTAGCCGGCTATAGCACGGACTTAAATACACAACGTGTGTATGACAGCTGAGACCATGTATTAATAGTATAGTATATGTTTATATGTAACTATTATATGAATTGGCTATTAAGTTTGACTATAGATGATTTGGAGCTAACAGTTGGCTATACTATGTAATCGGCAGTCGTTCTCGCAAATTATTCTCACTGATGAAAAAAATGCAAATTAGACACAGTAATCTATTTTTTTTCTCTTTATTTACTTTGATTCAGTTAAATGCTTTCATTGGAAGATTTTTTTTTTATATTGGAAGGTAAAAAAGTGTCCACTACATTACAAAAATAAAAGAGAAGGAAAAGCGAATGCAGGCGGCGACAGGCAAAGGCTTCCGAGCCTCCAATGGTTGGGTGCAGACGTCACGACCCACCGCTCTCCTCTGGTTGGTCGGTCGGACTTGGACCTGATCAGGTCGGATAACGACCAATCCGACTATCCGACCGACACACGGCTCGGCGATCCGACACGTCGCGTTGCTCTTCGCAATCGTGTTACGAACGTGAGGTCACAATTCATCGGCCACGTAACGTACGTGCCCCCTTGTCCCGACCCGTCACGTGGGGGAAACGAGTGATCACTGATCAGTCTACGCGAGCTACTAGCTTGCTAGGTGAGCTAGGCTAGGTAGTAGGTTGGTGGTGGCGCAGCCATGGCCGCCGCCGCCGCCGCCGCAGCTGCGGCGAGCACCGCTCGCGGCGGGCACCGGCCATGGACGGCGGCGAGCCGTGGTGTTAGTGCTCGCCGTTGTTCGGTCGCCCCTGCGCAGGTCCGCGCGAGAGGCCCAACCGAGTGGTGGCCTGCGGCGGCGAGGAGGAGGAGGGCGCCGCGGCGGCATGCCGTCGCGGCCAAGGCCGGCGCGGCGGACGCGCGGCCGTCGTCGTCGTCGGATGCCGTCTCCTACTCCTCCAGCATCTCCACCGACATGCCGCTCTACGAGCCCACCGGGGTAAATCCGCATCCCCTCCTCGATCTCTGCATCGCCATGGATTGATGCGACGAGATGACCGGAATTCATGCCGGCGAGCGCGGTGCAGGTGTCGTTCGACGAGTACCTCCTCGACCGCGCCCGCGTGTTCCGCGCCATGTTCCCCGACGAGAGCAGGAGCCAGCGCCTCAGCGACGTAAGCAAACCAAACCACTTCGCCGGCGACGACCTCGCCGGCGGCGACGACGATGAAGCTAAGCTGATCCTGTGTGCGTGCGTGCGTGCAGGAGGAGTGGAGAGTCCAGATGCTGCCGCTGCAGTTCCTCCTCCTCACCGTGCACCCGGTCGTCGTCATGCAGCTGCGCCACCGCGACGGCGTGCTCGACCTCCGAATCGTGCGTACGCATGGACTAGCAAAATCCATCCCCAATTTACACATCTCTGCTTCGTGCAGCAGCCGGTGAACCGTGTGCGCGCCATGTGTTTGTTTGTTTGTCTGTTTGGGCCGGAGGGCGCGGCGCAGACGGAGTGGGAGCTGCGTGGGCTGGAGCGCGACTACGCGCCGGCGAGCTTCGACCTGGGCGTCCGCGGGTCGCTCTACGCCGACAGGAGCCGCGGCCGCCGCGCCTGCCGGCTGAGGGGCCACCTCGAGATCTCCATCGGCTGCATCCTGCCGCCGCCGATGCGCCTCGTGCCGGACGCCGTCATGCGCGGCGTCGCCGAGTCGGTAAGTGTAGGATTGAATCACAAGAACTAAGCTAACCAGAGGGGGTGAATGGTTGAGATATCCAAATACCAAAAACTTTTAACGGAAATAAAAGTTACCATCGAAATCGATGGATCGCGGTCTGACCGAGGTAGTCGTGCCGGTCTGACCGTCTGAAAGCCACCGGTCTGACCGAGATTGGAACTCCGGTCTGACCGCCTGATCAGTTGCCGCTTGCTGTCGCCGCCGCCGGTCTGACCGCCCTTACGCCATCGGTCGGACCGCCGCGATGCCGCCAGTCTGACCGCCACTGAGATGCCGGTTAGACCGCCGAAACCCGGTGAAACACAAATCGAAGAACTCTCAAAGTAGATGACAACTTTATTGCTTCTATCTGTGTTTACAAAGTGCACCAACAGCACCCCTTACAAAAATCTCGACTAAACTCGAAACCCTAACTAAACTAGCTCTCAAAAGCTATACAAAAGCGATACAAAGCGATACCGGGAAGACTCACGCTCCCCCTCTATTTATACATGAGGTAGGCAGCCTAAAGCCACGAACCAAACTCATACTAAGAGTCCTAAACACCTTAGGAAACCCTCTAGTACAAGAAAGAAACTTTACATAACAAATCGTACCAAATTTGGACTCCTTCCAAATTCGACTCCGCATCCCATACGCACACAATACCTCCATCGTATGCCATATGGAATCTCCATCAACCACGTGCATCAACTCTAGCCTTAGTATCCCGCATGATATCTGACCACCACGGACATCGTCTTACCACCAAGCCGACTCCCGGTCCATCACCGCAAATACTCTCCCGAGATATCGAGTCACCTACACATGAAATAAACAAAGAAACCATATTCCGAGACCAAACTATCTCCAACTTGACTCATTAGTAGCAAACAACAGTATTACATACGTATAGTATCCATCTAGAAGCCATAACGATGAAACAATCACGAATATCCAAAGAAACAACCCGAAACCGAAACCGACACAGTGTCGGCCGGTCTGACCGCTACACATGAGCCGGTCTGGACCGCTACACATGAGCCGGTCTGACCGGCAACCACCGCCCGGTCTGACCGGTTCCGACAAAACAGTAAACCCTGTTCATCACCTGAAAATCAATTATCTCCAAAACCACTTCGATAATAATCTCCAATTATCAAAACTAATAATCACAGATGCCAATTGTTCATCTTACAGTAAGATCTTCGGTTCTTCGCCAACGCCGGCGGGGCCACAAATTTTGGTTTCTTGGCGATCTTGAAGATTGTGGCGGTGCAGGTGCTGCAGAGACTGGCCGAGAAGATGAAGCAGGACGTCGACGTCGGCATCGTCGCCGACTTCCAGAGATTCCGGCGGGAGAAGGCCGCCGCCGCCGCCGCCGCAACGGGGAAGGTGAACTCCACAGCTGACAGAGAAACCTGAAGCATGGATATCTGAAAACCTGGCCAAAATTTCATCAAAATTTGATTCATATACTACATGATTCATTTTGCTCGTGGGAAGATCAATTCTTGCAAAATAATACTAGAATTTTCTGCGAAGGATATATCCACAATATAGAGTGTGTTGGACTATGTAATTTTGTAATGTGAAATTAAGTAATGTTAAATTACTTAAGTACCTGTCCGAATATGAGTCGTTAAAGAAAAATGGAAAAGAAAGATTCATTTTTAGATTTCCTGTGTTTAGCATCAAAAGATTTGGACCAAGAACACCAGGATTCCACAAAATGGTCTAAATAAAATAATTTCATGATCCAATCTGACATCTGACATATAAACACTGGTCATTTACTCGGGAATAAAACATGTCAAGGTGACTCCTGACTCCTGAGTCGTCACTGACTCTCTCTAGTGAGTGAATTTATAACGAATGACATAATGCCATATGCATAATTTACATGGACAAACTCCAACTAGTGCTGAACTGCTGATCAGAGAACGAGGGAGAGGAAGATCGGCGACGCCAGCAGCAGCGCGCAGAGCGCCCGGCGAGCGCCGGACATGACGCTGTCGGCGGCGTCGAAGGGGGTCAGCGCGCCGCCGGGGCTCCCCGTCCCCGGGAACGTCGGCGACGACCCGTTGCCGAACCCCGGCGTGAACGGGCCGACGGCGGACGGCGCGTTCGCCGCCGGCGTGGTGCCTCCGGCCATGGAGCTGCCAATGTGCTATTATGTCAGCGAGACTGAGCAAATGGTTGACAGATTTCTTCAGACTTTCAGAGAATGTTGCCCGAGAGAAAGAGGAAAAATGCTCACCTTCCTGAGAAGACGCATTGCCCTGAACCTGAAACCACGAAAGAATTAGAGCCCAAATTTCGAACACGATTTATAAATTTTTCTGAACATTGCTAGTTCTTCAGTAATTTAGCATGCAGAGGACAGAAAAAGACAGCCAATCTTTCAGAAAAAAAGAACTTGATCTATTAGCCCAAATCTATGCTATAGGCATGACACATTAAACTGTTTATATTGTATTTTTGTAAGTTTTAAGCTAAAATGCTAGTTTTATTGGAGTATTTGAGCAAAATTTGCATATGTAAACTGAGTTTTCGGTGTTATGAAATTTTGGAGCGTGGAGTCCCAAAGAAAATTTTCTGGAGCCGCCACTACCTGCAACTAGAATCTTTTCCATTTCTAATTGTTGTTCTCCTTTAAATTTCTTTAGTGTTTTTCTGTTAGTCGATATAAAGCAAAAGATCTTGAGTAGGAAAAAAAAAGAAGAAAAAAAAACTGAATTTAGCAGACATTGGACAGGTTAACATAGGTTGATGGGGATCAGGATCCTCTGCAGTCGAAGTCATGTGACTTTGTCTCCTGACATGTGGGCCAAGGGATCATGTGACAAAGGCATTGTGCATTTTGACTGTATAGGGGATGTTTGGGCCTGTTTGGTTACCCGGGCTGCGGCTGCGAACAATGCCGCACTCAATGTGCGCAGCTGCAGTCGCAGCCGTCGCAGTTGGCCTGCCGAACAGGCCCTTTAGTTACAGGGGTGTAAAATTTTGGCACGTCACATCGGGTATTATATAGGGTGTCGTATGGGGTGTTCGGGCACTAATAAAAAACTAATTACAAAATCCGTCAGTAAACAGCAAGACAAATTTATTAAGTCTATTTAGTCCGTCATTAGCAAATATTTACTGTAGCACCACATTGTCAAATCATGGAGCAATTAGGCTTAAAAGATTCGTCTCGCAAATTAGTCGTAAAATATGCAATTAGTTATTTTTTAAGCCTATATTTAATTAGTTCGAGCGTGTCATGTGATATGGTGTAAAATTTTTGTGTGGGAACTAAACATGGCCATAGTATCTCAATCCGGCTGATGGGTGGCTTACTGGGGTCGGTGGCGGTGGTGGTGGCGGTGCCGTTGAAGCTGCAGGTGGCGCCGGCGCCGGAGTTGCGCTGGTAGTAGTCGTTGTAGGCGTAGGAGGCCAACGCCGGCAGGTTGTTCGCCTTGTAGCACGGGCCCCCCGGCTGGATCGCCGCGCAGTTGGCGTGGCCCTGGCCGCAGGCCCAGTTCAGCCCTTCCTGCAGCGCCGTCGGGTCCGCGTTCGGCAGCGCCACGCAGAACATCCCCGTCGCCAGCGACCGCCTCTTGCCCTCGCCCTCTGTCGCCGGGGAGATCTGTGGACCGATCGCCTCGGCCTGGCCGCCGCTGCTCTCAAGAAGACTCCCTGTAAAGATTTTATGAGATGAGTTCTGAAAAGTTTAACAAGGAAACTTTTTTTTTAAAAAAAAATCAAGATAATATAATTTCTCTTAACATAAACTCTCAGTATCTGTAGAATTAAGATGCACATAGTCTATAATAAAAAAAAGACATGATAACAAATACTCTCCCGTCCTTAAATATTTGACGCCGTTGACTTTTTTAAAACATGTTTGACCGTTCGTCTTATTAAAAACTTTTATGGAATATGTAAAACTATATGCATATATAAAGGTATATTTAAAAATGAATCAAATGATAGGAAAAGAATTAATTACTTAAATTTTTTAAATAAAACGAACGGCTAAACATGTTTAAAAAAATCAACGGCGTCAAATATTCAGGGACGGAGGTAGTAGTACCGTAGCAATCTACAACCATCATCTGAAACTAGTAATCCATGTTCAGATTCAGAAAAGGTAGTGCATTTATCATGCTGTAGAGTTCTGACTAGTGGGCTGTATATTCAGATATTCTTCAGGTTTAGTAAAAAGTTAGTAGTAATTTCAGTCAGGTGCAGTAAGTGGCAGCCTGATCATTTTTCACTGGAGAGAGACATGAAAAGGATGGCAAGCAATTCCGGGCTAAGCAAAGCTTCCCATGCAAAGTTTTTGATATTTTGCAGCTTAAAAGTCATCCACAAACAGTTGATCAACTTCGTATCAAATTGGCAATGCATTTCAAAGGTGTCGTTAGGAATCTCAATAAATGAGAAAAAGAAAGCGAGATAGCTACACTACACACCGGATGCGTCTGCGAGGAGAAAGGCGAACAGAAGAATGCTGCATCTTTTCAATCTTTTGGCCAACATTGTACTGCTCCAAGAACCCTCCAAGAGCACCTGTAACAATAATAAGGTTAGTACTACAAACTACAAAGTCGTAAAAGTAGATGAGCAGTGCCTCAAAGTTCAGAGATGTACATGTTCTCTAAAGAATTTAGAGATGTACGTCTCTGAATTCTTCAGAGAACAATGTATATATTCTCTCAATGAATTCAGAGATGTAGCATAGACAATGTAAGAATCGGGACCATGAACATAGAACTTGATGCTTTCGGACCAAACTGCATATTCGCACTATAATACAACAGAAGTCCAGTAAGGTACGTCTTTGGGAGAGGGAATATAATGAATTGCGTCATGTCAGGGACGAAATTTCAGTCCCTAACTATTGACTCCCTATCAAGTGACATGATTCTGTCGGCACGAACTTATGTCATTAAGACGCTAATTGTTTAATTATAGTTCAAGTTATCCTGACATAACTTGGAAACATGAACTGGAATTTTTTTTGAACGAATCATCGAGCCGCCAATTTCATTGAATGGAGAAGGAGCAAACCGGAAATTCTGGGTGCAATAACATGGAACCGCCCATGGAAACTAAAGCTGTGGATTGTTGGTAAAACGGAAGCATCTAGCTACATGACCACTTAATTGTTCATAGCACATCAAAAGATTCTACTTTTTGTATCAGGACAAAGGTATGGGGGTATGCACCTTTCTTTCACCAATTCTTGCAATAGAACTAAAGATGACCGAATTTGGCACAATTCAAATCTTCAGTAATATATTATTCAGCTCGCTTGAGTTAGCTTGTGATCCAATGAAAAAGAAAGGTAAAATTTCTCTCTTTCTTTAGGAGAACGGTAAATTTCTTTACAGAAGAAACCAAAGGTGGTGGACTTCTAATATATAATTCTCCGGTTTTGGACTGAAAATCTGACTGTTAAAGAAAGGGGAAACGAAAGATCATGCTCTGTCTACCCTTAACTGAAACAGGTTGATCATGCTGTTGGGAACACACTGCAAATATTTTCAGGGAAAAATCAAAGGGTATCGGAGAAGAAAGCCAAGAACTTAAGAACAGAGAAGAGCTGATCGACAAAGGCGCCAACAGAAGGCCAAAGATATAAGGAACTGGGAAATCTAGCTCAAATAAAAGACCGATGATTGGAAAGGAAAAACAGGCTAAATTCAGATCAAGAAAAGGGGAAGGAAAAGGATAAAAGGAGCATCAGAATTGCTTCGAGAGCACAACTCTTCTAGAACTTAGAACAGGATACTGAAAAGAATCATACCTTGGCCACCAACTCGCCAAGTTCTTAGCTTCTTCCAACTGCCAAGAACAATCTCTTGTTCCTTTCTTGTGGACAGAGCTCGAACTTATGAAGTCTGAACCCTCAATTTGCGGGATATGAGCAGAGCCTAGCAAGGAAACCTGGATATGTGGTCTTTCCTACCTTCTATTGGCACTAAGTATATACGAAGAGGAGCGATTAGGCTGTAATTTTGCTTTGGAAACAGATTAGAAGAGGTGCAATTCGGCACTAATACTAATACTGCCAAGAGATTATATGAGAGAGAGAGAAAGGAGATAGTGTAATGGTTCAGACTTCAGAGGAACGCAGAGTAGTTGGTAGGCAGAAAAAAAAACCCAGCAGATTTTCTTTTTCTGTTGTGTTTATGGACGGTGTGTGTGATTGATTTTGTCGCTATATATGGTGTGTGTTCTTTTCAGTGTGCTGCAGGATACTACTACTGAAATTCTTATTTTCATATGAAGAAATACTACTGAATTTTTCTGAATTTAAATGACCTATCATATATGGAGTAATGTTTTTTTTTTTTGCGGGGAATATATGGAGTAATGTTGAGTGGACCAAACAGGCAGAAAGGGAGTTAAAGGTAACACAAAACATAGACTGATCACTGTTTTGTTGTGCTACTTTTGATCAATGATCATTGATCAGTGATCACCCCAAGAGTGGATGATGTGCATGCTAAATTCTTTTGATGATACACTAATGATCAATCAACCTGCCTTTATCTCAGCTACACTTTCCCTGCCGGCCACCTCCACTCTGAAGAACAAGCAACCACCAAGCACAAGTAACAGTATCTTCATAAGAAATTCGAAAAGGTACCATAAATTTTTTTTGCAACAAATAAGGTTTAATTTAAAGCGTAAGTTTTGTAAAGTTCCAACTGCTCTTCCCAGATCAATTGTTCACATGCTTCGCATAAAGATCATGCATGCTCAGTCATCTTTTCATTTAGTTTGCATGAGTGCATGGCCTTTTTTCTATTCTGAAGAAAAAGAACAACCTTACCCATATTCACCGACAAGATTCTCGTATTACTGCTGGTGCAGTTTAAGCCACTAATACGTCCGATCGGGGTACCGGACCCACTTGTCAGTGACTGCTACCGCACAAGTAGTACTGCAGATTCCATGTCCATATTCACTTCTGAATTCTGAATTACCAAATGAGGTACAGCTTTCAGTTTTAACTATAATCTTCTCCATGCATCTTTGTATCTTATCTTTTGTTCCATACGTCCATACGCCTATGGAGTGTACATGTGGAGGACAGACAGTGGCACAGGTGGTTGGTACTAGCACATCAAACATGAACGGAGTCACAATCAGCTAAGGCCAATCAGTGGATTACACACATTGGGTTCGGACCATTCCAGGGCTTTCTCATCCCCATCACTTTGATCACTTGTGTTGATCCTAATCTAGAGCTTGTTTAATGTACTAGTCGTACTACTCATAAATATTATGGATGCTAATCTTGAATGTTCCTTTTGCGTTCTTCTGAATAAAACTTTGGATATAACCTCTGAACCCTGATCAGGAAAGCTGGTTAGATGAACTGTAAGCATGAGAATAGCTATGCTGGTGATATTGTCAAACAACATCAAACCTATTTACATATAGCTACTCAAATCACGAATGACAGATCAACAGAAAGGAAATGTTATCATCGTGCGCAGGAAACAAGAAAAAATGTTAGGTAGATAAGCCTTAGCCCTTGAAGAGGGATGGAATGCAATGCCTGCTTTTTTAATGTAATACTACTGCAAAAAATCTTTTGTCTTAGGTCAGCTTCTCACAATCCACAAATCCATTTATTCAACTTACTTAGGAGGAGATCAAATTTCAAGAATTCAATGAACAAAAATTACCCAAAATTTCTTTCAAAAGGGTTTCAAAATCACCCAATACAACATCAATAATAGAACAGGAAAAAGAGAAGAAAATGGATGGAACGGCCTCGGTTTCCTACCTTTCAGGGCCGAGAAAAGGCTAGGCCCACGAGCCGATGACAAACTTCGCGGCCCACACAACGACATCGCCACTCGCACCGTCCAACCGCGTCATCTCGTGGACACGTGTCACGATCCGACGGCCAACACGCCACGCGTCCCCATCATAAAAGGCCTTCAGGCGCCGCCACGCGTGTGCGCTCTCCCGTGCCGATTCGGGGCTGCTCCGGAAGCTTCTAGAGCAGTAGAATCCAAAACTCCAGAGGCGAACGCGACGCGACGAGACGAGACGAACCGAAGAAGCATTCCCTCCCTCCGCTCGAGCCCCTCCGTTTTGATCCGATTCGCTCGCGGTAAGCGTGATTCCATCGCTGTAATCGCCTGCTAGGTCGGTTGTGATGGTGAGATTGTTTCCTGTTTGATCTCCGGGATGAAGCCTAAACCCTAGGAGAGGTGTGTTTATGAGCAGTAACATAATTCGTTGGGTGATTTTGGTTATATAATGATCCGGATCGATGCTGTAGTTGATTATGTGGTGGCTCTAGGGGCGTCTTTAATCTACTAGTTCGTTAGGTGCGGTTGGATGGGGTTTGGGATGATTTGGTCGTGATGCTTGGTGAATTTGTGGTCTCGCACTGTGATGCTGCGTACTTACACACTGAAATTCTCGTTTTCAAAAAACAAACGCTGAAATTCTATGCGGAAACTAGTGTTGTTAGTTGGCGCCTTGGTAGTATAGACTTGTATACTCTGCAATTATTCGGCTGTGTGGTGATTGTACTCTGAAGCGCTCGATTAATTTCTACCTTTTTACTTTCTGTAAATAGTTTAAGCCATGGACTTAATTTCGATTAGAGGGAATATGCTTGCGCTATGCTCTTGAGACAATTGATTACTTCCTGTTTATTATTATTGCTAGTGTATTAACGCTATTACATTTGTTTACTGCTAGTTTTATTTTCTTTTTCTAATCTTATGCTGTTTGTTGTTCTAGATTGATATGGGGAGAGGCTACAGTTACAGCCCATCACCACCTCCAAGAAGCTATCGGAGAAGGGCCAGCAGCCCAATTCCCCGTGACCGTTATGGTGGACGTGGTAGAGATCTCCCGACCAGTCTTCTAGTCAGGAATCTTCGTCGGGACTGCCGGTAAAATTTCTTGAAATTTCCTGTGGCCAGTAATTGCGAGCGCGCAACTTGTAGATGTGCCATGTATGAAATTTATACTTTGTTGTTGAACTCGACATATTTACAAAATATTGTACGGTTACGCATCTGTGGCATTCTCAAGTTCTTTCTTTTGTGACGCTCTGCTTATTGAGCTAAGATGGTTTTGTGAGCCTATATGTGTTCTTTTATTATCACTTGGTGCTACTACATTGGTAATTGGAGTGATAAATTTCAATATTTATAAAATTCCAGTTCCAGTCTTAAGCCGGTTATAGCGGCCAAAAGAATAGGTATGTCTTTGAGCTGCATGCTGCATGCTTTTCTGTGTGCACGTGGAAATTTGGCGCGAATAATTGGCATCAAATTTAAATGCATTCCTGAAGAGGAAATCAGACATTTAGTTGAAGCTTCATTATGTTCTTGGTTATGATTCTTGTATGTACTGCAACTGGAATTCCATCTTTCCTCTTTAGCCCTTTTAACTCACAGTACATTATGTATGCAGGCCAGAGGACCTTCGTCGGCCATTCGGACAATTTGGTCGTCTCAAAGACATATATATTCCAAGAGATTACTATAGCGGGTAAGGCACCGTATGTAGACTAGTACTCCCTCCGTTTTACCATGTAAGACTTTCTAGCATTGCCCACATATATATAGATGTTAATGAATATAAACACATATATATATGTTTAGATTCATTAACATCTAAATGAACTTAGGCAATGCTAGAAAGTCTTACATTGTGAAACGGAGGAAGTATTAATTGGCATTTACACCAGCAGAGACTACTTAAAATTTATAGCTGGGATTTATACATTGACATAAAAAGTGCACTCTGCGAACTCTCCTTTTTTTTTAAAAAAAAAGTGTGTTCTAGTTTTACTAGCAGACATTAAAATACTTCTGTCATCCACTTGAGATTAACAGTGAAAACAAGTTTGTGAAGACACAAGTCTTTAGTGATTCAAGTCTGTTGAAGAGAAGGGAAGAGACTGAGAGTTGCAAGTTAAGAGATATGCAACATAAATATTACAGATGAAGAGAAGAAATGTAATTACGGGTTTAAGAGATAGTTCAAGTCATGAAGTGTTTGAAGTCTATATTTATAATCTGACAGGTGCAAGGTCAGAAGCAGAGTGCACACTCTTGTTTTACTTAATTTGTATTCAATGCTGTACAACCATGAAAAGCTTCATAAGTGAATTTGTTTGTTTGCTGGGTGTCGCATAGCTGAAAACAGAACCACTGCCATTTTTAAGTAAGACTGTTTTAAACCTTTTATTCAGACATCCATTTATTTGTCCTTTTCAGTGAACCGCGTGGATTTGGATTTGTCCAGTACTACGATCCTGATGATGCTGCCGATGCAAAATACTACATGGACGGGCAGGTTATTCTGGGCAGGGAAGTAGCTGTTGTATTTGCAGAGGAGAACAGAAAGAAGCCTTCTGAGATGAGATCTCGCGACAGAATAAGGTTCGTTGTCCCATCCTCCCTAGCGCAAATGCATAAACTCGCTGCTCTATTCACTTATCTGCTTGCACAATCTGCAGTGGCAGCAGAGGTCGTTCCTATGACCAAAGGTACTCTAGGTCACCGCGATACTCTCCTCCTCCAAGGGGCCGCTCGCCTTACCGCAGCCCGAGCTACTCAAGGTATATATGCGCACACGCTCTTTCTGTCTTCATGCTTCAGCCTACCAGCTTCAAACTACTGTTGCATTTCACAATGACACGCTTGAAAACATGTCTGTCTTGGCAGGTCTCCTTCGCCTCGGTATGCAAGGCGCAGGATGAGGGAGAGGTCCTACTCACCAGTTGAGAGCAGATCAAGGAGCAGGAGCCCGGTCGAGGAAGGATACGGTGGTGGATCCACACGGAGAGAGAGGTCGCTCTCTGTCAGTGAATGAGGTCTAGAGCGCTACCGGTAATCTTCAACTAGTAGTCGCTATGGCTTTGCGAACCATATGTTACTGTCGTGCTGTAGTGGTATCAATAACTTGGCAAATGTTGCGTCATTACGCCTTTCCTGGAAGATCGCAAACATATTAAGTTACAACGCCGGTGAATTCTGCTCACTTTGGAGTTGTTCTTGCTTTGTGCTTGTTTTGCTGTGGATTCTGAAGAAAACGTTTTGATATGGTTGCCCGGTGGATGGGGATCTGGCACGATGGTCGAACCTTGGAGCATTTACAGCATAAGACCCTTTTACAGGAGCTAAAGAAACAGCTGATCTGAGTATCTGATTAGCAGCAGCGGTATGCCATATGTGGACGTCGCAGCACCGATAAGCCTTAAACCAAGTCGTTGCCACCCCAGCTAGGTCGGGCGCACTAACTAGTCAAGTTCACTGCACTTGCACTGCAGTGGCCGCGATCTCACGATCACCTCGCCAATGGAGCGGACGATTTGTGGCTGCCTGAACTGAAGCTGATTGATTCATTCAACTATTCAAGCCGGATCGAGGTGGATGATCTGGATTGGATTGCACGCTAGATGATTTAGACCGTTGGATCTGTTCAATGATAATGAGTAAAACGAGTTGTGAATTATAGGACTGCGGCGGCAGCACCACAGCAACAACAACAATAATCCTCTCTCCCTTTCACTAGCATCGTTCACTTTCATTAACATCTATATAAATATGGACAATATTAAAAAATCTTATATCATAAAACGGATGATAGCATACAATGGTACTCCCGCACTTGGAGATGGTTACGTGGGTAGGGGGTACAAAGCGGAATGCAATGTTTAGATTCAGGGCTGAAAAATTTTGTTGTCACATCGGATATACGGACACACATTTAAAGTATCAAACATAGTTTAATAACAAAACAAATTATAGATTCCGCCTATAAACCGTGAGACGAATTTATTAAGCCTAATTAATCCATCATTATGAAATGTTTACTGTAGCACCACACTGTCAGATCATGAAGCAATTAGGCTTATCGTCTCGCAATTTACACACAATCTGTGTAATTCGTTTTTTTGCCTATATTTAATACTTAACTAGAAAAAATGTCCGTATGTTACAACGGGTAAAGACGTTTTTTCAGTGATATATTAAGAGTTGAGCAATAAATTAAAATATTAGGATCACTATATATTACAATTGAAAGTATTAATGGAAATTCTAACATTGGGATCGCTATAGATTATAATTAAAAAATTTCATGAAAATTTTCCAGTGTTTTTAGCCTAAAGCACTCCTTCCTTTTTAGCCTAGGCTAGTCCGGCACCTCCCTCTATTTGGTCTGCTTCCCTTCGACCCAGTCACAAGTGGAGCCGTAATCCCAACTCGCACAGTTTCAACCTCCCGAGTATAATTAATCCTGTTCCCGAGAAGATGACTACCAACTACATCTTCAACCTCCCGAAGATAGTCCCGTACCCGTACGGTTGCCGGAGCAAATATCCCCATCAAATCAAGTCGAATCTTTCTCGATCAGCCAAAATTGTTGAGGGTTTTTATCCACTCGATCTACTCTTTCTCCCTTTTTTTTTCCCAAAATCAAAGCATATAACTCGGGATAAAAACTACCGGGGAAGATCGCTGTCATCATCAGTAACTATTAAACGGAAATTAAATCCAGCGAATTAAAGCCGAATCGGAGGGAAAATCACGAAGAAAATGATGAGAGAGGAGTGGGGAATCGATTTTTACAATTAAATTGGAGGAGAAAATGCACGATCGATGTGGCGGCGGCGAAGCGCTAGGGTTCAATTCGGGAGGTGTGCGGCGAACCGATTAGATTAAAAAAACCAGATGAGAAAAACAAAAAGCGCACCGGAGAAAAAGCCGGCGACAAAAAAAAATTGACAAAAAAAAAACCAAAAGCCCCCGAAGGCGAGCGGTGAACATATCGGATTAAAAAACTGGACAAAAAAAAATCAAAATCCTTAGCGTGTGCGCATAAAAAACTCTTTCGTGTGAAAAAAAGGAAAAAAAATACCGGTGCCAAAAAAACACGGACTTTTTTTTTTACTGGGAGACTTTATTTTTTTCCTTTTTCTATGGGAGTCAGCCAATTTTTTTACGATGTTTTTTTTCCTTTTTTTTAATCTCTAGTTGAGTCGGACTGGACTTTTTCTTTCTTTTTCCACCTTTTTGAGTCAAACTTTTCTTTCTTTCTTTTTTACGGACGACAGAAATTTCCTTTTTAGTAAAGATATAGATTAAAATAAACATAAAATTAAAACTGATTCAAACACGGATGACGTACTAAAATACCGGCAAAAACATCTTTAATTTTTATAATAGTAGAGTAGAGATAGAGATGCATGTGGCTAAATATTCATTGGGATAGGGTAAAATGCTTTGCTAGGGGATTTAAACAGACCCTAAGCTAAGGTAAGCGCCTAATACTTGTATGTAAATGTTGAGTATTTGTTTGCAAATAGTTGGATTAGTTTTTTGGGAAACTATAAGTCAACTATTATTATTTTATTTGAATACATTGAAAGTAAAAAAAAGTATAGGAATTAATTACAAAAACAAACGAAAAAAGAAGCAAACCGTGGGCAGCATTGGAACGTTACTGGGCCGAACGATTTCTCAGGCCCATTATTATTAGTCGAGTCGAGTCGAGTCCATCCGCCTAGCAGCTGGCCTTCCTTCTCTCCTCTCCTCCGGCGGCGCCACCGATAGCAATCAACCCTTGATCGTCGATCCCTGAGGGTAGCATGGCTACCGTCGGCAGCTGCAGCGGTCATGAGGAGGAGGATGTCCTGCTCGACGGCCATGCCTACATCGGCAACAAACCCAACCACACCACCGCCGTCGACTTCACCAGGAACTCGGAGCGACTCGTGGCCTCCTTCTGGAGAGCGCCGCCGCCGCTCCCCTCCACCCTGTACGTGTACAGCCCCGACATCTCGGATCCCGCCGCCTTCTCGGAGGCTCCACGCATCATCCGCATGGTGAGAGGCTTCATCCTCTTCCGCGTCGTCATCCGCTCCCGTCACCGCTTCTGCATACCCATGGAGGATTTCGACTACTTCGTCTACAACGTCCATGGCCGGGCGCTCTACAGGATCACCAACCCGGCGCCGCTCTCCTTCCACGACGACGTCGTCGGCCTCCTGCCCCGGCCTTTCCGTACGAGTGCCCGCTGCTACGTCGCCGCGCTGGTGCCCACGCCCAACCCTAGCGTGTTCGCGCTCCACGTATTTCACTCGGATATCGGGAGATGGGCATCCACCCAGGTGGTTCTCAAGGATCCACAGCAAGATTTCCCAATCAAAATCCCCAGGAACGCTCGTCGCCTCTTGAGCCATTACCCAAGCACCGAGATTACGATTGGTGGTGAAGGCGGCACCATGGGCTGGGTCGATCTCTGGCGGGGCATTCCTCTCTGCGACATACTCTCCCCGGATCCCGTCCTCCGAGGTGTACCTTTGCCCTTGCCAAGGGTGCTGTTCAAACCTGATGGTGAGATTAGCTCTGATCATTTTGGATGTCCAAAGCCATTTCGCCGCATTACATTCATCAACAGGCCGGACGGCCGCCCCTGCCTCAGGTTTGTCGATTTGGATGTCAGTTGCACACGGCTTCCTGATGAAGATGAAAGTGGCAGGCCCTCCTTCTGGTTTGATAGCTGGAGTGTCATCACATGGAGCGACTTCAAGATGAGCAATTCCTTCGACGACTGGAAGAACGACTGCATGCCAGTCCACGCAGATATCATCATCTTGAAAGAGCAGATGCGTATGCAACTGCTGGAGTACAAACTGCTGCGGAAGAAGCCATCACAGGACAGCAAGAGTGTGTCCACCAACGCAGAGCGGAAATTGGAGAACCTCTGGGTTTCTCAACCCACTCCCAGCATGCTTCCTCCGAATATTGTTTACCTGATTGCCAGGGCCGAATTCATGCATCCCAAGGCTTATGTTCTAGCTGTTGACATGATAAAAAGAGAAGTGCATGGTGTGACGGAGTTTGGAACCATGAGGGAATTGGCCCCAGATATCATTTGTATCCCTGGTAGTGTCTCCCAGCATAAGGTGAGCCTGGCAATTTCTCAAGGTAATTTACATTGTATATACTACTCACCTGCATCTACAGATACGTTTAATTTACCACCTGTTATTTGCACAATGTTAGAGATTGCTATTAAGGATAGAGATCGCATTCCTGTTTTTCTTTACTCACCAGTTGAGAGCAGATCAAGGAGCAGGAGCCCGGTCGAGGAAGGATACGGTGGTGGATCCACACGGAGAGAGAGGTCGCTCTCTGTCAGTGAATGAGGTCTAGAGCTACCGGTAATCTTCAACTTGTAGTCGCTATGGCTTTGCGAACCATATGTTACTGTCGTGCTGTAGTGGTATCAATAACTTGGCAAATGTTGTGTCATTACGCCTTTCCTGGAAGATTGCAAACATATTAAGTTACAACGCCGGTGAATTCTCACTTTGGAGTTGTTCTTGCTTTGTGTGTTGTTTTGCTGTGGATTCTGTAGAAAACGTTTTGATATGGTTGCGCGGTGGATGGGGATCTGGCATGGTCGAACCTTGGAGCAGTTACAGCATGAGACCCTGTTTACAGGAGCTAAAGAAACATCTAATTGGTAGTTATTTCAGGAGAATCTAAAAATGTTGAAAAACTCGGCTTTTGGCTTTATAATTTATTTTCTGGATTATATAGCTACATGATCCCATAATCTGGTTAAGAATATGGATTGCTTGATGGTGCAAAAACTCCACAAGTAGCTAGAGGTCTCTAAATATATCCTCCGTCCAAAAGAAACTCAGTATTATTCGGTTTTATAGTCAGTGGTTTAGAACGAAAGCAGTTCTAAAGAAACTCAGGCCATGTTCTTTTCTCCAATAAAAACTAGATAAGCTTTTGGATAAAAGTGGTACTTTTTTAAACTTTTTTTATAAAAAATGTTCGAAAATATAAGATTAATCTATTTTCAAAGTTTGTAATAATTAAAACTCAATTAATTATACGTTATTACCATCTTATTTTACGTGAAACACTTAATTTTTATATTTATTTTATTAGATTCAAACACCACTCAATATCATTCAGATTTTTCGGAGTACGGGCTACTCCGATGGGATTGAGACCACAATCACCATTGATGGCTGACAAGAGGCTAGCGGAAACTGGGCTTGGCAGCGTGTACGTCGCGGGCTGAGCAAGGCTGGCTGGGCCGAGTCGAGCGGTCACCCACAGCCACACTAGGCCCAGTTCCTCCGACCGCGGAGCGCAGCAGCGGCCGACCAGCAAAGCAACGCGCATCTACCATCTACAGTAGTTGTGAACAAAGGAGGCGCACGCACATGTGTTCCGTGGCAGCGAGCAAAGCCAAGGCGATGGGAGCTGTTCAGTTCAGCCACGGCCGGTGATGACTAGCGCGTACTCTATTTTGTCATGTGTAAGTACTCCCTCTGGTTCAAAATATTTAACACCGTTGACTTTTTAGCACATATTTTGACCGTTTGTCTTATTCAAAAGAATTTATGAAATATGTAAAACTATATGTGTACATGAAAGTACATTTAACAATGAATCAAATGATATGAAAAATAAATAATTACATAAATTTTTTAAATAAGACGTATGATCAAACACATACTAAAAGTTAATGGTGTCAAACATTTTTAAACTAAGGGAGTAGTAGCTAGCTAGTAATGTGAGCTGTAAACTAACCAAGCAAATTAAAAGACCGTGACCGACTGACCGCCATCTTGCAGGGCAACGCGAGCAAATATACTCCCTCCGTTTTGAAATGTTTGACACCGTTGACTTTTTAGCATATGTTTGACCGTTCGTCTTATTCAAAAACTTTTGTGAAATATATAAAATTACATGCCTACATAAAAATATATTTAACGATGAATCAAATGGTAGGAAAAGAATTAATAATTACTTAAATTTTTTAAATAAGACGAACGGTCAAACATATACTAAAAAGTCAACAACGTCAAACATTTCGAAACGGAGAGAGTACTACTACTGCCATATAATCCCTTGAATGGGCGTGCTGGCACACGGATCAAATTTTCTTGGCAAGAAGCAACAGTGTAGGCAGTATAAATAAATACTCCTATATAGTAGTATTAGTCGTCGTCGTCGTTGGTACAAAGTAGAATGGCAAAATACAGTTAGAGGGATGGCTTGTGCAAGTTGATGCATGGGCATGGCTTCTTATACCGAGTACTAGTAATTAACTTTTTTTTTCTTCTTTGCATAGAGCAAGTTTAATAGTTGAGCTAGCTCATACTAGAGCTAACATGTATTATAGATTAACTATAAGCTAAGTTGATTATATTTTTCTCTCCTTTTTTTCTCTTATTATAAATTTAATATAAATATTTTAAAGCATGTGTAAACCTAATTTTTTATAAGAGTCAGCACTTCTCATTTTTCTTTATCCCTTTCACATGAGTTTATAGTTGGTTTCTATCGATACGTATGCATCGATGCAACAAGAGACCAGGCAGCACACTGCAAAGCCTCGGCCGATCGAATAGCTTCGGCAAGTTGAAGGAAATGGATCTCTTCTGCATTCTGATCGAGCTTGGACTAGTGCAGGATGTTAGGCCAACGAAAAGGCATCCCAATTGTCAAACAAACCCACGGTCTACTACCATGCTAGTCGTAATGCTACTATATATATACTCCCTCTTTCCCTAAATATTTGACGCCGTTGGCTTTTTTAAATATATTTAACCATTCGTATTATTCAAAAACTTTTATGAAATATATAAAACTATATGTATACATAAAAGTATATCTAACAATGAATCAAATGATAAAAAAATAATTAATAATTACTTAAATTTTTTAAATAAGACGAATGGTCAAACATGTTTAAAAAAGTCAACGGCGTCAAACATTTAGGGATGGAGGGAGTACTTTGTATATAGGAGTATGTAGCCAGTACTGCGATGCCAAAGTTTACACTAGCTACTTTGTTTTTGACTTTCAATTGGATTCGCCTCTCTGACTAAAACTAAAATCAACGCCGGAATTCATGTCCCCCAAAGTCACATGTATCCTTCCACATGACAACTCGCATTGACATCGCATGGTGTAGACTTGCCTCGAGACCACACTACTTTTAGGATATGTTCTGTTTCCACACAAAAATTTTACACCATGTCACATCGAACATTTGAACACCTACATGAAGTATTAAATATAGGCTAAAAAATAATTAATTGCACATATTGCGACTAATTTGCGAGACGAATCTTTTAAGCCTAATTGCTATAGGATTTGATAATGTAGTGCTACGGTAAACAATTACTAATGACGGATTAATTAGGCTTAATAAATTCATCTCTCTGCTTATTGACGGATTATGTAATTAGTTTTTTTATTAGTGCTCGAACACCCCATACGACACCTTATATAATATCTGATGTGACACGCTAAAACTTTATACCGCTGGATCTAAACACCCCCTTAGTCTTTTACCAATAGCTTTCATCCCTAGAATGGTCCGTTCATAGTCTTTACCACTAAAAATTACTACCTCCCTTGCTTTACTTAACCTCTTCTTGATTAGACACCCCATCAGATAAAACTTTTTTCACGTAAGCATATCAGCCGAGAATTAAGACTATATATATTTGCGACTCCACACAATACGCGTGTTGACTTGGTTTAATTTGGATTAGATGAAATTAGGTTCCGTCCAATTCGAATCGTTTGGTTGGGGCATTAACATCGAATCCCTGATGCAAGATGATACCCTTCAGCTAGCACTATTTGGGTCACTGTCTGCAGTGTCAAATATACATATTGGTTGCTTCATGCGAATTTCTTCAGGCTATGCTCTCTTAATTGGATAGTCATTAATAATCAACTATAACCAAGCTTAGCTTCAGTTCACATTTCTTGGTAGTTTAGCAGTATGGCTCTCTCTGTTTGTCGGTGAAGCTGACGTTGCATGCAGAGAAAGAACGCTCTTCAGGTACACATCAGCTTTTGGTTTAAGCATTGAATTTTCTTTTCCTTTTGATGTGAATGATTGGTCTAGGAATGCTCCACGTTGCAACTTATCTGCTGATTAATTGGTTAATTCGTTGGGTCCCGGTTGCCACTTAAGACAGGTCACGACTTCTGTAATCCAAACCAACATGCATTCTACTTCAAAATGTATCATTCATAGGAGAACTTCATGCAAAAAAAAATAATAATAATAAATCAAAGTAGCCTTGAAGACAAATTTACGCGTACAGAGTATTTGAAATTCGGATGAGATAAAGTTTCCTAAAGTGTATATATATATATATGTGTAAGAAATGAAAATTGAGATGGCGTGTAGTTGTGGCTGCAAGCAGCAAGCATAATATAGTAGCAGAGTATACATGGATATATAGCGTGCTATGATTTGTATGGAGTATCTCACTACAGAGACCACCGTTACCGGATCAAGGATGATCAAATCAACCATATTAATTTCCCAAATAATACATGCATGGAATCATATAAAACTGCACATGTCAGTAGTCATCACACCGAAAGATCAGAGTACATATGGTGTGTGTGATTAGTTTAATTAGGACTTAAAAAAGGGCTAGTTAATGCTGCCAACAGCTGGAATTGTTGTTGGCCAAGCTGGAGTCTCTTCTACGTACACCTCCCATACAACTCTTTTAATTTTTTAAGTCAATCATACCAGTACATTTATAATGCAATGCAATTGCTTTCAGTTCATCGGTGTGGTGATTAATCATATCCAATAAACAGGTCATGCATGTATTTCATACAAAGGGAGGAATCCCATTTGACCCCCTCAATCCAATCCACATCTCTTTGCTTACCTACTCATATGGGATTTTATTTGTGTTTCTTTTTTGTGCCAAGTCAAAGGTTAGAGGTGAACTTTTAACCTAACTTCTTATAATGATATACATATATATATATATATATATGTGTGTGTGTGTGTGTGTGTGTGTGTGTGTGTGTGTGTGTGTGTGTGTGTATTAATTTGTGTACTGATGATGCATGGATCAGCAATGCAACATCAAGATCTTGGAACAGTGGATTGCTGATTGCTGTAGTAGCTGCCTTCCAAGCTGTCCTGTGGAGAGGTGGTAGCTAGGACTTGTTCTATCTGGACCTATGCAAACAACTTGGGCAAAATCATGATTTAGATTTGTTTTCTTTTACAAAGCTAGCTTGAGAAAGTTTGTTTTTGTCTAGTTGTGGACTAGATTTCATTCAGATGGATAGCTCCAATTCTTCAACAGAAACAGTAAGAGCAAAGTAGTACATATATACATACAAGTAATAGTACATCAACTGAGCTACTAATAAGAGCAAGTTCAATAGTATAGCCCACTACTAGCTCCAATTTATCTATAACCGATCTAATAGCCAATTCATACAATAGTTGCTTACTATACTATTAACATATGATCCCACCTGTCATACACATATTGTGTCTTGGAGTTCGTGCTGCAGCTGGCTACAGATATGTAGCCTGCTGCTTTTCTCTCTCATCTTTTATCTTATTAAAATATATTTATAGCTGGCTAATATTCCGCTATTGTACCTGCTCTAATACCACCACTACTACTACAGAAATATAGGTGCTACAGAGTTGGGCTTAAAGTGCCACAGAAATTGCTCAAAACAAATGGTTTGATCTCTCATAAGAAAATATAAGAACTTTAGAAGGAAGAGAGAGAGAGAGCGAAAAGTAAATAAACATAAGGTTAAATCTCTTGCTAAAATTCTAAAATATACTGTAGGGGTTTCCCCTCCATATTAACCCCCTTAAAAGAAATCCTCATACCAATCATAATGTATCGGAATTATTTATTTTCATTGATTTTTTTATATGCTATGTTTCTCAGCATTTGCTTGCTGGTTTTTAGAGTCGATTTTGAAACTTTTTCATTGTAGTATATTTTGTAGCATTGATTTTTAATAAATCAATAAGAGCACAAAAATAAAATATGACTTATAAGTTATTTTCATTGCTTCCTTCACATCTCCTGAGCAAATAATGGATTTCTTTTTCTCAAAAAGGAGCCCTTAATAAGGCATCTCCTGAGCATACTTGCCACCTCAGCCCTGCAGTTGGGGCAGAGCAGAGTAGGGAATGGAGTAATGAACAGTAATGCAGCAATTACTAATCTTCATGAGCGTGGTTCCACTGCATTGGCTGGATGAGCAAGAACCATGGCTGTCACACACTCTTGCGTCTCTGACACAAAAACATGATTCATTTGCGTTGGCATGTGATTAATTACTCCGTATTTAGTTTGTCAGGAATTTATTAATTTTGCAGCTAAGCTAGCGACCCAAACTCAAAGTGCCACACGTCCTCGGATCGTAGTGGTACGGTGGGTGGTACGATGATGGTGGAGTACATGCAAGTACTGCGGCGCTGTACGGTCCCCTCATGCGGCTTGACTGCTTCTCCTCTTCGATCTCTACTGCAGTGCAGACTCCTTGGATCCAAAGGAAAAACAGCTTGGATCTGCTGTTCTCCTCCTCCATCAGTTGTGTCTTGCATTTGCATTTGCATTTGCGTGCGCCCGGTCTGACTATCTGAGTACTAATTCCCGCCTTTTGACCACCGCACGCGTCGTCCGGCTTCTCAAGCTCTGAGTCTTCTGACCTTGCATCCACACGTGAAAGTTCTTAAATCTTTTTGGCTTTCTGCTAATCCTTCGGCGCCAAAAGCTATCAGAAAAATTTTCAAGAACGAAGCAAGGTTTCCTTAGACGATATGCAGGGTGGACATTATATCCACCGGTTTTAATTTCAATGTTTAAATGCTGTTAACTTTTAAACACATGTTTAACTATTTATCTCATTAAAATACATAACTACTATTTCTTTTTATTTGTTTTGTCATAAAAATACTTTAAGCATAACTTATGTTCCTGTATATTCACACAACTTTTAAATAAGATAAATGATCAAACATGTATTCAAAAGTTAACAATGCCAAACATTAAAAACTAGATGGAGTATAAATTCACAGTTTCATTGTTTACTCTTCAGCTTATTAGGTATAGCCAAAATTTGGATGTTAAATTTTAGTTTTAATTTTGATTTATTTTCATCGTAGTTTATTTTCAGCATTGTTTTCTAAATCGCTAAGTACCCATAATTTTTTTGTCACTAATAAGCATTACAGCTTATAATCAGCCGTGGGGAAAAAATGAGTCTGTTCATGTGCTCAAGATAAATAAGAAAAAGAGAATCTGTACCATTGAACTAGTCTAACAATTTATCGTCAACTTTAGCCCGTTCTATAACATGATACTTAGTTTTTCAGTTATTTCTACAATCTGCCATTATACGGGATATTTAAAAAAAATCTTATAAGATCTGTAATATATATATATATATATATATGAGTGTAGTAAATTAAATGATCTCACTAGAAATTTTTAAAAGTTAGGAATTCTTTGCTATCCCCTTTGCACAAGATAGCTATTTTTGTGTGACATATGAGAGTGAAATCACTTACAAAAGATAATAACCTAAAAATATTTTTTTGTAGGATATAAATTATGGTTTATATTAAAATCAACACAAAAAATATTCTGTGTAGCATATAACAAATAAATCATATACTTTTTTTAAAAAAATAGTATTGCAGAGATATAGAAACATATCACGAATTTCAATGTGATGTAAGGAGGATAATTTTTTTTATATTTTTTAAGCTTCCAATGGGATAAACTAGTTGTTAATTTTGTATGTCTATAAAGACATTTTGAATATTTTTATAAAAATAACTGTCTCAATAACATATACTCCTATATAATTTCTCAACTTAATGGCATATTATATAAAGGAAATAATTTATCCAGTAATGTAAACTCGGTATCATACAGTATATTTTCTCAAATAAAAAAAAAGAATGCATGTGAGGTTGTAGTGTAGAGTTAGTACTCACAAGCCACAAAACTATAATATCATGGAGAGTAAAAAAACAGAAATGAAATCTGAAGCAAAGGGAGACAAGTTAAAACGCAATCTTGGGCATGAGAGCCAGATTGGCCCCCAGGAAAATTAACGGCTACTGCGACGTGAAAGCAATAAACCCCTGTACCCACTGAAGATCCCCGAATCGCTCTGCATTCGTCGGCGCGGCCACCTGCAAGCAGTGCTCATCGCGGATCTTCTGCGCTCTATAAATTATGGCTGCAGATCGATCGATCGATCGATCGGTGGAGGCCACACGGAACGGCGTACTACTATACGTGTACGACAGTTTAAAACCCGGACCAATCACGCTGCACGGATACACAGCTCGACTGCATTTACGACGCATTATAGTATTGATCTACTACTGCCTGCCAGCTCCAATTTGATTTATTCATTTCACTCTAAATTTAGCTGGAGCACTTTAAATTTAGAGTTACAGATGTGGAGTTGAGACAAACAGTTTCAGTTCTATCTAAAATAAGAGCGAAGCTGAGTGAATCGCTCTCACAAAATAAAATGGAAAGATGGATCGGAGCTGTGTTTAAGCTGCTCCATAACTTTATTTCAAACCTAACTTTTTAAGCTAAATTTAAAAGTTTAAGCTTTAACTTAGCGGTTTAATTAGCACTGGTGTATATAAAGAGCATAATCAATCATTGCTGATACCGTGATACGATCCGTAGCATGGGACACAGTGCGTGCATGCATGCTGTTAGTTGCTCTCTTGACTCTTGACATCTCACCATCCAGCTCTCCTGGATCAGAGATGAAAAGGAATGATCAGCACATATCCATTAGTCCATCCATCTAGTGTGCATATTAATGCGTGGGTTTAATTCTGCATCTATCACTGTCAACCTAATCATTCATATATTGTTTGCAGCACAAGGCAGGATCACACCGCCCGCGCGCGCGTACGTGCACCAGCTTATTGTATCTGTGTTCTAACATGTAGTAGTGCAAGTTGTTTAGTTCATACTAAACATTTGCAAGTTGTTTAGTTCATATTAATGCATGTTAAAGGAAAAGATTATATTTCAGTTATTTCATTGGTCAAATTTGAAATTGTTTGAATTCTTCTCATAAGCATCTGATTAGCTGAAAATATCTGGTTTCCCATGCAATGAAATTAGTGTTGTATAAATGTTTGTATTGTCATGGAATTTAAATCATAAAAATACTTATATTTGGAGTGTGGAAGTTTATAGCTGCAGGTTCAGACATGCCTAGCTAGGTCGAGGCAGAAAACAAGCTTATAGCTAAGATTTGCTGCGGTTTTCTATGTCGCTTTGCAGTGGCAAGATATACACTTGCATAGGCTCTGTATAGTTCCTATACAAAAATTTTACATCATGTCACATCGAACATTTGAACACATGCATTAACTATTAAATATAGGCTAAAAAATAACTAATTGCACAGATTGTAACTAATTTACGAGACGAATCTTTTAAGCCTAATTGCTTCATGATTTGACAATGTGGTTCTACAGTAAACATTTGCGAATGACGGATTAATTAGGCTTAATAAATTTGTCTCGCTATTTATTGACGGATTATGTAATTAGTTTTTTTATTAGTACTTGAACACCCCATGCGACATCCTATATAATATTCAATGTGACATGACAAAACTTTACACCCTGAATCTAAACACCCCCATAGTATAATTATTCAGAAAAAAAATACAGTAACACTACTAGCTAGTATACAGCTAGCATAGGAAGCTTCCTAGAGAGTTTCTCGTCTAAATATATAAAAACTAATTCAAATATTTTGTGCAGGGCCGTGCGATCCAGTTGCATATGTACAGTTGTACCGTTTGTACGGTGGACGGATCGATCAGTTTCTCAGCACGCCGCATGATCCGTGAGCTGCACTAAACAATGCATCGCATGCTCGCCTAGCTGCTAATTTAGCTCAACTAATCCTGATTTTATATATACATACGAAGTGATGGTTAATTAACCAAGCTCAACTCAATAATATGCGCGCATGCATATGCTGCAGAAAATATTAGCTTGTGGCTACAACCTTACGTACGTAAGTGTCTCTCAGCTAATTAGTACTCTCTGTGTCATGCAGGATGCTGCTGATCAGATTATCAGCTGCTAATTAATCTATTTATACTCCCTCCTTCCTTAAATGTTTAACGCTGTTAACTTTTTTAAACATGTTTGACCGTTCGTCTTATTCAAAAACCTTTGTGAAATATGTAAAACTATATGTATACATAAAAGTATATTTAACAATAAATCAAATGATATGAAAAGAATTAATAATTACTTAAATTTTTTGAATAAGATGAACGGTCAAACATTTTTAAAAAAGTCAACGGCGTCAAAAATTTTGGGATGGAGGGAGTAGTTAACTAGATGAAACCAGGGCGTTGCTACGGAAGTTCTGTATAATAGTAGTATAAATAACATGTAAGATGGCTGGATGATGTAACTTTATTTACTTTATATGATTTTCATCTTTGATTGACCATTGAAAAAATTTATAAACAATTAAGATGACGTGGTTTATAACAATGTAAATCATTCAAAAGCAAAACTAATATGATGTTGCTCAATTAATAACAAAATAAAATGAAGGAAGATAATATATATTAACCATCTAAAGGCAAAACTAAAGTATAAAAGAAGAAAAGAATGAGATAATTTAAACCATAAATCAATTATTCAAGGACTAGAAATAATTGAAATGATATGATTTAACGAGAGAATAGAGATATAACACATTAACTATACCTAGTGAGGATGAACTTCGTAGATATATAAGAATTTGATTCGTTGGATATATAATTATTGGGTACTAATGGGAATCTTTAATTTCTTCTTGCTCGAACGATTCGTTGTGTTCCTCGATCGCGATCGTTTTTTTTTTCAGGGGGCCATGCATGCATTGTGTCTCTGATTCTGGGGTATGGGTAGTTGATTAGGCGTCTTACTAGCCAGCAATCGTTGCTCCATGGCTGGGTAACACACTAGCAGAACATTACGTATGGTACATCATCATATGCATCTTTAATTTGCATATGACCTCTATTATTTTGCTGTTTAGTCAGCGCTTAGTATAATTTGTCTGCTTAATTATATGATTATATCTGTACACATGTACGGGAGCATAGTGTGTACGTGCAACTAATTATACAGTTTAGTCGTTTAGATGAATTAATGGTGTTGTTAGAGAGTGTGACTGATCTGACCATAATGCAAGCATATGTACACGAGCGTTGTGAGTATGACCGATGATCCGATCAATCATCAGTGGAAATGATCGATCTCTATCAGCTATAATCAATAGTGTGTTGAACTATTTTGATGAAGTGATGAAGCATATGCAGTACACCTAGCTAACTTATCCTGGTCCTCCTCCTGCGGTCAAATCATATATATGCCATTCAATTCGCCGCATCTAAATCGGATTCATTCCGGTCTTGGCTTACACATAAACAGCGATATGCGAGACGAGTGAATTTTGCATGTATATATATGAATTGTTTGAGGAATGGAAACCATTTCATTAGCGCGCGCGGTACGCTCTATCGAGCACATAGACAATGCGGTTTTTGAAAAACTTTATGGATTTTCATGGCTCGAGATGACATCCCTCTTGTTTTATGCATGTTACCGAAATAGTTAATACTTTTTTAAAAAAATAGATTAATATGATATATATGATTCCACAAACATGTAATGTTAATTAAATTTAATTTCTACACAAATTAAACTAAAACTAGTACAAAGTATATTCATAATTATAGGCTTTATTTTGTTACAACTTATAGAAGTTGACTTTAAAATTATATATTTACGGAGTAGCGATAAATCTTATATTATTTTATTTGGTCAATTTGTTTTCAATCTTTTAATAATTATTCAAGTGACAAGTAAGAAATGAGAGAATGTCCTCGAGAAATGAAAACATTCATATGATTTTATTAGAGAACTTTAGAATTCATTTTTAAAATTTATAATATTTAATTAATTTATTTGTATCTCAAATTATTCGACTATTCATTGGAAAAAAAACACCAATAGCTCCAAGCATGTATTTGGTCTATGCAGTCTCTGTGCGTGCGTATTTACCTACTACTTTCATCCAAAAATAACTTTATTTTCACTCATATCCCACACGTATCAATAGAAAAACAAAAGCACTAAAATATCCTCTAAAAATTGTCAAATTTCAATTTAATTGTTCCTACTTTATCTAACTCAATTGCACTTTATCTCTATTTCTACAAATTTAAATAAACATGGTTGTTCAAAAACTAATTTATTTTAAGATAAATAAGAGGGATAAAGATATTTTATTTTGGTAGGGGGGAAACTACCACTGCATGTACCCCGTTATTATTGCACGTACGCGGGTTCACCAGGCCCCGACCGGCTGTAAGCAGGGGGGCAGGGGGGAGCAGTAGATCGCCGACCAGTGAAAAGAAAGATTCGATCTTCTCGAGGGAATTCAGGATTTGGCCGGAGGCGGCGGCGCCGCCGGGTGCGGTGGTCGTCGTCGTCGCAGCGATTACCCACGCGGCAGTCGGCGCGCGCACGCACGCACGTACGTACGTGTGTATGTACTTCCTCCGTTCCACGGAAAATAAATCAAAAATTAAACTTGACATATTCTAAAACAACGAATCTGAATAGATAAATACTCAGATTCGTTATACGTACACATTCAGTATTAAGGCTGCGTTCCCAACCCTCGCTCCCTGGTACGGAAAACGGAGCAGTGATTAGCACGTGATTAATTAAGTGCATTTATTATTTTTTAAAAAATGGATTAATATAATTTTTTGAGCAACTTTCATATATAATTTTTTTAAAAAAACATACTCCCTCCGTACTCATAAAGGAAATCATTTAGGACAATGTTTAAGTCAAACCTTGGGAATATAAATTATGAATAACTCTCAAGTTGTTGAGTTTGAAAATATAAAAATTATATGAATAGATTTGTCTTGGAAAATACTTTCATAAAAGTAACATATATCACTTTTCAATAAATATTTTTATAGAAACAAGATGTCAAAGTTGTGTTTTGGAGACCATGTCGCTGTCCAAAACGACTTCCTTTACGAGTACGGAGTCGTACCGTTTAGCAGTTTAAAAAGCGTGCGTGCGGAAAACAAGGAAGAGAATTCTATGCCGGGACTAAAGATCATATATGCCCGCTGTAGCCACCAATCGGGACTATTGTGGATTTCGGCCGACCGATCAAAGATGATTTCTCCACCAGTGTAAGTTGAAAATCTTTGATATCAAAAGCAGTCTAAGTTAATTTTTTATGGGACGAAAAGAGTATATGTGTAAGGTGGACAGAAAATTAATCTCAAAACTAGCCCGGGTATAGAGGATTTAGCCGGCGCCACATTCCATCATCGTCCGTCGACAATGTCAAACAAATTCAGGCAGGAAGAAGCAGCAGTTTGATTTGCAGATGGATGGAAGGGATCCATATCAGACGGCCGGTGTGTGTGTGTGTGTGACGTACTGCCAGACTGTCGCTGCCCGAATCATCGTGTACCCATCCCATCCCATCCATGCGCCGATCCATCCATCCAACAGCTGCACACACATCTCCACATGCGTCATGCGTGCGGTTGACTATAGAGGTCCCCTGCGCGTTGAGACGGTAACCTAATGCTTTTGCTTGCGCCCGTTCCGGTGAACATTGCTGTCTCTGCACCCACGACTCTCTCTCTCTCTCTCTCTCTCTCTCTCTCTCTCTCTCTCTCTCTCTCTCCCTCCGGCTATAGAAATACTCTACTCTCTCCGTATTTCATATGCTTCGTGTCAAACATTTGAGCGGCGAACATAAACATCTTTTCGAATATTTCAGTTGGGTATATGAAAATTTTAAAACGATACCAGTATCCAAAATGGATATCACAAATATCACATATATATTTTTCAGATCCAATAATGGTTTCCAAATTTTCAGTACAATGTGGTTTACACTGCATATTTTCCTAACTAATCTGCCAAGCTAAGTTGCTTACAGACATATAGGGATAATGGTGGGCATTCAGTCAGAGCAAAAATTTTGGTCTTTCGATCAGTTCGTTCATTGAAAAATGAAAACCAAATAATAGTGTAAAATTATCAAGACCGGTAAATTTGGTCTCGGTCTGGTCTCGGTCATGACCGAAATAATCAGAAGACAAACTAAGAAAATCCTCATAAAACCACATGAAAATCATCCAAAAAAATCAGAGAGGATTGGAGGCTAGGTCGCATTCTCAGTCAATAGCCCCTCAGCTAATCTCCAATTATCGTCGTCGTTGCTTGCGTCCTTCTGCTCCGCTGTCGCTAGAGGGGAGGGAAAGCCACCAGCATAAGTGCGACGCGGTGAGGGGAGGGAAGGCCGAAGTGGATGACTAAAGGGGGAGTCGGAGGCGGGCTATATGGTGGTGGCACGGTGCGAGCCTGCGAGGAGGAGGCACAAGCATGACACGGTGCGAGGAGGGATGCGCGAGCGCGGTGCGAGGAGGAGCCGTGAGCACAGTGGCGTTGAAGCGCCGTGGGGTTTGTTGAAAAGGGAAGGGGTAGGAAATTAGGTTTTCTTCGCTTAGAGGGTATTTCAGTTGTCCAGTTAACCAAAACCCATGACCAAATTAACCAAATAAATTACAGTTACTTTAGTATGAAGACCGAATTTATGACCAAAATTCTTGGTCTTGGTTAGTTCGGTTCGATCTTTTTCTGCCCACCCTTAGTAAACGATATAACCAGGAGTAGGGTAGCTAGATCTAGAGCCATATTCCTAGCCCTAAATACTTATTGAAATAACACTAAATTTAAAAAGTTTAGAAGAAAAACAACAAACCTATAAAAATTACATCAGTTGAGTGCTGGTTCGAGAAACTTTTAGTGCCCCTTTGATTTGGAGGAAAAACATAGGAATTTTGGAGGATTTCAATTCTATAGGAAAATTTCCTATGAAGCCCTTTAAAACAAAGGATTGAATCCTATCCAATCCTTTGAAATTACTATGGAATGGACAATCCTATAGAGATTTTGGAGTAAATTTAGCAAGAGCTCCAACCTCCTGAAAATTTTCCTTTAAGTCTATCTCTTTCATCAAAGGAATAATTCCTTTGTTCTTCGTGCGGTTGAATCAAACGGTCTGTGTTTTTCCAATCCATATACAATCAAACGGTCATCAAACGGCCCTACCACGGCATACAGATACAGTCGAGCTTCAGGGGCTCAGGGCTTCCAGCTAACCAGCCAGGCTCACCTGCTCTTTACACGCTGAGTCCGAGACGGGTCAGCGTCGCCACCGCCACCGCGCGCAACACGAGCGCGCCACGTGTACCGCTGGATCTTCGCGCATACGGACCAGTACTACGCTTTTCCGCATCCGATGGCGCCCCGGGTGGGTCCCACCACCCCCCGACTACTCGGTCTCTCTCTCTCTCTCTCGCCGCCGACTCGCCTCACCCGCCGCTATATATATTGCCCCTCGCCTCCCCCCTGCCACCTTGTCTACTTACCTCATCTCATCTCACACCAAAAACAACCAATCCAAAGTTCCAAACCACCACGACGACGACGAGCTAGTTGTTAGCTACACCGATTTGGTGCCAGCGACAAGGTGAGTGAGCGTTGAAATGTTGCTGTTCGTGGTGATTGGATTGGAATGGTTTCTTGTTCTTGGTTGTTTTGGGTGTCGAGGATGATATTTTGGTTGGTTTGGTTTGGTTTGGTTTTCAGAGAAGATTTTTTGGATTGAGGTGATGGGGGTGCTCTTCTCGTGCCCGGTGGACGATGAGACCGCGGCGGTGGAGGACGCCGCTCCGGTGGCGGAGCAGGCGGTGCTGAAGGCGTCGCTGGGCTCCGGGGGGAGGCTGCGGATCGAGGGGTCGCTGAGCTTCAAGACGAGGGAGCAGCAGAGTCTCCAGGTGGAGACCAAGATCCCCGCCGTCACCTCGCCGCGCGCCGCGCCGGCGCCGATGCCGAGGGAGCTCCTCCGCACGCGCTTCGCTGATGCCGCCGCCGCCGCCGCGCCGGAGAGCCCCAAGCACGAGGCCGCGGCGGTGACGCTGCAGAAGGTGTACAAGAGCTTCCGCACCCGCCGCCGCCTCGCCGACTGCGCCGTCCTCGTCGAGCAGAGCTGGTGCGCCCCCCTCCCCCCAACCAAATCAGAAACCTCGCCGCCGCCGCCGCCGCCGCCATTGCTGATCCGCCGCGTGTGGAATTCGCAGGTGGAAGCTGCTGGATTTCGCGCTGCTGAAGAGGAGCTCGGTGTCCTTCTTTGACATCGAGAAGCAAGAATCCGCGGTGTCCAAGTGGGCAAGGGCAAGAACACGAGCAGCCAAGGTGAGAGCATTTCATGGTTTCACACCTCAATTTGTTTATTGCAAATCTTGGTCAATGGCCAGCTCTTCCTCTCGTTTTATTTCAGCTCAATTAATTTCTGATTTCCACCCAAATTCAGGTTGGAAAGGGGTTGTCCAAGGATGATAAGGCTCAGAAACTCGCATTGCAGCACTGGCTTGAAGCTGTAAGTCGTCTTCTTTTTTTACAGATACTGTAAAAATATATATATATATATATATATATATATATATATATATATATATATATATATATATATATATATATATATATGTTGTGTGAAGCATGTGCTAATGGTGCTTAAATTCTGATGAACAGATTGACCCGAGGCACCGGTATGGACATAATCTTCACTACTACTATGACTGCTGGCTGCAGTGCGAAAGCAAGGAGCCATTCTTCTACTGGTGAGTGATATAATAAACTGAATAACTCACCTTGAATTTTTTAGCCTCTGAAGTTTTTGATCAGTCACTGAAATCTGAAGTTGTAATTACCTTGTTTTGGCTCTTTCAGGCTTGATGTTGGAGAAGGCAAGGAGATTAATCTTGAAGACCGGTGCCCGAGATGGAAGCTTCTAAGCCAGTGCATCAAATACCTTGGTCCCGTAAGTGTTTGCAACTTTTCAGTCAATCTACAGGGTTTATCTAAACTGCTGCATCAATCATAAGTACGTATATTCAGGACTAATGAAGTAAAAAATTGAATGCGTGCAGCAAGAAAGAGAAGACTACGAGGTTGTGATTGAGGATGGCAAGTTCATGTACAAGAACAGCCGGGAAATCCTTGACACATCTGGAGGGCCAAGAGATGACAAATGGATCTTTGTTCTGAGCACATCCAAGAATCTGTATGTTGGTCAGGTAAATAATGCAGATACCCTCATGCTGCCAACAAGCTGCAGTTGCCTTCTGTGAAATGGTTCATCATGTAACATTGCCCATGAATCTCTATTGCAGAAGAAAAAGGGCAAATTTCAGCATTCCAGCTTCCTCGCTGGCGGCGCAACGTCTGCTGCTGGCCGACTAGTTGTCGAAGATGGAACACTGAAGGTAATTGATGATCTCCTCCTAAGCATCTACAGTCTTGTAGTATTTTAGAACAATTTTGCATCATCTGGTATAGATTTGTCAAACATAATGCTGATGCAATCTTGTGATTGTTCTTGACAGGCAATCTGGCCTCACAGCGGGCACTACCGCCCGACAGAGGAGAACTTCCAGGAGTTCCAGGGCTTCCTCAAGGACAACAATGTCGACCTCACTGATGTCAAGGTGAGCATGCGTATGCTGATTGCTGAAACCACTGACATTGAAATGAGATGCCACCAATTGCTTCAAGATTGCATTCTGAAGTTTAACACTTCCAATTCTGTTGCAGATGAGCCCAACTGAAGAGGATGAGGAGTTCTGGAGCAGGCTGAGGAGTATCCCTTCTGACCGGTGCGCCGATGCCGCTGACAACACTGAAGAAGAGATGAACTCTTCTGAACAAACTGTCAATTGCCAAACGTCTGAAGCCACTGAAACCCCAACTGAAGAGATCTCATCACAACACATCCAAGAAACAATCAACAATCCTAGCACAACTCTGCCAAGGGTGGCTTCATCAGAAGGCCCCGCGACATCGAATGCCGGCGACAACGGCTCGTCTGAAGAAGGAGGAGAAGATCATCATCGTCAGGAAGAGGGCGATGAGCCATCATCGCCGTCGTCGTCGTCGTCTGTGCCGAGGGAGAAGATCCTTGAGAGGATCAACTCCAAGAAGGAGGCCAAGTCGTACCAGCTGGGGAAGCAGCTGTCGTTCAAGTGGACCACCGGCGCCGGGCCACGGATCGTGTGCGTCAGGGACTACCCGTCGGAGCTGCAGCTCCGGGCGCTGGAGCAGGTGCACCTGTCGCCGAGGAGCGCCGCCGCCGCCGCCGGCGGCAGGCCGTCGTCCCGGTTCGCGTCGCCGCAGAGGTCAAGCAGCCCGATGGCGAGAGGGTGCAGCGAGCCATTGACGCCGAGAGAGGCATTCCGCTCGCATCTGCAGCAGGGAGTGCTGATCAGGTGAACTGATCATCGCTGGATGGGGAGTGGAAAATTGTGATGATACAATTCACCTGTTCTTTGCCTTGAACAGGGTGATGATACAAATTGTGCATAGAAAGAATAAGGGGTGGGGGTAAAGAAAATCCTACCCATGTAGATCTTGTAGTAGAGTCTCAAAAAAGAGATCTTGTAGCAAGAGTGATATACACAAATCAAAGCAAATCAATACAAATTCTTTCATTCTTTGTTCTTAAATAGCACAATATTCTGACTGAAGCGAATGTTTCACAATAGTACCATTTGTACTAAAAACACTAGCAGCAAAATTGGTTTTGACAATTTCGTACTAGTTTTCCAATTTTTGAAAATAACAACACCTGGAGGAGAAAATTTCAAATCACACGAATATACAACTAGAACTTGAGAAACATTTCAACTCACAGAATTGAAACCCATGATAATTTAAGAGAATAACAGGAGTTAAAAATTCCGAATTGTAGCCGATACCAAAATTTTAAAGTTCAAAATTCCGAATTGTAGCTAATACCAAAATTTTAATTTCTGAATTGTGGGGCCCTCTCTGAGAGAGGGCGCCCTCCAAAAATTAGCGTATGCTGCTTAATGTGGCGCGCACACGGTATTCTTTAGTAAAAGGCGAAAGAATAGTTCGCTTTGTGCTCACCACGCAGCTGCGTGCCTTTCAACCGTAGCCCGCCGCCCTCTTATATAGCCGAGCTCACTGCCCCCTCCGACCTAGCCAGGCGAGGTGGTACTAAACTCGAGTAAACCACGCGCTTCGGCGCTTCACACCCACTACCACTAGGCCACTACCACCACCAGCCCAGCTCACCAAGGAAAGCCCAAGAGCTCTTGTGGGCTTCCAGCCTTTCACGCGTTCAGGCCCACGCGCTTTGTGTGCAACACGTCTACACTCCACAGTTCCACACCAGTATCAGATGGAAAGGCTTCTGGAAGCCTTACATTTTCTTCCCAAATACCATACCTCTGACGCAATTTAGGAGTTGTTTGGTTTATTGTCCTCTAAAAATTATTGGTAGCATTAAAATCTAAGCAAGTTATAGCACTACCGATGTTTTTTGATAGGGTAGCAATTATAAATATTGGCGTTTGCATTGTTGTCAATTAGGAGGTAAATTTTATATTATAGTGAAGAAAGTTCTAAAATCATGCCAAATTAAATATGGGCATTACTAACCATTTGGCTTCAAACCAAACTAGAACATTTACTATTCAAATTACCATGGTATGTTTTGGCATCAATCCGAGACAGCCCTTATAACCAGACTTTAGCTATTTTAAAAATAAAGTTCATAAATTCAAAAACATATCATACTATCGAGTGCACTTTCGTTCATCAAAATTTGATACTTAAAGGTTATTAGCCGTTAAGCTGAAATAAAGTAAGTCACTGGTCAATGGTGACAAATACCAAGTGCCACTGGTAAAGACCAGTAGTACATTTGATTTGAGAGATCTAGTGATTACATGTGATTGCACCTACCTACTCAATATTACATCCATCGCTACAAAATTTCATTTCACCGTTTCTTTCTGTGATCAACACAGGAGAGGAATCGTCGAGACGATGTCAAGAGCACAAGCCAAACCATTTTATAGCCAGCTTCACTCATCGTGTTTCCGCTTTCTTTCTTGAGCTCTTTTCTTCTGTTCTTTTCTGGCTTGTACCTTGTCTTCATGGCCCTCATCTGCCATCTTCATATTCGCAAGACGCCTCGCTTTGAATACCTGTATCATATGGACAGTTAATAGTTGAGTAAAACTCAGTTATCATGAGAAAAAAAAAAGATGCAGTAATAGGTCAGACAATACTAATCTAGATGCAAAACGAAAAACAAGAGAAGACTTCCTGTCACACCTTTGTAGCATCTTTATTGACATCTCTCATCTCGCCATCATATGCACCTAATTGCTTCCCCACAACATCCTCTATCTCATGTAACAGACGTATATCTCTCTGCAAAGACATCAATGTCAGTATGCAAGTTCCATTAAGAACTGGGAGGTTGCAAAACTATGGAAAGGAAACCAAGCAATGTAAATGCACTACTGCCATGTAAAATTTCTGATTTGATTACTTCTAATATTCATGAGTCAGTATAAGATAGTTTGTTGGTAGCTACAATCCATACTACACAGACTAAGATTTCTGAGTCATTAGTGAGCATGCTTCGGTTAGTATACTTTTCCATTGAATTTTTTTTTCTAATTTCAGTTTTCTTTACAGAAAGTTCCTAGCCCGTATTTTTTTTATCAATAAATACACACTAAATTGCAATCATAGATATGAAGAAATAAGGGGAAAACAGGATGGTTGCATCAGAAAAGAACATTATCTGAACTCAAGCATACAGACCTGGGTTGTGATAAAGCTTATCGAGAGCCCTCCCCTAGTAGCTCTTGCAGTTCGTCCAACTCTATGGATGTAATCTCGTGGGTACCTACAATAAGTAATCCAACATGCACCCACCAGGCATTAGCATTCGTCAAAATACATCAACAAGGTGTACGAAGTGATTATTGCATATAAAGCTAGTTTAAGCACCTTGGAACGTCATAGTTGATAACAAGATCAACTGTTTGGATATCCAAACCACGACTGGCTACATCAGTAGCAAGCAAAACTGGAACCTTACTGGATTTGAAATTATGCAATGCTGCCAGCCTTCTCGACTGAGGCTTATGAGAGTGCAAGGAAACAGCAGGATGACCAAGCTCTTCCAACAGAAAATCCAAATATTGGCATGTCCTGTGCAACAATAGATTTAAGTTAAGTTAACATCACAAGAAAGGATTGAACTTTAAATGGACAACAAATGATAATCACAGAAGGGGCATACATCAAGGATGCAGAGGCTACATAAATCTTTATCTAAAAAAAAGAGGCTACATAAAACTTGTGTGGAGGTGCATACAATAAAAAGTCATTTTCCACACATTTGTGATAGGACATGATTTAATAAAGGTTAACCAATATACAGGGAAAAAAAATAAAACAAGAGATGTCTTTGAGAGATAACAGTTCTAAACCCTGTGCAACTACCCAAAGATCAGATGATTTATTGTGTAGGAGAGGTATACCTGCAGGTTGAGACAAACACAATCACCGAACGTATATTGTCTTCGTTCATTTTTGACAGAAGATAGAAAAGATAGAGCTCTTTAGCATCAGGAGGTACATGGATATACAGCTGCTTTAAGGTATCAACCGTTTTGAACCCTTCATATGCCTCAAAAAAGTATGAATTGTTGCCAGAAAGCTCAAGCAAAGATCGCAGGTTGTCTGAAATTGTTGCTGAGAACAAAAAAGTTTGGCGCTTCTTTGGTAAAGAGCCAAATATCACTCGCAGGTCCTCCTCAAAATTGATATCTAAAACTCTATCTGCCTCATCCAACACAAGGAACTGTGACAGAAAATATAATACAAGTTAGTTATCTGAAACTAGCACAGTAGGACTGTAAGAGTATGGAAAACACAGTGCACCTTAATAATCTGAAACTTGCAGCAGTGCAAATACGGAACATTGTTAGGTAAATCTATAGAGCAATAAACACAGATAATTCAGATAGGCACACCCCTCAACACTTGCTCATAATTCCATATCCAAAAGGCTTGTTTGGTTGGGACCATAGGAGGGAACTGAAGTGAGGGAATGGGAATCAAGGTGCGATAAGGATTAGGAACTTGAGGGTCCAAGTCCCGTCCTTTTACACCCATGCACAAGGTGTTTAAGATATATCCCTTCATCATAATTACATGAGGATTTCTTAAATGCTACTACCTCCATCCTAAAATATAAGGATTTTTAGAGTTGGACATGGTTATTAAGAAAGTTGGTATAATTAAATGGAAGAAGGCTATGATTGGATGAGAAGTGGAGGTAGGTGAGAAAATTGAATGGTGGAGGGTTGTGATTGGTTGGGAAGAGAATGTTGGTGAAGAAGTTGTTATAGTATTTTGGAACAAATCCTAAAAGCTAAAAGTTGTTATATTTTGGGACGGAGGGAGTATAAATTTATCTCTCGCATTTTTCCCATCCCTTCCGGCTTCCGCCAAACAAGAGAATAGACTACAAATCAAATTTCTATGGCCGAACCCACCAGAAATTCGTAACTATGAACTCATATTTCCCTGCTCAATTGTTATCAAACATTACCTTCTAATTTCTATGTTCTATGCAACCGATCTGATACCACAAACATGAGCACGCACGATAACTTGCTCATTTTTTCTGTGATAGCATATCAGTACTATAAGAAACAAATGGAAGTCTTAGCTTCTGCCCAGAACTCCACATGTAACCAAACAATATGTTTCCATGTGACTATTTTTTCACCACCACCAAGGAACCATTTCAGGCATACATCAACTGATCACTAAAAACATCCTTCTGTTCATATGACCACTTGATTTGAGAACACAGAAACTACAATTCTTACACCACTACCCAACAGATAATTTCTCGAAACTAAAATACCGTTCTGTTCGGCTCTCGTACCATAAATCTCTCAAAAAACTATGTGTTTCCAGCAACAGAAAATGTACATACAGGGTTAAGAGAAGCAATGAAGAACGAGTAAAATCCTCCAGATTACAGCTGAAGGAGATAAGTTTAGGTGCCAACCTTGGTGCGAGCGAAGACTTTGGCGAGGTCGGGGTCGTCGTTGATGAGCGTGGCGATGCGGCCGGGGGTGGCGACGACGACGTGCGGCCGGCGCGCGAGGCCCTTGGCCTGCCCGAGCGAGTCGAACCCGCCGATGGCCGCGAGGCACCTGAGCCCCAGCGGCGCGCCGAGCGCGCGGAACTGCTCGGCGAGCTGCGCCGCCAGCTCCCGCGTGGGCGCGAGCGCGAGCGCCGCGACGCCGTAGGGGTCCTCGCCGAGGCGGTGGAGGATGGGCAGCGCGAACGCGGCCGTCTTCCCGCTCCCCGTCTCCGCGATCCCCAGCACGTCCCTCCCCTCGAGCGCCCGCGGGATGCACCGCCGCTGCACCGCCGTGGGGACCCGCATCCCCAGCGAATCGCACACGTCGACCAGCCACTGCGACAGGCCGAGCTCCGCGAAGGTGGAGGGCACCGCGGCAGCGGCAGCATCATCGCCGGCGTGCTCGGTCACGGCGGCGGCGGAGGCCTCGTCGGAGTCGCGGAGGTCGGGCTCGATGGCGGGGGAGGGGCTAGGGTTTGGGGGTTCTTCTGGCTGGGTATGGACTTGGGGCTCGGCTTCCTGCTTGGGTTTCTTCTTGCTGGACTTGGGCTTGGAGAAGAGGAGGAAGGGGCGGGCTTCGCCGTCGACCTCCATTGCTCGCGAGCTTCGCGGCGGCGGCGGCGGCGGCGGAAGGGTTTCGGTGAGGGGAGGAAGCGAAGCTCGCAGCGTGAGGGGACACGCCCGCTAGATTGGGTTGATCCTAGCCCTTCGGTTCAAATCTGACGCTTCACAGAAGCAAACAGGACAGGACACAACGTTGGGTCGCTCGCTCTACTCCCTTCTTACGTTCTCGCGTTCCATGTTCGGTGTACTTCGTTTTATATTATAAGACTTTTCGCGTTCATATACCCTTCCGTTTCAAAATATTTAACGCCGTTAATTTTTTTAAGTACGTGTTTGACCATTCGTCTTATTAAAAAAATTAAATAATTATTTATTCTTTTCATATCATTTGATTCATTGTTAAATATACTTTCATGTACACGTATAGTTTTACATATTTCAAGAATTTTTTTTAATAAGACGAACAGTCAAACATGTGCTAAAAAGTCAACGGTGTCAAATATTTTAAAATGAAGGGAGTATGTGTTAACATCCATATATATATATTAACATCCATATGAATATGAAGAAAGACTTATAACCTGAAACGGAGGAAATATTATTTAAAAAACTTATATAAAAATTAAAAAATAAGTTTCATGCTTATCATCTAATAACAATAAAAATACTGATAAAAAAATTCAAATAAAACGGAAAGTTAAACATTAGAAACGGAAATCTACAATTACACTTAAATGGGTCAGAGGAGTACTGACCAACTTGACACGGGATAAAAAAATGCTTTGCCATAGTATAAAAAAAATTACAATGATCTTGCAGACATACTTATTTGCGTACACTAACAAAACCAAAAATTTGGTAACAGAACTGCAAGGAACACGTTAAAAATTTCCAAAGACAATGGCAGTAGTAGTACCAAGGGTGTGTTTAGTTCACACCAAAATTAGCAGTTTGATTGAAATTAGAACGATGTGACGGAAAAGTTGGAAGTTTGTGTGTGTAGAAAAGTTTTGATGTGATGGAAAAGTTGGAAGTTTGAAGAAAAAGTTTATACCTAAACTCGGCCCAAGTAGATATCCATTTTCCTTGTTTGCCAGTCTAAAGATTTCAATAAGGCCAAGTTTACTTCTAAACTATTTCTTCAAACTTTCAACTTTTTTATCACATCAAAACTTTTCTACACACATAAACTTCCAACTTTTCCGTCACATCGTTCCAATTTCAACCAAACTTATAATTTTGGCGTGAACTAAACACACCCTAAATAACTTTGCGCTAGCAGGTTGTCTGAACTGTGCCCATCGTTGAGATGACTGAACCAGCAATGTTACAGAATCCAGCTGTTTACAAGTCGAGGATCCAAACAAATTTGTTCAAAAATAACTGGTCCCTTCAAACCTATATTAACTTTGTGTTTAGTTAAACGTCTAAATTCAACTATGTGTCAATAAAAGAAAAAAAGACATGTTCAACAGCAAATTCTGTGTGTGAATTCTGAGCTCTGCTTTAAGCCATTTACCACATTATCGCAGAACTAACTTCCAGGCATGTTCAGGAATTAAGGAATGGAACACAATGCATCAGCACCACAGTTTTAACCAAATGTAATCTATTTTAATTACAATCACCATGATTAACTTATATATTCCATAACTGAAAACAGACCACTAGAAATCCCAGAATAGCCATTAAATCTAGTGTATGCCTGCCTGGAAAGAATGAACCCCTTGTCTTTCCCTTCAAATGATACAAGGTGACTAGCTGCCCAGCATCCAGTCGTCTATGAAGAGAGAAGTGTGACATTGCTTGTAGTTGCAGTGCAGCTGCTTGATGTTAACACACTGAAAATGACATCTGAACTAACTGATAGTGTGCTACAGATGTTTCTAGGCAGGGTTGTCACCAAAAACAAGAGCTGAACCGGAAATACGAACCAACCTACCTGGCAATATTATCCAGCGTCTGTAATTAAATCCATTTGAGCATGGTATGACATGTCTACTATTCTGACTGTTACATGAATTTAAAATTGTCAAAATTCTAGAACTATCAAGATAGAAAACTGAAAGCACAGTTCCCAATCCCCAGAGGTCGATCATTTGTTCAAGATGCTTAGGTAAACCACAATGATGGTAAAAAAGCAGCATGTGTCGCACTTGATATTCACAAATCACAATGTCCTTGATTTGATCTAGCAGTAAAATGCTCAAGTTTAATTACGACTGCATTTCTTACTTGAAAACATTTGGCATGAGAAATACATGTATAATAGCAGATAAGTGGCAAAACAGATGTTCCCGGCTAACTCCAAGGGAATAAAGATGGCAACATTTTGCGAAGGGGCCAGTAACAAGTTACAAGAAACTTCTCAAGAGTAATACATAAATTACACAAAAAGAATGGATGGCACATAATCCAGATCAACGTGTAATGAATTGAACATGGTACGGCAGGAAATACATTAAGATGATATGCCTAATGACAAACCCTGGATGAAGTTCCTCTGAATTCCAATGCGCCAGCCAAGGAAGAGTATATGGACATCGCTAATTATCACAACACGAACTCATGTGTCACAAGTTGCATGTATTGATTCCATCCTTGCAATCCCTCGTCAAGTTGTTGAAAGTTTCAACTTGAGTCTTTGCTCTATAGAATACCTCTGTGTCCACAATCACCCTCATATATGCATCGAACGGCACTGGCCTCCCACCACTTAGCGTTGTCGTTTCATTGTACCACTCACTTGTATTCGACCAAAGCTCCTTGTAATCATCAAGCAAGTGCACATGAAAGTATGACCTGAGCTTATCAAAGTAGTTATAGAACGGCTCATTGGTCGCAATGTAGAGGTTTCTCATCGGCTGCTTAATAAGTTTTGGAACCTTATCTACAAGTGCCTCGGGTGATGTATCGGCATCTAGGTTTGGATACATTTGCTTGTTCTGTGCCTTCCACCCTCGGATGACATGCAGACCATCATAATCCCAGTCCATCCTACCAGCAATCTCAGTGACAATGTTCATCAGCCTCTTCGACTTCCAAATAGCATACCAAGGCCGCTGGATGACCTTAGCGGCTCGCCCCTCACACACCCTGTACCAGTAATTCTCAGGCTCCTGCCCATCAAACAGCCTCCAAATGATGTTGCTCTTGTCCCTCTTAAGCTGCATTGGAGTCACCTTGTACGACGGTACCTTCCGCACCGAGATCCGGCCAGGACCCTTCTTCTTGTCCCAGCGCTTCCAATCTTTCAAGAAGTCCCCTTCCTCCACCACAGACACCGACTCCTTCAAGTGCTCGAAATCAAAATAGTACCTAAAATCCTTCCCATCCTCATCCTTCCCATTGTTCGTGTGCGCCCCGGACAGACACATGTTCAAATCCATCACGAAAGTCCGGTTCAAGAACTTGGCCTCACCAAGGCCACACAAGAAGCTCCATATGAACTGGTTCATGCTCTTGCAATGGTCACCACCTCTCATGTAGTACAAGTACTTGCCTCTCCTGAACTCTGCCTCTGAACCAACAATTGGGATGGTGTCGTTGATCTCCGTGTCCACTGGCGGCGGCGCGAAGCGCGGGTTCCGGTTCTTGGAACCCTTCTGACGAGGCGGGCGAGCCGCATTGGTCCCGGATCGGAACTTGCCGACGCGGTTAATGTCGAGAGCGCATCCATCGCCGGGGACAAGGGCGAAGCGGCGGTAGTCCCTGTACCTGCGCCAAGATTTCTCCCTCCGGTTCCTGAACCGCCAGGCGACGTCGCACTCCCCGGGCTTGGGTCCCGGCACCGGCGCCTCGTAGCTGAGGAAGACGATGGACTTGCGGAAGAAGGCCTTGGCATTGAACGCCTTGACGGCGGCGAGGACGCGTGGGTCGGAGCAGTTGAGCGGCGCGTCCGGGTCGCAGGTGCCGTTAACCGCGGCGGCGGTGGCGATGGCGGTGGCCTGGTCTGGGTCGTCGCGGCGCGGGGCGGAGGGGGTCGAGGAGGAGGAGTTGAAGTCCTCGCCGGTGGGGAGGAGGGAGTCGTCGGGGAGGAGGAAGGTGGAGTTAGGGAGGACGCGGGAGAGGGAGGTGGTGATGGCGGCGGAGGACTGGAGCCAGGGGTCGGGCGGCTGGTAGGTGACGGCGACGACGGTGACGACGAGGACGGCGAGGACGAAGAGCGAGAAGCAGACGTTGCTCGCCGCCTTGATGATCGACTGCGCGACGGGGACCTCGCCGACCGGGGAGGAGCGGCGGCGCGGGTGCGGGTGGTCGTCGTCGTCGCCGGAGCTGGCGCGGAAGAGCGGGGCGTCCTCGTCGTGGTCGTCCTGGTCGGAGGATGACATGGTCGGAGTTGGATCTGGGGAGAAACGGAGGCGGCGAGATTTGGGGCGGTGGGTGAGACGAGACGAGACTGCGAGACACTCCCCCCCGATGTGGTTGGCGTCGGGGAGAAGGGAAGGGAGAGTGAGAGGAAAAGGGGTGGTTGGCGTGGTCGCTTTCTCGATGTGTCGGCGCACGCACTCTGCACGTACGCTGCACGGTCACTCTACCCGATGGGATCGGGACTACTACCCTATGTTGGGCCAGAGACCCCCCTACAGATAGGTGTGGCCCAAATTTTTGACCCACAAACGAGGGGGAGGGCTCACAGGGCAACCGGAAAGAAAAAGTCTACTTTTGACTCCCTTAAAGGGACCAAATCTAGTTCGTACCCCTTAACCACGGAACGATAGTCCCCAAACTATTGAAACCGGTATAATTTGACTCCCTTAATGGTTTTGGAGCACGGTTTCACTGACGTGACGCTTATGTGTTGATGCTGACCTGGTCTTCCCCTCTCTCCCTCTCTTCCTCTTTGACTTTCTGTGGGTAACGGGGGTCGGGGCAGCAGGCGGGGCAGGGAAGGCGAGGGCGGACCAACGGCAGCATCATCCTCACTCCCCCTTTCATCTTTGCTATTGGACATGCGGAACGACGATGAGAATGGCAATGTGCGGAGGAGCTGTCGATAGTGGCAGCGGAGGAGGAGCTCCAGCGCCGAGGCCCTCGCGCTCCTCGCCGAGCTTTCCTCTGGCTTAGCATTGTGCGCTTGACAAGATCGATGTCGACAGCAACGACCCAAGTTGAACTGTTGCTCCGGGTAGGGGGAGAAAAGGAGAGATAGATTGTGGAGGTTATGTCACTGACAGTTAAGTCCCAATGTACTGTATTAATTTTATTTTTTCTCTGAATGCAATGCCACGTCAGCACAAGTTGACCAAAGTCAAAGGGCCACGTGGGACGATGACCAAGTCAACACTGTCACATCAGTAAAACCGCTCTCCCAAACTGCTGAGGGAGTCAAATTACACCGGTTTCAATAGTTCGGGGAGTCGTCCTATCCAATTTTGTGGTTAAGGGGTACGCATTAGATTTGAGTATTTGACCCACTACTAAGGGAGTCAATGTGGACTTTTTCCCAACCGGAATCAGATGGGCGAATGCCCATCTATCGAACTGATGAATTCGACCCAAATTTAGGCCGAACTCCCAATGGGCCGGCCAACCGGCCCATCAAGTTTCTCCCAAATCCGGAGCTCGCCTCCTCGGTCTTCGGTCTTTCGGTCATTAAAAACTCAGCACCGGCAAATTCGGTCTCGGTTTTTTTTCTCGGTCTCGGTCTAACCGAATTCGTCTCGAGACTCGGCGCAGGTGGGCAGCGAGAGCTGGTGGCGACCCACACGCTGCCGCTCGCCAGGCGCGCCGCGGACGGCGGCGCTCGTCGCAGCCGCGGCGGAGGCTGGAGGCGGCGCCGACGCGGACGGCGGCGGTCCTCACTGCCGCGGCGGAGGCTGGAGACGGATGGCGGCGCTCGTGGGGGACGCTGCGGAGGCGGGAGGTGGCGCCAAGGCGGACAGCGGCGCTCGTCGGGGCCGCGACGGTGGCTGGAGGCGGCGCCGAGGCGGGCGGCGGCGCTCGTCGGGACTTGGGACCGCGGCGGAGGTGGGAGGCGGCGCCGAGGTGGAAGGCGACTCGATGGATGGGGTGGGGACTGGGGATGGATGGAGGCGGCGGTGCTGAGGTGGTGGGACTGGAATGGGGACTTCTAGGGTTTTGCAATTTATTGGGTTTATTGGGCCTCCTAGGTTTATTGGGCCACAATTCGGTTTTCTCGGTTAATTCGGTTAACCGAGCCCAATGATCGAAATACCCGAAATAAATTCGGTCTTTTTTATGGCTGGGACCGAACTATTAACCGAATTTCTCGGTCTCGGTTTTTTCGATCCGGTTTTTTCGGTCTCGGTATCGGTATTTTCGGTTCGGTCTTATTTTACCCAACCCTACTCGAACGAATCGAAGAACTCGGCGGCGACACTGACAGTCTCCTCTTCCACCACTGGCCTAGGGCAAGAGATCGAGGAGAGGAGCGGAGGGAGGAGGAGGAGATGGGCGGAGTGGAGCAGGAGCAGCTGCTCAGCCTGGGCGTCCTCATCGACATCGTCGACGAGCAGTGGATGCGCGACACCCTCCCAGCCGACGGTAACCCCTCCTCCTCCCCCCCCCCCCCCCCCCCCCCCCCCCCTCCCCCTTTCGCGTCGTCGTTCGATTTGACGCCCGGAACGATCCCCTCTTTCTTTGATGGTTGTGCAGATGTCCCCGTGCCGCCCGCCATGGCCGTGAAGACGGAGGAGGCGGAGGATCCAGCACCCGCCAGTACGTTCCCCTTCTTCTTGCACCTTTTTTTTTTTTCGAAACAATTTTGGCATTTCATTCCGATCTGGGTGAATAAGATGATTAGCGGATTCTGGATGCGTGTAATGTTGTCTATTTAGCAAATATTGGAAGATTGTTTCGGCGTTAGGTAATATGTATAGCTAACAAACTACCATGCTAGGTTAATGATTCAAATTTTGAACTGCAACATTACTGGATCATATGAGCATATCTTCCCCGTAGTGAATACATCACGATGTGATCCCTCACTGTAATCGCCTAGTTAATGAGATTATTTGTTCTAGAATGTATGTCTCATCAAACTAAAACTTCTGTTTTACTAGTTCTGTTCGAGATGATAAGTAATGCTGCACAGCCTTTGTAAAGTGATGATAGTGTGAATGTGTTATAATCTCTGGACACTGTTTGCATACTATATTCTGTTTGCTGTCAGTATGTTCACTGGCTGGTATAGTATCCCAATTTTTCTGATATATGATTCTGTAATGCCCAGTAGATCAGGAAAGCCAACCAGCACAAGGGGATGTGTGGCGTGATTTCACATTGGAGAATCTCTGATCACTTGTGACCTACAAGGTAAGACATCAGTTCCTATCCTGAGTTCTTGACTAGTACAACCTTAAACAGTACTCTATCTGGACTCAGAAACATGTTGGTTTGGGCATGCTTTAGTCAATTTCAAAAACTTTCAGTACCATATATTTTAACTATTTAGAGTGGACGCATGGAATCATATGTGTAGATTTTTCGCGAAAGGTGCTTCCATAGTATTTTTATTTATCGAGTTTTAGAAGTACTAGCATGAGTGCCCGTGCGTTGCAACGGGACACTAAAATGTTGAAAATAGCATGGAGCTGAAGTTCCAGAAAATTTGTTTGGAACGTGGCAATCTTTCATAAGCATGGGCGTAAACAATTGGCAAACAAAATGTAGCATGTATGTTACCGGTAGAAACAATTAGAGATGTCGATTTACATGAGTATAATGGTATTTTCATTAATTAGGTATCCTTTTCATTTGTATATTCATTCATGTTTATAGTTTTATACAGAAAAAAAACATGGTACCAACCTGCGCTACATCCATTTTTAAATTATTGTATACATGTAATCTCCAATGAGATGAGATCATTGCTTCAAGGCTTCCCACGGAATCAATCACACGCGTGATCTGTCCGCGGATCTCCATTACGTACGGCATTACCTCCTCCATTAAATTGTGCTTGTAAAGTGCAACAGATCGGACGAGATGGAAGCTTAGATGTTGCTAGGAACAACGAAATCACTGGTGGCATCTATATCATGCGCGCCGATACAATAGGATATGGCATGGTGCACTTCGTGCAGATGACTAACCTGACGCTACCCCGAGCGTGCTGCGTGTACGTCTTCATCCGATCGCGGATAGCAGCGCCGCTTTGTATTTGTTTGTTGGGAGATGCTATACTTGAGTATTCTCTGTTTTTCTCATAATTGTCGGTCGACTATGCCAGCCGTCGGATCTCCATCGGACGACTTCAACATTGTCTTCTTCCTCGCGACTCTTTTCTTTAGTCTATCTTCGTTTTAACTGTCAGACCGAAAGCCCGACATGCAAGAGCCGAGAGGTCCCTGTGTCGACAGACCACTGCGCTGCGCGGTGGCATCCCCACCACTGCGTCTCAGCGCCCACCTGGCCACCTCCTCCACCAAGCCGACGTCAACTCCATGACTCCTTTAAGCCCAGTAGCCTACATGCCATCAAATCCTCATCGACAGTCCATGTCCCGTTCCCTAACAATGATCGTCAAAAGCTCGCTGTTGGGACATAGATATGCAACTATAATGAGCGATACTGATGCTCGCGACTCACGACCGCTTTGGACATGGGCCTTAACCAGGGGAAGGGAATTGGACCAAAAAATACAGTGACGAAGTCGGACTCTGATGACGTGCCGTGGGGTAAGAAGCTGAATAGGACAAAAAATACGCGCATGCGGGCAAAAAAGTCGGATGACGTACGAGGCACCGGCAAAAACATCTTCAACTTTTATAATAGGTAAAGATGTGAAGATAAGTTGGTAGTCAATTCTGCATTTTGAAGACTGTACGGACGACTGGATGTGACATTTTTTTTTTACTGGGGGGAGTACAATTCTACACTTATTTAGAATGCACCGTAAAAGATTGTTACAGCTGATCATTATTTTATAATAGATGTCATATGCATCATTGATCTGAAAGAGTGGAAATTCCATGCAGAGTATCATATTTTCTCAACTAAAAATATAACTGCTTGATACACACCGATTGTTATCAGCAGAGGATGTAAGCAATTCATTAAGGAACTCACGATTATGTCAACATTTCCTGAAAGTGGAATTCGTTCTTGGTATCTTGTCTCATTTTGACCAAATAATAAAAATTACATCTATTTGAGTTCTACTTAAGTTTGCACATCAGGTATTAGGCCAAGTATATAAAGACTTCAAAGTAAAGAAACCTCAAGAATATTTGCTGAGAGAGTAATTCATTCATGGTATCGAACCAAAGATACATTTTTGAGTTATACTCAAAGCTTTATGTTGGGACTTAGGCGAAGAATATTAGACTTCCAAGTAAAGAATATACTCTGATCTAGTGCAGCTGCAAAAATGTTTTCTTCAAGTGCAATGGAACTTATTTATCGATGGGAATGATCCGAATGCAAGTCTGTAAGCATTAGCAAAGCCTAATAGTATCAATGGTTTGCAGGATTGAAGGCAATTATGAATTATCATAAACCACTACATGAATATGCAGTAAAGTGAGCTTATTAGCTTAGCACTTAAAAAGCAAATCATCCAATTTTCAACATTGTAGATGACTGATGCATTGCATTCAGAGCATTGCATATTCTCCACATGTGATTATGCAACATGAGTTGGTCTGATGTACCTAACATGATATATGAATTGCAGTGCTTCCAGAGATGAATATACCATGCTGGGAATCTAGGAGCTACGTGGTCATTGCAATTTCTGAGCTTCATATAACTATAAGGTCATCTGAACTTAGCGTACTATCTGGTTTTGTTTCAGCTGTAGTTCGTCGAACCCATGCTTTAAACCGATGTAAATGCTCCAGATATTGGTAGCACATTGCTGCATGATGACACCGAACCTTGTGATGAGAAATTATATGTTGTGAACTATGATGGTGATGAGAACAGTTATTCAGATCTGGAACATATCAAATCACTGGTAGTTTGCAGTCACCACACATTGCCGCATGACAAACAGCAGAGTTTCTGCCTTGGCATGTGTATGGCAACATTCTTTTTTCCAACATAGATCCTTAACCGAGCATATACAAGGAATGTTTTTGGTTGCAGCTGCGATGAAGTAACGTTATTTTGCAGCCTACACGGATCCTGTACTGTCAATGCACATTCTGAAGACCTTAATTTTGTATTCGCCTGTCACATGCTGCACTGCTGCTTCATTCATGCCTTGTGCTGTAACTTGTACGAATGGTTCATTTCTTAACTCTCTTTACAGGGAGGCACTGACCATTGAGGCAGCCGGCCTGTGGTTTCATATGCTTCTGAACTGGTTTTCTCTCTCAAAAGATGGCACAATTTGCGTCATATTAAAATGCATTTTTAGGTTCATGATTTAGCTGTCAATGTAACTATGACCAATCATGCATCTGAGCCGACCCCTTCCCAATCATTGGCCATGATTTCTCTTGGCCACTAGTGAACTTTCTTTTGCTTAACTAATGATGGCACATGCCAACTTAACGATAAAACCTAACCTTACACTTCCAAAGTTTCACCTTAATCACAGCTTATATTGTAGTCTTTCGTTGATTAGCAAGAATCTCCCTACAGTTTATGGCACCTTGTTTATGCATTAAGTACATAGTTGAGGCACATCTGGTGACGAGGCCAGGCTCTCATTTTTTGGCAAAAGGCAGTTCTTCCTTTGGCCTACGGCAACGACGAAAAGCTGACAACCAGTACATGTAAACAATTTCTTGAAGTGATCATGCAATGATAGTTCCAATCATCGTAAGAAAGAATATGCTTAATTAGTGGCACGCCAATGCCATTGCTAATTTAGAATTAACGCTACTGACTTAGTCACTTACTATCCACTGAACCAAAGAAACCTTGAGAGATTAGATTACACTCATTCGGTTCAGATCATGTTCATAACAAGAAAATAAAATTTAAGAATGTCACTTGTGCTCAATCTCCTATAGCTAGCTGGTCCCTATGCTTAGCATAAACGAGTAGTAGTTCTGCTAATCATAACGATATCGATGATATAATCGAGATCTAAAACAAACAAACTATCAGTAAACAAACAAAGAGTTGGATCACCCCAGCATATATTGGTATCTAGATGGGGTGATTAACAAACAGAGAGTTGGATTAACTTAGCATACATTTGAGCTGAATGGATGAATAGCTGTATAATTTTGTGATAACTGTTCTATTCTTAGTACAAATGAATAAATTAATTATTATATTATAAAATTATAAAAATGGATTTAGAATAATTTTCTTAAAATATCATATATATAATTTTTTTTATAATCTCACTATTTAGAAGACCAGGAAACACGTGTTTATTACTCCCTCCGTTTCATATTATAAGTCGCTTTGATTTTTTTTAAGTCAAACTTCTTAAAAGTTTTGATCAAATTTATAAAAAAATATATCAACACTTTTAGCACTAAATTAATTCTATCACATCTAATTAACATTGAACATATTTCGATAGGTTTTTTGTTTTGTGTTAAAAATATTACTATTCTTTTTTATTCGTCAAAACCTTAAGTTTGATTTAGAAATAAGTCGAAACGACTCGTAATGTGAAAAGCGGAGAGGTATAGAAAAGAACACACGGGAGAGAGTGATTTGCAAGTATGCCTAATCGTGGTTGTATAATGCCCGGTGGTGGAGAGCATGTGTCAAAAAAGGAATCAAGTTCGTAGGCGCCGATCGGTTGCTGCCGCTGCCGCTCGCGCCATTTTTCTTATATGGCTCCCTCCCAACTTGCATGCCATGGCGCGCGCGCGCCGCAACAACTCGTCTCCTATATATATACAGCTCTAGCTACCTTAGCTCGTCACTGACCCCAGCTGCTCGATCGATCAATCAATCAGTTCGGCTTAGTTAGTTGCCACCTTAGCTAAGCTAGCTAGTATAGCTCTAGCTTCTTGCTCGCTCGCATGGGTCTCGAGGTGCTCATGGCGAGAGACCAGCTGCTGCAGCGCCCAAGGTGGCGGTACGAGCGGCTGCGCGGCGACGGCGACGGCGACGGCGAGGAGGCGGCGGCGGGGGTTTGCAGGGTGAGGCGGCAGCTGCGGCTGAGGAGGAGAGTGGTGGCCGCCGGCGCCGCCGGGAGGATGGCGCGCGGCGGCGGCGGCGGAGGCGGGAGGAAGAAGGTGAGGCTGATGCGGCTGGTGTTCCTGCTCCCGGCGCGGCGGGTGGCCGCGCTGTTCGCCGAGCTCGTGCGCCGGCTGGCCGCCGCGGCGGCGGCGAGCGTCGTCGTCGACGCGGCGGCCGAGTGCCCCACCATCGTCTTCTCCTCCCAGTGGGGCCTCCCCGTCCTCTCCCACTCGGCCAGCGGCGGCGGCGGCGGCGCCGCCTCCGCCGCCCGGAACGCCAGGCTGCGCGCCTTCTACCTCGAGAGGAGCCTCTCCTCCGCCGGCGCCGGCGCCGCCGCCTCGCCATGCTGATCAACACTTCCGGCCGCCATCCAAGAAGGCATATCCATGGCGATGGCGATGGCGAGCTACAGTGACAAGCCTCGTATGCCAATCATTTCTCGCCATTGTAACCAAAACCATGTAAGGATTCTGGCAATAAGTCGAGCACATGGCGTGCAAGACTGTCGTCGCTGTACACCGTACTGCAAAAAGTACCTGAATATGACTTAAATTGAGGCAACTTGAAAGAGATTTCAGTCTTGGAAACAAGAAGATCCATGGAGATCGGCCGTGCTGGATGTATGTCTCCGCACTTAATTTTTCTTGCCGTTACATACTGGTACCAACGTTAACAATGGTGAGCAAAATCTGAAAAATATATGGGTTGAAATTGTTATAAATTCCGTTTCAACCAACACTGCAGATATGAAGGAACAGGGCATAGTAACTAGTAAGCATACACAATAATTAGATCACATGTTTGGTTAAGGGCAAGTATAATATGCAAAGCAGCTAAAAATTCACCCACAAAATGAATGATTGAAAATCCACTGCTTAGCAGTTAACACCATGACAATATTTGAGAAACAGCAGGCACACACAAATTGCTGAAACCAGTGGAAATGCCTTTTAATTTAGATAAAATCCATTTTAACACTCTACTCCCTTTTATTTTCTGTTCTTGTACTATGTTTGTATTTACATTGACTCACACTATCAATCGAACAAATCCACATTGTTGAAGTAGATTTGCACCTTATTAGAAGCCTTGCCTTCTATTTTGTTCTCTGATGACCCCTTTGTAAATCTGGACATCTGAAGCGATTGCGTGTGTTCTTACGGTAAAAGAAATTACTATACAACATCTATTGGTACAGAGCTGGAATTTGAACATTCTTGATGGTGAGCTCTGAGTTCAGTTGAGCCATGAGCAATACCGGCAGGTTCAGGGCATGTGCCCTCTGATCTTTCCATTTCATCCAATGCTCTTTTTGCGTAGACTGTAAATCCAATCGCTACAAGAAAGGCGACAGTAATAGAGATAACATTGTACACAATCTCCACAGTTGTCAATCTATGGTTGTGGTATTTCAGGCCTGCAAGTGTGAGTATCAGCCGACCACTGCAACAAAAAGGGATAAAAAATTCAAGATAAGAAGGTAATTGTCAACGGTAAGACTTAGGAGCAGCAACTTGCTCAGTGTTGAACTGTATCTGTTCATAGTACATGTCTTCCAATTTATAAGACAAATTAGGATATCTTAATCCTTACCTGTAGATGTTGACTAAGGCGTCAGGTACCATTCCAACAACTGAGCCGCATATGTAAGGGCCGTACTTTATATGGGTGACAGTCACAGTGTAGTTAAGCATTGAATATGGGAAGGGTGAGATTCTTAACAACACAATCACCCGGAATTGCTTGAACCAACTCCCTTTGCTTGCCAGCTTAACCAGAGCTATCTCCCTAGGCCATTTCTTCTCTAACCATTCCTGTATATTCACAAACATTTAGTAGAAGGAGAGAAGCAAATTAAGATTCAAGATTGTGCCTACATACAAGATGAACTGCATCAAATGTATAACTCTTGAGTAGATTTATTAATGGAACCAAGAAACTTAACTTACATGTAACCGTTCACGGAACAATGAACCGATGAAATACGGTATCGACATTCCAATGGCTGTCCCAACCATGATGATCAAGAAACCGAAGCCATAGCCGAATATTATTCCAGTCAACCACATAGAGGGGCTAGAAGGCAGGAGGACAACCGGGAAGATGGCCAGAGAAGCAATGAGCACAATAGCCAACAGATGGCGCCCAAAAGATCTTGCCTCCCATCGCATTACCGGCAACAGCACCTACATTATCAGGCATGCAAATGGAAAATAGAATATGATAATTATATTGTACATTTGAGCTGCAGTTGCTACAATCCAAAGACGAACTCATTGATTGTGTGCTTAACGGCAAAAGCCAGAGATGCAAATCATTTTCATTCTCATACCAATGGAAAATATGCAACAATGCAACACCAACAATTCAGCATACAGCAACATGATGGAATCAACTTAGAAAACTAGAAACTTTAGTGGCATGTGGTACTAGCCTACTACTATATCGTTCTTCTTTTTCCAAAAGAAAAAAAAATTATGTGGATTTAAGCATCGTCTAGATCACAAGGGATTAAATATTTCAACTAACCACATGGCTTGCTCTAAATTAAGATTTAGTCACAAAATTATTCGGTAAACAAAACACTGAATGATACGTCGACCAAATCCATATAATAGAAGTGTTATATATATTTCCAAGATGTATGGTATAATAGACTAATTAGTACTTCCTCCGTACAGAATTTCTAGCATTATCCACATTCATATAGATGCTAATGAATCTTTATATGTAATAATGTCTAGATTCTTTAACATCTATATAAATGTGGATACTGCTAGAAAGTCTTATATTGTGAAACAAAGAGAGTATATTAAAAATCATAGTGACGAGGAAAAAAAATAGAAGGTAGAAGTAGAACCTTTTCTGACAACAAGGGGAGCCCCCACTCGTAGAAGGCGAAGATGATCGACCCCACAAGAAGACCTCCAACCCCGAGCCTCATCCACGCCGCGGGCGATCTCGCCACCGCCCTCGACCACCGGTAAGGCCGCGCCGCCGCCGGAGCCGGAGGCGGCTGCGGCTGCGGCTGCGGTGGCACCGCCACCGCCACGGGCGCGTCCATTCCCGCGTGTTCTTCTTCTTCTTCTTCTTCCCCGCTCCGCCGCCCCGTCCGTTCCTCGCCTGAAGGACCCGGCGCCGCCGCCGCCGCGGTGTCGCACCTGAAACCAAGAAACGCGAGTGCGGTCGAATCAGAGCGGCGGGGAGGTGTGACAAGCGAGAGCACGCGTGCTCGGGGGGTGCTTGCCTGGTCATGGCGGTGGCGCGCCGTGGACGCCGCGGTTGCTTGGATGCGGAGAGGGAAGGGCGAGGCACGCGTCATGGCGAGAGGAGAGGAGAGTGGAGAGGCCAAGGAAGGAAGAGGCAGCTGATAACGGGTCGGGTTTCGCTTCGCTTCCCCACCCCACACACCCGGACCCGCCAAGCCAGCGGGGTGAGGAGCGGGCCCCCACTGAAAGAGGCACGAGTGGGCCTGAGGTAATGAGGCCCATGGGCCAATACCATCACCGTTCGCTCTAACTTGTGTGGGGCCCAGATCCATGCTGGGAAATGGGTTTTGGTGTCGGAGTTTGAAACTCCGAACCCCTCTCATGTGTTTGGCTAATAGGAAAGGGAAATGATTTCCCATCCATTAAAAGACATCTTTAAATCCTAACTGCCCATCTTCCCTTTTTCATTCAATTCTAACCCTTCATTCATTTTCCGATCATTTCCTATTATCCAAACACACACTAAGTTTTACGCAGCGTTCTGTTCTTTTTAAAAAAAATCCTATAAATGCCATTGATAAGCACCTAATTTTAAAAAATATCATTGATAATTACAAGTTTCATAAAATGCTACAGAGCAGGAGGGGGAAGCTAGCGGTAGCGGAGTGAAGAGGAAGAGGAGATCGAGGCCAACTGCAAGTCTGCACCTGCTGTTAATTTCTACTAGGTTCCATCTCTTTTTCTAGGCAATGTTCAACGGAGTACACTTATCTTTTCCGATTCATGTATCCATGGAGGAGAGCTCGATGGGTCAGATGATCTTGCTGGAGAATATGGTTTGCTTCCAGCTTTGTCTAGGCATGAGAGAAGAATGGCAGGCAGCCACATTCAGAACGAATCGCTTTTGAACATTTGCACTGGCAGTTTTAGTAGTTCACTCGACATCAACGATTCAAATGGCTTCAGGGTTTACTCTCACTGTACATTTTTTTGCGTGATCACTTGTGTCAAAACAAGATTGCTGAATTGCACATGGCTACAACCATCGGTAGAGTGGCATATGATAATATTGAAGTATTTTTGCCAATCAGGGCAATCATACAGTTGTATTCCATTGGTAGAGTGGCATATGATAATATTGAAGTATTTGTTAGATATACATATTTCAGTTCTTCCAAATTTAGCCCATGCTTGCTGCAAGACTTTGCATGATACAAAGCAGGCGTCATATGCTAGCAACCAGCAAAATGTTTGAATGAAAAAATTCACTAAATATCTACTATGGCTTCAGCATTCGCCAAAGCCCAAAACGATCGGTTGTTCTCTTAATGCCCAGTTAATGCTGCTTCTTAGTTCCTCTGATCTGTACATGGTTTATAGCTTCAATTTGTCCATATAGGAGCTGAGCTTCAAAAGGCTCAGAAAACAGAGAATTTCTGGAATGCATCCAAGCTGTTTGACAGTAAACCACTTAGCCCTAAACTGTCTGTACCACTCAAAAGTCTAGAGCAATACGCTCCAAGCTCTGGCTCACCAAATTCAGGCTGAAAGCAAACAGATGAAGATAGACAAGAATCAGATCATCTTCCGAAGATCGAGGAAAAACAGCATCTTAAATTAATACATCAAAAAATTTGTTAAAGGCCCTAGTGAATACCAGTGATATGTATGGTGCCACATTGTCCCTACACGAGAGTGGTATATGAGGGCTTGGTTCCTCTTCCCAAACTTCAGTAAAGCATTGCTGCAGAGACAAGCGGTTAAGCATTGTATATTCGCATAGTATATTTGGCAAGAAAGGAAATTAGAGCAAATAAATAACAGCTAGGGAGGTACCTGGTCAACATCTGTGACACATTCTGGAATTGTGCCAAGGATGGATGAGGTAATAGCATCACTATGGTTAGGACCTGAACCAAATGTCCTGATTGAAGTTTGACTCTGCAAAGGAAATGCATGACAAGCTTCTTCAGCATCCCAAAGGGATGGGTTTGACACCTTCATTTGGTTACTTGCTTGTTGCTGACCAATCACAGAAGCAATAGCAGCGTCGAATGAATCGAAATTAATAGGGATCTGTGAGTTATTTTGAGAAAGCAATTGCTTGTTGTCTGCAGAAGGTGCAGCTTCAGATAACAATTCTTCAAAGCTTATATTAGATATGCAATCAATCCATGAAAGCGGCGTTACTTTGCTTTGATTACCCTGTTTCAGAAAGCATGTGAAGAACGTCAGGTCGCAAGTGAAAATACCATTGGTGATGCTGGGAAAAAAAAACTCCTAATACTCACCACAGTATGTACTGCATTGTCCCCAACAGACTGCGCAGCAAAGTCATTCGGGAACTCACTCAAATGAACCATTTGTTTCTGTTCCATGAGAACAGGATCCAGAGGCTTGTTGTCAATGATCTTGTCTACAGAGTGCACATCTTGTAAATTTGGTCCATGGCTTTGTTGCTCAAAATCAGGTTCAAACCAACCATATCTTAATAAACAATAAAGAGCATTTTTTAGCCATAAGATCTGTATACAGCATGCATGGATGCAAAAAGAAGTAACCATATCTGGGGAAAAAGGAAACTGAACCTTAATCGAAATCTCAAAGGGCTGCCAACTGCAGCATGCACATCAGCAGCCGTGCAAGAATCACTATGAGTCCATTTTCCACTGCCAGCTATGTTATCCAGTTGAGCATCATAAGGAAAGAGCATGAGTTCGCCTCTTGCACACTGAGAATTGCCCCATTTTATGTTCAGATGCTGCACAACTGAAGATATCTTCTTTCGTGGAGCTAAAGTCAATTCCAGGTAAGGATTGCGGTTTTCCTGCCACATTATATGGAGCAAAAAGACACATACTATGAAACCTGAAGAAGATTGTATTTAACAAATATATGAAACTCTTGCAAAAGCATAGGTGCTCACCTGCTGCAGAACCTTTTGAATTGCCTTATCTATCGGGAATAATTCAAGCTTGATCTTTCCAGAATGATTTGGTTGTCGGTTAGAGAAATTCTTAGAATCACAAAATTGTGCTTCCATTGTACTACCACCCTTCAACGCCATTGGATTTTCAGTGTACAATTGAGGCGGTGTGACCGCTCCTCTGCACTTTGTGTTAGCATTTCCTGAAAAAGTAGTACTCTTTTTTTAGGACAGTTTGACCAGTAGAACACGTTACATTATGGCATACGGAGAAGTACCTAACAGGTTCATGCAATTGTTTCAGTTGAATTATAGCAGCAGGCGTTTATTTTCCTATCGAAACTTTGTTTGATTATAAATGCAGCAGGTAAACCATACCATATGAGTATAGGAAATTATGAACAAGACTTTTGACACTTCACCTGATGGTTTGTTGATATATTTGCCAGGTTTCAGGCTTTGCATCTTACTACAGCCTAGTTTTATATTTGCTCCTGTTTCAGTTGCTTTACGATGCTGCTGAGGCTTCATGCTTTCTGCTATTCAGCAGCAAATAGATATCCGGTGAAATATTGACTTCGCCTAAGAAATGTTAACTCCTGTAGATAGTAAGGAAACAATTAGCCTGTTCGCTGGTTATGTCCGAAAAGGACCTGTTTGTGCTGTTCACTCCCTTGAAAAAAAAAGGTACCTATTTTTATTAAGAATGAAACACATTGTGCGTGGCCAGATAAAAAAAAAAGAACAGACAACTGACGTGTAATGATGTAATTATGAAATGAAAACGTCTGAAAACAACATTTTATCTGAAAGAAAAAAAAATTTAGGGAATGCTGAATTAAAAATTATGTACATCACATCGAAGACTATGGCCCAATTGTGTCCACACTGGGAGAAAACCCACTGATTCATCTATTGTGGTGATATAACAGGTACTTTTCCATCACCAAGATCAAAGGTCGATAACTCGGTATTGAACAAATCTGATAGAACTTTATTAACTCACTACTCTAGTATATATAAAAAATATATTTTGCACTGTTCTATGAACAAAAAATCGTAACGAGATTCGATGGATATAGTAGTATATTAGTATGTGCTACAAGCAAAATTTCTCCAAACATATTTTTTACTGCGCTAGGACCATTTATTCATGTGTTTTAAGACCAAAAGCAAGGAAGTGAACACAAAGGCCGATTCCTTCCAGAACCTAAATCCCGAAATCATACCGTGGCCCAAACATTTTCTCAACCCCGAAAATTTCATGAACCAATTACCAATCAAACACCTCGCCGCACAATCCCACTACTCACCGATTCACAGTTTCACACCAACACAAGCGCATTCCTAGTAAACCATACCTGATCTCGAAACCCTAGATGTCGCAGACGGGGGACCACCGGTAATCCGGAGAAGAAGACGGGGGCGGAGATGGCGGACCGGACACTGAATGCCGCCGCGGGAGGCCCACCCGCCGCCTGCTCCGCCGCGGCGCCACCCGCAATGCTCGAGAACTCCGGCGGCGTCAGGCGGCGAGGAGGAGGAGAGCGCGGGAGGAGGCGGCGAGGCGACGGAAAATTTTTGCGCGGGGAAACTTGAACACCGGTTGCTTCGCTTGGCGCCACCCACTCCTCGCGCCTCTCCGACTTAAATACGCAATACTCCTCTCCTAAAAATAAAATATTCCGTATTTCCGTGGCGTATTAGAGTATTTTATACCTGTAGAGACGTAGTGGGCCTGGACTCCGCGAGGCCTAGAGAGAGATTCATGGGCTTCATTACGAAGGCCTTTTTTAGGCCCCACCTTAGCTGGGCCCAAACGGTGAGCCCTGCTCTGCTGCGTCGGTCGCCGTCGCCGGCAAGCCGGCCGGCGAGGAGGCGGCGCTGCGCAGCCACGTGGGAAGACGCACGCTCGAAGAAACATGAGAATGCACTACTCTGTGATATGCGTCCAGATGCATCACGGATGGATGGATCCGCAACTGCAAGAGCAGCAAAAGAGGTGTAAAAACGGTACTATCTCCATTCCATCCCAGAGTGTAATAACCATTCTAGAATTTGCTACATTCTAGAATGGAGGGAGTACAAGAATTTTCCTTCCATACCTACATCGTTTCCTCGAAACAAATATAACGACAATATCTTTACAAAACTAATATAACAGCAATATCTTTATGTCGGTTCTAAAGTAAAAGAATTTAGTTTTAAAACTTACATCAGTGTCATATTAAAGTTGATACTAGGTAGTTAAATTCATAAATATGAAAAATTATTGATCGTTTTTATAAATAAAAATAACAAAGATGATATTGTTCTCGACCATTTTTCACCGTTTTCATCGACAGCCTAGCGGCAGAGGCAGAAGCTGCGGTGGCACGCATCCCACACGTGGGCGATTGCATGTCGCACACTCCATCCACTACCCCAGAGTCCAGAGCGAGCAGTACTGTGGCTTGTCTAGTTATGGCTCCTCTCATCTCACAGCTCACTCACTGTGCAGTCCATGTGCATCGACGACAGCTACAAGGAAGAGATATGCTGCTGCCTCTGCCTCTGCCTGCCTGCTTGCAAGTAGACTTGATGGTTCATGTCAATGCCTGCCTCTGCATGCTGCTGTTCATCCCCCCTTTCTTTTCCTTTTCTTCCCATTTAAGCGTAAGGTTTCTTTGTCCAATGTTTAATCATCCATCTTTGTTAAAAATTATTTTATGATAAGTATTTTATTATTAGATGATAAAACATAAATAATACTTTATGTGTGACTTATTCCTTTTATAATTTTTAAAATATGATGGTTGATCAAACGTTGGACACAGAAATCTATAAATACATGACCGAGTGAGTACTTCTTTTCCTAGGAAGAACCGAAAATCACTTATTAGTACTCCATCTGTCTCAAAATATAAAGGATTTAGGTGGATATGATATATCCTAATACTACGATGTGTCACAAAGTATGTCCAAATTCGAGTATTAGAATGTATCACATTCATCTAAAATCTTTTATATTTTAGAACGGATAAAGTACCGTTCTACTGCCTATCCTCACAGCTCCAATGACAGCCTGAATTAAGATAACAACTGACGGAGATGTCTTATATGAAAAAGAGGTGGCATTAAACTAATGGCCACTGAAATTCTTTGTGCTGCTAATTAAGCTGCAGGCTTGGGCCTATCTAACAATCATCATCCTTGCCTTTGTCCTCAAGATACTGGGCAATGTCACCATACGAGAGAGAAGCGAAAGGGGAAGGTAAACTGCATGACAAGGAAAGAATTGGATTTGGAGGCAGCTCATGCTTTCATGGACCACCCCATGCTTTTTTTTTTTTTTGGTCCTAGAGTTGCAGTGATCGATCGATCTCCAATCAGTAGCCAGCTAGCCACCCACAAGAAGCAGCAACTAATCCAATCCTAGGTACAGTATAGTACTTTGCTTCTTACGCCTGCAATGCAAACTGGAGTAGAACTCCTATGCAAGTAAGCTAAGCTAGCTTCTTAAATTAATTACTCCAGTTAATAATCAAACCCAATGTCACATCAACTCTCTGAACGAACGAACATTCACTGACAAATAGGTCCAGACGAATCATGATCAGGCTATCAACAGAGGTTCAAAGTTCAGTAAACTATGCAAGACAAGAAGAGGAGTAGTCTTAACTAATTAACATAGGATGTAAATTTACAGTTGTTTTTTATTTTACTGCAGTTTTTAGGTAGTGGTAAAAGTAAAAAAAATAAGAAAATTGAGGGGTGGGGGACACGGTTGTTCATATGCATGGAACCTGCCTATACCGGGGGTGGCGTTTATGACGAGTCATTCGCCGACGCATCGGCGTTGTGTTTGTTTGCTCGTGCCGGGCATATGGCATTGCATTGCTATTTGCTGGGCCGCATCGCAACCAGCCAATGCAACGCAGGACAGGAGGCCATTACCAATGGCAATGAGAGCTACTCGCTCCGTCCAATAAAATGAATGTAGAATATAAGTCACGTGTAAAGTACTTATTCATATTTTATCATCTCATAACAACAAAAATATTAATTATTAAAAAATTAAATAAAATGGATGATTAAAATTGAGCACGGAAACTCATGGTTACACTTGAAATGGGATGGAATGGGTACAATGAATCTGGTTAGAATTATGTCCAAATATAGGGCTTGTTTGGCACAGCTCCAGCTCCAACTCCCCCCCTCTTGGAGCTGGAGCTCAGCCAAACAGTTTCAGCTCCACTGAAACTGGGAGTGGAGTTGGGGCCGGTGGAGCTCTCTCACAAAATGTACTAGAGTTGTGGAGTTGCCTAAACCCAGCTCCACCTCTTTGGTTCATTTTGTGAGATAGCTCCACCCAGCTCTGTTCCTATTTTTAGTGGAGTTGAAACTGTTTGGCTGAGCTCTAGCTTCAACTCCAGAAGAAGTGGAGCTAAAGCTGGAGATGTGCCAAACGGATCAGAGTAGGCTAGCTAGGTAGAATGCTTCACTTACCTGTCAATGTCGATGTCCCTGCACCCCGGCAATGAGCAGCCGCTTGTGTGCTACGGACAGTTGCTTTGTGCTGTTGTTTGGCGTCCTCGCATGGTCCAAACTTCGGCGGGGACAATTATAATTATGCAGTGTGAATTGGCACATGTTATAACTGTAACTTTGGTAAGATCATGCCATTAAATTTTAACCTTTGGGAGCTTAAGGCATGTTAGTTCACGAAAAGAAAATTGTTTGGGCATCACGTTGGATGTTTGACCGGATATCGGAAGGGGTTTTCGAATACGAATGAAAAAACTAATTTCATAACTCGCATGGAATCTTTTAAGCCTAATTAATCTGTCATTAGTACATATTGGTTATTGTAGCACTTATAGCTAATCATGGACTAATTAGACTCAAAAGATTTATCTCGCGATTTTCTCTCTAACCGTGCAATTAGTTTTTTTAATTTATATTTAGTGCTCCAAGCATGTGTCCAAAAATTCGATGTGTGATGTTTTTGGAAAAATAATTTAGGAATTAAACGAGGCCTTACTATTATTTGCTAAGATTCATTGTTCAGAATGGTTTGACAGGTTGCTGAGGTTCAGATAGGATTTGCACAATGAAAACATAACTGAATTGATGAATCACCAAAAGAGAAATTTACACGCTGTCGTGGGTAAAATAATGGAGTGAAAAAAATGCGTGGAGAATTTACTGTTTCATGATGAGTTGAGTGAAAGTAGGGAGCCGGAGGCCCGGAGCAGTGGAAGGTGGGAGAATTGAATACAGAGGAGGAGAAAGGAAGGATAGATCAACATCAGATGATCAGAGCCGAGAGCATCCATCCAACTGAAATTTTCAATATTTTATTCAAACCATTTATTTATTCAGCGCCCGGATTTAGAAACCACACCCCAAAACCAGAAGAAAACATTAAATAAATTAAATTAAAAAAATCCCCTCCTAATTCCTGCCCATTCTTCAATTCCTTTTCACCTCCTTTATGACTTCCCCTCTCTTCTCTTTCCATTTTGTCCTTCTGAATCTCATGTTATAATCCAATGAGTATTCCTAATAGTGAAGTCAGAATCAAAACTCGTTGGATGCGCTCCTCCTAATCTAGATGGCAACCGACATTCTTGGCCTGAGAATTCCTACTCCTGAGCTAGCCAAATAATTTAATCGAGTAGGCGATATATTGTCTACACGAGCGACCACTAAAATCGTAATATCATACTACATAGATTATTTTACCGAAGTCAGACTTAATTGTTCGAGACCGTGATTCAGAAAACATGTATTGCTGACAACAACATGGAGTGGAAGTGGATGAGCTTGATGGAGTTTGGCATGAGCTTAATGGACCGCAGGTCATCCACCATCTCCTCCACCATTGGATCTACACGATTGATACCTACAGCCACGCCGTCGAATCCGTTGCCCATTGCTTCAACGCCGGCGGGTCCACCTGGAGAAGAAGGAGAAGGGAAGGAGGAGGCTAGGGAAGGGATATAAGAGAACCGTAAGAAGCAACCCCGATAATTCTGAAGCGATATGGAAAAAATTAGGTTTCTGGATTCTAGTGTGTCCCGATAAAAAATCAATTTTTGGGATGAGATAATGGGCTTATCCAGAGAGCTTAAATTCCGAGAAGCAGCTGGTTGGTAGACAGCTTATAAGGATATGGAAAAACTAGGTTTCTAGATTCTATAATTACAATTTTTTTAGAATATTGACAAAAAGTTGAATTGTTTGGACAAAATTTCAATTCTAAGATAAGCTCGAGTTATCAGAAATTCCCCCAAATATGTCATTGGAGCACTACCAGAATAGTACTAACTATTGTTAACTTTAAGAAATACTCCCTCCAGCCTATAAAAAACTTAGTACTGGATGTGACACATCTTAGTACTATGAATTTAGACATCATTGTACGATAATGTCACATCCCGTTCTAGATACATTTTTTTCGGGACGGAGGGAGTATATATTTCTTCAAAAATTTAGAATAAACCTTCATATATGATTTTTTTTTAGTTTGGAGGAAAGTAGGAGAGTATTTGATAGTAGTAGAGAAGAAGAGGGAGTAGCCCCAGCCCTCCATCTAAATCGATCGCACACCCATCCGCCGGCGTCCTCAGCTCGATCTGCTGCCGAAATTCGGCGCGGCCGCCGCAGCATACACACTCTCCTCCCCTTCTTGACTCCCAACTCGCCGTCTCCTCCCTCCTCGCTGCTCTTGCCCCCGCCCCACGCGCGCGGTCCACTCCACCATCCCCTCCTCGTCTCCTCCGCTCCTCGCGCGCCAAGACGAGCCGCCGCTGCCGATCTCCATCTGGCGAGCAGAGCAGAGGAGGGGATCTTGGTGAGCATCCCACATCCTCTTCCTGATTCATCTTTCTATCTCACCGGGGCTACTTTTGTCTGGAATTTGCGTGCTCGTTAACCCTAAGCTTCTCTTGTAGTAGATCTGGAAGAAGCTCTCCTCTTGATTTCAGAGCCTTAAAACTTAGTACTACAAAGTAACAGTTTGTTCGTTTCTTTGTTCCCCAAAAACTGAACCCCCCATGTCCCAAGTTGGATCCGCCCCTGGGTGGTGGTGTTTTGTTTTTCCCTGCTCTGAATATGGCATGTTCAGATTTAACGGCACGTATGTATCTTAGTCCAATGTTGTGAAAGCATAATCCCATATCCAAAGATTTCTCCTTTCTTTCTCTTCTTCTTCCTGTTCTGTCCTCGATAGAGGGTTTTCTCTTGCAACTCAACTTGCTTTTATTTCTTCACCAGTTGTGTTGAAAATTTTCTAGTTTACTACTGTACTTGTCTTTTTAGGAAAACTTCGACATTACAGAATTTGCCTGATAATAGTAGCGTGCCTTTTAGCTGCTCTCTTCAAGAGCTGATCAGTCAGAGGAGACATTATTAACTATGCGGTTAAAAGGAGATTAATTTCCTTGCTGGTACACTAGAAAGGAAGATATTTTGCTAAAGGTGAAGCCTGCTCAAAGCAAAGCCGAATGGCACATGATGCAAGTTATGCAACACTACGCGAACTCATCCACAGTTGCTGTAACCTTCAAGTGCATAGACATTACCTGTCTGGAAACAGGCTGTGCTTTTGTTCACAAGTGATTGAAAATTTTGCTTTTATTCAGACTTGCTTGTTTAGTATGCACTCCAGATGTGAAAAACTCGCTTTCCCCGCGTTCTTATTCTATGCTATTGGTTTACTTCCTGATCATGCATTATGATTCTTGATTGCTTTTGATACACGATTCTCTTCTTGGATGCATAATGTCTTACTGGCAGCAAACTATATTATGTGTATTAACATCTCTGGAGCTTAGCAGGGTGAAAACGAACAGTGTCTATCTACATTATCAAATTGACTTTAGTTTGTGATTATTTGGCCTTATTCAAGCTATTCTGCATATGATATGTTTTGAGATGTTCTTATTATATTTAGATCATCCGCCTTTGTTCATACATTCATGTAAGTGTTCTCACTCTACAAACTTAATAGGTGTAAGTTTGTGAAGCATCAGAGGACAGTTGCATCAATAAAGTTGTCTCACGATGGCCTATGATGGAGATGAGGAACAAAGCCAGGATTATCTATTCAAGATTGTTCTACTTGGTGACTCTTCTGTCGGTAAATCAAATTTGCTGGCAAGATTTGCAAGGAACGAGTTCTATCCAAACTCTAAATCTACTATTGGAGTGGAGTTCCAGACACAAAAGTTGGTAATTGATGGCAAGGAAATCAAAGCTCAGATATGGGACACTGCTGGACAAGAGCGCTTCAGAGCAGTCACATCTGCCTACTATAGAGGAGCTGTTGGAGCCCTACTTGTTTATGATATTAGCAGGCGTCAGACTTTTGATAGTGTTGGTCGATGGCTGAATGAACTGCACAGTAAGAACCAGCATTTCACTTGATTTCTTCAGTATCAAGTTCATCCCTTTCAAAGCTTTTGCTTCCCCAGTTCGTAGTTGTTAAATGTGCTGCAGTGTTACATATTCGAAATCACTTGGACTAAAAACTTACTTGGTTTATGTTCTTTTTAGCTTCTTTCATAGCCTACCATATCTGACCCCTTCTTTTTAACTACGACAGCTCATTCCGATATGAATGTCGTCACAATTCTTGTTGGCAACAAGACCGATCTCAAGCATGCGCGTGAGGTGAGCACCGCAGAAGGCAAAGCTCTGGCTGAGTCACAGGGCCTCTTCTTCATGGAGACCTCAGCCTTGGACTCATCAAATGTCGCGGAAGCTTTCCAAACTGTAGTGAAAGAGATATACGGCATACTAAGCAGGAAGGTATTTCAATCTCAAGAGCAGAAGAGAAGCGAGCAGTCATTAAGCAACGGGAAACCCGTGATGCTGAGCGACTCCAACGAACCAACCAGTGGTGGGAGGTGGTGCTGTTCTTCATAGAGCCTGTAAGACACCCTCTCTTGCCTAACCTTGCTCTATCTCTACGACTCTACTCTTATGATATCAATCCTACATCGTGTTACCTTATTCGGCACCGCTCTGATGATCACCAAAACCAGAGATTCAGCGGCTTATCCTGATCTATTGCACGATGAATCGCAGGACCTGATGACAGAGCCCTGGTGTAATGCCATGGGATTGGGAGACACATCTGTCCATGTACTGCTTCAGGTTTGGTTTAGTGAAACAAACAGTGGTTCCCACCTTCTTCTCTAGAGGTAAGCTGGCTGAGTGAGGTTGGTTGTATGAAAAAGGCGTGTGTGCTTGCTTTCCATCAGAGGAAAAATCTCAATGTATAGTTCGATTGATCCCCTTTCTGAGGTATTGGGTATACGTGATTGTGTAAAGGAAAAAGTGTGACCAACTGGGCTGTTGTGTCATTCTCTCTACATCATTCTAGCCTTAGATTACTTGCTTTTTTGCCGTGCTTTAGCGATCTTGTATTCTTGTTGTTCTTCAGCTCAATAGCTCTACATACCTTACATGCGTCTTAGTGCAGCGAACTGCTAAACATGACAAGCAACAAAATGTATTTAAATATTATGCAACCTGGTTAGTGCTTGGCAAGTCGGCATTCAACCTTTAGCAGTTTATTGATTGCCAGGGACCACTGTCACAGTAACTGTCACTCTATGACACAATATCAGGGCGATTTTGCTAGTCCAACATTATTGGATTAGGCTAATTTCCATTTCGCAATTGCTAAATTCGATGGTTTTTTTTTGTGCAAAATCTCAAAACCAAGCCAGTTCATGTTTAATTTTATCCTCGAACAATCTTCTTCAAAACCATCTAGTATAGATGGCTGCCTCATTTCCCTGGGACATTTTACTATTTACCACTTTTAAGATGTGATATTTAATAATTTATCAAGTTCATGACATGTGAGCTTTCATATTGTTGGTAAATTGTTAATGTCATATCTAAAAGTGACAAATAGTCAAATTATCTCCATTTCCCCATCTACCATGGATAAAGGCGGCAGCAGCAGCTGAGAAAGCAGCACACAGAACATTTGCATCTGCATGGTATCATATCTCACCAAATTCAGGTACAGTACAGTCCACATCAAATGATGAGGACATTATTAGGGATATCGTCATGTTCTACTACTAGGAGCACCACCATCATGTCTTCACCAAATCATTGTAGCTCAATAACGACTGAAAGCAACCACGAAAGCTGACCGAAAGAACACCTTACCTGAGCCTGAAAACCGCAATGACGACTTCACTAATCAGCATCAGCGTACAATGCCACTGCTGCAATACTGCATCATCATCCTTCTCATGAACCGAAGAACAGTATTGGCACTGAATTACACAAGTTCATAAGGCCGTAAAAGTGGATGAAATGGATGGCGACGATCGCAATCTGTGTCGTTGCAAAAATGTTCAGCAGATTCAGGAGCAGTTGAATGCTTTTCCCCCCTTTTATGGCTCTCCAAATTTTCAGAAATATATTAAATCGTGGTGGTAGAGGAATATTGCACGAAGGCAAAGTCACAAGAAATGCTAGGAATATTGTGGTAGGATTTTACTATTACTAATCTAACTGATATCTGATGATTGATATTACATTATGACGAGACATTATGAGTTCATCGTCTCGCTACAATGAATAACTCACTCACTCACTGGCTGCGTCATAACTTTCCGCCTGTTCTTCGATAGCAGAGGCTCTGTGAATTACAGAGCCAAATCTGAAGTCAAGTGCCTGAAAAAGTTAAAAATTGGATTTTTCATCGACAGGGATACTGCGATAAACAGAAGATGCACGCAAGCAGGTTGTGTTGATAGTTAGAACTAAAATCGTAAACATCAAACATGTTTTTTTTAACTAGATAATGGAAAGAAACACAGGCTCTATATCTCCAAGCTAAATTCTGGATATGGGAATTTTGGTGGGATGGGGATGGGGAATTGAGGAATGAACTCCCTCCTTTTCAATACCTGGGTAGGGGCAGGTAATTGGGAGGGAATTCCTCCTTTACTTCGCCTAAACAAATCTCAGCCATCCGTTTTCATTAATGATCTAATCTCCAACTAAACTCCCCATCAATTTCCACCACCTCTACCAAACAAGAGACTGAGATGAAAAATCAAATTCCCATCTTAATCTCACCATCAATTCCCTCGTGTAAACTCCCAATCCCCTTCCCTCAAGTTGCCAAACAAGCCGTTGATGTACGGGAATTTAGAGAAGTAAATTCTCTAAATTCTCTTGATGTGGATTGGCAATAACAATAAATAATCAAACAGTAAATCAGGGGCAGTAATCTTACCACGATAGGAAGCTGTTCATCAAGCAGACGCTGAATTCCCCACTTTGCACTCACCATTCTTCAAACCGTCCTCCTCTGAATCATCAGCCGCAGCAATGTTTTCCTCTTCCTCCTCAAACTGATTTTCAATTTCAACGAGAACAAAATCATCGTCGTCCTGATTTGCGACAAGGACGAAATCCTCCTCCAGATCGTCGTCCTCCGACTCCGACTCCGATCCGGCCAGCGCCGGCTCACCGCTCTCCTCGAGCAACCTGGCGACATCAGGATCGATGGCATTCTCGATCCGCGTCACCTCCACCTCCACCGCCGCCGCCGTCGCCGTGGTGGTCTCCTTACCGGAGGAGCCGATCCGAACGCGGCTCGCGTCGTAGGCCTGAATCGCAGAGGCGAGCAGGAGGATTAGATGCCAATGAGAATGAGATGGCGCGGCGGGTTCAGACGAGATGAGAAGGAGACCTTGACGTCCACAGGGGGGCCGAAGTGCGCGCGGGCGTGGCGGCGGACGGGGAGGAAGGCGGCGGAGGCGCCGCCGCCGCCGGTGGAGGAGATCGAGGGGCGGATCTCGCGGAGGTGGGCGAGGTAGTCGTAGCCGTCGTCGGGGAGGCCGAGCTCCAGGATCTCGCGGCGGACGTGGTCGGGGAGGGGGCCCGTCTCGCCGGAGGCGGAGGAGGAAGGCGCGTTATCATCTCCCTCTCCCACCGCCGCGGCGGCGGCGCCGCCGAGAACGTCGTCGTCGGCGAAGCCCGGGACGTAGTACGGGTTGTTGTCGACGCGGAAGAAGACGCGGTCGGAGGCGTCGGCGGCGCCGGGGCGCGGGCAGAGGCGGAACGTGGCGAAGTTGCGCGGCTTCCGGCTGCGTCCCCGGCCCATGGCGGCGGCGGCGGCGGCGGCGAGATGAGATTGAGTGGTGGTGGCGGCGGTTGCTTGGTGGGGAAGAAGTGGGTGGAGGAAAATGCGGGGGACGAGGCGTTGTCTCGGCCTTGTTCTTATGAAATGGGCTGAGCCGAAATGAAGTTTTCGTTGAGCCCAAGTTAATCTGTTAGTATTTTTCTTTCTTGTTTCCTACGGAAAAATATGCAAATTTATCTTTACTTTCTTTAGATAATACTACGTAAAGAATTTAAACAAAATCCTAATAGAACAAATTTATCTTTCGTAAATCCTGATAGAATACAGATGTAACAAATTTTAAAATTTCCCAGAAAAAGTTGTACTCTCTCTCGCTCTAAAAATGTGTGTTTTTGTTATTGACGTATTACCTCTGTTAGTCTTTGATTTTTTTTGGAAATCAAACTTATTTAGATTTGATCAAATTTATATAAAAATATAGAAATATTTTTAACACAAAACAAAGAAGCTATTAAAATATATTGAATTTTAGATTTAATTGCTATAATTTTTTATAAGTTTGGTTAAACTTAAAGAAACGTCATAGCGGCTTAAGTATGAAATGAAACGGAGAGAGTAGTTTTCAATGTATATGTTTTACCATTATTTTCTCAAACCGTGTGTTTATAAAGACACTACAAATATAACTGTGATACAGTTTTTCTTCACAAATCTACCAACACGTTTTCTCTACATATTTTACATCCATTAATGAGATTTCGAGGTTTGACTGCGCGTCCTTCTGATAACGGATGTACTACTCTGCGAAGTTACTCAGTACAAACACTAATCCGCAGATAAGAAAGGGAAGAACAACAAAAGATTCACAAATGAGGCAATTCTTATTGATCCATTCATTCATTCACATCAGTAGTTCATTACATGACAGGTTCATTCATCACACAAATCACCGAGTACACCTCACGCCATTTTTCACCGTCTTCCTCCCTCTCTTGATTTTTGCAGTAAGCTAGTGTCATTGAGGAAAAAAAAATCATCCACTAATTAATTAATACCATGGGAAAGGGAGCATGCACGGCGACATGGAGGACGGCGTCTGAGCAGCTCAGGCGAGCACGGTGGTCTCGACGGCGGCGGAGCGGAGGTCGACGGCGGCCTGGGCCAGCTGGGCCTGGACGTGCTCGCCGGCGGCCTCCCACAGCTCCGGCACCGCCTCCTTGATGTTGTGGATGCTCTCCAGCGCCACGTCCGCCCCGGCCACCGCCGCCGAGCTCCCCACGATCACCGTGTGGAATCCGGCGGCCTTCCCGGCGGCGATGTTGCGTGGGCTGTCGTCGAAGAACACCTGCATGCACATATGATCATGAGAGTTTCTTTCAGAAATTCAGAGTTTCAGGCTTTCAGAGTTTCATCATCAGTTTTTGATTTGCTTTTACCGTCTTCATGGCGTCGAGCTTGGCGATCTCGATGACGGCTTCCATGGATTCCAGGGACGGCTTGCACAGGATCTTCCTCTTGCGATGAGAAGCTGAGCTGTCAGAACTGCTGCCTCCATCGGTACTGTCAGAGTCGTCTTCTTCAGGTTCAGTCGATGGGTTCAGAGTCTCGAAGCAGATGATCCCTTCGAAGCAATCCTCCAGCCCGAGCTTCTTCAGAACCGTCGCGGCGTGCGCCTTGTCAGAGTTTGTGAATATCTGCAGTTGATTATCACACACACAAATCATGCAGTGCAATCGTGTTCTGAGAAATGATTAAAATTTGAAATGCAGGTGATTTCTCTTGCTGACATGGTAGAAATTTGGATGCTGGAAAACTATCAGGTATCAACTTACAATCTTCCTTTGTGGCAGTGAAAGCAGTAGGTGCCTCAAGACAGGGTCAGGCTTCAGCTTCTCGTATGGCAATGTGCCATGAACATAAGCGTGGAAATCGTCATAGTCGAAATCATAACCCAAGACCTATAAAAAAAATTAACGCAAAATTAAGAGACATAAATGGTATAGTATGCTAAAATTACTAAATAACCAAGGTGCAATGTGCTAGGACAGATATACCTTCAGTCCAGCCATTGTAGTTCCATATTCCCTGTACAGATCAAGACACATCTTGGGAACAAGGCTCTCTTCAATCTGAAGCTTGTTCAGCATATAGTCTGAAATTTCATATATACCACTTATATGAACAAACAGATTTTACAGATCGCAAAATTTAGACAAATGTAAGTCTGAGAGCTTGATTTTACCTTGTATGTTCTTGCGGCAAGCTAAGTTGATTCCTAAGCTCAGTGGGTACAGAGTATCATCCATGTCTGTATATGTGTGACAGAATGTTAAACGTTCAGAAAGTTAGTGGCTGATAAGTAGATGGATGAAACTGTCAGGTAGGTACTTACCAAACAGCAAACAATCAAACTTGGCTCCAGCTGTGTAGGATTCCATCTTTACAGGTTTGCTAGAGCCTGCAATAAATTAACTGTGAGCACAGCAACCTTAAATCATTGAAAAATTGTATCATTTGCAAAAAAAAAATGTTTATAGCATCATATTGTTATAAATATTACTCTACTTTTTTTTCCTGTTTCGATCGCATTTATTGGGAATTATAGTCCGTGCTATTATTATCTCCGGAAACTCAAAGGTTTGGTCTAGCAACACCATGGTCATGGTTATGGATCAGTCACATATCAACTAGTGTACAATACAAAAGAAGTTGCCAAATCAAACTATTAGATTGTCTCTGAAACAGCTGAAAACCGATGAAGTGTGAACAAGGGAAATACAGCCTTGCGACAATATGAACAATTAAGTAAGGGAAAACTCGAGTTATGCAAAGCATTCAGCGAATTTTGTAAGAAGAAATGGTGATCAAAACTAAATCTTTTCATAGAGACCAGTAAAAAAAACTGTTTTCAGGTCTGTCCATGAACAATTAGACCAAAAAACATAAGAGAAAACCATATGCAACTTGAAACTAGAGTAAGCTCAGAGAGGATCATGCTCGCTAATTGGTTCTCAAAGAAGCACTGAAAATAATCAAACTACATCAAGAACAAACTATAATGTCACCACTATCATCTGCTTAATTACAAATTACCAACTGTCTGAGAAAAGAAACGGAGGAAGAACACTGAAAGTCTGAAACAGCAGCAGAGAGAGAGAGAGAAAAAACAGCAAATGGACATGCATGTACCTAGATGCTAAACGGAAGCACAACACAATGCCCTGGTTGATTCCATCTCACCTAGTATCCTCTATTTATACTAATCGTTGTGCTTATTGGAAGATGACACATGGTAGAGACAGCAATGGGTGTCTGAAAGAAGCACATACACACATCTCCTCCACCACACAACCAGCTAAATTTATTCAGGTTTCTTTGCTTTATTATCTTCTGGGATTAGTTGCTTTAGCTGTCATTTTTCCATCAAGAGAGCATCAGAGAGTGCCATCCTACTCGGCCACCTGTATATGAGTACTCTCACAGTGTTGAAAGATTTGCCCAAGTTGAAAGCTAACTTTAGCTTGGATGCAACCGACATAGTTGATAATTGGACATGGGTGATGGTGATGTGGCCTTGTCGTTGCCATCATTACAATGGTGTGATTAAGGTGATTAAAACGCATGATACGTGCTGAATAGTGATTAATTTCTTGGAGTCACCCTGGCATGGACTTGTTTGGTAATGATGTGTGAAATATGTGGAAGTGTTAGTACTAAAGTGTGTCTTCTCCTCGTGGAATTTTTTGGTGCAATGTACCGTGCAAATCACATCGCTTTCGTTCCATATCTGTGCTGTTGATGTGCCGTGGTGATGTGTTCAAGCTCAAGAGCTAACTGTTTTCAGTGTTAAGTGGAAAAAAAGCTCACTGTTTTCAGTGTCCTTTTTTGTATGTGCATCGCAGAGAAAAAAAAAAGCTGGGCTAAGTGGGTTCAGTGCACGCATGAGCTTCAGTTTAGAAGAGGAAAAAAGAAAGAAAGATATGTAATCTTATACTATTGTAATATGATATTCCTTTTGTTATATGCGTACCTTTCTTTGTTTTGGATTGTTCTCTGCGTACCAATCAACAGAACAATCAATCTGTTGAAACAACGATGAAACAATGCTTAATTGCTTCTACTTTGATAAACACCCTCTCTTGATTCTGGCTTGGTTTACTGTTGCCTCCTTCCCTTAGGAATTTATACCATAGATATGCTAATCCGAATCCGAATCCGAATCGAATCCAAATCCTAATACTACTTAGATTAATAAGTAATTAGTTAGCAGTCCTTTTTTTTAATCAACTCTCGTTCACCTAGTCCTAATAGGATTAGAGTTACGTACTCCCTCCGTCAAAGCACCGTTAACTTTTTAGATATGTTTTGCTATTCATCTCTATCTCTACTATTATAAAAATTAAAAATATTTTTGTCCATATTTTGGTATGTCATCCGTATTTGAATCGGTTTTTAAGTTCGTTCATTTTTGAAAATACAGATTCGTGTTTGAGTTGGATTTTAAGCTTGTTTCCTTTTAGAAGTATAAAAGGAGTCGTACAAAAAACTATCATGCTAACTTAAAATGAAATACGGACTACTAATTGCAACTCACTAAAAAAATATCCAAGCAAATTCCCACAATAAATTTTACCCTAGCTAAATTGTATAGCAATAATAAAATTAAAATAGCATTTACCTGTTGTAACGCACGGGCATATTTTCTAGTCTTTTTAAAAATTTTATATAATTATTATTTATTTTGATATGATTTGATTCATCATTAAATTTTTCTAAGCATAACTTGTATCTTTGTATGTTTGCAAAAAAAAAAAGAATAACATGGGTGGTTAAACGTATCTTAAAAAAATTAACAGCATCATATATTAAAAAATAAAGGTAATATTACAACATGCTACCTCCGTTTCAGGTTATAAGATTTTCTAGCATTGTCCACATTCATATATATATCAATGAATCTAGACATAGCATTGTCCAATGCTATGTCTAGATTCATTGATATATATATGAATATGGACAATGCTAACAGACAAAACAAACAATCTGTTGAAACAAAACCCAATTTTCTTTATCACCGAGAAAAAGCAAATCCCATTTGTATGCCCTGCACTTACAGTTCATGAGGTTAGGTTGCATTAGGCACCAATTAGGCAATCCCTTTTTTCAGTACGATGCAAAAGCCTCAGTGGAGATGAGCAACCTGTCCACTGACGATGGCTTTATATACATATCGCAACTAACCCAGCTGCACAGAAACGAACTGTCTTTTTTCGGCTTAACCATGGGGAGACATGCCATGAGCTTCGTTGGTTGCGTTGGATCTGGACAGGTGTTCGTCCTCCTCTCTCCTTCGATAATTCGATTCCTGGCTAGACAAGCACCATGGGAGAAAGAAAAGGCAGAGTGCATTGCTGATACACACACCAACCTGTCCGTCACTCAACTCGCCCCTGATTCTCTCATCTGCACCTGCCTGACGAATCCGGCACGCTACTGGAACTGATTCAGAGAGATTAATTTGCTTTCTTCGGTTCAGAGTGATTGTAACCTGTTCTTGTTCTTGGTTTAAGACTTTCAGAGGAGGTTGAGGTGATCTAGTAGAAGCAGATGCTGATGAGATCATGAGAATAATCGATTTGTTGATGCTAGTAGCTTCTTTTGCTGGAGCAAACAACCTGAAAAATGACAAGCTTGAGGAGATTATTCTTTTTTTTCATGTTTTTGCGTCGATTATGCATTTTGCCAATCGCGAGGGAGGGGATGAAAGGGAAAGGAGTGGCGTAGGGAAAGTAGAATTTATTAGGCAGGCCACATTAAAGGCTTAGGCTTTTGGAAAGGGAATAATTAATAAAGTAACTAACATAAATTATTATTTAGTGGCAGAGAAACATCATCCTACAAGGCTACCATTATTATCATTCTATAAAAAATAAACGCGAATATTAGGGAATGACATAATATCAAATAAATAGAAGGAGTGAGACTTCGAACACAAGCCGGCGAGCTCACCACCTTGTGGAGTTAGCCGGAAGACCCCTGAGTATTTATCAAAAGACCTAATATCATTCTATGCCTATGAAATTATTTAGGGTCTAATTTTAGGGCCCCTTTAAATCACATAAATGAAAAAAAAATGAAGAAATAGAAAAAAACACGTGATTCTAGTAAGAACTTAAGTGCAACACAGATAATTACAAAACACAAAAAAAAACACACACGAATAACCGTTTGATTGGACTGCATGAAAACGCAGAAATCGGATAAAAGAGATGGACTCAAAAAAGAAAATTTTCAAGAGGTTAAAGTTCTTATAAATTTTCTTCAAAATCTTTATAAGATTGTCTATTTCATAGGAATTTTAAATGATAGAATAGGATTCAATCCTTTGTTTTAAAGACTTCCATAGGAAATATTTCTGTACGATTGAAATCCCACAAAATATTTTTTTCCAACAAATCGGGGCCTTTATTAAGCTATGAATTGCTAGATATGGTAAAAACTAAGAACTGGGTTCAGACGACAGATAATCTGAGCAGCGAGAAAATGATGTCAAGATAAAAGAAAAATGGAAATACAGAAGTTGTATTAATACATTTTGATGTTGCAGGAGGACATAAGTTGTGGCTGTAGTTTAGTGGTGAGAATTCCACGTTGTGGCCGTGGAGACCTGGGCTCGAATCCCAGCAGCCACAAATAAAATTTTTATTTTTCCTATTTTTATTATTGCTGGGCTGAGTTGGGGTTTATTTTGGATGGGCCTGAGTTTGGCAAGAGGCCCAAATTTTGGGCATTATTCCTGCTGGGCCCAAATTTATTTTGGGGCATTATTCTTGCTAGGCCCAAATTATTTTATTCTTAGCCCAAATTACGATGATTGATTGTTCGGGCTAAGTATGGGCCGTCGGAGTCGCGGTCCAACTTCCCGTATGCATTTGCAGCTGCTACTGCATATGGACCAAATGCACATCACTGTTTCAGCAAAATCTTTTTTAGCCGGGTTGACCAAGAGACACGGCCAACCAAATTTTATTAAGATTATAAAAGAAAAAGGTTACAAATAAACAATTTATAAATCTAACCGATGAGAGATTGCTGGGAGAACATTGTGCCTAAATGTGGTGAAAGAAAGGCACCACGAAACGGAAAATATGTAGTGCAAACCACATTTGCAAGTTAAATTTTAACTCATGGTGGTGTGGACAAATCTCGGACGTCCATTTTTCGATCCAACGGTAGTTTCTAAGTTTTCACTACATATGTGGTTTGCACTACATATTTTCCTACGAAACTACAGGTCAACCAAAGCAAATAGAGGCTATCCATCAAGGGATCGCTAAGCGATCGATCCCTTTTTTTTTCACCACTTTTTATTTTTTTTACCATATAGTTTTTTTTTAAGTTTATATACCCAAAGTTTATACATCTAGGATTTACACATCTTTTATAGGTCAAAAGTTTATATACTGATTCAAATTTGAATTTGAATTCAAATGCATTTAAAGATGAATTTGAATATGATATATAAACTTTTGACTTATAAATTTTTGGTTTATAAACTTTAGGTGTACAAACTTGTATAAACTTTAAATGTGCAACTTGATATGTATAACTTACTAAAATAGGAAAGTAAAACGGTATACCGTCTGGGGCAGGGAACCGATCGCCCCAAGCGATGGATCGCGCCATAGGAGTTTCGTATCCATCAGGGGATTCGAGCAACCTTTGCGGTCTTCCAAATGGTTATCTCATCTCTAATGTCGTTCAATATGAATAATTGGAGAGGCGTTCGAGCACGCTGATTCAGCAAAAGTGAAAAACCTCCTACACTACTTGCTCTGAACATGGTTAGTTACAGCCAATGAGAGTCAACAAGCCAAGCAGCAACAGCATAGGAGTATGCGTGAATGCGATCCTGATGAATAATAAGCAGCACCAACACTCGCTCCATTTCCTTTCCTTGGCTGTTCCTGTTTTTTTTGTTTTTTTTTGTTTTTGTTTTTTTTTTTTTTTTGCGGGGTGGCTGTTCCTGTTCATATGCCGGCCCGGCTATAATAGATTGATGCGTTGAACTTCTTACACAGACGAGACAACCGAACATGTTGTCTGGTTGTCTGAAGACTCTGAACCTTGCTTGACCCATGCTACAGATCACTCTTCCCGGTTTCTGTCTTTCTACTCGCCTTTTTTTAAAAAAAAACATTTAGCGCAAGATTCAGCGAATATAAATATGGCAGGCAGGTCACTTGTTCAGAGTTGGGAGTAAATTATCTGAAGCAGTAGCAATGCAAATTCAGGCATATGCAGAGCAGATCCATGTGCTCCGATGCAGCTTTCCACGCGCCTTCTGCTCTCTACTCCGCTCCGCCATTGACGCATTGCATGCTCGTACCTACTCATTTCTTCCCAAAATATACTCGTATATATTATGCTTTCGTCTCGTATTTATCTAATACCGTATTTTACTAAGACGGAACTGGGATACTGTACTTCCTCGTGCTTTCTGCGCCATTCTTGAAGTACGGAATACGCTACTAATCTACTGTCTTCTACACTCCACTTCGCTACTTGGCTCTGTCAGTCACTGACTGAACTAAGCTAAACCGATCTGAAACCCTCACACAGACGATAAGATTGAGTAATTTTTTTTTGCACAGATCTGAACAAGGATTAGCTGCTAGTACTGTCAGTACGATATATAGGTAAATCCCTACTGTGATTGTACTGATGCGTGTGATTAGATAATTCATGGTCCATTAAAGAAATCTCATAGATCTACCTAACCTAATCTATCATAGCAGCATCATGCATTGTATATGTGATATGTCCCCATCGAAACACAAACAAGTGCCCATGCAGAGATTAAGCTTATCTGAACCCACCACCTCTCAAGCCTGAACATACGTACGAGCATCAGATCAACGAGCAATATGATCGACTGAAACTAATCTCAAGTACACTAGTTAGCTGCACTTGCAGTAGATCGAAGCCGATCCATCTCTTCCTCTGAATTTATACTACTAGTAGTACATCTGAAAACTGAAAATGGTTATGGTTCAGGTATGTTTTTGTCTCCATGATGAGGCCATGACCAAAGTCTGAAAGATCACTGGATATGCTCTTCAAAAGCAGGAGGAGCATTTCGCCGTGGATCCAACCCTCATCTGCTCGTGTGTGTGTGTCGGCGGGCGGCCAATTTAGTAAATGCTGCCAACTCATGACAATTGTCCAAGAACACTGAATTCTTCAGAGAATTTTTTTTTATCAGTGATCAAAATGCAGACCATTTCTTATTTCTAATGTCAATGGAGGATAATTGAGCCTGCTTTATGCGTTTTCCTTGATGTTTAAGTTTATCGTGGGATCAGTGCAGGACATAATTAGGCAGGAGGATGATCTGATCCGATGCTTTGGTCGTTAAAAATCCCTCCTTTTTCGCTGTCCTGGAATCACGGGCCAAATGCGATTCGCATCCTTTCGTTTTCAAAATGGTCCTCACGATCTATTATTTTTTGGATTAAATTTGATGGCTGCTTGATTAGCGGCAGCAGCGTCATATTTTTCTTCGCCTTTTTGACCGGAGTCCAGCGATCTGATGGTCTGATCTGCTTTCATGACAGATTGATTGTTGCTTTTGAACACCAGATTTATCAAAGGGACACCGATTTGCCCATGCTGATGCATGCCTGTATGCTTGTCATGATTAAAATCTACTACTACTTCAATTTACTGCTCCATCCGTTTCATAATATAAGGGATTTTGAGTTTTTGTTTATAATATTTGACCACTCTTCTTATTCAATTTTTTTTAAAATTATTATTTATTTTATTTGTGACTTACTTTATTATCTATAGTACTTTAAGCACAATTTTTCATTTTTTATATTTGCAAAAAAAAATTTGAATAAGACGAGTGGTCAAACGTTGCAAACAAAAACTCAAAATCCTTATGGGACGGAGGGAGTACTCCCGGAAATGATTGTGCCGTGCATTATAGCTAAAAATCCATGCATTTCTTTACGAGATTATTACGAGTAATTAGTTAAGTTGAGCAAGAAGAATCTCTCTCTCTTGCTCCCTTCCTCCAAAACGGGAAAAAAATACTATCTTACTGATACAGAAATCATGAGTACATTTATTTATTTTAAGAAGGGCAAAAGCTTTGCCTTTATATATATTAATATATAAATAGAGCAGGAGAATTATGACTTCCGAATTCTGATCATACACTTAATTTGTTTCTTCATTTAAGTTTTAGATACATATAGACTACAAATATAACTAATTTATTTGAAAAAACAATCGAAATTTGAAATAATTTTGAATGAAGGGAGTATCTAGGAGATTTAGATGAAGCTGTACAGTAGTGTAGTACATCAGTACATATCCAGGGGACGTGCTGGATGGTTGAAAAGTTGGTTGGGCTTCGTTTTAGCGAGCGCTACGTACATTAATCACTATCACTAGTGAGTGATTAATTTGAGCATATTATATCCTTGACCAATGGTCCCCACCGTATTGTATGGAGATGGATTACTTGCACCAGCATTATTTATTGTATATGTGGACGTATCGTGCGTGTACCAGAATGAGACAATTACACCCTCATATGAGGAGGGTCTGGATCCCCTGGAGTTGGATATAACTCTACCAAGTAGAGTTGGCCAAATCTATATCATCCATTGTTTTCTATGGCTGAGATCATGCCTCATTAAATTTACCTAATAAATTAACTCCTCAACATTAATGGTTATAGCTTGATAGGAAAATTAGTTTTTTCAACGCTTCCTCTATTTTAATTATGTTCTCAACAAAAAATTAAGTGAAAAACTTTTTGTTCTTAATAAACACATACAGTCGATCAACTCTAAGCAGCAGTATATACTAACACTGTGCGTGCTAGAAAAGCCAGAGAATTCAGCACCGTACTGCCAGGACAGTGTTTTCATATATATGCAACAGCATACCATATCAATATTAATATATATAATTTTTTAATAAAATAGATGAAGTATGAAATTCTTGTAATATGTATAATTTTTTAATAAAATAGATGAAGTATGAAATTCTTGTATTAATTCCACAATTCTACAGTAAAAAAAATATCTTAAAATATCTTGTGACATGTTGTTGATGCAAGTTTATTTGTTGCACAGTTAATTACTTGTTTTAAGTATATATTAACGTTAACGTGGCTTAATCCTAACCGTTGAGGTATACGGAATGGCACATATCATGGCAACTCCACCTGATAGAGTTGTAGCCAACTTTACATTTGGCACTGGGAATAAGTTTGGGTAAAATTTTAAAATTCTTACTATTAGTTTTATATAAGAATGACATTCATTTGATTCAATAAGTTTGTAATGCAAATAATATTATTGAGACAACTTTACGCGTACCATCCTTTCTATTTAATTTTAAGCTAAACATTTTTTAAAAATTTGTTGGATAGTCAAAACTTTAATCAAATCTTATTCTAAACATAAAATATTTATAACGGGGGGAAGTACTGTGACTTACTCTATATAATCTATATTTATGTTTTAGGTTTGAGAGAGTGCAGAAGTAAAGAGAAGTTAAAATATACTACTAGGACTTTCTGCCCCGTTCTTACCAACTATGCTAGGTTTCGGTTTTCGACGAAACCCGATCGTAAACAGTGAAATCTTGAGGTTTTGACGCAGAACGAAAGCATCTTTGAGTGAAAATTTTAAATGATTTTTTGAGAATTAAAATTTTAAACAAAAAAAATCGATCGAAATTTGTTGAAAACTGTCATACCACCTAGGGTTTGGATCCGACGCTCAATCCAAAAGCGCACCATGGGATATGCTTTTAACGAGGAGAATTCTTAACTTCTTATGATCTGTTCACTTTCAAATTGTTTTCATTCTGTTTTAAATTTTGTGAGCAAGTTATTGAATATTTTAATCCATTTGTATTCCTAATAGTTGACCATGAAATGGCACCCATACACGTGAGTGGCTGAGTGCCACACAGCTCGCAAGTCGCAAAACGATCAATCAGTTGGTGTAGACCACTAACGTCCAAACGAGTTCTTGTGCAGAACATGTGATTTCGTCTAGGAACCTCCCCCGACAAAACGTTGCTGTTGTACCACCATTTAACAGCTTCTCTCTTTGTCTAATTAACCTCCTTATTAAGAAGCAACAGTAACAGCCACCGGTATCAAACGCGAATTAATCACCTCTATTAATTAAACCAACATTAATACGCAAATAAATACTCCTACAGAAACATTAAAAAAAAGACAAAAAAGAAATCTTTGTACTTGTACTATTGACAAGCAGCATGGTTGAATGCTAAATACTCCTATTTGAGAGTTACTATTGATTAATTTGATAGTGAGAGTACAAACAAATAAATTAACTATTACTCGTATAAAATATAACATAATCGATTTATAAGTATAAAAATTAAAAACAAATTTAAAATAATTCTAAGAAAAATAATATATATTTTTTTATGAAAATTACACCGTCAGAAATTCAAGAAGTCTCACTAGTCAGTCTAAGGTTTCATAAAGGTTGAGTTTTTCGGTGGTACACAAAACGAGAAAATTCATCGATACGGATTATTGAGTATTATTTATTATTATAAACTTAAGAGACAATTTTTAAAGATACATATGGACAAATCATTCCTAAAAATTGATTGTTTCTCGAAGGAAGGGTGGCAGTTACCTCCGTCCCAAAATCATTTCATTTTTCACTTATCCCACACATATTAATACAAAAATTAAAAGATTAAGATACCCTTCACTTTACTAAGGGTCTATTTGGGGAGCTTCTAAGAAACAACTTGTTGCTAGTCAGTTTCTGAGAATTTGGAAAAGTTGGGTATCCCAGCTTCTGGCTTCTAACTTCATTTTTTTAGATTCTACAACTATAGCTTCTTATAATCTAAACCAAAAGTTGGATTGTTTTGAGGAGCTTCTGATTCTGGAAGAAGTGGCTTCTAACTTTATTTTTTTAATTCTACAACTATAGCTTCTTATAATCTAGATCAAAAGTTGGATTGTTTTGAGGAGTTTCTGATTCTAGAAGAAGCTGCAGCATTTAGAAACTTTCCCAAATAGGCCCTAAATTCTAATAGAATTGTCCCCCACTTTATTATTTATAGTATATTTGTCCTACTTTCTAAAACTCTATTTCTAATACAATGAACTTATTTTTTGAGTATGAGTAGTACTTGTATTACTTTTCTCCGTCCCAAAATACAGAGAATTTTAATTTAATGTAACACATTTTAGTACTACGAATCTAAATAACGAATGTTAAATTTATAGTAACAGTATGTGTCATGTTCAACTAAAATCCTTTACTCCATCCGTTCCATTTTAAATGCAGTTCTAGGTTTTCTTGTCTAACGTTTGACCATTCATTTTATTTGAAAATTTTATGAAAAATTAAGACACACATGAAGCACTATTTATATTTATTATCTAATAATAATAATAATAAATTATTTATAAAAAAATTAAATAAGATGAACGATCAAATGTTTGATTCGAAACGTGAGCCACACTTAAGGCTGTGTTTAGTTCACGGTAAAATTGAAAGTTTGGTTGAAAATGGAACGATGTGACGAAAAAGTTGAAAGTTTATATAAATGGAAAAATTCGATGTGATGGAAAAAGTTAAAAATTTAAAGAAAAAATTAGGATCTAAACACGGTATAAAATGAGACATGAGTAGGAGTACTACATTGGGCTTCCTCAATCCTCATTCATCGCCGTAGCCGACACTACTAATTATTTTGCGCCTCCCCATGAAAAAGCTGTGCTGCTTGTAGCCGCTGCGTCGAAGAAGCGCAAGCGAGGAAGTGACCAGCCTGCCTATGGCCGCTGCTCAGCTCAGCTCCCAGCTGTCACTTGCTCCAATGGAGACGAGTACGCCCACCAAAAAAAGCAGTAATTGCATTTCACAGTTTTCCCCACCCTCTCGCCGCCCTCCCCTGGATTCCGTAGTTCCATCATCACCACCACCACGTTCCGGGCGACTCCTTCCATTGCTTCTTTTCTTCTTCTTCTTCTTCTCCATTTCTACAGCCTCACAAGATAGGGAGATGCTTTGCTTCACAACTGTAATTACACTACACGTTTTTTCACTGGAAGCACTAGTGCAGCTGCACTAGTAGCAGTGCACACCGCTCCACAGAATCTCCCAGAAGCAGCCGCTTTTGTTTTGTCAGCCATTGCCAGCATCCAGCTGCACTTGGCTCCGCGTATAACTTCCTTTCTTGCTTGGCCGCTTCTGCTCCTCCATTCTTCCCTCCTCCTCTTCCCCTTCTTCCAGATCCATTCCTCAGGAAGAAGGCAGAGGCTGGGAGTGGGAGGAAGGCCCAAGAACCAGCAAAGAAAGAAGAGAACCATCAACCATGGGTTGTTCTTGGGCTCTTGCTGCTCTGGTTCTTGGCTTCTTGGTGGTGGCAGTCCATGGCTCTGAGCCGTGGCTGAATCAGACGCAGGTCTACTCCACCAATGCCAACTCTGGTAGCAATGGCGTCTTCGTCGGGATTACGCTCATCCAGTCGGCGGCCGCCAAGGGAGCCGGTATATATGTTTCCTTGTTCCCTGAATTGTTCGTTCATTCCTTGATTCTAGTATTTTTTTTTTCCGGCTGCAAAGATTGCTTTTTTATTGGCCTTGCCTTGCCCCCATGTGAGCTCTTGGAATTGGGTCAATGGGGTCTTGGGTTTTCCACTGATTGAGTCATTGAGTGGTGTGATACTGTGATCCGGTCCTTGTTGAGTTGACCCTGGTTGGACAGAGGGTTCAGAGCACCTGTAAATTAGGAGGAGTGTGATTGCTCATGTTTTCTTTTTTTGGTGCCCCTCTTTTTGTTTAGGTGCTCCTTGATTGAGTGATCATGCAGTGTTAACCTTTTTGTTGGTTGGTTGTAGCATGCCATGCATCATGTGTGGATCTTGATAGATATATGCATGTGGATCTAGAGCCTTGGGATGTTTGGTGGTTGTCATGATGAAAATTTCCTTGCTACCTAGTTGGGGGAAAAGGGGACTCAATGCTATCTGTTTTCTGTTAACTTAAGTTGACATTCTTGATTGTCTAGCGAGTAGTGTATCATAAATTCTGAATAATTTGGACCCAAGTTTCCATTTGCTTATAGCAGGGTTGGTTGGCAAATCTCGATGACAGCTTTCTTTGTTTATCATGGCAGTATGCTTGGATGGGAGCTTACCAGGGTATCACCTACACCGAGGGTTTGGATCAGGGGCAAACAGTTGGCTTGTCAATTTGGAGGTGAGAAATACACCCCAATTCCCATATATGTGAACAGAGAGATAAGTTTGAGCAAATGGCACTTTGTGGCACTAGAGATTGTTGTATATCGTTCAGGCTTTAGTAGCTGATGGTGATTCGTTTGGAATTCCAGGGTGGAGGCTGGTGCAACGATGTTAAAAGCTGCGTGTTTCGCAAGAGCAGTCGGCGGGGTTCATCAAATCACATGGAGAGCCAACTCCAGTTTACTGGGATAATGAGTAACAGGCCTGAAGAAAATCCTGGTATTCTTTCGATCAATTCTGTCTTGATATAGTTCATGCGAATATTGCTATTAATTATTGGTGGCTGACAAATTATGACTGTGCTCTCTTCTTCTTAGATTTCTACAACTGGAACAGAGTGAAGGTTCGATATTGTGATGGCGGATCCTTCACTGGTGATGGGGCTGATGCGGTGAGTGCAAATTTTGTTTCTGCATTTTAGTGCGTTGGTTTCCTGATATTTAACTGGGCTGAAGGGTTTCAGAAGATAATCAAGATAACTGATCACCTAAGTTTAATGTTTCCCAAAGGAAAATGTTTTTCAATTTAAGTTTAAGTTCTCTTAGATAGTAGTAATATTTAGTGTACACGTTTCTTCCTAGTGACCTACATTCCATATTGCACACAGTGCACATTCCATTCAAACAAATATTCTGAAGAAATACATACTTCACATCCCCCCAAAAAAATTACTACATAATATACATGTTTATGTTTTTTTCTACTGAACTACATGGTTCATTTATCAGAGTTTTCTTTCTCCAGTCTGCAGGCCTTTATTTCCGAGGTCAGCGTATTTGGCAGGCTGCTATGGATGATCTGATGGCCCAAGGAATGAGATATGCTAACCAGGTACTGATCCTTCCACAGCTAATCATGTTTTCTTTAGCCTTTTGGATTTTGGAAATAATTTATGTTTCCTTGCCACAACTCAATTCTACCAGGCACTTCTTTCTGGATGCTCTGCTGGTGGTGTTTCAACCATACTTCACTGTGACGAGTTCCGTGGATTGTTTAGCGGCAGTACAAACGTGAAGTGCCTTGCTGATGCTGGAATGTTTCTGGACTTGTAAGTTCACATATAGAAATGAGACTTGCTTTGATGCAGTTTTTCATGCCCATTCTTTGCTATGGATGAATACTGGTAGAGTAAAAGCTAATCATCTGATATTACGTTATGGATTTAATTACCATTTGCAGTGTTGATGTTTCTGGGCAACGAGAAATGAGGGACTTCTTCAATGGTATTGTGAGATTGCAGGTATCTGCCACTGTCCACCATGTTATGATACTTCTGTTCGTCATGACTGTAACACTTCTTCTACATGTTATGCTACTATTAATTTATGTCAGAATATACGATACCTTTGAAAAAAAATATTTTCTCAATATCTTTTTTTCGCTTATGTTCTCATGAAAATTCGACCAAAAACAGGGTTCCGGAAGAAGCCTGCCTAGGTCTTGTACCTCCCGCATGGATAAAACTTCGGTAAGGAAAACATCAAGAAGTATCTAACAAAGATATACACAGTTAGTTTTTCACAATTTCTTTTTCTAATTGGTGCTCTCTACAGTGCTTTTTCCCCCAGAATGTGGTGCCAAACATTCAAACTCCAACTTTTATTTTGAACACTGCTTATGACGTGTGGCAGGTATTTGTCAGTTGTTTTGCATGTTAACGGTATGATAAAGTTGGTCCACAAATATAAACTATAAAATGTTCAAGGACATGATTTTATTTTATATTTTCCAGCTTCAACAAAGTGTGGCCCCCAAAAGGGCTGATCCGCAAGGTCTATGGCGAGGATGTAGGATGAATCATGCCTCCTGTAATAGCAACCAACTGCAATTTTTACAAGGTACTGGGCTGTTCTCCCAGATCCATGAATTATAAACTGTCAATTCAAGTCTAGATTGGCTGACCCCCTGTGTATGTATGATGGCAGGTTTCAGGAATCAAATGCTCGATGCGGTGAGGGGTTTCTCCGGCGCAAGGCAGAACGGTCTTTTTATCAACTCCTGTTTCGCACATTGCCAGAGTGAGAGACAGGACACATGGTACGCAGGGGATTCTCCTCGTCTCGGTAACAAGGTACGCAAACTCTGCAGTGATGCCATGAAAAACATTCTCGCTTCGAAAGATTTCCTGACTGTCTGAACTCTGAGCTCCTACATGTAAAACCAGTAGTCTCATCAGACCCATCCCATGTACTTTTTTTCTTGGATATGCAGAGAATTGCTGAAGCAGTAGGCGACTGGTTTTTCGATAGGGCAGACGCGAAGTACACAGACTGTGCATACCCTTGTGATGGTACCTGCCATCATCTTACATTCAGGGGAGATTACTAAGATTCATTCTTAGACCACCACCAAATGTAGGTGGCAAAAAGAGGGGAAAAAAGGGACACCCAATGGGAATATATACAGAATAAGAGGAAGGTATAGATAGAGGATGCAAAGCTAGTGACTTGCATGGACATGTTCATCATTACTCAGATATGATCTTAGGGCAGGGCCTGGTGTGCTTGCTAATGTGGCATGATCAGGCCTCTGCATTTAGCTCCACACACCGATTGATTCTTTTCCATTGCCTGAATTCCCTGGATGATGTATCTCTGAACATTTGGACCCCAATGGTGTATCTGTATCATAAATTTACATATCCATGTACTAAACGTGATAATATGAATGAAATAAGTAATGTGCCTGCAAGAAACCCAATCATTTGTCAGGCAAATATCTACCATTTGGGTCAGTTGGTCTCCTGTATTCTCCCTGAATATCGGAAATACAATACTCCCTTAGTCCCAAATTATAAGGTTTATATTTTTTTACACGGTCTACAATGACGTACTTTGACCGTTAATTTGTTAATTTATTCTATGTTACGGTACCAACAAACATGAAAATAACATCATATGAAAGTACTTTAAAATTAAAATATAAATCTAGTGATATAACATACGTAATACTTAGCATATGTATGGTTAGTATAATTATTAGTCAAAAATTACCGAATTTGATTTTAAGAGGACGTCCTATGATTTGGGACGGATGGAGTATTATACTACATCACTTTTAACACATTTTTAAGGTAAGTTCACGGGAATTTCTGACCTTGTGATTTGCTCTGTGATTCGTGCTTGTTTATTTTCTAGATTCTGTGACTATAATTTTTTAGAATTTGGATGAAAAATTAGACTGTTAGGAAGAGTTTTTGATTATGAAATAAGCTGGCTGCAAGTATGAGGGGAGCGCGTGGACGGGTGGGTGGTGGGTAGGAGGAGGGGAGAATGGGCCTAATAGGCCTGGAAAAAAGAATGGGCCAAGTAGATTGAGAATAGGTCCAGTAGACATTAGCTTCTGACGGCCCAACCTTCCATTCTCTCGTAGGCCGCTGCAATGTCATGTGGGCCGATGGGATCCGTAGCCTACAGCCCACCACCCACATGTGGCGAATTTGACGCTCGAGAAATTTGTGCAAATTAATTGGAACCGCCTATTTGCCTTTTGATTATGAAATGGAGCAAGGAAAAGGCTACATTGAGTAAATATGATGGATTTGAAAATAAAATTCCAAAGGTCCTGTCCTATATTGAGCTACTGTGCCGCATTAATTGGCCGGCAGATGCACTTTTGAACTACCTGTGGTGTGTACGTGCTGAAACAGTTTCTTTTAAAACAAACTTTAGGTGGATCATTCGCCCTTGAAAAAATAAAATTCAATGTATCTTTTTTTGCGACAAAAAAATTCAAATTTCACTTAAATATAATTAAAAAACCCCCAAGATAATCCTTTGATTTCGAACTGCCACCTTTCTTGCACGTGCACTGTTTTAATTATCAATGATTCAATGAGTAAAATAGGTTACATCCCCTTCTATACAGTGACACACAACCACGGGATTTTTTTAATATAAAAAACAAAATCACAATTAGATGTGTCGTACAATGGCATGGCATGGGCTACGTATGTACCACTGTACGGAGACCGACGTCCCTACGTATACGCCTACATCAAGCTATACCGTTTTCTCCAACTGCCAAACAGTAGCACCAGCCAGCACTGTACCACCCAGCCTAGCTACCGACGTTTCAGATAGGTTTTGATTGGAGAGCTCCAGAGTTTGAAAAGCAGTTTGTAAACTTATGAAAATTTAGAAAAGCTAAGTTTCCAGCTTCTTCAATCCCCTTCTAGTCAGTTTTGTGGATTCTACAATTAATAAACTACAAATTCTTAGAATTTAGATGAAAAAATATAGCTAGAGTCTATTTGGGGAGTTTCTGGCAATGACAACTTCTCCTAAAATCAAAAGCCCTTCAAAACAGTTCAACTTTTTTTTGGGATTATGAGAAGGTATAGTTGCAGAATTCATAACTCTAGTTAGAAGTTGTTTTTTTTTAGCTTCGCAAAATTCTCAGTAATTGAATTTCTATCATCAGAAAGGTCATTAGTACACGATTAATTAAATTTTATCTATTATAAAAATTAAAAATAGATTTATTTATTTATTTATTAAAACAACTTCTGTAAAGATTTTTTTAATAAAAAAACATACAATTTAACCGTTTGAAAAACGTGATAATGAAAAATGAAGAAGTTGGAGTTTGGAATTGAGAAAAAGAACCGGGCCTAGAATCTAAAATGGACTGCGGGGAGCTGTAGATTCGGAAAGAAATTGCATATGTAAGATTGTAAAAAGTTGCTTGGTCTAATTAAGCTAGCTAGCTAGCCCACGATCGAGGGCGCCGGCCGGCCGCCGGCGCTAGCTGGACAACGCACAGCGATGGCGACCCACGTAGCAGTGTACAAAGCACGTCGTCCTCTTCCTTAATTCCCCGCTCGCGCGCGCGCGCACACGCTGTCGGTCTCGTCGTCCGGCCCCCCCTCGCCGCGTTCACACCGTCACACTAGCTCGCCTCGCTCGCGCCAACTAAAGGCCGCGCGCGCGAGAGCAAGCGGCGACGGCGACGCGCGCCCTTAACATGTTGTGTCGTTGGCCCGCGCGACGACGGCGACGCGCGGGCGAGAGAGAACGGCAGGTGGGACGTGCGCGTCGCGGCGGTGGGGGACGCGCCGTGCGTGTGCGTGTGCGTGCCCGCATGGCGCTATAGCTGGACGCGTACGTACCCTCGCCTCGCCGCCGGCGAGCGTTGTACGTACGACGCGTGCAGTGCCAGTGGCACACAGTGATCACTCACGGACATGTACAGACACACACAGCGAGAGAGCGACCACCGTACGTGTGGTCCCAGCTCTCGCATGCAGCAGCGCAAGTGCACACATCGTGGCGTCCAGTGTACTACGTACTACTACCTCCGTCTCAGGTTATATATACGCTTTCTAGCATTGCCCACATTAATATAGATGTTATATACGAATATGAACAATACTAAAAAGTCTTATAACCTGAAACGGAGGAAGTAACTATCTACTACTCTGTCTCAAAAAGAATCAAACCCTAAATTTGAATCTGGATACATGTTTGCTCAGATTCAAACCTAGGGTTTTATTTTTTTTAGGACGGAGGGGTAGCTAGCTGTATGTTGCTACACTAGTGGCATATACTCCATCCATCCGTCCCATAGAAAACGAATCTATAATCAGATATAGTATATTTTAATATTACAAATTTAAATATATGTATAGATTTATACGTAGTATTAGGATATATCATATCTAGTATTAGATTGGTTTTTTATAGGACGGACGGATGGAATACGCTGCAGGGTACAGTAGAGGTGCAACGCGACAATGGCGAGACAGCTCTGCAATGTCGGCTTGGTGCTGGCTGATCGATGCTGCACGCATGCATGCGTTGCACTGTGTGTGTGTGTTGCTCGCTCGCTATACTGGTCTGGAATAGTAATATTTAGCCGCCCGTGTTTGGTGGCCGGGTGGAAGAAATATTTTTGTGGCTACGATATGATGATGCCGTGTTTGGTCGCCGGCCGGCTAGCTGCATAGCAGCGGAGCCAGCGTGTGTGTGTGTGTGTGGGAGGAAGAAGAAGGCTGAGCCCCCCTCTCTTGTAAATGTAGCTCCGCCACTGGTTGCATGTATCCGGTTTCTGATCCCTCGCCGTCGGTTGTTACGTACACCTACATGCATGCAGTTGGAATTTTTATACTTTTGTTATTTCACTTGCGATAGATTTTTGAGCTCCTGTCTATCGGTTTTTCGTTCGTAGCATCTTACATTAAGATTCGTGTCCCTGTATATCTAACTTACAGTTACACTCACTTACAATGCACTTATGCTCAGCTACAATGCATCAAACTTATTTTTTTACAATTGTTTCTATCTCTAGATTTACATTTTTGACATGTTTGTTTTTTTATTTCATTTAAAATAGGTTGTATACATTGGTTGAAAATTATATAAGATTTGAAACCCCTAATTCATCGAAAGATCAGTAAGTAGTCCCTTTTATATGCCCAAGTAGTCTATCAAGAACAGTGGCGAAGCCACGATTAAAACATAGAAGTGGCCTAAAAGTCTTGGAGTAGGGTCTAATACACTATTACTTAGGCTAATTACCTAACTAATTAGGTGGGGTTACGTGTGAAAAATAATTTTTTTTTTTTAGAAAAAGGCCAGAGACCCGGCTTATGTTGAAAGCTATGAAAAATAATTTGTTGGAGGGGCCAGGCCACTGGCCGTCCTTCTGTCTCAGCCACCGACCAAGAAAGAACTACACTTTGGATGATATAGGTAATTTAACTTCCTCTCAACTGTCGAGCATCTTTTAGGCGGCGCAAGAAATTTACAGATCAATTCGATATTTTAAGCATTTAAAAAAAGATTATCAGGACTATGGGCCGGATCGACAGTCCTTTCAGTTAGCCAAAAAAAAAAATTATTCCAGCATATATATTATGCTTATTAGAACTCGCACATACGTACATATATCATCTAGTATTTTCTGCATAAATGTAGAAATCACATTAAATATGTCTATTTTTATATAAATATCATTCATGAATATACTACACATGGATAATTGTCTAATAAACGTATAAACTTTGCTACTATCTCCATCGTCCCGCACTGAGTACATTTCTAGCTTTGTATCTGTACAACAGTACAAGCTCAGAGCTAGAAATGCATTTACTACTACAATTGTCTGCACGAGGTAAAATGCTTGTTTCACCCACTCTCAATTTTCACTATGTTTTGTACTAATAAATTCCACTTTGCACCGAAGGGCATCATTAAACTTAGCCTATAATAATCTCAAAATACATAAATTACCCTTTTAGTTAAGTTCAAACATAGTCAAAATTCACGAAGTTTCATATATTAATTTCAAGAACACTGATCTAACACCTTGTACAAAGAAAAAAGTATTTTGATATAGCCCAATGCAACAAGTGGAACAATTTGCATTGTGTTTTACCTAATGCAAATTGAAGTGAAATTCACTCCATTTCAGTGCACGTTCATTATATTACGTGTGAATTAGAGTTACCTACTAGCTAGACCATATGTTAATTTGTAACTTACGTTAACTGTAACATGAACTATTTAATTTGTGGCTGCTTTCTTCTCACTTGTCCCTGTAAGCTTATCAACACTGCTGTGCTTATATTGACCCAGCTGATTAATTAAGTGCCCCACCAGAGTTGGTGCTATGTTCCTTTCTCTAATGGCTGTATTAAATGTAATATACATATATAGATACATGAGTTTGGCATCTTCAGGCTTTTTTTACTGAAGTCCTAATTAAGCAATAATGCAAAAGCTATGCTGCTTTCAACAATTAATATTAGAGTTTGGTACGGTGTGTGCTGATCGAGGTAATTAGAATTATCATGCCACCGACGAATTTTCCATGCATGTACAATATATATGTAATATTTCTACCTCCATATCATAGTCTATACATAGACGTAAAATTGCATACATATATATTCATTACTACTAGATGTGTATCATGTTGGTAACGGTGGATATTATATTGTGTTGTCCAGAGAAATGCATCCGACTGCCCCGAAGGATAATTAAGTTAGATAACTTGATATGAGCTTATTAATTATCAGATCATATCAGACATATGTTATTCTTTTAATCCCTAGCTAGCTTAGCAGATATCGATCATTAGCCAATAGCAATAAATTAAAACTCTCTAAAACAATGCAAAAAGGACATGGTAATTAAATGTATATTGTATCATCATAACTCTCCTTATATTTATTTGGATAATATTTGAGGAGTAGAATGCATAGTGTATGCATGGGGTCGTGCTGGCCCTTAGAGGGTCAATTAGGGCCTCCCAACTTTCCAACTCAGATAGTTTCTATAGCAAGTATTATCACGAAAATAAAAAGTTAAGGTGATAAAAAGCTAATGTGACATAAGAGTTAATGAGAAGAGAAAGGAAAAAAAGATGAAGAAACCATTTCTCATGAAAAAAAGCTCTATACATAAAAAAATGAAAATAAAAGGATATGTGAATAAAATAAGAAAAAAAAGGTAATTGGATGAAAATTTATTTTGAACAAGCCACGTCCACTGAGATATAGTTTCTATACATAATATCTATATGATATAATAAATACATAAACTATAATAATAGTACTTGATAATTTTTAGGTTGGGATTATCTTTAAATCGTACTCGTTATAGTATATCACAACGGTTAAACTTTATCTTCATTATTAGCAAATGTACGCGTTACATTAAGCTGCTATTTTGCAAACCCCAATAATGTACATGTACATATAATTATTGTACCTAACATGCGCATGCATGCATGCATGCATTATGTCTGCATGCCTCCAGCTCCATATGATCAAAGGAATCTACCACATTAATTCCATAATGGGCTAGTTTATAATTATGGACTAATTAATTTTGCAGTAATCCATAATATATTCTGATTAGTAAAAATAATTTAGCTACCTCTATTCATATTCAATTCTTTTAAGTGTGTGTAACTAATTGATCATTTATACGAAGCTGCCCCCCCCCCCTAAAAAAAATAAAAAGAAAAACAAACTATTCACTTGCTTTTGGTGATATATGCGTATATATGTTTATAATTTATACGTAGACAAAGACAACCAGTTGTACATGTGCGCTGCAAAGCTAATTTTTTAAAATTCTTTAATCAATATCTCTTGGATTATAACGATTTCCCGAATTAAAAATTAATTTGCGAAAACAACAAGGCCGGCACATATAAATACTGAAAATCACACCTATTTATACGCACAGAGCCCACACGCGTATAAATATATATGACCGGCAAATTAGTTAACTCTGGTCTGTTTGGTAGAGCTCCAACTCCTAAATTTTATTATAGGAGTTGGGTCTGAGAGTTATGGAGCTGCCTAAACCCAGCTCCACCTCTTTCTAGTTCAGGCCTGTTTGGCACAGCTCTAGCTCCAACTCCACCCCTCCTGGAGCTGGAGCTCAGCCAAATAGTTTCAGCTTCACCAAAACTGAGAGTGGAGTTGGGTGGAGCTTCTCACAAAATGTACTAGAGTTGTGGATCTGGGTTTAGGCAGCTCCACAAGTCCACTTCAGACTCAACTCCTGGAGTTATATTTAGAAGTTGGAGCTGTACTAAACAGGCCCTCATTTTGTGAGAGAGCTCCACTAAGCTCTGCTCCCATTTTTTATGGAGCTGAAACTGTTTGGCTGAGCTCCAGCTTCAGAAGAGATGGAGCACTGAAGCTGGAGCTGTGTCAAAAGGCCCTAAGCAATGTAATATAGCTAGTCCTGCTTTAATTGAGCAAGTAGCGGCTTTAATAGTTGAACTTGACATGCATACGTGTACGGTGACGCGGTTTAATGCAATGCACGTACGTAGATACGTACGCGTCGACGTAGATTTTTATTATCAGCTGGTCCCCGGATTTAATTCGCCGCGAGCACATGTACCACACGCATTTATACGTACGTACGTACTATACCATGCAATTGACCCTATAATTAATTAGCTAACTCTGAAATATGTTTTTTTTTTCTTAGAAAAACATTAGGAGACGCACTGATAACATAATCCGGCCTAGGTGGGGTTGGCCGACCCACTCGGGAAAAGGCCCAATCACCCTAAAATACTAGTCTAATAGGGGAAGGGTGGCTCTCCCTTTTAAGATGACTTCCTTCTCCCAAGTTAAGTAAGGTGGGATTATTCAAAGGCTCACACGGTCGCCGCCTGACTTTGACGTCTTTACCAGTGGGTAATAGTGGAGAATGTCCTCATCACGCACTCACACAACTATACTTACCCCTATTTCTTAGAAGCAAATGCACATGTATCTCAATATACGTCTACAAGTACTCAAAATACAGATGTTAGGAATAAATCCATGAAGTAGCTCCACTTGTCTCCCACGAAATTCCTACAAGTAAATTTCACAGAATTACATGTACGTAGTCTGACCAAACTATCACAAGACACTAGAGATTTAAGATGGTGTATCCCAAAACTAGCAGCCTTATCTTTTCGATTATGCTTATACTTATCAACCAAAATTTAAATTTTTAACCTTAAATTTGAAATTGATTTTAAAGTTTTTTTCCATTGAAGTTTATTTTTCAGCATTTGCTTTTAGATCGCTAAGAACACATATATAATAGTTTTACTCATAAATTATTTTCCGTTTGCAAATATGCCGTTGGCTTATTCTTTATATAAACCAAACAACGGGGACCTAGATTTTACACCAAATTTATCATACATAAAACTATATATTTAAGGTGCAACATCACAAAACTATATATTTAAAAATTAATTTATCACAAAACTATATAATCCAGAGCTTAAATAATACCTAGCACTATTAAACATTATAGTCTTATGATTAAATTGACGTTAAATATGTAGTTTTATGATAACTTGATTACTAAATCTATGGTTTTATATTTAATTTTAAATACATAGTTTTATGATAAATTTAGTGTTAAATCTACATTTTTTTTCATACACCATCTTATGTAATTTTGTGATAGTTTGTTCAATGAATCTATAGTACATTATTTTGTAAAATTTACTCAATTCCTACCGAAGGAGCACCTACGTAACTGTGCGACACTAAGATTTTGAACCCTTAGTTAGCAAGTGGCATGCACCTACAACTTCACCGTCACACTAAATATGCTACCCTACTAATTTGATTTCGATCAAAAGCTTGAATAAGGAAGCTAGTGTCTACTAATTGCCCAAAATCCTTGCATGCATGTGTAGCGTGTGAAATACTAATTATTGCCGAATCATCAACACGCGGGAAGAGATAAATGTTCTGTCGGTGAAGAGGGGATAAAAAGCACATGTGTCATGTATATTCTTCGATATATCTCTGTCATGACGAGGATGGTAATTGCATTTGGCAGCTAGGTACTGCATATCTATATGTGTACATGTTGAGCAGCTTTCTCCAAGAGAGAGAAATTAACATCATGCAAGAGATATATAGATGCAACTAGCTAGAGGTCTCCCTCCTGTCATGAAAACTAGTAATTGCTAGCTAGCTTAATTGTGGTGTGTCACATCAACTATTGATTAATCAATTACTAAGGCGATCAATAGTAATCACTGTGCATGCTAAAGAGAAAGGCAGTTGGAAATAGTATTATTATTATTTAACATGTGGTTACCATCCAAATGCCATCTCTTCCACACATGCAGTACCGCTCTATCTAGCTAGCACTACTGTTTGTCTGTCCCTAACCAAGCTATAGATATAGATAACCAAAGGCTAATTAATTAGGCCCCCATGGCCATGCACGATAAGATTCTGTGTGTGCTGTGGCATATCTGGCTAGCAATTAATTATTGCATGTAATTAATTGTTAATTAATTAATTAATTGATGGTGAGAAGATGAGACCGATAATTAAACCATGTTGATCGGTTGCTTGCGTTCCAATTAAATCACTGGTCGAGAATGAAGTGATGCTAAAGCAAAGCGAATGTGTGTGTGCAAAGTCCAACAGGGGCATGCATTCATGCAGAGCTAGCAATAGCATCTGCAGTAGTTAGTGGCAGATCGATCGATGCAAAAGTGTCAAGGTGAACATAATGTTAGCAGGAGAGAGATAGATAATTAGAGGCAAAAAGCTTAAGGCAGAAAAAGAGTCCAACATATGCAGCTGCTGCTAGCCCTACCAACACAGCTGATCTGACGAAGTGTGATGATGAGCTGGGTGGATGGTTACTACACCTGATCACCACACATACCCTGGAGATAATTGGTGAAGCTGCCATTAGCAGCAGAAGCAACCGTTTTCTGCTTTGTTGTGTGTAATACGTGATTAACTTATTGATTTACGCATTTTAAGACAAATTTATGATATTAACCTCTCCCCACCCACACTTATGATATTATGGTAGGTACATTTTAAGACAATTTTACTTATATTAATTTTACGTTTCTAAATTATTGTTTTAGAAGTTAGTGATGGTCAAAGTTCCAAAACATCAATCGAGGGGTTCCTTTGACATAGAGGATTGGCAAAGAATTTTTGAAATATTCAATTCTCTTCGGAATTTTTTTCCGATAGGATCCTTTGATTCGTAGGAACAAGATATGAATATTTTCGTAGGATTACATATTTCTATGATCAATTTCATAGAAAAATAAACAAAAGGTTAGACTTCTTGGAAACTTTTCATGGGTTTAATTTTTTTTTCCAATGGTGCAATCAATGTGCTCCTCTTTCCATTTCCTACCCCTTTAATTCCTATATTTTTCCTATTACTTATCCTGCGTTTCAAAGAGGACCTAAATCTTGTCTTAAATTAAACGACAAACATTTATGACCAAAGTGAGTACTATTATAGGTTGAAGTTAGTAAAGGTGGTGGAAAATATTAGCAAGTGATCGAGAGAGAGGAGAGAGCTTAAGGTAGGGAGACCTGAGCTGAGAAGAGAAAGTCTTCGAGAAGAAGAAGATGATGAGATGAGATGCTTCATCACTCATCAGAGAGAGTGTAACACTCTGCACACCACAATGGCCACCTACTTGAGAGCGACCTCCCGCCTCCCGCCCACGCAATCACCTCCCTCTCTCTCTCTCTCTCCCGCCTTTTATACCTCGTCTTCTTCCTCCTCCCACCCCCCCCCCCCCCCCCCCCTCTCCTCTGTCCCAGCTCAAGCTTTCGTCTTCGTCTTCGCCATCGTCGTCGGGACATCGCCGGCGGTTTGGTTTGTTCTCTCTCGGTCGTCGGCGGCGGCAATTGCGACATTGAGCACGGTGGTGGTGGTGGCCATCTATGGCGAAGCGGGCGGGCGGCGCGAGGAAGAAGCTGAGGAGAGGGCTGTGGTCGCCGGAGGAGGACGAGAAGCTGATGAACCACATTGCCAAATATGGCCATGGCTGCTGGAGCTCCGTCCCCAAGCTTGCAGGTATATACACTCACTAGCTATATCTAACTATACATAGTTCATAGCTCTAGTAGCACTAGTACTACTACAAAGATGGACAATGTAATTTAGCTTAATTAGTGCCATAATACTAGTTACTCTCTCTGTGCATGATTTGTGCAATTGTGCTTAATTACGAAATTTTCATGTCACTTAATTAACTGAATTGAGCTGAAATGAACCTTTTTAGGTAGGAATTAATTGGTAGTTTGAATTTGATATATATCATTAGAAATTCCAATTTGTGGTTGCATTAGGCCTTGAGAGATGTGGGAAGAGCTGCAGGCTGAGGTGGATAAACTACCTCAGGCCAGACCTCAAGAGGGGAGCATTCTCACAGGAAGAAGAAGACCTCATCATCCATCTCCATTCCATGCTAGGAAACAAGTAATTAACTCAAACAAATCCATATACACATTACTACTAGATTATCATACTAGTAATTTAACTACTCTTAATTAATTATAGCTTGGATGGTTTCTAGCTAATTAATCAATCAAACAGGAAATAATCAGTTTGAATTGAATCAGGTGGTCTCAGATTGCGGCTCAGCTGCCGGGTCGGACGGACAACGAGGTCAAGAACTTCTGGAACTCTTACATCAAGAAGAAGCTTCGCCAGCGCGGCATCGATCCGGCCACCCACAAGCCGCTCGCCGAGGTCGTCGCCGCCGCCGCCTGCGCCCGCACGCCGGCGGTGTTCAGCGACGCCGAGCTCATCCTGTCCTCCATCGGCGCCCAGCCGCCGCCGGAGAGCTATATGTACTACGATGGCAGCCGGTACAGCACGGAGTGCGGCGCCGCGAGTGTCGGCGGCGACGGGTCGCTGTCGTCGCTGTCCGGGTACAGCCAAGCGACAGCGGAGTTCGCGGTGGACGGCGCCAGCGCGAGCGCGCTGCTGCACTGCGGCGGCGGCGGCCCCACCTCCTCCGGTGGTGGCGCCCCGCCGGCGCCCACGGCGGCGGTTATCCCATCGGTGTCGAGCTCCAGCACGCTGAACTCGATGGTTGGCCTAAGCCCCGCCGCCGCCACCACCACCACCACCACCACCGACGAGCAGTACGGCAACACCAACCACCTCCCATGGCTGGAGCTGGGCCCAAGCACCACCACCCCCTCCTCCTCCGCCGCCGCCGCCACCGTCGACCACTACGGCGCCGCGCTGGACGAGCTCAAGTGGTCCGATTACGTGTTCGACGGCTACAACCACCAGCTACCTCCGTACAACCATGGCGGCATCTGTGGCGGCGGCGACAGCAAGGACACGGCGGTGCACTTCGACGCCCACGCCCTCGGCAACTGGTGCTAGCAGCTACCCCTCCGAAAAAAAAAAAAACAATCATAGCTATAAACCTAGACATATACGTGTCTAGATTCATAACTAGAGTTTGTTTTTTTATGGGACAGAGTAGTACCATCTGGCTAAGCTCGAATCCACCCCAAATTAGGCGCAACGAGACTGACGGCGAGCGATGAGCCATAGCATTGATCAGCCAATCAATTAGTAGGCGCCATAATTGCATGCAAGCATGCTGCTACGTATAAATGTACGTATACCTACGGGTCAAGTTTTCAACGTGTATACGCGCGTGTGAATTAATTAAGTAGGCGCGTACGTAATTAAGATCATAGCTGATGTTTGGTGAGAGGTTTTTGGGTTGTCAAAAGATTTTTTTTTTTTTTTTTGGTTTAGTTTCTTTCATTTCTCTTCTCTCCTTTGATCGATCGATCGAGAGATATCGATGGATCGGGCATTAGTTTGCTGCTTTTGAGTGACATGATTGTGATGATAATTAAAGTCTTTAATCTCGATCGCCGGTACACGTACAACATGTAAAGTTCTTCATATATATATATATATATATATATATATATATATATATATATATATATATATATATATATATATATATATATATAGACATTGATGCTGAAATCCGTACGTGTAAATATATTATGTGATCATGGTGTTCTATATTTCATATTTGAGTGGTCAGTTAATTGAATTAATTAATTAATTAAGTAATGGTGGTGATTAATCAGTGTCAGACTGTCAGCGCATAGCTTTATAATGGGGTCGTCCGGCCATATATTCGTGTCTGTTTCTTCTCCCTTTCAGAGTTGGGTGTTGGTCCCGTATGTAATTACGTGGCTCGTTGCTTCAATTTGCCAATGATTGAGCTAATTAAACATCCATGGCCAAGATGTACTTTTACTGTACACTCTTTGTCCGGTAGCTAGCTAGCACAAAGATCTGCCTAGAACGTGACCGTTCAATCATAGTTTTGGAAAGGCAACTTAGTAATTAATTTAGTTTGCATGTGTTAATTTACCTTTGCTAAGGTTGGCAATTACCTCACTAGTTCCTGAAAGATCAATATATGAGCACTAGATGGATTGTTTTTAATAATGGAATTCATTCCCATCTTTGCTTCCAAGAAGTTACAACCAATTATTATAAAAGTTACAGATCGATCGAAAAAATATAAATTATAAAACCACAGCTTGATTAAAACACAAGAAACTATTTAGCCTTACCAACCTATAATATCAAGGTATTAACATTAGCTGGATGGGAAAGCATCAATGGTACATTGGTAAAATCGTGAGTACCAGAGGCTGGAAGAGTTGAAAATTATGCTACTAGGGTTGAAATCGTACTGGTGACTAAATAACTCTAACCACTAGAGTTCAAATCGTACGGGGTGTCTGTAAACATAGTTGTATAGACATTTAATTAGTGCAGAGGCTAGAAGAGTTGTACTACCTTTTTCATAAAAAAGAGAGAGCATTACTTGAATACATAAGATTGTCTAGATTCGTTGTACTAGAAAATATCACCTCTAATATTAGGTTGGGTTTCTGAGACGGAGGGAGTAGATACATGCAGACAAGTACTCTCTGCATTCTTTCTTTCTTCAAATATTTTGATAATGCAAGTTTGTTTCGTAATAAAACCCATCGATATCAATTTTTGGATACTGAATATTAATATTCTTGATCAATATATCAATGGTTTGAGATTTTTTAGTTTGGACATTTATAACATTCCTAGTTGAGTGTAAACATGATCGACATGGATTTATATACAGCCATAGCAAACCTAACAATAATGCAAATGGAGAGGACCAATTAGTTGAGTGTAAACCATGCATGTGCGTCGATCTTTAAAGTAGCCAGTTTTTATATATAAATCATGTGCAGAGTAAAGCACACAATTGGGCGGTTCACAAATGCTATTTTGTTTAATTAATTAATCTTCTCGCGATCAAACGCTAGCGTTTGGCGAACTAAGTACATACGTGGATGGAGACACATGCAGGCAAGCAGCAAGCAGCAAGCAGCAGTAGCTAGCTAGCACTTTGGCCCCGTTTAGTTGCTAAAAAGTTTTTCCCAAAAACATAACATCGAATCTTTGGACACATGTATGGAGCATTAAATATAAACTAAAAGAAAAACTAATTGCACAGTTAGGGAGGAAATCGCGAGACGAATCTTTTGAGCCTAATTAGTCCATGATTAGCTATAAGTGCTACAGTAACCCACATGTGCTAATGTCGGAATAATTGGGCTCAAAAGATTCGTCTCGCGGTTTTCAGGCGAGTTATGAAATTAGTTTTTTCATTCGTGTCCGAAAACCCTTTCCGATATCTGATCAAACGTCTGATGTGATACCAAAAAATTTTTATTTCACGAACTAAACATGCCCTTTGTGTTGAAGAATTGAAGGGTAACTAGTGAATGGTTTTGTTTGTCAAAAAAAAACTAGCGAATGGTTTCTTCATCTTTTACCTCTCTCATCATTAACTCTCTTCCACATCATATTTTTGCTTATGTGATAATATATTTAATGCTATAGACACTAAATGGTATGCAGTCTTGGGGATGGCCTAAGTGCCTAACCGCTCGAGAGGATATCCTCTTGTTTATCTTTTCCAACTAAATTCAACACAAATGGTCATAAAATATTTAAAAAAACTTGACAATACAGAGTACAGTGATACACACTAATTAATTAAAAAAAGATAAAATTGAGTATACAATACTATTTAAATGCTGGATTTATCTTTTTTTTATCTCGATCGACATATGAGCTGAGAATATACTTTAGATATTGTTACACAGAAATGAGGGAATATTCTCACGATGGATTAATAAAACTGTTTCCAGCCGCATTTTGAACACATGATGCTAGCTTAATGGGCACACTCAATAATCACTATCATTGAGTCGCCATAGATGGAGAGATGCTGAGGCAGCTATCGCAAATAGGACTATAGGAATAGGAATAGGAGTGCTAATCAAACACCTGCAGGTCAGTGTATAATGGCGACCGGCAAAAGATGGCCTTGATTGATTGATTTTTATTTAGGAAATTAATTAATTAAAGAGCAACTAACATGCATTTCTCGTGTCGTGATATATATGCAGCGCAAATTAAAATACGTAATCCGCCAATTACAAAATCTGACACGTATTACGTACACGTCCATGGATCTAGATACACACCTCACCTCGCGTCTCGCGTCTACTTCAGACTTCAGAGTTCAGATGATTAATTATATATGCAAATTTTATTATTGTTTCAAGTAGTACTAATTACTCCGTCTGTTCTATAATATAAGGATTTTAAAGAATCGTATCCCTTCAAAATACTTATATTATGGGTGGGAAGGAGTAATAATTAACTAGTGACAAAAACATGCATACACTTGGTGCGGCCCTGCTTAGATACACTGATCATGAGCGCATGGCCAGCAACCTCTGTAACCGACAAAAAGAGGGGGGCTAATTATGAACTTGATCGTACGTCATGTCTCTCGTCCTGTTTTCACTTTTTTTGTCAATGAATAAGCAGAAAATATAACGCCATGCTTCTAAAAGGGAAAAGTTCGAATTACACTGGACGAATTAAACCCCTTTACTTTTATAAACAGTTTCGGAATACGCCAATATACATTGTATTTAATTTCTATATGGTGTACACTTTGTCAGTAGAACAAACGTGACAAGTAATAGATAGAGAAAACCACTTCCGTCTCTCTCATGCTGCACTTTCTCTATCCCTCTTTGAAATCCCTAGCCAGCGACACAAAGGGTGGTGGGATGAATCAGCTACTGGTGGATATCGATCGAGATTGCTTGCAATATCGCTGAGGTTGACTTGCTAATATAGATGGCCATGTAGGCCGCCGAGGCTTGTCGGGCCGGCACGGCCCGACCGACGCACCGGGCCGTGCCGTGCCAGCCAACGTGCCGCACTCACGGCCCAGGAACGGCCCAACACACCTCGGGCTGTGCCGGGCCGGCCCGTAGGCATGATGGGTCATTGTGCTTTTTCTCAGAATAAGTCTAATTTTCATCCCTCCTATTGGCTGTGACATATATACAACTAAAAAAACGTCTATTTTACCTCCCTCTTCTTTGGGCTGTGGTATATAAATAGCTAAAATAAATCTATTTAAGGTCCCTATTCTTTGGACAATGACATATATATGTCTATTTTAGTCCCTATACTTTGTGTGCCGGGCCTAGCCAACCGGCCTGACCGTGCCGGGCCAGCCCAGCGTGCCAGTGGGGAGGCCCAGGCACGGCTCGGCGGTCGTGCCATGCTTGGGCCGGGCCAAAAAGTAGTGCCGTGGACCGGGCCTTCGGGCCTCGGGCCTTATGGCCATCTATACTTGCTAATGTCCTCCCCGAGCTCGATGAGTTGAGCCGTTGCAACTATGGTGGATCTTGGGGCTTGTGATGGTTTTACATCTAGGGCCGTTTAGGAGGTAGGGGCACATCCTCACTACCTCCCTTCAAAAGCTCCTCCTCCATTACCAGTCACTCGAGATATATATGGAACGTGTTCGCATCAACCATCTTCACTACCTCCCCTCCATGACAGAATTGGGTTGTAAATTTGTCTAGTTCACTAGCTTGTTGATTGGATTGGATATAAGAAGTTTCCGCAGGTCAGAAATTGGGTGAACAATTCAATTCGAGGCCCTATGATTTGCTCAACTTCGAATTTGAAAAGCTGTGATGCGTACGTCGAAGTTTTGGGCCGAAATTTGTTCGATGTAAATAGCCAAGTTTCGGCCCAATTATGCTCGTGCAATTATTGGGCTCATGGCCTGCGGCTAATACCTAGCCTGGACAGGCCCATGTAGACCACAACATTTCATCTTCGAAAAGTACACCGAAGGTCCCTCAACTTGTCATCGAGTTACAAAATCATTCTCCAACCGTAAAACCAAATATCCAGCATCTCTTAACTAATCAAAACCGGTCACAATAGATCATTTGGTGGTTTTAAATCCGGTTTTATCCTACGTGGCGGCTGAGTCAGTATGAAACCCATATAGACTCCACATATCAGTATGACACGTCTATCTTCCTCTCTGTTTCCCTCTTTTCTTGTCTCTCTTCCTACTCTCCACTCGAGCCGACTCGTCGAACACCTTGCCTCACAACCACCCCATGGCCGACCGCGTCCACCCCATGCCCGCGCCACCGCTGCCGTCCTCGTCTCCTCCGCCGGGACGCGACGCCGCCACCGCCGCCGCCGCCACTGGCACCATGCCGCTGCATCCCAGCTTCCGCGGCGCGCCGCCGCCGTCTCCAAGCACATACATCATCCAAATCCCCAAGGACCAGGTCCTCCGCGTCCCGCCGCCGGACCGCGCGGCCCGCAAGCCGCCGCCGGCTCCACCACGCGTGCTGTGCCGCCTTCAGCGCGTTCCTCCTCCTGGTCCTCCTCGCCGCCGGCCCGTGGCCCGCGTTCCACCAGGCGCCGAGGAACGTGATGGTGTTCTCGACGGCGTTGACCGGAGGAGGCGTGAGCTTCACGGAGGAGTAGAGGAAGCGGCTCGATCGGCGCGGTGCCCCTGAAAATCTCACTAGCAAGCACAGATCAATCTCATCACTTCTTTCTTCTCTTAGATGGCCTGGTTGACTGCGAAGGTCCTGCTGCAGATGGCACCTCTTGAGCAGCCTCAACTGCTTCAGCTTTAGAGCTTCTCAAACTCCTCCTTGTCATCCTCGCTGGTGGGCCTGCTCTTTCATTTTCTTCAACCAGTTCAGATTTGACTCCTCTGCGTCTAGTCCTCAGGTTCGTTAACATCCTCCCCGCTGCGCTCCTCCCTCGCCAGCCGCTGGCCGCGCCGGTCGCACCACCGTGCGTCGCCGCCTCACCCCGACGACAACGCGCGGCCACAGCAATGGCGCCGCACGGCACGCGGAGGAGGAGGAGGTAAGGCAGACGACCGCCTTACCTTGAATGGTTTTGTAAGTTAAGAGGTGTCATATATCTGGTTTTGTGGTTAGAGGATGATTTCGTAACTCGATGACAAGTTGAGGGACCTTCCGTGTACTTTTTCCTTCATCTTCATCTTCTCCTCCCTTCTTCTCAGGCTCGGTGTATATATGTACATCCTGGAACTGAAAGAATACACTCGTGGAAATACAGATTTGAGTGTGAATTGCCTAGTTCTTGCAGTTTTTCTCCTACCTGGCCTGTAAATAAGTACCTTCATCAATGAAATTCAGACGTTAGCTAGGCGCTTTGAAGTGCACTCTGCGTTTCTGTGGGCCGAAGGACGGAGGAGAGATTGGAGCAGTCCGATGCGCAAGCGACAGGGGTGATGTGTTGAACATGCTCTCACGTAGAATTCTCTATGTTAGAGTATCCGGTTCCTTTTAAGTGCTTTAAAATGTTCTTAATTGTACCTTCTTAACTACTACTCTCTCGTTTTTATGCCTACGATTCTTAAACTGCTAAACAAAATGATATGACAACTGCTTTAAAAAATTATATTAATCTATTTTTTAAGTTTTTTTACTAATACTTAATTAATCATACGTAATTCCGCTATTTCATTTCACGTGTCAAGAGGGAAGTGTGTTTGTAACTCCTCAAAGGACACAACTTAGGATTATTATAATCTAGATTATTAGTAATAATCTGAAACTAATAGGTAGATTATTATAATCTATAAGCTAGATTAGTATAATCTATAAACCAGTCTAAACGTGTTTTTTTCAGATTATTGGGTGACTAAAGACTCACTACCCTTAAAAACTTTATGCAAATTACCCACCACTACCATCGAACCCAATAGATCGAGCGCATCCGCTTCCTGCTTCCCTTGGCTGCACGCGTATCCACTTCCTCTCCTCCCAATTGCATGTGAATTCGGCGCCTCCCCTAGCCATGCGTGCATCCGCTTCCTCTCTCCTTAGTCACGCGCAAATACTTCCCCAGGCCCTAACCCTGCGTGCGAATCCTTCCCCAAGCTCCCATCCTGCGTGCGAATCCTTCCCCAAGCCGCCACCTTGTGCCTCGGCTCCTTTCCCATGCCGCGCCGCTACCGTCGTTGCCGCCTCATCCTCCTCCCACTCCGTAATAGCTGAGGGCATTATAGACATTAGCTTTTCAAGCCCAATAATTTATGTCTCCAATAATCCAGAGAAACAAACAACTCATAATTTATTCTTATTCTACTATAGCTTATTATAATCCAGTTTATAGTAATCTAACTCAATAATCAGGATTATAATAATTTTAAATTGAAATAAACAGAGCATCAGTAACTCAAACAAAATTAGTTAAAAGCCATCACTCATTACTACCCCATCCTTTGTGTCTTTTTTTTCTTTCAAATATCTTTCAAATATTTGACACTACATAAGTTGTTACTACTTTCCACGAATTTGCCACTAGCACGCTTCATATTCTCACGAGTCTTCACTTGGTCATTAATTTGTGCTTTAGCGTATCTTTTCTTTATATAAAGCTAATGTCCACTAAAAATATAAAGCTCAACATGCAAGTATAATATTTATTAGCACTCCTAAAACCTACATGCAAGTATGCCACATCAAACCATTAAGCATACAAAACTCAACATGCAAGCATATAGTAATTATACCTACAATTTATTTCATTCTAAAACTAAATATACACATGCTAAATCATCATTATCAAATCATTTTTATAATATTTCAATCCAAATCATTTCATCATTTTTCCATTATCTAACATATATCCCACAGCAAAACGTGGGGTATCATCTAGTTTTACCGAAGAGTGCTATCGCCAAAATAACAACCAGGTTTAATGATTTTGTGGGATACCTGGATGTAGCGGCTGGAAAACCGTTTCTTCAATAAAGATTGAGACAAAACTGAGATTGGGTAGAACTGAAGAAAATTTGGCAGACGGAGAAAAAAATGGCCAAACGGTTTCGTATAGAAAAAAAAGAAAAAGAAAGGAGGTTATTCAATAGCCATAGTAGGTTTCATTCTTTTCTTCCATTCAAAAAGCCAAAGAAAAGGATAGTAAATTATCGATTCATCGTTGATAGCTCTAACCAGAGGGATATATTGTGATAATAGCGGTGGATCAAACAAGAACTTGATGTCGATCTTAGATCCGAGAACTGAATATATTACAATGTAATATATAATGCCAGGGCAAAAGACAAAGATCACGGTCCAATTGCCTGAATCAAAAGCGTTTGCATTGCGTAGGATGAATAGAAAATAAAAGACATAACGGAGGTTAACTAACGAAAAAGAAAAAGAAAACAGAAGAAAATACATGTCAATGTCAAAATTCAAGCCATATAATTGCTCTTCACTTGTTCTTCTAGAAACGCTATCCGGTCGATCCGGTCTGATTGGCAGCAAAATTATTGGAATTTGGTGTCAATTCTGATTATGTCAGTGATTCCATGGAGGAAAACCGATCGACGCGATCCGTGTGATCACCAGTTGAGAGTTTAGAACAAAGCCTTTTCTCAGCCAGATCGATAACTCCGTAACTCGTTGCCAAAACTGCTAGAATCACCGTTGATGTCACTGCAAGTCTGCAACTACGCAGTCTCTTTCCAACAGGGCAGGTACTCGTCAATTCCAAAATATAGTTAATTTTAGTATTTAAAATCTTTACATATTGTAAAATTTATAGGTGATCCTGTATTCAAAATTCTTCCGTCCATCATCCGATACGCGGGCGAGGTGCGCGCAACGTCACGCGGAAGTTATATATGTAATTCCGTGATCAACTCGAACACGGGAGCAACCATCCGGTTAATTAAACCCATCAACACAAGAACGCTTGGGCGCTGGTTGTGTCGTGCTCGTGCGGCGTTGTGACAATATGGTAGCTATAGAGGTTATAAAAGCAATCGGCACCTTCTTCCTCTGGCAGTTTTGAATGTTTACAATTTCGGTATGCTTTTTAGATTCATACATAATTTCTGTTGCATTTTTTTCAATGATTTTTATTATAGATTTGCATAAAATGGTGGTATGAAAAATATGTAGTTTTCTATTTAGAAACACACCCACTCTTCTATAAACGCATACACGTACACCCTACTCTATGACACCTCGAAAAGAGTAGGCTAGACCAACATATCTCGAGATACCAGAAAAAAGTTACCAGGAGTTCTATACCTATTAATTATCTAATTATTAACTGATATACAAATTAACATGGTTAATTAGGATTGCAAATTTACTCGGGTTCTGAATTAGGAAAATTAAACCCTAATAAATTGATGTTCATCGTATTTTTATTTATTTATTTCCATTGCAACGTACGGCTACTTTGCTATTTATAATAAAATTGTAAGGCTCCTTTGATTTGAAGGAAAATATAAAAAATTGTAGGATTTCAATCGTACATGATATTTTTTTTTCCTTTAAACAAAGAATTGGATATAACTGAATCCTACGAAATTCCTAACGAATCCATAGAAGTTTTGGCTGAATTTCAGTATGAGGATCACCTCGTGAAAGCTTCCTATGTGTTTTTTATCTCTTATTAAATTCATGTGTTTTTCATGTCTTCTAATCAAATGAATGGTTATTCATGTCTTTTTCTATAATTTGTAATTCTCTGTTTTGCACTTCTATTCATGTCAAAATCCTATTTTATTTTTTTCTCTATTTTCTCAATCCTGCTATTTAAAGGAAGAGTATTTTGTAAACTGCTGCTTGTCCCTTCAACTGCCCTACTGAATTCTTTCTCTATCTCTTTGATTTTAAAAAGCTTAGTCACCCTCCTTCACTTCCTCTCTATCCTACCCTCACGTATATAACAAATGCTCCAGAAAAGAAAAACAGGTGCACCTAAAAAACTGACCAACCAAATAAAATAGGGAGAAAATTAAAAAAAACATTTTCCAAATAAATTTTAAAATTTTTTCCTAGATCCCGTTGTAAATGTGACTACTACCTCCATCCTATCATATAAGGATTTTTAAAGGTTGAACACGATTATTAAAAAGTAGATAAATTAAATAGTGGAATATTGTGATTTGATAAGAAGTGAAGGTGGGCAGAAAAATTAAATGATGAAGGATTGTAATTGGTTGATTTCGTCTTATTTAAAAAAATTAAGTAATTATTTATTCTTTTTATATCATTTGATTTATTGTTAAATATACTTTCATGTACACATATAGTTTTATATATTTCACAAATTTTTTTAATAAGACGAACGGTTAAACATATGTTAAAAAGTCAACGGTGTCAAATATTTTAAAACAAAACAGAGAGAGTATATTTTAAAACATAGGGAGCAGTATTTAAGACACAGCCTCGGGTTACGACTAACGACCAGTGTATCAACCACACAAACACCAGCTAGCGACCCCCAAGAAGTCTCAAGCTTAGCTTAGCTTGCTCGATCTATCATTGTCTCAGCAAGACAGCAACCAGCTGAACCAAGAAAGCAGAACACGTACTGTTGATTGATTCAGGCGAAGAGCCAACTTGTTCGATCCAGTGGCGATGGGTAATTTCGTGTGGATGGTGGTGGCGGCGGCGGCGGTGGCGTCGTGGGCGTTCATCGCGGTGGTTGTGAAGCTGGTGTGGAGGCCCCGCGCCATCAGCAGGCGGCTGCGGGCGCAGGGCGTCGGCGGGCCGGGATACAGGTTCTTCTCCGGCAACCTCGGCGAGATCAGGCGTCTCCGCGCCGAGGGCGCCGGCGTCGTGCTCGACGTCTCCTCCCATGACTTCGTCCCCATCGTGCAGCCGCACTTCCGCAAATGGGTTTCCCTCTACGGTATGCCATGTTTTCTGAGGTTTAGTTTTTCGATATTTTAAAATGCCATGAGTACCAATTATTTTAATTTGTTAGCTTATATATATATATATATATATATATATATATATATATATATATATATATATATATATTTGTGTGCTTATTATGTGTTGTAGGGAAGACGTTCTTGTTCTGGTTCGGGGCACAACCGAACATATGCTTGGCGGATATAAACATTGTGAGGCAGGTGTTGTCGGACCGTACGGGGATGTACCCTAAGGACTTAACTAACCCATACTTCGCACACCTACTTGGCAAAGGGCTTGTGCTCATCGATGGCGACGAGTGGAAACGCCACTACAAGGTGGTCCACCCAGCCTTCGACATGGACAAGCTCAAGATGATGACGGTGACCATATCTGACTGCACCGGGTCAATGATGTCTGAGTGGGAATCTGAGTTGGGGATGAAAGGTGGAAGCGCGGAGATTGAACTGAGTCAGCGGTTTCAAGAGCTCACTGCTGACGTGATCTCGCGCACGGCGTTTGGGAGCAGCTATAGTGAGGGGAAGCAGGTCTTCCTGGCACAAAGGAAACTCCAGTTTCTTGCCTTCTCCATGTTTCTCACCATCCAAATCCCAGGGTTCCGCTACCTTCCAACTAAAAAAAACCTAAAGATATGGTCACTAGACAAGAAGGTGAGGAGCATGCTCAGGAACATCATCAAGATTCGGCTCGCTAACAAGGACACCATGGGATATGGGAACGACTTGCTTGGATTGATGTTGGAGACGTGCGCGCCAGAGCATGACGAAAGCCAGCAGTTGAGCATGGACGAGATCATTGCCGAGTGCAAGACCTTCTTCTTCGGCGGGCATGACACTACCTCGCACCTGCTCACTTGGACCATGTTCTTGCTGAGCACACATCCGGAGTGGATGAGGAAGATCAGGAAGGAGGTGACAACTATGTGCGGTGACGAAGTGCCCACTAGTGACATGCTCAACAAGATGAACTTACTCAACATGTTCCTTCTCGAGACTCTAAGGTTGTACAGCCCTGTCTCACTCATATCGAGGAGGACTGGCACCAATGCCAAATTCGGTGGCATCAAGGTGCCTGAGGGCACCATCCTAAGGATCCCAATCGCAACAATCCATCGTGACAAGGAAGTGTGGGGTGAGGACGCCGACGAGTTCAAGCCGGCGAGGTTCGAGAATGGAGTGTCCAAGGCAGCGAAAAACCCCAACGCACTACTCTCCTTCTCTAACGGGCCGAGGTCATGCATCGGGCAGAATTTCGCCATGATTGAGGCCAAAGCCGTCATCACCATGATCCTGCAGAGGTTCTCCTTCACGTTGTCCCCTAAGTACGTCCACACGCCAATTAGTGTGATCACGCTAAGGCCTAAGTACGGTCTTCCAATGATCCTTAGGAGCCTCAAGGTAAAAAGAGATCTGTAAGATCCAAGGAATGTTTTACTTACACTGCTTTTTTAGCACCGCTTTGTTGTACACGAGTTGTCTTGTTCACAAGTATTTGCTTCCTAATAATGTTATCGTGTAATGTATTGATATATATATTTCAGTTATACAAAATTGGGATGTAAATTTCTCTAGCTTGCTTGTTGATTGGATATAAGAAGTTTCTGTATTTCTAGCATATCAACCAATTAGTCTCTTCAGTCGAGCAATATGATACTTTGTGAGTCCAGTCAGGCCAAATGGTTGTCGACAATGTCATTTACTTGTCAATCAAGACGGAAAATAGAATATACATGTAGAAAAAAGGAGCAAGTCTTGAAAGAAATGTAAAAATTAACCACCTAAAAAATCAATATATTATTAACTAAAGAGCAACTCCCTCCCGTTTGTGTATACTATAAGTCGATTTGACTTTTTCTCTAGTCAAACATTTTTTAGGTTTAGCTAAGTTTATAGCATAGTTTAACGATATCTACAACATCAAATTAGTTTCGTTAAATATATTATTGTGTCGACGGAGTAGATCACGACTACGGTATTTGCAGAGTATGGTGATCGTTGGTGCCAGGGTATACGCGAGATTGAGTTAAAAGAGACGGAAACAATGATTTTTATATAGGTTTGGGCCCCTTATCTTTAAGGTAATAGCCCTAATCCTATTGGCCGAAGCCGGTGTTGCTCTTATTTATCAGAATCACACAAGCACAATATTTGGGATAACCAATCTAGTCGTCAACGACTTGGCGGTATGGAACACCACATGTAGTCAATGACGAGGTAGTCTTCCTCCTCGAATACGAACATGGCGAGATCAGAGATAGCGCTAGATACCTCTTGTCGGACTCTGAGGCACTAGATTGGGTCTGTCTAGGTTTATCTCCAACGTCGATGTTTGGTGGCGTCTATTGGTGTCTATTCTGACTGAGTGTGTCTATTCTAGCTAGGCTTGTCTTAGTCCCCCCTAGGGAGTCTTGTATTTATACCTATAGATGTCCCATTATCTAAGTAGAAATAGGAAGACCAATATAGATATGATCCGACTAATCATTGTAGTTTCTATGTAGAGCTCTGCTTCTCCTTCCTTATCCGGAATACCTTCCATATATGATGCATGATTTTGTATAAAACTTAGTATATGGTAGGCTTCGCCGAGCTCAACCCAAAACTATTGGGTATGCCTTGTACATAACACTGACACATTGAATATATTTTGATAATATGTTTGTTTTGTGTTGAAAATATAGTTATATTTTCATAAACTTGATCAAACTTAAAAAAATTTTACTAAAAAAATCAAAGTGATTTATAATATAAAATGGAGGGAGTAGAAGATTATTCACTTTCTTGATACATATGACGCCATCGACTTTTAAACATCGTTCCACAATTCATCTCATTAAAAAATTAGCCTTTAGTTATAAAATAGGTCGCAACAGAATAATAATAATTATGTAATTTTGTAAATAACACGAATGGTACTATTAAAATATGTAGCTCTTATCCAAAATCAGGTGTTCCTCTAGTTGACCGGGAAAGTCACATGTAGAAGACAATTAAGGCCAGGTTACAATGAGACGAAGGAAAACAATGTTTAAATAATACTCCCTCCATCTACTTTTGATAGTTATATTTCATCTTGGCACACAGATCAAGGATAAGTAATTCTACTTATCATTTAAACATGCTACTAGTTATTCCTCGTAAACAAGCGATTCATTAATATTTACATTTCTCGATGCTCAGGTAGCCAATCTTGTGTGTGAGAATAGAGAGTCACGCATTAAATCCAAGAAAGTCATTAAGAGGATAGATTGTTGGATTGAAATATGCCTATCAAAAATAAATTTTTCAGATTTGGAAATATGACTATCAAAAATAGATGAAGAGAGTAAATAGAAAAGTTTATAAGGTTCACCTACTAGGAGAGAAAGGGAGACACTGTTTCAATAGAAGAGTTTATAAGGTCCAGCTACTAGCAGAGAAAGGGAGACTATTTAAATAAAAAGTTTATAAGGTCCAGCTACTAGGAGAGAAAGGGAGACAATGTTTTTTTAAAAAAAATGTTTAATATGTTATTCATTAAATAGCTCAAAGAAACAAATACTTCATATGCTCAGTTTGTATAACCGGTGACTTCAGTGTTGACTTGCAACTCGCAACAGCCACATCTCAAAAGAGGTAGGGCTTATTTGGTTTAGTGCCCTATTAAAATAATAATAGTGTTAAAATCTTGATAAGTTTTAACGCGTTACAAAGAAAAGGTGTGTTTGGATTGATGTTATTTAGAAGTCAAATTTTGTATAGTAGTGAAGGAAGTTTATTAGCTATGCCAAATTAAACATTTTTATTACCAACTTATTGGATTCAAACCAAACTATCTCATTTACTATTCAAACTATCAAAATATATTTTGGTAGACATGTTTTAGCATCAATCCGAAATGACCTGGTGTACCTTTTTTAGCGATTGGCTCAACACGGTCGTTTGACAGTGGGCTTAAAGGAGGCCCAATACATGCGGGAGTCAGCGAAAGAGCACCAGAAGAAGCCCATGCCATCCCATTCGGATCGGCACATCCTCTCAAAAACGGCCCAGTCGAGCCATTCGTACAAGCCGCCGGCGGCGAGATTTGTTTTACAACAATTACTACTCCTAAGCCCCGAAAAGTAATTTATGGAATAAGTACGACATATTTACAAACAAAAAATAATTTGTAAATAAAACTTTTATATATGTGTTCTTAGCGATCTAAGAGGCTAAAAAATAAACTTGATGAAAAACCACAAAATCTGCTCTAAATTTAAGGTTGAAAATTCAAATTTTGACAAATAAGCATAAGCATAAGCGAAAAAAGATGAGGCCTCCATCTTTGTGTCCAGATAAGCATAAGTATAAACGAAAAGATGAGGCCTCCATCTTTGTATCCTCCAAACGCGTATACTTAAGATAAAAAAGAAAGTTGTTCAGTTTCAAATATTAGTTTGGCGCTACATAAGTTTCTATTTTCCGTGAATTTACCGCTAGCACACGCTACCTATATATTCTCCTGAGTTGTCACTTGGTCATTAATTCGTGTTTTGAGGTCTTTTGCCGAATGAAGTGTCAAAGAAGCGAAGAACCCTAATGCGTTGCTCTCCTTCTCTAGCAGGCCGAGGTCGTGCATCGGGCAGAACTTCGCCATGTTGGAGGCGAAGGCTGTCATCACCATGATCTTGCAAAGGTTCTCCTTTACACTATCCCCCAAGTATGTCCACGCACCAACCAGTTTGATCATACTATGGCCCAAGTATGGTCTCCCAAAGATCCTCAGGAGCCTCAAGATGTGTAGGATGGAATCACAAGAACTAAGCCAACCAGAGGGGGGTGAATGGTTGGTATACCCAAAAACCTAAACTTTTAGCGGAAATAAAAGTTACCCTCAAATTCGATGTAGATCGGTCTAACCGAGGTTGATCCGCCGGTCTGACCGCGCTCGTGCCGCCGGTCTGACCAGTGTTGATCACTCGGTCCAACCGCCTGAAGATCGTCTGCCGCGCCTGAAGTCGCTGCCGGTCTGACCGCCTCTCCTCCGTCGGTCTAACCGCCTCTCCTCCGTCGGTCTGACCGCCGCCTGCCGCCGGTCTGACCGCCGGTATATCGCTGGTTAGACCGCCGAACCCGATGAAACACAAATCGAAGGACTCTTAAAGTAGATGACAACTTTATTGCTTCTATCTATGTTTACAAAGTGCATCAACAGCACTCCTTACAAAAATCTCGACTAAACTCGAAACCATAACTAAATTAGCAACTCAATTGCTCTCAAAAGCGATACCGGGAAGCCTCACGCTCCCCCTCTATTTATACATGAGGTAGGCAGCTTAAAGCCACGAACCAAACTCATACTAGAAGTCCTAAACACCTTAGGAAACCCTCTAGTATAAGAAACAAACTTTACATAACCAATCATACTAAATTTGGACTCCTTCCAAATTCGACTCCGTATCTCACACGCACACAATACCTCCATCATATGCCATATGGAATCTTCACCAACCACGTGCATCAACTCTAGCCTAAGTATCCAGCATGATATCTGACCACCACGGACATCGTCTTACCACCAAGCCGACTCCCGGTCCATCACCGCAAATACTCTCCCAAGGCATCGAATCACCTACACATGAAACAAACAAAGAAACCATATTCCGAGACCAAGCTATCACCAACTTGACTCATTGTTAGTAAACAACAGTATTACATACGTATAGTATCCATCTAGAAGCCATAACCATGAAACAATCACGGATATCCAAAGAAACAACCCGAAACCGAAACCGACACAGCGTCGGCCGGTCAGACCGCGGGCCGGCCGGTCTGACCGCTCAACACAAGCCGGTCTGACCGGCAACTACTGTCCGGTCTGACCGGTCCCGACAAAACAGCAAACCCTGTTCATCACTTGAAAATCAATTATCTCCGAAACCACTTCAACAGTAATCTCCAAATATCAAAACCAATAATCACATATGCTAATTGTTCATCACAGAATAAGAATCAAAACACACGTTGATCTTACAAGATGTAAGAGAGATATGTAAGAACTAAGGAATGTCTGACTTATGCTTCCTTTTTTTATGCACTGCTTTGTTGTTCACGAGATCGGTTTTATTTCATTTCTACAAAACTGGATGTAAATTTGTGATGTTGGCTTGTAGACTGGGAATTGCTTCCTGATGTTGACTTGGGCTGCATTCCGTATATTACTACCCCATCCCCATCCCTGTGTCCTTTTTTTTCTTAAAAAAATCATTCAAATAATTGGCACTACATAAGTTGCTACTACTTTCCATGAATTTGCCACTAGCACGCTTCATATTCTCACGAGTCTTCACTTGGTCATTAATTTGTGATTTAGCGTATTTTACCGAAATAACAGCCAGGTTTAATGATTTTGTGGGATACCTGGATTTAGCGGCTGGAAAACCGTTTCTTCTTCAATAAAGATTGAGACAAAACTGAGTTTGGGTAGAACTAAAGAAAATTTGGCAGACGAAGAAAAAATGGCCAAACGGTTTCGTATAAAAAAATGGAAAGGAGGTTATTCAATAGCCATTGTAGGTTTCATTACTTTTCTTCCATTCAAAAAGCTAAAAATGGATAGTAAATTATCGATTCATCGTTGATAGCTCTGACCGGACGGATATTGTGATAATAGCGGTGGATCAAACAAGAACTTGATGTCAATTTTAGATCCGAGAACTGAATTACAATGTAAAAATGCCAGGGCATGCAAAGGCAAAGATCATGGTTCAATTGCCTGAACCCAAAGCGTTTGTATTGGCAGTACATTGCGTAGGAGGAGGAAAAGAAAATAAAAGACATAACGGAGGTTAACTAACGAAAAAGAAAAGGAGAACAGAAGAAAACACTTGTACAATTGTACTACGAATCGTACACTTGTCAACGTCAAAATTCAAATCATATAATTGCTGTTCACTAGTACTCTATATGTAATTTTGTAAATAACACGAATGGTCATACTATTTAAATATTTAGTGCTTGTCTAAAATCTCGCGTTCCTCCAGTTGACTGAACGAATCACATGCGTAAGATATTAAAGTCAGGTTACAAGGAAAGGGAGACAATGTTTAAGGGTGTGTTTAGTTCACGCCAAAATTGAAAATTTGGTTAAAATTGTAACGATGTGACGGAAAAGTTAGAAGTTTGTGTGTGTAGGAAAGTTTTGATGTGATGAAAAAGTTAGAAGTTTGAAGAAATAGTTTGGATCTAAACTCGGCCTAAATAGAAAAGTTTATAAGGTCCATGTTTAAACAGAGAAGTTTATAACGACTAGCTACTGGGAGAGAAAGGGAGACCATGTTTAAAAAAAAGTTTAATATGTTATTCCTTAAATAGCTCGAAGAAACAAATACTTCATATGCTCAGTTGTATAATCGGTTACTTCAGTCTTGACTTGCAAGTCGCAATGGCCAATCTCAGAAGATGTAGGGCTTTTGTGACTTAGGACCCTATCAAAATATTGATAGTATCAGTATTTTCATAAGTTCTGACTACCAATATTTTAGCAGGTTAATAAAGAAAAAGTGTGTTTGGCTCGATGTTATTTGGAATTCAAATTTTTTATTATAGTGAAGAAAGTTTTAGAACTATACCAAATTAAATATTTTTTTTATCAACATATTGGCTTCAAACCAAACCGTCGCATTTACTACCTCCGTCTCATTTTAAATATAGTTATGGGTTTCTATGTTCAACGTTTGACGTTTGACTGTTTATGTTCATTCACTTGTGATAAATAAGAAGTTCAGTTGAAAATATTAATAATTTGACGCTACATAAGTTGCTATTTTCCCTGAATTTACTGCTAGCAGGCTACCTATATATTCTCCCGAGTGTTCACTTGGTCATTAAGGTTGAGTTCAGCGCTGAGAGTTCCCAACTCTCCTCCCTAGTTTTTCTCGCGCACAGTTTTCAAACGGCTAAACGGTGTGATTTTTTTGTAAAAAATTTTTTATGGGAAAGTTGCTTTTATAAAAATCGTATCGATTCATTTTTCAAGTTTTTTAATACTTAATTTATCACGCGCTAATGAATTTTCCGTGACAGAGGGCAACGTTTCCCACTATCATGTTCGTGTTTTGACTTTTGAGGTCTTTTGCCGAAAAGCGTTTTCGTCGTATATCTAAACCTGTAAACCGAATGACAGTATCTGAAACTAATGTAGTAAAATCGATGCCAGGACACAAGGCAAAGACGATGATCACGGTACAGTAATTGCCTCAATCAAAGGCACATATACTGCGTAAAAAGAACGTTTGCCTGAACACCGTGTCATCAGTGTTCAGCAGTAGTGTCAGAAAAAGTTAAAAATTTAGAAAAAATAGTTAGAAGTTTATGTGTGTAGAAAAATTTTAGATGTGATGTGATGTGATGGAAAGTTGAAAGTTGGGGTTGAACTAAATACGGCCTAATTGCAATCATCAAAATAGACACAACTTTAATGGCGATGTATGCTCTAGTAGGGATGAAAACGGATCGGAAACGGACGGAAACTAGTTTTATCATATTTGTTTTCATATTTTTTTTTCGGAATCGGAATCAGAATCGAAAACTCGGATACGGAAATGAAATCGAATATTATCGAATACAGATACGGAGCAAATACGAGACGGAACGAATACGGTAGCAAGTATTTACCGGTATATAAAAAACCCCTCAAATTGAGTTTCTTGATCAAGGAAGATATATCACTTATTATTTTAGTTCAACATCTCCAATATTTATATCGTCAATTTTATAGACGGTCTCACAACCGTATGTGAAAATCGATTTTTATGGCTGTTTCTCTAAGAGATTCATATGCAAATATGATTATCATTTTCTATTCCCAAGACCTTTTACTATATGTATAACTTACTTACCATTGTATAAATTGGAAATTTTATTTATTTTACTTCACATCTTCGAAACTTGTTATGTTTGTATTATACTTTAAATCCTTTCAAATACAAATGTTATAAACTATAAAGTGGTAGATCCCATTGAGCTCTACAACTTTGATATGGAACACATCTCCATCAGATGTCGTTGAATTATAGATCTGAGATTTTGTAAAAATTAATATGGTATATTATAATGAATATTTAGACCCATAAATGACCTCAAATAATAAAATAGTCAATAATAAAGTTGTAGATCTCATCGAGCTCTACAATGTTGATATAAAGTTTGTCTTCATCTAATTCTGTATGAAAAAGTTATGTATATATATACGTGTTTTTTATATAATTTACTCAATGTTTGCGGATATCCGAAAAAAATTCTGGATAGTTTCCGACCGTTTTTCGATTCCGACGGATAGTACCCTTACTGTATTCGTTTTCGATCCTGAATTTCTGGATAATTCCGACCGAAACTATCTGAATCCAAAAAATGGTCCGGACGGACGGAAACTATCTGAACCAGTTTCATCCCTATGCTCTAGCGGCACTATTCCGGTTGACTGTGGTGCAGCCGCAGCCTGGGCCAGCCAAACAGGCCTAGCTAACAACCTCCTCCGTCCAAAAAGATTTTAAAACAATGATTTTATTTCCGATCTGCTTATTGATAAGAAAAAATTACTTTTGTTATAAAATATACTTTATTTATGAGTTCAGGGAGGATTTACACCCTAAATTACACGGGCCATGCATGCCCGAGGCCCAAGACAAAAGACTCGCGGAGAACTTCGAAATTTCAGCATGTAAGATTTTATTGGACCAAAACTCTAATAAGGCAACCTTCGCTTATGCTTATACTTATCAGCCAAAAATTTAATTTTTTAACCTTAAATTTGGAATTGATTGTGGGGTTTTTTCATCGAAGTTTATTTTTCAGCCTTTACTTTTAGATCGCTAAGAACACGTATATAAAAGTTTTATTCACAAATTATTTTTCGTTTGTGAATATGCCGTTTCGCTTATTTCGCCAATAAGCTAAACGATGGGACCCATTTCTGAGTTCGCCACTGTTTCTTACTACGGGTTAGTAATGCTATTGTCTCTTGAGTGGGACGCTAGCTGCAGTGATGCAGTTTATAGTATGGAGTATATAAATCATCTTACGTGCTGCCCATTGTTTTTCTCATTTATTTGTCCTTCTAGAAACGTTATCTGAATAACTCTCCGACCTTGATTGACAAGAAATGAAATCCAGGACAAGTCAATGGGAACCTCTCAATCCTTGGACCAGTATGTTCATTAATCATTAGGGATTTGGTGACTAACGCGCCAAAGTTTGCTCTGCAAATGCCAAATTGACAACTCAGACACCGTGTTGAGGTCAGTAGGTTAGCACTGATTGTTCTCTACTCCTAAGGCCAATTAATCATCAATCTCTCATTATCTCCTGTTTTCTTCTCAGGCTTTGTTAAAACGTGCTCTTCTTCCACACGTACGTATTACAGTACAGTATTTTGTACATGGCCAACGACACGTATATATATATTGTACTTTAAATATAACTTATTCCTTTTTATATTTATACTAATTTTTCAAATAAAACAAATGGTCAAATGTACTCTAAGTCATTTTATATTTTTCCTAGTCAAACTTCTTTAAATTTAACCAAGTGTATGGACAAATTTAACAACATTTGTAACACCAAATTAATTTATTAAACATAAAATTGAATATATTTTGATAATATGTTTGTTTCGTGTTCAAAATATTACAATTTTTTTCCTAGAAACATGATCAATATAAAGAAAATTGATTATGAAAAAATTTTCAAAACGACATATAATACGAAACGGACGGAGTAATAATAAACAGATAAATAAATCGATACAACTACTGCTGTACGTGTACGTATTAATCAGTATACGTGTACGTCGGTGTACTGTAAAAAATACTGTCGTCCGCACGGGCGAGCGAGCCCGGAAACGGCACGTGATCGCCAGCGAAGCCGAAACTGCTGGCATCACGGCTGATGTCACGGTCTCTTTCCGACATGGCATGTACGCGTCATCGTCGCCGCGCGTTCACACCAAGCTATAGCCACCCGGAGGTCAAACCGGCCATGGCCCATGGCCGCGCGGCGTCGAACGTATAAAATCACAGCCTCCGGTGGCCACCAAGTCCATCGATCGATATCTCACCACACAAACAGCAACGACGAACTAAGCCATAGCTCCGGTAGCTCTTCGATCTCTCTCAAGGTCTCACCAACCAGCCGATCGAAGCAGAAGCAGAGCTACAGTATAGGCGTACGTACTCCGGCGACTGGTTCAGGTGATCTCGCGGCGTACGTCTAGTAGCCATGGGTAATCTGGGGTGGATGGTGGCGGCGGCGGTGGCGGCGGTGGTGGCGTCGTGGGCGTTCGACGCGGTGGTGAAGCTGGTGTGGAGGCCCCGCGCCATCACCAGGCGGCTGCGGGCGCAGGGCGTCGGCGGGCCGGGATACCGGTTCTTCTCCGGCAACCTCGGCGAGATCAAGCGGCTCCGCGACGAGGGCGCCGGCGTCGTGCTCGACGTCTCCTCCCATGACTTCGTCCCCATCGTGCAGCCGCACTTCCGCAAATGGATCCCCCTCTATGGTACGCTCTCCGTGACTTCACCGATAAGGAGTTTTCTTTTGATTCTTACAAAATCAGATGTTGTAAGTATCATATATATATCCTAGTGCTAGTTTATGATATATGTGTATTTTTCGTATTTATTTACGTGCTGCAGGGAAGACATTCATGTATTGGTTCGGAGCGCGGCCTACCATTTGCTTGGCAGACGTGAGCATGGTGAGGCAGGTGTTATCGGACCGGACGGGGATGTATCCTAAGAACGTGTCGAACCCATACTTCGCACGACTACTCGGCAAGGGGCTTGTGCTCACCGACGGCGATGAGTGGAAGCGCCACCGCAAAGTAGTCCACCCGGCATTTAACATGGACAAGCTCAAGATGATGACTGTGACTATGTCCGATTGTGCCCAATCTATGATTTCCGAGTGGGAATCCGAGTTGGGGACAAAGGGCGATATAGTGGAGATCGAGCTGAGCCGACGATTCGAGGAGCTTACCGCTGATGTGATCTCGCACACAGCATTCGGGAGCAGCTATAAGGAGGGGAAGCAAGTGTTCTTGGCACAAAGAGAGCTTCAATTTCTTGCCTTCTCCACCTTCCTTAGCATCCAAATCCCGGGGTCCAGCTACCTCCCGACCAAGAAGAACCTAAAGACATGGTCAGTGGACAAGAAGGTGAGAAGCATGCTCACGGACATCATCAAGAGCCGGCTCAACAACAAAGATGTCGCAGGATACGGGAACGACCTGCTCGGATTAATGCTGGAGGCATGCGCACCGGAGCACGGGGAGAGCCAGCCACAACTTAGTATGGACGAGATCATCGCCGAGTGCAAGACATTCTTCTTTGCAGGGCACGACACCACCTCACACCTTCTCACATGGACCATGTTCCTATTGAGCACACATCCGGAGTGGCAGGAGAAGCTCAGGGAGGAGGTGGCAACGGAGTGTGACAGCAAGGTGCCCACCGGTGACATGCTCAACAAGCTGAAGCTAGTAAACATGTTCCTCCTTGAGACCCTGAGGTTGTATGGCCCTGTTGCATTCATACAGAGGAGGGTCAACGCCGAGCTAGAACTCGGCGGCATCACGGTCCCTGAGGGCACTGTCCTATCGATTCCGATTGCAACAATCCACCGCGATAAGGAGGTGTGGGGCGAGGACGCCGACATATTCAAGCCGGAGAGGTTCGAGAATGGGGTGTCAAAGGCGGGAAAATATCCCAACGCGTTGCTCTCCTTCTCCAGCGGGCCGAGGGCATGCATTGGGCAGAACTTCGCCATGATCGAGGCCAAGGCCGTAATTGCAATGATCCTACAGAGGTTCTCCTTTACTCTATCACCTAAGTACGTCCACGCGCCAACCGACGTGATCACGCTTCGGCCAAAGTATGGGTTGCCTATGATCCTCAAGAGTCTCAAGGTGTAGAAGTTGTTCATTAGGAGGGGGTTATTTTAGTACTTCTTTGTTGTACACGAGATTAGTTTTTGTTCATGAGCATTTGCTCCTACTGATGATGTTACTGTGTGTAATGCATTGATTCCATTTTGTACGAAATTGGGGTGTAAATATATCTAGTTTGCTTGTTGATTGGATTTAAGAAGTTTTGGGTACTTCTATCTCATCAACCAAGGTACTACTAGTATATTACTCTTGGCCTGAGCAGTATGGATCGGAGATACAAAAACAAAAGACGAAATTATCGTTGACAAGGTCATATGCTTCAGTCAAGACAAGAAAACAGACATATAGATGCAGAGAAACGGAGCAAGTCTTTAAATTAAACGTAAGAACCATATAAGATGTCACTATCTTATTCATCAAGTAGCCTGAAGATTAGTTAATCAGATGTGTAAGGAGATGTGTATATATTATGCAAATATGCATCGTTTGTATGCAAAATCACGTGTTCATCATCTGAATTAGTGCTCTAGGTCAGACAGTAGACATTACTTGTAATAATTAATGATAGCTGGGTCTGAAACATATAATAGTTTATTAAAGATTTGGATGCAAGTGATAAAACAAAACGAAAGCCTAATCCACAAAATGTCTGAAGATGTAGAAATGTGTAATGCCTTTTCTCCCCAAAAAAGAGCCTGAATATGTGGAAGAAATGTATGTATTTACGCTGCCTTTGTATGTGACGTTATAAGCGTGTTGATTCGGATATGGCGGTTGTTACTTGTTTGGCATTCCAAATGTTACACACTTCAGATCGGTTTTGTTATTCTTTTATCATACTTGTATGATATATATTCCCTTTGTACGAAATTCAGGAGCAGATTTCTCTGCTTTGACCGTTGGTTGGATATCAGAACTTTTGGTGTTTCCTAGCTCATCAGCCAAGAAATTGACTAGAGCAATATGAATACGTACGTGGATCCGGGCCGAGTCAAAACAACAAAACAAATGCAAATGATGTCCAGTTGACTAGGGGAACCACTTGCAGAAGATAACAAATTACTACAAGGAGAAGAGAAAGGGAGTAAACAAAAGAAGTTCTAGCATACTATGTCATCCATCTAAGTAGCTCGAAGAACTATCATATACGTTGAGTTTGTATAATCAGTGTGCACTCCCAACGGCCACGATTGAGTGCCGCGTGAAGAGGAAGCTCACATCCTCGTCTTTTCGTTTATGCTTATACTTATTAGCCTAAATTTAAATTTTTCAACTTTAAATTTAAAGTTGATTTTAAGAGGATTTTTTATCAAAATTTATTTTTAGCTTTTACTTTTAGATCGCTAAGAACACGTATATAAATTATTTTTCGTTTATAAATATGCTTTGGCTTATTCCCCGAATAATATAAACGATGGGCCCTGCTATTTTTCTTCCATCCCAAAATGTTTTGAAATAAATATAGTAGCTATTGTTCTACTCCCTACTGAATGGTTCCTCGTATAACGAATTTGGATAGAGAGACTCTCCCGAACGTAGTACTAGAATATTTTTTACAGATTTATAATATTATAATATATATTATCCTATATTTTTTTAATGTTCTTATTTAATATTAGACTGCTATACTATAGGATAAGAGAGTAACTACTTAGACGCGTCAATTTAATTAACCATGATGAACGCGGCTCGTTCACTGAACCAGCGTTCAGGGTTTTAGTACGTCAGTTGACTTTGTCCTGCACCATCTCTTTGCCAACCAGCGTAAAGTAATCTCTCTTCTTTCTCCCTCTGATAAAAGAAGTTTAATAGTATGATAAATTATTAGCTACAATTCATATATAGCGAATTTAATAGTCAATTCATACAATAGTTGCTTACTATACTATTAATACATGGTTTCACTTGTCACACACATTACGTCTTAGAGTCCGTGGTGTAGGTGGCTCTAGATCTGTGGCCTGTTGCTTTTCTCTCTCATCTTTTATCTCTTTAAAATATGTTTATAGCTGGCTTATAGTCAGCTATTGTATATGCTCTAATACGACTATTCAACCAGCAAAAGTAAAAAATAAAACAAAAATTAAAAAAGATAGAGAGGGTCGTTGTTTCAAACTCCGAACCCCTCCGACACGATGGAAACGGAGATTTGCAAGGTACATCGTCGCGGCGGCGGCGGCCGGCGTGGGGTTGGCCGTGCCAGGCCGTCTCCTCTCTCAGCCGAGGCCTGATGGACCACAGATGGGCCTAGCTGAGGAGTAGAGAAAAACATAAAAGTCTATATAGAACCCCTCATACAAAAACCATGATCCCGATTTTGTTCTCCCGACCATAAACCAGGTACAGATGCTTGTCAACTACTCCCTTCATCCTACTCCACTAAATAAAGTATATGCACGTGTTTTAAAATTTAGCTCTTTATTTTATTATAAATTAAACTTTATTTTATGAAAAAAATATTGGATTGATATTTGAATTTTCTTTCCTATTATTATAATCTTGTTGCTAAAAAACATTGTAATATACGGAAAGTTTTATAGTTAAAGAATAGTTTTAGATACCGTACCAATTTTAACCACGTCTTATTCAGTGGAACGGAGAGAGTAATAGAACCTACTCCTACTTCGTTTTACCACTAAGCGGTCTGGACGATGGTCTTATCCCACGTAGCAAGTTGATTTGGTCATCATCCACCGCCGGCCAGGCTTGCCAGATTTTTACTTGTTTCCGCGTGCGTATAATAAACGTTCTAATTGTAATATATGGGAGTTGTTTACTCATCGTTTGTGTTCTTGGTGCAGCAGACGTCCTAAGAGCAAGTTTAATAGCATAGCCAACTATTAGCTTCAAATCATCTATAGTCGATTTAATAGCCAATTCATACAATAGTTACCTATAAACATACAATACATTAGTAATATATGGTCCCACCTAAAATAAATATATTGTGTCTTATAATCTGTGCTGCAGCTGGCTACAAATATGTAGACCACTGCCCTTCTCTCTCATAATTTATCATCTCGATGTGTTTATAGCTAGCTTATACTATGCTATTGTACCCACTCTAATTGGCCTTTTCAATTTTGACCCATGAGCTTACCTGCAGCCCATTCATATATGCATTAAGGCTGCGTTCATTCCAGCTGTGTGCCTGTTTCCTAACTCTCTCCACCTTATTTTCCGTGCACACGCTTCCCAAACTGTTAAACGGTGTTTTTTTAAAATATATATATATATATATATGAAAGTTGCTTTAAAAAATCATACTAATCTATTTTTTTTAAAAAAAATAAATATTCAATTAATCATAAGAAAATGCATCGCTTTGTTTTTCGTGCGGAGCGGAGGGAATGTGTTCCCAACTCAGGAGAACAAACGCAGCCTAACAACACTCATTTATACCTTAAAAACTTCGTATACATATACATTTTGGCACATATAAAAACTTTGTGTCATAAAAATATTCAGCATATTGATTTTATATTTATAGAAACGTAAAAAATTGTACATATAAGTATCTGCCATAGAAACTTTACACATAAGAGTTTAGGACCTAAATGGCGCACACACACAAGTTTAAGCACCGTCGGTCCACCGTATACATCACTAGCTTTGTTCGTTTGGGGGAGATGGGAACCTAACTCCTGTGCACTCCTGTGCACGGAAAACAGAGCGGTCCATTAGCACGTGATTAGTTAAGTACTAGCTAATTTTTTTTCAAAAATGGATCAATATGATTTTTTTTAAGCAACTTTCTTATAGAAACTTTTAAAAAAACACTTTAGCAGTTTGAAAAGCGTGCGCGCGGAAGACGAGAAAGAGGAGTTGGGAAACTGTGGAGCCGAACACAGAAGATCACTAAAAAGTTGGAACTACAAAAATGCATGGCCAAACAAGGCCCATGGGCCCTCCAGGATAGCGTTCCGCGTGGGAGCGCGCAAGCCACACGATAGAAAAGGAAAATGACGCTGACGCACGGTTAGAGCAGAAAATGAAATGTAGTAACGTGTTTATGAAAAATATGTGATGTGTTGCAGTGTTCCATAAAAATCAATTACTCCTAGCATACAGCTCGTCGTCGTACGCTTCCTGTACGCATCTTCTTCCTCCTCTGGATTTCCGGCCCTAATCGGGAACAGCAGCATCGATCTATCTCACACTCGCCCCGCGTGCGCGCAAATGGGTTACGGATGGGCGCTCGCCGCCGTGCTGGCGACGTGGTGCCTGCTCGACGCGCTGTCGCGCCTCGTGTGGCGGCCGCGCGCCGTGGCCGCGGCGCTGCGGCGGCAGGGCGTGCGCGGCCCCGGGTACAGGCTGCTCGTCGGGAGCCTCGGCGACATCAACAAGCTCCGCGCGGACGCCGCCGGCGCCGGCGGCGCCGCGGCGCTCGACGTCGCCTCCCACGACTTCATCCCCTTCGTCCAGCCTCAGTTCCGCCAATGGATCCCTCTCTACGGTAACATAACAATCAGAGCTGCAGCTAGCTATCGTCTTCGTCTGAATCCTATGTGGTGTTATTGATTCTTTTTGTGTGCAGGGCGAGTGTTCTTGTACTGGTTTGGATGGACGCCGGACATGTGCGTGGCCGACGTCGAGGTGGCGAAGCAGGTGCTCTCGGACAGGACAGGGCTGTTCCCCAAGAACGTGACGACACCGATGCTGCTCAAGCTGTTCGGCAGGGGGCTCGTCCTGGCCAACGGCGACGAGTGGCAGCGACACAAGAAGGTCGTCCACCCCGCCTTCAACACGGACAAGCTCAAGGTACATTACATCACATCACATATTGCCTTCTTCTTGCTGACGCAGGACGCCATGGCTTGTAGTAAACTGAAAAATTGTTTGGTGTAAGATGATGACGGCGACAATGGCCGGCGTCGCACGGTCGATGGTGTCGAGGTGGGAGGAGAAGGTGGCGAGCCATGGCGGGAAGGTGGTGATCGAGCTGAGCAGCCAGTTCGAGGAGCTGACTGCGGACGTGATCTCTCACACGGCGTTCGGGAGCAGCTACGCGGAGGGGAAGCAGGTTTTCATGGCGATCAAGGAGCTCCAGTTCATCGCCTTCTCAAGCCTTCTCAGCGTCCAAATCCCAGGCTCCAGGTAGGTACAAACACTTTACCATGTCAAATTTCATCTGAACTGAAATAATTTGTTTGCAGGTATTTTCCAACCAAGAAGAATCTGAAAGTATGGAGGCTGGACAGGAAGGTGAGGAGTACGCTGATGCAGATCATCAGCAACAGACTCGCCGCCGCCGCGAAGGAGAAGGCCGGCGGCGGTGGCGGTGGCTACGGCAAGGACCTGCTCGGGCTGATGCTGGAGGCCAGCGCGCCACCGGAGCTGGGCACGAAGCGTCGTCAGCCGCCGGTGCTGAGCATGGACGAGATCATCGACGAGTGCAAGACCTTCTTCTTTGCCGGGCAGGAGACCACCTCGCACCTCCTCTCCTGGACCATGTTTCTTCTCAGCACGCACCCGGACTGGCAGGACAAGCTCCGGGAAGAAGCCGTGAGAGAGTGCGCCGGCGCCGGCGCCGGGGACGACGACGACCAGCTCCCCACCTACGACATGCTCGGCAAGCTGAAGCTGGTAGGAATGCAATTTGTTAAGTTAAATTTGAACTTACATGTCGTGGAGTGATATATTTACATTTTTTTTCGTAACCATTTAGGCCTTATTTGGTTGGAGAAAAATTTTAGGTTTGATTATCACATTGGATATTCGAATACACATTTGAAGTATTAACGTAGTCTAATAACAAAATAAATTACAGATTCCACCAGCAAACTGCGAGATGAATCTATTAAGCTTAATTAATCTATCATTAGCAAATGTTTACTGTAGCACCACATTGTCAAATCATGGCATAATTAGGCTTAAAAGATCCGTCTCGCAATTTCCTAACGAACTGTGTAATTGTTTTTTTCGTATTTAATACTCCATATATATATCCAAACATTCGATGTGATAGATGAAAAGCTTTTATTTTGGAAACTAAAGCAGGTCTTAATTGATATGAAACAAATGGGTGGACTCGAATAATTAGAATCCATCTCTAGCTATCACCATTAATGGTGGAGTGAGCTTTCGATGTGACCATTAATGGAAGGATGCTTCGTTTTTTTTTTCCCTTGGCAGCTAAATCAGTTCTTGCTGGAGACGCTGCGGCTGTACAGCCCGGTGCCGGCGATCCGGAGGCGGACGGCGGCGGCGGTGGAGATGGGCGGCGTGACGGTGCCGGGAGGCACGATGCTGACGTTCCCGATCGCGACGATGCACCGCGACGAGGAGGTGTGGGGCGCCGACGCCGGGGTGTTCGACCCGATGAGGTTCGACGGCGGCGGCGCCATGGCCAAGCTGCTGTCCTTCTCCACGGGGCCGAGGGCGTGCGTCGGGCAGAGCTTCGCCATGGTCGAGGCGAAGGCCGTCGTCGCCGCGATACTCCGGCGGTTCAGGCTGGAGCTCTCGCCGGAGTACGTCCACGCGCCCACCGACGTCATCACGCTCCGCCCCAAGCACGGCCTCCCCATGGTCGTCACACGCGTCCACGCGTGACGTGGATACAAGCGATTCGTCACCCCTCGGGAGGACGTTATTTGCATGTCCATTTAAATAGTTATTAATTTTTTTAAAAAAAATAACAATCTCTACTATTATAAAAATTGAAGATGTTTTTGCCGGTATTTTAGTACGTTATTCGTGTGTGTGTCAGTTTTTAAGTTCGTTTGCTTTTAGAAATACATATCTGTATTTTTGTCGGTTTTTAAGATCGTTCACTTTTGATAATATAGAAGGAATCATATAAGAAATATGTTTAAAAAACTCACATGCTAACTTGAGCGATCGAACTCCTAACTGCAGCTCATGATTTCTAAAAAATATATATATATATTCAAGCGAACTCCTAGAGTGAATTTTATTTTAACTAAACCATATAACAATAATAAGACTAAAAACTTCACCCGTTGCAACGCACAGGCATTTTTCTAGTATAGATCAATACGAAATATATCACTGTACAAACATGTAAAACCAAATTCATCTTCTACAAGTATGCAACAAAAATAACAAATTAAACTGAAAATAGTTATCGCACATTTGCAATTATATTTGTTAATTTTTTTTACAACTGGTAGAAGTTGAATTTTGATATATTTTTTTTTATGACTGACACGTATGAAATGAAAAATTGAAAGGAGACTTTTCTCGATTCAAACAGGAATAAAATTCAAATTCGCATGTCTGAAAATCAAACTAGCGCAATAGTTCAACCTTGCCTATGAAAATTTTCGTTTGTTCAAACTTGAGAGTGTTTCAACTGCCACTGCGCCACGTCAGTTTAGGCAGTTTCCTACGTTGAACTGATGAAACCCCGCGCGGCGGAGGGCTCGCGGAGACCATGCTCGCCGCCGCCGCCGCCGCCGCCGCCGTCAAGGGGAGGATCAAATCGCGGCCACAGCTGCCTCCTCTCGCCTCCCCGGCGACGACTTCCACATGCGCTCCCGCTCCCGCCGCCACCGCTCGCCGCGGCTCTCATGCGGCCGCGTCTCAAGTCGTCTCCCACGCGTCGCTCCTCCTCCGGCTGCAGTCGTGCCCGGATTTCCAGGAGGCACGGAGGCTTCACGCGGCGGTCCTCGTCGGCGGCCACGGCCACGGCACCGTCCTCGTCGCGCAGTTGGTGCGCGCGTACGCGAAGCTCGGGGATGTCGCGCACGCGCTGCGGGTGTTCGACGGAATGCCGAGGAGGAACTCCTTCGCGTGGAACGCCGTGATCAAGGGCCTCGTCGACGCTGGTAGATTCTCGGAGGCGCTGGAGATGTTTTGGGGGATGGTGAACGATGGCTCGGTAGCGGTGGATGGTTTCACGTATCCGCCTGTCATCAAGGCGTGTGCTGCGCTTGGAGCTGTTGCGCAGGGGAGGAAGGTATGGGAGATGGTGGAGGCTGACATTGCCAGCGGTAATGCGAGGCCCAACGTGTTTGTGCAGTGCGCGCTTGTGGATATGTTTGCAAAGTGTGGGTGCTTGGATGAAGCAAGGAATGTTTTTGAGAGCATGCAAGTGAGGGATTTGGCTGCGTGGACTGCGATGATTGGAGGAACTGTGCATTCAGGGAACTGGCTTGAGGTGGTGGATTTGTTCAATCACATGAGATCAGAAGGGTTTGGGGTTGACTCTCTAATTGCTGCAACTGTCATTTCAGCGTGTGGGAGAGCAGGTGAATTGCAGGTTGGAACTGCATTGCATGGATGTGCTGTGAAAAGTGGAGCAAGTGGTGATATATATGTTTCCAACGCCTTGGTAGATATGTACTGCAAATGCGGTTGCGTAGAGATGGCTGATTGTCTTTTCTGGTCTACAAATTCCAAAGATGTTGTCTCCTGGAGTAGCTTGATTGTGGGGTATTCACAAAATGGAATGCATAATGTGAGTGTCAGTTTGTTCTGTGAAATGATCTCTTTGGGGATAAACCCCAACTCTAGTACTCTGGCAAGCATACTTCCTTGTCTTTCTGTGCTGAAGTTAATCAGGAGTGGAAAAGAAATTCATTGCTTCTCTATAAGACATGGACTCGAGAGAAGTGAGTTTGTAGTGAGCGCACTTATAGACTTGTACAGCAAACAGGGGTTGATAAAGGTGGCAGAAACTATATTTTGGCTTACGCTGGACAAAGATCTAGCCATTTGGAACTCAATGGTTGCAGGATATGCTGTGAATGGATATTCAGACTCTGCATTCTGTGCATTGAGGTTATTACAGAAAGTGGGTTTAAAACCTGATCATGTGACTGTTGTTTCAGTTCTTCCTTTATGCAATCAACACGATATGCTCATCCAGGGTAAGGAACTACATGCATATGTGATCAAGTATTGTATTAACTCAGTCTGCTCAGTCAATAATGCACTTCTAGATATGTATTGCAAGTGTGGTTTCCTAGAAGTAGCTAAAGAGGTTTTTCAACTTATGACAGAACGCAATACAGTTACATATAACATACTGATTTCTTCTTTTGGAAAGCATAACCATGAAGATCAAGCCCTATCATTTTTCGATCTAATGAAGAGAGATAGAATTGCTCCAGATAAAGTGACTTTTGTGGCACTACTATCTTGTTGTAGCCATGCTGGTCTCATTTACAAGGGTTTGCACTTTTATCATTCCATGTTACATGACTACAATATTTCTCCAGAGAAGGAACACTACTCATGCATTGTTGATCTCTACAGCAGATGTGGGAAGCTTGATGAGGCTTGGTGTTTCATGTCAAATATGGCAGAAGAGCCAGAAATCGATGTCCTTGGAGGGCTCTTGGCAGCATGTAGAGTGCATAATAGAATGGACATTGCTGAGCTGGTTGGGAAAAGAATATTTGAGCAAAATCCCAATGATCCTGGCTATCATATTCTGCTTTCTAATATCTACGCCGATGCTGGAATGTGGTCTGATGTGACAAGGATAAGAACTATGATACAAGAGAGAAATTTGAAGAAGGAAACAGGAAATAGCTTGACCTAAAAGTTAAACAATGAGTGCACAAGTCTGTATAAAAAGACAAGAACCTTTTGTTATTTGTTAGATCCTCAAACTAAAAATGCGATTGAAAAGTGCAGCTTGATAATTGGTAACAGACCTAGGAGAATGGGAACTGTTAAGAATCAGAGAAAAGCAAACCGTTTTCAACATGCTTTTAGGACATTTTCTCTAGAGGAAATGAAGACTTTTTTGGGTATAGGTGAGTAAAGTGTATCTTGTGATGTTCAGTGTACTGTACTTATGTTTGGTGCATTGGCTGTTGAGATATTACACAATTCTGCTATATGCATGCCTGCAATGTGCACAGGACACCCTTGTACTTTTTTTGATAAAGGTAGCTATTTATTGAAAAAAAAAATGACCTATTTGGTTAGGGTCATGTCACAGTAGAGTGCCTAGCTGGCGCATAATTATGTCTGATAAAAAAAAGGGTTTCATATATGTCTTTTGGTAACATTTGATTTTTTTTTTTCTTTTTGCTCACTTTGTTTTAATACAGAACTATCTCTGAAGGTTGACACATTTTCCTTGGTGTGATCAGGAGATACTGGTATTTGTTCACTAGCCAAGGACATACTTTATCAAGAATACACTCCAAGGGACGATTAATTATTTAATCAAGGGAAAAGGATACTGCAGCGTCAAGGTAATTTCCAGGATTCCACCAGTCATATGTTAGTTTTCTTTTATTTTCTGCTTCTCTGAAGTTCTTTTCAACCTCACCCCCAGACAACATTTTTTTCTAATATAGTTCTGAACAAACAGCAATAACTTGGTGCAAGGTTTGATCTCCAATCTGTTAATGACTCTGAAAGTAATACTACCTCCGTCCTATTTTAAGTGTAGCCATGAGTTTCCGTGTCCAACGTTTGACCATCCGTCTTATTTTAAATTTTTTATTATTATTAGATGATAAAACATGAATAGTACTTTATGCATGACTCATTTTTGTTAAAATTTTCAAATAAGACAGACGGTCAAACATTTGACAGGGAAAATCACAACTGCACTTAAAATAGGACAGAGGGAGTACCGAGTTATTCATGTTGGACATGCTACAAAGATTTGGCTTATTGTGGATCAGTTCACCTGTTGCCATCATATACAGCAACACTTCGCAATCAATGGATACCAAAAGCAGAAAGAGAACTAAAAGTAGAGTCAGTAAAGCATCTAGATTTCACAGCTGATGCATCAGATGCAATACACAAGGGCAATTTAATCAATTAAATCATTAAGCTAGAACAAGACAGTGGGCTCACGGCATGTATACATCATATAGTGGATAATGGAGATATCCTGCCTATCCTACATGTTGCTGCTATCTGACGTATGTGCAGAAGACAACGTGGCCTACATTCTTACAGCTTTTCTTGGACCAAATATGTTTCCTAGAATTGACAATTCGACAAGATAAGAATCTGCAGACTGTAACAAGGCTGTACGCGTACCGATGATGATTCAAGTAAATCTGATTTGGTAGGCTTAAATTCCCATCCGCGGCTATAGAAACATCGTTACTTTTCCATTTAAAGCAGAAACATAATTACTTGATGGATATTATCAAATATAACTGGTGCATTGAGTTTTCTGGTGCCATTGTTGAAGAGGAGCTCATGTGACCTTCATCTCCTTGGTTATGACTTTATTTCTCTCTTAATGACTCTTGGTTCTTACTCTTGGTTTGTTTACTTGTTTTTAGCCTGGAGGTATAGATTCACTTTCAAGCTTGAAGAAAGCAAAGGAAGAAGGGCATCCTTATCTAATGCGGGTCACATCTGTTTGACAGCTCTGAAGATCCGGTGTCATTTGGACCACCTGCCCTGCTGCAGTGGTAACTTTCTTCATCCACACACTTTGAAATTCTTTAGCAATTACTAGCTTCTAAACCATATTAATTCCAATAGATCCGCAGACCAATAATTAGCTCCACTTAAGTTCACATGTTGCTACAGCTTCATGTAGCCGTTACTCGCGCGGTCGGCCGTTGGCCAGCTGCAGCCTGCAGATACCGGAGCATACAATGTACCCTGCACATGTGGAGCCTTGCTCTATACATCTCACAATCCAAAATTTTGACAACAATTCCTAGTTAATACTTTGACTCCACCTTTTACTAGCTGCCTGACGCAGAAAATTGGCAAATGCCTGTACCACTGTGCAAGGCTTTGGAGTTCGGAGCTTAAATGGCACACCTCTCCATGTGGGCAGATAAGGTCGTCCTGAGAATGAGCTACCGACCCACGCCCTCTCTTCATGCTGCAGCCACCGACACTGTTTGAATTTCTGCACTAATGAATTGCTTTGCTACTAGTACCACCCACCAGGGATTATTAGTTGCTGTAAGAGACAGTTTTGGAGGTTTGCTTGATCTCATGATTCATCAGCTCGATCGTTTTGTAGGCTACTGCACAGCACAGTGTTGTCCGAGAGCTCAGTTTCAGCAAGGAGGAGGGGGGGGGGGGGGGGGGGGGGGATCATGGGCATGCCGATGATGGGCAATTTCATTGTAAAGGGTACCTACACATATGGTGAGTACCATAGCATTAAAACGTCTAGCGAGATATACTTTGTATACGTTAATTGCTCCTTTATTTGTTGATTTTTTTTAGGAAGACTTTATTTGTTGATTTGATCCTACTGGTTAAATTGTCTGGTCAGTCATGCTAAACTGATCATGGTAACGGGCCAGAACTTACCTGCAAATCATCAGATATATAAATGTCAGTCGTCACACCTAAACAATATAGAATGATGCCGACAATTAAGAGCAACATTCTTTAATCCTGATATCGTACATTTTGAGGTCGTAGAACATGTAAAAAGAATCAACAAATGGAAGGCAAATGTTGTTCCAGGTGTGCATTTCTTTTACTTTAGTCATCCAACCGTCCTCTAGATCCACAAGAACATTGCTAAAGTCTCCGGGCAAATGGATCGAATAAAAAGCCTTTTTTAGATCGCTTAGTTGTTTCAATTCCATCAGATCGGAACCTCGCCATAATGCAAGCTTTACTTGTCATGATTCTCTAGAAGAAAGGCATCAAAGGAGACAGGTAAGAAGAATCGGTTCGGTACGCCTCTTTAATCAGGCTCACGTACGGTTGATCCATTCAGATCATTCAAGAAGCCAAGGGGGTCCTACTTGATCGCACTAAGCACATAAATAAGGCCTAATGCAACCAAAAGGTTGTGCCCCCAACAACCAAATCAGAAGATACTGCAGCAGTCTGCAGCTAGGATTAGTATAACCATCCTAGCATTTGTACATTACTAGTCGTAATATTTTGTTTCTCCATTAGGTGCTTGATGATATCCCCTACTATGGTTACTCTCTTCAAAAGCGAACTGAAAATGATTGTTTTTCCAGCAAAACTGAAAATGATTGTTTTTCCAGCAGGGTTTGAAGGATCGCCTAGCTGGCTTATCCTGCTACTAATAAGTTGACTTCCCCAGGGCATCCAGTATTTGGTGGATCTGCTTCCACGTAGCACTGAACTGGGTCAGTACTTTACTAATCAGCTATCAGAACCGTAGTTTATGGGAAATGCAGTTATATTTTCCAAGGCAAACACAACTCTACTATATCCCCAAATGCACTGTTTTCCAAGACAAGCATATCAATTCTGTTACAAGCACAAGTATACATCCCAAAATGGTGAGGTTTTCATCAGAAAGGGAATTGCATGTGAATGCAGCTAACGGATCGGGGTATAATTCGAGCTGGATTATTCGATCCTAACCTTCATCTTCAAGCAATCAAATTAACAGCCCTGTTTAACAAAAGTTTGAGAGATTTTGAATGAGGATCCGTGCATGCAGCAGGAAAGTCGGCACGGAAGCTGGAGATGAAAAGCTGAAACATGATTTCTTTTCAAAGAAAAATGAAAAAAAAACAGCAGCACTGCGCTGGCAGCCGGAGCCAATGGGCGAGGGGCACGTGTCCCCGGATTCCTCGACCGACCAGGGAGACTCCGCACGAGCATGGCACGTGACGGACGATCCGCTCGTCTTTATATACGGCTAATGCGTCGCTGGTGAGTTTACCTGCATCGCATCAGCTCTCTTGACTCCTCTCTCTTCGTCTCAGCTTGGAGCTCAGTCTTTGATTTTTCTTCTTCTTGTTGTTTGTGCAATTGTGCATCGTTGTTAGCTGGGAACAAGCAGAAGAATGGCGGACAGCACGGCGACCTGCATCGACATCATCCTCGCCATCATCCTGCCGCCGCTCGGCGTCTTCTTCAAGTTCGGCTGCGGGGTAAGCCGCCGTTATCTACAGTTTTTGCACTGGGACTACTTTGATCTTTCCATGCAGCATGTCTCCTCCTCCTGTCACTATGTGTAGTTAATCGTCTGTGGTGATTGATTTGCAGATTGAGTTCTGGATCTGCTTGCTGCTCACCTTCTTCGGCTACCTCCCCGGCATCATCTACGCTGTCTGGGTCATCACCAAGTAGGAGGAGAATTACTACCCTTCCAAGGTAAGCATGGCTCTGCATGCATCTTCAAGAACTTGGAGAGTTTGAGTACACAAAATTTTGTGTCGGTGTTTCAGGAAAAAAAAAGATAAAAATTGCTGAACAAGTGTCCGTGGAGTAGTAGATATTAGGTTACTACTAGTACCATTAACAACAGAAAGAAGGAAAGGAACATCTCGCCTACTGTTCTCTGATCTGTTTTTGCTGAGGTGTTTCAACAATTTAGCTAATAATTAAGTCGCCTGATCGAGGTTCAGGAAGTGACTGACTAACTTATCTTTTTCTGATTTTCTTATTATCAGGTGATGGTGAATTGGTGATCCGGAGCCTGTGATTGGTTGTGCCTGGTGTAAGCGGCAGTTGTCAAAGCTGTGATTTTCTGGTTCTTTGGACGGATGGTGCTCGCTGTGGTGTTGTGTATGCTGTACATCTGTTTTGGTGTTTGTGCTTAGGTCCCTCTTCTGTTACAACAATTGTTTTCTCCCTGTTCTTCCGGGGTACCTTCTCCAGTTTATCTTCTGCACCTTCTCGTCCCTGTACTTTGAATATTAATTAATTAATTAATTGCTCCTTGTTAGCCATCTGCTCAAAGAGTAATTTAAGAATCGTTTGACAAATGAATTCAATGTCCTGTGAATGTGGTCGAGGGTTGCGAATTTCAAGCGGATGTGACCAATCAAATGGTGGCCATTTTTCATGTTTCTAGTGGGTGGGCAGTCACTATCTAGCTTTTTTTGTATGTAATATTTATCCATTTACATTCACTGTATTATTGCTTCTCTATTCTTTCATCAATTTGAAGAGGCGATGAATTGAATTGATGATGACAGCGGCTGACAGGTCCCCCCACACTGCCACACAGCATGCCATGCCAGCTTACACACTGGCACCGTGCCATGTGCTGTGTACTGGTAGCTACTACGTTGCATAGCACCGTAGCAACTGTGGAAATCGAAAACTACTGCCCGTTTCAAAATATAAGTATTTCTACTCGTTTTAGCATAAAAGTTAAGATGAGAAGTTGTTTTGAATAGTAGAGAAGTTGTTTTGAATAGTAGGTGAAGAAATTAATTAAGAGATGATTGTGACTAGATGAGATAATGAAGTAGGCGAAGAAAATGTTGTCTTACAAATTTTGAATCTAAAAATCCTTATATTTTAAAACAGACGGAGTAAGAGACAGTCATTGCAGGCTTGCAGAATGGGCCGCAGGGCCGGTGCGCGCGTCCTGGGCTGGAGATGGGCTCCGTCCGTCCACTAGCTCGAGACAACCATGGTCCATGGACCTGAACTCATGTGAGGCCTTTTGTGCTGTCAAATTTTGTCAGTCTCCTGAAAAAAGAGACTACACCAATCTACATGTAGAACGTGCACGCACAAATCTACAACGAGGCGATAGTAGCGGTATCAGAAACACGCAATTCATCCATCACATTCAGATATGCAGCAAAAAAAAAAATCGCAATTTCAGATATGCAGTATATTGTAGAAAAGCGGTTCATTTGGCAAGAAAGAGGAACAGAACCTCCAGCACTAGAATAACAAGAGAAATAAACTAACAAAAGAACTGAGCATCAATCCGATGCTTTTACTGTTCCCCGATGCAACTGAGGAAAAAAAAATACACCCTCCGTCCCACAATACAAGGGATTTTGAGTTTTTGTTTGCAACTTTTGATCACTCGTCTTATTCAAATTTTTTTTTCAAATATGAAAGACAAAAAGTTGTGCTTAAAGTACCGTGGATAATAAAGTAAGTTACAAATAAAATAAATAATAATTTTAAAAAAATTTGAATAAGACGAGCGGTCAAACGTTGCAAGCAACAACTCAAAATCCCTTATATTGTGAGACGGAGGGAGTAGGAGACAAGGATTTGAGGCTTGTAAGTTTCATAGATTTTGCCAAAAGTACGGAATAACGGCAGCCAGCATATACAAATAACACCATAATAAGGTCATCTAGTCTTCCAGCAGAAAAAATACACAAGACACTTTGGACCAATGGCCTGCGTTGTTCATCCAGACTTAAGAGCATCATTATCTCAGAAATAAAACTCCCGCTTGCAAGGAAATAGAAATATACCAATTTAACTAAGAATCGCTACCTAGGAGTATTCAAGTGTCAAGAACATTGGCTGATTGAATGATTGATATAGTCATTTGGTCACCAATATCAAACAGTAGACCAATGTAAGGTGTAAGCAAAACTCGCTGCACTAACTGAATTATGTGTCGGGTGTTTCAGGGGAAGAAAGATATAGCATTCAGAGAGTTGTGGCTTGTCAACAAATACCACCATGATCAGATCATCTAAGACTTCTAGCAAAGAAAAACACAAGACGCTATGGACCAATTGTTTGCCTTGGGTTTTAAGGCAAAGTATGTGTTAAGTTTATTCAGAGCATCAGGGGTCTAAGAAGTAAACTCCTGCCTACAGGGAAACAGAAATTTAACAATTTCAACTAAGAATTGCTACCCACTACCTACTATTAAACAGTCAAGAACATCAACGAATGGATCACATAATGGTATGGCAGCCTATATCATAAAGATACAGTAAACATGACCCACTGCATTACTGTGAGGTGTAAGCAAAAACTCGTTGCATTAACTGAAAACAGGAACAGCAATACATGGCTCATTGTTCAACAAGTTCAATGGAAATATCGCTACTTACCACAGTACTTCACAGCAGTAAAATGGTAGTAATTCAAGGATGGGCATTAGGCCTTTGAAACCATTAATGGTTGAAAAGGGATCACAGCAAGGAAAGATAGGCATCTCAAACTCCCTACAACCGCAGCAAAAGGATACATTCAGCCAATGCGTACTATAATTCTACCTATTATGCCTCCTCTGTATCTCGACTCTTCTTCTTTTTCTTCTCCTTTTTCTTTTCGCTTTTCTCAGCTTCCACGCCATCTCCATTGGCTGCGCTCTCTGGATCCACAACATCACCTCCTTCCTTGCTCTTCTTCTTTTTCTTTTTCTTCTCACTGCCAACCTTCTCCCCATCAGATATATCAGCCTTCTCTTCCTTCACCTCTGCATCACCTGATCCTTGTTCACCCTTGTCTTTCTTCTTCTTCTTCTTCTTCTTCTCACTCTTCTCCCCTTCTACCTCCTCAGCACTCTCTTCAACCTTGATCTTCTTTACAGGCACAGAAGCAGACGCGTCATCATCCTCAATCTTCCTCTTGCGGCCTTCATCAGCAGCATCCTCCTCATCCTTGTGCTTCTTCTTTTTCTTCTCCTTGACCTCTTCAGTCGCAACCACATCCTGTTCCGCCTTCACCTTGGCCTCTTCAGGAGCAGCTGCAATGCTAGCGATCATCGCATCACCACCAGTAGGAAGTGCCACATTCCGGATCCACTCAGCTGGGGTCTTCTCATTTGGCTTCCCATGCTTATCCAGTAAACCCTCTGCGACCATCTTTTTCTTCTTGAGCGCAACCGGACCAAGCCCCCACTTCCTCGGATACGTGTCTCTATCCATCACCACCCTCTTAATCTTTGCGACTGCACCATGGTCACAAGTCGCCATAACAGCGGTGGTCATCTCGGCAATACCGATAGCAATGGCCTCTCCTTTAGTGGTCATGAGAACCACCTCCTCCCCAACATCGATATCATTTTCAAACCGGAGCAACCCGGGTATCATAAGCTTAGCACCATAGCATATAGCATTGACAGCAGAGTCCTTAACAACAAGCCTCTTGTAGCTAGTAAGCAATACCTCGAGAGGCATCACGATGCGCCGCAAGTAAGTCTCATCGTTGTAGTTGTCCATCGCCCACCTCGCGTCCATGACATCGTGCATCGTGACCATGTTATCCTGCTCCCCGAGGATCCCTGATCGCACGCGGCGCAGCTCCTGCATATGCGCGCCAACGCCGAGCAGCAGGCCAAGGTGGACGCAGAGCGTCCTGACATAGGTCCCGGCCTCGCAGGAGATCCAGAACACGGCGAGGTGCCGGTCGGCGTCGTGCTCGAGCAGCTTGCTCTCGTAGATGGTCCTCACCCTGAGCTGGCGCTTGACGGCGGAGATGAGCGGGGGCCGCTGGAACACGGCGCCGGTGAGCGCCTCGAGCGCGCGGGCGACGCGGGCGGTGTCGGGGACGGCGGCGTGGAAGCGCGCGACGCAGACGTACTCCTTGCCGGCGCCCTGCTGCGACTTGACGAGGCGGGTGGCGCGGTCGACGCAGACGATGAGGTTGCCGGTGACCTTGGGGTCGAGCGTGCCGCTGTGGCCGGTCTTGTCGACGCGGAGGAGGCGCTTGATCCAGGCGACGACCTCGTGCGAGGAGGGGTTGGAGGGCTTGTCGAGGTTGATGACGCCGTAGCGGAGGTACTCGGCGATGGGGCGCTTGAGCGGCGAGTGGCCGGAGGGGAGCGGGGTGTAGTGGCCGGTGCGGACGTTGAGGCGGTCGTAGTTCTTGAGGAGGAGCGGCCATGTCGAGGTGTCGAGGGAGGGGACCAGCGACTGCGGCTTGATGAGGTAGCCGTCGGTCTTCGCCTCCGCCTCGGCGAGGGACGGCGGGTCGACGGCGGCGGCGGTGGCGGCGTCCTTGGACTTGGTCTTCTTCTTCTTGGACTTGGTTAGCTCGGAGGAGGGGGAGGCGGCGGCGGCCGGCGGCGGGGAGGACATGGCGGCGGGTTGGGGGGAGGGGATTTTAGGGTTTTTGCGGCGGCGAGGGGAAGAAGAAGAGGGGTTTTAAGGGGGAAGGGTTTAGTGGGTGCGAGATGGTGCGATGGGGGAGGTGGTGATTGAGTTGGGCTGGGCCGTGGGCCCATGAGAGTTATGCTGTAGGACGGAGACTGTAGGACTTGGGCTGGGCCCTGGGCTAATGAGGCCGGAGACTGTAGGCCTTTATAATAAAATTTCACCGTTTTAATAATTTGTAAAAAAAAAGGAGTAAATTGCTCTTTTTACCGCTCTTCCGCCTTGGACATGGGTAAATCAACTTTTTCACTCTAAATCAGGCCTTTTTCTTCAAAAACATTTCACTTTATAACTATGTTTATCTTCGGTTTATCCCCTCTCTCTTCATCTCTATCAGAGAAAGCACGTCAAAATCTCAACCCTCCCCACCTTACAACAAATACGCTCGTAGCAATGGAGGAGACTAAGCTCAACTGCTCTCGGTGTTGTCCATGCTTGAGATCTACATGCATTGGTGTCGATGCTGGGATGTGGATATTGGATTTGCTTAGCAAACAGGCTCGACCACGTAGTGACGCAGGTGCTACGAAGCTCAAGAAAATGCAACAAAGGATGTGGAAACGACAGAGACAAAGCTAATGCGATAGATGTCAAGTTGACTATTGGGCACTTTGTAGATGTATCTCTATTGTATGTCATAAGCTTCAACTTGCTTAAGTATGCCATCCGCGCAATACTGCTCTCGAAGGCCTCCTCAAGTCCAATGGTGCTATCGGCGTACGCTCGATTGGGTTGGGATGTCAATACCTGATTGCTAGACCTACTCAAGCAATGAGAGGAAAGGTGGGAGCTAAATAAAAGAAATATGCCAAATTGAAACATTTTGGAAAAGAAAGTAAAACAAGACCTGTCAGGTTATGGATACCACATACCCAATAGTAATCGACTAAGCACGACGGGACCCACAACATACTAAGTCTTATACGGAATTATACCTCGTATATAGAATGTGTTTCGGATAAGGAATGACAAATAGAGTTCTATATAAAAACGGCAATGACTACTTGGATTGCATCTATATTGATCTCCCTAGTTCTACTTAGACAAGGGGCACCTATGGGTATAAATACAAGCCCCCTAGGAGGAGAGGGGACAAGTTACAAGACCAATAAGACACACGCCGCCAAATATCGACATTAGATATTAGCCAAGACATACCCCATCTAGTGCCTCCTGAAGCCGGCAAGAGAGATCTAGCGCAAGCTCTGATCTCGACGAGTTCATATTCAAGGAGGAAGACTACCCCTGTCGTCGACTACGAGTTAGTTATCTATGCCGCCAAGTCGATGATAGCTAGATAGGTTATCCCAAATATTGTATTTGTGTGTTTCAGATGAATAATAGCAACACCGGTTTCGGCCAACAGGATGTAGGGCTATTACCTGTCAGATAAGGGGCCCGAACCTATATAAAAATCACTGTCTCCATCTCTTTTACCTCAATCTCGCATACCTCAATCTCGCATATACCCTGGTACCGATGATCCCTATACCATCCAAATACCGTGGTCGTGATCTCAAACGTCGATAAGACCCGAAGTAAGGGAAAAAGTGACTCAAAGTGCAATTCATATTTTTTGCATGAAAAATGCTCTGCATAGAAGAACAGATCGATTATTCGATTCCTAAAACAATGTACGAAGACACTAAACGTCTATATTGACCATTAAAAAAAAGATGCTTAGACAGTACTAATAATGTTGAAATATTAGAGCCGTTATTATATCAACGCAAAAATGTTTATCAACTCCACATGTAAAAAACTGTATTGCATGTTTAGTCTATATTATCGTGAACTTAAGGAAAAATCTAAAAATATCACTGGAATAATGCTGCAGCCCGGGCGTCCAACGGGGGTGGAGCCGATCGGGCTCTCCCCCCGCGCGCCCCTCTCCCCACGCGCTTGCATGCAGATGCCTGGCCCCACCACATTGATCTGCTCTCACCTACCATTGCAACAAATCACCCATATATTTTGAAAACTCTCTATTATAGGAATTTGGTTTATTTTTGTTCCACAAAAAATATTTCACTAGTGCATTCACAATGTTTCACTGTGTAGATCTAATGTTGCAGTGAACTAAAATACTCCATTGCAATAAATCACCCACATATTTTGGAAACCCTCTATTAAGGGAATTCGTTTTATTTTTTGTTCCACAAAAAATGTTTCACCTAGTGTACTTATAATGTTTCACTATGTATGGATCAAATGTTGCAGTGAACTGAAACATTCTTTCGCTATTTGCTGAAATATTGTTTTTATATAAGGTGAAACAACGCCCGATTTAAACGACTGAAACATTTTCGATATAACTAGTGAAACAATTCCGATATACATGGTGGAACATCGTGCAATATTTTTTTTAAAAAAAAATCAACAATAAGCTAATTTTTTTTCGTCGGAATATATCCATGTGTGGTCTTATTTTGAAGATTTAATTGCAACGAATTTAATGGTGTAATCAGATCATGATTTGGATAAATAATTTAAGAGAAAAATTAGTTTAAAATGGTTTTGCACATATGGGTAGCGCTATTGACGTCAGTGCCCGATTTTTCGAGATTTGGATCGGGCGACCGATCCCTAGTCACCTCCATATCACTGACAAGCGCTCGATTGTAATAAATGCTATCACAAATGTGAGTTTCATGAAATATTATCATATATTTAATTTTGTTTTAGAAATGACATTATTGTTACGGTTCTGTTAGCAGCCTTCTGTTAAGTATAGGATAAATAGTGCATTTTAACGATACAGGATGGACGGAACCCTAACGACAATTATATTTTGGACAAAATCACCTATACAATAGCATTTATTCAAATTGGATGCTTGCCAACGGTATAAAACAAAGATAATGAAAGTATCAAAAGTATAACGAAACTTATTGGCACACTACCACACCAAGTCTTCAACAATAGCCCATAACCCTATTGTAAAGCTCCTAAAAGTCTAATGAGGAATGCCTCCATCTTTTGAGAACCCAAAAAATGACTTGAACTTCATTCACAGCCCAAACAGCGACATAGTGAGGGCGTGAGAACAATGAGAGGATCGCGCTGTGAATTTTTCACACACACACACACACACAAAAAGAGATGCGGTTGGATGTAGAGCTCCTACGGTTGGATGCTGGGGAGATGATTTGTGTTGTCTTCCTACTGAACCTCGATTTTCTCCCTTCACCTCAATAACTATTCGGGGGCTTAGTTAGGTACTCTATTGGAGATGCTCCGAGCATTCTATACCTGCTTATATATATCCCTATATTTAACATTTTCCCTTATAATTTTACCAAATCACTATGTTTAACATATTTCAATTTAGTACTAGTAGAGCAATAAAATCAGCTCAATCCAATTTAACGTGCTACAAAGCTACTCTCTCTGTTTCAAAATGTTTGACACCGTTGACTTTTTAGTACGTGTTTGATCATTTGTCTTATTCAAAAAAATTCAAGTAATTATTTATTCTTTTCATATCATTTGATTCATTGTTAAATATACTTTTATGTACACATATAGTTTTGCATATTTCACAAATTTTTTTAATAAGACGAACGGTCAAACATGTACTAAAAAGTGAATGGTATCAAACATTTTGAAACGGAGAAAGTATAATTTTTTTTCCAATCAACGATGAAGGAAAAAGGTGGACGACGCTGAAATAGAAAACAAACGAATTTCGGAGTGGGAAGGCCATGTCGGACTTTAAACAGTAGGACAAACATGTCACTGGGCCTACATGTCATAGACACATGTGGACCCACATATCATTGAGATAGGGGTGGCAAATAGTTATTTGTCAAATCTAAAAGTGGCAAATAGTTAAAAGCCCCTGCAAATAATACTCTCTCCGTTTCAAAATGTTTGACACCGTTGACTTTTTAGCATATATTTGACCGTTCGTCTTATTAAAATAAAATTGTGAAATATGTAAAATTATATGTGTACATGAAAGTTTATTTAACAATGAATCAAATGATATGAAAGAATAAATAATTACTTAAATTTTTTGAATAAGACGAATGGTCAAACACACTAAAAAGTGAATGGTGTCAAACATTTTAAAATGGAGGGAGTAGCTCTGAACTGAACCGAACCGAACAGAACTGAAGATTTGCGACGACCCCCCAAAATGGCGAAACGCGAGCAAATTCAATTCAATTCCCCCTCCTCAAATCCCGCAAGCGAGGAACCCTAATCCCATTTCCGCCTCGATCCAATTCCAAATGCTCCCCGCCGGCGGCTACCCGTCGGCCGCCGCCATCTCCTTCCCCGACGCCGACGTGGATGACGACTCCGACGACGGCGACTTCACCGACGCCCCCCTCATCGACCCCTCCGACCCCACCTTCCCCAACCCGGCCTCCTCCTCCGCCGCCGCCGCCGCCATGACTACTCCCGCTGCTGCGGGGGGCGGGAGCGGGAGCGGGAGCGTGGGAGGCGTCGGCTCCTCCTCCGGCGGCGGCGAGAGGAGGCCGCTGTTCCAGCGGCTGTGGACGGAGGAGGACGAGATCGTGATCCTCCGCGGGTTCGCGGAGTTCACCGCGGCGCGCGGCACGGCGTTCGCGTCGCACCAGTACGACACCGACCCCTTCTACGAGGACATGCGCGGCCGCCTCCAGCTCGGCTTCTCCAAGAGCCAGCTCGTCGAGAAGCTCCGCCGCCTCAAGCGCAAGTACCGCAACTGCGTCTCCCGCCTCCGGGGATCCGGCAGCGCCTTCTCCTTCCGCTCGCCGCACGAGCAGGCCATCTTCGAGATCGCGCGCAACATCTGGCGCCCCACCAACAAGCACGGCCGGGACGGCGACTCCGACGACGAGGACGCCACGCAGGTCACCCCAGCGCCCGTTCCCGTGAACACCAGCCCCAATGGTGAGGTCAAGTCCCCAACCTCAGGGCGGCAGCGGCGTCGCAGGCGTGGCGGAGATTTTGCCGCCACCGCGCCTGCCGCTGCTCCGGCCACCACCAACATGGTGCAGCCCATTCAGCCGGTGCAGGTGCCGGTTTCGGTGCCCGTCAAGATGGATGACACGCTTCCTGCGTTGTCGCAGACCACAATGCCAATTACAGTGACAATGGAGGGCTCGGAACCCCTCAGATTGCCGGTCATGCCACCTCAGCCGGCTGTTTTAGATGCCGACAAGAGTTGCTTGACGCCTCTGTTTAAGGAGATGGTACGTGCAGTGATAAATATCGGATCAAACCCGTTCGGTGCACAACTGTCCGAGCCGCCACATGGTTTGCCCATGGAAGGGGAGAAATGGAGGAAGCAGCGTATATTGGAGCTGGAGGTATACTTGAAACGGATCGAGCTGCTGCAGGACCAGGTGAAGGCTACGCTTGAGGAGCTCAAGTCCTCCGCGCCTGGGACTTGAATGACCGAGCGTGAAGGCCTGTCTTGATGCTCATTTAGGATTCTTGGTATGATTCTTAGTGGTAGATGTTTAGGTGTTTTTGCAGATTTTCGTCCATAAAAGAATACTGTTGACTTGTTTGGGCTTGGAACTAGCTTATTTTATGTTTCTAATTGTTTACATGATTATTTAGCTTTCACTTCTTGCCTCCTTTCCTATAAGATAGGTATATGGTTGTCTCTAAGTGGTATATTTGGGGCAGCCAGTAAGGCATCCTGATAGAAGGGTTGGACACTTCAAATTAATTTATGAGGATTACAGATTATTGTAATTTCACCTTTGTTTCTTGTTCTTCATTCTGTGTGTTTTTAAATATTTAGTTATAAATGAATTAGATTAGGTTTGAAGATTTTACTATGAATGGTCATATTGGCTAGAGGTCATAGTGTTATGGCACACAAAAAAAGTGTATTTGTCTATCTGCATGAGAAAGCAAGAGTGGAATTATCGGAAACAGGTGATAATTGGACTTGCGTTTGACCATAACCAAGTCTTTTTGGGGGTAAAGAACTAAGAACAGCACCACAGAAACTTACCATGCTCCACAGTAATTTCCCACTTATGAACCAAATAATATTTTATTGATAATAATAGTGAACATATTGGCTCCACATTCTGCATTGCATTCATTATATGTTGGCATTCTTGATCTGTATTTGATAATTACAATGATTCCTTCTATTGCTTTGCAAATAAAGTCAATGCACTCATTAGTCAATGACCTGGATTAGCATGGTAGAAACTAAGATGCTCTGTGCATCAAATCTGGAGGCAAGGAAAGCATATTCACAAAAAATTGCATACAGTTTCTTCATAGACAATGCAATGTTGTGGACAGCACTGCTGATTAAAGTACTACATGTTCTACTGTCTATGGTGGTCCTACATGCTGCATATGGTTATTTGGTTTTAAAGTTCTATTGCATTATCGGTATATCTAAATTTACTAATTGTGGAATCGGATTGCTTCTTGAGACAAATTGCCAGATTATTTATTTTGATAATTCACTCTTATTGGTGCTGGATGCAATTAAAAATCGTTAGATGCAATTTAATTCATGATTGTGTAGGCTGTCTACCATGAAGCTACAGAAGTTCTGCTACCCAATTTCTCACATGTTCTTTGAAGGTGTCTACATATTTGAGATTCACAGTTCCTTTCTGTTAGTTAGGTACGTCCCTTTATTTTGTGGATATGAGTTAGTTACAGCTGGTTTGGCTAAATTCTACATTGTTGCTTTGATTCTCTATTGTGTTTTACCTCTTTGGTTCATTTATACATATACAGTAACGAATTGAGTTCCATTGTGAAATCAAGATGTGAGCTATGCTAATCCCCTGCCTGTAGCTTCTCATAAGCATCTTTATTTTTATCTTGCTGATGTTTTTGCAAACTGTGATCATCATTCATGGTGTAACAGAGGTTCTGAGAATTATCCCATCTTACTGGTGAAGTAGCGATAACCTTTCTTTTCTTCAGAGAGGTGTGTGTAACCGGGAATCCTGACATCCTGAGATAATTGATGTAGCAGCTAACCTCTGTTTCGTGCTTTAGCTGATTTGTATCTTTTGTTTGTATGTCCTTGTGTGTAATATTTGGAGCCAGATTTGAGAGTCGAATGTACATGCTAATGCATTGATGCACCGGCGACGGCCAGCAAGATCGGCTGTTTCAGCAGTGGCTGTTCAAAAGAATTTATCTTTTATTTCAAATGTTGGATGAAATTAATTAGCCGAGTGCAATTTCTTTTGCGAAAGAACATTATATGCAATTTCTGGAAGCAGTAACACCATTTTTTTTCCCAATTTGATCCGTTCTATGACAAGTAGGTACAGTGCTAATAAGACGATGAATTGCAGAACAACAAAACTATTACTCCTTTCGTTCCAAAATATTTACTCCCTTCGTTCCAAAATATTTGTTCCCTCTTGAGTCTTGACCGGCACTGTATATAAATGAACGAAAACTCAATGCTTCTTATATTTAGGATATTTGATAAATATAACATCGTTTCAAGTATTTATAATTTCTGTTGTTAAAGAGACGAGTGGTTAAAGTTTAAATATGAATAGCGTTCGATGATAAGTATTTAAGAATTTATAATTTTCTTTTGTAGATGACAGTATGGTTAAAGTTTAAATGTGAATAGTGTCCCATGATAAGTGGAGTACTCTCTCCATCCCATTTTAATCGCAATCACAAGTTTTCGTGTTTAACTTTGATTACTCGTTTTATTTGATTTTTTTATTGTGATTCAATGATAAAACATAAATAGTATTTTATGCTTGATTTATATTTTTTAGTTTTTTTTTCAAATAAAACGGGTAATTAAAGTTAGACACTAAAATTTATGGTTGTACTTACAATGGGACGGAAGGAGTATTTTAGAAGAGAGGAGCAATAATCATTAATCAACCGTAATTTTTTTTTTTGAAATTTGAGACTATGGTATGCGATGAAAATTTTCATGCGTACAAAAAGAGAGAAATTTTAGGTTCTGTCTGACAAGTGCTCGATTCTACTATGAATTACAACCTGACGAAAATGTCATCGTAGTTTCCGTCAAATAACATTCATTAGCCCCTTTTAAAAGAACATTTATTCTGTGGACGTTTGCGGATGTCTAAATTGTGGACATTTATTCTTTTTTTTTTCTTTTTACTTTCGCAGTATATGAAATGCAAAAGTAAAAAAAAAAGAAAAAAAAAAGAAAAACCTTCTTCTTTTTTCACCTTTTTGCAGGCTTTGCACCTGAAACCCATGATCCGTTGGGTACAAGGAAGAAGAGGATACTACTCTCCGAGTAGCGAAAATCCACAAATTCCCTCTCCGGCTCGCGCGCGCGCTCTCAATTTTTTGGGGGAAGAGAAGTTCTCCCCTTGGAGGGAACCCCGCCCAAGAATGGCGGGTCTCGGCGGCGGATGGGGCGGCGGGTACGACGACGACGACGACTGGGGGCTGAGCGCGGAGCAGCTCGACCAGCTCGAGCGGGACGCCTACCGCAAGCTCGCCGAGCGCAAGGCCTCCTCCTCCGCCGCCTCCACCGCCACCTTGCCGCTCCCCTCCGCGGCCTACTCGCCGGTCAAGAACAGCCACCACCACCCGGCATCCAGGGTTTCCCAGGAGTCTTGCTTCGGCAAGGTTAGGGTCTCATCTCCTCTCTCTCTTCTTATTCTTTTCTTTTCTTTCTTTTTTTTTCCTTCTTTTGTTAAAAAAAAAAAACTTGGGTCAGTGAGGGTTGCATCTTCTTGCGAATTGGCATATTTTCATCTTAATACATTTCGTGAAAAATGTGTAGTGTTCGTTCTGGCAATTTCCTTATATTTCTTTTACCTAATTCGTCATAGTGAATTTTCGTTCAAACAAATGGATGGGGCTCTTGTCCAAGAATTTAGCCAGTGAATAAAATTCTTATTGACAACCATAGCCAGTGTGAATTGCAGTACGACCTTAGCTCAGAGTTTGTATACCGTGGTAATTTTACGAATTTTCTTGTGCTCTGCAGTTGAGTTCTTTGCGTTACCGGCTATCTGTTTCAACTTTCAAGAATAGTTTTTTTCTCTGCGTTGCTGTTTCATTGAGTTCTTTATATGTCCTGCATTGCAGTATGAAAACCAAAAGCCAAAACTTTTTTGCCCCTGACAAACCCAAAAAATTTTTTGGTGGTTTCTGGCAGAAGAATTAATCATGGATTTTGTGCCAAGATAATAAGTGATGGGGCCTGTTCTGTTTCCTAGTGATCTGTTAAACTTAGTGGGCCGTGTGTTAAATTGCAGCTGCACAATATTAGCACCATCAGGGGTTTCTTGTTAACTCATGAGAATACGACCAAGCAGAGCGTGTATTTTAGTATTTACTGTTACAAGACCATGATCCTGGCCATTTTCTAAATCTTCATTGCAGTATTAATTTTGAAAAATTTAAGGCATTTGATTCCATCATCATCATTTGATGTACTTGAAAACTATCTAGCATTTGATGTATTACAGGTGTGTGGCCACTTCAAAGTTTGGGATCATATGGTTGACAGGGCTTGCTTTGGTGATCTCTAGCTAAATTCACTGGCTATGGCTGTCAATAAGAATTATTCTCTTACTCACTGTGTTGTGTGGATTTTTTATTCATTCTTGAGTAGTGTTGTTTAGCGCAACTTCAATATGTTTATGCCTTTCCAAAGAGTTGATTTTTACTTACCCATGTACTCATAGATTGGTAAACACAGACTCTAAAAGAGGCACCCAATTTATCCGGAGTAAGGACAGCAGTTGAGAAGGGTTTTCATATCTCCAAATTGGCCTAATCTTTCAGTTTTAAACCAACTGCCCTTCTAATTATTCTAATGTAATTGTGCAAATCTCCAGCACTTGAAATCGGTACGAATATATGATACCATAGTGCAAGAGCATCCCTGTATATGTCTGTGTTATTCACTTTATTTTATTTACCATCATTTATTATAGAGTTTGCACAATTGTTTGACAAAACTGATATTTACTCATCTCTTTTTATATCACTAACTGCCATTATGCTAATGAATAATATTCCTTAGGTAGAATCACTTTCTCCTTCTCGGCTTAGTCAACCAAATGCATCGGGAAATGCAGGTATAAGACATTCTTGGTGCTTTATTTTTATTCTAATTGGACATGTGGCTTATCTCCTTTTTTGTTTGTCATTTAAGTTAATAATAGTCAGGGCAATTTGTCTAAGGTATCAGTACATCTTTTCCTTCATTCTACTGGTGTGATCGCAGCGAAGTTCCAGTACCACCAGGTACAATTCTCCCCAATGAAATCTTTAATCAGTTGTTACTGTATTATATTGTGATCCATATATTTGACTCCTCTGTTCCTTTCCCAGAAACTTGTGGATGCAGTTCACAAGATCCCCAAAGCCAGCTGGAACGGGAAGGAGAGGTTTTCATTAATCTTCTACCTGACAAATTTACAAGATTTTTCTATGGCCTATCAAAGCTCAACTTGTAGTGCTTTTATGCTCTCAAAAAAATAAATAAAAATGCAACTCTGTAAACACATCGGGAGCCTGATATGCAACTAATAATACTGTTTTAGGAGCATAGGATCATTTATCAAGCTTGATACCTCCTGTAAAAATTGCAGCTTATTCCTGATTCTATTTTACCTTTTTCTTGAAAACTATAGGGTATGGATGTTCCCACACTCATCATTATCAGTAGCAGAGGAAGTTCTTAGTACAGTACCTGGAATAGCTGTTGAGGTAACAGTTATTTTGTACTTCATAAAACCGACTTACTGTTTGTTGTAATGACCTCTCACCTCCTGTTGTTTTGATTAATTTATTTTACTTCCTCCTGTTTTAGTTGGTTGACCTGGGCTGCTTCTAGTTAGCTTAGCATTATTAGTAGGATTGTTTTTTAGTTTTCTATTTTGAAAATTTTCAAATATTAGAAATTCTTATATGACTGTTAACAAATCCTCTGTAACGCTTAAACAATTCAGAACATAGATGATGAAGTTGGACAGTGACTTTTATGACTTTTCTGTTCATTGCGTACATGGCTACTATTTTTATTTTTCTTTCCACAAGGAAGTTTGAAAGCTTGCATTTTCAGTTTATGCAAACAAGAAGTAAACAGAAGGCATAGGCTTTAATGTGTGGTCCACTATATCATCGAAACCTTTCTAATCTTTCAGGGAATGCCTATCTGACAGTCTATAGATGGTTCAGCAATACCCTGTATTCCTGTTGACCCATGGTTACTCTATATTTTGCAGTTGATGGTCACTAATAACGGTGACCAAAAAAGTTTAATATGACTGAAGTAAATTTGCTAGTTTGCTACCTTTCCTTTACTTTATTATTGTTGTTGATATGGAGCAAAATCTAGTTTTGAACTTCTAAAGATATTCATTCTGGCCATACCTTGTACTTTCCTAGCAGGTCCAAAAACTGGATCCGCTGGTTAAGCGCGCACTAACTGCTTCTTTATATGCCGGAGATCTTCGAGGTGAATAAAATTGAAATAGCTTTGGAAATTCCAAATCATGCTTATAAAATTGTTCTTCACTTTGTGCTAATACTGTTGGAAAACAACCCAATTGTGCATGTGCCTAATACAAAAGTGTTGGTTATGCACTGTTTCTTTCTGTTCTCTCCACTAATCTACTTGGAGTTTATATTAAATGTGTTGGAGAACCTAAATAATTCTGTATGCAATACTATAGTGTAAACTATGCAATTGAGTGCAAACTTTACTTTATATTTTCCTTGGTGTTAGGCTTTGAAACTTCAATGCGTTGCCTTTTCCTAGTATTTTCTTTAGATGCTAACTTCACTTTTTTTGGAAGATTTGTATGGCAAGATTCCAACTGATGTTGAGTCAAAGCTTATGCCGTTTCAGCGTGAAGGTGTCAGGTATGACTATATGATGATGCAATGTTTAGTGGACTTTTTTCTCACATGACAGTGTAAAAATCATTTTTGTAGATATGTGCTGCATGTTGAACTTAATTGTCCAGAAATATCAAACATGGCAGATGACCATTAATAAATATGAGAATTTTGTCTAGTCTCTAGCATTATACTTAATGTTGTTAGTCTAGTCATACTAGGAATGTTATGTTGCAGATACTTATGGCTCAAACTGGGTATGGGGCCAGAGGACTAAGGTAGGGCACTTGCCCTCAACTAGCCATTGGCAGGGGCTATTCCTTCATGTGGTAGAGGGTTAAAGAAAAGGGGGGAAATTGTAAACTTCATTTACTAGCTAAATGCCCGTGCTTTGCTACGGATAAAAGGAAAAAAATATCATAGTATTGCCAAATAATAAAAACATATTTTCCATTGAATATGTACCCACCTTAAGTTAATTTTATATGTGGCTAACCATTTAGATTTAGTTGTTATGTACTATTAAGAAGTTCAAGGGGTGATATGTAAAAGCTACAATGGGAGCAGGTAGGTGGCGGATTCACTGTCACTACAATTGGAGTCTTTTTAAATTAAGTATAGATTCGTTGCTTAATAATAAGAGATAAAACCCCATTGTCGTTTAGATGGGATAACTTGGAGCCTTAATAAGCTTATCTCTAAAATAAAGAAAAACTCAAGCTAATCTTATCTCTAAAATATGCCCTAGAAGGTATGCTTCACTGCCTACAGGGCCCAAACCCCATAACACAAAGCTTGAACTTTGTAAGTACCAAAACCCAGGACCAGGAGCATAAGTACCATTCAATATTTGAAAAGTGTAGTACCGCATGCTTTGCCATTTTTTGCACTTTGAACACGTTGCTGCTTTACAAGTTCAACACATCTTACCTTTTCTTTGATGTTTAAACAGGTTTGCTTTACAGCATGGTGCCAGGACCCTGATAGCAGATGAAATGGGTCTTGGCAAGACATTACAGGTATACTTTTTCTCTGGAACATTGTAAATCTCTAGTGGCTTTATATCCTTTCTATATTTATAAATAGCAGTATTTTTCTTTGCAATATGACCCAAGCTTCATTTAGCATGACATATCTGGGCACTCTTCCACTCTTCCTCCATCATTAGGACATGGTGATATGGCACTACTAGATAGTAGTGTCATAGTGTGGTATGCAGGGGTATGATTACTGTGAGTTGATGCCAATTCTCAATCTGCATGTGGACCAGTCTATAATTCCTTCAAATAGCTTGAAAGAAAATCGATAAATGTACCATCAGTGTGTGCTTGCACAGTAGAGATTGATCAGCAATGGCCTATTCACAGTTTTATAAGTCTGGAGTTTATGTGTTCTTTCAGGCATTATTTATGGTCCCCTCATTTTCTTTATGCAGGCAATTGCTGTTGCTTCTTGCCTTCATGATGCCTGGCCAGTTCTTGTAATCTCTCCATCATCCTTGCGATTACATTGGGCTTCTGTGAGCACCTGTGTTAAACTTCCTATCTTTCATTTCAACAGTAACTCTCTTTATGCATGAGGGAAGTTTAACCTTTCTGCTTTGCGGTTGTAACAGATGATTCAGCATTGGCTTAACATCCCCACGGAAGATATCTTGGTACATCCCTTTAGTTTTCTTAATGTAGCAATGGTATATATATATATATATATATATATATATATATATATATATGGTTTAGTTTCCATGTTTGCACATTACTTATTCACAAAACCTATCCACAGTAATCCCTTAATCACTAATTATGATAAATCTCCCTGTGATTGGAGCAGAGCACTTGATTTTCCTCCCTTGAATGTTTGCTCTCCATATATGCTGTATTATCCTTATTATGCTGTACAGTATTTTTTTGGTTGTGTTTTTCCTGCTTCCCTTGTCATATTTCACCAAAATAATAAACTGCCATCCCTAAATTTTGTGGCAATTTATGATCCTTAACTCCATTTGCTGAATGTGTTTCTTCAATTTCCTAGTGTACGTAACTTTCGTCCATTTCCTAGAGCATAGTAACCCGTTATCTTATTCAGGACTATCATTGAGGTGGTCGCATGCTATACTGAGAATATGTATTTTATGAAAAGGGTCTCTAAAGATGCACTGCTTGCAGGATCTAAGATGCTGTCACCTCCCATATATAGTCTAATGCTTCATAATTGCTTTGCAAATTCTTGTTTGAACATATGAGATGTAGCAGTGCACTCGATATATAAAGAAAGGAACCATTAAAAATATTTGCAGTTCCCAACTAAGCTAAGTTCATATAGAACTTTAGAAGTCATATTTTGACTGGAAGAACTTGATATGGAGATTAAATTACATAGTTTGACAAGTCCAAAGCATATAAATGGATATGGATAATTTGCATCTATGGGCTGTGAATAATGCTTACAGATACAGATTTTTTTTCCAGGTGGTGCTACCACAAACTGGAGGATCAAATAAAGCAGGATACAGATTGGTATATTCAAATACTAAAGGGGATTTTAATCTGGATGGGGTGTTCAATGTGATATCTTATGATGTTGTTCCCAAGATAAAGGACATGCTTCTGGACTTGGATTTTAAGGTAGGATTTTGTCTGACATGTTATCATACCGTAATTATATTACAAGCATGGGCTATGGGCTTGGGTGAGTTCGCAGTAGAACATATAGGATGTGTGCCTCGTTTCACAGGCTGTTCTTTTACTGCTTAGATATTGAACAGTTCAATATTGTAGTGACCCCCTGATATCTCCTAAAGCTCTTGCTGAATCATTTGAAATACAACTTGTTCAAAGGCCTCCTTTGATCCTATACATCAATCAAACATGGTAGCACTATTTTATAGAAGTTAGCTTGGGTGTAGCTTTACTTGTAATTTTTGCGGAACTTGATTTGGACTTCTGTTGGATATCGAGAATATTGTTGTGTTACGAGCACTATTGTGTCTTGGCTGGATCAATCAATCTACCAACTTGATAAAGTCAGAACTACTTTAGGGATCATTAGTGTTTAGTAACTAGTAACATTACCTGCTGATGCATTTGTTGACCAATTTTTTTGTTGCTTCTTTTGGTAACTGAAGTAATTAGGTGTCATTGTAGTTCAAGGTAAAAAAAGTTGACTCTTGTGTATCGTTTTCTCAATAGTTCCTTCTGCTCTGTACCGTAAATTATGTACAGTGATGATGTTGCATATTTACACCATTTGCATATATGGAACTAGTGACCCCCTGATATCTCCTAATTACTATGAATTTATCTGGAGTATTGCTGTGTATAATCTGTTTATACTCACTTTAAATGGTTTTCATTCAGATCGTTATAGCTGATGAATCACACTTTCTGAAGAATGCCCAAGCAAAGAGAACAATGCATTCACTTCCTGTTCTGCAGGTTTGGTGTTTCTTATGCAGAGTTGATTGGAACAAATTATACTTTGGTTCTTTAGTGAGCTTATATAGCAATTGATCGAATTGGGAGATTTGCTCTTTTGCCCCATAGTTGAGTGGTGTTTGGTCACTTGCCACACCCCCTGTGAATGACAACTGGGCCCAGGTGCCACATGTCATACACGGTACACGCATATGTGGAAAAAGAGCAAATGCCATCCATGTATGTGTGGCAAAATTGCAAATCGCCCTTCCAACCATAGCATCTCTACGTTAATTGTTTGACACAAAGCGGGATGAAAGTGTAAGTGGGGTGCTATATGTACACGAGTCTGCGGATTTTGGAAGCTGGGGGTGACACCAAACTTCCATAAAATTCTGAATGCTGTTGTCTTAGATAATGTTCAGTTAATATCATCAGTTCCTTAGGACATTTCTGCTTTCTTAGACTGAATTCCAGATATCAAACTTGGTTTTAAATCCATTTATCATTTCTCTTTAGAGATTAGAGTGAAGTATATCTTGGCTGATTGCAGTTACATGAAAGAATCTCTATCCAATGGCATGGATGATTTTAAGAAAACTGTGTATTTTTTAATCGCAGAAAGCTAAATATGTGGTTTTGCTAAGTGGCACCCCTGCGTTATCTCGCCCTATTGAGCTGTTTACTCAGGTACAAGATTCAATAGTTAAATGCACATTTTCACTACTAGCAATTTTTCTAGTGTAGACAAACAATTTATTTTTCTACGTGCAGCTCCAGGCATTGTATCCAACTGTATACAAGAATGTTAATGAGTATGGTAATAGATATTGCAAAGGTGTAAGTACTAGCTCAATCGAATTGCTTTATTCACTTTCTGCAAACCAATTATGATAGAGTTTACTATATGAACTTTATCAGGGCTTTTTTGGGCTGTATCAAGGTGCTAGCAATCATGAGGAGCTTCATAATTTGATGAAAGCAACTGTCATGATCCGCAGGTTGAAGAAAGATGTCCTTTCACAGTTGCCTGTTAAACGCAGACAACAGGTAACCTTGTTGGATTTGTTGGAAATATGGATTGACTTCATCCTATAATTGGATAAACACCCAATTTTTCTCTTATCCAGAAAATTCATGACAAAGTTATCATTTAAATTCAACAGCTCATTGTATCTTCTGATTGCTAGCATGACCTTCTGAATAAGTTCCTGCTTGAACAATTATTTCCATTCCTTCTGTTGACTTGACCTTTTATTCTAAATGCTTAAAACCAAAAAAGCTCATTTATATGCAGAAATATTAGGAATACTTGGTTACTACCTCCATCCCAAAACAAGTTCATTTTTCACCATCCCACACATACCAATACAAAACCAAAAAACTAGAATACCTCTACTTTATCAAATCCCAATGCAACTATTCCTCACTTTATCTACTCTCAATACAATTATTCCCTGCTTTCACAAACTCCGATGCAATGATAACTCTAAAAATGAACTTACTACGGGACGGGGAAAGTATCTTCCACATGAAACAAACTTGTAGGATGTAGCTTATCTCTGATATGTTGGTTCCTATTAATCTATTTTACTGTTGTGATTATTACCTGTCTACCCTAATACTTTTACTTACATTGGAACCTACTCAGGCCTTTCTGGATTTAAGTGAGAAAGAGATGAGACATATTCGTGCTCTATTTCATGAGGTATTCCATTTCTGTTTCATTTGACCTACTTCATAGTGCACAAGAAACAGGGAATCATTTCTAGGTAGCTCAATGCATATGCATTTCATATAGCTCATTTTATATTTATATCTTTGCATCAGTGAAGAACCTTAGAATGATATGCTGATATGGCTTTTGCTGTCCCTGCGCAGCTAGCCATTCAATCCGTATATATCACATATTTCAAAGCTAGTCCATATATTTCTTCTTAAGTTGAGCTGAAAAACAGAATTACGTTGCTCTTATCTTTACATTTGTTATCAACAAACTATGCTCTTTTGAAGTGGTTAAGCTTCATTTTTATCCAAGAGAAGAGGTGCAGCATGAATTAGTCATTTGTTTTGTTGTGCCTGTAGCATCCTTGAATGCTATTTAAATTTTTGTACGGAAGAGCTATGATGCAGTGTGTGCTTTTGTAGTTGGAGACTGTGAAGATCAAAATCCAGTCCTGTGACTCCCAGGAGACGATGGACTCTCTCAAATTTGCTCAAAAGAATCTTATTAACAAGGTGATCTGAATTATGTCTTCATGCTCCTCTATTTCTGGTGATTATTACTGCAAACTAGAGTATGCTTCCAACTATAAACTAAGCTGCATCAATTATATAGAAATAAAAATGGATATTCCCTAAAATTGCAACTTTTGTATTTTATCCAAATATTATGTAAATGACTAAATGTATCATCGAATGAGATGTTCAAATACTTGGATTTGATCAAACCTTTTGCCCTTCATTTATTTTCCATCTTTAGAGTTTAGATTCAAATTCAATCTCTGTTATATGCGCTCGACATTAAGATTTGTGTTCTTTGGAAGTGGTTTTATTCTTGCATCGGTGCTCATTTGTCATTCCTAATCACAGATCTACAATGATTCAGCTGAAGCCAAAATTCCAGCAGTGCTAGATTACCTGGGTACTATAATTGAGGTAATTGTGCGAAATATTATGATTTGTCCTCTATTCCTGTCTTGTGGTATCAGATGTGAGTGACATTTCACACACTGGCTAACCTTTGCTAGTTTCTGGATTACCAAAAAGGAACAAGCTCATTAATTTGAACAAAATTACACTGTGCTATTTGTGATTCACAGAATCCTGGTCATGCTTCATGTTCTTTGACAGGACCTACATTGGTAGATGATATTACTTGATATTTAGAATCAATAACATTCATTTTCAATTGGTTTTCAAACTGGCTCTCAAATGGCCTTCCTAGCCTGTTTTGTGACAACACTCTTTTGGTCCATTTATTTACTTCAAATAACAGTACAAATATTGTAAAGCTATCCTGTCGTCGCAAGCATTACTAAATACTTCCTTCATCTTTCAGGCCGAGTGCAAATTTTTAATATTTGCACATCATCAATCCATGCTTGAAGCTATTCACCAACATCTCTTGGTAAGCACTGAAAATGTATTTCAATTGGATTATTAATATACTGACCCACTTACCATCATGTTTCAGAAAAAGAAAGTTAAGTGCATAAGAATTGATGGTCAAACACCTGTACCTGTAAGACAGACTCTAGTCACAGATTTCCAGAATAAGGATGACATCAAGGCAGCAGTGGTATGTGTTAGAATTTGTATGCTTTATATCTATTAGAATTTTGATCAAATCCTACTTAGCAAACATCTTCTTACAGCCAGATTTTCTGAGGTTGCTGATTGCATGTAAAATATATTTTTTTCTGTAAAGGCTGATTTTTGAAACCCCAACAATTGGTCAGTTTTTAAAATCTGTGTCCTTCCCTGCCAAATGATCTGCAGTTGTGGCAACTTGACTGAACCTACCACTGGGTTATGTAGCTAACATTCAGAGCGCAGTATGCGTGGTTGCGTTATGCAATGTGCCACTGTTTCACCATACTGGCTAGTTGAAAACATTTATAGTCCTTCATTGGCTCCAATCTCATGATATCCTAACACTATGCAGTTATCCATAAAAGCTGGAGGTGTTGGGTTAACTTTGACAGCAGCAAGTACAGTAATCTTTGCTGAGTTATCATGGACTCCAGGTGACCTTATTCAAGCCGAAGACCGTGCCCATCGTATTGGTCAGGTGAATACTGCATCCCGTATCTGTAAATTTCGTAATTGATTAATGTGGCTACCCTGCAACCTTTTCCTCAAAAATTTAAAATCTCAGTGTTGTTTGAATATTTGATAGGCTTTCAATGGATTCACTTACATAGGTAATTTGTGGATTCACTCACTTGGCTGTTCTTATTTTCTGTAATTATTTTCAGGTTTCTTCGGTGAACATATATTACCTTCTTGCAAATGACACTGTGGATGACATTATATGGTACATCCCATTCTTTGTTTTCACTTCATAAGTGTTCTACTTTAGATCTTGTACTTAAGTGGCCATTTTTACCATCTGCTTTCCAGGGACGTTGTTCAAGGCAAACTTGAGAATTTGGGACAGGTTCTTTATCTCTCTACCCTCCCCCCACAATGGACTATTATTTTCCTGTTAGAATAACTGACACCTTTTGCGGTGTACTATAGCTGATCCTTGGATTTGTTGGGTGATGAATGATGATAGCTAAAATTAGCGAAAACTGTTCTACAGTTCCTTTTGGTTATATCAGACTTAAGTTCCCTTACACCCTTTGCTCAGTTACACGTTAACATGAAATAATATGTAACAAGAACAATAACATTTTCTCATGTTTCCACCTGTTCATATTATTTTTGGAAGGAGTCATCTCTAGTGTACCTGCATTTGTTAATCTCTGACATGCATATGTCTACTTCAAAAAGACACAGCTAAACTATACGGTTAACTCTGAACATAATAACCTGCATGTTTGCATGTTGCATCATCATCATCTCCAAACTCCAATGATACAAAGCTTGAATGAAGCTTGTGCATGAGAATGATTCTGAAGAGAGCAAACTTTGCCTTGTTTTTTTGTGTTTCCAGATGCTGGATGGGCAGGAGAAAACGCTGGATGTGTCCCAGAGCGACACTAGGCCCAGCCCTTCCAAGCAGAAGACGCTCGACGCCTACCTCAAGCGATGCAGCAATTCCACAGAAGCTGATCAGCCCAAGCTCAAGAACCCTAGGTTCTGACATTTCTCAGGGTTTTTAGCTCTACTATGTTTTTGTTTGGCAATTGGCATGACCCTCTTGCCTTAAACGAAGGAATGCTGCAGTGTCAGGTAGCTGTGTGTTGGTGATGATCACAGCCATGCTGTATTTTGTATTACCCAGCTAAATGCCCGTGCATTGCAATGAAAATTAAGAATAACTTTGATCATAATATCTTTTAAAGCCCCAAGAGAAAAAGTAAATCATTCGTGCAGGCTAATCATCGGCCCGTATTTGCACACATGTTGAGCTAAACATTAAACTACACTGTTGCTTTTAATAATAGAAAATGAATCTAAATTATTGTTATTCTTCTATTCGATTAATGTAGAATTTTTCTCACCATTTAATTCAATAAACGCTTCACCTTTTTTTGGCCCCATATGACACCACAACTAATCTTAAATGTAATATGAATACTAGTCTTTGTATTTACAAAAGAGAATCACGGAGCAGGTACGAAAAAGAACAAAAATAAAAAAAAGAGCGCAGAACCCCATCTCCTCCCAAAACCCATCGCCGCCGCCTAGCCATTGCCGTCGCCTCCTTCGCCTCCATATGACCATATCCACGTCGTTGGCACAGCCCCACCGCCTCAGATCCCTCCCCCTACCATCTGGCGAAGTTCCTCATCTGCCTTCCCATCCACCCCGAGTCCCACGCCGTCGCCTTCTCCTTTCCGCCCCGGCGTCGTTTCCCTTCCTCTCTGCACCCGGCATCTCGATCTTCCTCGCACAGTCTCCCATTGCTGCCACCTCCTCGCCTCCTACTCACTTTCTCATCCCCATCCCCATCCCAATCGCAGCTCAAAAAAGCATCGGATCACAGCTAAATATTTTGGTAAGTCACAAACTCAGAAAATCCCACCACCTCTTATCTTTGCCTTCTCACACTATAGCCGGGAATTACATATAAGGTCAAAAAATAACAGTAATAGGATGGATTGACAAAGAGCAATGTTATAAAACACATGTACAATTATGTTTCCCTTAAAAAAAAAGATTGTTGTTGTGTTTTGTTCAGCAAGGGAATATTAATCTTAAAGGCGGATAGCCAACTCAAATGATTTTTTTTAGCATCATCAGCAATGATCTAAAGGTTTGGTTTGACATTAACAAGTGCCTTCGATGACAGTAAAAGACACTTGGTTTCTTGCCCTGCGTCAGTCTGTTGTGCAAATATGTGAATCAAGGACATCAATGTATTAGGAGTTTAGGACACAATTTAATGCTAAGCAGATAGAAAATCTATTATTACCTATTCACTTTAATATTTTTGCCTTCTGAGTTTTGAAGCTAAAAACCAAGCAAACAGCTCATGGTCACTATGTTATTGGTTCTCTGGTGTGTTCATGAGGCCTGATGGCACCTTAACCTTAACCTGTTAATTAACAACAAAATTTAGATTCTACTTGATATATCTTAAAAGCCAACATCGATGGCACCTTTTTAGTTGTACACCAATCACCTAAATAATGTAATTCCTGACTTTGCATTTAGCCTATGTAATTAGTAAATGTCAATCATATCTACTTTCTCAGGCCTACAGAGAAGAGTTGAGAAATCCTCTTTGGCTTTGGGCTAAAGGGTTTTTGGGTGGCAACAATACACAAACAGACAAACTACACTAATTGTGATGACTCTGGATTTTTTTTACTACACTCCATAACAAAATTGTGCATTTTTATTTTGGGATGTTTATTATGTTATCTTCTTGAGATACTCAGAGGTCAAATGATCTTTGAGCAATCTGTGTTGGTTTCAAAATATGTACTAGATTGCCGTTTAGTTTGCTACTATGTATTGCGTTAGGTTTGACTATTTTATGCCTTGTAGCTTGAGCTACAGTTCAAATATAGCTTGAGCTGAATCTATAGTTCTAACTAATAGTTTATTAAGCTGTATGATTTTGTAAAAGAAAAAAAATCAAATTAAGTATGATTGTGCATTACGGGCACCCAAAGTCGTGCAACGCACTACTAAGTGGCTAGTTATCAGAGAAGCCCAGATGGATAGGCCAAAGATGGACCATCCAAATGGGCCGTTCATAATAAAAGGCCCAGGCCAACGACGGCCCTCTTATGAGCCTCAGCCCGGTTAAGTATTGGGCTTAACGGCCCATTTATCTTGTCGCTCTGGCCCACCTGCAGAGAAACAATTGGTTTGGGCCGTTGAAGAGAGGAAAACCTAGGCTAGTTGGCGAGCTCGCCCCACTCCGTCGGCGGCCGCGCCTTCCCTGTGCTGGAATCCAGCGGCCGCCGGAGACGGCGAGTTCGACGCCGCGGCTGCGCGCGGAGACGTTAACCCTGCGGCGGCTCCTACCTAGGAGGTAATCTCCGGCCGCAGTGTCCGATTTTTGCAGATTAAGTAGTGTTCAGGTTCGCTCGCCTCGATGATTGAGCATCAGTAGTGTTTGGATTTAGATTTGGGCTATCGATTCCTCGCTAACTGGTTGAGTAGATGGGTGCTCAATGTACGGATGTTCGTTGAAATTATCTAGGGTGCTATAATCTGAAGGCGGAAATAATGGCTTGGTTGTATTCTCCTGCTGTTTATAGGTGTTCTTACTGGTTGTTATAGCGATTCTCTGTTTGGTGCCCATGAGCAAGAAGAAGAACAAGTCTCAATTGCCAATAAAGGCGCCGTTCAAAGATGCTGAACAAGGGTATATATAAATAAATATAATCATTGCTCTACTGTATTCTTGGTTGTAATTCTAGTTGTTTGAGTGACTTTTAGAAGAATAATTTCAAGGGATTGATTCACATTGTGTTTTCTTCCTGGGAAGAATAACTTCGGATTACATTGGAGGAGACGCTCTTGATGACCTATTATCGAAGCTTATTAAGTCAGTAGCAAATTGTCTCTCCCTCGACCTTTCTTTAGGGTGTTGCTTGCTTCTAATTCCGGTGAAATGTACTGTTTAGGAGCGTGGAGGTTGCAAAGGCTTCAAGGGAAGGGTTGCCAGAAAAGATATGGATGAAGGTAGTTCCATATCCTAACTTCAATTTCACAGACTCTTATTGTCTGTAGACCTCTTATAATGACTATGTTCAGAAGATTTTGATGTTCATTTGCATGTATGACTTTTGTCCATGTAGCAACAATTTGCCGTTGGGGTCAATGATGTCACAAGGGTTCTTGAGCGAATGCCTGCTGCTACTGCTGCCACCCATTCTGGTCACTCTTCTACTGAAGCAATAACTGACAAAGCTCTGTGTAGAGCTCCTCCAGTGCTTCTTCAGGTCGATTTCTTTTCTTGCTATTGCTTAGTCTTTAGAGTTTGACAGCCTTCTTATGAAGTTTGAGTTTAGCTTGCATATATCTATTAGTTCGAAGGAAACTATTTTTTAATTAAAGCACAAATATGCTTTGATGCATAATAACACACCATTTTTTTCTCTCTTTTAGTCCAGAAAAGGACATGAGTCCATTGCCCCCTTCAAAGAACGAGTGCTTTACAGCTTGCCAGTAAAATGTTACTGAATGTAGTTTTCAACGTATTTCAGTCATGGTTACGTACTACAATCTCAGAACTATCAATTCATTATTCACATGTGATGTATCAAACTCTGGTCTTCTGCAGAGTGCTAAGTCTAAACATTGTCTACATATGGAAACACGCTGCATTCATGAGTTGCTCGTGGGACTGTCCCTATTTTCTGTCATATGTGTAGCCAATAAAAAAAGAGAGATTCAGTTAATATCTGGTTAAGGTTCAGCCAAGAGCAACAAAAGGGTGATTAGGTGTTGCACATGCCCTTAGCTACAATGTCTACATGCAGAATGTTAATGCTGACAAATATTTCTCATCTTGTAACATGGTATTGTAGGTTGTCCTTGTAGCTGCTGATTGCAACCCTAAATGGTTAACAAAACACATACCAACCCTGGCATCTACAAGGCAGGTTCCTGTGTTGTGCCTCAAGGACAACAAAGAAAGCTCACTGAGGTTAGGTCAAGTGGTGAATGTCAGAACAGCACTGGCCATTGGAGTAAAGGTCGGCTTTTGATTTCTTGTTCTACAATTCTTTCATTCATTGTTTCTTGAAGCATCTCATGATGATTTCATATTCTGGTGCATACTGCAGGCCAGAGATAGCATAATCAATAAGGCTATTGATGAAGTCCTGAAGACTGCTAATCTGGTTGCCAAGGAACCGTAACTGAGCTTCCGGTCCAATCTCAGTGACATAATGGGCGAATTTATTTTTAAACAAGGCAGAAGCTCTGCCTCATTTCACTGATAAAGAATAGATATTGACCCAAGAAAATGTTTGCACCAAAAACTGATAGGTGAATTTTGGACCTCTGGGTGCTCAGCATTGCAGTAGCATCTTGACAGGAAGTCATGAGGATGAATGGGCATGCAGTTGAGAATTTCGCGAAGGAAATCAAGGATGCTGCTGAACTGTGGCGTTTACATCTGAAGAACTTTTTCTGCCTGTATTCATGAAGATCAGGCCAGACCAGGCTTGTTTGTTAGGTAGGTTCATTCTGTTTAGTTGAATTTGTGGATCATAGAGCTAGCAAAGTTGCTCGCCTAGACTGTAGGCTATATTATGAGCAATTTAGTGCGTATGTGTCCACTATGTATAATGCCATTTGCAGCCTTGTGGATATCTGCCTTATGTTGTTTGTGTTCAACCTTAATTTGGACGATATAAATCATTATCATAACAAACATCCTTAATACATAAACCAGGATAGATGTACTAACGTTATTAAGAAATGTCTTGCATTTTGCATTACTTTCTCATCATGTCAAGAGTAACATATATCTATGCGGTCAACAATAGCGTGATAAATTAAACTACAGCTAGTTAACGTATATTTATAGTCAAATTTGTTTTTTTTGTTGCGAGACGTAGAAATTGAATTTAAACTTGCATGTTTGTGGAGTGATATATCACATGTTAATATATCTTCTTAAATTTTTTCATAACTATTTGAGGGACATACAAACAATAAGGGAACATCCCCTCGAGGGATCAAAATCCACTCCCATGAGAAAGGGAATAATGCATGCATGCGAGACGCCCCAAATTACACGCAAAGGCCAATGAAAAGGATGCAGCGACTGTTACTCAGTCTTCTGCCACTGTTCACTCAGTCTTCGAGTTTGTTTGTGGAGCTTAAAATTCTAAAAAACAACTAGCTAGTAGTTAGTTTATGAGAATATGGAGAAGCTAGATTTTTCAGCTTCTGACTTCTACTCCCTCCGTTTCACAATGTAAGTCATTCTAATATTTCCACATTCGTATTGATGTTAATGAATCTAGACATACATATCTATCTAGATTCATTAACAACAATATGAATATGAAAAATGCTAAAATAACTTACATTATGAAATAGAGGAAGTAGTTTATTTTCTCAATTCTATAACTTCAGCTCACTGTGGTTCGGTCAAGGTGTGTCAATCTGAACAGGGCTGCTGACAGACTATTGGAGTAAAGCTCGGCTAAGCTTCCATTTCCTTTAGGTTGCAATGTCCATCTTAAGAATCCGTATACATCCTGTATTAAAATCATATTTAGTGGCATATTTATTGAGATTAGTTATTATGTGAGCATCAACCTTGGTAGGTGAAGCTATCCATCCACAAGGGCTCCAAGAAGGTTTTACATTTTCGTTTTGGTTTGCTAAAAACTGATGAGTTTTGATCAGTGCCTATGAAAACCGACTAAGACTGATCAATTTTGTTGACTTAGCTAGCCACAACTACATTATATCTTCAATGTAGCTATGCCTATAATTAAACAATGTGGTGGATATAGGCATCTGACTCCACCTGTTAGAGCAACTCCACCAACCTATTTAAGCCAGGCTCTCCAAGCATCAGTATAGCCAGTTCTCCACCTAATTTGGTAAGCCAGACCCATTGCTCAAGCCATTTACACAGGAACCCATATGTCTGTCTCTCACTCCTTCCTCCCCTACACCTTCCTCCAACTAATACCTCCAATCGTCCATCCTCCAGTTCTCCACCACCAACTGGCGGCAATAATGGCGGCGAAAGGGGAAGCGGCCGCGACAGCAGGGTGGAGAGAGGGGAAGAAGTGGATGGTGGTAGGAGCTGCACTCAGGTGGTGGCAGCACCAGCACCCTAACAGGGTGGAGGTGATGGTAGGGACTAGGGACAACCACATCGGGAAGGTGGGGACGGCGATGCAGAGAGGAGGGGTGGCACGACGACGAGCGAACGTGGTGGGCTTGCGCGGTGGAGAGGCATAGGCGTGACAGCCGGTGACGACATGCCCTTGCGCGGTGGGGAAGGCGGAGGCACAATGTCCAACGACAACATGTACTTGCACGGTGAGGAGGTAGAGGCACGACATGAGAGGGATTAGGGAGGGGAGAGAGAAGGTAGGGTGGTGGGATCCATGCTACAAGTGGTTCCAATTTGCTAGATTTGGTCAGCCAAGTGAGAAATCTGACCAGCCACTTGGCTTGGCAAGTTGGATGACAAGTTTGTTGGAGGGCGTTCTCTTGCCCAAGTTTACCAAAATTTTGCTTGGAGAGTAAGATGGAAAGACTATTGAAGATGCTTTTAAGATACATGTGATTCCAAGAAAATTACTGTAGCAAAGTTTCTTACTACTTTGAGTATGTATACGCTTTTCTAATTAAAACAAGGTATTGGTGATGGTATTAAATCTGTCACTCCACCTACTCCCATTAAAAATTTACAAAATTTACCCCCCTTAAACTTCTTAGAATTAAAAAAAGTTACGACATATAAAATGATTATGCGCTATAGGAAAAAAACACATTTCATAAAAAAAATTGTATTTTTTTTATCCGGTTTAAAGTAGGGGCACTCAGCTAGTACTAAAGAAAGGCACTCTCGGAGGTGTATGCTTGTAGTGTACGTATCTGTGTGCACACGTGTATTAAGGAAATAAGAAAAATTCAGGGCGAGGCATGCTGCTAGTCGGGTGGCGTCGACGCGAGCACTCGTTGTCAAGATGTTTGTAGCCCACGAGCGCGGTGGCGAAGTAGCAGAGCACAGTGATCGTCAGGTAGGCCACGATGGTTGCCCTTCCACGGCCGGGCTTGGTTGGAAACTATTCCCACTAAAACCTCTCATTATTTTAGGTTTAAAATGTTTTAACTTTGATCAAAATCAAACTACTTCAAATTTAATCAAATTTATAGAAAAACTAATAATATTTTTTATTCAAGATAAATTTAAAAAATACATTTAATTTTTAATTTAATAAAACTAATCTGGTAATATAAATATTACTATATTTGTTTATAAATTAGTTAAACTTGAAGCAGTTGATTTTTTATCAAAGTTAAAACATCTTATAACCTGAAACGGAGAGAGTAGCTGGCTAGCAAGTAAATTGCTCGCCTAGACTGTAGTCCATATTATAAGCAATTTAGTGCGTATGTGTCCACTATGTATAATGCCATTTGCAGCCTTTGTGGATATCTGCCTTATGTTGTCTGTGTTCAACCTTAATTTGGACGATATAAATCATTATCATAGCAAACATCCTTAATACGTAAACCAGGATAGAGATGTACTAACGTTATTAAGAAATGTCTTGCATTTTGCATTACTTTCTCATGTCAAGAGTAATATATATCTATGTGGTCTTTAAAATACAATATTGACCATCAATATCTAATTCCTCTGTCCCTAAAAGGGCGTAGTTTTACTCTAAAAAATTATCTCTAAAGGAGAGTAGTTTTTAAGAATTTATCTCTAAAGGAGTGTAGTTTTAGTTTGGTCCACTAAATTAAACCTCTTTTATACGGCTTCATCATTTTTAGCTATACTCTGTCCTTGTTTTTTATCTGTATTAACGAATGTCATAGTATTCCTTTAACCTCTTGCTTATAATATCTTTATGCTAAAACTACATGCCTTTTGAGATGGAGGAATTAATTATTGCAGAAGATTTTTTTTCTAAAAAAACTGAGAGCATTATAATACCATGAAAATATTGTTTTAACGCAAATATATAGATAGATTTTATTTTATGCAATCTACTATTATAAAACTTGATAATGTTCCTACAAGTTTTTCATCTGTTGCCTCCATCGTCGATCGGGTCAGGCTCTTGTCCGGTCACACGGCGACGCGGCGCCGGCGAGAGAAAGCCTCGGTCCTAAATGGGCCAGATGGGCCTTCTGCCCATTACTCCTTACCTGGGCTTGCTCCTCTGCCTGGGCTGCTGGCTGCTTCGGTCCGCCATTCTTCACAGATGGGCCTGTCGGCCCAAGACGAGCGGCTCTCCAATTATCGCATGTGTGATTGTGAGTGACGATGGGAACAGTAACACAAGCTATAATAAGTGTAACGTAAGAACTCATAGAGCAAACTTCATCTTTATTGAATGAAAATAAACAAAGTTGGGATACATTTTGCACATTCATCGGTGCATATAACTCGTCAAGCAAACAAGTATATTTCGCGATGGAAATAAATCACGCATCACACCGTGTATAGCAGTATTATATGTTAATTACCATCTATCAGAATTCAGAGCAACGTAATCAGACGACGTAGCATTCGTAGAGCTTGATGTCCATCTGCAGCCGGAAGTAGGTGAAGCCCTCGAAGGCGTCGGTGCGGAGGGTGGCGACGCCGCGGGACATGAAGAAGTCGCCGGTGCCGCCGACGACGGAGATGTCCCTCGTCTTCTCGGCGAGCGGATCGGCGCCCATGAGGTTGAGCGTGCCGCGGTGCGCCGTGGAGTTGAAGACGATGGAGAAGGCCAGCCACGCGCTGTAGTCCTCCTTCTTGTCGTACAAGTAGAGCCCCTGCGCCCTCACCGTCGTCTCCTCCAGCGACGGCGGCAGCGCCCTCCCCTCCGTCATCGGGTCGTTGAACACCACCACCCTGCCGAAGAAGTAGCCGGACTTGGACACGGCGGTGCTCAGCGCCGTCGGCTTGGTGACCGCCGCCGACGTGGAGTTGGAGGTGCTGTTGCTGTAGTCGTAGAGGATGTCGTGGAGGTACAGCCTCATCTCCTTGCACGGCTCGTCGTAGCTACTACTCCTGACGAATCTCCTTCCATGGGCGACGCTCGCAGAGCAGCTGAGGAAGATGCAGGCCGCGGCGACGATCACAGACGCCATGGACCATGTCACCATCCGGCCTTGCATTGTTAATATTATTTGCTTATTATGAACAAGCAGGAGAAGCTATATAGCTACGTACTTAGCTAAGTGCCTGTCAATGCTGGCTTTGATTTGCTGCAGCTAGAGCTGGAGTTTTGCATGCCTATTTATGGAGGTGAGAAAGGGAATAATGCATGCATGCGGCATGCCCCAAATTACACGCAAAGGCCAATGAAAAGGATGCTGCTTCTGGTTGTCTTCCGCAACTGCTCACTCAATCTTCTGAGGATGTGTTTGTGAGCTTAAGATTTTAAAAAAATAACTTGTTGGTAGTCTGTTTATGAGAATATGGAGAACTAGATTTTCCAGTTTCTAACTTCTAGTTTATTTTCTCAATTCTATAACTATAGCTTCTAAGAATCTAAATGAAAAACTAGATTATATGAAAGCTGCAGCTCCCACCACACAGACCGCTGGTTGCTTGAATGCTCTGAGTCTGACTATCCTCGTGCAAATGCACAGTAGAACACACTTACCAGTAGTATTTTATGATAGTGGAGCTATCCACCAGTCACCTTCAAAGGGAACACACTTTACTTCTTGTGCTTCAAAGGGAAGGATACCAGAAAAGGTACATAGTATACTTAGCTATAGACTGCTAGAGTATCCGTTTTCTAAAAGTTTGTAAATTAAGAAAAACTGGTTATTAATGATTAACGGTAACTAAAATGTTTGGTAACTAATAATTACTATCCCAGCATTGTATTCTTTTCCAAAAAAAAAAAGTTATGACCTACTTACGTGGAAACATATATCTCATCTCTTCGGGACAATGTGTCCGACTAGTTAAGTGGGCCAATATTAAGTTACTTAAAAAGATTACGATAATATTTATCTTAAGGATGACATTTTTTTTATTGAAATATCCATAAGGATGATTCATCTTACCCATGACAGTTTGACACCGTAACTCATTCATGAGATCACAAAGTCCTCATGGTCATTGAGAAGGTATCATAAGGTAAAATAAAATTTAGTGTAAAATTTGATACCTCATAGTACTATACCAAGAGATAATAAATTTATAATAGAAAAATTGATACATCATATCATGGTACTCTTCTTAAGGACCGTAAATTTGCTCATATAACAGAGGCAAATAAACAAAAGCATACATATCTTTTTACCACCAAATCAATAACGTTAAATCCTCTTAACAAAATAGGGGCAGATCTGAGCTTGGGTTAATTTAGAAAAACAACGACAAAATCACAAAGTTAAAACCTGAACTTCCGTGATGAATACAGCACTTAATTAACTAGGTCTTCCTGTTGATGCATATATATATATATAGGCTGGCATGTGTGCCCATTATATTCTGCTGCATATTATATATACACACACACGCTAAAACTTGCCTATTACAACCCTTAAAATGGCTACAGAATGCATAGCAACATTGGCATCTAGAAGGAGATTAAGATTACTGTACTGTACATGTGCTCCACGGACGAGACAATTAATAGAGGTCGCAACTGAAGCTCACTGTGTGGTTCGGTCAAGTTGCGTCAGGGCTGACGCGACAGACTATTGGAGTGATGCCCAACTAAGCTTTCCGTTTTCCTTTAGGTTGCAATGTCCCTTTTATCGCATCAACGTGCATGAATTAATGCACCATTTTTATGCATTCTTAAATAGACACGGGATAATAATAAATCCATAAAATTCTTACTACAATCCATATTAAAATCATATTTATTGAGATTAGTTATTCTGTGAGCATCAAAACGTTGGTAGGTGAAGCTATATATCCACCCACAAGGGCTCCAAGCAGGTTGTACATTTTCGTTTTGAAATTACAAACCGTTCCTCACCGGTTTGCCAAAAACTGACGACTTTCAATCAGTATCTATGAAGACCGACTAAAATTGATTAGTTTTGTTAAACTGGCCACAACTATATTATATTGATCTTTTTGTAGCTATGCTCATAATTAAACAATGTGGTGGATATAGGCATCTGACTCCACCAGTTAGAGCAACTCCACCAACCTACCTAAATCAGGCTCTCCAAACATCCATATATATACGTATATATAGCTAGCTCTCCAACTTATTTGACAAGCTAGACCTATTGCACACTCCATTTACATTGGGACCCATATGTCAATCTCTCACTCCTTCCACTACATCTTCCTCCCAACTACAACCTCCAATCCTCTATCCTCCAGTTCTCCACGAGTACTCCACCACCAACCCACGGCAACCACTACACCAAATCCAAGAATTACCGTTCAATTAATGTTGGTTGGGAAAGAGCTATATATACCAACAAATTGTTGGTCGGCATAACTTATCAACAAACTATCGGCGAGAGGGGAAGCTGTCGGTGGTGGCAAGGTGGCAAGAGGGGAAAAAGTCGATGGTGGCAGCAGCTGCACCTGGGCGACAACGGCACCAGCACCCTGGCGGGATGGAGGCAGGGGTAGGGACTAGGGTCAACCACATCGGGAAGATGGGGACGCTGGAGGTGGGGACGACGGTTCAGGGAGGAGGGTGGCGCGACAACAAGCGAAGGTGGTGGGTTCGCGTGGTGGAGAGGCGCCGTAGGCGTGACGGTCGGTGATGGCATGCTCTCACGTGGTGGGGAAGGCGGAGGCACAACGTGCTTGCGCGATGAGGAGGTGGAGGCACCGCAGGAGAGGGATTGGGGAGAGGAGAGAAGGTAGGGTGGTGGGATCCATGTTACACACAGGTGGCTCAATTTGCTAGATTTGGCTAGCCAAGTGAGAAATTTGATCAGCCATTTGGCTTGGCAATTTGGATGGTAAGTCTGTTGGAGGGTGTTTTCTTACATGGGAGACATGACGGCTGTATTGAGTGTCATGCATGGCAGCTGGGGAGCTATGGGTGCAGGAACTGGAAGATGCAAATCCTATCCAGACTCCAGTACGACTGTTGCAGCAGCGCCCACGACGAGCCCAGCTTGCCGGCCGCCGACTCGGCAAACTTAATTCTACATTCACTTGACTCCGGCGGCTGTTGCGGCATTTCGTCGAACATTTGCTTGGCATGCCGAACCTTCTTTTTTTTTTCTTTATTGAATGAAATGAAATGGAGGTGCGATATATTCTGCACACAGTACACACAGGTGCATTTTGCACACGCGCGCGCGACGTGCATATATACGACTCGCCGCGCGTAAAGACGGAGAAATATCGATTGAGATGGAAATTACTCCAAAACACACACACACACACACACACAACGATCATGTTTAATACTAGGATTCCACACACCGCTTATGCATATATCTGATCAGAAGTAGCATTCGTAGAGCTTGATGTCCATCTGCACCCGGAAGTATTTGAATCCCTCGATGGCGTCGGTACGGAGGGTGGCGACGCCGCGGGACATGAAGAAGTCGCCGGTGCCGCCGACGACGGAGATGTCCCTCGTCGCGGCGTTGGGGTTGGCGCCCATGAGGTTGAGCGTGCCGCGGTGCGCCGTGGAGTTGAACACCACGGAGAAGGCAAACCACGCGCTGAAGTCGTCCTTCTTGTCGAGAAGGTAGAGCCCCTGCGCCCTCACCGCCGTCTCCTCCAGCGACGGCGGCAGCGCCCTCCCCTCCGTCATCGGGTCGTTGAACACCACCACCCTGCCGAAGAAGTAGCCGGGGCTCGACACGGCGGTGCTCAGCGGCGTCGGCTTGGTGGCCGCCGCCGACGTGGAGTTGGAGGTGCTGTTGCTGAAGTCGTAGAGGATGTCCTCATCTCCATGCATGGCTCGTCGTCGTAGCTCCTCCTGCTGCTGCTCCGGCGGCCATGGGCGACGCTCGCCGAGGTGAGGCTGACGAGGAAGATGGCGGCGACGATCAGAGACGCCATGGACCAAGCTGTCATCGATCAGAGACACCAGTGTAATGCAGCTAGCAAAGTAGCTAAACTTAATTAACTATTCCAATTGAATAACCTGTGATCGATCAGCTCGATCGAGAGAGAATTAAGCTAAGCTAAGCTAAGCTAAGCGCGCGCATGTAAGACAGTACGTGTGTTGCTGCAGCTTATATTAGCTGTGATGTGGAGGTCGAGTTGTGCACTTCTGCATGCTTATTTATAGGAGATGGCAGTAAAAGGAATACTCTCCTGTCCTAAAATAAACTAACCTCTTAGTATATACTTTCTCCGTTTTACAATGTAAATTATTTTAGCATTTTTCACATTTATATTAATATTAATGAATCTAAATATATATATATATATATATATATATGTCTAGATTCATTAACATCTAAATAAATGTGAAAAATGCTAGAATGACTTATATTGTGAAACAGAGAGAGTAATATACACAGGTGTCCTTCTGAGTGGCAGATTAATCCGAGCTGGTTGTTAGGATAGAAAGAGGAAGTAAGACGAGCATGCAAATTGTTTATTCTCAATTCCGAGTTGTTAGGACCTGCAAAAAAAAAAAATTCCGAGTTGTTAGGATAGAAAGAGGAATCAAGTGAGACGTACGCAAGGATACTACTGTTACTCCTGTTGCTTTAATTTGCTTGATTCTGACGCTGATAAATGTACTGCGGTCTGTGGATTATGTACCGTAAGGTTAGGTTAAGGCTGTATTATACATCCACATATTTAAAGTATTAAACTTAGTCTAATAAAAAAACAAATTACAAAATCCACCTATAATCCGCGAGACGAATTTATTAAACCTAATTAATCTGTCATTAGCAAATATTTACTGCATCACCATATTGTTAAATTATTGTGCAATTAGGCTTAAAAAATTTGTCTCGCAATTCATAATTAGTTATTTTTTTCGTTTATATTTAATACTTCGTACATGTGTCCAAACATTCGATGTGACAATGTATAAAATTTTGGCAGTGCATCTAAACAGGCCCTAAATAGCCAGATCTGAAGCTGGCTACTGCTGATTAGCTAGCTAGTGTTTGCTGGCTTTATTGCTGCAGCTGCGGTGGAGCTAGAGTGGAGACCAACGCCGCGTCCTTCCCCGTATGAACACCGTGCACGGGGCCGTGGCACCTTGTTGCCGCAGGTTTCATGAGTGATTTTCCCGGTCTGCACCCGAAGCCAAAGATTGTTGATCATCCTCCACCATGCAGAACCCTACTCGATCGGCGCAACCTCCACTTATGGTTTTTATTTTTTACATTTTAGAACTTTTTAAAAACTTATTTCACAAATAAATCTCTAAAAGAACTTATTCCGGGAATAGAACTTTTTTCGCAACGCCAATATCGTTGGCGCAGTGATCCAACATAACGACACTAATTTCATCGCATAAATGGATCAGAGGCATAAATAGTGTGCCTTGCACTGCTACTACCCTCAAGCAAGTTTGAAAAGACACATTTGGTTGAGCTGGTTCCCCACCGGAACCAGAGACGTGTTCCCCACCGGATTGAGATCCTCTGCATTGAAGAGTAAAATGCAGAGGATCTATAGTATTTTTGCATTAACACATATTTTGAGCCATTGGATCTTCATTAAACGGTACAGATCAGTCCACTACAGCACAACGCTACAGTAAAACCGCTCAACGGTAAAATGGTATTACTGTTTAGAACACTGGTGTTAATGCAAATTGTTGTAGTACAACTCAGATCACTGTTCAAACAATGTTCTTTGCATTTACGGCAGAGGACCTGCATCCGTTCCCCGCCGGTTCATGATAAAGTTGTACTGTTTAGCCGGTTCAAAGCGGTCTTTGCGCTGAACCAGACCGGGATGACTGATGAGCATTAGTTCGTATTTATCTGGTCGAACTGCTGGTTTATTCAACTATGCTTCAAACTTCAATCCTCTTAAATTTAGACCCCAATCCAAATTCGACTTCTCTTTTCATACACATACAATTCCTCTTATAAGTTATATGGATATGTCACCACCAGATACATTGTTCTCTAGCCTTAATATTCCGTATGATCTTTGTCGACAGGGGATACCCGTAAACCGGATATAGAGGATATCAGGGTCCGTTGGAACGAGGATTTACGTAGTACGACATCAAGCAAACAAAAGACAATGATTATACTTGTTCAGGCCCCTTGATAGGTAATAGTTCTAATCCAGTTGGTATGGGATTATATGATGAAAACCACAGATTACAAAGGGAATCACAGAACTCGATGATACCGACTAGACCGTAGTCGAGTTGGTCCGACTAAATCTCCCGGCGACTTGGCTCCTGTAGGCTCCGACTCCGTAGGCTGTGGTGGGTATGTTGACGGTAATATTCGATGCCTTATGTCCTGCCCGGGGGGTCCCTTATATACTGCGGGCCAATTGATCTCTATGTAGGACTCGGAGATATCGGACCCCTCACGATATGGTAAAGACCCAATCTTATCCGAGTAGGACTCCTTCCATCCGTAGATTCTGTTTCTATCACGTGATAGATTTCCTTAACGTATACGGAAATTATCCGTATGCGTGCGGGTATACCATATTGATACCTATCGTATATCCAAGGATAGAGGGTATACCTTATCCGTAACCCTGACAATCTTCTTGATCATTTGGATCTTAGGGCCTGTTTGGGTGAGTTTTAGATTCTGAGAAGCAGCTGTTTGGTAGCCAGCTTCTGAGAATCTGGAAAAGCTCTGAAACCCAGCTTCTCCAGCTTCTGGCTTCTTAGTTCATTTTTCAGAATCTGTAACTACAGATTCTCAGAAGCTGTGGACTGTTTGGGACAGCTTCTAGCAGAAGCAGCTTTTCCCAAAAGCTGCAGCTGGGACAAGCTCCCCCAAACAGGGCCTTAACTTCTCCCAAGTCTCTTGATCCATCATAAACATTTTGTGCAATTGATAAGGTTAACCCAAGATTTTCGAATTGAAAATCATATTAAGCATCTGTTGGCGATGCTCTAAGCTAGGTGGGCATATTAACACCAATGTTGTTGTAAAGCCATCAAGGTGGCAAGGTTAATGAGCAAAGCACAAATTAAGAAAGCGGCTTCTCCGACTGACTTTAACAACAGTTATTACATTGTTCCCATGTGTTTTTATGCTGCCAGAATATTAAAATCATGGTTGGAGAAAAATAATTGATAAGTATGGTAGAGTAGTTGCTAAAGTACGATATCTAATTAACAAGGACACGTTAACACAATAACACTATTGGAAACAAGTGGTCATCCTGGAAAAGGAAAGTTGGAGAACAAAAAGGAGTTGGAGAAGAAGGAATAATGAGAGGTTTCTTCTTATGGAAGAGGAAAGTTGCAATGATTGTCATGGGAAGGGATTGGTCACTGGTGTATTCCACCATATTCTCTCCGCCAAAAAAAAAATCCAATCCTAGCTACGAACCTGAACACACACGTGTCCAGGTCCATAGCTAGGATTGGATTTTTATGGGACGGATGGTGTATTTGGCAATGGCTCGACCAACATGTGACTATAATGAAGTAGAAAATAAATTTACATTCGAAGCAACAGCGAGTTGGAGACATTAAACATGATATATTGAATCTATAAGTTAATTTAATTTTAGGATATAAAAAGCAAATACATAGACCATATGTGTTGATAAAAAGTTGGTTTTAAATTATCAATGGGATGTCTTGCCTTTAATAGTTTAATAGTCCTATTACCCAAATATTAAGGAGTATTCTAAACGGTAAATCTAATTGGAGAGGCATCCACGTGCTAATACTCTAGGAGTTTTGATTGCTATTAATTTATTGAGCAAGTAAGGGAAATATTCCTATCATCTATGCTTAAAATAAAATTTTCTCTTAAATTACTCATCCGATTTAGAATCCGATGTGTTCGTAATAATTAAATATTTACAACAAGATCTCACATGATTATATTTTGATGAAAAATCACAAATTACTTTTATGATATGTCTAAATTACTTTTAGATTTCACTAAGTTACTTCTTAAACATATAAAAGTAAATTCAGTAAAGGCTAAAAGTAATTTACATATATTATAGAAGTAACTTATAACAAAAAGAAAGTAACTTTAATTAACAAATTATCATAATGCTCTGAGGTGATTACTTTTATTATTATTTTTAGTTAATTCCATAATTTATGCTGATTAATTTAATTTCTAGATAGAGTCATGTTTTTATCTCTACAACGAATTTACTTCAAATGACATGCTAAAGTTACCTTCGTTTTGTTCTAAGTTACTTCTATAATATATATAAATTACTTTTAGGTTTTACTGAATTTACTTTTATATGTCTAAGAAGTAACTTAGTGAAATCTAAAAGTAATTTAGACATTCATAAAAGTAATTTGTGTTTTTTCATCAAAATATAATCATGTGAGATCTTGTTGTAAAGATTTAATTGTTACGAACACAACGGTGTAATCGGATCGTAGATCGGATGAGTAGTTTAAGAGAAAATTGTATTTGAAGTATAGGTGGATGATGCCTCTTATAGATGGATTGGTAGCTAGTTTAGACAAATCAACTACCACTAGCTGTGTAGTTACGTCCTATTCTAAAATATATACGTTATATCTTTTGTGTCATAAATCTAGTCAAGGCAATACACATGCGCCGCCCCGGTAGTCATAAAATTATTGTCAGAGTCAGACTTAAAAAAAAAAAATCCAAAATGGTAGTTCTATCAATTCGCCTATTACTGATTATAAGGTAACTCAACAGTAATTTAGAAGCTCTTAACGACTTAAAAACTGATCATGAAAGACAAACTATGATAAAAAAAATTAAAATATACTCTAAAATTAAGCTCCAAAATCAATTTTTTTGTTACACGGCTGATAAACTAATGAGCAAATGATAGAGCAATACCATAAGTATATAGTATAACGAAAGAACGTACTACATCTTTATTGAACGAAAATAAAGCGGTGCATACATTGTTCACACAGAGAGTCGGAAAAAGATAAATGGGTTTGGGTTACATTTATTTGCACACTCATCGGTGCATACAGATACTGCAGGTACTCGTCATTAAGTAAATACTAATATCGAGAAACAAATTCCTTTTAAATAAACACCACATCAATCGACATATAAAACGTTTACTATATATATATATATATATGTTACCATGCATGCATCGATTAATTAGTTATCAGACGTAGCATTCATAGAGTTTGATGTCCATCTGCAGCCGGAAGTAGGTGAATCCCTCGAACGCGTCGGTGCGGAGCGTGGCGACGCCGCGGGACATGAAGAAGTCACCGGTGCCGCCCACGACGGAGATGTCCCTCATCTCGGTGTTGGGGTCGGCGCCCATGAGATTGAGCGTGCCGTGGTGCGCCGTGGAGTTGAACACGACGGTGAAGGCGAACCACGCGTCGAACACCACCTTGCCGTCGTAGAGGTAGAGCCCCTGCGCCCTCACCACCGTCTCCTCCAGCGACGGCGGCAGCGCCCTCCCCTCCGTCACCGGGTCGTTGAACACCACCATCCTGCCGAAGAAGAAGCCGGGGTTGGACACGGCGGCGCTCAGCGGCGTCGGCTTGGTGGCCGCCGCCGACGTGGAGTTGGAGGTGCTGTTGCTGTAGTCGTAGAGGATGTCGTGGAGGTACAGCCTCATCTCCTTGCACGGCTCGTCGTAGCTCCTGACGAGCCTCCTGCCGCCGCTGCGGCCGCCATTGGCGACGCTCGCCGAGCTAAGGAGGCTGACGAGGAGGAAGATGACCGCGGCGATCAGAGATGGCTTGGACCAAGTAGCCATCTGTGTGCCTAGCTTGGCGCGTAGCTTGCAGAGTAATGCAGCTAGCTAAGTAGCTAACAAACTTAACAAATTGATTAGCCTGTGATCGATCAGCTCGAGAGAATTAATAAGCTAAACGCATGCAATTAAGACAGTACGTGTTGCTGTAGCTTAATAATTAGCTGATGTGTGGAGCTCGAGTTTGCATGCTTATTTATATATAGTGTCCTTGTGAGGAGTGGCAGACTCCGAGCTAGCTAGTTGTTGTTAGGATAGAAAGGGGAAGTAAGACGACCGAATTGTTTATTCTCAATTCCGAGTTGTTAGGATAGAAAGGGGAATCAAGTGAGACGTACGCAAAGTTAGCACTGATGCTGATCCGTCAACCGCATACGGCGCGGCTCCCCTCCCCTGCTATCGAGATCCGGCCCTCTCCCTCCTAATCCAGCCGGAGGGGGAGGGCAGCGATGGTATAGATGGTCAAATGGACCGTCCGGCCAGGCACGGCTTAACCAACACGCCAGGCCAGCCCAGGCTTGCTCACGGGCTGCACCCCTAGCCCAGACACGCCAATAAGACTCATGCCGTATGTCGGGTCGGTTTGAAGACACGATAGCCCATCATATTTTTTCATAGAATAAATCTATTTTTCCTCCCTTATCTATTTGGTTGTATCTTATATGGCTAGAATAAGTCTATTTTATATCCCTCTTCTCTTTGGGCAGTGTCTTATATAGCTGAGTTAAGTCTATTTGGGATCCCTCAACTATTTCTCTTTGTCATGCCGAGCCGTGCCGAAGGAGCAGCCCAGGCCGGGCCGGCATGGGCACGACCCCAGCCGTCGGGCCTCGGACCAAATGGCCATCTATAGGCCACGGGTGGAGGTGGTGGCGTTTTTTTATTTGTTGAGATTGTTTTCGCTGGCGGATGGATGTTGCGCCTATGAAAAGATTTTTTTTTTTGAATGCCACGGGGGGGGGGGGGGGGGGGGGAAACTCCCCACCTGAATTAAAATTAAGGAAACATCAAAACTGTACAAACCATACAAGAAGAAAAGAGGAAGCATAACATAGCGAAAGAAAAGACGAAAGAGAGAGAGAGAAAACAAACAAGAGAGATTACATAAGGTAGAGAGGAGAGGAGAGGAGAAGGATGCAAGCCAAGACGGAAGAACCGCCCGGTCAGCCAGCTTGAAACGGTTTGCCCAAAGCTTGGCGTCGTTGACGCAACAGCGGAGAAGACGGTTGATGGATGGTGCAAGGTGCTGGAAAACAACTTCATTACGGTGGTTCCATAAGCGCCAGCAGCACAAGAGGAAGAAGGTGCTGTTTAGTCGTTCTGGAAGGTCTCCAGACCAGTGGATGGTGTGAATCTCACTCAGGGAGGTTAGCATGGGTAGCACCTGAATCAGGCCCTAGAAAGCAGAAGCCAGGGGGCAGGCAAGGAAGATGTGATCAGTGTCTTCCGGGCAGGTATTGCATAGCTGACATGTTGGGGAGGGGATGATTGACTTCTTGTGCAGGTTGACAGCAGTAGGTATTCTGTTCATAGACATTAACCAACCAAAAAATTTAACTCTCGGAGGGGCCGAGCTCTTCCAGATGAATTCCTAGGGTGGCCAAAGTTGCTGACTTTCCATGGTTTTGCAATAGAGGGCTGAAGTTGATATCAGGCCACTGCGGCAGCTGATTGAACTTTGTATTGTGTCTTGGTCTTGTGAGAGTGGGAAGTCTTGAAGTAGGTCTTGCAGCAGATGCAGTTGTTGTTGAGCCACTGTTGACAGCCTTGGGACAAGGGGTAAATTAAGCCCAGCGTGGAGCGCTGAACGAACCATGAGATGAGTAGTTGTGTTGTGAGAGAATAGGGCTGGGAACTCAATCGAGAGAGGTTTATCAGTCTGCCAGACATCAAGCCAGAAGTTTGTTCGACAGCCATCACCGATTTTCATAGTGGAATGAGCTCGAAGGACCGGCAGAAGAGTGATTAGGGTGTGCCAGTGTTGTCCCAGATCGGCTGAGCCGAGAGCAGGCGCCTATGAAAAGATGTAGAGGTCATCTTCTAAAGTGATTTTTGCAGGAGGGGTTAGTGGCGAAAATCGTCTATTTTCGTAAGCCTTGAAGTGCAAACGGGGTAGAGCTCCGCATGGAAAAATCTTTTTTACCCGTTTGCAAAAAAAACAGTTTTCTAGTAATGATTTGTATTAGTTATAATAATTAGCACTTCACTTTCACTACCAGGAAGCTTAATTTAGTTTCTTTCAGTTGGAGAATATGTTTGTTACTCTGTACCCCTTGATACACATTTGTTACTTATGTATCCCTGGAACAATACGTTTGTTACTCTGTACCCATGCCATCGATCAAAATCCTACGTTCGCCACTGCTATCGCCGGTTCACAACCACCGCAAATCCGGCCTGCAGCCTTGCGACCGACGGGCGCAGCACCGTTCAAACCGGTGAACATAGTCGTCTACAAGTACTAGTTATTAGAGTTTAATCAGTCTCAAAACAGCACTGAACAATGGGATAAAGGGGCCGGCAGTAGAGGTTGTAGGCGTTAAATTTTTCAACAGCATCATTTTTTGCTTTACGAATGCCACAGATTCTAAAATCTACTAACATGACAACTCAGAAAGCTCTGTGCATCTTTATCGGACTAATTAAAAATGTGAGACATTTTGCAGAGCCTTTAGGGAATTAAGAAATAAATTGAGTTGGTGCTATATACTGCGCAGGCATTTTTTTTTATGGGAAAACACAGGCTTTGCCATGTGATCCTCCGACAAGTGCGCCGTATTAGGCAACAAGCTAGCTTAGCAGCAAATGCAAGCTTTTCAGAATTTAATGGTAATTTTCAGGCTTTTCACGGTTTAAGTGGTTTGTACTGCATGTTTCCTGGCGAGCACGGGGTTGGATGGGATGAGATCATGACGAAGCCCGAATTTAATATGTTAGGAGCGGTTTGGATGGAGACTAACTTTGCCATAACTCCATTTATCATAACTGTGATAAAGCTACTCAAAATATGGCCAATAATTTATTGGCTACTTTGATTTAACCGTAGCACTCAACTAAACATTAACTTAAAAAAAATTGTGGCACGGCTAAAATTTGATGTGGCAAAGTACAATCACCATCCAAACAGACCCTTTTGTTGTTGTTGGTTGCGTTGCATCTCCGGTGATCTCTCTCGCGCGTGCATCAGCTGCTTCAGTTGAGGCGTCTAGAAAACATGAGTTGTTGAGGCGTCTAGCGAGAAACACGTAGTACCGGCGTAGAAAGCGGGCAGACGCACATGGAGCTCGTGATGCACGTGTGCGTGGCTACGCAAGACACATGCGCTACTACTGCTACACACCCGATTCATGAAGCATATCCACTCTCTGTCAACCAGTGCAGATTATATTGCAGTTCAGTTACTACTAATACTAAACTCCTGTGAATATAGTATATTCCATCTGCTTTTATTAGTGTAAAGTTAGGGATTTGTTAAAGATATTCATATAGAGAACTACTAGTTGGGGCCGTGTCAACTGTAGCCCACAAATTAAAAAGATGGATCGTGGCCGTGTGCGTGGTGAGACGTGCCATCCGCCTCTCGGTGAGATTTGTATAATCTCCTCGTCTTTATTTTTTTCTTCTTTCGTTCTCGAGAAATAAACACGAGCATGAATACTTCAGCGATTTTGTTGCTCGAGATTGTCCGCAACGCGTAGAGAAAAAGGGACCTAATCGAGGCGAATTTATAAATTGAAGCCAACAAGTAATGCCACTACTCCTCCTAATTGGTGGTCACCTAACCAATTAACCAGCTTGCATTTGCTGCTAAGCTAGCTTGTTGCCTAATACGGCGCACTTGTCGGAGGATCACATGGCAAAGCCTGTGTTTTCCCATAAAAAAAAATGCCTGCGCAGTATATAGCACCAACTCAATTTATTTCTTAATTCCCTAAAGGCTCTGCAAAATGTCTCACATTTTTAATTAGTCCGATAAAGATGCACAGAGCTTTCTGAGTTGTCATGTTAGTAGATTTTAGAATCTGTGGCATTCGTAAAGCAAAAAATGATGCTGTTGAAAAATTTAACGCCTACAACCTCTACTGCCGGCCCCTTTATCCCATTGTTCAGTGCTGTTTTGAGACTGATTAAACTCTAATAACTAGTACTTGTAGACGACTAGAGTAAAAAAAAATATTTCCGTATTTCTGGATTCGACCACAAGTAAAAGTTTTACTTTTAATTATGTGAACCAATCTCATACGCTCATTTCTAAATCCAACTGTATTTTCGGGATGTTCGCTATTGTACGTGGTTTGTATTACTTCCCCCATCCTAAAATATAAGTATTTTTTAGTATAGTGAGTCAAATATTTTTTAAAAATTTTTGACTATTAATAACAAATAAATTAAAAAGATCAATCACGTAAAATTTATGTTACTAGATTTATCATTAAACAAACTATCATAATATGTAATTTTTTTTTCATTTAAAACATCTTGATTTTATAGATATTGTTGGTTAAATTAGCATATCGAAAACTACGTCGAAATTCTAGAATACTTATATTTTGTGACGGGGCGAGCAACGTAGTATATTTTTTCCATGCTCACCGGCTGCGGAGCACGGCGCGCGGGAGCACACTTAGTCCCGCGTCTCGTCTCGGTGCCAGAATCTCCGCGCGGACGGGGCGCGACGCGGTCTCCGGTGGTGCCAGCCGCGGTGACCACATAATACTATCGCGGTCGGCTCGGCTCGGCCTGACTAGTCGATCAACGAACCCACCACACCAGCGGCCGGCAGGAATCTCTCTCTCTCTCTCTCTCTGTATGTGGTGTGGTGGTGGTTAATTAACTGTTCAGTCAGGGGCAGCACAGCCACAGGTTGCTGTAGTATCTATCACAGGATCGCCATCACGACACAATTAAGACACTGATCAAGTGACTGCAGATGGATCAAGTGCATATACAAGACGCGAGCGATGGGATCCATCCATCGAGCCCACTGTGGGCACAGCGACGGCGATTGGTTAATTGATTTTCTACTGCTGTCGTCCGATCCAATGATTCTGGTTGGAGTACTAATTAATTGACTGCTAGTACGTTCTGTAGATGATCATGTGGTGTTTGGAGCCATCTAACAGTCCACGATCCAGCTGATTCTTGGAAGGGTGTTTCCTTTGTTTATACTGGTTGTTGTACCAAATGGTTTTTTTAACTGCATGCTACTTCCCGCCCCCGGGTAACTATCAATCATTCGTTGATACTACAAGTGAAGTGAGTGGCTAGAAGCTAAAATGAAAAAAAAAAAAAAGAAAAACAGTGCCCTTTTGGCTATACAATACAAGAAAAAACATTTTTATGCGACTTTTGAAAGAGATTTGGGAGCGTGAGACGAAATGGCCTCTCGATCGGAACTGAGGAGTAGAATCGGAGTCAACTCATCGCCCATAAGACTTTTCTACCGGGCGATTTGACCAGGTATTGAAAAACTTGACAACACGCCAGTGGAAAATCAAACGAGCTCACACACAGAGTAAAATTCAAAGATCAAAATTCCAACTTTCCCTTAATTTCCACATCCTTGATAAGCCCACATTAAAAAAAAAAGGAAAAACATAACAAGTTAAACACGCAGTTAACCACAAATAATGAGAAACTCAAACACGGATTTTTCACATTTTGGTCCTTTTAAAAATCTTATTTCGCAAATAGACCCCTGAAAAAACTTATCCCAGAAATGGTCCTTTTTGGGGCACCAGAGTGGCTGGCGCCGTCATCCAACGGGACGGCGCCAGCCTCTCTGGCGCCGTCCTCCTGCTACCGTGGCGCATGCGAACCGACGTGGCAGGAGGAGGGCGCCAGCCATACTGGCGCCGCCCCAGGGAGGAGGGCGCCAGCCATGCTGGCGCCGCCGCCTCCATTCCTGTTTCTCTGTATGGAGTTGCAATGGTGTCATTTTTATTTTATTTTTTCGGATTTTTTTTTACACTAAGGATCACGATACAACCAACCACAAAAAAAATTTAAACTCGAACTACCACTTAGCTAAGTCTGAAAATAGCTAGCATACCACTTAGTCTACTTTGCACCTTCACTAAAATTAGACCATAATTCCTTTAGTAAAACCCTTTGATCAGCATGTTAAACATAATGCACTCTACCACTATATGAAATTACTTAATCTAATTCAAAATATAACCACATGAAATGACATATATAAGTTAAACAGTACATAGAGATGCAATTTTTTTATTTTTATTTCATTTTTTTTATATTTTTTTCACACTTAGGAGAACATAGGAACCAACCGTATAAAAAATAAACTCAAACGGACAAAATATGTGACTTGTAAAATTTTCCAAAACTCTACCGAAACGGACAAAATATGTCATCTATTAAAATAGGCGTAACTTTCTCATACAGACTCGGAATCAGGCAAATAATATATGCACGGACATCTATAGAAAAAGTTACATCCGATTCTCCCCAGCTTTGCGGGTTCAACGATATTAAAACCTCCAAATTCCGCTTGCAAGATTGTGTTTTCGAGGAGAGAAGTTTTTCGGTAGAGCTTTGGAAAATTCCACATGCCACATATTTCGTCCGTTTGAGTTTATTTTTTACATGGTTGGTTCCTGTGAGTTCCTAAGTGTGAAAAAAATATCAAAAAAATAAAATAAAAATAAAAAAAATTGCACATCTCTCCTTTGCACTAGTTCGGAGAGAGAGAGGAGAGGAGAGGAAAAATTCTATAGGTCACATATTACGTCCATTTGAGTTCAATTTTTCTATGGTTGGTTCTTGTGTGTCCCTAAGCGTGAAAAAAATATCAAACAAAAAAAACAAAAAAAATTTTGGGGGGGGCGCCAGCCACTCTGGCGCACTCCCCCTAGACACCTCAGCATCGCCCCGCCACGTCGGCAGGAGGACGGCGCCAGCCATTCTGGCGCCCTAAAAAGGACCATTTTTAGGATAAGTTTTTCTAGGGATCTATTTGCGAAATAAATTTTTTAAAAGGACCAAAATGTGAAAAATCCAGCTCAAACACGCATACGAAAGCAAAAGACATACTCCTACACAACAGCAACAAAAATTTTAAAAAAAAACTTTCAAAAAAAAAAAGAGAAAGGAATGCAAAAGACAAGTATGAATCCGGTCACCGACCCGGTCGCGGCTGCAACGGGAAGAGTCGCCATTCGGCAACTCCCAATAAAAACCCAGCCGAATTCCCAAAGTCTCACGCCCTTCCTCCAACTCCCCCCAAAGCCGCCACCTAACCTTCTCTTCTCCTCTCCTCTCGCGAGTGTCGAACTCCGCCACCGCGCGCGCGCGCGCCGGAGACGGCGGCCCTCCCATCCGCGGCGGGCGCCGGCAATGCGGATGGGGAAGTACGAGATGGGGCGGGCGCTGGGAGAGGGGCACTTCGGCAAGGTGAAGCTGGCGCGCCACGCCGACACCGGCGCCGCCTTCGCCATCAAGATCCTCGACCGCCAACGCATCCTCGCCATGAAGATCGACGAACAGGTGAATTAACCTTGATTGATTGCTCATCCGGGTTCCTGTTCCTTTGCTTGGCCGGCTGGTTAATTAATTTCTTGCTCAGATAAAGAGGGAGATCGCCACGTTGAAGCTGCTCAAGCACCCCAATGTCGTCCGCCTCCACGAGGTGAGCTTCGCAACCCACAGAGTTTCAGCAGAAATCCTTTCTTTTGTGTTTTTTTTACTCTCTTGCTTTCTTCCTCTTGCTGTTCAACGCCTCTTGCGCCATTGATGTTGCCGTCTGAACTCCTCTCCGGCTGCGATATAGCACTAATTTTTTTTTTAACTTGGCTGCTAATTCCTCTCTTTGGATAACTCTCCCCCTTGTGTGCAGTAGAATAATTGTCCTTTTTACTGTTTCTTGACCTGGACATCTGCATAAACAATTGAGCACACGAAATGACCACCCAATATGTTTTTTTCCTGCTCATGGAAGTAGTAGGACAAGGCAAAGGGTCTTTCAGTTTCAGCAAGCAATCAATATTATTTCCCTTTCCTTTTACTGCGCTTTTGCTTCTCGGAGTATTTTAGTCGGGTGATGATGCGCCCGTGCAGACTTGGGTTTATCAGATTCCCCTGCAGCAAAAACAAACTTGGGTTGTCACGTCAAACCCTGCGAATCTCATCACGGAGAATCGCCCACTGGAGCATTGGAATACTTGCTGATGAGATCATGTGGCTATTAGGAGCAAGGTTCATGTGCCATCTGAGCCGTACAATCTGATGATCCGATGGCCGTCGTTGCTCTACATGCTCTGAAGCCTGCCTGGTTAAGACCCAATCCAGAAGCCACCAAAAGAGCTTTCTAACGAGGTTGGCCGACATCACCCAATAATCAGAGCGATTTTTTACTAGTCACTTTTAGGCAACTTTCAGTCCTGCAAGGCAGAGAAAACACAGAAAGGCTGCACGACATGAGCCCACCACAGCAATACGTCATCATATCTATAATGCAATTCAGAAGGGAAAGTGTTAAACGTGGTGGTTTTGGTACCATTTTTGTAAGTGTTAGGTTCACCGAATGATTGCATTAGTGGATAAATGTCCGTGAGAGGCTTACTTCTTGCAAGCGGAAGATTAGAAAATGGAGCTCCTGACTCTAAAGCAAAAACATCTGCGCACCAGTGTGACTGCCCAATGATTTGGTACTGCCCAATGATTTGGTAGAGAGAGAGAGAGAGAGAGAGAGAGATGTTGCGGCTGTTGATCAGATCTCTGCCTCCCGATTGTTCATTAAACCTTGTTTCTGTAGGAGATGCAATTGACATCAAGAATTAGCTGGGGCTAAATTCCTCCAGTGAAAACCTTCCCCCTATCCGTCCAAACCTGATTCCCTGAAACATGGAATTAATCTTTTTATTGTTGCAGTTTCAGAAATGTCAAAAAGAAACTACTTTTCAGTTGTACACATCCACATTTTGTCCTTGGGAAGCCTGAGATAGATTACTTGTTTTTCCCCTGCAGGTTTCAGCTAGCAAAACCAAGATATACATGGTTCTTGAATATGTAAATGGAGGAGAGCTATTCGACAAAATTGTAAGGATTTTGCTTCTCATTTTAAGCATGCATTAATGAATCAAAAACAACTGATTGTGATTAGGGTTTTACACAACTCTAACAATCTGTTGATGCATGACAGGCATTAAAGGGTAAGTTGTCAGAGAAGGAAGGAAGAAAACTCTTCCAGCAGCTGATGGATGCTGTAAGCTATTGCCATGAGAAGGGAGTTTATCATAGGGACCTTAAGGTGACTACACAGTATCACTGATCTATCTTTTTCATATTTTAATTGTAAGCAAGAAAATAAGGACTGATCCAAATGGAACACACGATTAACATATGCTATTTTCTGTGTCTTCTGTAGCCGGAGAATGTCCTAGTTGATGCAAAAGGAAACATAAAGGTTTCGGATTTTGGACTAAGTGCCCTTCCACAAAATCAACGGGTATGGAATTTTCTCTTACATCAAATCAGCTGAATAAATTCGTTGGTGTCTAAAATAAGGCTCCAATTTCAGAAAGATGGATTGTTGCATACCACATGTGGCAGCCCTAACTACATCGCCCCTGAGGTAAGAATTAAGCATTCTTAAACTGAACCTATCATTGTTTCACGGTCTTTAGTTTAGTGCATATGGAGGATGTAGTTCTGACAGAGGTATATACAGGTCCTTCTCAACAGAGGTTATGATGGCTCTTTGTCCGACATATGGTCTTGTGGGGTTATCCTATATGTCATGCTTACAGGGAATCTTCCATTTGATGACCAAAATACGGTTGTCCTTTATCAGAAGGTATAAAGCAAGGAATCAAAGATTACCTCAGCAAAAATTTGGCTAATTTTATTTGGCTCAATATCTCAATTTAATTTTGTATCCAGATTCTGAAGGGGGATGCTCGTATTCCTAAATGGCTTTCCCCAGGTGCCCAAGATATACTGCGAAAAATCTTGGATCCTAACCCAATTACACGCTTAGATATAACTGGAATAAGGGCACATGAGTGGTTCAGGCAAGATTATACTCCTGCTATGCCTTTCGATGATGATGACGACAACAATATCAGTGATGGCAACCTACATATGACTGAGGTAACCCAACGTTAGGTGTACTTTTTGTTTGCCATATAATCCATTGCTTTAACTGAATGGTATAGATTGAACTCAATCTGTGTTCTCTCTCGCTTTTTTTTTTTTTCATGGTGAAGAATCAAGATATTGAAACCAGCCCAGCAATCAGCCAAATCAATGCATTCCAGCTCATTGGGATGTCCTCATGCCTTGATCTATCTGGATTTTTTGAGAAAGAAGTAAGTTTGATCTTTCTTTCTTGACCCTATTTGCTAATTCCTTAACTAACACCTACATTAAATCCTAGCCTGCTAGCCAAACCAGACACACCCAAAGGTCAAGTAGGCCGTAAATGGAAGGGTCCCATGTGAACTCATCAGACCATAAATCATGAAATAATAAGTTAGTGACCAGCAATTTGACAAAGCCATGGATTGTTGTCTTATATATCCGATGTCCCTACTGAGACCTCTGCTACGTTAATGCCCTTAACTCAGACATGTGACTTTGTTACAGGATGTTTCTGAAAGGAAAATCAGATTTGTATCAAATTATTCCCCTACTTCTCTATTTGAGAAGATTGAGAGCACTGTCACAGAAAAGGGTTTCCAGGTACAGAAGAACAGTGGCAAGGTTAGTGACCTCAGATGTATCTACCTGTAATATTAATATGAGCTATACTTACACTGCTCATGCATAGATGTTAAACTGAAACTTATGCTATCATGTACTACAGCTAAAAGTGATCCAAGTTTGTAAAGAACCAGCAAATCCAAGAGGACATGGAAATTTATTGATTTCTGCTGAGGTACTTCTATCACATTGAACATCCATAGCAATAAATAATCAATAGTGTGCAATGTGCCAATGTGTTTCTGTTAAACATCCATGATTCTTAATATTGATGTACTGCGTTTTCAGGTGTTTGAGATTAATGAATCTCTTTATGTTGTTGAGCTAAAAAGGTCATCTGGGGATTGTTCCCTTTACAGACAGGTATTTCTTCCTCCCTTGCTGAATCAGTATTTTAATTCATTTTCTGATGGAAAATTTAAACTAAATTATTTTGTCCTAGAGCATTGTTCTTACTTCTCAAACTTCCAATATGCAATTTAACATATATGGTATTGTTTATGTTGCAGCTATGTGCGTCACTTTCAGAAGACTTGGGCATATGCAAAAGGCAACAGCTTTTGAAGAAAGATTCTATGAGACAAGACCTTTGTCGACATAACAGTAGCTTTTGATAAAAGGGTCTCTCTAGCTTTTAGTTGTGAAGGCTCTAGCATTTTTAACAAGAGCCCCCAATACAACGACGTATGACACAGTTTTGTAAAATTAAACTGTAAATACAAAACAATCCAATTGTACACCGAAAAGAGTATACCGATCATCCAAGTATTTCCTTTAGGAGTTCATTAGTTTGTGTTCTTTTTGCCTTTACTGGTAAATCGCTACCTCCTGGGCAAATTGGCTACTGACAGTGTATAAAAGTATGATGTAGACAATCTAAGTGTACATAAACAGTTACCTCATCTTGTGTTCCTTTGAAGTTATGTGTTGAATGTGTAAGTTTGTGTCTTGTTTTGGTACAAGCATGTTAAGTTCACCAGTAATCCTTGCATGAGCACTGCCCTTCACTGAAATGATGGAAACGGTTCCGGTCTCTAACAATCAACTTGCGATCATACACCAAGGAGATCAACTTCATAGCTGAATGGCAATCTTCACAAGCTCTAAGATTCTTCGTTATTCGAATAGTTGACCTCGCAGGGGTAGTTAGCAGCGCAAAAGCAATGGCCAGCTTCTCACTATGTTCAGCCAAGGAGCGTTCCTTAGATTGCTCATCAATATCTTGCAATACCAAACCTGTCATAGGCTTATAACCTGCTTGTTTTAACCGATCCATCATCTCTTCCAACACTCTATAGATCTCCTTGGACCTTGGATGCAATCTATCACCAGAGACAAACTCATGAATCTTTTCATCCCATTCAATTGAACTTCTTCCAGGAATCCTCTGAATATTGTCCCTTCTAATCGTCTTCCTCATTTCTGCAACACCTTCCCAAGAGTTTGCCTGTGCATATATATTTGACAATAGCACATAGTGTCCATCACCAAGAGGATCCAGAACTCGCAGTTTGGCCATGGCTTCCTCTGCAATCTCCACATTCTTATGGATGCGACAGGCCCCAAGTAGTGCTCTCCAGATAATTGTGTCGGGTTCGAATGTCATGCTCCTGATGAGTTGTCTTGCCTCCTCAACATGGCCTGAACGCCCCAGAAGATCAACCATACATCCATAGTGCTCAACTGTTGGCTCTATACCATGAACTTCATTCATTGATCTAAAATACTTCTTGCCTTCGCTCACAAGGCCAACATGAGTACACGCGATAAGAACACCGACGAAGGTGACCCCATTCGGTTTCATCCCTTCAGATATCATCTTCGAGAACAAGCTGAGCGACTCATGGCCAAGCCCGTGATTGGCCAGTCCGATAATCATTGAACTCCAAGTTTGCACATCCTTCTCTGGCATTCTGTCGAACACTCTCTGTGCACTCTCAATGTCACCACACTTGGCATACATGTCGATCAGAGCAGTGCCAAGCTTCAAGTCCAGCTCTATCCTGTTGCTCTCCACGAAGCGGTGTACCTCTGCACCAACGGCCAGCGCTCCCAAATCACTGCACGCCGAGACCACGCTCACCAAGGTAATGCAGTCCGGGATGATGCTGGCGGCGTGCATCTCCCGCCACAGCTCCAGCGCTTCCTTGGATCGCCGGCTCTTAGCGTAAGCGGAGATCATCGAGCTCCAGGAGAAGGAATCCCTGTCCTCCGTCCCGTCGAATATCTCCCTCGCCAAGCCGACCTCCCCTCTCATGGCGTAACCATGGATCATCGTGTTCCAGGACACCAAGTCCCTCATCGGCATTCCGTCGAACACCTTCCTGGCCTCCGCGACCTCGGAGCGCGAGACGTACGCAGAGAGCATGACGTTGCAGAGGAACACGTCGCGCAGGGGCGCCTCGTCGAAGGCGTCCCGCGCGAGGTCGACGCGCCCCGCCTTGGCGTACATCTCGACGAGCGCGGTGCGGACGAAGAGGTCGGCGGCGGCGAACCCCGACCTGAGCGCGCGCGCGTGGAGCGCGGCGCCGACGGACACGGGCGCCGCCGCGGACCCGCACGCCTGGAGCGCGACGGAGAGCGAGAAGGAGGTGGCGAGGAGCCGCGGCGCGCGCGGGAGGAGCCCGGCGAGGAGGCGGAGGGACTGCAGCGGGAGGCTCGCGCGGAGGTAGGCGCGCATCACGCCGGTGGCGTAGAGCACGTCCGGCCTCGCCGACTTCTCGAGGCGCGCGTGCACTGCCTGCTGCTCCGGCAACGCCGCCGTCGCCGCCGCCGCCGCTCCTCGCTTGCCGCGCATCGAGTCGAGAGAGAGGGAGATCCCCCCCTAGTTTTTACATGGCGTTTAAAAAACATCAAAATATTTGAAAATTTTAATAAGATAAAACAATATGATATAAAATTCCACGAACATACAAGTTCGAATTCGATTTATATAATTAAAAACAAATATGATAAATTTGATTGTTATATTTATTGTCAAATTTATTTTTTTATACTTATATATAAATTAAATTTGAACATACATATTTGTGGAGTGATATATTACATATTGATCTATTTTATTATTTTATAAAAACGAGGAAAATTGCTATGCACACAACATGTACAACTAAAATTGATTAACGGTTGTAAACAGTTGCAATGCATATGAACATATTCTTTTTTATTGATCTATGTTGTGCTCCTTCTGTTTAAAAAAATCCAACCTCCTACTACGATGTAAAATATTTTATGTATGTCCAGATTCGTTGTCACATCCTATTACTTGTTTTTTTTTACGAAGGGAGTACGTCTTTAGTTGTACTCGAAAAGGAGAGGAGAGGAGAGGGCTTTAGCAGGAGCTAAGCAGTTGCGTGAGTTAATCCTGCACTCTGTATAATGTACAGCTATAGTGGTTCTCCATTTTCCTTTTATCTCTAGGGGTTTGTATTTTCTCATGCTCTATCCAATGAAAAGGCACTCCGTTCAAAAAAAAAAAAAAAAAAGAGAGAGAGAGAGAGGAGAGTTTCCCGGGGAGAGAGAGAAAGGGGAGGCAAATTGCTCGGGAAAAGTCAGGTGCTTCTCGGCCGCCAGATCGGCGGAAGCGATATCCGACGGGTATAACGCCGCCACGTAGTCATCCGCACGAGGCAAATACGTGGAGCGGCCTCGGCTGCTGCTTCTTCCATTCGCTTTCGCCTACCCGCCGCCGGAGAAGTGGTCGGCCCCCGTCGAGAGGGAGGGTTAGACAGGGAGAAGGAGAGGATGAGGAGCAGCGAGGCCATGGAGCTCCTGGGCCTCCCAGCGCACACCCGCCCGTCGCCTTCCGAGGTATTCATCTTCTCGATTCCCTCTCTCGCCGCTCCACCGACGAATCTCCAAATCCGATGCTTCTTCCTGGGGGTTGGTACGGCCTTGATTAGGTAGCTCTTGCTCGGAAGAAGCGATTTTAGAGCTGGATTTTGGCGGGACGGGGTGCCAATTTGAGAACCTGATTGCTATGCGGTTGGGAGTTCTTTGAGTTTGTGGTGTTGTTCTGAACCTCTGAAGCTTTTGATTCAGGTTAAGGCTGCGTATAGGAGAATGGTGATGGAATCGCATCCTGATCGTGTCCCGACGCATCAGAAGTCTCAAGCCGAGTCAAAATTCAAGCAGGTCAGGTACAGATTGATCTCTGATCATTGTGGAAAACTCCTAGGCCATCATGTTTTTCGGTTTCATGGTGACGGTGTGCTTCAAGCATGAACTTTATGATATGTGCTTTCCACAATCAAATGGCCGATGTATGCTTGTTTTTGTATCACTAGCTTTCCAGGACTTATCATAAACATGTATGTATATGGCTTCGCAATATTGCACGCGGAAGAATTTTTCATGTCTGCATGATAATTAGCAATACTAATCCGTTTCCAGTTGGATGAATCTGAATGCGGATTTACCAAATGAGCATTCCGTACACTTTCTGAAGTTGATAAAGTGTGAGTTTTAACGTTTCGTGCTTCTGTTTTTTCAGATATCAGAAGCATATTCTTGTTTGAAGGATGGTATGTCACATTTCTGCTCATCTAAATAATCAACGCAAACTCATTCCCTTTACCTATATTGCTACTCACTCAATCGCTTACCAATGAGATTTTTTTTTCTTTGTTGTCGCTGTTTTCAGGAAGAAGATATGGGAGTAGGATGGAAGGTAACAAAATCAATTTCATGAACACAAAATTTGCTGTTCTTTGTGGTAGCTAATGAGATTCATCATCATACATGCAGTACATGTGATGAGGTCTGGTGTTCCGACGGGATTTGGACGATCAAATAAGACATTGGTTAAAGCCCCTTTTCTACTCATAATTTTTGCAGCGGTTTCATTGGGTGGATTCAGCGCTTCAAGGTAATTCAAAGATCCCAGAGTTTGCCCTCTCCATTCTGTTTTTATTTCTGAATTGATTGAGGAATCAACTTTGGTTTTTTGAAGAGCATACCAGCGGCAGAATGCAATGTGTTCCTCTCAGAATCCATTTCTTCCATAGAGCAAGGCAATTGTAGCATTTCCCTATTGACAAGCGGAGCAGAGTTATGTGTACATTGTAAAACAATCATGCTGGGAACAGAAGCACCAAATGCAAGTCCCATGTACATTGTAAACAATCATCAAGTTTGTGAATAAAAGCATGAGTTGCTCTTTGTGGTTTACCATGATAGGGTGCTATTATTTTTCTGCCTGTGCCAAGACAGTTCGTGCTATAAAACATGAACACATAACAGCATTCAACAAGTAAATGGTCTACTGATGATTTGTCAATTTAGTGATATTTGTTTTCAACTTGGCACTTTTGTCTCCAATTGGTCAGTATGACAAATGAAGACATCAATACTACTCAACTAGCAAATCTATTCTAGTTGAACTGTTCATGATTGCGACCCAATTGTCGTGTTTTCATTTTTTTTTCATCGTTTGTTCGACTGCTGATAAATTGTGGAAACATAAAGGATTGTGTTCTTGCCGAACTACGATGAAAAGACATCAAAAGTTAACTCTAAATTTAAGTTTTAAAATTTAACATATTGGTTGTGACTAATAATCCAACGAGCAAACGATGGACATATTCAGATATACATTTTGAACTGAAAATATTTCATATATAGCGAACAAAGAAAGATCATTACCATAAACCACGCTGCAAGTGAGGTACAAACTCAGATCTATTGAAGTTGCTCGTGCTCATCCTACAGAGTTGTTAGTTTATGCTGATTAAAGTACTGCATCTCTCTTAAACACAAGGATCAACCGGAACTCCAGCATCTGTAGTAGCAATATTAACTCATTCCCGCATTCCTGCTTGAGTTGCATAAGTGTAAGTGTTCGCAGAACGGCTGGATTACATTACACGAGATACAACTCATGCAAATTATAGTAGTTGCAACATGAGAATTCAAGCATCTGGCAGAACCAGCGGCCGTTAAGAGCCTATTCGCAAATCCTAAGGATTAATTACTATGAATGCTATTCGATTCACAGAAATTTTCCTTTCCAAGTTGTTGAGAGAAAACATAGAAAATTTTCCATCCACTCAAACCTCATGAAAAAATTCCTATGGATTGAAGTGTGCATCCATTAATTCTTATGGATTGAAGTGTGCATGCATTTATATTCCTTCAATATTCCTATTCCTATGTGTCGAACTCCAAAACGAATAGCACCTAAATAGATTTACAAGAAACATGATACTGATAAACATTAGCTGATTCCCAGCCTTCCCCAGCAGAGTAAGCCGACAAAAGGATAACTGTGGAGACAATGCAAGCACACAACAGCACAAAACGAATATGTACATAAATCATAGCAAGTTTATAGTTCCATGGCACGCTGGCAAGGTTACCAAGGCAGCTCTAAGCCTCTAATGCATTACTGACAATATTGACATGTACCACAAGCCATAGCAGGGGTAGCTTTGTATCCACTCGAAGACTCAGACACATTGATTAAATGGACAGCAAAGGATCTCTGAACATCACATGGTTCATTCATCGATCCATTCGTGTTAAGACGAAGGGGCTTCAACTTCGGTACTCCATTGAACTGAACAGCTTGAATAGTTAGCATATTCTGGTGCCACTATGGCAGATTTCCACAAAATAGACAATAATATTTTGAGCAGATCATAACCTCCCAATATCAGGCACTATTATACTGCCTGAACAAAAGATCGTTGTTCTGTATCCATTTTGCTGATTGAAGAACCACTGGACTATCCTTATCATACCATTAACCACCACCTATGCTGTTCCTGGAGTACTGGAAGAAAAACCAGTGACAGTTTGATCCCAAGTTCCCAACTAACCACTAAGCTTAAACTAGTAACTATTTCATCTTTAGAAGAAAGGTTTGGCATACTGTAGATGCACCATCATACTAATAACTTTCACCAGAGCATAGCATTTGAAGAAACCACCAGGGCCTCAAATTATCCATCTGACATGAGCAGACAAATGTACCAAGGCTAAGCTTTCCCACCAGCACCTGTCGTGGCATCAACCACTATAATGTTAAACGACAACGGCTGCCACCCTGAAGAATGCGGCACAAACCACTTCTTTGTATTGATTATGATATACAAAATCTGAAGAACTTCACCAAGGGCAAGATGTTTCAAGCATTGATTCTTTAAGACAATTGCAGCTTGATACCTGCAAACAGAGGATATTGAAACACCATAAAACAGAATTCAAGAAAAAGATACAGAGGACTAACACATATTGATGGGTGTCAGGCCTTACTTGGATCTAGAATTCTTTATAGCAGAGCTGCCAGAGGTGGAAGATATGAACCTATGAACAGCATCAAACGTATCTTTTGGATATTTTGCATTTATATCCATTATATTCACACATTTCCAAAGATTTTGGTTCTTCCCCAAATAGAATGACATAGGACCTAACATTTTCAAGACGATGGCTTGATGCTGAATGGCAAGTTCAAGAGCCTTCTTAACATCAAAATTTGGTAAGTTAGCTTCTCCATAACGTATACAATCTGAAATATGCTGTTCTATTGGTGGAATCTTCTCTGTCTTCAATACTTCCAAAGCACCTAATATATTTCTTATAAGACCTTGAGGGTCAGAAGATGGCTGTGGATATCCTGGGTTCACTCCCCATTGTCCAGCATTTTGCATGTTGCTGGGCATACTAGGTGGTGTTGGAGGTCTGTAACTATTATAAGCAGGCTGAACATTATGAGGAGAGCCAGAATGGTTAGGGTGGTAGTTCATGTTCACACCTTGGTTGTCATGAATTCCTCTGGGGTATCCAGAAATATTTATCTGATTCAAATCAGGATAATTAACTGGTGGGCTGTGATAGGGAGGGGCACTTGGCCAGGATTGCAGTGGTGCAGTAGGAGCGCCATTATGCCCAGCTGATGGTGGGCATGAGTTGGTTCTTTGTGAACTCAATGTATGATGAAAAATCCCAGATCCACTATGAGGATGAGTAATTGAATTTTGTGGTCTTGGAGACTGGGAGGTATGAGGTTTATGATGTTTTGGATTATAGCCACCACCGTTGCCAGAGTCAGGAGTACCATTCTTCGCAGCAGATTCCGCTGAGGCACCAGACTTCTTACTATTGAAGAAGTCATGTGGAGCAGTCTTTTGATGGCAATGAGCAGATTTTGCAGGCTTTTTAGGCAGGGAAAAGGGCTGAACTTTTGGTTTACTTGACTGGTTCACCTTTGCCCCATCCTGTGATTCAGAGCTTGATGATGAAGATGACGATGGCATAGAAGACTGAGTTGGATGGTCAGTAGTGTATTCTTTAGAATTATCAGCAACTTCAACTGAATTTTCTTCGTTGCTTGCTGGTTTAGATACATTGTCTAACTGGTTTCTTCGAGGTTGCTTCACTTTAGATTGCTTATCTGCCTTGCCATTACCACCCTTTTGATGATCAGACTGGAGACCATTCTGAGGGTTTGTGTCTGTAGTAGTGTCTGAAGAATCTGAATTAATGTTCTTAGACTTATCTAACTCAACCATATTGCCACTTGCTGTGCTACTAACATATGGCGACTCTGCTAGAGGTGGTTCTCCAGCTACAAGGCTTTTCCAGAGCCAAACACTCTTCGCTGCAGCAGTAAGGGCCTGAGACACATTTGGAGGCTGTGCTAGTAGAATATTGTACCGTCTCATTGTAAGCTTATGAAGGGCATTAGAGAAATCCCGATCACCAGAAATTAACAAATAGTTTGCTGGTGGAGGGTTGTCAATAGCCCAGAACAGCATGTCAACTAAGATCTTCTTATCACTTGCATCTTTAATACCTGCCAGTTGATAGGAAACAAATTAGTTGATATCAATTCTGCCATTGTTTAAGAGAACATGAAACTGTTTAATAATATAAGTCTTGCAAATTCATGAATCTTTTTATGCAAAAAATTTGCTTCCATGAAACAAGCTCTAGTTTGCAAGAATAATTAAGAAACATGGATTCAAAATCAGCACGCAGCTATGCCAATGACATGTATAATCGCCAACATTCAGAAGAATATCTGGGATGCAATATAGTGGTTAAGGCTGTACAGGTCCGGTTAAACTGGATTTTGCCAACCCACACAGGAATAACATGGTATGTGCCTGTATTTATTCCAGTTTGACAAAACATAACTAGGTTGATTCACCCCTAATAGTAATAACTCAAAATCATTCTTCAAAACATTACACAAATCGTACAACTGTGGACCTAAGAGAAGATGAAAACTCGAAGACGCGGCTATTAGAAAACAAAATTGACCTAGTCTACTACACAAAGTCAAATGGAAGACATGGCTACTAGAGGCTTAGAACTTTGTAACCCGTAGTATCATATCACGCAAACACAATCAAGATCATAACAGCAACCAGTACAAATAACTACACCACAAGAACCAAACCCAGCAAAGTCCACAACCAAACCCCGAGGACCCCAAATATCACATCCCCCAATCACCACATAAAAAGATACTAGCATAGAACCACATTTATATGTAATCTTAACATCCACTATTCCAAACCCTCATCAATCCTTTTCCTAGCCAACACCATCAATACTACGACAACCCTGTCAAAGGCCAGAAGAGAACACCATCAATACCACGACAACCCTGTCAAAGCCAGAAGAGAAACTACACCTACACGGCTAAGATCCAGCAACAGGTGCATGTCTCCATGGAAACATCCAAGCCTCCATGATTTCCACTGTTGCCCTCGACTATTACGACAGATCCATCAAACCTACACGAACCGAAGCATTTAAAGCGAATATGGCACAAATCCAGCCGACCACGCACCACCGAGAATACGCAATCTAACATGCATTGGTAATCAGGCACCGGATCGCCACTCCGCGAGCAATTTCAGAGCAGAGAGGGGAGGTTGGGGGAGGCGAGGAGGAGGAGGAGGGGGGTTCCGTTTCCGTACCGGCGGGGACGTGGTTGAGGGAGATGCCGGTGCTGGAGAGGGCGTGGGTGACGGCGTTGCCGATGCGGCCGATGTCGCCGTAGGCGGAGATGGAGACGGGGCCGGTGTAGCCGGCGGCGGCGAGGGCGGAGCTCATGTTCTGGGCGATGAGGTTGGGGTCGCAGGCGCGGGGGACCTGGCAGTTCTCGATGTCCCACCACACCGACGTCTTCGCCGTCGCGTACTCCGCCATCGCCACCGCCACCGCCGCCGCCGCCGGTCGCCGACTCCGGTGATCCCCCCCTAGGGTTCGCCGGCGGTGAGGTGGGGGGAGTGGGGGGCTGGGGTTTGCGGGCGTGGAGAGGTTTTTTATTGGTTTTCGACGGCGGCGGCGTCGAGGTGGACTCGAGGAGAAGCTATTCTTTTGATTTTTTTTAGATAAAAAAATATAATTAAGGACGATATTTGTATATGGATAAAATAGTTTGGTGCGAAGTGGAGAGAAGCAGTGGCGAAGCCACCGTAGGGGCCAGGGAGGGCCAACACCCCCCTAACCCCTATGTGACCTCCCCTCCCCTCTCTTCTCCCAAGGATGATTAGCACTTATAATCTAGCTATTAATTATATCATTAGTTACAGATGAGACTAACTATATAGGATATAGGACAACTGACTTATGAAATGACTTAGCTAACTGATTTATCATTTTAGAAGTGATTGCAAAACTCCAATTAATGGAACAAACTGTTCAATCATCCATATATTAAAAATATTACTGAATTTTAAATTGGCGAATCATGATATATGGGTTCTTGTTCTCTCTTGTAGCTAATCGCTGTAACATGTATGATATCGAGTTACCGATCATGCATCAACACTACAAAATCACTGTTCACTGAACCTTAAGTGAATTACCACGTCTCGTAGATGGCACCCCCCATCTCTAAATCCTGGCTTCGCCACTGGAGAGAAGTATAAAAAAACATATACACGGATATCCGTACCTGGATTTGTTTTTTCTAATGCGGGGGGAGTAAAGTTCAATGGATACAATAAGATCTTTTTACTTATGCTAAGTCAAAATTTAAATTTTAAAATTTAGTTTTAGAGTTGATTTTGTGATTTTTTTTTATAATGATTTATTTTACAGTATTTGTTTTTAATCGTTAAGGACACGTATATAAAGGTTATACGTATAAGTTATTTTCTAATTGCTAATAAACCTGTCGATAAGCATATGAATAAGCGAAACGATGGCACCAAATAAAGTATTTCCTTTTTGAAATTTAGACGTACGTTTTTGGAAGGCATGCAATCAAATTTGTGCAGGAATCCAAACCATTAGATTTTCCATGCACACATTATTGAACATCTGTAGTAGAATATATGCACGTGGATTTTCATTATTACTAAACCATTTTAAATTTTTGATTCTAAAAATAAACCCCCAAATTTATTGAAAAAGTAAACTTTTTTTACCACGCCATCCGAAGGGGAGTAGCAAGACAATGCAAAGGCAGGGATCCGAATCCTATGCAGTTGACTGCTCCGTGCTGTTATCACTGACATGTGATAAATGCACGGTAAAATGACTGCAGAGGATCTCATCAATCCGCAAGGGCAGTAGCCTACCACGTCATTGCAGGTGCCATGTCATGGTTTTTTTTTTACTGGTGCCAATTAAAATAGTATGATTAGAGATGTTTAAATATAGCAATAGGTTTTTGGATGGTTTCTTTTCAAAATTTTAAAAAGTGTTTCAAAAACAATCCATGGTTGTTGGTTGCTATCTGTTTTCTCCATAGAAAAGGTAAAGGTTAACCATGACTTGACAGAAAGATTTTATGTTTTTATACGGAAAAAGAGAGAGCCCACATAGCAGTGCGTATATTCATTCGCAAATGAAGGCTCTCACAGTTCGCTCTACGGCTAATAAACCATAGAAAAATAAACGAGTCAACTGAATAAAAATAATTTATTGGTGTAACTTTTATTATTCTTTCTATTGTAAAAATCAAAACTAAAATGAAAAATTTTATCTGCAAGTAAATCTTTTTGGCAGGTACACAGAGAGCACAATGGTGATGGTGCATACCTACCATGGAAAGCAATGACCTACTATCAAAAGGCGCAGAACAAACTGCATCATCAGGACATGGAAAAAAAGCAAAGCTGCGTCATCGAAAGCTATAATACAAACAGAGTATAGTAAAACCAATAAAAGCAGATTGGGCTATAGAACAGGAAAATGCACTACTTTAAAGAAGTTAAATCAGTGAACAGCTAAAGGAGAATGGGCCGATGAGTTAATTTCTTCTCCTTTTTATTAGAAGAATAAATAAATGAATTTAGTAAAAAGAAAACATGGTTACAAAAAAAATGATGGAGGCATCCTTTGGAATAGAGAAATTTTAGAGAATTTTCGTATGAATTAAACCAATTACTGTGAAATCCTACAAAATTCATAGGTTCCAAAAGACTTCTTAAGGGACATGTGCTGGCCCATGTAGTAGTCCTTTTGCTTAGACAACAAGAAAGAACGGCGTCTGAAGAAATGGTTTTTGCAGAACCGTGTAACTTTTTTTTTAAAAAAAAAAAGAATCGCAACTTAAAAGGTTTATGTTCCCTCTTCATGAGAGTGTACTTATCTTATGTTTTTTACATTGTGTTTTGTATCACATGAATGATTAATGCGCACCATATTGTTTACTATCTCATTGACTCAAGAAATGTCCACACTTTGAGGTTTTGTTAAGGGACGTGTTCGTCGCTTTCTATCACGGTCCTCGTTCTAGCACTGGAAGGCCTTGCCTGTTCGGCCGCTCCAGTCCCCTTCCTCCTCAATCTTCCGCATCCTCGCCAATGGCAATGGCATGGAGAAGGAGATCCATATCTCGTCCTAGTCAAATAAAGTTTTTAGGTTTTTCCTCAAGTAAACTCCTTATAGGGTTTTAGATTTCCCAGATAATCTAGAGTTTATCTTTGTCTATGGATTACGGAATCTAGACAATTATTGACAAGATAGAATAGATCTTCCCTCTGTTGGTCAAGTTTTTATTTAATTGGCAGTATCGGCTTTAGGATCTGGTTTGCCGACATGTTCAGTGATGCCAGTTTTCCAACTCGTTGGAAGAATAAAGACGATGATCGATGCTCGTTTATATGGTTTTGCACATGTTGAAGTTGAACGATGTTGTGACTGCACTCATTTGCTCGTATCTCTTGTGGTAATCTAAGATATAGAGCCTCTTTGTTCTATTTTCTCATATTCTTCCTTTCTTGCTTTTGTAACAACAGGGTTGTGATATATCCTCTTATTTAATATATGGGAGAATAGCATATTTGGTCCTTCAACTTTTGCTTGGAGATCAATATGGTCATTGATATTTCATTTTGTTCAAACTGGTCCTCAAAGTCTATCTTTCAGTCTGCTATGGTCCTTAGACCCACCAGAAAACATCACGCACACATACCGTCTCACAATCTTATATAGATTTGTCATGAAATGTCTAATATACCCTTACATACAACATAAGAGAGAAAAAAAAATGTCACACACATTTACAAATACTCAAATATATCGATTTGTCTATCAATACATCTAACATAATCAATTTTGTGTATATATCAATTCCTGGGATTAGATTAAATTATCTAATCATATAAAATTAATTAGTTACAGTATTTCATATCACATACAAATGGACATATCAGACATTTCACCATCCATTTTTAATAAGATGATGACATGGCATGTCTACATGACACTTCCGGTGGACCCAAGATTCATATTGGACCATATGACAAAGTTTATAGATTTGATTGGAAAAAATAAAATATCAAGGACCATATTGACCTCAAAGCGAAAATTTAGGGACCAAATGTGCTATTCTCCCTTAATATATTTTGTCATGTTTCGAAAAAAAAACAGAAAATAGTTCATGCTTTGTTAACTTTTGGATAAACTAGTTGGTGCTAAACTCAACACCAAGCTTTTATAACCCCTAGGTGCATACTTGATTTGCAAAATTCCAGAACCGACAGCACGAGGTTTTCTCCCCAGATCAATGGACAGAGAAGTTTCAAAAGCTGCAAACTATATGTAGAACAAAAGACATTCACTTGATGAAGTTAGCTTACTACTGATAACTATCAAACTACATGAAGCTCAACAAGTACGAGAAGTATGAACAATGCCATGTGCGTGGCAGAAGAATTCTACATTTCGCTACAAGGCAGAGTAGAGAGAGAGAGAAAGAGAGAGAGAGAGAGGAGACTTGTGCTCATGCTGCTGCAAAGCTGAAGTGATGAAACCGTGGCAACTACTGTAGAAGGTTAACAGCTATAGGTGGCTGGCACTTAAAAACAATATTCCAAACCAGCCCAGGAATTACAAGAGACAAGAGCAACCTAATTAATTACAGAGATGGTATCAGGACAGGGAAGCCTTCAAGGCAAGGGCTCCTCCGAATCTCCCAACCGTGACAAGTGCAGGTAAGCATCGGTGCCTAAATGACAGAAAAGGCAAGACTGGTCAGATCAACATATAGTGGATTATAAATCTAGAATTTGTGATAATTGCAAAACAAAGAAATACACAAAAAATAATCAGTTAAACATGGATGGATTGTTCAGCATCTAATTCTATAACCAGTAATTGGACTTTGTCAGCACATAAAAAAACAGAAAACCTCAGCTAAACAAAGTCTAAATTATTAGACATTCACATTGGTTAGAAATCAGAAAGGAAATGAAGTGTGGGAATACCGTATCCTTCCATAGAGATGATTTGCAGGTCACCACCAAAATATCGAGCATACAGACGACTGATTGGAAGACCATAGCCATATCCAGCCATAGTTACTCCTTCACTAGGGCAATCCATATCAGGTGGATTCTTTGCAGTGCTATATAGATATGTGAAAATTCTTGGAAGGCCGCTCCTTGGTATTCCACCACCTTCATCACTAACCTGCATCAGTATAACATTGATGTTGAAACACTTAAATATCACTTCCCTTATTTTATGAAAATTCCAACTCCCTGATGTTTCCTCACATGGAATATTTCTCAAATTTATTCCAACTAGAATACATTATATATTGCACCAAAAGATTGAGCAAGATGTAACTTCTAACGACGGAAAGCATCTGCCACGTAAAAAGACAGTAGCACCTATCATTCTTGACACTGACCAGTTTCTAGTAATGATAGTAATGATCTGCCCCACAAACAACATGGCAGCTGTACAGAAAGGCAGCTTGACTTGCATCACATAATAACAGTATATCAAATAATGTTCTTCAGCTAATTAAATTTTCTGTTCGTCAATATTACTAGAAACAAATATACCATTCAATTTGCATCCACTTCAAAGATAAAATATAGCATCTTTCTTACTGCCACATTGGCTTAAAGTTGAGACATGTCCTGTTCAGCAGCCAGCACTAATTCTTACCTGATCCTTCTGCCAGTCACCATCCAACTCAACTAATTCGATATAACTATATAAGTCAGAGTCATTCATATTTGCTATTTATGCCAAGAATGTTAAAATCGTATGATAAATTGGTGCCAGTGGAACTTCCATTACAGTCATTTGAGTCTAAAAACTTGTAAAGGTACAACTCATTTAATGACTGCTCATACCTAGGGAGCTAGGATGCTATTAATAACAGATGTTTGGTGATGTAATAGATGAATACCTTGATAGTTACATCCTCTGCCCCATCAGCAACGATAATTCTAACTGGAGGAACATCTTTATCGGAATTCATATATCGTTCCTGTACTGCACGCAAGGAGTTCTTCACCAATTCAAATAGCATGAGATGTAGATGTGATGAAACATATCTGCAGTTTACAAGGTTAAAGGAGTTAACACATTAGTATGCCAAAATTTAGTAGGCAGTAAAAGATGACCCCGAACAAATTATGTCTTATAAGAATAGTCAAATTGAACAGAAAACAAGCTCTATGACAATAGAAGAATAATCACACAAGATGCACTAACAGAAAACATGAACTGGACTAAAACATGGTTAATGAAGTTTGAAAAAAACTAATGTTAATTTATATCGGAGACTTACGGAAATGTAAAAGTTGGGTCTCCATAGATGTCGATCTCAGGAGCTGATCCATATTCCCTCAAACAAATAGAACGGGCATCTTCACTGGCAGCTTGAGCCACCTGTATAGGGGACAATTCTGTATTAATGAGGCCTATGACGCCAGGCTCTGGGTCAGGATCATGCAAAGCCACATGCTGCCCTGAAATTAAGCAAGTTGACAATAACTCAGAACAAGAATCTATCAATAACTAGAACTGCACTCTTATATGATTAGACAAATTAGCACATAAACCACCATACGATTTAGGACAGGTTAGGAGATAAAGTTGACTAAAAAAAGATGTCACTGCCGGTACACCAAATCCAGAGTTGCATTATGACAAAAAAGCAGTGTCAAGCTTGCTAACCTATAAGCATGCGGATCCCAATCCTTGACATGTAGAATCTGTCAAGAAACTCGTGGATCTCGTCAAATGCAGTGGGGATCTTCCTTGTGCGATACTGCTCGTTCTTGAGCTGTTGAACTCCCAGTGCCATCGTTGGAACCACATTATTGTGGCGTACTTTGATCATCTTGATCATCTGCGTAAAAGCGAGCTCGTCGTTCCTATTCCTCACTTCTGGAAAGTATCTGATGTCGCGGAAAGAGTCCAAGTACCAATCCCGCACCTTCAAAGATGGCGAACAAACCCACCATCAGTCCCACAATAAGAAACTTAAAATTTGCATGAATGAATTCAGCTGCGAAAATTCCTTGATTAAATATTTACTCTGTGCTGACTCCAAAATTATTCTAGTACAGGCGTGATAAGATCAATAAGACAGCACAACATAAACTTGAAGCAAATTAAGAACCCCCGACCCCACTCCAAGAGAACAAAATTCAAGCAAGTTGGCGAGCAAGAATATCTAAAATTGCCCCCCTTATCCTACTTTTTTTAGAACACCTTTCGAATATTAACAACACAAACACACAATTGATGCTGTGTCAAGAGTTATCGACTACTACACCAATTTCAACCAATACAAATCGCACATTTTAAGTAGTTGCATGTGGTAGTGATGTACCTTATTCACACTCCACTCCCCCAGAATTACCTTTCAAAAAAAATTTCCCAGAATTAATGATAAAGGTGATATTCTAATAATAACAAAACATGAAAGACATCAAAGGATCCATCCAAAAGGCGCCACCTCTTTTTAGAATAATTCCTATTAAACATCACTGCAAGATAAGCAGATTCAGATAAGCATGCAACGGCATAACCCATCCATAATCAACCGAGCCACACCGAAAACTCGCCATTAATTCATCATCCATCCACGGGCCAAAACGACAGAACAAACAATCGCCATGATTCAGTGTGGGCATAGAGTAATATACATCCAATCGCCCACCAAATCATCAATCAATCAACCAATCGATCACAACGAACACACAGAGAGATAGAGAGGTGCGCGTGGTAAGTAACTACCTTGAGGATGGCGGGCTTGCGGGAGAGGCCGAAGGGGAGGGACTCGAGCTCGAGCGCGCGGCGCGCGATCCGGATGGGGAGCTCCTTCTGCAGGAACTGCGCGGAGAGCAGCAGGTTCCGCTCCGTGGGGCGCGACCCGAACTCCATCATGTAGCGCAGGCTCACCCCCGTCTGCTTCATGCTCCCCCACCTCCCCACCTCCTCCGCCACCGCCCTCGCCACCGGCTCCGACGCCATCCTCCCCCCACCTCCACCTCCACTTCTACCTCCTTCACCGGCGGCGAGATTTGGGGATCGACGAGCGCGGCATGGGAGGCCGAGCCGAGCTCGCGCGCTTATAAAGCGGAGGAAGCGAAGAACAGAGGAGAGGTGTGTGGCGTCAAGAAAAATAAAAAAATAAAAGAAGAAAAAAATTGCTGGATTAGCGCTGCACTGGTGTGTCCCGGATAGAAGGAGAGGAATATGGTGGGGCCCAGGTGTCAGTGGGAGAGGGGTATCCCGTGCAAGGTCTGTGGGGCTGAGGTGTCAGTGGGAGAGGGTGGTTTACTGGTATCCAGCGCTAGGTCTGTGGGGCCGGGTGTCAGTGGGTGGTTGGTCATTGGAATCTGTTGTTAGCCACATGAGCTTATCCACTATGAATTAGTGGGATAAATCTCAGGACAATCGCCCCAGCTTAATCATGTGTTTTTTTTAATCTATCGTTTCGACATTTCCGTAATCTTTATCCAAAAGTATGTTGTGCTTAGTGTAAATATGTTCGATCAGAATTTCCGAAACCTCAAAATTCAAAAAGTTCTAATTGGATCGAATAAACAAGCATTCCTCGTATATTAATGGCCGAAGGAATATTTTTGAACTAAATTAGGCCTATGTTTAGAGTACAATTAAACTTTAGTAGAGGGATGCGGTCATGGTCGACGACGAAGACGACTTCACACGGGAATTTGGTCCAGTGGCACTACCAGGAGAGTGAATCTTTTTTATGCTAAATGAATCATTTCATTTATGCTGATTTACTAGTGGACACTATTCATGGAAGATTCAGGCCACATGCTCATTTTCCCCCACATGCATGCACAACACCACCAAACCGCAGAAAATGACCCCAAACGATTCCAGGCCTCAAAATTCTCCAAAATCAAGAATAAATATCCATGGGTTAAATTTTTAAAATTAACCATATCAGTAGGAAATATCACAGTGGTTAAGAATCTTTCAGAAAGAGATATGGCTAGCTTTATACCATAGGTTGTGATCTAAGTGACAAAGGCCATTGGAGAGAGTTCCAGGCATGGAGCGAGGCAGGATGGCCACAGGTTTGGATCCATGGTGGTGGAGAGATCCAACGATTCGGCGCAAAGGGAGAACCATAGATTTTGTTTGTAATAATCATCAGTGTAATACGTTATTACCTTCGAGGCTTAATTCTTTTCGGATTATTTATCGAATTGTTGAAACGAATTGTTTACTTCACGTTTTAAAAAAAATATTCATGTTTTTGAATGAAAAAACTTTCTTCTACTATATTTGCTCAGAGAACTTGTTTTAAGAGATTATCAAGTTTATTTACCAAAACAATTAACTCGTGTACAAAATAGATAAATCAAAAATAATAATTCGCTCAACGATCTATTTCAAATCTAAGCGTTTAGATCACTTGATTGATTCCAACTGTAATAATCAAGGCGTTGCTTGCTCGGAGAGGGCAATGATGTGGGTCAGAAACATCGCTAGCTGGTAATTAACTCGCCCATTTAATTAACAGAAATGTGACATCTCTGAAACTAAGGTTCACTGATTGGTCTGCACATAGCATTATATGGCTAGAGATATTTGCAGGAGCAACATTAATTTGTGACTTATTATTTCACTTAGGCCCGTTTGAGTTCACGACGGACAAACATTAAATGCGAACATGAAAAACAAAAAATATTAACGCTTGATTAGGTGAGTTTGAATTATTTTAAATCTTAAGAAAATATATTTATTTGATATTTTAAAACAATTTTTGGATAGAAATTTTTCGTACGAGATATACCATTTAGCTGTTTGAAAATCACGCTAATAAAATTCGAGTAAAATATGTATTTTAATCAGAACAGAACCAGACCTTATCACTTATCTGAGCTTGATAAATTTCCGATAAATTAGAGTGTTCTAATCAGTTATAATTCGTTTCATGATTTAGGGCGGAATTATTGGCGGCAACACGACTATCAGTTGGTACGACTCATAGTACAGCGGTTTGTGGTGGGGGCTATGGCTGTGGATGGATGGAGGGGAATCTCTTTTAATTTCTCTGTGTGACACGTCGGTAGGCCCAATAATGCCAAGGGATGAAGTTGACACCTCTGGATGAACGCTTGGCCGCCACGTTTCCGTCTCCTTGGTCATCACGGATTCCAGGGCCAATTAGCTGGCTGGTTCACACGTAGTCTTCCGTCGTTCATGTTGGTCATATTTTAATTACGTTTAATTACACGCTCTGTGGAGTATACATATATGCCACGTCTCCTGTGAAACATTGATTAAATTTCACAAATCTATATATTTAAGATAATGTATTATAAAAATACAGATTTAACACTGAATTTCTAACAAAATTATAGATTTAAGGTAGAATATTATAAAACTACAGATTTAGTAACAAAGTTATCGTGTAACTATATGTTTAGCATCAATTTAATTACAAGACTTGGATGTTTATAACTCAATCATAATATTAGTGCTAAGAATTTAAACCCAAAACCTATATCTTTGTGATAATTTTATTATTAAATTTGTAGTTTTGTAATACTTAATCTTAAATCTGTAGTTCTGTAATAATTTTATTGTTAAATCTATAGTTTTGTAATACATCACATTAAATCTGTAGTTTTATAATAATTTGATCAAAGTACCTGCAGTTTTGTGAAATTTACTCTAAAACATTTTTTGGTAGAAGCACACTGTATACGCGGACTCTCATAGCACACGCATACTCATATGAACGTACACACGCACATCTTACTCATATGAGCACATCCGAAAGACTGTGCGAGCATATCTTGAGATTAACGAAGTCATGATAGGCGTCTCGCACGAAAAAAAAATAACAATAAATACGAGCACCGGCGTAAGTCTAGGACTTCAACTTAGGTAGACTGATTCCATAAAAAAACATAACCAGTTGAGTTACACTCACTTCACACTTTATGAAACATTTTGACGTGCCTCAAGCCATCAACCAGAATTATTCTTGTAAATTGTTTAAGCATGTTCATATAATTTTTGTAATTATAGCATCTTTTAAAATCTACAGCTCCATAAACCGTAGTTATCAAACCTAGAAAATAAAAATAAACTAGAAACTGGGAAACTAATACTTCTTGATTCTCACCAATTACGTCTTAGAATCTCAAGCTCTTCAAACAACACGTACGAGCTCATCTCTATAAACGTGCACATGCATACAACGTACACTATAACTGTCAATAAGTGATACTCGTAAACCGGATGAGTTAGGTATTGATGTACATTGTAACGAGGATCTATGTAATACGACATCAAGCAAACAGAAGATAAGGATTATACTGGTTCAGTCCCCTTATCAGGTAATAGCCCTAGTCCAGATTATATGGGTCTCATGATGGAAAAACACAGAATACAATGGAAGTAGACGAATTCGATGATACCGACGAGATCGTAGTCGATGTATTCGACAAGATCTCCCGATGACTTGGCTCCGCGTACTCCGGCTTTGTAAACCGTGGTGGGTGTGTTGGGGATGAGATTCGATGCCTTGTATCCCTCTCTGGGGGTCCCTTTTATACCATATATCATCTTGATCTCTAAGTAAGACTCGGAGACATCAAATCCCGTACGAGACAATAGAAACTCTATCCCCTGCTAGTAGGACTTTGGAAATCACTCAACTCGTAGGGATATTTTCCATAATTTGTAGCGGATTCCTACAACGCATACGGAAACAACCCGTGTACATGAAGGTATACCATATCCATATATTCCATAAGTCGTAGAATAGGAGGTATGCCTTATTCGTAATCATGACAATAATAACCATCTCTGAAAACTGAACTAGAATATTAGAATATCTCTAGATTGATGAAGTCATCATAACGCCTTATTATCCATGTGTATATTACCTTAAGAAAATATTCGTAAATATGAACACTCATCAAATATAGAACTTGAATATTTTACCATAAGAAATCACACCAATTAAGCGTGCACCTCCAAACAAAGACTCTAGTTAGTATATTATGCAAGAGGAGTGACACACATCACACGCGTACAGTTTATTAACTCGACCGGATGGAAGACAAAAATGGTTGGAACGTACAGTACTAGCATATACTCGTGTAACGGCATTGAATATCGATTGATCTGTCACGTATCATTGTTAGCAACTTTTTCGATAAGTCGACAAGCACGATCGCAATATCTAAACGCCTTGCGGTGATATAGAGTCGCCAACCACCTCAATCTAGCCAAACGGCCAAATCAAGATGGGTTTTAAGGAAAAACAACTAAACCGGCTAGCGGAGCCGAATTAGAGATCAAAATCAGCCTCTAGGCCGATTTAGATCGATACGAGGATAACTACCCGTCTCGTGGGCAAAACGGAAGGTTTTCAGGACAAACCTACAAAGAGGTGTCGCACTCTCGCAGCGGCGGCGGACGGTTTACAGCGCAAACCAACAAAGATGGACTAAACTAGGGTAAAATAGAAAACATAGTAAAAGAACGATTCAAATAGATTGTATTCGGGGGTTTTACAATGAACCGGCCTTGTCCCTTAAATAGGGATTGGTCTTGCCCTCTACAGGCCCTTCTCCATGTCCAACTCAGAATAGAAACCAAAGGAAACACGAAACATGCCTTCTCGAGCAAGGAAACCCGAGACCCGACGAAAACAGGCTTGGACTCGGACCCTGCCGGTCTGACCGCCTACATACCTGCGGTCAGACCGGCCCTACTAGCCGGTCAGACCGCCCACATACTTGCGGTCTGACCGGCCCTGTGAAGGAAACCCGATACTTTCCAAACTTTGGCAATTTTCCCCTATTTCGTCCATAGGTGCCAAATTTGGGTGTAAACACATGCCCCCCTGCCTTTTTGGTGAACATACGTGAACCTAAAAGCATAGAACATGTTATCTCAGGGCGATAATCCAATTACCGGCCATAGGACTTCCTAAGCATCTTGACAAATGCTCGGGAAGTATTTCTTCAAGTATTTCCCATTAATCGCTCTCTGAAAACACCATCTTGAAGTGTCTTCGTCTCCTTCAAAGTCTTCAAACGCTTGTCTCCCATCAAGGTCTTGTAATCTTCAACTGACAAGTCGTCTTACTTGAAATACCGAAGAGAGCCAAGATTTACCTCAACTGGCAAAACGGCAATTTCAACAATGTTTCATTACTCGACTCGGCTTATCCATTAGCCTGAGCGTAGTAAAGAGAAGAACTTAACAACTTAATATCATAAGATTCGGCAAAACTTCTTTGGACATAAAAGAAGCTCCTTTAACGTTTGAGGAATACCGAATCTATGAACAATATGCTTCAAAATAAAGTCAATTACCTCCGTACAAGTAATATTCTCGAGCGGCACGGCTTCGGCCCACTTAGTGAAGTAATCCATTGCAACTAGCACGAACCAATGCCCTTTTGATGACGAAGAATAAATTTGACCAATGAAATCTAAAGCCCAACCTCGGAACGGCCATAGTTTAATGATAGGATTCAACACAGCGGTAGACGCTAATTGAACACTGCTGATCCGTTAACAAGCTTCACTCCCTCTATAACATTTGAAACAATCATCAATTATTTTCGGCCAATGAAACCCTACTCTCCTAAGCAACCAATTTATCTTACGGGCCGGTTGATGAATTTCACAAATCCCTTCATGTATTACTCTCCTAGCAACTTTAGATTGATCATTATCTAAGTAATACTCCATCTATTTTTCGGCGATATAATATTTGAGCGCTTGCCGCCGAATCTTCCAATCAACCTTAAGTGTAGGATCTTTCAAATATCTAATCAAAGGAATTCCCCAAGCTATTTCTAACTCATGGGCACAAATGTCCGAATTTACAATTAATTCGGCCTTTTAATCAATTGTAACGTGCCCCCCAGCCTCATGTCTGAGATCGGTCAGACCGGCCACGCAATGCCGGTCAGACCTCCCTGTCTGCCCGGTCAGACCAGCCATGCAGAGCCGGTCAGACCGCCGGTACCACCGGTCAGACCAGCCATGCAATGCCGGTCAGACCACCCCTGGTCTATGACTTTGCCAATTTCGTCCAAACTTTTGAAATCAAGCATCGGCCTTTAGTATATAATTTTTCTTCACATAATAGCCAGATGCTTGGTGTATCAAATTATTAGACCAAAATTCCTTCTGTCTAGACATATGAAAAACTATAACATCCAACTAACATGTCTAGATGAATACTAATTCAAATGGCTTTTAAAACAATAATCACCATGGCATTAAAACACTTAGCCAATTGAAGTATGATCAATAATGAATCACCAAAGTCATGCCTCACACACATGAATTCCAATAAACTACAAATGTAAGTAATCGGCTTGAGCATGTATGTAAAATATTAACAATGCCAATGTTTCTAAAGAAAACAATTGTGGAATAAATCATCACATTGACCATTGACATTAGCCGAATTACTAAATAAGCAAAACTTTCATGGTGTAATAATTATAAAATCTATATCTTATATGGTGATCCATAAAAACACATCCAATTTGGCTTTAAATAAATATAGAAGACTCATGAGCCAAATCATACTTCAAACAAATTATATGCCAACCTACCAATTCCACTACTTAGAACTGGCATTTGCAGCATGTATGTATAATATCAATTCGATAAGCAAAAACACACATGTGCTAGATAGTAAGCAATGTTCTAACATGGCATAGGCATATAATATAAATAATGGGAAAATTGTAACCATGCCATTATAATTTTGCAAAATTTAAGATATGCCATCCTGACCCACATGTCATTGACTCATGTGGGTCCTACATGTCATTGAGATACCGATGGCATGTCTCAAACTTTGAAAAATTATAATGGCATGGTTACAATTTTCCCTATAATATAATGATGAACACAATAAACTCATACATTGCCTTAGAATCCAACAAACGGCGGCTCGAAGATGTGGTATTGTATCCATCGCCGTTCATCTTCTCTTGGTTCCCTTATGAGCATATTAATGTCTTGCCCCCCAATCAAAATCGGCCTTCTTGATTGCACGATTTCGAAGGCAAGATGAATACCGCACTAACACCCATAGCATCATGTGAAGAAGACTTATCTTTAATGACCGATGATTCTTCTCTCATTAAATTGAATCCATCACTACTCTGTGAAATCACCGATCTTTTAACTTTTACTTCTTTAGGTCTCCACGCTCGCTTAAGTGTCGTTCGAGGCTCTAAATTGATACATGTTTTGTTCTCCACATCTTCGGCCTCCTTTTCCTTTTGACCTATGGCTCGAAGACGCTGTAGCCTCCTCTTTTGAGAGCGAGATAAGCCAGAAGGTATCCATTTCGGCTGTGGTTGTTTTCTAGGAGCTAAGCAATGATTCTTCATATTTTTGGTTGAAGTGGAAGCTCCTATGTTGCTCTCAATTTTCCCTCTCACCTTTAATGCCCCCCAGTCTAATCGGCCTCTGGGCCCGGTCAGACCGGCTGCAAGCCATCAGTCAGACCGGCCAGTAAGGTCGGTCAGATCGGCCGTAGACTGGCGGTTAGACCGACCAGCTGTCTTGGTTAGACCACCAATGTTGACAGTCACGGCGGCGGCTTCGATCTTCTTTGCTTGCGTGGTTTCCACCGCATCTCCAGTAGGTACATGAACATCTTGAGACTCCTCCTTGACAGTGACGACCTCCGAAGCTTTGGCTTCTTTCCTCACCCACACCTTCTTCACCTTTTTCACCTTTGATCCACCGGACCGATTCTTTTGTGGGAAACGGTCTTGTCTTGAGTTAGAATGACTTGGTATTGTCCTAGGTGATTGCTTCCATCCTTGATGACACGGCATATGTGGTTGAGGCATCCATGGAATGTAATACATAAAAGGATAACCAAATGATGACATTGGATGTGGATACCATGGCATCACAACCGGAGGTTTATATGGAGTTGGTATAGTTGATGGCTCCGATTGCTTTGATGTTTGACCAAATCTCTTCCTACGAGATGATCTTGGTCCTTTTGAATTACTAGTTTGGTTATCAAATCGTTGACCGGCTAATCCTTTCTTGTACTTAGCCATAAGCATCTCAAAAGTGAGCTTCGGCTTTTTAGTCTTTTGGGAACTAGATGACTCATCTTTTGTAACTTTATGATCTTTAGCCTTCGCATTTTTGATCCTATTCTTGAGCCGAGGATCCCCAATAATAACACTTTTCCCTTTCTTTTTGCCAACATCAATAGAACTAACAGGGAGAGGATCACTAACAATTCCGGTCTTAAGGTATAGATGTAACCGAAATAGTTTCACAAGTGACTGATGAAGTATCAATCGGTCTTTGCTCCATCAAGCTTGCATCTTTGAAATAACCATGAAACTCATGCTCCATTTGTGACCATGTAGAAATTGAATTAGGAGCAAGTAAACTATACCATGTAGATGCAAAGTTTGACAAAGAAAGAGGAAACAATTTTAACTTAAGCAAATCATCATTACCGGCCTTACCACATTGATCAATAAATTGGCCGATATGCTCCATTGTTGTTCTAGCATCCTCACCTATGAATTTCGTGAAGTTGGGCACCTCAAATCCTTGCGGGTATGGGACCGAATCTACATACTCAGGATACGGCCTTTGATATGTATGCATAGCTACTTTGGATTCTATTTCACCACTATCCCGCAAGACATTATCATCATCTTTTCCAACATCCACATGACCGATTTTTGATTCGGTCTTAGGTGACAATGCTATTTCATTTTCGCTTATAATATAATCCGAACCATCACTTAGTTCGGCTATATTTTCAATGATGCTATTCTCTAAACTAGCAATGCAATCCGAACCATTGCTTGGTTCGGCTATTCCATTATTGTCTAAATTAGTAACACAATACGAATGGTTCGGCTATTCCATTATTGTCTAAATTAGTAACACAATACGAACCAACACTTGGTTCGGCTATAATGGTTGTTGCATTATCATCCAAGCTAGTAAGACAATCCGAACCAACACTTGGTTCGGATATAATCGTTATGGCATCATTGCACAAATTATTAACACAATCCGAATCATTGCTTGGTTCGGCTATACATGATATTGCACTATAATCTAAACTAGCATTTAAGCTATTGTCATCCACTCGGCTTTCCTGAGCCAGAGCTTCATGCAACACATGATCAATATCAAGAAATATTTGGCCATTCAATTTCTCTTTAATAGAATCAAGAAATCCATCATATGCAATGTTGGCCAAATCTTTGTCAGTTATTTTCAAACTAAAACATCGGCTTTTAATATCTCTAAACCTTTTAATATAATCAGCAACAAATTCATTGTATTTGTGCCTAACCGATGTTAAATCAGACAACCTAATCTCAGTTTCACTAGTGTGGAAATAATCATGAAATTTTTGTTCTAATTGAGCCCAGGAAAAAATAGAATTTGCCGTTAAAGAAGTAAACCATGTAAAAGCAGTACCGGACAAAGATAAAGAAAACAAGCGCAATTTACATGTATCCCAATTATCCTCACCACATTGCGCTAAAAATTGATCTACATGCTCCCTTGTGGTCCTACTATCCTCACCACTAAACTTGGTAAATTCAGGAATTTTATAACCACGAGGATATAGGATAATATCATAAAAATCAGGATACGGCTTTTGGTACTCTCTAGCACGATTCCTTAGCTTTGCGATATTCTCCCTGATAGTATTTCTAAACCAATCCTCCACAGTTTCAGGCTTTGGTGGATCTGGTGGTGTATTTGGTGGCCTAAGAGGTGGTTGTTGTGGCGCAATATAATTATATTGGCCATACCTAGTATCGGAAGGATATCCCCTATTAGTATCATTGTAGGCATTAGGGATATGTGGAATAGCATGTCTAACAGTATTAACAGGTGATGGATAATAATTAAAATCAGTACTGCTAGTCGTGGTATGAAAACCTGGAAAAACTCCCAGGGAACCGGTCTGACCGGCCCATGGCCCGGTCTGACCGGTGGTCAGTGGTGCGGTCAGACCGGCAACAGGAGGTGCGATCTGGCCAGGATAGGGCACAGTCTAACCGGCTATGGTAGGCACGGTCTGACCGGCATAGGATGCGGTTAGACCGGTGTCATGACCGATCATACCGTTAGCTAGGTTTTGCATATAGCCGATTCCTGTGTAATCGGTTGTATAATCACACATTGACCCCCCCCCCCATAGCATTATAAGCATATTGTATAGGAGCAAAACTAGAAGTAGCATATGCATCTACACAATGATCATTAACCTTTTGAATAGCAAAGTATGGGTTGGGCGAATCGGAGGTTACCTTTGGTGAAACTACAACTTGAGGTAACGGGACATTTCCTCTCACGACGCCTTGAGTAATATTGTTGAACCCGTTCCCGCTCGTCATAGTTGATGAAGAGATTCCTTGATTAATTTCGGCCATATAGCTTATAGCCGAAATTTTTGACCGAATAGATTAATATATGGTCTCGTAATTTTCCTTGCATACTACTGTGTGTTTGTAGCAAAAATTTACAAAAACTGAAACTTCCCAGTGATAGCCGATGCAAATTGAATCGGCTTTAATTTTTTCTTTTTTAATAATTCACTCGGTTTCTGTGCACAGCAAAAAATATACAGAAATCAATACTACTGCTGCTGGCTCTAGATAGATCGGCTTTGTACAGCCTGATCGTTTTCTTTTCAGCACACGTTAAACAGCAAACTATAAATAGGATTGGATTTCTGATTTTTCAGACCGTGTACAGCGAGGACACTACCGGTCGCTTGTTGCTGTTTCCACGCGAGAATAAAAATCGATTCCGGCTGTATAGCCGAAACACTCGATTAGATGGGAAATCGATGAATCGATGGCAGCAATCAGCTTGATGACCGAACAGTATCGCCGCCAAATAGATTGATCCAATCAAAAATACGTGGCAGCAGTGACGAATTTTGGGTAGATTGATTTCGGCCGTTTGGCCGAAATTCTTGACTCGCCGAAACGAAAAAGTGACTAGATTAAACGAAATTTGGCCGTGATATGGCCGATTAGATCGTTCCCCAGCGGAGTCGCCAAAAATCGTGTTGGCAACTTTTTTGACAAGTCGACAAGCATGATCGCAACACCTAAACGCCTTGCGGTGATATAGAGTCGCCAACCACCTCAATCTAGCCAAACGGCCAAATCAAGATGGGTTTTGAGGAAAAACAATTAAACCGGCTAGCGGAGCCGATTTAGAGATCAAAATCAGCCTTTAGGCTGATTTTGATCGATATGAGGATAACTACCCGTCTCGTGGGCAAAACGGAAGGTTTTCAGGACAAACCTACAAAGAGGTGTCGCACTCTCGCAGCGGCGGCGGACGGTTTACGGCGCAAACCGACAAAGATGGACTAAACTAGGATAAAATAGAAAACATAGTAAAAGAACGATTCAAATAGATTGTATTCAAATAGATTGTATTCAGGGTTTTACAATGAACCGGCCTTGTCTCTTAAATAGGGGTTGGTCTTGCCCTCTACAGGCCCTTCTCCATGCCTAACTCAGGATAGAAACCAAAGGAAACACGAAACATGCCTTCCCGAGTAAGGAAACCCGAGACCTGACGAAAACAGACTTGACTCGGACCCTGCCGGTCTGACCGCCTATATACCTGCGGTCTGACCGGCCCTGTGAAGAAAACCCGATACTTTCCAAACTTTGGCAATTTTCTCCTATTTCATTCATAGGTGCCAAATTTAGGTATAAACAACCATATTACATCATTGCCGGGACAACATGAGGCATGGAGAATCGCACAAACATGCAACTACGACCTACGGATCGATGGCGCACGCATGTGTTGTTGTTTGGGATCGTGTCGCGTGGTGCTGTAAATATTAATTATTGATCGAATTCGTTCGTTAGAGAAACAGCTCGGGATGGGAATTCCCTTTTGTACTACTCATGAATCTGGATATTTATATTCAAATTTATCATTAGAATTAGATTTTTATGAGACGAAGAAAGTATGTTATTAGAGAGTCCGATATGGTGTTCGCGTGACCTGCTTCTCTGAATGCCAGGAGATCTAGTGCGTGTATATGTTGTAATGGAACTATATGAAGGAATTACATATTATTATCATTTCAAATATTAATATAAGAATTCATGTTCCTCGATATATTCCACTTAATAGCATATGGGCGGTTGGTTAATGGAATAATACATCATGCCTTTATTTTAGAAAAAAGCTAATATATAATCACTTATTACAAACATAGCTCGCTTAACATAGAGATGCTAAAAAAATCCAAACACGACGAGGCAATAAGTCTAAAAACTCCAACACAGAGGAGAAATTAATACATCTTATTCAATTTTATTTGTAAATATCTATCCAAAGTTGGTGAAGATATGTGTGACCGTTGACTCTAAGTTCCAGTATGTAATATGTATTAGTTCATTATCCTCGTCATATTTTTGTAGTTGTGCGGTGCTAATATATTGCCTTGGAAAGTACATCATCCATATAAGATTTAGTTAAAGATTTATCAAAACCATATTATTTATACTCAACCATAAAGTCTAACAGAAAAACATATGGTCTTACTAAGTTTTTTTGGTTTCTAGCATATCATTCTAAAAAAAAAGCAGGCACACCAACACGTGCGCTGATTTTGATTTTATAGTATGATTAATAACAAACCACCCATCCTATTAGAGAAAGAAACGGTCAAACGGGGCACCGCAAAGCTACAGCTACAGATTACACGCAGGCCAATTCCTATTTGATTTAAGGCAGGAAATGCGTGTATTCGATCTGTTTCGTCTATCTGACGCATAAGAGCTGGATGAGCACCGATCATCAAGACATCAACGTGTGACAGAAGATCGATGAACAGTTGTACACTACTACAATTCTGCTTGCCTGTATTTAGGAACAAAAGTATAATAAATATTTGAAAAAAACATTGCACGCTATCTACGTACTGACTAATATTTTTTCTTCTTCTTATTTTGCAGGCATGCGTGCCAAATGAGAAGTCGTTATATTAGCTTGGATCAACGGGTGGGCATGTACTAGTACGTGCAAAAGCCCAATTCATATTTTTGTACTCGTGATTTGTCATCCTGATCAGTAACTACTAACTAGAGGCAGCAGCACTACGTGGAATCCGGAGACGTGCAGTGCCAAGGCATGCATGTGAAAAAAAAAATGAAGTGCACGCCAAATTGAGCAACCTTAGCCACGTGCACACGTGGATGGATAACGCACGCCTGCAAGTAGTATAGTGGCAAAATTATGTAAACCATCTCAATTATCACTCTTGTTTTGTGATTTAATCCATTACTTATTTTGTTTCAAAAACCTACTCACCCAACACTAACATAGGTTGAAATTGCCTTATCAACCCTCCCCCGCCACCCCAGCCCCGCGCACGCGCAGTCCAAATTTTTTCTAACTTAAATGTCCGCCAAGCCATATATAGCATCCAGTCTCGTTCAATATTATTAATGTGATGAGTTCAACTCGAACTCATTCTATAAAAAAAAATAGTGTTACTTGTAGGGATGGAAAAAAAATTTGGGCTCGTGAGCAGCTCGGGCTTGGCTCGAGCTCGCTTAGCCTGGCTCGGCTTGAATGCCAAACGAGCAAGCCCAAGCTTCCTTTTTAGCTTGGTTCTGAAACAAGCCGAGCCTGAGTTGGCTTGCGAGCCGCTTGATTTGGCTCGTGAGCCTAGGCCATCATGTATTTATATGGATGATTTTTTTTCTAGTGAAGTTATTATTTGTCAATATGTAATTTATCATCTATATTTTAATGAATTTAATATATAAAGTTATTTTAATTTTACATGTTGATAATTTGTTATTGCTTTTCTTAATGATTACAAATTATATAGCTTCAATGGAAGGCTCGCAAGCCAGCTCGAGCTAGCTCGAGCCAGAAAACGAGCTGAGCCGAGCTCATGTTTTAGCTCGTTTCCTTAATCGAGTCGAGCCAAGCCAAACCTAGCTTGTTACAAGCCATTGCAAGCCGAGCCTGGCTCGGCTCGTTTCCACCCCTAGTTACTTCTAGCTTACAAACTCTTCGTTGGACCTTGAGTGGAGAAATAGCCTAAGGACAAATCCGAGCCAGCTGATACAAATCCGCGTCAAAATAAAATGGGTCGAATGTGCTACTCACATGCGTGTACATGGCAATTTCAACATGTGAGTGTTGAGGTGGATGAGTTTTTGGAATAAAACAGGTTGTGACGTAGAATATAAAAAATAAGGGTAACAATTAGAGTGGTTTACGCAATTTTGCATAGTGCATTCCATGCTTGCTTGAATGGACTTCGACTTTTGATGCAATTACTTTTCTTTCTCTTTGATTGAGATGGCATATATGCGTTTGGGCCTTGAGTAGCTGTCGGCCTAATTTGTACAGGCCATTTAAGAGCAATATTATCCGGCCCATAAACCGATTGGTGGGTCCGAGCTGCGCGCCGCCATCCGCAATAGGGCCGTGGTAAGCCAGATTGGGCCTGATGAGTTGGATCGAAAGGCAAACTTTTTTTCTTTTGCCGTCGGATGGATAGGATGGGAGTGGGACCATCGACAACGCATGCCACCTACTAGTGAGACCTAACCGCTGCTGGCTTCCTGCCAACTATTTTTTTTCCCAGGTTCTTTTTTTCCCGGCATCTATATCTAATCGAATATATGCGGCCATTTAAATTAGAAACTTAGCCTCATAAACAACTTAATCTACAATTCGTTCCTATGAAGATGTGAACTCACGACTTTAGGGTACTACTCAGGTCACTGCAACCATTTGGCTACATGCTTCCTGCCAACTAGACAACCTAATCGCTTACTATGTGATTCATGTATAAAAATAAATTTATTTTAAGATGAAGGGTATAAAGAAAACAAATAAATGGTACTGATAAATGTTATGTGTCATGATATGCTTAAAAAACCACCATGGGTCAAGAAAAGGAGGAACTTTGCTCCCTTCAATCACATATTTGATTTTCCATCAAAAAATATGTATAGAGATGTAGGCACTCATATTCACACGAGCACACTTATCTATATAAAGTTTTAAAATTTTTAGCAATCAATATCTTCTTTAAATATGCAAATCAGTCGACAATCACATAAAACATATAAAAGATTTATGTTAATAATTACGTCATATCGCTATTTTAGCACTATGTTATATGCCTACTCCTTATGTTTTTTATTCTAAAATCTAAACCCTTCTAAAACTTTTCTCCATAATCTAAACCTTTTAGTCACACCAGCACACCTGATGTGGTAAAACAATACTGACACGCCACACTCATCGGGCGTGACAGGTTTGTCCGACCAAATAACATTACCACGTCAGCCGGATCAGCGTGGTAGTGTTGTTTTGCCATACCAGTCTAGCTGACGTGGCCAACTAGTTCAGATATTGAAAATAATTTTTGAAATGATTTATTTTTAAAATTAAAAATTTAAAAGTTCAAAAAACAAAAAAAGGATCCCTCCTTATCAATATATTTGACTAACTACATCGATGTTTAATATAGTAGGTGGCTCTCATCTTTTCTCTATGGTTTATAAACCATGGTCAAATTTTGAATTTAAAACTTGATTATAAAGTTTTTTTATCGTAGTTTATTTTTCAACATTAGTTTTTAATATCGCTTAGGACATTGTTAAGGTAGGATATTAAACCAACTCTATGTGCATATTAAACTTTTTCATAGTAAAAAAAAAATATTGTGGTACCTCTCCTTTTTTCAAACCATCATTAACTCAGCAAAACGTACCTACCTCCCTTAGAGCAATGATAATAATATAGCCCACTTCCTAATATTAGCCCATTCTAAAGTCAACACATATAATAGATTAGCTATAATTTTCTTCTCCTATCTTTATCTCTCACTTATACATTTAATGTATTTGTCTTGAAGCTTGTGTTAAGCTAGCTCTTGCATGAGAGCCAACACCATTCTCTTTTGTTTATCTCTCTTCTCCACATAAGCTTATAGTATGCTTATAGCTCACTATTATACTTGCTCTTATCTCAAAATCAAGCAACCCATAATGTGAATTTTATCCTTAAGCTTCGTTCCCCTCTTGCTTTTCCCTCCCTAATCAACTGGACCGCACAGCTAATACCCTTGTCGGATCCCGACTCCACCCCACCCGAACCCGCTACCCGCACCCGCACCCGCACCCGCACCCGCACCAACCCATCTCCTTCTCCTCCTAACTCAACTCGACTCCAACCGCCGCTCACCGGAATGCGGCGGTGACGAGACGACCAACCACCTCCTGCGACTGCTCGGATCTCGCGACGCGGCGGCGGCGGCGAGATACGGAGATCCGGCAGCGTGAGGCAAGAGAGAGAGAAAGCCATGGCGAGCGACGTGCCCATGAGCCCCGAGCTGGAGCAGGTGGACGGCGAGATCCAGGACATCTTCCGCGCGCTCCAGTGAGTCAGATCTCCCCCTCCCCCACCGCCGCCTCCTCCTCCTCCTCCCCCCTCCAGCATTCCGCCCCCTCCCTCCACCGGCTTAGTGGGCTGCGAAGCTTCTCGAGGCTTCTGCGGCGGCGGCGGGTGGCTCAGATTTTCGCCACTCGCCCAATCTGTGCTCGAAATTGTTCGCGGTTTCCGCTGTTGGGTTCACTGCTTTTCGTTTGCAGGAATGGGTTCCAGAAGATGGACAAGATCAAGGACTCCAACAGGCAGTCCAAGCAGCTGGAAGATCTCACCGGGAAGATGAGGGAGTGCAAGCGGTAGGTCTCCCTGCCTGCCTGAACACTACTGTGTGCTCTGGTGATGCACAGGCTCACGCCTGAACCCATGGTTTAGTTTAGCTTCTCCATCTGTGCGCCATTGATGTTCCTGGCTTGAACAAGCAATTTAGATCTTTTTGCATGTGGCGCATGAGTTCTGCAACTGCTCTGCCTGTTAGATGGAGTACTAATGTCTTGATAGATTTGTGTAAATGTGATGATTTGGTGTTTTCTCGCAGCTTAATCAAAGAATTTGATCGTATTCTCAAAGAGGATGAGAAAAAGAACTCGGCTGATGTCAACAAGCAGCTAAATGATAAGAAGCAGCTGATGGTTGGTAGTACTAGTTTTCTTCACTAGTGTTTGTGTTACCCTTACTGGACAATTTAGCTCACAAGTGTAATTTGTTTCTTGTGTGTTAAAACAGATCAAAGAATTGAATTCCTATGTCACATTGAGGAAAACGTAAGTAGATTTTCCCCTTTCGTTATGCATGTGTTATTTTTTTTCCTTATGTTGAATTCAGCGTTTCATTTGCATATGTGATCCTGTTACATTGTACATCACTTGTGGTAATAGACATGCAACTCTCATGGTGTTTCAGGTACCAAAGCAGCCTGGGTAATAAGAGGATTGAACTATTTGATACTGGTAATGATCAGGTGGCCGAGGACAACACTGTTCAAATGGCATCAGGTGGTTGTAGTTTCTTATATCATTGTTAACCTGCCCCTGAGAGGTAATGTGTTCTTATTCTAACCAAAGCACTTTGGTAATTCTTCAGAAATGTCAAATCAACAACTCATGGATGCCGGAAGGAAACAGATGGACCAAACAGATCAAGTTATTGAGCGTTCGAAAAAGGTGCGCTAGTAGATTTTGCTTTCATTTCTTTACACACTTCAAGAGCAAATTTTACAAGAATCCTTTCTTGTAGGTTGTTGCACAAACCGTTGAAGTTGGATCTCAAACTGCTGCAGCTCTATCACAACAAGTAAGTTTTTTGGGATGATAAAATTCAACAGAATATTCCTTGGACATTTCTTGTTAGAAAGGTCAGTCCTGATAAGTTTAATCCAGCACCCTAAAATTCTCTTTACATCCTTTTAGACAGAACAAATGAAGAGAATTGGCAATGAGCTAGACTCGGTTCACTTTTCACTGAAGAAGGCTAGCCAAATGGTGAAAGAGATTGGTCGCCAGGTTCTCTCTCTCTCTCTCTCCCCCTGCACACACGTGTGTTACTCGTTTCGTCCCAAAATAAGTGCAGCCCTCTAGTTCAAATTTGAACTAGAAGGCTGCACTCATTTTGGGACAGATGGAGTATATTTGAAGTGGCTGTGCCTAGACTTACAAGATTCATTGCTGCAGGTTGCAACTGACAAATGCATCATGGCATTCCTATTTCTGATAGTCTGTGGTGTGATTGCAATCATTGTTGTTAAGGTATGTTTTAATTGCTTTTGCAAATGTACCCATGTTGTTTACCTTAGGTGACATCACTTGTTGAGATAAAAACTGATCCTATATCCTCCGTATGTGCAAGTTCAACTAAAAGCCCATGACCTATGGTGAAAATTTCTGTCCAGTTAATTGTAGAGCCAGTTAGTGCACCTAGCTAGTTTCTCGTTAACTCTACGTGTTCTATTATATGTTGGAGATAAGAATGACCAATAAAAGGAGCAGGAATACATCATTTGGATAATAACTAGAGCTAGTGATCAGTCCCACATTTGGTGTGTTACGTCATGCAATGCTATACTTAACTGATTCAGTTCCAGAATGTCATAGATTGTTTCATTTGTCACATTTTACATTACAAGCTAGTCTTACATTACTATGCAATGAATGACCGGTCTGCCGTTCTTCCAGATTGTCAACCCTCACAACAAGAACATCAGAGACATCCCAGGACTGGCACCACCTGCGCAGAACAGGAAGCTCTTGTCCATAGAATCTTTCGGAAGCCTCTGAGCATTGCGAGTGGGAGGCAACCGAGATGTTTGGGAGAAGATACTATGCACGTCGTGACAATTCTTTTGCGCTTGTATATCATCTCATGTCGTTATTCCCTTCCACTGATCTATTCTTTTCTTGCTGTAATTGGTCATTAGTGTTGGATTTACGTTTGATGGTTGCAGTGCGGCTTCCTGTTGGCTTTATGAATGTGTGTATATGTGGTAGTGATGAGGATACAAAGATATTTGTTGTTCTTTTTATTCTTCAAGTAATCACGTGAAGGCTTCAGTTTGCAGTTGTTCCAGTTTTCATATCTTTGTGAATTGTGATTTGCTTCAGTCTCGTCAGAATAAAAAGGTAACATATTCGTACAAAATCTAACGCCCAACTTGGCAGGGTCAGACAAAAGCATCTGGGCAAAACAACGTCGTTCAGGCCAAAACGTAAAATAAAGATGATAGAAATGCAAGGATCCTAGATGGATCACTGGACTTATGTTACAGTGCTTGCAAAAGGTTACCGGGCAACAAGTTATCTTAGCTCTTGTACGTCCCAGGAAGAGGAGCTTGTGTTAACTGATTAATTAACAAGTAACATTAACCCTTTCATGGAGAGGAAGGCTATGTCATCTCTCGGATCGAACTAAATAAGAGGCAGTTCAGGCTGTAGAGGGCTGTGCATCCTCGTCGGACAATAATAGGTCACAGAAGAAAGAATCAGTGAGACAATCTTTAGCGGAATCATACTTGGCTAGGCGTTTCTTGAACGCTCGGAGCTCCCTGTCGTCTTTGGAAGTAAATGTCTAGCAACAGTTACTGAGGTTAGCAATGGTGGCAAATTTGATTTGTAGGCAATAACAAAATCAGCGCAAATTCAAACGTTGTCAGGAAAGATGAACTCACGGAGTATCTCTTCTGCAGTACGATATCGACAAGATAAATTAGCCATACGACGTTTGTCTTTGGAAAGCTGCAATGACAATTAAACAGACCTCAAATGTTTCCGATTTTGAAAGTATTTTTCTATCAATTTCTGATTAAAAAAAGTTTACTGTAGTTTTAAATCCATGCAAAAGTAACTTCAGCTAGTGAATAGCCATACACATAGTTTGTGAGTCGGCTAGAATAATTAGTACTTTGCTATTGCAAGCTAACAAAGTTGGTCTGAAACTACGAATCCTGCAACAATGTCAATGACACGCGTATGTAAATGGCTCAAGAATTGTTCTGTGTCTTATGTAGTGGAGTACTTACCTGCCCTCCCAGTAATCATTGGTAATCTGTTTCATTTTTCGGTATGTTTCTGCCTGCATATTATAAGAAACATATATTACACTAGCCCAAAATGTTTTAACATGCTACTTTCAAAGTGATCATCTGAAAACCTGCTTATCTCGTTTTGGTCCTTCAAATAAGGCAGGGTCCGTTGACAGGTCTAAAAAGAGGATAGCATCACCTGGAGAGTAACATTACAAACACAAAAATTGTCAAATGGACAAAACATAACACGTAAAAGGCTAACAAATGAGAAATGACCGTATCACTTTGCTCTTGAGGAAAAAAGAACAAGAACCACAAAGGTGTTACATACATGCGTAGCACTTGAGATGCAAACTTGAAATATTTTATGGAGCTAACTGAATTGATCATATAGTAATACCAGAAGTTAACGTACATGGACTAGCCAGAAGATGGGCATATTCAGCTAGGATCTATCAGATCCAATAAGAACTTGGAGGTGCAAATGTAATTATTACTCACTCCGTCCCAAAATAAGTGCAGTTTTGCACTGTTCATGTCCAACGATTGACTGTTCGTCTTATTTGAATTTTTTTTAAGACTAGAAAAAATGCCCGTGCGTTGCAACGGGTGAAGGCTATTTTAATCTTATTATTATTATATACGGTTTAGTTAAGGTGAAATTTACTGTGGGAATTCGCTTGGATATATATATATATATTTAGAAAATCATGAGCTGCAATTAGGAGTTCGATTGTCTCAAGTTAGCATACGAGTTTTTTAAAGAGATTTTTTATACGACTCCTACTGTATTTCCAAAAGCGAACAAACTTAAAAACAGACTCAAATACGGATATGTATTTTCAAAAGCGAACAATCTTAAAAACCGTCTCATACACGAATGGCATATCAAAATACCGGCAAAAACATCTTTAATTTTTATAATAGTAGAGATAGAGAAGAAAATATATTTTTGGAAAAATTTTGAATTGGGAATTTATTTTTTAAAATACTTATAAATAAATATTAAAAATTCTCAGTAATAGCGCTTGTGCTGGGTCCACCCATATATATAAACACGAGAATGGCTTGGTCAACATGCATGCACGGGCTGACATGAGGACAACGGCAGATTGGCCCAAGAGGTAGATTTGCATATGCACGTGGGATGTGTTGTGTGGACTGCAAACTTGTGCCTGACAGGAGCAGTTCATGGGCTGCCCAGTTAGAAGCTTGGCCCAGGCAGGGCTATTTCATACGCGAGCGCAGTTACAGACATGGAAATTAATCGTAATCGGATAGCAAGTTGATTCGAGGGAAACGTAAAACACAAGGAAAAATACCCAAGAACGTTCACCGACTCACAATTGGTCGACGTACGAAAAGCTAGGTAAAAACATCTTGAATTTTTATAATAGTAGAGATTAGTATTTTTATTGTTATTAGGTAATAAAATATGAATAGTACTTTATGTGTGACTGATTCTTTTTATTTTTTTCATAAATTTTTCAAATAAAACGGACGGTCAAACGTTGGACACAGATACCCACGGCTCCACTTATTTTGGGACAGTAGTATTCCTCTGCAAATGTTTTTTGTGGCTAAAAATTTTGCTTATGATCACAACACAAAAGCATACAAAAAATCACCAGTTTTAGTAATTCTAGAAATTGTAGGCCACATCAAAATTTAAAACTACAAATGGGTGCAGCTTAATGTAATGCAAAAAAATATTAGGTTCATGGAGTACCTGTATTGATCCGAGAAAGCGTAAAATCAATTATTGAGACGTTCAAACCAAAAGTTCTAGTACACATGTTTTTCCCTTGAAGAGTGAAACCCATTGTATGATTCTTGTCTTGTGTTTCATCTCGATCCAATAGAATGTTACCCCTGCGAAATGAGCCGCTTGTAAGCAATAATAGACAACTAAAACTGAGAAGAAAGAATATCAACAATTGGTCTGAGCAGTTGGGGTTCCCAATAGGAACCTTAAAAACAACTCAACTCTGTCCACCCATTGTCACCACCTATATTTTGACCCACTTTAAGTATTGTTAGGATTTTCCCAGCTACCTGGTATATTAAATCCACGTGTACTTATAAAAATATCAAAATTTCACATTCTAAATATTGGCCCTTGTTTTGCATCCTGTACAAACACTTAACAAAACTAAAAAGAATAAACTACCTCATCAATGTTACATCATTTCGTTGGAGAACACTAAACTAAGGATGTGAATGGAAATCATTTTTGAAAGTACAAACCAATGCAAATCTCGATGTTCAAATTCGCACGCGCTTTCAGCAACAGCTAAAGCAGCAGTGACCTGCATCAATAAGATGATTTATAGTTTATCCAAAGACTTTGTAGTTGAGGTAAAGTTCATAAAAGCTTAGGATACACCAGGTTTATACTTGAACCAATAAACTGCAAGCCTCATTGTAGTCAAGCAAAGCAAATTTTTCAAGGTCTCTCCCACCATCAGCTTGCACAAAGACAATATAGCACTGCAAGAAAGTTACAAAAAGATGTGATAACCAGAAGAAATGGTCACGCATGCTTCACCACAATAACTGAACGATGTGTGGTTTGAACGATCAGAATCCTACTTGTTCATTCGAAAAATCATTTGGATGATCATTCTCAGAACAACATTTGGCATCCCAATCTTCCCAAGCACAAATAAGTGAAGGGTCATATGGACCTTGACAAACCCAAAAACTGCAAAAACAGACAAATATCAGAAGAATTTAGGCCACTTGGTTGTTGGGTAAAGCTGGCTTAGTCATTTCATACAATTTCTACAAAGATAACTACAAGATAATGAAAATCGCATACTCTTTTGTCTCAATGAAACCATGGCATGAATTTTCTTTCACATTATCACCCCGGTCTGCTCTTAGATTATTAAGTGTTAGACAAAGCAAAACTTCCTCAAGAACTTCTTCTGTTTTCTGCAAAACAGAACCATCCAATGACTAATGAGTACCTGAAAATTTCAGAGTGGACAGCACAAATGAATGAAATAAACCTTTTGGGTCTCTCCATTAACTAGTGATGTTCCATCAAAGGGAACCACTTTACAGACAGTACTACCAGCCCTGAAGGCCTCACCGAATGTTCCTTCACCAAGCTTCACAATGCTGCCTGGTGTACTATTTCCATGAACATCTTCGTTAAATGACGAATAAAGACTGCATAGTAGTTAATAAACATGTAAGGTTGAACCACCTACCAGTAAGTGGAAAACGCTTCAGCTAGGGTTATAGGTGCAGATTGATTGCAAACCAAAAGGAGTTGAGCAAAGGCAGTCATAGCTTCAGCACTCAATGATGGAATGCTGCTATCATCAGGTTCTTCCTTAATCTTAAGCTCACTAAAGGATGTAAAAATGCTGGTTTTGTCACTGAGCCCTGAAGGGATTGTTCTTCTCATAGGATTTGTTCTAGACCCCCTATCCTTTTCAGGGGTTCTATGACTGTCGTGAAGACTGCAATCACTACGGACTGATGGTACAACTGGGGTCTCCATGATATCAAACAAGGGCCTGGATGCTGCAAATTTCGCAAGCTTGGAGATTTTCCATCTCTCCAGTATTGCAGATAGATCATGCACAATGTAATTCTGCTCCATTCCTCTCGCCCAAGTGCCAAAGTTCTTAGGTGAAGGGCTCTCCTCCATCAGTTCAAAAGCATCAACTTCTTCAAAATAAGCCTTTTCTTTCTTCAAGTCAGGAGGCCCCCCAAAAGTTCTTTTCTGCAATAGAATAGCAAATTTAAAGGCAAACCACTTTAATGCTGTTAGCAAACACGAAGGCAAAATATATCAGCCCTACCACTCGGTTACCCGGCTTTGGTGGCCTTTTCTGTGCTCTGCAAGGATTCTGCTGAGGTTGAATTTTTGTTCCAGGAGCAAAAAGGATACTTTCCCGTCCTCTGTCAAGTTTCACCAGAACATTTTTTTTTAAGAAAACAATGTTGGAGGCTAAAAATTTTACTTGAGAAGTTGAGAACTGAGATTCTTCTACATCTACTAAGACCCAACAATTGTTAGATCAGATCTTCATAAGCAAACGAATAGGACAAAGGGCAATGGACCTGAAATATAATTCAAATCTTGCAAGCCACATTATTCATTGTGAACAAAAATATTATTATATTATATTTATCAAGTGCTAAGGAGTACCATTCTGTAACAGAAGGTATATACTGAGATTTGCACCAGAAGTTATTTATCTTAATACTCTCTATCACCTAGGTTGTTGAATTTGCATGTGGCAAAATAGTCTATGAACCTACTTATTCTGTCATGTAGTAAGTTTATTCAACGATTTTTACATGGGAGGTAATGACATCACAGGGACCTAAGAGTTGTCCAATCTCCACTAGCTTGAGAATGGCAAATCTCAAAACTTCACGGAAATTTCAATGCCCAAATCAAGAAACAAAAGTGTAAATATTTCACAACTCTAACATTTAATGCTGTAAAAATTGCATTTAGGTCTAAAATTTATTTAACACCTCTGAAATCCGTACAATGGCAGCATAAAAGATCAACTTAAAAAGTATGTAGCTTCTGGCAAATATAATCTTGGGGGTACAAATGACAGTTCCAAACAAATACTAACACGCACTAGCATGAGCATGGTAATGACTACTAAGCAACGCTAGCATTGCAATATTTCTTACTTGCTTACGAGATTGACATGTTCCGGAGTCCATTTATCTTAAGTACACAATGAAAAATAAAAGAAAGGAATACAAACTTTAATGCGAAAACTACAGCACCTGAACAAAGAGAGATGTGAGGCATTCAAATGAAAGAACGGGAAAACAAGAAACTCATTTAAATTTTAAAGGTAAAACACTAAAACAAGAACCTGCTATCTCTAGCTTCTCTACTGGACTCCCTGTTAATGAAGCCCCGTCCACGGTAGAGAGGCTTCCACGAGAAGCTCAACCTCCTCAGTCCTCACTCATGGTTATTGCTCATATGGACATACTCCCTCCGTCCCAAAAAAAGACAAACCCTGGGTTTCTATGTCCAACGTTTAACTGTCTGTCTTATATGAATTTTTTTTATAATTAGTATTTTCATTGTTGTTAGATGATAAAACATGATTAATACTTTATGCGTGACTTGTCTTTTTAATTTTTTTTCATATTTTTTTCAAATAAGACGGACGGTCAAAAGTTGGACACGAAAACCCAAGATTTGTCTTTTTTTAAAGAACGGAGGGAGTATGTAGAAAGCTTCTACAAGAAGCTAGCAGTGAGCACGAGGGGAACAGTACAAAGCTTTATTACAGCTGTACGGTCACTAGAACATGGCCCAACTACACAATAGTGTCTTTTTGGAACGCCAAAAAATTCTCCAAATTTTTGCATTCCTATGCGAATTGATACTAAAATCCTGCTCTATAGGTTCTTATATTTTGGGACAGATGTAGTATAAAACTAGGGGATGTCATTTATTATTGGTAAGCGCGCATTGCTTAATGAACAGCTCACGGTCTAATGTGTGTGGGATGTAGGGACTAAAAAAAGGTGTGTCGATCATAGAGCAACGAACTAGAGATATGAAATTAATGGCATTGCAAAATCTAATGTTTTCACAGATGGGGATGCATCTGGTTGGAATTTGATTTCCTCATTGCATTATTTTAGAGAAAAGGCTCTGCGAGCCCGGCTTTACTGAAAGCTTAACAGGGTTCCTCGTTGCATTATACTACTAGTTTTCAATCCCTTTCAGCTGCTACAAAATTTAGGGGAGATTTAATTTCCCTTCAGCAGCGTAGCATCTCGGAAATTCCACAGAAATTAAATCGAACTTATAACCGGAGTAGCATCAAACTGAAGAAGCCAGTGGAGTTGAAGCCCACCTGATGGAGAGCGACCGGTTCCAGCTGGTCCTCTTGCTCGGCTCAAAGCTCGCCCTCTTCTCGCCGGCCGCAACGCCTCTCCTGAAAAAAAAAAGAAAAAAACCATCGTCGTGTCAGCGGAAAGGGGAAATCGAAAGGAAATCCAAAACCCTAGAACCAAACCCCCGGGAGATCGATCGATCAGATTGCGGAGACTCACACATCGACGGCGCCCCTCGGCCTCGACGCCTCCTGCGCCGCCCGCCGCCGCCCGTACACCACGCCGATGCGGGCCGCGCCTCCGCCTCCGCCGCTGGCCATGATCTCCGACCACAGGTCGCCGCCGCCGCCGCGAGCGCCCGCGTGGTGGTGTCCCGACGGCGCGGAGGCCTTCCCCGCGGTGCGCCCTGGTGCCGCGGCTTCTCTCGCCATGTCGATCGCCGAGAGGTCTCGAGTAGTCGCCATTGAATCGGAGAAAGAGAGAGAGAGAGAGAGACAGAGAGGCGCCGCCGCGGGAGTTCGAATTTTTTCGCGTTGGAGCTCGGGTTCCCCGACCGTTGGAATATGGGTTTGGGCTGGGCCGAAAACGGGATTCAAGGCAACGGTGCTGGGCTCAGAGTTGGGCCGGAAAGGGATTCTGGCCGAAGGAAAGAGTGTACTGGGCCTACTGGCGCCGAATAACTCTTTTTTTCGCGAACGCAACTTGTGCTATTTTTTTTTTTCGCGAACGCAACTTGCGAAAATGTTGGGGATCGGATGTCCGATCAGTGCCATAAAAATAGGTGCCCGCCCCTTCCCGCGCCTCCTCCTGGTCCTCTGTGCCGTTCCCACCATATGCCCCACATGCGTTCTTGCAATAAATTACCCACATATTATGAAAACGTTCTATTAAGGGAATCTGTTTTAATTTTTGTTTCACCAACAATATTTCAGCAAGTGTACTCGTAATGTTTCACTATGTATAGATCAAATGTTGCAGTGAATTGAAACATTATTTCGCTATTTGCTGAAACATTGTTTTATATATGGTGAAACAGCACCCGATTTTTTGGAAACCATTTGTTTCATACGTTGTAGCAAAATATTTCATGAGGTGATTTGTTTGTGTTTTAGCTTTTTAAACGATTGAAACATTTTCAATCTACTTGGTGGAACAGCGCCTGATGCCCGATTTGTAGACACCTCGCGCAACTTGTGCTATATTTCTTTTCATGAACGCAACTTGTGCTATATTTCTCGTAATATCCCAGCAAATTCAGGCCATTTTAGATTGCCAAAAAAAATTGTGTCCTATAAGTTGATTGGCAACTTCATTACTGTTTTGGTTACAGTTTGCATCTAAACTATTCTTCTTACCAAATAAAACAATGTGATACCTACTAAATGTTGCTACCAACTCTTCTCTCATCGTTTTTTCTTCTCCAACTCCTTTTTGTTCCTACCCATGGCTATTCGTTTTCAATATGTTAACATGTCCATGTTTGATGTTGCACTTTCAGCAGCTTACTCTACCATACGATGTACTAGTATTTATCAATTATATATCTTTTCTCCTAACATGATTTTAATATTCTTGACGCATCAAAGCACATATGAACACATGCAATAACCATTGTTAAAATCAGTCAAAGAAGCCCCTTGCGCTTCGGAAATACTATTTCGTGCATATGCACCCACGAGTCCACGACGCACGTTCTCGGGCCATAAGGCTAGGAGGAGAGAGACCTGGTGAGAAAGACCATCGGTTTCCTCTTCTCTCTCTCTCGTTCCCATTCGGTTGACGAATTCCCATCAGCATTGATCCGCTGCAGCAATGCCCAGGAATCCGCTTCCCACCTCCGGTTGCCCTCCCTCTCCATCTCGCCAGTGACCGGAAATCCTGGCCCTCTACAGCTACCCTCTCTGGGCTAGTTTGGGGGAGCTTAAGTTCTGAGAAGTAGCTGGTTGGTAGCCAGTTTTTGAGAATCTGGAAAAGCTGGGTTCCAAAAGTTTTTGGGGGAGCTTTTGGATTCTACAACTACATCTTCTCAGAATCTGGACCAAAAGTTGGTCTGTTTGCGGAGCTTCTGATTCTGAGAGAAGTTGCAGCAGTTAGAAGCTCCCCAAACAAACCATCACTATATCCTTTCTCCAGCCATTCGGCGGCGCCCTAGCTCTTCAAACTCTAGTGATGTTGGCCGTCAGCCGCTGCTCTAGCAGTGGGTACTCAGCCTCTCCGCCGACACGCCGCTAGGGGTGGTGATATCAGGCGTTAGCCATTGCTCCAGCCATAGATACTTGCTAGCTACTCCCTCCGTTTCTGATTATAAGACGTTTTGAGTTTGGTCAAAGTCAAACTACTATAAGTTTGACTAACTCTATAGAAAAAAGTAGTAATATTTACAGCACTAGCATAGTTTCATTAAATCTATAATTGAATAAATTTTTATAATATATTAGTTTTGGGTTAAAAATATTACTACTTTTATAAAATTCCTTTAATTGTTTTTGTTGTCTTAAACTTATTCAAGATCCTCTGAAAATTCAAGTAAAAATTGGTTACACATTTTGAAGCAAGGGAAATTTATTAAAAATATTCACAAGCCAAGTTGACTAAATCTTAGTGAGTTTTAATTGTTGAAGGCTCTTTTAGACTATAAAAATTTCTAGAAATGTATTAAAGCACGATTTAAACTTAGGATGATTTTCAGCGCGTTACAATATAAGTGGCTTAACTTCCGCGGGGAGATTAGAGGGGCAGCGCCAATGTCTTTGGCGTCATCATGTTGGATCATTGTGCTAACGATATTGATGTTGCGGAAAAAAATCTATTCCCGGAATAAGTTCTTTTAGAGATTTATTTTGTAAAATAAGTTTTTAAAAAGTTCTAAAATGTAAAAAAATAATAATAAGTGGTGGTTGCGCCGATCGAGTAGGGTTCTGCGTCGGTGGAGGATGATCAACAATCTTCGGCTTCTGGTGCAGGGAAAGTCACTCATACGGGGAAGGACGCGGCGTTGGTCTCCACTCTAGCTCCACCGCAGCTGCAGCAATAAAGCCAGCAAACACTAGCTAGCTAATCAGCAGTAGCCAGCTTCTCTGGCTAGTTAACCCTACGGTACATAATCCACAGTACATTTATCAGCTTCAGAATCAAGCAAATTAAAGCAACAGGCCAGAGTAACAGTAGTATCTTTGCGTAGGTCTCACTTGATTCCTCTGTCTGTCCTAACAACTCCGAATTGAGAATAAACAATTTGCTCGTCTTACTTCCTCTTTCTATCCTAACAACTAGCTCAAATTAATCTACCACTCAGAACAGTGGCGGACCCAGGATTTTCCTAAGCTCGGGGCCAAATCTTAGGGCCCCTTTGAATCACAGGAATGAAAAAAACGGAGGAATAGGAAAAATATAGGATTCTGATAGGAATATAAGTGTAAAATAGAGGATTGTAAAACACAGGAAAAATATAGGAATGACCGTTTGATTGAGTCGCAGGAAAAACACAGGAATTTGAGGAGAGATAAAGACTCAGGGCCCCTTTGAATCGTAGGAATGAAAAAACAGAGGAATAGAAAAAACACAGGATTCTGACAGGAATACAATTGTAAAACAGAGGATTGCAAAACACAGGAATGGCCGTTTGATTGGACCACAGGAAAAATGCAGGAATCAGATGAGAGAGATAGACTCAGAGGAAATGTTCCAAGAGGTTAGACCTCTTGCTAACTTTCCTCCAAAATGTGCATAGGATTACCCATTCCATAGGAATTTTAAAGGATTGGATAGGATTCAATCCTTTGTTTCAAAGGCCTTCATAGGATTTTTTCCATAGGATTGAAATCATCCAAAATTCCTACATTTTTCCTACAAATCAAAGAGGCCCTAAAGATTTCAATATTGAAATGATGTTGGTAAGTTATCAATGGACCTCCACGACCCCTTGAACGACCCCTAGCAGTAATTGTATCTGACATATCTACAGTGGCGTAGCTAGCTATGTGGCACTGTGGTCCATGAACCATCTAAAAATTTGATCGAGATTAAAACTGTAGTATATGTGCGAGTTAATATAATAAAAATTATATAGTAGGCCACCCATTTAATTGATCTATTACATATAGATAGACCACTTTTACTCTAAATTCTAGCTACGCCACTGCATATCTGGTACAATAATGTTATACTCAGAGGTTGGTTTAGTTTAGGAAATATTCCCTTTTCCGCCATCTCCTATAAATTAATAAGCATGCACAACTCGAGCCCCACATCTCCTATAAATTAGTAAGCATGCGCAACTCGAGCTCCACATCACAGCTAATAAAAGCTGCAGCTAACACGTACTGTTTTGCATGCGCGCGCTTAGCTTAATTCTCACGAGCTGATCGATCACAGGTTATTCAATTAGTTAAGTTCAGCTACTTAATTAGCTAGCTCCATTACACTGCAAGCTAGGCCCAGATCGATGGCAGCTTGGTCCATGGCGTCTCTGATGATCGTCGCCGCCATCTTCCTGCTCAGCCTCACCTCGGCGAGCGTCGTCCATGGCCGGAGCAGCAGGAGGAGGTTCGTCAGGAGCTACGACGAGCCGTGCATGGAGATGAGGCTCTACCTCCACGACATCCTCTACGACTACAGCAACAGCACCACCAACTCCACGTCGGCGGCGGCCACCAAGCCGACGGCGCTGAGCACCGCCGTGTCGAGCCCCGGCTACTTCTTCGGCAGGGTGGTGGTGTTCAACGACCCGATGACGGAGGGGAGGGCGCTGCCGCCGTCGCTGGAGGAGACGGCGGTGAGGGCGCAGGGGCTCTACCTTCTCGACAAGAAGGACGACTTCAGCGCGTGGTTCGCCTTCTCCATCGTGTTCAACTCCACGGCGCGCCGCGGCACGCTCAACCTCATGGGCGCCGACCCCAACGCCGCGACGAGGGACATCTCCGTGGTGGGCGGCACCGGCGACTTCTTCATGTCGCGCGGCGTCGCCACCCTTCGCACCGACGCCATCGAGGGATTCAAATACTTCCGGGTGCAGATGGACATCAAGCTCTACGAATGCTACGTCTGATATATATATATATATATATATATATATATATATGTGTGTGTGTGTGTGTGTGTGTGTGTGTGTGTGTGTGTGAGTGTGTGTGTGCACGTATGGATTGCACACGTGATGCACGTTTTATATATATTTAACGTGATGTTTAGTTTTTTTTTTTTGGAATTTCTATCTCGATACCGGTTTGTTTTACGACGAGTACTGATAGTGATATGCAAGAATGAATGTGCAAATAAATGTAACACAAACCAGTTTGTCTTTTCTGACAATCTGTTGACAATGTATCACATCTTCATTTTCATACAATAAAGATGCATTTATATAACAATTAGTTTTATGAGTTCTTTCGTTACACTATTATAGTTAGAGGTGGATCCAGAATTGGGCCACAACCTGTGGCCTATTGCAGTTTGGACTTTGAGAGTCCATCCATGGTGGAAAAAACAAACAGGCTATAAAGGGCAAGAGATCCCATTTCTCAGGCTATGACCCGGGATGCCTAATTAATGTCTGGTACGCTTCTACTTATTGTATCGCTCTACCGTTTGCTCTTCGGCTTATTAGTAGCAACCAAAATTTTAATTTTAGAGTTAATTTTGAATTTTTTTATCAAGTTTTATTTTCAGCATTAATTTTTAATTCATTAGGAACACATAAAATTTTACCCTCAAATTATTTTCTAACTAACAAGTGTTATGTCTTATAATTAGCTGTTGGTGAAATGATAGGACTGATGTTTTTTGGGTTATCTTTTGAGTCCACTTTAAACGGTAATATATACCGGTTTTATTATGTAAATTGGTTGTATATAGATTTGCATTAAAGATAGTTTTACTACTATTGGGGTTGCCCGACGCCCGTGCATTGGCCATTGGCACGCGGCTAGATTTATTGCACTAATATTATGCCAAAAATACAGGTCATATTTCATGGAATGTGAATGCTCCTTATAATTTGGGTAGTACAACTATTAAAATATTAAAGACAAAAATATCTCATTGACACATTTAAACCCAACATTAATCAACACATATAGTCAGTGTATTTGCTTTTTCATATATATCCTTACCCTAAATAAACTTATAGGTTCAATATATTATGTTCTCTTGATCCCAATGTGAATTTTTTCACTCTAGTCACATACTCGTCAAGCCATATTGTGATATACTGCCTCCGTCTCAAAATAATTATAATTATAGGTTGTTTGGCATATATATATATATATATTAAGGTTTGAGAAAAAAGACTATGATGCCCCTCATTGAATAGTGTATAGATAAAAGTGGGAGGGTGGCTGAGGGTAGAACAGAGAGAATTTTGGATGAGAAGTGATTGATAGGACAATTAATACTCTATTATGACAACTTTTTGGGTCAAATTTAAATTCTAGAAATATAGTTATTATGTGACGGAGGTAGTATATATATGATGGAAAATACACCTTGGTGGCAAGCCCTTCACAGGACAATCAGTGCAACTTCCTATTCCACATAAGAAGAAACCTCACGTTGTTTTTGTCCTGTACAACTCATTTTTCCTACCAATGACGACAGCTCGTTTTCAATAGTGCTATTTTGTTAACATGTCCTTGTTAGATGTTGTACTTTCAGCAACTACTCTACCATACCATGTATTTATCAAATATCTTTTCTCCAACCATGATTTTAATATTCTTGCCGCATAAAAACACACAGGAAACATGTAATAGCCGTTGTTAAAATCAGTCAGAGAAGCCTCTTATTCCTTTCTTTGAGGTTTGCCCACTAACCTTGGCACCTTGGTGGCTTTCCAACATCATATGCGTTAGTTCTTAACATATCGGGTGTTAGTTATAACATAAAAAGAAATTACTACCTCCGTCTCAAAATATATATAATAATTTAGCTACGAATTTAGATAAAAGTATGTTTAGATTGGTAACCAATAGTCACTATATTTTAGATGAAGGTGTATTACTTTATAGGGTTTGTTGGAACCATGCCACTCTATATTTGCAAAATTTGAGATATGCCACCCGTATCTCAATATATAATAAATACTCTCTCCGGTTCTATAATTTTTGACTTTTTCTTTATAATGACACGGTTTTCAAAACATATCTTTGCTATGATTTTCTATTATAATGTATACAATAAATAAATATTTATTTCTATTATAGTACCTTTAGATTATTCTATATGTGTTATTCTAGTTTATTTAAACTAATTTTTTTAGTTACTAGTAGTTTAACTTTAACCTTGTCGAAAATATTAACAATTACTCTTCTGGCATTGGAGGGAGTACTACTAAACAAATCTCTTTTGCTTTCTTGAGATTTATAATAATTTTTTTTTGAAAGAGACGTGCTATCTCTTCTAGCAATTTTCCCTAGTACCGTATACATCAGCAGTAGGGCATGGCTATGTGCATCCGGCTTGATGTAGAAGCCAAGTTTATATTCCATTTAATTTCTTAATTAAATGAAACATCAGTATCAGGAGTTCAGGACCAGAGAATCGGACCAGCAAGAAATATATATAATATATCCATGCATGCATGCAAAACCTTTCTCATCACTATAAATAGGTACGCAAATCTCGATCGAGCTCGCCACATCGATCACAGGCTAACAGCTGCAAGAAAGCAAGCTTAATCAATCAATTAAGCCAAGTGGTACATTAATTAATTACCTCAAGCAAGAGTAACAACGCAAGCTACTTGGTCCAAGGCGTCTCTGATCGTCGCCGCCATCTTCCTCGTCGCCGGCCTCCTCCTCAGCTCGGCGACCGTCGTCCATGGCGGCGGCGGCGGCAGGAGGTTCGTCAGGAGCTACGACGAGCCGTGCAAGGAGATGAGGCTCTACTTCCACGACATCCTCTACGACTTCAGCAACAGCACGGCCAACTCGACGTCGGCGGTGGTCGCCTCGCCGGCGGCGCTGCTGAGGGCGGCGAAGAACACCACCATCTTCGGCACGACAGTGGTGTTCAACGACCCGATGACGGAGGGGACGAGCGCGCTGCCGCCGTCGCTGGAGGAGACGGCGGTGAGGGCGCAGGGGCTCTACCTCTACGACGGCAAGGCGGCGTCGACGCTGAACGCGTGGCTCGCCTTCTCCGTCGTGTTCAACTCCACGGCGCGCCGCGGCACGCTCAGCCTCATGGGCGCCGACCCCAGCACCGCGACGAGGGACATCTCCGTGGTGGGAGGCACCGGCGACTTCTTCATGTCCCGTGGCGTCGCCACGCTCCGCGCCGACGCCGTCGAGGGATTCACCTACTTCAGGCTGCTGATGGACATCAAGCTCTACGAATGCTACATCTGATTACATATATATACGTTAACTTGCTCTTTGATAATTAATCGATATGCATGCATGGTAAGAGATATATGTGTGTGAAACAATTTATCTCTTTCCGACTCTGTGTGTGAAACAATGTATGTATGCACCGCTTAAATTTCGTTCAGTAAATATGCAGTCCCGTGCACCTAAAGAGATGTATATGCACCAATATATATATAGTCCCGTGTACCTAATTAGTATACTCCCTGTTGAATACTTAATACGTCTCAAAATAAATGAACATGCTAGAAAATTACACATTCTATTTAAGATTGGTTTATTTTGAGATAGTGGGAGTATTTCTTATTTGCAAATAGTTGGATTTGTTTTTGCAAAACTGTAAGTCAATTATTCTTGTCTTTTGAATACATTGAAAGGCATAAATACGTAAAACTACAAAAGAAAAAGTAATTAGATGTAGTAGTAGAGTATAAGGATTACAAAAACAAACGAAAGAAAAGAAAAGGAAAAAAAAAAAGGCATACCTTGTCTCCGTGGGCTGCATCGGGGGAAAATATAATAATTTCTAGGTCTATATCTAGCTAAAAGTTGCTATATTTTGGGATGAAAGTAGTAAGTAACTAACAATGTAACGATGAAGAACATTAAATTATAGAATAGCACGCACTAGTGTGCAGGACAGATCAAGCAACCAAGAGCTACGAACAACCATCTCAGGTGGTGTTTGGGAAGGAGGGACTAAACTTTAGTCTCTCTCACAAAAGTATAAGTCCCTCCCCTATGAACTTATGGTTTTGTGAGAGAGAGCCAAACACCCCCTCAATGACTCACTCGTTGGAGAAAAGTTTCAATAAGCCGTTGCTACCATGTACGGTAGTACTGTACATACGACGGAAATCTGCACAAATCATAAATACACTGGATGGATGTACCTCATATACAATGTTTCTTGCAGTCATCACCATTTTGACCCTACATCTTCAGAAAAAAGTAGGCCTGTAGCGTCAGAGAGGTGGTGCTGCAGACACAAGAAGTATCTGATCTGATTCATGTTCCGCTCCAGCCTTCATTGATGACTACCACGACGCGTCCTGGAGCTTTTAGCAGCTTGCAAGCGTGAATGCTCATGTCTCGCGTGGGAGAGAAGCATATCCGATTGAGCCAGCCTCCTGCTGAATTCACTGTTGGCGGAACGATGGTTGCTCCCCTGTTGAAGTGATTTTGTAAGAACAAAATGATAGTATTTGCAATAATGGAAATGGTTGCCATGGTTGAAAGTTGTTTCACCATTTGGAACGTTGTCTCAGCAATCGCTTGATTTGAGCCAACTAGCAATTGGATTTCCTCGTCCATTTCCATGATCCTCTGTTGAAGGTTATCTTTCTCCATCTACAATAACAGAGAATAACGGTTTAATATGAATGTAATCAGGTATTTAATAGTCCAATAGCAGAATGCTATTTGTGTGATGGGGTGTGATTGTTGCAGATATAATGTGTGAAAAAAAAATAGTTGCAGATATTATCTCAACCTGTAAAATTCCGTTCTGGGCTTCAAGCATTTGCTCCCGTTGCTCAAGCTGTTCTATGAGCAGTTGGCTCTCCAACAAGTCCGCCTTTCTTTGGTCCATATCATCAAACAAGCTATAAGGAAACAGTATCCAACATGGTGTAAGCATGGTTTCAATAATTTAATTGATAAACAGTATCAAATGACAAAGAAAGACCAAGAAATGAAATGCTCATCGTGCTGTAAACATAAATCCCTTCAGGAAACATATGAATCACCTGTCTCTTTCTTGAATGAGATGATCAAATTGTTCTTTTAGCATGTCAAGTTCCACATCCTAGATTGACAAAGCACATGATGATAGGAAATTCTGTCTTATTAAATGATCCAGAAAAATCAGAAGTGTAAAATAAGAATTTGATAGTGGCCTACCTTTGCCTTTGACTGTTCAATTTGTTGCTGGGAAGCCATTAGCAATTTCTGCAACTCTTCCTGATCAAGCATGTTCTGTGTATAGAAGAAGAAATCACATATCACTATATCAGTGAACTGGTTGACAATAAGACCTAATACTGTGTGTAGATACTAATATACTACTGCAACTTACAGCATAGTTTGTCATGTCTAATTTGACACCAAGTAGCTCCCTTATAATATCATGTGTCATGCTATCAACGGCGGCCAGTCTTGATGTTAGCATGCAGATCTATGAAGAACGAGAAAATATAAGCAGCTGATATAAGGTACGGAGTACTTCTTTTAACACAGGGTAATGAATTGTAATACTTTATAGGAGAAGGAATAAAAGACAGTTATTTTCCATTGTTTCCCAGACATTTTTTTAAAAAAAAAGATCCCCAGATAATCTTTACCGAAATGGCTATTTCTAGAATTTAATCAAAATGTTATTTGCTTATTCTATCCAATTTCAGTCACAAAATTCTAGTTATTCAATTGGCCTGAAGTACAATAAAGTCACCTCTTTCTGTTTATTACAAACCAATCCTTCTAGTTCTTCAATTCTCTGGCGTGCCACTGAGATTTCTTGATCCTTTTCAGAGTTCATCTGTTGAACAATGCTAGATATGCATCGGAAAGGTGAACCAGATCCTCTAGTCCGTCCTGAAGGCTTTTCGAATTTGGTATGGCCAGTATCAGGATTAGATTCATGTAGACCAAACTTCTGTTTAGAAATCATGTGCTCCATTTCCTGATACTGTAAAGCCCAAATTATAAGCATTTCTGACGAAATACAGAAATAATGAAATTGACAATACTAACAGTTGAAGGTTTCATACCTTCTCCTGAAACAGCAAAGACTGTGCTTCTGAATGCAGGACCAACTCAGCTATGTGCTCTTTGTATTGCCTTACCTATGTACACAAAAGAGAAGGTATTTGAATACCTTTTATAGACATAACTAAAGTAATGGTGTGCCACATTTAAAGCATATACCTCCTCATCTTTACAACTAGCTTCCATTGTGAGACATTCAATCTTTCTTCTAGCATCCTGATGTGCAATAATCTCCGCTTTCAACCTCCTACCATAAGAGTAAAAATTGACAAACAATTGAAAATAGGATACGATGGCAGTCTCATAGAAAAATCAGATGAAGAGAATTCTCACTTTTCTAATTGGCATCTCCCTGGACACAATTGCTCTGTAGCATCACATTTTGATGTGCTATCTACAATGAACATCTCTTGAGCTTGTTCAGCTTCAGATTTTTTATATATTTGATAGCTCCTCACTTCCTCTTTAAGGTTGCATACCTTCAGTTAAACAGAGAATATGTGATGTGCTATGTATAATTTCCATTAAAACCTGGCCAACTATGTATTCACATGAATTAGCCTTTACATAGTTACAATGGAGATGTTGAATTCCAGGCTATCTAGCATAACTTTCCTCTTTGATGTGCTATCTGATATTACTGTTATCCATGTCCTTTTCTGGTACCCATTTATTAGAAACTCGATTTTTTTTACTCAATATCCAAAGGAAGATTTAACTTAGCAAACAATAGAAGGCCTAACTGACTAGTCATCAAAAGAGAGAGCCTAGTGAAGAAGAGAAAACACCAAAGAAAGCAGAGTATTGAACAGCTTACTTCTTCCTCCAGAACTGTTATAGTAGATTCAAGTTCTTCCACAGAACGTTCAAGAATCCTAACCTCTTCCTCTTTCTCCTCAGCATATACCTTACTTATCTCTGCAGCCTACAAAAGCAAGACAAATTAATTTTATCTAAATTAGGATCAAGAACAAAGGGCATTAGTAATACTTACTTGACGAGCTTCAATAGAAGCAGCTTCATTCTCCTCAGCTAAAGCCACAGCCATTTCAAGCTTGTCAGTTAACTTGAGTATTTCTTCTTCGAGATTTCCTTTGTCAATACTTATAATTTTAAGATTATCATTTAACTCTTTGATTTGTGACATCAAGCGTCCCTCTTCAGAAGAATTAAGCAATAGTATTTCGTGCTCCAATCCCTCGATGACCTTAGATTTGTCTTCCAGCATTGCTTTTGTTTCACTAATCATCATAGCTTCCTCTTCCAACATCACTTTGAGATTGTTGTTTTCCTTGAACAATTCTGATGACAAACTTTCAGAATGTTCTAACTCAGACCTTAAGATTAGGAGTGCAGCTCCATTTTCAGCCAGCTCTTCCTCTAGCACCTTTTGTTGTTTCAGTATGCTTTCCATTGCAGAAGTTTTCTTTTCAAGTTCTCTTTGAACACTGACAAGGGCATCTGATATTTCATCAGCTTTGTCTTTCATGTCCTTCGCTTGTGATGTAGACTCTTGCAGTAGTTTAAGATCAAAAGATAATCCTTCTGCAACATCACTTTTCCTGTCAAACTCTCTTCTTAGGGATGCATAATCCATATCAAATGTCCTTTCGACATTGGTATCTTCCAGTTCTGCATTACTGCCAAAGGGAACTACATGCACAGATGCCTTTTCCTTTCCATCTACGACCATATATGTTCCTGGAAAAATATCACCATTCATACCACCCAACTGACGTGAACATGACTCAACTTGTTGAGATACTCCCGCATAAGTACTTGAATTAGTGCGCCGGATCTGCTCAGCATAAGAATTGCCTTGTTCTTCTAGAAGTGCTCCCATGTTAACAAGATAAGACCTTGATTCATATATCCATTTCCTCAAGTCCTGGCCAAAACTGATAACCTCCGAGCAGAATGCAAATAGTTCTACTGTAGTAACTCTTTGTACTTGATGAAAAGATTCTTTAATTATAGTAGCAAGGTTTGTCATCTCTGCTACACATCCATTTACCTGTTCATGCAATTTGTCATACCTCTGTGCTGTAAATGAATTTGACGCTTCAAGCTCCTGCAAATCATTGATCAAAGAAGTTCTCTCAGCAAACAACAATTCCACTGCTTGCCTGCAACTGTCTTTTTCAAGTTTTAGCTCCTCATTTGCCTTCAACAGAGATGAGAGCATAGTTTCAGCTTCTTCCATGGTTTCTTGAGCTTCCTCAAAATTTGAAAATAAGGCCAGAACCTTATTTGACTTGTCTTCAACAAGATGCAACACATCTTCAAGCTTTGCCTGTACGGTATTTGAACAATTAGATTGTACATTATTAATAAGATTGTTTTTAATTCATAAGGAAGAACATCGAGTGGAACGTAAAAAGAAAGTCATTATGTTTGCACGAACATAGCATTTCACAAAAAGAGGCCACTCTCATGTTTCATGCAATATTATGCTAATATCTTGATAGAAAGATAGATGGTATCCAAGATAGAACATCTTTTACAGATTGAGAAATCTGAGAAAATTGTACCAATTTTTATGTGAGAAGTTTTACAAATAACTTAACATATTATGAATGTGTCTGGCAAGAATTATTGCAACCACTATAAAGCACATGTCAGTTAAGCATAAATGCATAATCCTTGCTGTACATGGCCCTAGATAATTCAATTACCTTGGTTCATCTATTATAATATATTTAAGGAACAAAGTTTATGAAAATAATAAAGACAAGCATTAATACCATTACAGAAGGTGACTGTTAATCGTAATTTCAGTTTTTCCTCATCTTTTCCGATAGAATGTAAAATGGAATGTCCAAATAACATCTACTTGAGAAGTAGTTAGCAGTTAAGGGGACCATGAGAGCAAGCAGGAAGTCAGATAATGGGCCCAGTATGTTCAAGAACGGTTATATCCATCGGAAGATCAAAGTAGTCTTACTCAAGGAAATCCTACTGTTAACATTTTCTTTCTCCTAAAATACATGAATTTGTGTAAACAAACACTATCTCCTACTTTACTCATGTAAGAAACTCGGTGCATACCTGGTAGTGTGTGTTAGCTTGATTCACTTCAGATCCATCTCGGTTGTGACTTATTTCAGCTACAGTACCCACATTATCTGGTAAGTGACACTCATGACGAGAATACCCTTCTGTTGCTTCTGCAAATAAGCAACTCTTCTGTTTCACGTTGTCATTCAGTTCTTGTACTGTGCAATCTTTTTGACGCAATAAATCTAATAGTTTTAGTGATTCCTGGGATTCATCATTATCCAACAGCTGAGCTTCAGTTATAGCAAGAGTAGCACCTCTTAGAATGTGCAACTTTTCTTTCACCTCCCTGCCCATTCTCTGTGCAGCTTGTAGCTCAATTTGAAGCCTAGAAATTATTTTTTCCTTCTCGATACTAACTTTCATAGCCTTCTCCACATGTTCACTGACGGAATGATTGTTGTAAGGAAAAGAGCTAATCATATTATCAATATTCTGATATGCATCATCTAAAGAACTGCAACCATCTGTCAAGAAGCTCGTCAGATCAACAATTGCAGACTCCCATTCTTCTGACAAAGTTGCAATTTCTACATCTTTAGCAACAATAATCTCTGAAAGCTTGGTACTTTCTTCAGCCATAATATTTAGCTTCTCTTTGAGACCTTCATTTAAGCTTTTAATGTGTGTCAATTCGTCCTGTAATAATTGTTCACTTGAATGCAGTATTTCATTTTGACGATACACTGAGATCTCGTCATGACCATACATCTTCTCAGCATTTTCTTTTACTAGACTTATTTCATCATTTTGTACAGAATTTAATCCACATTCATTCTCCAATTGTCCACTCAAAATAATGCCTTTGTCAAGTAGATTGTGTGAAGAATTGTACTCTGGCACTTTTGTAGAGTTCTTCAAATCACATATCTCCGGATCAGAGAAATGCAAACGAGAAGGAGAGTCCTGGTTTTCACTATAAACTTCTGAAGGTGGAGTGAGTTCAAGTGATTCAGTAATATCAGTTGTGATCCCAACATCCACGAATTGCCTTTCAACATCAATTGAAGCCAAATATGAACCACACCATCCTGCTTGATCCTGATATGAAGTAAAAAATATGTAAATTATGTGTGTAACTGGAATCATAGTTTTTTTCCCCTAAAAAACAAATGTGAATCATAGTTGTAGGATATGACTATAAATAACATCTCACATGTTGCTTCTGATTGATCCCTGGTATCACAGAGCTCTCCACGACCTCAGGAGCAACCTGAATGATAATGAGCATCCAAGCTGAATGTAATTCTGACCAGAACAAACGCACAATGAATTAAGGCTGGGAAAATACCGTACGTACTTGACCTGTACCACACTTCTGGTACTGCTTCAGTTCACAGCGCAGTTTATTTACTTCACTGCGAAAACAGCATGCATAACCAATTACCAACCTTTAAAAAATAGCAGCCATATCGTGTGCAACAGTTAACCTAAAAAGCAGTTCATGGTATTTAAGAAATTTAGATAGATCAAGAGAAAATAATCAGAGCACAATGTGAAAGTTTCTTTTACAATAAGAATTGGAATGAATATTATTTTTCATACGTACAGTGCAAAGTTTCTTATTATCAGTGAAATACTTAGGTCTTATCTGGTTTCAAGAAGATAAGTGTTTACACTGGGCGCTTGCAACCTAGATCAGTGGGATTGAGTTGCAGCTTCCAGAGGAGATGGGAATGTAGACTTCAAAGATTAAGAATTTTATGGAATTTAGACTTGACAAGTTTATTAGAAAAAATGTAAGTGTCATGGAATATTTCTGCTTCATTTTCTTTGTCACAGTGGAAGTATTGAATCATTCCCATCTTCTGGAGCACTTCTTTTTCTTTAATGAAATTGTTGAATTTGTAAATGTAAATGCTCGTTCAGATTATAGTATTAGAGTGAATAAATGCTTACCGTGCTAGCAGAACATTATTTTCTAAGCATGCATCCAATTCTTTCCTGCAGGTCTCCAGCTCCTTGATAGTCACATCACCCTAAATGCATAATGTCCCAGATCAATCACTAAAGATAATTCAGGTTGTTCCTCATTACACTTTGATGAAGCGCAAAAGAAAATCATCCCCATCAGATAACTGTTTTCATAAATAAAATGATATCCAGATAAGAACACACCTGAGCTTCCATATTTTTAGGGGGTCTTGCATACTTCTGCTCAAGAATATGAAGGAACTGCACATAGATGATGAGAGGAGAGTAGCAAATGAGACCCAAAAAGTAATAAAGAGGCTATGTACTATGGATTTACTTTAATCAAAAAAATCAGGAAGGATGGATATACATGATTACGCAAAAGGGATATCTCTGTTAATAACATTTCTCGCTCCCCTTGCTTGCTGAACTTCTCAAGCCTGTATATGAGGTTAGTACAAGAAGCTATAAGTAGTTCATTCAAGTTCACAAAGTTTATGACTTGTTGTGTGAAGTTTTCTATCTACAAACTAAAATCATTAGTGCTATGAAACAGCATGACTGGGATATTACATTCTAACTTGCTCAATTAATCGCTTGTTTTCCAAAGCAAACTGAGTTAATTGAGAATTATCATTGATTTGTTCTTGCAGTAGCTGAATCTCTTGGAACATTGCAGCATTTTCATCCATCAGATAGCCATCAGATGATATCTGGTTATCAGCTAATAATTCCAATCTTCTTATTTTTTCATCACGAAGTTTAACCGTCGTTCTCAAGTGTCGTGTATCAGATTCCATCAGGTTGACCTGAAAAAGAAGAACATATAACTCGCATCTCCCAATTTTGAAAAGGCATAACACTGCTACAGCATATATATATATATATATATATATATATATATATATATATATATATATATATATATATATATATATATATATATATATATATATATATATATATATATATATATATATATGGGGAATATAAGAGTAATCAATAGCTCTTTTCAAGGGTTATCTATAACAGAATATAGTATTACCAAACGGTTCAAACGCTTTATTTCACATTCCAGCTTCCTTATTTCTGTTTCTGCTGATTTTTCTCTCCTAAGGCTCCCTACCAAAACATCCTCCAGATGGATAACCTGCTATTAGATATATGAGTAATTGGTTACAAGTAATACATCGTACATCATGGTTAAAGACCAGTAAAGTAAAAACATGTCATGTGACCTTTTGCTTTAGGAGTTCCAAATCACAGGCTGACTGATCATCTACCCCATGCAAACTATTGAATTCATTACCATAGCCTGATTTTAGAAGTTTAAAGCTAGGTGATCCAGGCATATTTTGTTGCTTCTTCAAGCATGTTAACTGATCCTGTAAGAAGTGAACAATTAATTCAATTAAAAATGCCTTAAAAATCCAACAGAGAGACTTTGCTATAAAAGCATTACCTTCAAATCTTCTATCTGCCTTTGTAGAGACATAACATCTCCTGAAGCATCTTCATTTACTTTGGCCTAGCATAAATAGATGAAGATCCGAATGTCAACAAGAGAATTCCTCCTATCTTAGCAAACTCTGGCATTCTTAAAATACTAAATAGTATTACATTATTTTGGATAAGTTTAGCACGTTGAGCAAACTTCAAGGTACTCAATGTCTCACTGGAGGAACTGCAAGAATAATTCATAAACGAGTTAAGGGTACTATCAAGAATATACCAAACAAACTGAATGCTACAAATGAATATATAGAACATGGGTACCAAATAGATGGGCTGACGTTGGCAACAATTGTTGTTTTAGAGTTCCCTCCTAGGGAATCCTAGTTAAAAAGGCACAAGTCAGTGAGCGAAAAGAACAATTGAAGACAAGTGATGGAAAAAATATTTCAGCAGTCTAATATTGTCTTTCTATTTTAACCTGAAGTAGAAATGTAAGCCTTGAATCTCTGTAGGGAACATGCCGGTTTTTCCCATTCGCAACATCCACCAGTGTCATTATAACAAGCCTGAAATGGTACAGCAACTCATGCTTCTTACACTACAATATTTTCATTATACAAAAGCATTCATTCCTAGCACTCAAATATATGTACATCCTGGTATAGTAAAGAACATTACAGTACAGGCTAGTAGACATAATAAACTTCCATGAAGCCAATTGCACTTCACTTTGAATAAGGAAACCAATAGAACACATATTCATGGTTTTTTTTTCACTTAGCCATAAATGTAGCAGGCTTCATAAAATGGAAAACATAACAAAAGTTATCCACTTTAACATGGACAAAGTGAGCTATTTGGTGGTCTCATTTTAAACACCATCTTCATGGGTATTCTAGTATGAGACTCTAGTCAGACTTGCTAAATGATAGTGTTTTGAAAACTGACATGGGTGTTCTAGTATGAGAATCTAGTTAGACTTGCTAAATGATAGCATTTTGAAAACTGATTGGTATGCAAACACGGTTAATTTCCTTCAATATGTATAAAAAAGGATTGCTCCAAAACGTCCAGCAAATGGAATGTTGTGTCTTGCGTTTTCGAGAAAAAAAATGGAGTGCTGTGTGAGAGGCTGAGAAGAAATTACCCAAGAGTTGACAATGATCTATTAATGTTTGCAGCTTCTTTCAAACGTTCCCCTTCAGCGCCTGAGCTTTTCTGCCTAGTTTCAATTCAGTCAGTATTTGTGAAGACAAGAAAAAGCTTTTTAGCTAGACTCTGTAATTCACCTCTCAGAACCAGCAAGATCAACCAAATTTAACCTCCCAAAGCGGAGGTGTGTCATTGAATCTCTTTCCCAGCGGCTCTCAATGACACAAGTGAAGACACTGTGTGAACGGCTGCTCTCACTATTCATATTTGTTGCTGCCATTTTCCTATTTGCCACCCCCTAAAAGAACAATTTAGGAGCTTCACTAAAGTATTTCATCATATAACAATTATAGTACCTCAGATATTCAGACAATGGAACGTAAAATGAAGATAAGATTATATCACCTGTAACAATAACATCATAACATCTTTAACAGATGACACATAACATTCCATTAGGTTCTCAACATATACACCTTTCTTTATATCTTCGCGGATCTACAGAGGCAATATCTATGTTAGTTTCCACATTAAGTTAGTACAGTATGAAGCAATCCTCAAATGGAAACTAGTAGGCAAACTACCTGAAGATTGGTTGATGATGGTTCAAGTAGATCGGTTATCTGTTCATTATATATCTCCAGAAAGGAGCATTTGCAGATATATTTCAGTTTGTCCTCTCTCCGTCTCTCCTCTTCCTTCAAGAAACATAGCATTTTGTTTTTTTCTTAATAATTAATATCTATTAAGTATAAACAACAATTATAAGTATTAAGCTTACCTCTTTTATCCGAGCAAAAAGATACTCAAAAATGCGAGGTGTCAAACCAGAGTCTTTGCTGAGTTCATTGTCCAGCTTACTAAGCTCTCCCATCATCGTGTATGTTTTCCCACTTCCTGTCTATAAAAACAATAGGAGAACCATGCATATACATCAGACAAATCCCTATTTCTGACACCGAAAAAAAACATAGTACAACATAATATTACCTGTCCATAGGCAAACAAACAGCCATTGTATCCAGACATGCAGTTCTCCACCATTGGAAGACCAACAACCCTGAATAACTTCTCCTAGAACAATTATACAGAACATTGATTAGGCTAAGACCGTCCTTGCAAAGTAATCAATAGCAGTGGCAGTAGTACTCTGCAAACCTGTGATATTGTTTCACATGCAACATGGTCAAACGTGAACATTGTATCCGGATGCCCTGTCCAGCTCAATGTCTTTGAGCTATCCTGTACCAGGCATCTTCTCTGACCGTTCGCGGTGCTCTCGGCTGCATTGATGGGCCTTATCCGTATCAACACCTGAAGAAATTACGCCACATTTAAGCATTCTTAGCTTCAGAAATTTTTGCTATCGTGCGTGCAAAATTGACAATCTATCAACACTGGATTTCGTTATTCTGATGGTTGCTAATCCAATAGCGCATAGAATGGTTGTGATTTTCCGAATTATTACTGCAAACAATCGACCAACCTGCACATTGCGATCCTTCCAGAACGCAGGGTCCTCATCGAGCTCGAAGTGCGGCACCTCCGCGGGCACCTCGGCGGCGGCGAGGTCCCTGAGATCGAACACCCTCCTCGACGACGTCCCAATCGAGGAAGTCCGATCCCTAACCCCAGACCCCGCGGCGCAGGCGGCGGCCCGGGGCGTGCCGGCCAGCGACTTGGGCGTGACCGGCGCTGACCGGGGGTTCCTACCCGGGTCCGCGATGGCCGCGAGCGGCGACCTCGGCGGCAGCATGAACGGCAGCGCGGCGGGGCCACCCACCACTGAGGAGGAGGACGGCGCCGCCGCGGCGGCCAGGTCGTCGTTCTCGTTGGTCTCCGCCTCCACGCGGGGGGCCGCGGCCCTCGAGGTGGAGGCTCGCCGGCCGCCGGCGCCGTGGCCGGCCATGGCTGCGCGGAGACGGAGTGAGGTGGCGAGGTGGGGGAGCGGGGGGTGGTAGAGTAGAGGAGACTAGTAATGGGCGATCTCGCTAGAATTCAAATTTGAACTGCGCATGCGTGTGGGTGGCCATGAGAGGAAGTGGATCTGATGACTGATGGGTCTCTGACTGTGTGAAAGCTTTTCGGGCTTTCGGCCACCCCCGCTCCTGTGATTAAGAACGGTAATTAGGGAAGTCGTTTTCTTTTTGGTGTAGATTAATTAATGATGGCGATGTCCACTTGTATTATTTGGGTTGCTTAAATATTCATTAACGCTGAGTTATAAACTGGAGTGGTTAGATTTCTAAGTGCCAACTATTAGCTCCAATTTATCTTTAGCCAATCTAATAACTCATTCATACAATAGTTATATACTACACTATTAATACCTGGTCCCATCTGTCATATACACGTTACGTCTTGGAGTCCGTACTGTAACTGGCTACAAATCTGTAGCCCGCTGTGCTTCTGTCTCCTCATTTATGTTCTTAAAATATGTTTGCAGCAGGTTTATAGCCTGCTATTGTACCTGCTCTAACTCAACTTTCTCGTTTTCCACAGGCACGTTTTTCAAACTACTAAACAATATTTTTCTTTTAAAAAAATCTAAAGTTACTTTAAAATATCATCTTAATTCATTTTTCAAAAAAAAATCAGCTAATACTTAATTAATTAAACGCTAATGAATCGCTTTGTTTTGCGTCCGTGAGAGATGAGTTCCTAACACCCAGCAAAGAACTCAACCTAATAGTATTAACTTATTTATATATTGATCATGTTATAAAATTATGAGGACCTTTTGAATCATAGGAACAGAAAAACAAAGAAATAAGAAAAATGTAGGATTCTGGCAGAAATACAAGTACAAAATGGAGAATCGCAAAACGCGAGAAAAACACAGGAAAAGACGGTTTCATTGGATCGTGGGAAAGAAGTAGAAATCAGATGAGAGACAGACAGAAAAATTTCCAAAAGGTTGAAGCTCTTACTATTCTCCTCCAAAATCTATATAGAATTGTCCATTCCATAGTAATTTCAAATGAGAGGATATGATTCAATCCTTTGTTTGAAAAAAACTTTATGGGAAATTTTCCGATAGGATTGAAATCTTCCAAAGTTACTATGTTTTTTTCTAGGAATCAAGGGACCTAGGAATCAAGGGACCCTTAGGCTATGTTCGGGAGGTAAGGTTGGAGCCGTGCTTCCCGATACGGAAAACAAAGCACATGATTATAGTGAGATTAATTAAGTATTAGCCTAAAAAACTTAAAAAATAGATTAATATGATTTTTTAAAGCAACTTTCATATAGAAAACTTTTGCAAAAAATACACCGTTTAGCAGTTTTAAAGGCGTGCGCACGGAAAACGAGGGAAGTGAGTTGGGAAAGAGGGGAAAATAACATAGCCTTACTCTTTCAACCGAGAGAAAACAAAGAGCAAAAAAAAGATTATTATCAGTTAAATGGCTAAAATGTGAAGGAAAACATAAAATGGTATTAAAAAGATCTAATGGACCATAAAAACTATAATCTTTTAGAGACAAATATGCTACAACTTCACTCTTTCAGGAATTATGGAGTATATGCTTGAATTAGGGCATTTTTTTGCAGTAATTGAACTTTTCCTTTGCAAATTCGTATAAAATGCAGGAAATTTTATAGGATTTTCGCACAAATTAGTTAATTTATTGCAAAAAAAAGAACTTTTCAAAAGGAATGCCTTTGCTTGAAACCCCCCATTTTTTATCTCAAGATATATTCATGCTTTAAACTTGAAGATCACAAAATTTCAGTCAAATGTACCTAGTTGAAATCTGAGGAGTATTTGACATGTATCTCAGTCCATCACTGAAGTTCCAACCAAAACAATGTGGACAAAACTATTTAGACCGACCACGAGTAGGGAGATTGAGAAGGCGATTAGGTTTTAGGGATTGAGAGTAGAAAGGGTGAACTGAAAAAAATAAAATCATTTCCGAATTGGGCCGTGGCCTTTGTACGTGGCTAGGAGGGCTACGGCCACAGTTGTCTGGTGAACTTCAATTACTCACTGGGCCGCTAGCCCGCAACATCTTGATTCGGCCTATCTAAGTCACTATTGGGCCCAACAGGTACCAACTGCATTTTCGTGCGTATTAATGTGACAAGCGAAAGAACAACAGTCAGTAATCTCTTTTGGCTTACACGAATATGGAGTAGACAGAAAGGGAAACAACCGAGCAATTCCTTCACTAATCAACCCAGCATGGATTGTGTGGGCTTGTCCTTGCTCTGACCAAAATCAGCATCTTCCGACCAGCCCAGCTGTGTTCACACCTAATCAACCCTTTAATACAAATATATAATGCCACTCTCACAAAACAGCAAGCGAAATCACCCAAGTAATTAAGCAGGAGTTCATCATCATTATATAATGTTTTTCAAGGCAAAAACATAGGACAGCAGAGCAGAGCAGCTAAGTAAAACAAACAGCGCACGTTCGTTAAAAGTTTCTTGGTAAACAAGCTCCGAAAGAAAAATGCAGGGACTCGACTCTGCGCATTGACCCCAAACTCGATCGAATCTGCCAGCTCACTCATGAGCTTAAGAGCGTTCACACGCAGTCGAACACGAACATTCCCACATTTCCGCGCCAGGTGCACTCCATCATCCATGAGCTGCATGCATGCAGTTATGCAAATTAAGCGTGGTACTCCTAGATTGTTTAGTAGTAGAACATCATTTGCCTTGATCAGCTAGCCAACACATAAAAAACACCATCTTTAAGCCCAGTCAGTGACAGGTAGGCAGGGTAGTCACTTTTTGCCGTGCAAAGCAAGCACTAGAGTTAATTAACCCCTGGATTAGGATAACGACAATGAACTTTTCTTTCCAAGATCATCCAGATGGCTTCCTGATAGAAATCGCAGATGACACTGTGCCCAAACGTGATCGATCCGTGCACGCGTACATGCACCACAGATTCCGTTCGTCACGCGCCCGTTCACACCGATAGTGTCGAGTGGAGTGATCCGGCAACCACTCAAAAAGTCGAGTACCATCCGAGGAATTTTAACTCGTTTTCTAAACTCTTTAAATTTTGATTTAAAAAAGACTTTTAAAATTATTTTGAAATATTTATTCCTTTTTATCACGTTATTCGTTTGACGTGGCAAAACAATACTGTTGGTCTGGCCAACAAATTCGAATTTGAATATAATTTGGGATGATATATTTTTAAATTAAAAATAAAAGTTGTTAAAAAAATTGCCGAGTAGATAAAGCTCGGGCTTGGGCCCCACCTGACAGCGACCGGACCAACCGCTAACCTACAAATACCCGCCTCGCTTCGGACAAACACCTCACTCACCTCACAGGCTCACACACAGGCACACACACTTCCCGATGGAGCCCACCGGCAGGATCGTCTTCGCCACCGTCGGCGTCACCAACTTCGGCTTCGACGTCTTCTCCGCCGCCGTGCCACTGCCGCCGATGGAGGAGGACGCCGAGCGCCGCCACACGGACGGCGTATCCGTGAACTTCAACGCGCAGTTCGTCGACGATGGCGGGGAGGAGGTGGCGTTCGTGTCGGAGCGAGGCGGCGCGGCGGGGCTGTTCCGGTGCCGGCCGGGGCCCGAGCAGCGGGCCGAGCCGCTGCCGACGGTGGAGGGGAGCCTGTTCCATGACCGCCCGACGGTGAGGGGCGGGAGGTTGTACTTCGTCTCCGCCCACGAGCAGCCGCCGGCGCCGTTCAGGAGCTGGGCGGCGGTGTACGCGACGGAGATTGGGAGCAAGGAGACGGTGCGGGTGAGTCCTCCGGGCGTCGTGGACATGAGCCCCGCCGTGTCGGACTCCGGGGAGCTCGTCGCCGTCGCGTCGTACGGGGATCGGCCGTGGGCGTTCGACTTCCGCGTGCTGGAGACGGAGGTCGCCGTCTTCCGCGCCGCCGATCCGGCCAGGCGCGTCGTCGTGGTGGGGCGCGGTGGGTGGCCGACGTGGCACGGCGAGGGCACGGTCTTCTTCCACCGCGTCGCCGACGACGGGTGGTGGAGCGTGTTCCGGGTGGACGTCTCGCCCGAGACCCTCGAGCCCACCGGCGGCGAGCGGCGAGTGACGCCTCCCGGGCTGCACTGCTTCACTCCCGCCGCGGTCGGCCGCGGCGGCGGCGGGCGGTGGATCGCCGTGGCGACGCGGCGGAAGGGGCGCGCGCAGCGGCACGTCGAGCTGTTCGACCTCGAGACGGAGAGCTTCTCCCCGCTCACCGAGCGCCTCAACCCGGAGCTCCACCACTACAACCCCTTCTTCTCCCCGTCCGGCGACCGCGTCGGGTACCACCGCTTCCGCGGCGCCGGCGCGCGGGGGGACTCGGTGGTGCCCTACCTGCAGCCGGTGCGGAGCCCGGTGAGCTCGCTCCGGATGCTGCGCGTGTACGGCACGTTCCCGTCGTTCTCGCCGGACGCGGCGCACCTCGCCATGAACGGCGACTTCTTCAAGACGCCGGGCGTCACCATCCTCCGATCCGACGGCGCCAAGCGGTGGGTGCTCACGCGGGAGCCCAACCTGTTCTACACGTCGTGGAGCCCCGCCGAGAGCGGGGTCATCTTCACCTCCATGGGCCCCATCTTCGAGACCACCAAAGCGACGGTGAGGATCGCGCGGCTGGAGTTCGACGCCGGCGAGCTCACCACCGGCCGCGACGAGGTCGCGGCCACGCTCAAGGTGCTCACCCGGCCGGAGGCCGGCAACGACGCGTTCCCGGCGGTGTCGCCGTGCGGGAAGTGGGTGGTGTTCCGGTCAGGCCGCTCCGGCCACAAGAACCTCTACATCGTCGACGCGGCGCACGGCGAGGACGTCGGCGCCGGCGAGGGGACGATCCGGCGGCTGACCGACGGCGAGTGGATCGACACGATGCCGAGCTGGTCGCCGGACGGGAGCCTGATCGCGTTCTCCTCCAATCGCCACGACCCGACGAACGCCGCCGTGTTCAGCATCTACCTGGTCCGGCCAGACGGCTCCGGGCTCCGCCGCGTCCACGTCGCCGGGCCGGCGGGGAGCGCGGCGGCGGACAGGGAGCGGATCAACCACGTGTGCTTCAGCCCGGACTCGCGGTGGCTGCTGTTCACGGCCAACTTCGGCGGCGTGATGGCGGAGCCCATCTCGGCGCCGAACCAGTTCCAGCCGTACGGCGACCTGTACGTGTGCCGGCTCGACGGCTCGGGGTTGGTCAGGCTCACCTGCAACGCCTACGAGAACGGCACGCCGGCGTGGGGCCCGGCGAGCTCGCCGGCGGCGGGGCTGGAGTCGCTGTCGCTGGGCCCGGGCGCCGGGGACGAGTCGCTGGGCGAGTTTGATGAGCCGCTCTGGCTCACTTGCGACGTCTGAGCTGAGGGCGACAGATGATGATCGATGAGCTGCACTTTTAATTAGAATAAAATCTGTGGTGAATTTGATCGGTTGATAATAACGGGACGAGCCTGATTGTGTGGGCTAGTACGAACCTTGTTGGGAATAGGTTTTTTATGCATGAAAAGGGAATAAATGAATAATGATTCTGGGTACAGGGTACGTTTTTGTTCCGTTGCTTGATAAAGCTGATTGTGATTATGTGGACATTATCCATCTTCAGTTGTACTACTGTCGACTGTCGTGTGAAGTCACTTTTGCATTATCAGAAGTCCAAAAACAAAACTGGACTTCTCGGCTTCTTCCCTAATACAGAGTACAGTACAACTGCCGGTCCAAAGCTTTACTTATTCCCTGTTTAGTTGCCCGTAAACTTTTTTAAAAAACATCACATCAAATCTTTAACATATGTATAGAGTATTAAATATAAATAAAAAGAAAAACTAATTGCACAATTTGCATGTAAATCACGAGACGAATCTTTTGAGCCTAATTAGTTCATGATTAGCAATAAGTACTATAGTAACCCACATGTGTTAATGACAGTTCAATTATACTCAAAAGATTCGTCTCGCCGTTTACAAGCGAGTTACAAATTAGTTATTTTATTTATGTCCAAAAACCCCTTTTAATATCTGGTCAACGTTCGATATAATATTAAAAAATTTCCATTTCGACGACTAAACAGACCCTTACTGGGCTTAACTGGAATCGTTCGTCGATCCAAAGGGGACAGGACGAACTGACTGGGCTGGGACGGAAAGCAGAGCAGCACGCCACGGCCATTTCTGAGCGGAATAAGTTCATCTGACATTTCTCAATTGTACGCCGAGTCTGTCTGAGATCCTTAACCGCGAAACTAGAAATGTGTATCCCATAACTATGTAAAACCATCCAAAAAAAGTCCCAATACAGTATAGATGCTTGGTTTTGCTGACTTAGCATCCTAGTAAGAAAAAATAAAATTAAAATGTAGGACACATATGTAAGTGAGAAGAAAAAATTACGCGGTCAACAATCCTGGATTACTTGTCTTTCCCTTTTTCTCTTCTCTTTCATTTTTATCTTCACCGCAGAGGGGGAGCGGTAGCAAGCCAGCGCCGCGGCGACAAGCGAATGACGCAGCGGGTGAAAAGAGAAAAATCCCGCCACCGCCTCTCCGCGGCCGCACTCGCCCGCTCCCCTCCCTCTGCTCCGCCCGCGCCCGGAGCAGCTGCTCGCCAGCCGCCGCCGGCCTCCGGTCACGCACGCCGCTGCCCGCTGCCGCTCCCCCTCTACAGCAAAGATAAAAACGAAAGATAAGAAAATTGCTGATTAGAATTGTTTTTGGAGGAAAGGCGTTAAACGCCCGGTTTTCATTAAAAAGCGAAATAGTTCATACATGAAAACGGAAGAACAAAAACAAGGCTGGAATGAAACCAGCACACATAAGTTAGGCACTTTAGCTGCTGGCACATCTTAGGAACAAGCCAGGAAACTAGACAAGAAGAAGATAAAGCTACGAACAAACTGATAGGCATAGAGATCTTCAGTTCTTCAGCTTCAGGTGTTTGCTCCTACAGTCCTTCGGGTACTGGCAAGCAGTGAGTCCCTTGTAGCATTCAAAGAACTCTTCTCCTTTGCTGACGCCATTTTTTTCTCCGCTGTAAAAGAAATAAGATAGCTTTATGAGGCAAGTGAGAGGCATCCGAAATCATCTTGTCATTGAACACCCAATCATTTCTCATGAGCCAAATAGCCCAAGCGCCCGCAGCGAAGCAAGCAAGCCAAATAGAATGCGACCCTTCTTTGTACAAGTTTAGTTTATGTACCAGTTCGCCTCTAGAATTGAGAATACTATCCCAACCTAGAGCATCTCTATAACAGCACCACATAAACCTAGGAATGGCACATCTAAACATCATGTGGTCCACGTCCTCGACTTCCCCACAAAATTTACAATTTGGACTACCTTCCCATTTCATTTTCTTCAGCTGGCTGGCAGCTTGAATTCTTCCCTTCAACATTAACCAGAAGAAGATTTTGACTTTTAAGGGAATGGAGGACCTCCACAGGTCCTGCAAAACCCTATCTTTAACCCCTCCAAAACATAGGGCCTGGTAAAGGGATTTGGTAGTATAAGAGCCTGTCGACGTTTGATGTCGCGATTCCGGTATTTGTATCGTATGGGGATCGTTGATACTATGATATACGCGAGACTGAGATAAAAGAGACGGAGACAGGGATTTTTATACAGGTTCGGGATCCTGAATTGTCAGGTAATAACCCAACATCCTGTTGGCCGAAGCCGGTATTGCTCTTATTCACCATAATCACACTAGTACAATATTTGGGATAGCCTATCTAACTGTTGTCGATATGGCGGTCTGAAGGTCTGACTCGTAGTCGATAACAGTGTAGCCTTCCTCCTCGAATCCGCGTCCGGCGAGATCAGAGACAGCGCTATATCTCTCCTGACGGTATCTGTAGGCACCGTAAGGGACTAGCCATGCCTATCTCTGAAGTCGATATCTGGCGTCTTGTCTTAGCGTATGTCGGCTTGTATGTTGTGGCTTCTGTTGTTCCGTGTATGTTGTGGTGGGTGTCTTCCATGGTGGGTGTGTCCCCTCTCCTCTTAGGGGGTCTTGTATTTATACCTATAGGTGTCCCCTTGTCTAAGTAGAACTAGGGAAACCAATATGGATACAATCTGAGTAGTACTTGTCGTTTCCATATAAAACTCTAGTTATCTTTCCTTATCCGGAACTCCTCCTATATCCGCAGGTTGCTTCCGTATAGGACATGATATGTAGTGGGTCCTGCCGAGATTTAGTCAACTACTATTAGGTATGTGGTATCCATAACCCTGATAGAGCCAGACTTATCAGCTTCCAAAACATTTGATCTTTATCACCTGAAAGATGAATCTACCCTACAAATTATGTAGTTCTTCCCATTCCTCCATCTCCCCTTCACTCAGAGATCTCCTCAACTCCATAACCCAGCTCCCTCAGGACCATAAGTTTGATGTACAGTTTTCTTCTGGTCTGCACAAATTTTGTAGATATATGGAAATTGAGTTTTTAGGGGCGTCTTTCCTATCCATACATCATCCCAGACTAGGATTGTTGACCCTCCACATTTTATTTCTTCCCACTTACATGTATTTATTTTTTATTCTTTGCTAATCGGATGCTATGTCAGTGAAACCAGGCATCAATACTACCTCGGGATATTTTTTTGACGGTTTTATATAGTTAAGGTATTTCGGTTAGGAGACCTCAGACAGATTTCGCGTACAAATTGAGGGACGTCTGGTGAACTTAGGGCCTGTTCACTTTGATGCCATTTTCAATCTAACCAAATTTTGGTAAAGTTGTCAAAAAAAAAAGTAGCTACATTTAGTTTGCTGCTAAATTTTGGTAACTATATAAGAAATCCTGCTAAAATTTTGACAAGTTACCAAAATTTTGGCAACTATAAATTTTGACAATATCAAAATTTGGTAAGATTTTTTTAGCATCAAAGTGAACATGCCTTCCTTTCTGAGCTAAACCGAGTCCAAATTCCAAAAGCTCTCCCGACATGGGCCGCCACGATCAGTTTCAGGTGGCTGTGAGAAGATTCCAGAATGGACGGTCATGGGGATGGGGGAGGTCAACACGACTCACAAAGGTATAGTAGGAGGCGCGGCTGCCACGAGACGAAGTACGTGGCCCCCATGCAGCACGCCGTGGCGACACCTCTGCACACTGATCAGCTCCACTCACCTCACTCCTCACCTATAAAAATGCTTCGATCTCACTCCAGTCTCCAGTGCCTTCGTCTCGACACGTTTGCATTGCAGCAGCTCATAAGTTTCTTCTTCGTTTCTGCTCCCAGTGCTAAGGCAGCACAGTCGTTCGTCGCCATGCCAGGGCTCACCATCGGCGACACCGTCCCCAACCTGGAGCTGGACTCCACCCACGGCAAGATCCGCATCCACGACTTCGTCGGCGACACCTATGTCATCCTCTTCTCCCACCCCGGTATACACACTACACACTACACTCGCTCGATTCTCACATTCTCATTCGGTAGTAGTTTGTGTGGATCGATGTGCATCCGATTGATTGATTGAATGATCCGTCGATCGATCAGGCGACTTCACCCCGGTCTGCACCACGGAGCTGGCAGCCATGGCCGGCTACGCCAAGGAGTTCGACAAGAGGGGCGTCAAGCTGCTCGGCATCTCCTGCGACGACGTGCAGTCTCACAAGGACTGGATCAAGGACATCGAGGCCTACAAGGTCATTTTAATTACCTTCCTGGCCTAGTTAAATTTGTGTGAAAACGTAGTAACTAATTAACTAGATCGATCGTAATAATATATATATTTTTGGTTATAGCCTGGGAACCGCGTGACGTACCCGATCATGGCCGATCCGAGCCGCGAGGCCATCAAGCAGCTGAACATGGTCGACCCGGACGAGAAGGATTCCAACGGCGGCCACCTCCCGTCCCGCGCGCTGCACATCGTCGGCCCCGACAAGAAGGTGAAGCTGAGCTTCCTGTACCCGTCGTGCGTGGGGCGGAACATGGATGAGGTGGTGCGTGCGGTCGACGCGCTGCAGACCGCGGCGAAGCACGCGGTGGCGACGCCGGTGAACTGGAAGCCCGGCGAGCGCGTCGTCATCCCTCCCGGCGTCTCCGACGACGAGGCGAAGGAGAAGTTCCCCCAGGGGTTCGACACCGCCGACCTGCCGTCCGGCAAGGGCTACCTCCGCTTCACCAAGGTCGGCTAGATCATATCGATATCGACCTCGCTCTTCGTACATCATGTGCGCCACGCGTGCGTGATAGCGTGTGCTGGCGTGATGACTATGCGAGATGCATCACTGTGTGTGTTGGTGTGGATAATGCCGCTACGTTTGGAACAGTAGTGCATTTACTCGTGCTACTGTCTGAACTTTGGCTGTTTGGCAGACTGTTTATGTACCCGTATGTTCGCCCCTGTACTAATAGAGTGGGTGTTGTGGTTGGCAAGTACTCTCCTCGGACAACATTTTAACTTTGACTACTAATAACAAACAAATTAAAAAGATCAATCAGATGTTACTAGACATCTTAATTTTATTAATTTTATAGATATTGATATTGTTTGTTCAAAGTAACATCGTAAAGTTCTAAAATGTTTATATTTGGGACGGAATTAAAACATCTTAATTTTATAAATATTGATCAAAATAGCATCAAAGTTCTAAAATGAAGCCATCATTTAGTATATTTCGTTAATGAAATTTAGTATATGTTGTTAATAAAATTTTTATATACGTCTTCTTACTAATTCAAGAGCTTTACAAAACAAACTTCGATAAAAAACCCCTAAAACAAACTTCGATTAAAAAAACCCCTCGAAGATAAAAAAAACCCTCAATTAATTTAAGGTTAAAAATTAGGCTAAAAATAAACTTGATAAAAAAACCTTAAAATTACTTTTAAAATGATTTATATTCTAGTACGGAGAGGGTGGGTGCATACATGCACATTCCAATGTAACCAAAGAATGAGAACAAATGATTAAAATAATAATAAAACAGCGTACACGAAAAAGAAAAAAAAAGGACGAAGAGATTTTAGTGAGACGTACGCGCAAAATTCTCAGTCGAATCCGGCCGTAAACTCTCCTTAGGAAAAGGGTCGACAATAGGTAATCACCCAAACCAAGTGGTTAACGAAATAATCAGGTTGGTATTGCAACGTCATCGATGATGAAATCAAACGCCGCCTTTTAGTATTTTATAGTAGGAGGGTCAGCCTCTTCTTTGGAAAAAAACTGTGATACTACGAGGAAGCAATCGTCCGTTGGCATCGCTCGCGTGGTTTGTTGTCAGGTCACTCCGCTTCATTCTGCTGTGCATTTTGGCGAGTGCCTAGACAGATCCGTGATGAACAGTATATGAAATTTTCCGCACTTTGGCCTGGTTCTAACTTTTTCTTTAAACTTTTAACTTTTTCACCATATCAAAACTTTTCTACTCACACAAACTTTCAACATTTCCATCACATTGTTCCAATTCCAATCAAACTTCCAATTTTAGTGTGAAATAAACATACCCTTTGATTGCGGTTTAGTCAGAACATTTGCGAATTGCAATGCGCGCGGGTGAAACACCTTTATCAGACGCGATCGGGAATTCAGGATCGGGAACAGCTGCGTGCCGTGCAGAATAATACTCCGTATTACAGAAAGTTTAGAATCCGTATTACGCGAGAGCAGAGTCGATGCAGTGTGTTTTGAGTAGGGGTGTGAACGCAGCTGAACAGCAAGCAGAGTTGGCAGATTCGAATTCTTGTCCCGTAAATTTTTCCTTGCCTTATCCTACACCCAGGCCTAGATGCTTGCTTTTTATAATCCTCTAGTGGCAACACAGCCTCACCTATAAATGCTGTGACTGATGATAAGTCCAGTGCATTCCATCACAGACAGTTCGCAGAATCGCAGCAGCTTAGCTTAATTACTTTTTTCACCAACTCACCTTTCAGTTAATTTCCGGTTAATCCTCGATTCCTCATCATGCCTGGACTCACCCTCGGCGACGTCGTCCCCGACCTGGAGCTCGACACCACCCACGGCAAGATCCGCCTCCACGACTTCGTCGGCGACGCCTACGCCATCATCTTCTCCCACCCCGGTATATATAGTGTACTACTGCATTACTGTCGTACTGCGTGTGTCCGTGCAGCAGACGAGCTTGAGAAGTTGAGATGTTGATCAAATCCGTGCGTGCATTTCAGCTGACTTCACGCCGGTCTGCACGACGGAGCTGTCGGAGATGGCGGGCTACGCCGGCGAGTTCGACAAGAGGGGCGTCAAGCTCCTCGGCTTCTCCTGCGACGACGTCGAGTCGCACAAGGACTGGATCAAGGACATCGAGGCCTACAAGGTATGTACACGATCGAGTTCATCGCATTCATCAATCCTTGACTGATTGATACATTTGCAGAGTCGTATCTGATTATAATTTCTTGGTTCAATTTGTGATCGATGGTTGCTTTAGCCTGGCCGCCGCGTCGGCTTCCCGATCGTCGCCGACCCGGACAGGGAGGCGATCAGGCAGCTCAACATGATCGACGCCGACGAGAAGGACACCGCCGGCGGCGAGCTCCCCAACCGGGCGCTCCACATCGTCGGGCCGGACAAGAAGGTGAAGCTGAGCTTCCTGTTCCCGGCGTGCACGGGGCGGAACATGGCGGAGGTGCTGCGCGCGACGGACGCGCTGCTGACGGCGGCGAGGCACCGGGTGGCGACGCCGGTGAACTGGAAGCTCGGCGAGCGCGTCGTCATCCCCCCCGGCGTCTCCGACGAGGAGGCCAAGGCGAGGTTCCCGGCCGGGTTCGAGACCGCCCAGCTGCCCTCCAACAAGTGCTACCTCCGCTTCACCCAGGTGGACTGAGAGACTGATGGTGAGGGAGGGAGGGAGAGATCTGGGCCGTCGGTTTCGTGTGTAATAAACCAACGCACGACGTAGATGCTTCCACGTGTGTGTTTCCCGTGCTGCTTCGATTGATCGATCGATCATTCGGTAAGTACTCTAGTTATGTGTAATCTGCTGTTTGGGTGTAGTGGTGCATTTGCTGTTCTGTTGCCTGAAAGTGACGAACGGATTATGTTTGTCATTTGTATGTAAAATGTAACCGTATGTTTTTTATTTATCCCTTCCGAAATTACTGTGTAATATAGTGAAGTAATGCTGTTAATAAACAGCCCGTTTAAATATGTTTTGTCCGTGATGGGTTGGGCGTTTGAGATGAAACCCATCAAGAGTGGTCCAGTACAGTTCATTTAACTAATGGGCCAAAATTCTCGGCCTTACAAAGATTGTACCTTACAAAGTCCGTGATGTACTAAAGGAATAAGTTCACTATTTAGATTCTTCAGCGTCAAAAAAAAAAAAAAACTACTTTAGATTCCTTAGTTCGTAGCCGGTCTGAAATTACCTGAACTATCAGATATGACGCGTCCCTTAACTTTTTAAAACAAATACAAATAAAGTTCCAAGGTAGTTTAGATGACGGTTTCGGCTAACATGACGCTTACGTGGCTGGCTTGACTTGATCCTCGTCCTATGTAGCGGTGACGTGTCATTAGAAGAAAAATTAAAATGTAGGGCTCACATGTCAACAAACAAAGATAAAGAAATAGTGAGACCCACCTATCAATAGGTCCCACACTCCTCTCCATCTCCAGCGAACAACGACGCTTCAACACCTCCTCCCCCTTCTCTCTTCTGTCCCTCTTGGCCTTCCCTCCTCCTCCTCGAGCTCTCTTGCCAGCCGGTTGCCGCCGTTGATGTCCATAGTCGGTGGTGGATCTAGAAAATTAGTTCGTTGGTATCGTAACATGTTTGGCGGTGTTATAGTGTGTTAACTATATTTAGATTATAAGTTATAATATATAGATAAACAGTTTAAGTATATAATTTTTTTGCTGAAAGTCGCCTGACACCAGTCCATACGCATGTCACTGAAATTGGGCTTGGAGCTCAGTTACAGGGCTCGCAGTTCATCGGCAACCAGATTAGCAATCTTCAGGATTTCACTGACAGAGAGCATCAATACTATTTTTTTATTATATTATGTATGGGCTAGTATATATGCATTGAAATTTGACAGTGAGGCAACCAATGGAATGCTTCCTTTCAAGAAAAGAAAAGGGATTGCAACCTACAGGGAATCTCAGTCATGAGAGCGAGTCGATCTTAATGCATGCGGCATGCCAAAACAAAGCGGATTTTTGCCGACCATTATATTCAGCTCCACAAAGATAAATGGAAATTGATCCTATTATATCATAACAACTAATTCATTGCTGATCTTAACCATGCCCTCCGAGGAATTTGGCGTGTGCTTTGGGCTAATTTGGCGAGGTAATACGGTAGTATAGCACGGCTATAGCCAAGCTGACATGCATGGCGTCCTTCCAGTCGCCGGCTGGCATCACCGGCTTGTGCCGAATCATTAGCATTGCTGTGTCTTTCGTGCATGTGGTGTTGGATCATCTTATTATGGCATGCCAATGGCAGTGATCGCACTGTTCTCTACTGGGCTTACGCCATGAGCCTCGATCGTGCTCCTACAATATAATACAGTAGACAAATTTATCAGCGTCAGAATCAAGCAAAGGAAATTGGAGTAACAGTAGTATCGCTTTGCGTACGCCTCACTTCCTCTTTCTATCCTAACAACTCGGAATTTTGTCAGTAAACAATTTTGCAAGTGGTCAGTAGAACACCTGTGTATATTCCCCTGACCATATCTCTCTATAAATAGCCATGCACAACTCGAGCTCCACATCACAGCTGCAGCAACGTACGCGTACTGTCTAGCTAGCTAGCTTCTTAGCTTCGAACCTTCGATCTCTCGATCACAGGCTAATCAAGCTTAGCTTGATGGCAACTTGGTCCAATGCGTCGTCTCTGATCGTCGCCGCCGTAATTCTGCTTGGCCTCAGCTCGGCAAGCGTCGCGCATGGCCGCCGCGGCAGGAGGAGCTTCGTCTCCAGCTACGACGAGCCGTGCATGGAGATGAGGCTGTACCTCCACGACATCATCTACGACTACAGTAACAGCACCTCCAACTCCACGTCGGCGGCGGCCACCAAGCCGACGCCGCTGAGCACCGCCGTGTCCAACCCCGGCTACTTCTTCGGCGAGATGGTGGTGTTCAACGACCCCATGACGGAGGGGAGGGCGCTGCCGCCGTCGCCGGCGATGGAGGAGGAGACGGCAGTGCGCGCGCAGGGGGTCTACCTCTACGACAAGAAGGAGGCGCCCAACGCGTGGTTCGCCTTCTCCGTGGTGTTCAACTCCACGGGGCGCCGCGGCACGCTCAACCTGATGGGCGCCGACCTCATGTCGGAGAAGACGAGGGACCTCTCCGTCGTGGGTGGCACCGGCGACTTCTTCATGTCCCGCGGCGTCGCCACGCTCAGCACCGACGAGGCCTCGGCGGACTTGTCATACTTCCGGGTGAAGGTGGACATCAAGCTCTACGAATGCTACGTCTGATCCCATGCATACGTACGCTTGCTCTTTCATGGCCGTGGATCGGATCATCGGATGTCCTAAATATGCGCTTGTATTTGTGTGATTGTGTGTGTTGAATTTCCTTCTTGACATTCATCATCTTTGCGTGACGAGTCATATGCACGGAGAAATGTGCAAAATGTGTTTTTTTTTCGTGTTTTGGATTTGCATCTCATGTATTGTTTGAGTGACGAGTCAGCGATCGGCTTGGCGTGGTGGTTTGTTTTGTCTTTCTTTTTCCTGGTTATAATCTTCATAGTTATAATCATAATTTTTTTTCTACATCAATATAAAATCTTGTATTATCTGGTGTAGTTTGTTAAAAATACTTGCCTTTTTCAATCAATTGTCATAGGTGTGACCGGACGTCGAATGACAGTTATTCGCTTGGATGTCTTCGCGAGTGACGGTTGAAAGTCGGTTATGCCATGGGCTAGATCATCTAACCACTGGAAGGGACCTGGCTGCCAATCAAGAGTGGGCCCAGTACAGTGCATTTAACTAATGGGCTAAATGACATCCTTCATGGGTATCGTTTATGTGTTCTTTTGGCGTTAGGGTAGTATCGCGGTGAAGTTGAAGCTGCTGTATCGTTTGGGCGGCAAGCTCGGCAACGATAACATGCGTGGGCATTTGTAGGGGTGGGCGTTCGGTCAGACCGAAAAATTCGGTGTCGGTCTTCGGTTTTTCGGTCAGTTCGGTCTTTGCAAACTTAGAACCGAATTTCATCCAAAAAAAACTCAGGACCGGCAAATTCGGTCTCGGTTTTTTCGATCTCGGTCTCGGTCTGACCGAAATTTTTTAGGAGAAAGTTTGGAACGAAAAAATTTGACAGAGGCGTCGCCGGCGCGGTGGAGGGCGGAGGCGTCGGCTGCGGCACGGTGGAGGACGGTGTCGGCCACGGCGCGGTGGAGGACGGCGGCGTCGGCCGCGGGGTGGAGGACGGCGTCGTCGGCCGCGGCGCGGAGCGGTGGAAGGCGGAGGCGGCGGCCGCGCAGGGGAGGGCGGAGGCGATGGCCGCGCGGTGGAGGGCGGAGCCGGCGGTGGCGACGCGGTGGAGGCTGGAGGAGGAGGCGGCGTGGTGAGGTTAGAGGAGGAGGCGGCGTGGTGGGGTTAGAGGAGGAGGCGGCGCTGTGCGGCAGTAGTGGTAGGGTTTTTTTTAGTGGGCTTATTGGACTTCCTAGGCCTATTGGGCCAAAATTTCGGTCATTTCGGTTAATTCGGTTAACCGAGCCCAATAACTGAAATGACCGAAATAAATTTGGTCTTTTGAGGGCTGAGACCGAAAAGGTAACCGAATTTCTCGGTCTCGGTCTTTTCGGTTCGGTCTAAATATGCCCACCCCTAGCTATTTGTGTCGCCACGGTGATAAAGTTTGGGCGATGCCTTGTGTCGGGCTCTATTGTGGTAGTTTAGGTTACGTTAGTTGTTAGCGTGGTGTTGTAGTTGTGGTTTTCGTTCAGTTTTCTCTAATTAATTGGACAAAGGTTTGGTCCTGTTTGCTTCTTAAAATGGGACACCTTCTTCTTAATATAAAACGTCGACAACGGCCTGACCGTCCGAAAACAAACTAATGGGCTAAATGTCTCGGCAAAACAAAAGCTAAACCTCACGTACTATGTATTCCCGTCACGGCCGAATTAATATGGGTTGCACCGAGCTTGCATTGCCCAATTAATATAGGCCGCGTGGGCCATCGGGCTTGACACTGAAATTTATTTTGGACTGTTTTCGAAATAAGTTTTTGAAAACGGTTCATCTCTTAAAAATTCGGACCAATTTGAACAAAGACTATCCATCTCAGTAAAGACCTTGATTCCTCCAGAAAGTATAGTAAAACAACAACAGCAATAGTTAATTACAATTGCAATTCAAACAAAAAAATAAACAAAAATGTTATAGTGAAAGAAAACCCCCGGACGGAAATCCAAAGTTGCATACAAATAATAAACACGATGTTATTCAGATCAGCCTCACGAGCGAGTAAAACTGTAGAACGATGCGTACGTACGTGCATCGATTCTGCATTTCTGCATCACCTTATCGATTGATTACTTGATTGGCTAGTTGACGAACCTGCACTGCCTTCTGATCTCGCCGTCGGCGGCGGTCTTCACGCCGACGCCGCCCATCTTCACCATCGCCGCCGCGAACTTCTCCTCCCACTGCCTCTGCGACTCCGCGTAGGAGCTCACCAGCGACCTCGTCTCCGGCGACGCCAGCAGCGCGGCGTCGGACTTGAACAGCACGCGGTGGCTCACCACGTTCCTGTAGTACTTGTTGTCCAGCTTGTCGGGGGTCTCGACGTCCTGCGCCACCGTGTTGTCGCCGCTGGCGCCGCCATTGCTGGAGGAGGAGCTGCACTGCTGCTGCAGCGACGCGGCGAGCTCGGGGTCCATGTCGGAGGCGTTGGGCGGAAGGCGGTCGGAGAAGGAGGAGCAGTGGGCGACGCCGATGGAGTGCGCGCCGGAGAGCGTGACCATGTCGTCGGTGTCAAGCCCCTTGGCGGCGAACATCTGCTTGAGCCGGTCGACGCCGGCGAACGGCGGCGGAAGGTTGGGGAGCGTCTCGCTGGCGAGGGAGACGCGCCCGTCGTAGCGCCCCGCCGGCATGTCGAAGTAGACCTTGTTGCCGGAGAGGAGGTACGCGGCGTCGCGCCCGGCGAAGGCGACGACGTCGGCGCAGGAGACGACGCCGGGGCACTCCCCCTCGAGCGCCGCCTTGGCCGCGTCGATCACCTCGAAGCCGCGCAGGCTCAGGTTCGGGATGCCGGCCTTCTCCGGCGCCGCGGCGCTCGCCGGCGTAGGGTCGAGGAGGACGGAGGCGTCGCAGCCCTGGACGAAGCAGTCGTGGAAGAAGAGGCGGATGAGCCCGGCGCCGACGCCGCGGTCGCCGCCGCCGCCGCGGATGGCGTTCTTGACGGCGTCCCTCACGATCTCCTCCGCGCGGTCGCACGTGCCCTTGTAGTGCCCGACCGTGAGACCTCCGGCGATCGAGCCCGGACTGGTATAGCCATCGCCATTGCTGCTGCCGAGCAACGCGAGCAAGACGAAGACGACGAGCTTATTAGCAGCCATGGATGCCATAGCTAGCTTAATTACAAGCTTTATCACAACTACTCCGTGTTAATTCAAGTGTTAGTGTGATGGAAGCTGCTGTTCTGTGAGTCTATTTATAGCATGGAGATCGATGAATCGATCAGAATATGTGCATGCATGCATTGGAGGGAATGTTTGTGTGTATAATTAATTAAGAAATTCTAATCATTTTTAGCAGCTTGATTATCAACCGGCAGAACATGGGAGCACGATTTGCAGTTATAGATCATCGATCGAACAGGATCGAGCTATACAGAAGTTGACATTGCCGGGGTCAACGGCTAATATAGCTCCGACAATGAATATGTTCGAACGGGCGTCTAGATTAGGGGTATTTAGTTGGGTTGTTCTGACGGCGTTTTGCGAGGAAAAACAACTCGTTTCTGAAGATCTCCGGTCGATATTGTCTGCTTCTTGCACGTTTGGTTTGACATCATGAAGGTACGTATAATCGTGGCTTTCAGCTGTTGGGAAGCTGGAGACAAAAATGATACTGCGTCCCTTCGTATTTTGGCGGCTGCATGCTATGTAATCATGCGTGTACTATACTAGTACTCCCTATTTATCTAAAAATATTTTCCTGGCTATTTTGTTTCCTCTCTAGAATATTTGCCCGACAAGATGATAACAGTGCTGCATCGATCGATCGGCGCGTTTAGTAATGGCGTGTAATGTACAAATCTGGTGTTTTTTTAAAAAAAATTACACACCATAAACACATACACACTCACAACGCACAACACATACTCACCCCCCTATAAACACACGCACACAAATTCTACCCCTATGAGCATTTTCGAAGACTGTTGTCTACGTGATGGGTTGGGCCAGGCCTTTAATGAAAGCCCGTCAAGAGCAGATCTGAGCCCACATAACTAATTATATGCCACAAATTCCTAACCCAAAAAAAATGAGCTGCACGGAGGTCGGATTCCCGCTCCGACCCAGCCAAGCCGCACGTTCTGGTTTACGCCGTTCTCCGGTCAAAGGGATGTGAATTTGATTTGACATTCAGAGTTTCAGAGTTTAATTTGGGATTCTGGTAGATCCTCCCTTCTCTGATCGAGTCACCTACAACGTCATCGATCGAGCAGCTCATGTTAACGCTATAGCTATGACTTGCGCAGAATGCAAGCACACACTAGCTAGCTAACACTAATTAAGCTAGCTTTGGGTATTCGATCGATCATTCGATCTGCTCGCCACGTTCACCGGACGGTTGACCCTGCACACACCACACCACCACCACCACAACGTGCGCGCCAAAAACATTCCCAAGCAGCAGTACGTACTGTGTACGGCGTGTCGGCGTGCGTCCCCGGCCGCCGTCCGGTGACTATAAATAGCCATGCAACCCAGCATCTCCTCTTCATCCTCTCTTGAGCTCACTGCTCAGTATAGCTAGCTACTACGGGAGTGGATTTTCACCCTCGAGAAGACATCCTCTTGTTTGCATGTCACCCATATAGTGATAAAAAATTTTGAAAACAATTGAGAAGATATATTAACATGTGATATATCACTCCACAAACATGCAAGTTCAAATTCAACTTCTACATCTCGTAACGAAAAAACAATAAACTACAACTAGTTATCATATATTAACAGTCAAATTTGTTTTTTTCGTTGTGAGGTGTAGAAGTTGAATTTGAATTTGCATGTTTGTAGAGTGATATATCATATGTTAATACATCTTCTTAATTTTTTTCATAATCATTTGGGTGACATGCAAACAACGAGGGGAGGCTAAGCTCGCCGTCCTCCTCACCTTGCTCGTGCTGCTCGCCTCCGTCGCGTGCCAAACCGGCGACTATCCCCTCAAGAGATGAAAATAGTTTCCCGCTACCATGGCTAAGCTTGCCGTCGTCCTCACCTTGCTCGTGCTGCTCGCCTCCGTCGCGTGCCAAACCGGCGGCTATGGCTACGGTGGTGGCAGCCCGACTCCACCGTCGACATGGTCGCGCTCTCCGGCACGCACTCCATCGGCCGCTCCCAGTGCTCCTCCTTCGCCGACCGCGTCCCGCCGCCCAGCGGCACCACCACCTCCGGCTCCGACATGGACGCCGACCTCGTCGCGTCCCTGCGGCGGCAGTGCACGACGCCGAGCGACACGGTGGCGCAAGACGCCGTGACGCCCAACGCGCTGGACAACCAGTACTACAAGTAGGGGCGGATCCAGCATGGGGGCGGCGTGTCTCGAGCCCTCACTACTGACGTGAAGACTATGAGAGCCCCCACGAAGACCCCACTAAAATTTTTTATCATACGTAGATAGGAGGGAGACTATAACTCTATCTAGTTTACTCAGATCCCATTGCTATTTATTTCTAGATTCGCCCGCCACTGGTCTACAAGAACATGATGAACCAGCATGTGCTGTTCAGATCGGACGCGGCGCTGATGACGGCGGCGGACACCATGGGGCTCGTCCGCGCCAGCGCCTACTTCCCCGGGTGGTGGAACGCCAAGTTCGCGGAGGCGATGGTGAAGATGGGCGCCGTCGCCGTCAAGACCGCCGGCAACGGCGAGATCAGGAAACAGTGCCGATTCCCCAACTACTAATTGACAAATCGGCAAGACGGCAACATTGTCACAATACATGCCAGTGATGTGCGGGGGCTTTTTTTTTTTTTTTAACTTTGCCTGATGTTGCTTACATTTATTTTTTGCTGTATACATATTGTAATTTTTGTTTACTGGCATTTGTATTTCAAGAAAACTCATTGATGAAATTTATTGTTAACCGGTGAATCTTTTTTCCCTTCAAATGGAGTCTTAGTAGCAAAAAGAAGTTGCCATGGAAGGTTTATTCCGGATGAGCGTAAATTCATTAGAAAGTTCAGAAATTAAATAATTGCATACAATCTTTCCAAAATTTAAGGTTAACTAACTTACATTTGGCAATTAATTTCTCAATACCTGTGAACTACAGACATGAACTACTAACGGCGTTTTGCAAGGGTTGATAACTCGTTTCTGAAGATCTCCGGTCAATATTGTCTGCTTCTAGCATGTTTGACACTAAGAAATTAATGGCTTCAGGAAGCTCGAGAAACAAATGATTTTTTTAACGTGCATCTATAGTGTCAATTTCTTTTCGATATAGCAGGATCAAAAAAACATTGGACAAGTAAGAGAAGAACTGTACAAAGGAAAAAATAGTTAAGATATGTGAGCTCAGAATCATTTTGCTCCTGATAGAGCCTAATTTTTGGCCTCTTTCCTTATTTTTGACACAAGGACTATCTTTGAGAGCTTTATGCTTTTGGCGGCTTCTATTTCAGCTGTTGCGACCGCTGTCATCGGATATGTCATCTACCATCGAAAAAATAATTAGCAGTAAATACAAACACCCGTGTCGTGTCAAATCTAGAATTTGAATCTAGGTGGGCTGGTTTCACCATAAGTAATATAATCAGTTCAGCTACGCTCATTTCATGTTAAATTTTGCAAACACACAACCAACAATAATCTCATTAAAAAGGGAAGTACTTATCAATAATAATCTCATTAAAACTTGCTGAAATTCCAATATTAGATACATGCAGAATTACAACAAAAGAATGGCAAAATTAAACTAACTAATTAAACCTTTAATCGGTGGAAAATATATGACAAACAAAAATCACGAGCTTATTCTGTGACGTGAACTGTGATCATTAGCCGGTGATCAATGGCGGCTAGTTGACGAGGCGGCAGTTCTTCCTGATCTCGCCATTGGCGCTGGTCTTGATTCCAATGCCGCCCATCTTCACCATCGCCGCCGCGAACTTGCTCTCCCACCGGCCGGGAATGACCACGTTGAGGAACACGCTGAACCCCGTCTCCGACGACCGGAGCGCCGCGTCCGACGTGAAGAGCACGTCGCGGCTGAGCACGTTCCGGTAGTACTGGTTGTCCAGCTTGTCGGGGGTTTTGAGGTCCTGCACCACCGTGGGGTCGCCGGTGCGGTTGCACGCCCGCGTCAGGTTGGCCTTGAGCGCGGCGTCCATGTCGGAGGTGGTGGAGGCGAGGCGGTCGGAGAAGGAGGAGCAGTGGGAGACGCCGATGGAGTGCGCGCCGGAGAGGGTGACCATGTCGTCGGCGTCGAGCCCCTTGTCGGCGAAATTCTTCTTGAGCTGGTCGAGCCCAGCGAACGGCGACGGCAGGTTGGTGAGGGTCTCGTCGGCGAGGGAGACGCGCCCGTCGTAGCGGCCGGCCGGCATGGCGAAGTCGATGTTGGCGTTGCTGAGGAAGTAGGCGGCGTCGCGGCCGGCGAAGGCGACGACGTCGGCGCAGGAGACGACGCCGGGGCACGCGCTCTCGAGCGCCGCCTTCGCCGCGTCGATCACCTCGAAGCCGCGGAGGCTGGGGAAGTTGGGCACGCCGAGCTTCTCCGGCCGCGAGTTCGCCGTCGTCGGGTCGAGCAGAACGGAGGCGTCGCAGCCCTGATCAATCGAAAGGAGACAATACACAGCCACATTAATCACGTGGATTACTAACTTGATTGCAGCACAATCGGAGTGTAATTATACTGTAACTATAATGTAACTTGCATATAGCTTTCACATAATTTTAAACCGTTAGATTGTTTCAAGATTTGTGCAAATGAAGAATGAAAAAAGTCACTGTGTGCAAACATTTGAGAGGATTAGCTCCCACGACCTCCGTTTTACCTAAAAAGTATGTTACGTAGATATTTTTGAAAGTTACATATAAGTTACATGCGAGTTACAGTGTAATTACATCATGATTATACTATAATTACATCTGTCAAATTTTTAAAAGAAAATTTATCGATAAATGTATAGGTGATCCCTTACTAACTAATTAATCACGTGTTTTAATTAATAAAAAAGGATTTTACCTCGACGAAGCAGTCATGGAAGAAGAGGCGGACGAGCCCTGCGCCGATGCCGCGGTTGGTGTACACAGCATTCTTGACAGCGTCCTTCACAATTTGCTCAGCTTTTGGGCAAGAGGAACTGTAATAACCAACTCTGAGCCCTGGGGGTGGCGGGCTTGGGCTTGCCGGAGCCGGGCTCGGAGGAGTTGGGCTTGGTGGAGGATAGGTTGTCGGCGGGCTCGGGCTCACCGGTGCTAGGCTCGGAGGAGTCAAGCTAGGTGGAGGATAAGTAGGCGGCGTGCTCGGGCTCAGGCTTGGTGGGCTTGGGTATGTAATGGGTGTGGGTGGGCTAGCATTGCCGGTATAGCCTTGGCATGTCACAGAGCCCACCAGAGCCAGCAATGTGAGCAACACAGCAAGCTTAGCCATCTCTGATTCTCTGCACTGAACTCTGAAGTAGCTACAGTGTGCTGAAACTCTGAAGACTGAACTTTGTGATGAAATGCAGCTGCTTCTGCATCTCCATTTATAGTCAGTCCCCAGCCGAAGCAGAGAAGAAACAATTTTGCTGGCACGTCGCGGTGACAAATGCGTTCGAAGTCAAGCAGGGAACATGGGAATCGAACAGCTAGCTAGGCTAGTTGACATGGAGGTTTCTTTGATTAATTTTTGCCGGTAAGCTGCAGCTGCACTGAACAAGTCGACGGCCTGATACTGATTGGTTTAATTTCAGAGGTTTTTCATCTTGCAGAGTGTGTTCCATGGAGGGGTTGTTTATTGTGTCTGAATCAAATTTATCACCCGGATTTATGCTCTTGCAGCCGTTGGATTGGCAATTTGGCATTGTTTAGGTTTTGATGGGATGCAACCTCTGTAGGATGCAACTACCGGATTGCACTAATTACGCTTCGCGGCCTGTGTTTCTAATTCAGTTTTGACTGTCGGTTTGTGTTGTTAATCTGATGGTATAGAAACTCATAGAAGGTCATGGGGCACCGACAATTATAGTTTAGTTTTGAGACTAGTGTACTAGTAATACTAGTGATTAGTGTCGGTCTGCTAATGTGCTCACCACGCAGTCACATAGCGCACCGTGTTGACTCTTATTATTTTGTATGTCAATTGTCTCTATGTTTTAAAATAAAGATGATAATATAGACTTGCCAGACTGACTACTAGTAGTAGGGTATGTCTGTTTGCTGGATATAATTTTTACATTATAAAAAGTGTGGTTTAATTATGAAAAGGGAATTTTGAATATGGAAGTAGATTTTGATCCCTCGAGGGGATATCCTCTCATTGTTTGCATGTCACTCAAATGGTTATGAAAAAAAATGAGAAGATGTATTAACATATGATATATCACTCCATAAACATGCAAGTTCAAATTCAACTTCTACATCTCGCAACGAGAAAAAATTGACTATGACAATACATTATCTAGTTGCTGTTTAATTTGTTTTTTCCATTGCGAGATCTAAAAGTTGAATTTGAACTTGCATTCTTGTGGAGTGTTATATCACATGTTAATACATCTTCTCAAAATTTTCCATATTTTTTATAACCATTTGATTGGCATGCAAATAACGAGGAGACATCCCTTCAAGGGATCAAAATAGTTTCCCTTTTGAATACAATACCGCTTTGGACTGTTGTACACGGTTTCTTAATTTACCCAATTAATAACTGAAATGGGTTGCACATAATTTGGGTGGTTTTCTAAAATCATAATACCTGGTATTTTCAGTTATAAATACCTAAAAAAACTAGTGCTCCTTTGAAACGTAGGATTCTCAATTTCTCATAACACGGAAATAAGAAAAAAAAAAGAGGGTTGGAGCGCACTAACATTTCAAATCCTATAGATTGGAAAAAATGTAAGGAAACTATAAGAATAACCATGTGGATGGAGCACGGGAAAAATGCTAGAATCGGAGATACACACACAAAGTATACTTTTTTCAAGAGGTTGGACATTTCCTCCGAAGTTTCTAAGTTTTGAGCCAATCCAAATGAATTCCGTAGGATTTTCGGATGGCTTTTCCTTTAATCAAAAGGGGCCATGGAGGAAAAATTTCCATACTCTTTGTTATGGATTGAATTTCTCCAAAATTTCTTTAAAAAAACCTTTGTTCCAAAGGAGGCCTTAAACATTATTACTAACTGAAAAAAAGGAATCCAAAGTTGGCATGACCTCTAGTTTAGGGCATGTACAACATCTGTTAATAATATTAATAGAAGGCTCTTTACTGACATTGAAGAGAGAAAGGAGAGTGAAACATTTAGAGAAAATTCCCTGTGTACCCCTGAAACTTCACACAATACTTTCTATGCCTCTGAGATTTGCTCATTCCCTTCCATACCCCTAAATTTCAGTTTGGATCCCTTCTATACCCCTTCCATTAGTTGACTGTTAGTTGACCACAAAATTTCTACCATAGAGTCCATTTTGCCCTTTGCTATCAAGAAAATATAAATTTATGAAGTATATTGATGAAGTGTATAAATTTATTGTATTTGACTATTATATGTATGACTTTATTTTGTGAGATATTATTTAACAAAAGTAATATTTTAGTTTCGCCTCGCGAAGGGAAAACAAAAATAATTTTTATCTATGACAACCCTTTGGTATCAAGAAAATATAAATTTATGAAGTATATTAATGGAGTGTATAAATTTATTATATGTGACTATCATATTTATGAGTTTATTTTGTGAGATATTTTTAACAAAAGTAATATTTTAGTTTCGCCTTGCGAAGGGAAAACAAAATAATTTTTATCTATGGCAAAATTTATTTTAGATAAAAAAATAATATTTTTTACCATTAAAAACTTCATATTTTGTTAGAGTAGTACGAAATTTTTTATAAGATAAATCTTTTTATGCGAGATAAAAATTATTTTTGTTAAATAATATCTCACAAAATAAACTCATAAATATAATAATCGTATACAATAAATTTATACACTCTATTAATATACTTCATAAATTTATATTTTCTTCATACCAAAGGGTAAAATGGACTTTATGATATGAATTTAACGATCAACTAATGGTCAACTAACGGAAGGGGTATAGAAGGGATCCAAATTGAAATTTTGGGGTATGGAATGGAATGAGCAAATCTTAGGGGTAGAGAAGGGATTGGATGAATTTTTAGGGGTACAGAGAGAATTTTCTCAAACATTTAAGCTTAACACAGGCTAAACATAGACTCTTAGTATTTATAGAAGAAATTTTTACTATAGGGTAGGGAACATGAGAAAATAGAAAAACTATAAACTATACTCTTATAATATTTGAGAAATTGAGTATAGTTTATAATCTTAAGTGACGTGTATTGCCTACTAGTATATACCAGGCTCCAGCCGTGAACATGCCCTTATATATGACATAAGAACATGTCTAAGTAAAGTTTAGTTAGTCGTATTAGTAAAACTAGCGGAGGTTGGCCGTGTAATTTTATAACCGATTAAATTTGTTGTGGGATCAATGGAGACCATATAAAAAGAGTGAATTTTAGGAAATCTCACGTTTTATGATAGAAGTTGCATAAGATCCTAAATATTATCGCAGGTGACACATAATCTAGATAATTATTGTTCTAAATTAAGTTCACTGGCTTAGCTTGAGGCATGCATGTAAAGCGTCGTGATTAGTACTAGGACCTGTTTGGAGGAGCTTCTAACTGCTGCAGCTTCTCTCAGAATTAGAAGCTCCCGAAACAGCCTAGCTTTTGGTCCAGATTCTAAGAAGCTGTAGTTGTAGAATCCAGCTAATGAACTATAAGACAGAAGCTGGAAAACCCAGCTTTGATTCTTAGAAGCTGGCTACCAACTAGCTGCTTCTCAGAATTTTAAGCTCCCCAAACAGGCCCCTGTTGGTGAACCGACACTGCTTCCTTATCTCGCCGGCGGCGGTCTTGACGGCGACGCTGCCCATCTTCACCATCGCCTATGCGAACTTGGCGTTCCACCACCCCGGGAAGTAGGCGCTGGCGTGGACGAGTCCCATCAAAACCAATGCCAAACTGCCAATTCAACGGCCGCAAGAACATAAATCTGGGTGATAAATTTGATTCAGAAACAATAAACAACCCATCCATGGAACATACGCTGCAAGACGAAAAACCTCTGAAATTAAACCAACCAGACCGTCGACTTGTTCAGTGCAGCTGCAGCTTTGCCGGCAAAAATTAATCAAAGAAACCTCCATGTCAACTGGTCTAGCTAGCTGCTCGATTCCCATGTTCCCCTGCTTGACTTAGGGTGCATTTGTCACCGCGACGTGCTCACCAAATTGTTTGTTCTCTGCTTCGGCTGGGGACTGACTATAAATGGAGATGCAGAAGCAGCTGCATTTCACCACAAAGTTCAGAGTCTTGAGAGTTTCAGAACACTGTAACCTGCTTCAGAGTTCAGTGCAGAGAATCAGAGATGGCTAAGCTTGCTGTGCTGCTCACATTGCTGGCTCTGGTCGGTTCCGTGACATGCCAAGGCTATACCGGCAATGCTAGCCCACCCACACCCATTACATACCCAAGCCCGCCAAGCCTGAGCCCGAGCACGCCGCCTACTTATCCTCCACCTAGCTCGACTCCTCCGAGTCCAGCACCGGTGAGCCCGAGCCCGCCAACAACCTATCCTCCACCAAGCACAACTCCTCCGAACCCGGCTCCAACCGGCCCAAGCCCGCCAGCCCCGGGGCTTAGAGTTGGTTATTACAGTTCCTCTTGCCCAAAAGCTGAGCAAATTGTGAAGGACACCGTCAAGAACGCTGTGTACGCCAACCGTGGCATCGGTGCAGGGCTCGTCCGCCTCTTCTTCCATGACTGCTTCGTCGAGGTAAAAAAAAAATGTTTTCTTATTAATTAAAACACGTGATTAATAATTAGTTAGTAATCTACGTGATTAATGTGGCTGTGTATTGTCTCCTTTCGATTGATCAGGGCTGCGACGCCTCCGTTCTGCTCGACCCGACGACGGCAAACTCGCGGCCGGAGAAGCTCGGCGTGCCCAACTTCCCCAGCCTCCGCGGCTTCGAGGTGATCGACGCGGCGAAGGCGGCGCTCGAGAGCGCGTGCCCCGGCGTCGTCTCCTGCGCCGACGTCGTCGCCTTCGCCGGCCGCGACGCCACCTACTTCCTCAGCAACGCCAACATCGACTTCGCCATGCCGGCCGGCCGCTACGATGGGCGCGTCTCCCTCGCCGACGAGACCCTCACCAACCTGCCGTCGCCATTCGCCGGGCTCGACCAGCTCAAGAAGAACTTCGCCGACAAGGGGCTCGACGCCGACGACATGGTCACCCTCTCCGGCGCGCACTCCATCGGCGTCTCCCACTGCTCCTCCTTCTCCGACCGCCTCGCCTCCACCACCTCCGACATGGACGCCGCGCTCAAGGCCAACCTGACGCGGGCGTGCAACCGCACCGGCGACCCCACGGTGGTGCAGGACCTCAAAACCCCCGACAAGCTGGACAACCAGTACTACCGGAACGTGCTCAGCCGCGACGTGCTCTTCACGTCGGACGCGGCGCTCCGGTCGTCGGAGACGGGGTTCAGCGTGTTCCTCAACGTGGTCATTCCCGGCCGGTGGGAGAGCAAGTTCGCGGCGGCGATGGTGAAGATGGGCGGCATTGGAATCAAGACCAGCGCCAATGGCGAGATCAGGAAGAACTGCCGCCTCGTCAACTAGCCGCCATTGATCACCGGCTAATGATCACAGTTAATCCACATCTCCGACGACGGGGATGTTGGTCAGAATAAGCTCGTGATTTTTGTTTGTCATACATTTTCCACCGATTAAAGGTTTAATTAGTTAGTTTAATTTTGCCATTCTTTTGTTGCACCCTTTGTTGTAATTCTGCTTGTACCAATATTGGAATTTCAGCAAGTTTTTAATGAGACTATTATCGATAAATATTTCCCTTTTTAATGAGATTATTATTGATTGTTAGTTTGTCACGCACCTGGTTAAGCATGAAGGCCTGACATCTTGCGTTGATGCTGTTGTGTGTGCGGCAGAATTTAAACACGCTTCTTTAAGGGAAAAAAGATTAACTGAACCAAGCAACCTCATGCACGTTACGTATCATCGCTCGATAACAATGTTGAACACAACATGATGGTGATAACATATTTTCTTCCGTGAATCCGCATGAGTTATAACATATTTGGTGGACCGAGAAAATTACCCCCTTCATATTTAAATATATAATTCCGTAGACTTTATTCACTCCACTAATTTTTGAACACTCTACTCGTGGTGCTCAGCGCGCTCTCGCTGCTCGCCGTAAGGGGGCTTGGACGACTGCCACGCCAGCCTCGACCTCGCCGCGCTTCCGCCCGTACATAGGGATGAAAACGGATCGGAAACGGACGGAAACTAGCTTTATCATATTCGTTTTCATATTTTTTTCGGAATCAGAATCGAAATCGAAAACTCGGATACGGAAATGAAATCGAATATTATCGAATACAGATACGGAGCGAATACGAGACGGAACGAATACGGTAGCGAATATTTACCGGCATATAAAAAAACCCTCAAATTGAGTTTCTTGATCAAGAAAGAGATATTGCTTATTATTTTAGTTCAACGTCTCCAACATTTATATCGTCAATTTTGTAGACGGTCCTACAACCGTATGTGAAAATCGATTTTCATGGCTGTTCCTCTAAGAGATCCATATGCAAATATGATTATCATTTTCTACTCCCAAGACCTTTTACTAGATGTATAACTTATTTACCATTGTATAAATTGGAGATGTTATTTATTTTACTTCACATCTTCGAAACTTGTAATGTTTGTTTTATACTTTAAATGCTTTCAAATACAAATGTTATAAACTACAAAGTGGTAGATCCCGTTGAGCTCTACAACTTTGATATGGAACACATCTCCATCAGATGTTTGAATTGTAGATCTGAGATTTTGTAAAAATTAATATGGTATATTATAATGAATATTTAGACCCTTAAATGACCTCAAATAATAAAAATAGTCAATAATAAAGTTGTAGATCTCATCAAGCTCTACAATGTTGATATAAAGTTTGTCTCCATCTGATTCCGTATGAAAAAGTTATGTGTATATACGTGTTTTTTCTAAAATTTGCTCAATGTCTGCGGATATCTGAAAAAAGTTTCGGATAGTTTCCGACCGTTTTCCGATTCTGACGGATAGTACCCTTACTGTATTCGTTTTCGTTTCCGAGAAAAAATATCCGAATTCGTTTCCAAATCCGAGAATTTCCGGATAGTTCCGACCGAAACTATCCGAATTCGTAAAATGGTCCGGACGGACGGAAACTATCCGAACTAGTTTCAACCCTACCCATACATAGCCATCCCCGGCGAGTCTTCCGAGCGGATGGAGGAGCGAGAGAAGGCCTAGAGAAGTAGAGGAGAAGTGTGGCGGACAGTGGGCCCCACCATTTTTCATTTTAATGCTTAACACTAATATGTGGGTTCTACGAGCTGACTCAGCCAGTCAACGGGGTTAAAGATGCCACGTGGAATAAAACCACCTCCGAAACAAACCAGGGAGTTGATTTGCAACGGTTTTAGGAGTTAGGGACTGGTTATACCCGATTTGTGGTTGAGGGATGCAGTTCAACCAGGGACATGAGTTGAGGGAGACAAAATAAACTTATTCCACTAAAATAATCGACCAGTTTTTGGGCCTAGCATTCTACCTGGGCTTGGCTCCCCCTTTTCTTCTCCAAGATTCCATCCGAAATCTAATCTTGACGGCATCAGGCCTACATACACACGTAGGCCCGTGGTCCGAAACGTGATACCTCCCGATCGAGTGATCCAGATCCTACGTACTCCTTGCGCCCATTTCGATCCGTATGATCAATCGTCCGGCCACCTCACTGGAAGAGTATGCGCTTGCAAGTGGCAACTCACATGCATCAGTCATCATCTATCACGGACCATTACTCCCCATACACACCTTGCAAATTTTCTTTGATTTTGGAGTTTGATTGGAGTAGTTTACAGTGGTCGTGAACTGTGTCAGTTTGGCTGATACCATCTGCCAATTAACGGTTGTTAATTAATTGCAAACATGCATGCATGTATGCAATTTAAATTTTCTGGTCTACTGATGCCGTAGCGAGCGATAAACTACTACTATAAGTCTATAACAAATTCGAGGATAATGGAGGCTAGCTTCTGCACTCTAAACATGCATGTTGTAGTTTGATCTGTAGAATTTGGTATAGGGTGCATCTTGTAATCTTGGACTGATCTGATCACTTTTTATTGGGACAAAATATACTATATAGAAAAGTTTTACCTAGCTGCGTATGGATCAGCTGTAGCGCCCGTAGGTGTAGCATAATTTTACACCATACTCTCCGCGTTATATAAAAAGCAAACAGAATATGATATTTTAGTACAACAAATCTTAACAAGATATATCATATTCTATTCTATGTTTTCTATAGGACAGAGTGAGAACTTTGTGTACCCTTTTTTCTGTTGTAGGCAGGTCCAGCAATGTATCAGTACGGCATGTCTCAACAAGAAAAGTGAAGTCAGGGATGACGTAAACAGGGGAACTGTTTAGCTATAGTCACTAGTGACATGAAATACTCTGAAATCTTATAGCGCCATTGTTTCGCTTATTCATAGGTTTACTCGAATCACTTAATGGCAAATAAAAAATCATCTGTGGGAAAAGCTTTTATACACATATACTTAGTGACTCAAAAGCAATTGCTATAAAATAAAGTACGATGAAAAAAACAAATTCAAAATCTGGCTTATAAGCATCAGCATAATTAAGCCAAACAATGAGTAAAACTTTTGTTTGCAATAACGTGATGTTAATAAGAATTTATAGAAGTATTCAAATTCTCTGAAATCTTAGCACCTTTTCAAACAAACACAACAGCTCCTTCCTAGCCTTGAAGTGCGGATACCACAGTAGTGGTATAAACATATCCTTGATGTGCGGACATCCTTGGTACACGGCCGAGATATACTTTTTTTTCTCCAAAAAAAAAAAATCTTTACTTAACACGGGCGGTCGATCGGTCTGTGCTCGATCAACTACAGAAATACCAACATGTAATTGTTATCTGGAATTAAGCTTCAGATTTAACAACTTGGAGTTCTTGACGTGCAAAACAGTTTGCTCTTTTCATCTCCATCTCCCCATCTTTTTTTTTAAAAGAAAAAATTGAGAACTCCATCTCCCCATGTTACCTACGTTTTTGGGCCGGGCAGAATTTATGAGAAGTTGCATCAGTGCTGAGATAGACTTCAGAGAGCTCCCCCAAAATTAATCTGCTGATACACTGAGACCCATTTGACTCTCATGGCGACAGCTAGTTATCCTAATTAATCAATCCCGGAATTATTGTCCGGAATGTGCTTAACATCCACCCCAGCAGAGTAAACAAATCAATGGCGGCTAAAACAAAAGCTTATCCTTCCAATCTGCTCGCAGGGTGTTCGAGCTTGAAATCAAGCCCATACTCCCTCATGCAGAGTCATGCAGTGAGACAATATAATACACATGCTCACATGCGACGCCGGATTAATAATTTTTCGATCGTTAATTATTTTCTCCTTAATTCCTAGCTCCAAAGTCAGCGAGCCTCGCATGCTAGCTGAGCTGTTCTTGCATGTGTTCTTCCCGCGCTGTCCGCGCAGACAAAAACCCTGCAAATTTCTTCCGGATTCCGACCACTAGTCTGTCACTAGCTAGCTCTCTGTCCATCTGATCGATTCGGATTTGTGCTATAAATGGACGTGCAATGGAGAGCTTAGCCATTCAGACAACGGTAGTGGAGTGTGTGAGTAGCTGAGGAGGTCGACCATGGCGGCGGCTAGGGTTGCGATGTGGGTGGCGTGCGTGTTGGCAATGGCGGCGGCGTGCCAGGGGCGGCTTAGGGTTGGGTACTACAAGCGGAAGTGCGCGCCGGCGGAGTACGTCGTCAGGGCCGTCGTCGGCAACGCCGTCCGCCAGAACCCCGGCGTCGGCGCCGGCATCGTCCGCATGTTCTTCCACGACTGCTTCGTCCAGGTACACAGATCGATCCGTACGTCCATGGCGATCCATGGATACGCAACATTGGTTGCCGCAATTGATGACACTGAGTGACAAGTCGTTCGTGGTTGCAGGGGTGTGACGCGTCGGTGCTGCTCGACCCGACGGCGGCGAACCCGCAGCCGGAGAAGCTCGGCCCACCGAACTTCCCCAGCCTGCGGGGGTTCGAGGTGATCGACGCGGCGAAGGCGGCGGTGGAGAAGGCCTGCCCGGGCGTCGTCTCCTGCGCCGACATCATCGCGTTCGCGGCGCGCGACGCCTCCTTCTTCCTTAGCGGCGGCGGCATCAGCTACCGCATCCCCGCGGGGAGGCTCGACGGACGCGTCTCCCTCGCCAACGAGACGCTCGCGTTCCTCCCGCCGCCGGTGTTCAACCTCACCCAGCTCGTCGCCAGCTTCCAGGCGAAGGGCCTCGACGCCGACGACATGGTCACCCTCTCCGGCGCGCACACCATCGGCCGCTCCCACTGCTCCTCCTTCGCCGACCGCCTCTCGCCGCCGTCGGACATGGACCCCGGCCTCGCCGCCGCGCTCCGGAGCAAGTGCCCGGCGAGCCCCAACTTCACCGACGACGCGACGGTGGCGCAGGACGCGGTGACGCCGGACAGGATGGACAGGCAGTACTACCGGAACGTGCTCGACAGGAAGGTGCTGTTCGACTCCGACGCCGCGCTGCTGGCGTCGCGGCAGACGGCGGCGATGGTGGCGCGGAACGCGGCGGCGCGCGGGAGGTGGGAGAGGAGGTTCGCGAGGGCGATGGTGAAGATGGGCGGGATCGAGGTCAAGACCGCCGCCAATGGAGAGATCAGGAGGATGTGCAGGGTTGTCAACGAGTAACTGTTAATTTCAGAGGAGGATGCATCTAGCTACGTACGTGCCATTTTGATTTGTTTTCTTCAGAATTCAGAAGCATGAATTGTCACATTTCAATATTATTTCGTTGCTTGATTCGAGATGATCTGGGGCAAATGTTGTATTTGCACCTGACGGAATTAATTGTACGCTCCATTAGAGATATGATTGAATAAAGTTTTTCAGTTTTTAGCCAGCCTCTCCATTCTTTCTCCAGTTGTGACAACAAGTGTACTTGTCTGGTCACTAGCTAGTGTATAATCTGGCGAATTAGCAAGGGAAAAAGAAAATCTGACAAGCACAAGCTATAAATTTGACTAGTCGAGCAACGAGGGCTTGAACCCGAAATGGGCCCAGGACAGTGGAGAAGACCAGCCCATAACTTGGCCCATTGCGCTACGGTTGATGCGGCCCATTTCGCTCCGGGAGGGCCTAGGAATGAATCTGCTTCCTTCTCGGAATTTCGGCCCAGTCGCACGCTCTCCCCGTAAAGCCCGTACTTCTTCTCTCTTTTTTGCACTCTCGTCTAATTTTTACATGAAAATGGTCACACGAATTAACAGAACTGCTGCAGAGTCTGCCGATAAGTAGATGTTGTTTATTCATATACATTATTCCTTTTGCACACGAGTAGTACAATACAGATGAGTATATAAATTAGCAAAACGTCAGCACTTTGCTACGGCTAAAGGAAAATATATCACAATATTTCCAGAATAAATAAAACACCTCCTTCCTGAAATATATTTCTCACATTTTCTTAATAGAGAATACTCACTTTAGTTTAATTTTATATGTAGCTAATCATTTAGATTTAGCTGTTATACAATGTAATAGGTAAAAACTATAATGAGAATAGTGGGGTGACAGATCTAGAGATTTTTAAAGGAGTATAGATATGAGTATGACTGCACGTCCAGATAAAGATAATTGAACCTTTGGAAATTCATGGTGTTTATTCGTGTGATCATGGGTTACATCCTGCTTCGATGCAGGATAGACCCCTGTAGCAAGTTTTTCAGCTGGCGCCTGAGGATTTTGCCTGAAGGAGACCTTGGAATGGAGTCAACGAACACCACTTTCCTGATCTTCTTGTATGGCGCCACCTATATACATCATGAATTCATCCATGCTCGATTTATCAGAACTATTCAAACGGTTAATGCAGCGCAGCAAGGCAATCTAATCTGCATTTTAGCTCTGTCACTAATTGAATAATGATCTCCCTATACGTATATATGTACCTTGTTCTGTACAAAGGAAACGACTTCATCTTCCTGAAGATGGCCGCTGCCTTGTTTCTTGACCACATATGCCATCGGGATCTCGCCGGCCTCCTTGTCGGGATACCTGCAATGCTACACTTAATTAGCCATACATATATATGCAGAGTTGGAGAGTGTGAACTGTAAATTATTTGTTTCACGTTTTAACTCTTTATACACATTTTGTCGAAAACCTTCTTCTCCTGTATTAGTACTAGACCACATGTTTTAAGCTATATTTAATAAGACTATTTTCTTAAAGTATTTAATTTATCTCTAAATCCGCTCAATAGTCTAAATCAAACAGAACAGTGTACTGACGGCGCGACGGCTGCGTCGTGGATGTCAGGGTGGGTGGCCAAGACGTCCTCCAGCTCGGCCGGAGCCACCTGGTAGGCGTTGCACTTGATCAGCTCCTTCACCCTGTCTACCACGTACACCAGCCCACGCGAGTCCACGTAGCACAGGTCACCGGTCCGCAGCCACCGCTCGCCGCCGCCGGAGACGGAGACAGAGCCGGCGGCGGCGACCAGGGCCAGGGCGGTCGCCTCCTCGTTGTTCAGGTAGCCTCGCATGGTGGAGGGGCCTCGGACCCAGAGCTCGCCGGTGCGGCGGGGCGGGAGGAGCTCGCCGGAGTCCGGGTCCACGATCTTGGCCTCCACATCCGGCATGAGCCGCCCAATCGAGACGCCACCGCCGCCGCCGCCGGCGGTGCTTCTCTCCTTCACCTCCGTCGTCGTCGCTGCAACAGCGACGAACGTCATATCCGTCGATGACGGTGGCATTTCCACCTTGTCGATGCCGTTGTCGTTGTGCTGCAGATCGCACATGGTGACAATGCCCGTCGTCTCCGTTAGCCCGTAGCACTGCACATATACATGTACAATATATGAAAATATTTATGTCATGCTTAAATAACATTTGATGATGAATCAAGTCACAATAAAATAAATGATAATTACATGATTTTTTTAAATAAGATGAATTGTCAAACGTTGAATAAAAAGTCAACGGCGTCATACATTAAAATATAGAGGTAGTATATTATTATGTAATATCTTTGGATAAAAAATTATACAATAACCAAACTTTATATAATTTCTCTGTTTTTAAAAGTAAGTATCTTAGAATTATTATTAGCCAAACTTTTAAATAGTGTACAAACGTTATGGGCATGTTTGGTAGTGCCAAATCTTGGGCAAGTTTTGGTACTACCAAAATTTTGATAGGGTAGAGTTGAAAATGTTTATTTGGATTGAAGCCAAAATTTGCCCATAAGAAACAAGTTCATAGGCAAAGCCAAATTTATGGCATTGGTAGAGTTTTAGTAGAGGTGTTTGGTTTGCTACCCTACCAAAATTTTGGTAGGGCAAATTTTAGTAGGGTAGTAAATTTTGGTAGGGTAGCAATCCAAATTGGCCCTATAAAACATTATAGGAGGGAGTATTTATAACCGGATGGAATGCATGTGTCGTCATTGTTGATTTAACGTACACCAGAGATATATCAAGGACATGAAAAACTGTGAAGACAATGCGCTAATTACTCTATTTTCCCCTGAAGAGCACATGGGATGTGTACACCAGTGCCGCCCAATTAATAATCTATTAATTTTGAGTGGTATTTAGTTAACATGATGTCACGTTCGTCATCTGAAAATACGTCTAACATTGGGTAAGGAATGAACAGTACGGTGACATCAAGCAGTAATGGTAAGGACTGAACAGTACGGTGACATTGGGTGAATATCAGCCATCCATTTCGAGATGGACGGCTCTAGACCTAGGTACTACAGCGATAACCTATAGTACAAAAAATGATTTTAATCACTACTTTCGCTACAGTGCTACACAGTACGCCTGCCACAGTGCTCTGCCCTTTTCTCTCACTGTACATGCGGCACTGTACTTGGAGGGTGTGAATTAATCCGTGCAAGTTCTTGCTACTACCTCTGTCCCAAAATAAGTGCAGCCATAAATATCCATGTTCATCGTTTTGATCTCTGTTTTATTTGAAAATTTTATAAAATATATATATATAATTAGTCACACATAAAATGCTATTCATGTTTTATCATCTAATAACAATAAAAGTAGTAATCATAAAAAATTTTCAAATAAGACGAACGGTCAAACGTTAGACATGAACCGTGTTAAAACTGCACTTATTTTGAGACGGAGGAGTACAATTTTCAGCTTGTACGAGTATTTTGCTGAATTGTACCGACCTGTTTTTTCTAGAGTACTAGCTAGCTACTCCAGTACATATGTACATGGGTACATTTATTGATTCAAAGTGCATTAGAGCAAGTAATGTAGGACTCTAATATTTTGTCTTAAGATATAGTAGAATCACGTGATGATGAGATGGAGGAGAGAAGCCACCCCTCACATATATGTAACCTTTACACAAACTCTTAGAGAGATCGATGAGAGTAAGATTAGAGAGATAAGAGTAAAAGACCAATGAATTGAAAACAAATAAAATAAGATTATTATGGTATATCGGGGTTAAATATTTCACAGATAATTTGTTGTATGTACTACTTTCAAATTAATTAATGAGTAAATAATGTAGATAAAATTAAAGTTAATCTTAGAACTTGCTCTTAGTGTACATATTAATTGTGTCACGCGAGCGTACATGTCACGGTTGATTTAGAACAGGTATTAATTGCCCATACAAGTGATTTTGCCTCTCATAATTATATTTTAGGACTGAGGTAGTACGTAGTACCGTAATAGTAATGTACTGCATCTCACTAATTAGTGCATCGCTGAAATTAGATAACCGGACGAAGTGACATTGTGTCACCAAAAGGAAAGGGTAATTAGACAGCCATCACAGCCCTGAGATGACGGGGAAATTAATTAGCTAGCTTTAATGCAATCATATAATCCTTTCATCCTTTGGTCATAAATATTTATCTTTTAGATAAAAAATCGATCTAATATAAATTCCGGCCATCATTTTTTTTCAGAATAAATTTACAAAATATCATAATTGAGCTTATAACAGTATGCTATAAGATTTACTTATATTTGCTAGTAGTAAATCTCATACCAATAAGTAGTTGCAGAATTAGACCAAGTCAGTGTTGCAGTACGTATGACCGAGAATTAATGCAAATTAAAACTAGTTCTTTCATATATCTTCTCACAACCGAGAGAGAATAATTAATTAAGGGCGGTTCCTTTCAAACTCAAAAAGTAACTAACATAATGTCAGGTATCAGAAGATCGAATCCATCGATTACCGAGTGTTTCACAAGCTAGTGGCGATTTATCGTTTCCATCAATTAATGTGTAAATATTATGTCAATGATATAGATCAAATAATTTATAGCCAAAGATCTTTTATTTCACTATAGGTGGCGTAGTTTCATTAGAATTGCTAGCTAATAAATCTATATGGTTTAACGCTAGTCAATAATAAATGGGAGTTTGGATTTATCGTATCACCTTAATTTCTCATTTTGATTTATTTTTATCTTCACCTTCATCTTTTTATTAACAAATTTATGACCGTGTGTGTCTTATAACATAAGCTAGAGATGTAATCAATTTCTATTATTAAAAATAGATCAAATAATATATATAATGCGATGAGCATACAGAAGAGAATCACACTTTTCTCTCTCAAAAAATAAGATAATACGTAAACATGGCAAATACAACCATACATCGTACAAGACGCATCAGAGATGAGAAGCTAATTAGTTATTTATTTTTTTTCAAAGAACGAGACAGTATTGATATTAATTAGTTCCCACGCATCAAAGTGGAATCTCTGTTGAGTCTTCCATGCATTTGTCACAAAAGGGATCAATGAAGGTTTTGATTCGATCGACACAAAAAAAATGTTTTAAAAAAAGTTCAGGAATGACTAGATTTTATGCAATTTGCATATTATAAAACATCAAAGGTCAACTGTATAGATGAATTTATGCAGTGACGAACATAAACTATAATAATTATAATTAAGACATGTTTTAGATTTCAATTTTTTTTCAAACTTACGCTTTTCCGTCACACTGAACTTTCCTGCATATAAACTTTCAACTTTTCCGTCACATCATTTAAATTTCTTCAAACTTTCAATTTTAGCGTGGACTAAACACAGCCTAAGTAAAATAAATCACACAAATTAAGTTTACTTTATTTTTGCAGAGAATTAAGTGTAGTCATTAGCCGTTGATTAATTAGGGAAGCAACTGTAGCAAATAGCCAGGTAGGATACGAACCTGGCCGAGGTTGACCGCCGGGAAGCAGCTGCGGAAGCGCGCCATGTGCTCGCGCTGCAACGGCGCGCCGGACGACACCACCTGCCGCAGCCGGAGACGACGACGCGACGGCTCGCCGTCGCCGGCCGCCGCCGCGACCATCTTCACGACCATCGGCGGCACGACCAGAAGCCTCGTCACCCCGTACTCCTCCACCGCCGCCATCGTCTTCTCCACCGAGAACCTGCCGGGGACCACCACCGCCGTGGCGCCCAGCGCCGCCGTCCCCATCACGAACGACGAGAAGCCGAACATGTGGAACATGGGCAGCACGCAGCCGTACGCCTCGTCGTGGTCGTCGTACTGCTGCGGCTTCTCGCCGCCGCCGCCACCCCACGCGCGCTCCAGCGACGCGGCCATGGCGATCGCGTTGCCGTGCGTGCTCACCACGCCCTTGCTCCTCCCCGTCGTCCCCGACGAGTAGAACAGCAGCGCCGCGTCGTCGCGGCCAATGTTCGCCGCCGGCAGATCCAATGTCTCGTCGTCGTCGACCTCTGCGGCGACGTCGGCGAGGAGCTGCTCGACGAGGACAAGTTTGACGTCGGGCGCGATGGAGCGGAGCTTGGGGGCGAGTTCGCCGGTGACGAGCGCGAGGAAAGGCTTCGCGTCGTCGGCTTGCCGAGCGAGCTCGTCGGGCGTGAGGAGCGGGTTGGCGGCGGAGAGCACGGCGCCTAGGGAGAGCACGGCGAGCGAGAGCGCGGGGAAGTGGAGCGAGTTCGGCGACAGGAGGAGCGCGACGCGGCCGCGGCGGAGGCCGGCGGCGGCGAGCGCGCGCGCGACGCGGAGCGAGAGCGCGCGGAGGCCGGCGAAGGAGAGCGCGGCGCCGGTGGAGGCGTCGACGAAGGCCGGGCGGGCTCGGCGGCCGGGGAGGAGCATGCGCGGGAGGATGTACTCCGGGAAGGAGAGCGCGGCGGCGGCGGCGAACTGCGGAGGGTGGCCGCTCCGGTAGACGCCCGTGGCGGCGCAGTAGCCGGCGGCGAGGTGCAACTCCATCTCCATGGGTGTGGAATAGTCAATGCGTTCAGAGCGAAAGCTCGGGTATTTAAAATGAGCGAATAAATGAGATGGAAACATGGTTAACGATTGAAACAAATCGATGACCAAATTTTGACCATCGAAATTCGCAAAGTCGATTTTTAAAACGTAAACAAATTGATTTGGCCCATTTCAGAAAAAAAAAAAGGGGTTTAATTTCAGATAGGAAAAAGTACACCGAAGGTCCCACAGCTTGTCATCGAGTTACAAAATCGTCCCCCAACCACAAAACCAGATATCGGCCGTCTCTTGATTAATCAAAACCGATCACAATAGGTCATTAGTGGTTTTGACCCGGTTTTAGTCTACGTGGCGGCTGAGTCAGCGTAGGCCCCACATGTCAGCCACGTCATGAGTGTATCTCTTTCCCCCTCCTCTGCCTTCCTCCTCCACTCTCTCTCTCTCACTCCTCTCGGGGCAGGCCGGCCGGCGGTGAGGAGGAGGTCGCCGGGGCGAGGAGCTCCGACGGCCGGCCGGCGATGCGGCAGCGGCGCGGCGGCGCAGCTGCTATGGCCGCTACCTCTCCGCCTCCAACGAACCCTTCCTGCTCGGGATAACGGGCCGCAAGGTGCTGCAGGCGCAGCCCCCCGGCGGCCGCGCCACCGACTCGTCGCTGGAGTGGGAGCCCGTCAAGGACGACGCTCTCGTCTACGTCCGCGTCGAGCTCACTGCCTGGAACGTCGAGCCGCTGCGGTGCGCGGCGGAGTACCTGGAGATGACGGAGGAGCACGCCGAGGACAACCTGACCGCGCGCGTGGAGGCCTACCTGGAGCAGGCAGTGCTCCGGCACCCCTGCGAGGCCACCAAGGCGCTCAAGTCCCGCGAGGAGCTGCTGCCGCACGCCGAGGAGCTCGGCATTGTCAGTCGCTGCGTGGAGGCCATCAGCATATTTACAAGCGGGTGATGAAAGTCGACAAATACGAAGCAACACAGACACAGAGAGACAGAGGCCTCTGCAAGTCTGAAGCTATACACAAACTGATAAATTCGTACGCATAAAAACACATCCTTACTGGCAAACGCTGTTGGTTTCTGAAGCACGAGAACGACAGGAGAAACGGAAGAGAGGATGACTGCCATTTCTCGGTACCACTGCCGTAAGAGTGAATTTAAATGAAGAACAAAACATGGATCACTTAACAAGTCCCTTTGCCACCACCGCGCGCTCGTCGGCCGCGTCGCGCTCCTGGTTCGACGACCTCGCCGTCCTCGGGCAGGACATGTACAGAAGGGTAATGGCTGCCATGGCGGCGCGCGCCGATGTGAGGACGGAGGCTAGGGAGAGTTGTCTCGTGTCGTACGCCAAGGGCACCATCACCGGCCTATCGAGGTCGATGCGGCGGCGGCTTGCGTCGGCGCCGGCGTCGTCAGAGGTGGAGCAGAGGGACCTCCTGGAGGCGGTGGTCACCAGCGTCCCCACCGACAAGTGCTCGGGGCGCGTCGTCACCGCCAAGTTCCTGTTCGCGCAGCTGTGGACGGCGCACATCCTGCTCGCGTTGGACGCGGCGCTCGGGCGGAAGGCCGCGACGCAGCTGGAGCACGCCACGCTGGAGGACGTGCTCATCCCGAGCTACTCCGGCGGCATGAAGACGCTCTACGACGTGGACTGCGTCGAGCGTGTGGTCAGGCACGTACTCGCCGAGGAAGAGCACGGCGAGGCAGGGGAGTCGACCTCAGCCGCTGCAATCACCGAGGAGAAGCGGGGGGAGGGCGCGAGCGATGGTGGCGAGCCTGCTGGCGCTGTGGAGTGCCGGCGTGGAGGGGGTGGTGGAGCGGGAGGGTCCCCAGTGATACGACTGGGAGGCCTACGACGAGCTCGTTCGCATGGTGGAGCGCGCCGGCCTCCGCCTCCAGATGCCGGCGTTCTCATGGTGGTGGGACAACGCAGCCGTCGCCTCCCTCACCTTCTCCCGCATCGCCGCCGCCGCATCGCCGGCCGGCCGTCGGAGCTCCTCGCCCCGACGACCTCCTCCCAACCGCCTGCCGCCTGCCGGCCAGCCTAGCCCCAGACAGGCAGAGAGAGAGTGGAGGGGGAAGGGAGAGGAGAGGGAAAGAGAGACACTCACGACGTGGCAGCCTGACACGTGGGGCCCACGTGGGTCTCACGCTGATTCAGCAGCCACCTAGACCAAAACCGGGGTCAAAACCACCGAAGTATCTATTGTAACCGGTTTTAATTAGTTAAGGGACACCGATATCTGGTTTTGCGGTTGGGGAACGATTTTGTAACTCGAGGACAAGTTGAGGGACCTTAGGTGTACCTTTTCCTTTCAGATATTTCTAGGCTTATGAGTTCTTTCTTGGGCAACAGGCCCAAATGTATTGGGCTTGCTGATGGGTTTATGGCCCATTCCTCTAGGCTAGAGTTTTTTTTTATTTTTACATTTTTATTAAAAGAATTAAAAAGTAATTTTTGGTTTCAAAAATTTACAAATCTATACATTCCACATCCTCCTTTTTTTTAAAAAAAAATACCCTCCAAAAGATGTTAAGGGGCCTAAATATAAAATTTCCAATATAGCTTGTTAACTCTATGATTTTGTAATTTAAAATATACACCATATAAAGTCGGATGAAATCAAACTTTATATCAAAATCGTAGAGCTCAAGGAGATATACAACTTTGTAGTTAACAATATCGTTTAGATGTCCAAATATTCGTTACAAAATTCAAAACAAATTTTAACAAAATCTCAAATCTACATTTCAAACGACATCGGATGGAGATCAACTTGGCAATCTGTATCATTATCATCGTATTACTGAGAGCAAGAACAGTAGTGTCAAAGAACTCTGTTCCGGTAAGCTAAGAACTAAACATGACTTGCACAGTTGCACTTGGCAAAAATGTGGTTTAGGACATGTCAAACATGTGTTTTTTTTGGTAATATACATGGACTAATTAAAATGAACTTCCACTCATTAGTTTGTTTGCAAGCAACAAGATTGTCTGGTAGGGAGTTTTCTGCACGACAACACAACCCAATGGAAACGTTGGTTAGAGTTGTGGATGGTATGCAGTTTCTTGGCCTCTTGGGCATTGGAAAGTAAATTTTATTGTACCAAATCTCTGTATAAATAATGAGAAACTCTGAATATTAAACATTTCATTCATATGGTTACTGAATCGACACCGCCACACCGGCTTCATCAAGCGGTTGAGATTATTAGCTGTTGCCAAGGGGATGATCAGTTTCAGTTTCAGTTAAGTCGGTGCGGTACAAACAGCTAAGCACGTATAATGATTGAAATGTATCTTAGCCCAATTCATCTGGAGTAGATACTTTAGAGGATGCATGTTCTTGACTTCTTGGTGAGGAAACCTCATTTCGGCTGAAGAAAACCTAGTTGGCACTTGGCATTGTCAGAGCTGACTTTTGTTCTTCTCTTCTGCATTTTGCCTGGAGTTCATGGCTAATCAGCAATGACACGGTTTGTAATCACAAGTTAATGTCTTCCCCAGTCGCTGTTGTTCACAAGGTGAGAGACCTTTCCTGAAACCAGCAGAGGGAGCTTTGCCGCTGTCTGAAGCAAAAATGTTAAGCAAGAAATTTAATACTGTTCAATTTGATTAAACTCACCGCTCTGCATAAATCACGGAGTACATGCATTATATTAGGCAATCACCATTTTGTAAACAAATCATGCATCCTGCCGGTGGCCATGTTGAATGACGCGTTGCTCTCCCTACTCTACGGATGTGATTATTGCCAGCGAATCTCCAACTCTGAAACTCTCAAGTTCAGTTTATCAGAGGGTTCGCCCACTGAAACTCTGAATTTCCGGAGACACACATGCAGACTTATCCAAGCAACATTCGCTACAAACACCTCAAATTGAACTCCCATATATAATTTCATCAGTCCAATAATATGTTAACGCGTTGTTAATTAAACCCCGGACAGATTGCATAATCACTGCAAAAGCAAAAGTCGCAAGTCAACCTCTGAATTATTGGCTCCCATGTTACCGTTCATGCTGGCTTAGCTTAAGCTAATCCTACATTACCACGCATCCAACCAACGAACTAACCATTCAAAATCTTCTAACCACCGTACGTTCTCCTCGCACTATAAATACTCAAGCTTCCCAAGCAACTGCAGCAAAAAAGCACACACAACTTCAGTTCAGTACTCGTAGCTGCTTCTGCATTTTTGCTCGATCGATTCATCAGCCATGGCGACTAAGCTGCTTGCTGCTGTGATCACTGTGCTAGCTTTGCTGGGCCATGTCATGGGCCAAGGAGGGTACGGCCCAAGCCCAAGCCCAAGCCCGAGCCCGAGTGCGAGCGGCGGCGGGCTCGCCGTCGGCTACTACGACAGCGTCTGCCCCAACGCCGAGGAGATCGTGAGGGGCGTCGTGAGGAACGCGGTGGCGCAGGACGCCGGCGTCGGAGCGGGGCTCATCCGCTTGCTCTTCCACGACTGCTTCGTCCAGGGGTGTGATGGCTCCGTCCTCCTCGACGCGACGGCGGCGAACACGCAGCCGGAGAAGCTGGCGCCGCCGAACCTGTCGCTGCGGGGATTCGAGGTGATCGACGAGGCCAAGGCGGCGCTGGAGGCGGCGTGCCCGGGCGACGTCTCCTGCGCCGACGTCGTCGCCTTCGCCGCGCGCGACGCCACCGTGCTCCTCAGCGGCAGCGGGGTCGACTTCGCCATGCCCGCGGGGCGGCTCGACGGGCGCGTGTCGCTCGCCAGCGAGGCGCTCGGCTTCCTCCCGCCGCCGACCTCCAACCTCAGCGCCCTCACCGCCAGCTTCGCCGCCAAGGGGCTCGGCGTCGGCGACCTCGTCGTGCTCTCCGGCGCGCACTCCGTCGGCAGGTCACACTGCTCCTCCTTCTCCGACCGCCTCAACTCGTCGTCGTCGTCGGGCTCCGACATCAACCCGGCCCTCGCCGCCTCCCTGACGCAGCAGTGCAGCGCGAACGCGAGCAGCGGCGGCGGCGGCGACCCCACGGTGTTGCAGGACGCCGTGACGCCCGACGTGCTCGACAGGCAGTACTACACCAACGTGCTCAACGGCAGCGCGCTGTTCACGTCGGACGCGGCGCTGCTGACGTCGCTGGAGACGAAGGTGGCGGTGCTGGCGAACGCGATCATCCCGGGGCTGTGGGAGGGGAAGTTCAGGGCGGCGATGGTGAGGATGGCCGCCGTCGAGGTCAAGTCCGGCGCCGGCGGCGAGATCAGGAAGAACTGCAGGGTCGTCAACTAATTAATACAATTGCATATATCAAGCCATATGTTTAATACATGACTGAAAAAAAAAACCATTCAATTACGAACTTAAATTGAGCTGAATTTATACATTGGTACATGATTTAATTTATTGATTTATACCAGAAGACTGTATTGTTACTCATATTTGTTGTTACTGCTAAAATGTTACAGTAATCCGACATATTGTAGTATAACATTGTAATCTATTCTGTTGTTATACTCTTTTTTTTATAAAAAAATTAGTACATAACAATTTGGATATGACATGCAAGAGATGAGTACATGTGCACCGGAGTTGTAAATTGACTTTCCCAAATGTTGCATGCAAATAGAATACCAAAGAGGATTTGGTACATTTTCATCCGAGATGACAGTAAACGCCAGCAAATGAAACCAAATTTGACAAAATTAATCAACAAATAAACACATCTCCCCTGCAAGAACAGAACCAAAGCAAGCCACCAACCCAACAGTAGATCACTCGCTTCACTCTCAAATTGTTCTTCAGATCGTGGCACAAATTGTTCTTCAGATCGTCGCAATCGAAATAAAAAATGAAAGATGGATTGGAACGAGACCAAACGTCAGATCATCCATGGCGGCCACTAGCTTAGCTCAATCAGTAGCTCGCTAGTTGACGACCCTGCAGTTCTTCCTGATCTCGCCGCGGTGGGCGGCCTTGAGCTCGATGCTCGCCATCCTCACCATCGCCCTCGCGAACTTCTTCTCCCACGACGCCGGGAGCCGCGCGTTGGCGCGCACCATCCTCGCCGTCGCCGGGGACGACAGCAGCGCGGCGTCCGACGCGAACAGAACGCGGCGCGCGAGCACGTTCTTGTAGATCGAACTGGTTGTCGAGCGCGCAAGGGGTGACCACGTCCTGCGCCACCGTCGGGTCGTCGCCGGCGGCGGGGCTCGCCGTCGCCGGGCACCGCCTCCGCAGGAGGTTCGCCAGCGCCACGGCCATGTCGGACGGCGGCGAGGCCGAGGCAAGGCGGCCCGGCGCGAAGGAGGAGCAGTGGGAGCGGCCGATGAAGTGTGCGCGCCGGAGAGCACGACCACGTCGGCGGCGGCGAGGCCCTTGGCGGCGGGCCGAGCTTCTCCGGCCGCGGGTTCGCCGGCGTCGGGTCGAGCAGCACGGACGCGTCGCACCCCTGCACGCCACGGGGCGCACGCTAATCAATTAGCCGGCGAGCACGCACCTCGCCGTGCGTCGCCATTGGTGGATCGATGTGCTTAATCACCTCGACGAAGCAGTCGTGGAAGAGCATGCGGATGAGGCCGGCGCCGGCGCCGGCGTTCTTGACGACGGCCTTCTTCACCTCGGCCCTGACGAGGGCCTCCGCCTTGGGGCACGAACGCCGGTAGTGGCGCCGACCTCGAGGCCATGGCACGCCGCCGCGGTGGCTAGGAGGAGCAAGGCGCATGCGGCCACTGTAGCGGCAAGCTTAGCTCCGGCCATGGCGATCTATCCCTAGCTAGCTACTGAAGTGCTGCTTATCTGGCACCTTGCGAACATCCAACAACGGCATGAATTCTTTCATCGCTGCTAGCAGCCTAGCAGGTTTACCAGCCATGTAATCAGGCCCCAGGAACATCTGGGACTGCGACTGAAACTGGCCCATATGGCCCAAATCACAAGGCCACCGACGGCCTACCTAGATTCTGATTGCAATCACCATTCACTTTAGATTTGCAGCACTGCAGTTTTCGGCATGCAGCTTGCCAAGTTGCAGGCAGGGAGCGTCGAACGCTGTAAAATGTTCTGGAGATTCTGAATTTCTGTTATCTGATGAACTCTGAACTTCGACTCAAGGAGGCACAGGGCATCGCTTCTTTCTCTGACCAAAGGCAAGTGATTTGATTTCTTTTAGAAATTCAGTTAACATCACGACTCAAACAAAACGGGTGAAAGCTGGAGCGAAAATGCAAAATGGAGTTCCTGTTTCTATCAAAGCAAGAGGGAAGAAAGGATGACAGATATATCTGAACTCTGACGAGGACGGGTGTTGTTTTGTTTACTGGCAAATCACCAACGCATTGGCATCAGAAATGCAAAAGCAACATCAACAACCGTACTGGATGCAATGCATCCATTTCGACGATCTGTCGATTTTTATTGAAAACCAAGTTTGTTTTCAGGCATGTTTAGAACATGTGATGTAGTGGAATACAAGTGGCATCTGACCAAGAACACACTCTAAGCAGCCAATTTCCCCATAAATACACCCTTTGGAGCAAGACCAATATCATCGATGACAATACAGTTTTATTCAGCCTGCTTCCAATCTTGAATTGTTATTTCTTTTTCCCTAGTTCAAGACAGCAAGAGCTTCAAGAAGGGAAGCAACAAAATGCATCTGGACCTCCTCATCGATCGTCAAGAACAGGGGCACATGTACAAACAGAGATTTGATGCCGTGTTGCTCTGCGAACCGAAGAGAATGATAATACACATAGTTGCATACAAACCGACCAGCATCGTCTGATGGCATTACATCGTAGCCTGTCTTCCGGAGTGACTTGGTCAACTCATTTACCGGAAGCGTAGTCTGGTTGTTCATGAAAAGTTCAGATAAATGTGATTAGTCTCAAGATCAACAGTACTCTCAATCCAAAACTTGAAATATCTGATGATTGACATTTTATTCATTCAATAATGCGCATATGAACTATCTTTGTTTGTTATCATACAGGCAACATATTCAAACCACATAAATCCATTATGGTAGGTTTTAAACATTCCATTATGATAAGTTTTAAACACAAAATATGGGTATTCTGAACATGCGGGGAAAAGAATAGGGGGCATTTGTGATATTATTTTGTAGAGAAGATCGTGCTGTAATCAGGCAATCACAGATTACCATTGTCCTTTTGAATATATTCCTAACTGATTTGTTCGTATTGAAAGAAATAGGAAGAAAAGAGATGTTCAATAGTACTTCTGAAAATCAAGCTCGCGTAGGTAACGTAACAGTGAAGAAAGTGATCGCAGCAGACCTATGGTGTTCTATTTGGCAGTTTGGACTTCTTTTTTTCATTCAATGGGAAGGTGTCTTGTGGGGTCATGGCCATTAGAATTATGTGGGGGGAAAGGACTAGTGAACTATGAAAAGATAATATGTAACTCTGCTGTTCGTAGCTGTACTTTCAACAAACATCCATTAATTTCCAGACAAACTTTTTTTAACTTGTACCTCTCTTGTCCGTGAGATGGCTCCATCCGATAGTACAATAGGAACCCTCTGCACGGAACAATCAAACCGGTAAACACAATGTCAAGATATATAGACAAAGATAAGTAATTGGACAAAATCACAACCTGAGGTTTCCACCCTAGCTCATCTGGACAACGGAAGGTGGCTTCGTTAACAGCCTGATTCTCAAGAGCAAACCTTGTTGCACCACTATTAACTCCAAAATGGATCTGAACAAGTTTCAAATGATAATTAATTCGACTATTCGAGTGGCATTGAAGGCAAATAGAAACTTCCTTATTCTTTTTCTGATAGGACAGCATTGCAATACGCAAGGTGCTGACTGCATTACATCATTATGTAATATGGAATCAAGGAAGGTGGATACCAACCCAAATTACTTGCCCCTGAGCCGATGACCCATTCTCTCTTTCTGCAATGGCAGATTCCAAAACCTTATATAATGTGCCAAGTGCCCCCTGCCCTGCAGTTTCAAGCACTGTGCAGCTTCCAAGTACAAGGTTTTTCGGCAATCCTTTCTTTTCTACGAATGATTTAAGATTGCCCACAATTTTCTCAGTTGGGTTCTCAGCAACCCCATGGAACTTCTTAAATCCGGTAACATGGACAGTAACAACTGAAGGTCCTTCTGAACCCATTTACCCTTATGAGTTATGAGAGAGAACAGAAAACCCTATCCCAAAAATCTGAACAGAACAAAGATCAATAAATGGATAAGTATTAGCAAGGCATAAACTACACCAGACAAAAAGCAGGATGTCACGACCATCACTGCATCATTATGAACTTGCTAAAATCCTAAGCATCAGGCAAGAAGAAATTATAGCGGGCAGTTTCATATGCCTCAATGAGGCTCCTGAGCATACAACATGCAGGTTGCAGGGAGGTTAACAGCAGGGCACACAAAAGGCTGTAACACTGTAAAAGTAAAAAATGTATGACCCCTAAGTAAATGTGAACAAGAACCAGATGATTTTTTTTTATCTGCACAAGGACGACATTAAGAACCACAATCTCCAGAACTGATGAAGCAATCATTGTTCTTCCTTTCAACCAAAAAAAAAGAAAGCAATCATTGTCCTAAAGATTTTATTAAGAAGTGAACAACTCAAGAAATAATATAATCTCACAGAAGGCGAGAACAAGTAGGACAGGTAACCTAATGCTTTGGTTCAACCGAAGACAACCTTATCCAAATTCAACACTAAACAGTACAAGGTTGAAGGCTACATCACATATGTGATTTTTGTCTCTGCAAAACCAAGCCTGACCAGTGACCACAAGAACAAGAGCACAAAAATTGTTCTAAACAGCGAAGCTCCTACCCAGAAGAAACTAACAAGCAGGTACTTGTAGACTTGTGGTGGGTACTTGCCATCTAACTTTGCCACAACCAACTGAAACTCAAACTCACAAAGAACATAAATTCACTAAATAACCATCACCTATCCTATACGAATCGACTGGAACTTCCTGAAATCGATCTGCACCTATAGAAAATGCACGCAAAGAATCCTTTCTTGAAGGATGTTATGCTCTTAATAGTCAACTCCACGTCTCTACCGAAAACTTAACAGCGCAGAGGACCGCACAAATCCTCAAACCCCAATTCTCCAATCAAACACCAGGCAAGGCATGAACACACACCAACTGCAGCAAAATCAACGAGGAAATTCACTCAACCCAAGAACCAATCCAGCCAAAGCGACCACCTTTGAGGCCGATCACCTCAGAATCGCACCCCCAAACCCCACCAAAAATCCACTGTAAGTCAGCAAGCAAAGAAACCACAGCCTACACGAGCATCCAACAACAAAAAAAAGAAGAAGAAGAAGGGAACGAATTGTGCACGGGCAAACACCACCACCCAGGTCCCCAACCATCAGCGCCCCCACCAAACCACACCATCCAAAGGCTCAAAGCACAAAAAGCTCTCACCTTGGGGATAACGCAGCAGCAGCGGCGGCGACGAAGAAGGAATCTCGTAGCAATTTTTCTTCTCTTTCTTTTTTTTTTTCTTCTTCTCAGTCACCGCAAGAAGAGAAGAAGAAGATTCGGGGGGATGGAAACGGGGGAGTGGACGATGGGATTGCAGCGAGGGGAAGGCGGAGGGAGGCAAAGGCGACGCCTTTTAAAGCGCATCGCGCACCACCACCCAGTCGATGAGGAGTAGAACAGTCGAACTGCAGAAAAGCAATCGAGAGAGGAGGAGAGCGAGACGGAGGAGAGGTCTCTCGTCTCGTCGGGGCTGTGGCTGACAGGTGGGCCCCACCGCGATGCCGACGCCGCTTCGTGGACTCGGTGCAGCCGCAAGATAGCTGCACACAACATACTACTGCATTGATTGACCGTGATACACATGGTTGCATGAAAAAAAAACACGAAATTACGGATACTTTAGTTAAATTATAAAAAAAATATATAAATTTAAGGTGATGTTTTATAAAACTATAGATTTAGCACTAGATTTATCATAGAACATATTTAAGGTGAAGTATCGTAAAACTACATATTCAGTAATAAAAATTATTACAAACTACTATAGGTTTTGGAGTTTAAATCGTTAGCACTAGTGTTATGTTTGTGGGTCATAAACATCTAAGTTTGTGATTAGATTGACACTAATACAATAGTTACCTGCTCAGTTTTCTTTCAGATGGAGAACGAGCACTGTTAGTTTTTTTTTCTTTCAAATAACTGATGGGGCAGTTTGTTTTTGGATATTATTCATCGTACAGAAAAAAAATGTAATTATTGGCTTTTTTCTACTTGGTTTATTATTAAATGCACTTAAACATTTTTATATATTTGCAAAAAAAAAAGATGAATGGTGGAACATGTATCAAAATTCAATGACGCTGCCGTGTATTAAAAACTGGACGAAGTAATTTTATAGGGATTTAGACTGTATAATGGATATACTGCTCATGTACATGTACATGTACAATGGATATACTCATGTACAGTAGCAGGCTAAATTATTTCCAGAAAAATCTGCATGTATATTGTATCATATCATATTCCGTTTTGCAGGTTGCAGATATAATAATTTAGCAAAATGCTGACGCCAAAGTTTGGCAAGTAGGAGCAGAGATAAGGCCACCAGATTCAGGCTGCAGCATTTGGAATTCATCCAAAAGGTTTGGTTCAGAAAACAGAACAGAACAGAATTGCTTCAGAAAAGAAAAAGGAAGAAGAAATCATGACAAAACCAGCGTACGAGCTTGACAGACTGAGCCCACGGCTCTCTGTTCTTGCAATCTCCAATGATTTGCAGCAGCTGCGCGTGTACTCTGCTTATGATCTTATGGTTGATGCAGAGGCCACAGATCGATCTCATATGTTTCTTATTAGTTCTCATGAGCAAGGTCGTTAAAATCACGATTCTAAATCGAAAGTTCTAAGTAGGATGACAATTATATAATTATAAAAATAAAAACCGTAAATTCTTCGTACAAAGAATTGTAGAATCACACACTTAAAAAATATGAATATTAGGAAGAACCTAATATCGAATAATTAGAAGGGGTAATGCTTCGAATCCAGATTGTCTAGCCTACCATTTTGTAGAGCTAATCGGAAGACCTCTGTGTTAGATTAATGGGCTAGGCCCAATTAAATCCTAATAAATTCCATTGGCCCACATTAAGTGCTATGGGTAATAATACCATCTTGGAAATCTAAGTGAAGAGGTCTCAACTTAAATACGGAGCTAGTGGAGAGTTTCTGTTGACCGGTTGAGATGGCGCGCGGACAACCAGGCGGGGCGAGGCGAGATAGACAGCTGCTGCGCTCTCTTGTTTTGTAACGGACGGTAATAAACACGGAGAATTGATTTCGTATCAGGTAATAAACACGGAGAATTGATTTCGTATCAGGTAATAAACACGGAGAATTGATTTCGTATCAAGGTTCTGTTCACCTGCGCGCACAGGTGTACGGGACGAGCATGTGCCTCCGGAACTCCGTCCGCTTGAGAACTTGCAAGGGTAGGCGGGCGCGCACAGGTGTACGGGACGAGCATGTGCCTCCGGAACTCCGTCCGCTTGAGAACTTGCAAGGGTAGGCGGGCGCGCACAGGTGTACGGGACGAGCATGTGCCTCCGGAACTCCGTCCGCTTGAGAACTTGCAAGGGTAGGCGGACGATCAAGTTTTTGGGTAGCGCTTCAAGCGTGACTGCTCTTGTTCTTCGTGGCTACTGCTGTTGCATCGGCGCCTTCACCAAGATGTCAACGGAGATTGGAGACAAGAAGATGAACGACATCAACGGAGGCAATACTGCCTCAAAATCCAGCGGTGGGACGTTCTCGGGGTATAGTTTTATTTTCCCGATTCTATTAGATGTTTCTTTGTTAATACTCTTCACAATGGCAGCATTGCGTTACTATGTAAATGTTGATGCTTATTTCATATTAAGCATACTCAAGTTATATACATCTAGCACTGTCATTAGATCTACTCATATTGCAAATGTCATGTTTATTGTCTTAATATTTTGGATTAAAATATGCCGAATTATGACCAAATTTCCAACAGACGTTTCTCAGAATCACACACTTCAATTAAGATCGTACAATTGTACCATAATTTTGAAATTTTGACAGATCCATTGCCAATTTCTGATGATAACTACTCGGAGGCAAGCTTGATCTGAATCTTGTGTTCTTCAATCAGGCATTGCCAACCACCACCAAACATGTCCTGCTTCTTTTACTCTTTTGAACCAGAAGTAGTGAGCTATTACGAAGAACCAACCAACCTACAATAGAAAAGTGGATTAAAATAGTGTCCGTATAAAAGAAACATCATTAACAAATAACAACCATAAAATGGTACACGCATCTTTGCTGTTGCTCAGTTGGATTTTCCTGAATGATTCAATCGTCTTGCAGATAAGAATAGCCTTGTAGCCATCCAAGTTGGTCTCTTCTGACGTAGATGTGAGCAAAAAAAAAAAAAAAAAAAGAGCTGTGGAAAAAAAGGCAAAGCCCCCGGGATCATCAAGTTCTCAATGGATTCTCCCACTGTAAAGTGTAAAGGCATTAAAAGGAGAGATATACAGCACAGATAGAAATGCTCTTTTGCATCATGCGAAATCACTTGGTTGTAACTTAAAGTTCAAACTAGGGAATTCGCTAAAAATATAACTGACTTCAAAATGAGAAACATAACTCTAGGTGCTAAAAACAATTATTAGCACCTGAAGAACTGGGAAGAGAAGCAGAGAAACGTTCGTACACTGAGAGCAAAGTCGAACAAATTACAAATGCATCAAGAAACAATATGATACACAACTTGTTCTCCTGCTTATAATCTCCCTTTACCCTTTATTCTCTCTTTTTTTTTGGGTACTCCTAACTTTCTTGTGCTCTTATACAAACAAGTACCTGCTAATAATACTGTATTATATATAAGGACCATAATGTTTTCTAAGCAGCTTAACATAGTAATGATTATTTCTTACAGTTATGCCGTAGTTGCTTTTGCAAAGATTGTGATGGCATAGTACTAACTTCCAGTGAAATAATGCATATGTCTTGTACTCTTGTTAGAGATTGATGGAAGAAGAAAGCTCAAGAAAGGTTGTGAATATGTGCGTGTTTTTGCAATCTATCACTGTGGACCTTTAGTAGTCTTAGCCCTACTAAAGCGAGAACTGACGATTTATTTGTAGCACAACAATCACTTCTGTAAGATTCTGTATTTTGATTAAAAATAAAGCTGCTCCATGAAATGTAGTACTAGTGATCACAAAATGGTAGATTCTTTTTGTGCTTAGTTAGTTCAATCCATGTGACACGTTTTTACTACTAATTTCAACACTAATCAAAGATGATTTTGCTGAAGCTTCTTTATTTTGTAAGAACATTAGTATGCACTGTAATAAAAGGCTAAGGTGCTATATTCTTCCATTAGATCACCAGCTTTACTCCCTTCTGGAATTGTTTATCAGGCTAGATTCACCGTCACTTGGTTGAACCATTTATCTAAACTCTATGAGCAGAAATGGAAATAATTACAGTTCATTAAACACTAGTAATTCTTGGAATACAGACTCAGGTATACTGAATGCTTATGGTTTTTGACTGGTCAATGTTTAATCCCTACCAGTGGGTGTCATCAGTCATGAATTGATTGAACACTCCAAGAAATTCACTGCAGGAGTGCACAAAATCATTTTAGTTGTACCTTATAATACCAACCATTCATCTTGCTTCATATGTTCAACCACTGGTGGTTTATGTCCTTCCAATACTATGAATGGGTTGGCAATAAATCACATACCAGGCAAAGTATCGGCAGCTAAAAGCCTAGAATAATTCACCAGATGGAATAAATTAATAAGTAAACACCATGCAACCCGCTAAATAATCCATAAACGTCCTTCTAAGGTCAGAGAAATGCCCAGGGGTATTTCGGCTAGCTTCACAAGGTGGTGGGCTAGCCGATCTGAGTTCAAACCCTTATCCTTTCTATTTATTTGATAGTAGTTCCTTCCTTAATATTCACTTTTTTTAGGTCACACCACTGACATTAGTGACTAATCACATATATTATATGTGCAAAAGGCTGGAAAAGAGGTAGGTAAAAGTGCCAAATCGTATACCGGATTGCAATTGATAATTGATAGGGACGCAAGCATCTGTTTTATTCTTTGCACATGAAGCAAGCAAAAAGAATCTAATATATTGACATGCAATTTTTTTACGCGTTCGGGAAAAAAGAAGCAGGCAAGAAAAATCATGCATAAATTGGATTTCCGTCTTCTAGAATCTGGAATGAAAACTATGCACACTAGTAATATTTAAAAGAGCTATCATATAATTAATGGGCTCATCATCGCTTTCACCTGGAATATAGCTGCGTTGGAGCCACATCCTTCTTGGAAACCCAGGAGGAATTTAAACAGGAGGCAGAGAACAATTGCAGCCTTTATTTTTTTTTTTTTGCCTATCAGATGCCTTTGTTTTGGTGTTCTTATCTTATCCTGGCAATGGCATACGGCATGATGCACATTTCATCCATCCAACCGTGATAGCGAAATCTGGCAACAATGTCTGTCTTTTTTTTTTTACTCTGCAAATAAACAGGCTTGTCATCAAGATTGAATCCGAAAGGACTAATTCAGCTCATGCTTCTCAGTTCTGATCAGTTGATCTTTCCAACAGAGATAGCTTCTCGTGTTTGTCGAAAGTTCAGTTTCAGGTTCAGAGATCCATCCTCAATTACTGAAAACCACACATATATTTTTCCCAAGAAAGTGTGCAAAATTCAGAAGATAAGTTTGATGAATGATTCCGTAGACTACTAGCAACTTGCAAGATTAACCGAGACAGACAAGTTAGAGAGTCAATCATTTTTAAGATAATGAAAATGGATTACATCTTCAGCTTCTGTCACAAGACACACAACCATAAGTTTGCTAAAAAAAAAGAGAGTCAGTCCATAATATGATTATGACACCACAAAATTGGAATTAACATTATCAGGGACCAACTAGTGATCAAGCTACTGAATGAATAATAATCGGAATGCAAAACCACACAGAAATTTCCGATAAACTAATCCACTAGAATCACAACTCCTTTTTGCTCAGATTAATTTTAGACGAACCTAATCTAGCTGGTCCCTTTCATATCCGAAAAGAAAAAGAAGGAAATCTGGGCACCTTGTGATGATGCCCAACCGCCCATTTCTCCCTACACACTCATTCCGTCCTCCATCTGTTTCACCAAATCATGGCATTAAAAATACTCCTAATCTCGAATCCTCCGTTAGGTTGGAAAGACCCACGAACAGATCGATCGGTGTTTTCTTTCTCCTTCGAGCTTAAATTCTCACGGAATCAAGCACTGAGAAGACGCTGCAAGCGAGAAAATCTCTACAGATGTAGCGGGTGATTTCGTTCTAGAAGGTTCTAGAACTAGTTTATTTAAGTAAATTTCATAATCCCCACGTATTATGGGTCCAAAATTGCATAAAACCACGAAAAATTTGACACGTGACACGTAACATCGGATATTATAGTCCTAAAGTTTCACAAAACCGTACCGTTAACCATTTTGACATATGCCATAGTAGATAGTACATGATTATGTGCCACATTGCCAAAATCCTTATAATTTTGTGTAACTTGGATCATAACAGATGTGGTTTTATAAAATTTACTTTTTTTTCCCCTCGTCGATGCATCGCGTGGTGGCAAAATGGGCCGCACGGCATGGCCTGGCCATCCATCCGCAGTGGATCTGGGCCTCCAAAGTGCGATCTAATGGTCACGAGAGGCCCACGATAGGTCACAATCCAATTCGGCCCATTCACTGTATCTTTTCAAGTGGGCCCACGAGCCCACCCGCGGCCGCGTCCGTCTCCGCTCAAGCGGTGGCGGCTCATATACCGCCGCGAGAGAGAGACCATTCCCCCCGTCTCGGCCTCGGAAGTCGCGCGCACCCCCAAACCCTAGCCGCGCCTCCACCTCCCGATTCGCCGCCGGTTCGTTCCAGGTAATTGGCAGCGGCGTGGAACCGAATAGTGGATGCGTCTATGCTACCCGATTACTCCGTAATCTCTCTCCTTTTTTTTTGGTGGGGGGTAAATCATCTTCGGTGTTTGATCTGCAGGTGTGTGTTGATTAGTAGAAGAGAAGCGGCGGCTGCGACGAGGCGGAATCGACCATGGCGACCCGTAAGTTTCAGCATGTTTGAGGTTTTGCGGCGCGTGGTTTTTGTGATTAGGTAGCTCTATATTCATTTCGGTTAGTTACTTCGATGAGATATTTTGTAGCGTTGGGGATTGGCAACGACGGATTGGGCGATTAGTACTGTTGGGTGATTAGTCTTGTGGCCAGATGCCTAGATGAGTAGTTTTGTGACTGAAGCAGCATCACAGAATGGATTTCGGGGCTAGTCAAGTGGGTTTAATGTTTGTTGAGATTTTTCTGAATGATCAGTGTTTAGAATGTAATGTTTTTGAGGACAAAAGTGGTAGCTTGTTACGGTAGCTTTTAGTAAAAGATCTTTTTCTTAGCATCTCATTTGTTGTTCTATGCTGAAATTTCTACACTTAATCATGTGATGTAGCGCACCTCTAATTTGGTTGGTTAGGTTTCATTGCTCATACTGGGTTCTGAACTGGTGGGTGATGTTTGATTCAAATGCCTTTTACACATCTTCCGTATCTAATCTGCTTTTTCTTGAATACACGATCTGTAGGTATTCAGTTTGAGAACAATTGTGAAGTTGGTGTTTTCTCCAAGTTGACAAATGCCTATTGTCTTGTTGCAATTGGAGGATCAGAGAACTTCTACAGGTGCATATTTTGTCAGTTTAAGATGTTGGGAAATTATTTGTGGAAGCGTGGGAATGCCTAACTCATAACTGCTGCATTATTTGTTATTTTGCAGTGCCTTTGAGTCTGAGCTCGCAGATGTTATTCCTGTTGTCAAGACCTCCATAGGTGGTACTAGAATAATTGGTCGTCTCTGTGTCGGTTAGTACTTGAGCTTGGATATACTAAGTGGATTAATGCACTTGCCTTCTTGTTTTTCGTTTACCAATTTGAATCTTTGATGTCCAGGAAACAAGAATGGACTTCTCTTGCCTCACACTACCACCGATCAAGGTACTCTATTTTTGTATCTTTTTTCCTATAAATCTTTGCTGCCATGCCTACATCGTTTCTGCTAGCTCTGTGCTATTGATGTCATCCACATGTTGGCTATATGTGTCAATAAATTAGTAACTTTTCACATGGATATAGTTTTTCAGTGTATGTTCTTTAGCCACACTCCGTTTTTATGGACTTATAGGAAAACAGAAAATCTTTTCTAAGCTAAATAATGTGTACATGTACTGAAAGAAAATTTTATCTACCTGATGATTATAGGTACTATAATTATCATTGAAATTACTCTATAATTATTATCAGAGTTACAGTTACTTGGGTATTGCACAGAGGGCAAAGTTGTTAAGGCAATTATGGACTTACACTGTCTGCCGCATTATTATTTTTCTTTTGTACGAGCACAGGCACATGGCTTGATAGTGTTGTAGTATATTTGGAACTTGTTTTCATGTAATATCCAAGGCCTTCTGGATATTGTGACTATCTGCTAGACAGATACAATCAATCATGCCAGTTGGATATACATTCCATGCTTGTGTTGTCGAATTGATTTTCCTTAGCAGCTTGATTGGTTTGTGATGCTGTGTTATGATATTTTGTCATGGACAAAAGTTTCACCATGAATTTGTAGTAATTCTATGTTCCCTGTGTGTTTGAATTGTTCTAGAGCTTCAGCATCTGAGGAACTGCTTGCCTGATCAAGTGGTTGTCCAGCGTATTGATGAAAGGCTATCTGCGCTTGGCAATTGTGTAGCTTGCAATGACCATGTCGCGCTTACACACCCTGACCTCGACAAGGTAAGCCTATCTTCGTATATCTCTCTAGTGATGTTTCTTGACTTAATGCTTTTCCCTATTGTCTCGAACTAAATATGCCTGCTGCTCAATTCTCCAGGCCACTGAGGAACTTATTGCAGATGTGCTTGGGGTTGAGGTGTTCCGGCAGACAATTGCAGGAAACATCCTTGTGGGAAGCTACTGTGCGATTACAAACAGGGGTGGCCTAGTATGTTTTTTCTACTTCATTTCTGTTCCATTCGATCTGTGTTTGTTACAAATGTTCTTTTTCTTATTGTACAACAATTGCGAAACAGGTCCATCCTCATACATCCATTGAAGATCTTGATGAGCTGTCCACGCTCCTGCAAGTCCCTCTTGTTGCTGGAACCGTGAACCGAGGCAGCGAGGTCATTGCTGCGGGCATGACAGTGAATGACTGGACTGCTTTCTGTGGCTCAGACACTACGGCTACTGAGCTATCGGTCATTGAGAGCGTCTTCAAGCTGAGAGAAGGGCAGCCTGCCGCGATTGTTGATGACATGAGGAAGTCTTTGATCGACAGTTATGTGTAAAAGACCAAAGTTAGTGAATGTGTGGTTGTGGGAGTATTAACTGTGCTAAAATCGACACAAACTGTACTCGTGTAATCAGTAGCAGAAACATACCGTCCTGGTGGTGAATTTCTGTCTTCTGAATTACAGACTTATCTTTTACCTTTGTCTCCTTGAAGCCTACAATATATTTTGCAGCTTAAGATTTATTGATTGAGCAACACAGCAAGAATTTTGGCTAATATGCGACATTTACGTTCCTGCAAGGTGTTCTTCAGGTTCAAAACGACTTTTCTCATTAGTTACTGCAAAACCATTTTATGAACTCAAATTTGGCAAACAGAGTGTATGAGAAGCTTACAAGAACAGCAGAACCTCACATAATTCACATTACGAAAAGGCTATCAGAACATCAGCGAACAAGTTCTCGCAAAACATCACTCTATAGAAGTGCACATAGAATACAGAAATCAGCAAGCTCTCCTTAAAGCATAACTCTAGCAGGCCATCGATAATGATGTGGCATTGGCACCAAGGGATGGTGCTATCGATACACTACCAGGCCAGACTGGCAAGTTGCTTGCTTTGGCATTCCAGAATGCAACTCATGGCTAGTTCCTTCAGCTGTTCTTCCACAACTTCCATGGGAAGGGAGCCATCAACAACCTACGTGACACAACCAATGCAACAAGTTAATCAGATTTATTTATTACTAATTGGTTGACTATAGAACTAATTATTATGACCATACTTTAACGAAACAACCAAATTCTTGAGATACTATTGCATTCTACTGGTTTCTACACAATCTTACAAGTCATGGTATAGATCATGAATACAGAAAAATGAAAATGAATGACAGGCAGATCACTGCATTTGCACATCCAACTTAAATTAAGTACTATGCTGGTTGATTACCTTCCATGTTGAATCACGAAGTGAATGGTAATGCTCACCAACTTTCTTTTGGAATTCAATTTTTTCATATCTCTCACCCCCATAGCCTCCTCTTTCAGCTGCTTTCTGAAATGGCAAATACATATTTATGTCATGCAACATCACATCATAAGGGCTTGTTTGATTAATCCCCATGAGAAAGGGAGTGGAGGGGATTAATTCCACACCTCAATAGCTGTGGAATTATTACCTCCAAATCCCGTTCAATCCCTTTGGGTGAGCGATAACAAGGCAAGTGGGGTTAGCAAAGAATCTGCGGAACAGTTTTCATGTTTTCCACAACCGACAACATGATGAAGAATTGAGGTTGACTTGATTTTTTAGAGTTTCAATGCATACTAGACAGACACGAACCTTAGGGGTAAAAGTAAAACTCGATGGCCAATGGGTTCTCTATTTATATGCTTATGTGATTAGATTAGGTACCTAATGGGGCTATCATCACTACAATATGCAAATGAGTCAAAGGCATGAAACTGAGGAAATCCTGCCTTTCAATACTAACAAAAGGAATCTATATTCTAGAACATAGCCATAGGAAGAATGAGAACAAATAGCATACCTCTGGTTGTACATCCAAATATACTACAAGATCTGGGGCTATAAGTCCATTTTCAGGAGCCTACAAAAGGAAAAAGGAGGGATTACTGCTATAAACAATTTATGGCTAGAAAAGAAAAATTCATAATATGGCCACATGGTACCCTACTCACCTTGCACCACTCAATGTCAAGTCCCTTGGCAGCTGAAAATGCCACTCCAGAATAAGAATAACGATCAACAATGAGAGTAGTTCCACCAAGTAGCTTTCTTTCCATCAAAGCTCTGAAAATGGCAGACCAAACCAACACCTCCACAGTTACAACTTAGAACCACAAAGACCTTGCATCACTGCACATAGTGTATCACTGAAGAAAATTTTCCACCTATAACATAAGCTGTTCGACATATCGTTTATCTTACAAGTTGAAAAGAACAAACCTTTTCTCCCAGCGATTCGCACTGAAGAGCAAATGGATTGTCCTATCGTCAAGTTCCGACTCGTTCGCAAGGTACGCGGATATCATCTGCCCAACACTAGTACCTCTATCAGGAAACCGCCACCCTTCGGCCTGGCAACCTTTACCTTGCAGAAAGGACAGCAGCCGAGCACACTGCGAAGATTTCCCACTCCTATCCAGCCCTTCCAGGACTATGAGGGCACCACGGCCACCCTGAGAGCTCCCACTCTCCATTCTCACGCTCCGGAACACGCCGCGCCACTGCGGAAGCAAGCCGAGACCACACCCAGCCGCTGCTTTGACACCACTGCAAAGCAGAAGATTACACGCACAGTAAGCCCAAACAGAGACCAACCACACTTGCATCATCTAGCCTACCAAAAACTTCGGGGGAATCGTCTCACCTGCTCCAAGAAATTGCTTTCCCGGCGAGGCAAGCTAATGCAGTCATGCACAACCTGGTTATCCTACTTACTCTCCTCCCCCCCAAACCTAATACCCTGGAAAAGCAAGAGATAGCTGCAGTGGAAGCGCAATGGCAGCACACCCAACCAAACCATTCAGTGTGAATCAGGGGGTGGTCACTACTCGCTATAACTTTCGGAAGATTACCTTGCCGGATAAGGAGGCGGAGGCGGAGAGATCGCCGGCGGCGAGGTGGTCGGGGGATCGCCGCGGCGTCGAGGGTTTTGACGATTGGAGTGGGGGGCGGCGCGAGCTCTCTCCTCCTCTTATGGGCCCGGCCCACCTGCCAGCCTCATCAGAATTCGGCCCGGCCCGGCCCGGCCCACGATTTCGCCTCCGAGGGCTTAAGCCGACCAAAGCCATCGTCGTCTAGGGTTTAACCGAGCTGCTGCTGCTGTTGCTGTGCTGCGCCATGGCGACCCGAGAGCACGAGCTCCGTCCCGAGCAAGAGCGGCTCGGAGAGGATAGGGAGGAGTACGAGGATGGGGAGGAGGAGGAGGAGGAGGGGGAGGAGGGGTGGGATGACTGGGAGTCGGACGGCGACGACGCGGGCGGCGGCGGCGGCGGCGGCGGGCTCCTCTGCCTGTTCTGCAGCGCGCGGTTCGACTCCGAGAGCTCGCTCTTCTCGCACTGCGCCTCCGAGCACCGGTTTGATTTCTACAGGGTCGTGAAGGAGACGGGGATGGATTTCTACGGGTGCATCAAGCTCATCAACTTCGTTCGGTCCAAGGTGCGTCAGGGTTTCAGCTTCAGCAGCTTGAAATCGAGCTGTATACTCCGTATATAGTTAATTTAATTGTTGTGCTAATTGTTTGCGTGGTCATGTACTAGACCTCACTTGATTTCGATTGCAATTTCGTTAGTTTCTGTGCTTTTTTGCTCCATTTCATGGATTATTATGAACCTTATGAACTTATTATGATTGATTTGTAGGTGGCGGAGAATAAATGTTGGAGCTGTGGGCAAGTTTTCTCTAGCAACAGCGAACTATGCGGCCATTTGCATGCATTAGAGATTCCCCAACTAGAGGGAAAGGTTCCATGGGGTGATGATGTATACTTAAAACCATTCTTGGAGGATGATTCTCTTTTGCACAGTTTGTCCGTCTTTGATGATGATGACGAGGACGACTGTGGAATGCCAATGGAAAAGGGAGGGTGTTCAGCAGGCAATGGGAGTTTAGCTGAAACATGTGAGAGCAATCTGAAATCTATTATCAATGATGGTTCTGATGTCATTGATAGATTTGAGAGAACATGTACTATTGAGAGTACAGATGGGGAGTGCAGTGGGTCTCTTGCTCAGGAGCCAAGTGACAAGCAGTTAAAAATTGCACGTGCTAGTGCTGCTGCTAGGGGAATTAAAAGTGTGGATGAGAGCTACTTCGGGTCGTATAGTTCATTTGGCATCCATAGAGAGATGCTTGGTGACAAAGTAGGTTAAACCCTGACACTGTTTTTCTAAACATATACTATCGCTTTGTTTTCCAAAATGCCCAACGGCTAATAAATTTCTGACTGACCTTTTCAGGTAAGAACAGAAGCTTACAGAGATGCCCTTTTAGGCAATCCTAGCCTCATGAATGGTGCAACTGTGCTCGATGTTGGTTGTGGCACGGGAATTCTAAGGTATGCATGTGTAAAATTCTTTTGGGTTACTTTGTTTTAGCATGAGCTTGATGCTCTCAATCTTGAATCCACTAAAAGTCTATATGCTACGTACCGCAGGTAAGAAAATGAGCAACAGCCATAAACTTGTAGTACATAATAAAAAATTGAGAATGCTTGGTTAGATCTAATGCACTCAAGTAATAGCCTACTGGGAGGAATTCTGACTTCCTTCTGCATCAGAAGGTGAATTTGATTCCTACCATGTAGATTGTTGTTGCAATCCTGGGTTGATTCATGAGTATATTTTATGATACAAGTTGCTTGTGTAATGATTATATTGTTGAGATGCAAAACACAACAAGTAATGAATGTTGAATGAGCTGTTGATGTATGCTTTCTGTCTGTATAGTCTTTTTGCAGCTAAGGCTGGTGCTTCTAGAGTTATTGCTGTTGACGGGAGTGCAAAGATGGTTTCTGTCGCTACTGAAGTACGTTCTTTTTTAAATAAAAAGAATATCAGACTGCCTTTCTTGTTTAATTTATGGTTTCTCTCATACACACTACATAAATGCAGGTTGCAAAAAGTAATGGTTTTCTGTACGATGAAAATATGGAGATGCAACAAAAGCGAGATACTCAAGTGATAACTGTTGTTCATACCAAGGCTGAAGAGCTAAACCATAAAATACAAGTTCCATCCAATAAATTTGATGTTTTGGTGAGCGAATGGATGGGATATTGCCTACTCTATGAATCCATGCTCAGTTCAGTTCTATATGCACGCGATCATTTTCTAAAACCTGGTGGTGCTATTCTCCCAGATACTGCAACAATTGTAAGTAGCAACTTTTGCCTACATTCTATGTCTGCCATTTTCTGCTATTTGGTCACTTGTTTGGTCTGATCTATTTTTTCTAGTTTGGTGCTGGATTTGGGAAAGGTGGAACAAGCTTGCCATTTTGGGAAAATGTGTATGGCTTTGATATGTCATGTATTGGCAAAGAAGTGACAGGGAATTCAGCTAGATTTCCTGTTGTTGATATATTGGCTTCTGAAGATATTGTGACAGAGACAGCTGTTCTCAATGTAAGTCCCATGACCTACATGCTTCAACTGGGTTATGCACTTATGTTTCAGTATTGTCTTTTTGTTGAGGTTTGAAATACAGATCAAGAGATAATTGTGATTTGGTTGACCGTCTGGAGGTGTAGATAACATTCATAATGAATACTACTTCCTTTGTGCTCGAATGTCCTTCCAATGCACGGAATTGTACTTGACATCTTGTGTTTATTCTGTTTCTATGCAGTCCTTTGATCTGGCAACTATGAAGGAAAATGAAATGGATTTTACTTCAAGCTTTGAGCTGAGGCTCAGTGAAAGTGGTGTATCACAATCTGGAGTAACCTGGTGCTATGGCATTATATTATGGTTTGACACTGGCTTTACGAACCGATTCTGCAAGGAGAAGCCAGTCAACCTCTCCACCTCTCCTTTCTCCACACCGACTCACTGGTCTCAAACTATCTTCACCTTTGAAGAGCCCATCGCAATGGCAAAGGAGGAATCAGCCGTTGTCTCATCTGCGTCAGTTGGCACAGATGAGTGCCCAGCTGTGATGATCAGATCCCGCATCAGCATTGTGAGGGCCTCTGAGCACCGCAGCATAGACATATCGATTGAAACTGCAGGAATCAGCTCAGATGGCAGGAAGCGTAGCTGGCCTGTTCAGATCTTCAACCTGTGAGCAAGGAGCCAAGGATACCTTTGGGTATAAATTTTGTTTCGTGCTTTGCTCCTCACTGGTTTTGAGCAAGGATACTACCCACAGCAAGTCTTAGCTTTTGATTGGGTCCTCAAATCTCAAGTTCTGTACGCTGAAACAGAACGGCATCCCCACTGAAGTTTTGTGCAATGGTGAGCCTGAAAACAGGCCAGATTGAAGCGCTGTGGAATGGTCAGGGTGAAAAAGTTCATGGGATCGAGACTGAGTTCCAGTTTTTTTTTTTGGCTATTTCTGCACGTGAACTGAAATATATATCTTGTAGTGATGTTTGAGATATGTATCAGTATTTTACAATGATATCAGAATTCAGATTCATTTGGATACCAGTTCACTTCAGTTTCTGTAAGATACTCGGTTGATGTGAACCTGAAGATCGCACTATCTTCTAATCGTCGGTGTGTCGGTAGAACAAATGTTACTCCTATTTTTGCTGCCTTGCCATAATCAACTGCAAAAAACTTGAACAAATTTCAGACTCTGTTTTCTTCTTGCAGAAACTCAAAGCAAATTTCAGACTAACCCGGTTTCGAAAAAACAAAACAAAAAAAAAATTCAGGCTATTAGCTAATCAGGCCTTGGGCCTTAGCATCTTCGGCCTCACAGGACAGCACGCGGCCCATATCTACCCACCAAATCCCGAATCTCGAGGCAATCCGACGGCTGGTGATTGGCAACAAGGCCGCGAGAGGATTCCGATACCCTTCTCTCTCTCTCTCCGAGCTCGAATCCACCACCACCACCACCACCACCAATCGGAGCCACCGGAGAGCGGCGGCGCAGCAGACGGCGGCGGCTGCGGGGGGCGAGAGGCCGATTCGCCGGAGGAGAGAAGGAGAGAGAGAGAGAGAGATGGCGTTCACGATGCGCGCGGTGAAGGTGCCGCCGAACTCGGCGTCGCTGGAGGAGGCGCGGCACCGCGTGTTCGACTTCTTCAGGCAGGCGTGCCGCGCCATCCCCTCCATCATGGAGATCTACAACCTCGACGACGTCGTCACCCCGTCCCAGCTCCGCTCCACCATCGCCAAGGAGATCCGCAAGAACCAGGGCGTCACCAACCCCAAGGTCCCAACCTCGCACCCACCCCCCATCGATTTCATCCGTCTTCCCGATTTCGTCGATCTGCGCCTCGTGAATGAGAATTCTCTAGTGGCTTAACCAACTGCTCGCCTGCTCTCTCCGATCTTGTCTCTTCTGGTCCTTGGGAGTTGATGATTTATCGGTGTTAGGTGCTGGATCGGTAGGTTTTGATTAACCTAGGATTTGATAGCCTCTTGTTTGCAGCAGGGGATTTAGACTAACCTTCTGCCTCAAGGACAGTAGTATTCCGGCAGGTTTGATGCTATGTGGGCAGTAAATTGTTTTCACCGATGGTTGGTCAATTTCTATATCTAGACATCTGGATATCATTTAGTGATCTACTTTCTGTGACATAGCACATGATTATCTGAACTTCATTGCTGCTTCCATGTTATATTTATACTACCAGTATCAACAATGCGATTCACATTTGTCGATGGTGGTAGTAGTAGCTAGGGATATCATCTGTACAATGCGGGCTCTCACAGTTAAGACAGTCTAATGAGGTTTTTGGTCTTTGCACAATCTTCTGATAGGTATCTTCTGGCATTTTAGTTTAGACTAGAGAGAGCGGTTTTGTCGGCTGGCCTCCTTTGCTTGTAAAAATTGAGAAAATTTGTCAGTTTAATTGAGCAAGAGTGCTTATGAATACGATTCAATGCACATAATATTAGATCCATACCACCTCTCCATGTACATGTTTCTAGATCCCCTGAAGAAACATTTTCTTTTGTTATGATTTGCATCTTTGTAGGCTAACTATGTTTGCTGGCTTCAATTTGAATTACACTCATTTGATTAGGCCCTTAGGAAGGCTTCACCTGAAGCATGCACTTAAACTAAAAAATGTTAATGTCAGTAAAAGGGATCTATATTTTTTATCTTGGATAATCCAAAGCTGCATCAGCTTGAGTTGCAAGGATCAGAGATTGCACGCGTTGATTTGATCCAATATTTGAAGAAACCTCAACTTTGTAACAAAACGCAGCAAATTCATGTTTTGTTTTTGGATACCTTTTGTCGTTTGTTAGATTAGAGTTGTTACGATCACATGAATACTATTGGGAATGCTTCTGTTCCATACCTCAGGTTTGGTCCAGTCCTTGCTTGTATTGCCCAGTTCTCCATTGTATCTGAGTGCAGTAAATTCAGATGAATGCTTCTTTTGATCAAACGCCAATTTGAATTCATTGATCATCACAATCTGAAATGATAAATTTCTCCCTCATACCCCCTGTTTTGGTGATTGTGTTGCATTTGGGATCCCTGTATTATGTTGCCCCTCTTTATGTTAAGTACATTTTCTACCAGTGCAGAATTATCTTGTTGTTTGTAGCTTCTCATGACGCATCACGAATGACCTGAAAATTTGGTCATTCACATTTTCTTTTTGTCTCACTTACCTTAATCCTTACTGTATCAATGCCTCATCTAAGCTAATTTTGTTTGCAAACAGGTCATTGATATGCTCCTGTTTAAGGGGATGGAGGAGCTGGGCAACATCACCGAACACGCGAAGCAGCGCCATCACGTCATCGGGCAATATGTGGTCGGCCAAAAGGGACTGGTGCAGGATATGGAGAAAGACCAAGGGTCCTCAGACTTCCTGAAGAAATTCTACACTAGCAATTACTCCTAATCTGTGCTGCAAACTCCTCCTCCTTCAGTAATATCCGAGAAGTGATCTGAATAAGACGCTGAGAACCCACAGCTTTAATTGTTTTATCACTGGAATCTTTTTGTTATTCTGCTTGATCCTTCAATCATCTGCGCAGTGTGGCGCTGTTGCTAGTGAATTGTTTGTAACTTGTAGACTGTACTCTGCAAAGTTGATGTTCATGAGTTCATACCGTGTGTCAATGGGTTCGAACTCATGTACCCAGCACATGACCATCACTCGTTTATCGTGAAGTCATTGATTCGATTAATCTGTAGCATAAAAGGTCATGGCCATGGAAACAAATAATAAGTGTTGCCGTTCTCTAATATACTCTTGAGTAGTTGTGACTTGTGAGGTATATTAAGAATTCAGATGGCATCAGATGATCAGTATTCAGGTGTCCCTGTCTGCTTAGCAATTCAAGTTAAAATGGCAAGGATAAGGGCATTAGAGAGTAGTTGTGAACAAGAAGTTAATATTGCAAAGGATAAGGGCATGAGAGAGTAGTTGCGAGCAAGGTTAAAATCTCGACTCTGTCATGCGAATTTATGATCCTAATTAAGATGCTTGATTCCACAATTTTACGTAGGTAGAATTTACGATTTTACGGTTTTAATGTATACGATTATATGGTCTGTTTGGTACAGCTCTAGCTCTATCCCTGGAGCTCAGCCAAACAATTCCAGCTCCATCAAAACTGGGAGTGAAGCTAGGTGAAGTTCTTTCACATAATGAACTAGTGTTGTGGAGCTATGTTTAGGCAGCTCCACGACTTCACTCAAGACTCAACTCCTACAGCTAAATTTAGAAGTTGGAGCTGTACCAAACAGGCCCTGTGAATTGCAATACTACTTAGAACTTTTGAATTGGATTCAGAATCGTGATTGTGTGAAGTACTAAGAATAGATCGGCAGACGGCATCAAAATTCAGTTGTTCCATGCTGGCGTGCTTCGAGTAGCAGCAGTACAATAGCTACGATGTCAAAGATGAGGAGGGGCCTAGAGCAAGATAAGATAGATGGAATCTACTCCTACCAACTAAAACGCTGGCCCCACCTGTAAGTGAGCATTGGATAGATAGATTATCTGACAGACTTCCTCAACGAACGTAGCGATGAATACCCCAACAGAATGTTGCGCGGGCGCTTGCAAAATGCTAATCCATCATCATTTTATGCGCTAATCCACTCCAGATCACGCCGCTAATCCTTATCCAAACGAATTAACAACAAATCAGTCGCGCGTTTGAAACGAGTCCACTCCACCTCCATCCAGATCAGTGTATATAAACCGCCGCGCCGTTTGTTCGTGCTGATTCTCTCTCTCTCTCTAATCAGTAGTACCCCAGATCAGTTTGTTGCTTTGCTGCTTCTTCCGGTTCCAATCTGAGAGGGGGGATTCGCGCGGGAGGCGAGGCGAGGCGGCAGCCATGGTGGGGCGGAGCTCCCTCCCGGAGGGTTCCCTCTTCCTCGGATTCGACAGCTCCACTCAGTAAGCCCGATGGTTTCTCTCGGTTTTTCAGTTGGGGGCTTAGATCTTTTTATTTTTTTTGGCTTTTGTGTGGGTGCGGGTGGTTGTTTCTTGCGAATTGGTCGGTGTTCTAGATGCGGAATTTGATGTCTGCTAGAACGTACTAGTTAGTGTAAGTGGAGGCTGCTTTCGATTTGGGGGGAAACTGGGTAGTGCTTGGAATTGAGGTGATTGGCAAAATGACGACGGTTATTCAAGGATAAAAAAAATGTTTATTTTGTTCATCTGCATTGTGCAAATCCGGGAGATGCATATCAGCATATGTGAGCAATTGCGCAGGTATTCTATCAGGGAGGGGTTGGGGTAGATTAAGTTCGTAATAGTTGCATTCAGTGTCTTTTTTTTTTTTAGAAAAAAATGACGACTTGCATGCAATTTGGAAACCAGAGAATTATAGGGAGAACAGGGGCTTATGGAGTTCCATATCTAGTGGTGGTGCTATAGTCTGAATCCTTCACAGTTCAGCCTTATGTCTGAATTCCTGTATTCATGTTATAGTCTGAATCTTCGAAGTTCAGCCTTATGTCTGAGTTCCTGTATTTAAGTGATCAAGTCTTTGTCCATGCTAGCTATTTTTTATGTTGACAGTGGAGGTAATTTCATTGAACCGAGCACGCCAGAGTCACTTCATTTTTTTTAGTCTTGCGTAAAAAAAAAACTTCATTTTTAGTCTGCCTAAATCCATAAAGCTCAATTTAAAGAAAGAAGCAAGATACACCACATTTTGGCATCAGTTCCAATTGATGTGTTCGCTTTGTTTCAGTATCCTGCATATTGATAGCCATCGCCTCATGACATCACCTTACATACTATCGATATTTGACATCACCTTACATACTATCGATATTTGCATCGATATTTCTGTGTATTCCATGCTGTTCCTTTTACCTTTTTAGGGACCATCAGAGTGGAATCTTATATTGCTAATCTCTTGTTACAGGTCCCTAAAAGCTACCATGCTGAACAACGAATTGATAATAGTAGCTTCAGATATTGTTAACTTTGATTCTGACTTACCGCACTACAAAACAGAAGGTGGTGTTTACAGAGATCCTGCAGATGATGGCCACATATTTTCACCAACAATAATGTGGGTTGAAGCCTTTGAATTGCTACTTGAGAAGCTAAAGCCAAAGATCAACTTTAGCAAGGTTGTGGCCATTTCAGGGAGTGGGCAACAACACGGCAGTGTTTATTGGAAGAAGGGTAGTCATGCGGTGTTGTCTTCCTTGGATCCTACTAAGAGCTTGTTATCCCAGCTGAAGGATGCCTTTTCTACCATGGACTCACCAATATGGATGGACAGTAGCACAACTAAGCAATGCAGAGAAATAGAAAGTGCAGTAGGCGGCGCATTGGAGCTATCAAAGTTGACAGGATCTCGTGCCTATGAGAGGTTCACTGGGCCTCAGATCCGGAAGATATACCAAACAGTTCCGCAAGTTTATGATGATACTGAGAGAATATCTTTGGTGAGTTCGTTCATGGCATCAATCCTGGTGGGGAACTATGCAAGTATTGATGAGACTGATGGTGCTGGGATGAACTTGATGGATATAAACCAGAGAACCTGGTCAAAGACTGTTTTAGAGGTCTGCCCCTGATAGCTCCTTTATCATGCATTCAAGATTTCTCACATAACTAAAAAACTTTGCCTTCAAGATCTTTTTAATACTAAAATATCAAAATTGTGCCCTCTCTCCTGAAGGCAACGGCTCCTGGGCTTGAAGAGAAGCTTGGAAAGTTGGCACCAGCATATGCAGTAGCTGGTCGAATTGCTCCTTATTTTGTAGAAAGGTGAGTTTCTTTTACCATTCTCCATTGTTCTTGCACTCAGTACAACTGTAAAAGAAAAGAAATTCTGGAAGACTGGAATTGAATAATCGCAAGGTGTTTGAAATTCTGGAATTGAATAATCGCAAGGTGTTTCGGCATTTGGCTGTTCCCTAACTTGGCATCAAATGGGCTAATTACTCTCTTTAATCATTTCTTATAATCTACTACATTTTCGACCACAGATTCATAATGAAAATAAGGAACATCTCTATCATAGCTGACAGATTCAGATTACACTCCCTCTGTTCATATTCTTGTCAAGGGGATTTAGGTGAATTGTCCTCAACATATAGAAAAGAAATAATATGTGAATGGGAAAGCTAGCTGTGCCAAAACTTTAGCTGATATCATCTGATGACTGAACAAACAAATATTTGTTGCCCTAAATTTTGTTTGAGTGATGCATTATGAAAATGCAGGCTTCAGTTTGATAAGAATTGCTTAGTTATTCAATGGTCTGGAGACAATCCCAATAGCCTTGCAGGTGCTTCTCTTGCTTTCTTTCTCAAGATTTTGTAATTCTTTCTTCTTTTCAATGCATTTGTTAACTACGGACCATTAAATTATTCTTATTTTGATGTGTCTTCTTTAGGTTTAACTCTGAATACTCCTGGTGACCTTGCAATTAGCCTTGGTACTAGTGATACTGTAAGTTGCAAAGATGCCACTTTTGGTAGAATTGGCTTTTCTTTCTCAGGCTCCTGGGTTACTCATCTCCAAATTGCCTTAGGTTTTTGGGATAACTGCTGAAGCTAAACCAAGTCTTGAAGGCCATGTTTTCCCTAACCCTGTTGAACCTGATGGTTATATGGTGATGCTGTGCTACAAAAATGGTTCATTGACCCGAGAAGGTATAATACTTTCCATCCTTTTTTCTCATGTAATCCATTGTAGTACTGGGACTTTTCTGATATTAGAATATATTCAATGTGTTTGTAGATGTGCGGAACAGTTGCGCGGAGAAATCCTGGGATGTTTTCAACAGTTATCTAGAGAAAACTCCACCTCTAAATGGTACGTTCTTACTGAAATGAAATTTCTTAATATAAGTTCTTACTAACATTTTCTTGCTCGTTTCTGTTCCAGCAACCTTGTTTTCCATCAGGTTATTTATAGTGTTTCAGTACATACAAAATAAATCAGCAATTTAAATGTTCACTGCAGTCTCAACTATTATTTGTTCAAACTTGCTACGTTTTTTCATACATAGTGTTATTTTAAATTTATCTTATTAATATTCCTTCATCAATTTTCTTGTGTGAATCGAACTGTGCTTTTGACATCTTGTCATTCTTCTTTATTTAACATATAGGCGGAAAATTAGGATTCTACTACAAAGACCATGAAATTCTGCCGCCACTTCCAGGTAATCATATTTTAGTGTTTCTTACATCTCTTCACGGTATTCTTACATTATTCTCTATCATGAAAAACAATGGTTTATTCTATGCAGTTGGCTTCCATCGATACATTGTTGAAAACCTCAATGATGTCACATCCAACAATCTGGTGGAACGTGAGGTGGAAGAATTTGATCCACCATCTGAGGTTTGCAAAGACAATCAAAATACTTGTTTCTTCGTGGCGAGCCCATTAACCTTATCACCATCATCCCTTGTTGTGTTAGGTTCGTGCCATAATCGAAGGCCAGCTGCTGTCAATGCGAGGCCATGCCGAGAGATTCGGCATGCCTAACCCTCCCAAGCGGATCATCGCAACCGGTGGCGCATCCTCCAACGAGCGCATCCTCCACTCAATCGCGCAGATCTTTGGCTGTCCTGTCTTTACAGTTCAGAGACCTGGTACAGCACCTTAACTCCACCTTTTTTTTCTGTTCTTGCGCAGCTTCCTATTTGCTGAAACTAGTAATGTCACCCATAAATTCAAGCAAAAAACTAACGCTGCTTCTTGATCAGATTCTGCCTCGCTTGGCGCGGCACTGAGAGCTGCCCATGGCTGGCTGTGCAATGAGGAAGGGAGCTTCGTCCCCATCTCCTGCATGTACCAGGGTAACCTGGAGAAGACCTCCTTGGGTGCAAAGCTCGCCGTCGCAACCGGAAAGGGTGTGGAGGACAAGGAGCTCCTGGAGAAGTACACGGTGCTCATGAGGAAGAGGATGGAGATTGAGAGGCGGCTGGTGGAGAAGATTGGGCGCGCGTAGGTAGCAGCATTGCAAAGCTGCTGTCCTCGAGTCACAGTTAATTAGAGGGAAATGAAATCATTGGTAGAAACTTATTTATAATTTATAGTTAGTAGTGTATCAAGATCATGTTATTATGTTCTTGTGCACGGAATAAATAATAAATGTAAATTTGCAAACTAAACAAGCTCGTCTGTTCTTTCTGTTCATCAATTAGATGAAACTTTAAATCTTCTTTAAATTCTCATAGATGAAACTTGTTTGGGTAGCTTAAATTCTCATAGGGGCATCTTCTACTTTTCCAATTTCCAGGTTTATGATTCTGTCCTCGTTTTTTAGCTAAAGCTTATGTTTTGCCCCCTTTCCGTTAAGAAGACTTAATGGTGTTAAAATTCATGTCAAGCTTGTGCCTGACCACTTATTTTAATTGAATATATGTGAAAGTTCATGTCAAAATATTTGATAAGGCAAATCTACATCTTCAGTTTTAAAAAGGGAAAAAGGTCCAAGTTCTCTCCTAAACTTTGAAACAGGACATCCAACCCCTGAACTATAAAATACCATTCATAAAACATTGTAGGGTGGTTTTGCAAAGTGGTTTCTATCTAATTGATGTGACATATGCATTATACATACTAGTTGAAACCCCGCGCGTTGCGGCGGGCACATTAGAAAGGATGAATATGCATGTAAGTATGAATAAACATGAATAAGTGAGATATAAGTGAGTAGTTCTGCTACCTAACCAAACAGGAATATAGTATAGTATACAATTTCAAAAGTAAGCAGTTCTGCTATGTGATCAATTAAAGATGATATTTGCATCATCAATTGCTAAAAGTGCCAAGCACAAAAAACTCATTTCGAGTTCAAGGAGTTGGAAATTTATAGTCACAATGACAACACCATTCAGATTTACTGGAAACATTGCAAGCAGAATATTGTTAGGAACACCAAGATCTTCACCAGAGGATAAATATAAGTTGAGTGAAACACATGCAAATATAAAATAAAGTTCAATTTCGCTATATATTTGTCGACAAATTTTCCCCCAAAAATTTGACAGATGCAATTTCAGTACAATCGTAGTGTAATTACACTGTAACTTGCATATAATTACACTGTAACTATAATGTAACTTGTATGTAACTTTCAAAAATATCTCCATAACATGTTATTTCGGTAAAATAGAGGTTGTGGGAACAAATTCTTTCACATATGTGTGTGCTGTGATTTTTTTCTTCCTCACCAAAACAAATCTTATAATAGATCTAACGATTCAAAATTACGTGAAACTTACGTGAAACTTACGTACAAGTTACACTATAGTTATATGTAAGTTACAGTGTAATTACATACAAGTTACAGTGTAATTACACTACGATTGTATTATAATTACATCTATCAAATTTTTAGGAGAAAATTTGTCAACAAATGTATAGGTGGTCCCATAAAGTTTTGTTTATTCGATTACAGCAAACTGTAGGTAGGTAGTAATACTATGAGCTGGAAACAGTAGGAAACTGTAAGTTCTAAATCTCATTGTTTTTGACATTTTCTCCATCGAGAATGATATGCATGTGAGGAAGCTTATTTTTCATGTAATTCACAACGTGAGCTTGAGTTGGCTGCAGCTTGGAGAGGTCGTCGGTGGATGATTTCCCTTGGAGAGTGATAGAAATAGCTGTTGATTTGGATGCAATAATCTTGGAAACTGCTTGCAGGTAGTTGGTGTGGATGAGTTGCACCTCATGGTTCCTGAAGAAGAGTAATGCGTTTGATGATGTATAGATAGGCATATACAATGTACAGAGCACTGAAATGCATGAAGCATGTTAAATATAAAATATAAGCTTGAAAACTATGTAATTAGGAAGCTATAGCTGAACATGGATAGCGAGAGCTAACCTATTTTTTTCTGGTTGTTGGTCCATCTGTGTTGGCAATGGACGTTGTGTTTGCAGAAGAAATTTTGTGAAGGAAGGACTGTGGTATGAGAAATTGAGCAGTGCACATGTGGTGGTGTTGTGGGTGATTCTTATAGTATTTCACTGGTGATAATAAGGATACTAATTTTGTTTTCTCATTTATTGCAGAATCAGATATGATTAAGAATCATATCTTGAGTCTTTTATTATTGAGGATAAAATATGGAATAGATATAAATGCCATATTTCAGATTTGGTTGGTTTTGCCAGTAAACTTGCAAGTAATGGTTGCAAAGATAAGTTAGCAATGATGGTGATAGATTTGGTGCAGGTTTAAATTTCTTAAGGAAATCGTTAGCAGTGATGGTGACAGATTTGGTGCAGGTCTAATTTTTTTAAGAAAAGCTATATATGTTGCTGATAAAAGGCCATGTTGTAGGAGAATTGTGAAGGATTTGAAGAGTTGTACCTGTTCCTTGTGACCCGATGGCTGTTGATCAGCTATCTTTGGCTGCTGCAGCTGGTTTTCCTCTCCATTGGTGGAGGCTTCCGTTCTGAATTTAGCAGTCAAATTAGTAGCAAAACATACATACATATATATATGTGCGCGCGTGACACACATATATATGTTTATAGGCTGAAACTTTATATGTTTATAGGCTGAAACTTAAGGTGTGCACGTACAGTTTTTTATGGCGCTTAGAATTTTGTCCTGGAGAAAATTCTGTTGACGGTTGTTTTTCCTTGCTGAGATCTACTTGTTGGGAATGATAAAGTTGATTTGTTGCAACCTGAATAGTGTTTGCAATTGCTGGGCTGATGCATATATGAAAGGAATTTAGTTGAAGAATAGTTTGTATATTCTGCAAAAAGAACTTGTATCAGTGCAGTACCTTGGTTGATCAATGTGTAACTCCTTTTCAAATTGAAGAGCTCTCTTTGCTGAAGGTATAATTTGGTTTACTGTATTGTTGTCTAGAGTTGTTTCTGGAGGTTGTAGGGATGGTGGCGTAGTGGGATGTTGGTCTTCTTTGCTGCTATTAGTTGTAGTCATAAATATAGAAATGTTAAGCAGAATATAATAAGTAAAAAAGGCATATGTTGGTTGACCTGTAATGTTCCATGGTGGTTAGCCCTTCATCTGTTGCAAGTTGTTTGGTGGCTGATTCCTGAAAAAAGTTATTTTTAGATTATAGATGGTTGGTAGAAGATATGGTAAGGACAAACATTTGTATACCTTTGCTACCTTTGTATTTTCCAGAGTAGGTAGCATCAAACTTGTATTTTCATTTTCAACGGGATAACTCTTCTTGAGGACATAATTGATAGTGAAGTGTGAAGAGTACTTTGTATTCATGGCAATGTGAAACAGTCTTGTTTTCCCAATGGCTGTATCAAGAGCTATGGCATGTTCCGTTGCATCAATTTTCAAGTTCTGGGTAGCTTGAGTAGCATTTACCTCAACCAAATCCTCAGCCACATTGTAGAATGCTACTGCGTCCAAAGTTCCTGATTCATCTTTAATTGTTAAAGGAAGTTTGTACCTGAAAGTTTGTTTGAGTATATTAGATTTGTTTATAGAAATGTAAGACGAATTAATTAATAAGAAAAATTAGTATTATAGATATGTCACATACATTGGTTTTGGCATGGAATGCTGACATTAACATCTTGGAGTGTCGGAGTTGCTATTGTATGATGCAGTACATGATTTGCATATTTTGTAGTACCAATTTGTATATGGTACTATCGCTGATACCTTTGCAATGCAACTGTATGAATTCCCTCCCTAGTGTGTAAGAAATATTGAAATGATTATTTAATTAGATTAGCAACTTATTTAGTGATGTAGTGTGAATGAGGTACCTCGAAAGCAGAAATGGGCAGTCTTGATATTTCTTCAAGTTTGTATAGCTTACCAGCCGCTTGAAGTGGAGTTAAATGCTCAACTCGTGGCATTTGTTGTTGGAGAGTTGGAATATCCCATTGGTAGCTTGAAGGAAGATTGATGCATTTTTGAAGCAAAATATAAATTAAAATCAGTATGACAATAAGCTATATAAGTTACCTGCTTTGATATTCAGCAATCTCTGTTATATCGGAGTCAAAATATATTTGTGTTGCTAAACTTGATGTAGCCTCTGTTTTGTCTTTTAAAATTGTAGCACATAAGTGAGTAGTGTTGTTTATGAGAGGGGGTATTAAAAAGTTATTTGAGGGACTGACCTAAATAAGTCCCTGCTGTAAGTCCAGCAAGTATAGCTACTACTATTTTGTGGTCTGTAGATTTCTGTAGAACAAAAGCTTCATCAAATGACTCTCCATATTCACCCCAGAGGACTATTTCTTGTTCTTGTTCACTACAAATTGGTGAAACAAAAGGTATAAACTACTGTTTCATATACATTTGGAACATAAAAATATAATGCATATGTGATACATACTCTTTGTTACGGATTCTGAGCTTTCTGTTTTTCTTGGATGATGTTTTGCCAGCATAATCATATGGCCCAACATGGCTGATAACTCCTATCAGATCTAGAGGCAAAATGTTTGAGATTAGTTGTATAATAATTAAATAAAAGAAGATAGAAAATGCAAGTATTACTTATCAATGGTTTTGATATTCTGCTTTTAGATGGTATCTGATCAAATGGGCAGAATTCAAAACCATAGTTTGGGATGGATGAACCTCTTGATTCTAGGTGATGAACCTTTGTGCTGGACTTAAACTGCAACATGTATTTTTGGTGGTGGTAAATATATTTTTTGTTTTTAATGTCAGCAGTATTGACATCCACAAACATGTAGACACAGCCTAGAGTTACTGATGGACGAAATTCATTTTCAAGTTTCTTTGGAATAGTAAACTGCATCATAGTGCCCTGCAAGATTAGAACTGGTATAAGTCTAAAACTGCATTGTTTTGTCAGTAATATTTAGATTGGAAGTTAAGCATAGGATTAATCATTTTTTGGTGTAGGATAGTATACCTCTTCATCAAGAATTACCCCATCGATGCTGAATATTGTTGGTGTACTGGCTGAGGCCATGTTTTTAGCATCCCATAGTCTAATAAGTAGTCTGAAAACTTTGAGGTTTTGCTGTCCCAAATTTATCTGTTTGAGTTTTGTTGCTAATCCCATCTATGGAAATGTTCCTGAAATAAGAGGTCTAAGGTTAGCTAGTAGACAATATCAGAAAACATACATTGCATATAAGAGATAATTTGTTTACAAAATACCTTGGTAACTAATTCATATCATTGTTGATACGGTGAAAAATCTCATGATATACTACATTTTGCGTGCAATGTTCATTTTATGAACTATTGTTGTTTATAAGTATCCGCAAGCCTTTTGGAGATGTTACTCGTGATAACGCAACATATAATTGCCCATGAGAAAAAACTGGAGATGGCAAGTATGCACCAACTTTTTGAAGTGTTTGACCTTGGCTTCTGTTAATTGTCATCGCATATGACAAACGTATTGGAAATTGACGTCTTTTTAGCTTGAATGGCCACTTAGATTGGGCTGATGTTGTTATAATACGCGGTATGTATGCTTTTGAACCTTTGGCTTTTCCAGTCATTATTTCCCCTTCAATGATGCGGGTTGTGAGCTGTGTAACAATAAGTCTAGTCCCATTACAGAGACCTCTAGAAGGATCAAGGTTACGCAAAAGCATTATAGGAACACCAATTTTGAGATGCAAAACATGGTCTGGAAGTCCATTCAAAGATATTGTGTTGAGGAATTCTATTGGGTATAGAGCCTCTCGAGTTGAATGGTTTGCACAGCTATCATCAATAGTATCTGAGCTATAATATGACATTTCAGCAGTTGTTACTTGAGCAATGATTTTGTTGTTTATTTCTGAAACAACCTCATTTGTTGGTGATAAATTTGCACGATCACAGACATACGTTGTAATATTGCTTGGTTCATATCCTAAGTCATACACAAAGGAAATCAAGCTATCAAGATTTCTGGAATCTGAGGGCAACAGAAGAGATTGGGGTATCTCTATAAAAGTACCATTGGTTTCATTTTCTATTGAAATATGAGGCTCTGTACCATTTCCTACTCTTAAAAGCCAATCTGCAAATACCCGTAGTTCTTCTTTATCGGATGGTGAAAGGTTTTGTGAGCTAAGTCTCATATTTTCAGTCAGTTGAAGAACTACACATTGATGCCATAAGCATGAATTAACAATAGAAGCTCGCAGAATTTGGTGCCTTGTTGCATTCTGAATAACAGGAAGTGTTTGCCGAAAATCTCCACCAAATGCAACAGTTATTCCACCAAATTGCCTATGCTGTGCATTAGGTCGAATGTCCAATAATATATCTCTAAGTATGCGATCTAATGCTTCAAAACAATACTTGTGATTCACAGGTGCTTCATCCCAAACAATAAGAGATGTTTGTTGAATAAGTTCTGCTAAGTGTGTGTTCTTCTTTATACTGCACATAGAATTCTTACGTATGTCCAAAGGGATTTTGAAGCGGGAATGAGGTGTTCTACCTCCTGGAAGTAGGAGGGCTGCAATTCCTGATGATGCAACAGCTAATGCAATTTTCCCTTGAGTTCTCACAAAGTTTAATAAAGTTGTCCATAAGAAAGTTTTTCCAGTTCCTCCATATCCATACACAAAGAATGTTCTTCCCTCATTATTTATGACTGAGTTAGAAATAGAATTGAAGATTTCCTTCTGGTTTGTATTCAGACTATTGATGTCATTAGCAGATATAGATGCAATGCTGGTAATATCATAGCTGAGTTCATCTAGTAATAATCTATTATCTGCAGATGCACTACCAATATCATCTGGAAGTGGCAAATTAAAGTGTGATAAAGAATATCCAGCATTTCTCAATAATTTATCCAATTCAAATAATAGGGCATTGCCAACAAAAGAGTCTGTAAATGAACTATTACTTTGTGATAGATTTTGATTTGTTCTGTATCTAAAATCTTCACTCATATGTTGGGCATGTTCTGTAAAAAGCGTTTGTGGATTTGTCACCTCACAAAACAGTAAGATTGTTACAAATAACTGACGTAACTGATAAGGTAAGGCCCAGTGTGCTGCATCATTGAGAGCATGGGACCACTCTTGGTCATCACCAAGGAGACCTAGAGCTTCACATGCAACTCGAAATGTTGGATGTTGCTGTCCAGATATATTTCTGATTTCAGAGAAGGTCTTTGGTCCTTTAACTATATGGAGTAACATCCTCAAATAATACTTCTCCCCTTTGGTTGGATCAACATGAGCTATACGTCCAATTTTGTTGTAACAACCACGACGTATATCCCAATATTTTCCACTTGCATGCCATGTAAAGTATTCAGGGAATTCAATATATGTATGCTCTCTAGCTTGAGGAAATTGACTATTAGCTTCTAACCATGCAGTAAGTTTGGATTTCTAATTTCCTGGGTTTTCAATGACTTCTTCTAGGTCATCATCCTCTGTGTACACAACATTATTCTCTAAAGGGAGGTGGATCGGAAGGCGTTCAACTGATGGGTCTGTATGGTGTATATCAAACTGAAGTAAATGCCAAGCAGCATCATTTGGGGTTACACATGGACATTCAAGATAGTTGTCTATTTCATTTATAGTTTCATTTGCTGAATTACGACGAATACCAGCTCTAGAACAATTATAGCCTTTTGTAACGTACTTAAAAAGATACTTATGCATACCATCATGATTAACACTTTCCACATTTATGTGAGCTTGGTACTTAACCACCAAATCAACATTATGAGGAACAATGAATCTGTTGTCAATGTCAACCCAATTTTTTGTAACAACTATTTGATTGTTTGGTCGTGCGTATTGGGTAAAACCATTTTGCAATATATAAGTGTGTTCACCGAATTCCTTTGGATAAAATTTGGAGCACCTTCCTTCAGACATGCATGGTGAATAGGAAATTCTAGGACCGCAAGGCCCATGGATCATAAAAGAAGTAACAGCTTCAAATCCTATTGGATCAAGTGTAGGATTTGGTAGTTGAGCTGAAATACGTAGGTCAACCTTTTCAGCATCTAGAGGTTCTTCTTTTGAAAGCCAAATGATTATATGGACATGTGGTAGTCCACGCTTTTGAAATTCTACCATGTAAACAACTGTACAAAAGGGTTAACTATTATATGGATTTGATGAATAATATATGTATCTAAGAATTTTGATTGAAAGTTGTTTTGGAAATTACCTGCATGTATGGGACCAAAAAAATTATTTTTTTTAATGTCATCCATTAACATATTCAGCTTCATTTTGAACACACGGTCAACGATATCTGGACGATCTGAAGGTTGTTGTCCAGGTGCTAGAGCTTGTAGGATTTCTGGCCAAGATGCATTTGATGTGAATGTGACAAAAAGATCTGGGCAACCATACTTCCTACAAATAGCAATGCAGTCTTGGTAGTTTTGATATAGATACCGAGGGCTTCCAGTATGAGAGGCTGGTAAGATAGCCCGTTGGCCAGCCGAAGAACCAGCTGTAATGCCTCTAGACACAGAGCTGGCTAAAGAATTGAATGGTGCCGATCTATATTTGTGTTGAAAACTAAGCAACCTATAGTGTTGTATGCGCTCACCTTTAACACAACAATAGCCATCAACCAAATAAGATTGGGTTAACCTCCTACAACGTAATGGAGTGTTGAATTGGCCCGCTCTATCATGCATTATGTAAGCAAAGAATTCAACCATTGTTGCTTTGTCATGCCGCAAGGCAGATGAACTTGTTGTTTGGTTATACATGATGGATTCATGGAAACCATCTTCACCATATGGGAATAAAATAGGATATTGCATGGCCATAAATTTTCGGTGTTTTTCATCTATACGCTGCAATTGTGATGAATGGTGCTGTATTATTATATCCCGACCAATATCAGTCACCCCAATATCCCCAACAACTAATCCTACAACCTCTGCTGCAACTGGTGCACTATATATATCTCCATGTGCATCTGGCGAGCCAAATAGTCGGATCTTGTAATGATCAGATTCATTTTCACTTAATCTTTCTCTTGCTGTTCGGAATAACTTCACAATGGGATTGTGTGTATCGAACATTTCTATTAGAGAGCGAACAATTTCTTCATTGGCATGGAAGGAGTCGCGAGAAGAAGAAGTAATGTTGATTCTGTTAGAGATTTCATTTTCTGTATCAAAGATGTATAGCTAAGCATATTCTGGCCGATGACCTTGTGAAGGTATTAAAGAGCCTACTCTGTGGCAGATCTGTCCACTAATTTTGAAGACATATGGCCCATGGCCGTCGTTGATGGATTCAATGATTTTAGCCCCCATTGAAGTCATAGCAAACATGGAATTGTATCGACGAATATGCTGCAAGAAATGATCTGAAAGGGAGCTCGCAGAAGTTAACAAATTCAATATGGGTTCTGGAGGTGGATTATAAGATGGCAGTGATATCCTTCCCTCCTGCAACATAAATTATATGTTGGGTTCCTCGTGTGCCTTTCTTTTCGTGCTCGTTCTTCATACCAAAATAAAGCACCACAATGGATGCAAGAATGCTGGGGGGCTGCCAAGATTAAGTGGAGCATAGATTGTTCCTAACAAAGTATATCAATGGAAGATGGCAGATACTGTTATATATAAGATGTAAAGTTGGCATATGTCAAATTTTACGTATAAAGGATATGATAACATACGGCGATGGCGAAATACTTGGTTTGATGTAGACACAGATGAAGAATTATTACTCTCAGCTGACTGGGAATGAGAGGATATTCCAATAATTCATTGTTCATTAGCCAATGGAGGAGTAGATGCAGATGAAGAGCCTATTTCAGTTCTGTTCAACTCTCGATGCAAGGACCGTTGTTCTGAAGATGATGCTATATGTTGTGAAGGGAATGTGGGTACATAATTAGATAGGGAATAACCGGGTAACTAAGGTAGGTAGGCAACGATAAATTTTACATTACTAAAAAAAATTGAAGGGGTAAATTGGGGAACCAACCTCTACCTCTATGGGCATCCAATATGAGTTTACGTTTTCGTCGTGATTCAGCAGCATGATCAGGGTGAGGGACCAAAATATGTGCCAGTGGACGTCTTGACCGGCGACGTCCTACTGGAAAACATGAAGTACTTTGCCCAGCATCCATGGGCTGAACCTTTTGTTTTTTAGTTTTAATGAACAAAGCATCTGATCATATATTTACAAATATCGGATGTAACTTTATTATATTTGCTAAGTGTAGGAGTATACGCATAAGATGTAACTGGAATATGAAATCAGAAAAGAGATGTACAAAATAATATGAAAAATATAGGATGAGTTGAACAGCACACATACCGAGCAAGTTTATCTGCTTTTATGACAATTGTCAGGCTTCTCCTCAAGTGGTGAAACAAATGTTCTTGTATCTATTAATAAAGGATAGGTGAAAGAAGTATAAGTTGCAGGCACCATTTTTTTTTAAGAAACTAAAACAATACTCAATGCATAGGTCTCCAACATGTGCAAAAACCACAATGTATGCTCAAATATAATATAACCTGGCAAAATTCATGTGAAATTCACACATACTGAACTGAATCACTAAACCAACCAAAAGCTTTCATTTTATCACAGTTTTTGCGACAAAAATGCATCATAACATGAACTATGAATGTGCATAGTTTGAAAAACAGTATAAGCTGCAGGTTCTATTTTTTTAAGAAAGGTCTCCTGCATGTGCAAAATCCACAATGTATGCTCAAATATTATTCTGAGAAAAATCATGTGAAATTTACACACACTGAACTGACTCACTAAAGCATCCAAAAGCTTTCATTTTAACACCTTTTTCGTGACAAAAACGCATCATAACATGAACTATGGATGTGCATAGTTTCAAAAATTTTGATAACATTTAACATATGTTTTTTAAATGATTTTTTTTCACATTTTAACAGGAAACATGAATAGCATGGGGTGAGCTCAACAGAAGACATACCGAGCAGGTTAGTAGCTTCTCGCTATGTCAGGACATCTATGTAGCAATCCTCTGGCTCCTCACCAACTGCTCAAATGCATTAAAGTGATAGGACATATAAGTATCCACTGCAAATATCAGTTTATTTTTTCTTAAAAAATTGGAACAACAATCAGTGTTGAAATCATAATGTTTGCTCAAATAGAATATGGACAAAATTGATGTCAAATTCAGGCTTATCAAATAGAATAAATTCTCACACTTTTTTTTTCAGAAACTAAAATCACATAGGACATATAAGTATCCACTGCAAATATCAGTTTATTTTTCTTAAATAACTCAAACAACAATCAGTGCATAGGATAGGGATTATTTCTTTAGGTGTAGAGAATCCAATTTACAAAGCTTTCATAGTGATCTTGCCTGGTTGAAATCATAATGCTTGCTCAAATAGAATATGGACAAAATTGATGTCAAATTCAGGCTTATCAAATAGAATAAATTCACACATTTTTTTCAGATATTAAAATCAGTACTCAGGGCAAAGAACCAACTCAATTCAGACATATTTTTTTCAGAAACTAAAATCAGTACTTAGGGCAAAGAACCAACTCAATTCAGACATACAAAATTAGTAACGAAGCCTACATACAATGATCTGACAAAGTTGATCCACAACTAACCTATCATGCCGTGATCGCAATCATGTCCGAATTGGAGAATATGCTTGCAGGATGAAGTGATGATGTCGAGGGAGGTATGGACTGAGGCTTGCGGATGGATGGATGATGTCTGACGGAGAGGCACATGTTTGAGGAGACGTCTGGTAGGACTGGGGATTGCAAGAGGATTATCAAAAGGTTTGGAAGAGGCTTACGAAGTGAAATTGCAAGAGGCACGTAAATCGTATTAACCATCACGCCTCCAGTACCATAATGATTTTGGCCGTTTCTAATGTAAATGCACATCATTAAGGGCGGGGAATGGGAAGAAGCATGGTGATTACCGTTTCTGCTAGCCAAGAGGATGGGGAGGGGGCGGTTGATTTCACCATGGATGGCGCTAGGGTTCCCGATGCTTCTTCCCATCGGATGGATGATGCTAGGGTTTCCGAGTCCAGACGCTTCTCCCCATCACCGCATCGCTGGTTGCCTAGTCCAGACGCTTCTCCCCCATCGCCACATCGCTACACGGCTCCCCATCGCTACCTCCCGCGGTCCCTACCACCACCTGCGTGCCATTGCCGCCTCCTGCAACCGAGTGCCCTTTCCCCACCACCACCTGCGCGCGATCGCGACGTGGTGGGCGAGCGCTAGGGTCCGCCGTACTACGCCGCCGCTGCTCCGCTCAGGAAGTCAGGAGGAGATGAGACATACCGAACCCTAAAATCCCTCATTGGACTTACTTGGGCATCCTGGGCCTCACGACTTGGGCCTCCTGGGCTGCAGTATACGTGCTGTGTTCGACCCTGAGGCAGATTGCATCCAACGGTGCAGATGCAATCTAATATACCAATCCAAGGGCTGTAAATTAATGACGACGTGGATCATTGAGGTTTAAGCTTTAGGATCTTAATTGCACTTAGTGGGGGATAACTTTATAGGAAGAAGGGATATGTTAAAATCTCTATCTAAATCTTCTTTTTTTAACCTTTTTTTAGCTCTCGCAAATGAATATCGATATAATATTAGTACGACGTCACTAGAGAGTATAAATTGATGACCAATGATTGATGATATGTAAATATGTGATACTAGCTTTTCAAAACCGCTTTTTTAAGCTTACGCAAAATCACCATCCAAAACCATTCAATTATTGCAAAGTTTGGAGGATTGTATACGTTTGAAGGGTTGGATATCCCGGTTCGAAGTTATGGTATTAGAGCATCCTCAACAGCTCATCCAAATTTGATCCTCTATATACTCATATGGATGACCATCCAAAAAAGATTCCTCCTCCATATCAAGATTCCTCCTCCATATCCCTTCTTACTCCAACAGATCATCCATATCACACCTAACTATATTTTAGTAATATTTTCTAACATACCTTACATTTGTATTATTTTTTAAGGGCTATATTTTGGATGACTAAAATTTTAATGATAATGATGTTATTTATCACAATAATCTTTCGAAATAAGTAAATTTTAATGGATATAATTTTAATTGGTAATTTCTTAATTGATATATTTATATTGAGTGAGTTTTTTTTCAATGTGATGTGTTCAACTGCTACCTTCCTCATTTTCACACTTTTCTTATTCTTTTCTCTCTGCTCTTCTCTACTCCTTTCCTTCTCTTTTGTGGCAGGGTGGATGGGGCGGCTGGCAAGCGCGGATGTGCGGCGGCGGCCGGGGGACAAGCGAGGAGCGGCGGCCGGGCGGGCGGCGGGCGGGGGACGCGGATGGGAGGAGGCAGCGGCGGCGGGCACGGATGGGCGGGGAGGAGGCAGGCGGCGGGCGCGGATGGGATAGGGCGGAGGCGGTAGGTAGCGGCCGGGGGGCGAGCGAGGGGCGGCGGCGTCCCGGGGGGGGGGGGTTCGGATGGGTGGAGGCGTCGGCGGGGGGCACGGATGGGCGGGGAGGAGGCAGGGCGCGGATGGGACAGGGGCGGAGGCTGTAGGCGGCGGCCGGGGGGCGAGCGAGGGGCGGCGGCGTCCGGGGGGTTCGGATGGGCGGAGGCGTCGGCGGGGGGCACGGATGGGCGGGGAGGAGGCAGGCGGCAGGCGCAGATGGGACAGGGGCAAACGGGCGAGGGGCGGAGGCGGCAGGCGACGGTCCGCGGGTGGGCGCAAGGCGACGGCAGCGGGCGCAGACGGCTGTCGCTGGCGGTGCTCTCCTTCCAGATCTGGTATGCTTCTCCTTCTCCATCCTCTTTCCACGACTCCACGACTTTGCGACGACGGCGGTGGATGGGGCATTGATCCAGATGGGGGACGGGAATTGGGTCTGGATGCTAGCAGTTGCGGGATGGCGTGAGGAGAGAGGAACGCCAAATCTGGCATTTTTCTCTCCCGGATAGATGATGCGCTAATGTTGGAGGGTGGGATGGAGTTTCTGCAGGAGGTCGTTTTTCTCCTCTCAACCGCTATTTTCTAGATGGATGTTCGGATGGCATATCTGCTGGGGATGTTCTTAGACGGACTCTTATCTAAAGGTGTTAGGAGTGTATGGACTTCTTTTTCCAACAAAAAGAGGGCAAATATCACAAAGTTGGAAACATAGGGAGGGTATATGACTTTTTTTTTTCCAAAATAAACAGAGTATGCGTAAATATCACAAAGTTGGAAACATCGGGTATGCGTCAATGGGCCGAAATTTGGTCCAATCAAACAGGCCTAGTCTATGGCCCATCATTTCCCATGTTATGCGGCCGAAGTCCACGGCCTCTCCTCTCGCCTCCCCCCACGCGCTCTCCCCCACCGCCAAACCTAGCGCGCGCGAAGCTCTCCTTCACCGGCGATCTCCTCCGGCTCCGAGGCTCCGATCCAACTGGTAATCGATCTTCCTCCTCCCACTCCCCCCCTTCCTGTATCGTCGCTTCCTTCCTGGGAGGATGCCTCCGGGATCCGGCGAGTAGTCGTTGTGGGGGAGGAGTCGCATTTGCTGTAGGTAGTCGACGAGGTGGGTTGGTCTGAGGGGTTTCGTGGGGGGCTTGGAGCGGTCAGTTGGAGGGGCGATTTGGTGTCGAGGCAATGGAAGAGAATGGGTTGGTTGTGGCGGGGGGTGGCTTGCTCATTTCGTTGCTGTATTGTTTTGGCGCAATCTAGTTGATTTTGGGGGTAGTATTCTCTAGCAGTACAAAGTATGGGTCCAATTGAGTTTATGAGTTACTTCCTCTGATCCATATTATAAGTCGCTTTGACTTTTTTACTAGTCAAACTTGTTTAAATTTGATTAAATTTATAGGAAAATACAATAGCATTTTCAACACAAAATAAATAAATTATCAAAATATATTCAATGTTAGATTTAATGAAAATAATTTGGTGTTATAGTTGTTGCTACTCCCTCCGTTTCACAATGTAAGTCATTCTAGCATTTCCCACATTCATATTGATGTTAATGAATATAGACATATATATCTATCTAGATTCATTAACATTAATATGAATGTGGAAAATGTTAGAATGACTTACATTGTGAAACGGAGGAAGTAATTTTTTTCTATAAACTTGATCAAACTTTAAACTAAGAAAAAAAAGTCAAAGCTACTTATAATATGAAAGGAGGGAGTATTTTTATAGATTTTAAGCAACACGAGATGGATGTAGTGGAAACCTCTAGTTTAAATTAACGAGGTCCCTGCAAATTTAGAATGTTCACCTTTACGCCATGCTATGCACACCAAGTTACTGATTAGTACTAATCTTCCTTGCTAGTGCTATGCACACCAAGTTACTAATTAGTACTAATCATCCTTGCTGCAAGAGAATTTCACATGCTTCTTGTGGTCGAGTTGTGCTGTTGTAGTTTCGGTAAACGTCATTCAGATCAATCATTTTGTGATTTGTATATTTATATCTATGAATAGCAGCTGTATATGTTGCTAGATTCTGACAACCATTCTCAAGAGGTGGTTTCCTATGTATTCTCACAATCTTATGATGGTTACGTTGGATGCTGATTGTGTAGTACTGTGAGAGTATGCAACTGGCATGTTCTTCTATTAGAGGTTTTGTTCGTGGAACGGACATTTATGTAGAAGTGTAGCATTTGATACAATTTTGCATTTCCGCTGCCTTACTTTGGCTTAAAATATATCTTTAAGGTTCTATATGATTGAAATGTATACGCCATGATAGAATCTTCATCGATTTAATTGTACAACAACAAGTTCTAAGTACACGAAGGCTTAACTGTAAAATACATATGGTTGATTTGTTGTTTATGAGCAGTACCATTTGTAAGTGCTTTACAGGGCTTAATGGTGTTAAGCCTGAGTAAACAGAAAAGTTTATGTCTGCATTCATGTGACCATGTTAGTGAATTACCTAGCCAGATGTTTTAGGTTTTGTTTACTATAGTTGAAATTATCCCTTGCTCATAACTAACCAATATAGTTTTTTTTTTCCTTTCAGGATGGTGAGGTTCCTCGCAATATTATCTGCCCTAATTTGGGTGAATCAAGATGTCCAGAAACGATGATAAATCCCGAGCTGCAGTAGACCGTATAAAGACAGCCGCATTATCAGCAGCTAAAGGGTTGAACAGGTCTCAAGCTAAACATGCTGCCACATCTGCTGCCCGTAATGTACCTATGGGCAGAAGGAAGAGGGACCAAGCCGCTGGCAGGAGAGGAAGAAGGCTAAGTGACAGATGTACCTGATTAGTACAGAGAAAGCTGCAATATTGGGTGTGAAACCAAAAGTTTCAGCAACTTCATCTCTTGCTGCACATACCCAATGTCAGAAGTGCTTCCAGCCTGGTCATTGGACATACTAGTGCAAGAATGACGGGGTCTACGTATCCCGGCCCTCAAGGATGCAGCAGCATAAGAGCACCAAGCTGAAGAAGCAAGCTATGCCAGTTCCCTATCATTTTGAAAATCCTGATCTGGAAAAAGAAAGGGAGGAAGGAAGCTGATGAAAGAAACTTTGAAGGAAAAATCCTGAAAAAAGAAGCAAGAGAAAGAGTAAGAGAAAACATCGTTCTCAGAGTGATTCATACAGAACGGCAACGGACACTGAGTCTTAAGAACTAGAGAACACAATGAGGATGCCAAATATGATGGTCTACTTCTGTTCACATATCATTTCCTTTCATTATGATCGCACTTGCATTTGTCATGCGTCCTCCATCAAACAAATGTACAGTTAGTTTGCTGAACGTTAGCTAGTACTGTTGTTTTTCCTGTTCTAAGAAGTGACCGAAGCTATAGATCTTACTATTCAATGGTCTTTGTGAGAACCAGTAGAATCCTGTAATAATATTCATCAATTAACTTGAAGTTTAGTATGCTTATCTTGCTGAAAGTATCATGTAATAATTTGAGATTGGCTCATCCTCTTGGCTTTGTTTCATTCTTTCCTGCAGTTCTTGCTGCTATTCTGGTCCTCCTGGAGATACATGAGGTACCATTTATTTGCTCAGAGAAATGACATCATTGGGGAGTTAATGGTAGCCTCGCATTCCCAGTACGAAAGATGGTCGGCGTGACAGTTGGTTTGTGTCCTCTGACAACCTTTCAGGTAACACAACCTCTATCAGTATGGCCAGCAATGATATAGCCTTGGAGTTCGAGAGATTATCTTTACAGCAACATTGTCTGAAACTGATTGAGACCAACTTCAAATGAACAGAAACCTAATGGACCTGGACCTGGACCTGGGCCTGACTTGCTTGGAGTTTGTACAATCAGCATCAGTGTGCATGCATCCCTGATTGCTTTATCATCTCTGGAAACCTGAAATGATCAACTACTTACCTACCTTATAATCTTGTTGTTCAGTGTTCATCATTCTGCAACATGTTTGGAAACTGGAACGACACCAGATCAGAGAAGAGCAGAGAGGATCCGAGAGCTCAATGATTGGGAGCTCAAGGAGGAGCATGGGATAGGACTGGAGCAATCAACGATCAAGAGATGACTACACTTTGAGCTGCCTCTACCTTGACTGGCCTGGGAGCTAAAGTAGCTGGAGCCGATCGATCTTGCCGGCCAGCATCCCGGCTAGCCTGCCTGTGGGTGTGGCTGTGGCTGTACCTGCCGGCCTTGCCATGTTGTCCCTCCCAGCTCCGGCAACACGCCTGAACCTCCATTGACGACGACGAATCGTACGTTGCTGCATGCCTGTGATGATTGGTTTCTCTCCTTCATTTCTGAAGGCTCCACTTCAGTTTGAGGCCGGCCGGGCTCAAGCTAATTTCGCCGTACACCGTCAACTCTTCGTTGCAACGGCTCGATCGTCGGTCGGAGGCATGGACGATGGGATGCATGGCCAGATGTCCTGCGCGGCGCACATGACCGGTTGCAGGCGCCCTGTCCACCGGTCGGCTCGACGAGACGGTTGCAGTGCCGGCCAGGCTATCCTGTTGTTTGTTTTGTTTACCACTAGCTTCACGTTCAGGCTTCAGAGCCGGTCGTCTAATCTTGCTTGCTGATGATGGTTCAGGCCAAGACGAGGAGAGGACGTCCGAGCTAGAGGAATCTACCAGTTCTGCTTGGATCTTATGTCCTTGGCTTCTTCCATCTCTCTGGATCGACGACTGACTGCACTGTGCCAGGTATGTACGTATCTGAATTCTCTACAGTACAAATCTGCATCCTCTATGCATGTATGTACAACGTAGAGTGACCAGGAGATGTCCATTGTTGTCTTGATACAGCAGGAATCTTGTTCATATCATACACGAGCATACACACTAATTAATACACGTGTAGGGAGGAAATGTGGAATGCTTAGCAGCCTGCTTTCTGAAGGTTTTCTAGTTGTTCTTCATTGTCTGTCCTATCTGTTTGACCTAAAGCGAATTTTGAGTAGGCAATCAGTAGCCGGTTGTTTCACTGTGTAGCTACAAGTAAATTCGATCCTTCTACTTAGGATTCCTGCTGTCCATGGTAAAAAAGTGTGTAGCAATACAGTACCGGCAGTACTCCTTTTCCCTATAAAGACAGCCTTCATCTTTCTCTACCATGCATGTCTTAACACAACATTCTTTTGGTAGATAAGTTACAATATGGAGCTCACACAGGCTTTTAGAAAACTCCTCATCTTTGGAGGGAGGGCTCTTTGGGCCTTGTGTGATTCTCCTTGATCCAAACTGGACCCACAGGGTTCTGAAAGCTGGCAACTTCTAATGATTCCCATTTAGCTTTTCTTCCTTTTCCCCCCTGCCCTCTTTCACTACTACTGCCTGCTTTTATCTGTTGGAGATCTAAATCTTTGCATCAGAATCTAGCGAGACATGTGTGCCAAAGGAGCTTGTTAGGACAATCATTGCTTGCAACATTCCTCCATCACTTGGTTAATTCCCTGCATATGCAGCTATGCACTTCTCTACTGGCCTGAGCCACTTCTCTTTTTTGCTCTACAGAAGCTAGCATCCCATGTTAGTGTTCCTGCTGCCAAATATTGGCATATTTCCAGTATTGCCCTTTGGGTGCCTTTTCAGATAATAAATCAGGACTGTTTCTATTGTTGTTAATTCTTGGAAACAATTTCTATGGCTGGGAGGGAAAATGTAGACATTGAAGCATCATATCAATTAATTAGGAGTTGAAGAAATTGATAGGAAGTACGCCATGGATTACTAAAGAAGTACAAGAACTCATGTAGCTTTGTTCTTAGCAACACAAAACCACTCTTTTGGGCCTTTTTCTCGGTTATCATTTCAGTTCTTGATCTCATCCATTGACCTTGCGTATATATAGGAGTATTGGCTATCACGTGCTCTACATATGCAGATCGAGTCGATCAAGCCATATGATCTATTAGTTTGCATTGCTTTTGCTATACAAATTGATCAGTTGGAAATGCACCAGGCCTATCTATGATAACCTCAAATCAGCATTAGGAGTAGTATCAGGCTATCAGCAAATATGTATATGGTTGCACTTGCGCATTGCTGCTCACGGATATGATTTGGACTTTACATGCTTAGAATAACTTAATCGCAAAATCAAAATAGTCTAGCAAATCAAGCATATGTCCGGCACTACATTCTGCATGCATAAACATGCATCAAGATGACATGAACCTGGAACTGTATGCTTAAAGGAGACAGACACATGCATTGACATTGTGAGGTACACACACATGTGCAGCTATGAGCTGACGAATCAGGCTGGAATTCAGCTTGCAGTAAATTCTGTTGCATCCTTTGGGACCAGCAGAAGATGTTGCGATTTTAAATTTCCTTAGTACTACTTGCATAAGCAGGAAAGCCTGGAACATCTGAGAGCTGTTCAGGCCCTCATTTATGTCACAGAACCTCCACCACAAAGTCACATACTCACATCTCATAGCAAGTGCAGCATTTTTATTGACTTCCCTTTTGTGATGTGTAACACATGATGTCATAAACAAATTAGTAGGAGTGCTTGAAAATTATTTCTGCCATCATCTGAATGACCCTGTTTCAGATAGGATATCACTTGCCATTTTGCTAGAACTGAAGCATATACACATGAAGCTAGCCAGGTATATATTTTATCATGTCATTAACTATAAGCTAATGAAACTCAATTATTATCAGATGATTATTTTTCTCAAACCATAGAGTTAAGTCCATGTTTGTTTGACTGGCAGTGACTGGTAGGCGTCCTTAAAGCCGAGCTTGCATAGGAGCTATCAGTAGTACTGTGTTTGATGCATGTCCTGCTTGCAACTAGAAACTAATACTATTATATATATAGTTTACTCTCTGGCTCTTGTAACTTTTTTGACCAGCAGACTGTGATTCCTCTAGGGGAAAAGGTTAGAAAGTAGCCAATGCCAAGGCAATAGCATGATTTGATTCTGTTCAAAGAGGCAGGGAAAGATCCATATATGCATATGGCTACCCCTAGCTCTCTAATGCTGTAGTACATTGCAAATTTGCAACGCATGTCGCCATAGGTGCAGTAAAAAAAAGAGACACTGTTGTGTAGTTTTTGCAATGGATGCAGACCCAGATCGGCCAAAATAGTAGACACACACATATATAACACACAAGCAAACATATGAAACTGTTATCTGTCAATCAAAGAAAGAGGAGAAATGGAAGAATAGAGGAGGCATCGGTGCATGTGACACCATGTGAAGCAACAGAAGACCAGGCAGTGGCAACTAGCTTGTGACCCTCTCAGAAAGAAGAGGTCATAGTATGTTCAGACTTCAGAGAGAGATAGAGAGAGAGAAAGAGGATGGCAATAGACACTGCAGTACTGCACCCCAGCCACACACAGGCCATGAAATGCTGCAGATTGGTAGCTAGGTTGCACAAGCTCAAGTTTAAATGTGTGTGTGAGAGAGAGAGAGAAAGAGAGGAGGAGAGATATATTGGAAGCTTCACGGATGTGAGTCGTCCGATCCAGTCACGTGTGCAGTGCACGAGGTTGGACGGACGCGTGCATGCCGGCCAGCCAGCCGGCCGGCCGTCCTGCAATGCTGGTGGCTAGCTATAGATATTGCAACGCCCAGGCAGAGGCAAGAACATTTACTAGTAGTAAGGCAAGAACATTTACTGAGGCTGCATGCTGCTTAGCTTCGCTAGGTCGTTTAGGTTGCTTGTCGCGCAGCTATAGCTAGCACGCATGCATGCACGGGCCGGCTGCAGAGGCAGCGGCAGGGGGCGATCGATCGATGGCTGGCTCTGGATAGCTAGCTTGATTGTTCTAGCGCTGCTTGCTGCGCTGATGTATCAGCAGCCATATGCACCTTGGCCCGTGCAGCCGTGCAACTGCAAGCCTGCATGCGTGCGTCGTCAAAGCCGTATGACCTGGTAGCTGACACCATCCCGAAATGATGTTTCCATGCTGCCAGCTTGCTAGCTAGCTAGCGCTCCTGCATCGCAGCTGAGCAACAGGTCAGAAGGTCAAGCTGAGAGATAGACAGAAGCAAAATTTCTGGGTACTGGGTTGGCAACCATGTATGTAGAGCTTAAAATTAAATGACATGTTCAGAGGATCAGGCAAAACTTGGTATATATGGAGGGGATTGAATGAAAACCTCATAGGCCAAAAGGACTTTTAGAGTTTGTTTGGTTTGTTGCCGAAATCAACCTTACTAAACTTTTGTGCAAACCAAATGAGCCTTGTCATTTCGCTTGAATATAAATTTTAAAACCTAATTTTGGAGTTGACTCCATGGTTTTGTCGTCGTATTTTATTTTACAGCATTTGCTTTTGAATAGTTAAGAACACGCATATAAAAGTTTTATTTATAATAATTATTATCATTAATAAGTTGTATGAATAAGTATTTATGTATAAACAAAATGATGGGGTTGTATGTTAGGGCTTATGAATGCTCTCTTGATTCTTGATTGCATTGATGATTAATTTGATTCCATATCTACATTTGTTTCTCTTTTCAAGTATATAAGCTGTCTTTCAATGTGCATGTATTTAGATGATGCATGAAGGGTGTAGAACTAGCTAGTTGTTTCATCTAGAAGGCTCTTCTACATGATATGCATGGACACAAGATCAAGGCTTAGTTTGTCAAGGTAGAAACATCTAAATCTAGTGCTCAGAGGCACCACATACTCCTGCACCACCCATGGCAGGGACATGAGGGGGAAAGAGATGTGCATATGCACATGTGTAAGAGTCTGACAAAAGCCAGCAGGAGGCTGTAGAGGAGCTAGCTGTGGTAAATTCACATCTTTACAGCTCCTTTATATGTGCACAGACTTTAATCAGTTTTTCCCTTAATGCTCTGAGACTTCTGACCCCTCCTCCTCCCTCTCCTCTCACTCTCTCTATCTGAAGGGGAAAAAAAAGAAGGAAATGTTCTCTGAAAAGCTTCCTTTGTCTAGCAACTCCCCCTCTTTGGAGTGGTCTTTTTCTCCCTTTTACTTTTTCCTAACACAAAAAGCTCTTAAGCATAGAGGTGGTAAAAGAAGAATCAAGCCTCTTTTTATAATGCAACCACAGCAAAAGATCTTGTGTCTTTCTCTCCATCCATCTCCCCAGCTAAGCTCTAGTTCTAGATATTCAGTAGTGTAGTACTAGGGTACATCCAAAGGGACAAACATACATACATACATGCCTAATAAGAAACCTGGAAATGTGTACTAGCTGTGGACCTAGCTAGCTACATGCATTGGCTAAGATCTATGTACCATCACTGTACTGCACATATGTAGTGGCCTTCAAGTTTAATAATGTAAAGAACTAAGGTAGCTAGCCAGGACAACATAAACATCTAGATCTCTCTTTAATCAAGTGCATCTCTAATTAATTGTCTAATCCTCCACAAGGTTATTTGCAGGTATGTGAGTGGCAACCATGGTAAAGTCCAAGATGCAGCTGTTTTCTATGGAGCCTAGCTATGGAGCTGAGAGAAGTGATCAGGCATATACACGTTTTGGTAATTGGTGGTGGTCTCCTCTCTTCACATGACCTCTATGCATGCTGCATTGTCCTACCTGATCTACTACTCGTAGACAAACAAACAGCTACATCTTTTGCACAGTATGCCATCTTCTAGTGAGTATATCTTCCTTATTCTAGTCACCTCTGCATCTCCCCTAGCTAATTAGCAAACTACTCCTGAGTATCAATCAGTTCATTGCACGAAAACAGAGATGTTCTTCGACATGCAAACAACAGTGGTGTCGCATGCAGCAAATTGTATGCACATAGATACATGTATATAAGCGCCACAGTATCTAGCTCTTGCATGCAATGCATGATATGATAAAGAATTAGTAGTGATTTCAGAGGAATCTCGAAATGAGAGGCACACTGTGTGGAGCACACAACATGTCTAGAGAACTGGTTTTTAACGGCATCTAGCATGCATGCATCGTGTCATCATCATCAGATAATGTGGGCCTGATCTAGAGAAGAACATGACATTCTTTTCTTGCTTCATGTCTTTCACTAGCCACACTTCCATATCACGTACATATATATCATATGATATTTGATGATCTCCATCATTTTTTTTAATTTCTCTCATTATTTTATGCATATTTTTGGCAGTCAAAGATAGATCTAGACCTAGCCACAAATGCAGTGGGCCACATGTGGAGATGGAGAAAGGTCATGTGATGTACTCATAAAATGTCTACTACAAAACATATCATATTAAAGCAACTTGTCATATGTGGAACAGAATCTTCCATAATATTCAAAAACTCCCCAGCCAATCCACACTGCACAATGAAGCAAAAGACTTTTGCACACATGTATATATGTATGCAAGCTTCAATTTTGCACATCTATAGGCCTCAGTCCTATAGCTTGTAAGATAACTGGCTTCTTGCTAGTTTTATATGCTATGATTTATTTTTCTTCCCTTGTCTTTTTTTCTTTTCTTGTTGCATTTTGGTCCACAAGCTATGTAAACTGTAGCTGTTGCATATATGCACACACCTAGGGACAATACCAGCAGTGTGTACTGCACTAGGCCACATATATAGCTGCCCACCTGCATTGATGCATATGCAAATGTTGCTTGCAGGTTGTGGCATCTTCTTGGGTACTACCTCCGTCCCATATTACTTGTCTTTTTGAGTTTTTGTTTGTCAATGTTTGATCATTCGTCTTATTCAAAAAATTTTGGAATTATTATTTATTTTGTTTGTCATTTGCTTTATTATCAAAAGTACTTTACATATGACTTATCTTTTTTTATATTTGCACTAATTTTTTAAATAAAACGAATGGTCAAACGTTGCAAATAAAAAGTCAAAAACGTCACCTATTATGGGACGGAGGGAGTACTTGCATGCCAAAACCCTAAGCTATCTTCCTGCACATATCCATCTATCACCTGCAGGGGCAGCCCTGGGAAAAGGATGGGTCACAAAGCCTAGTTTGACTGAGCCAAATTAAGCTATTACTCCTGCTTTATTGCTAGGAACATGGAAAGGCAAAAGGAAAATGGAGAGTGGTGGTGGAGGAACTAGCTAAGTTTGTATACTCCTATATGTAATCTTTACACAAGTTACAAGTGCATTTGAACTTGAAGTACTTGATCCTAGCTACTGCATCTGCATGCTGACTAGTGACTATAGCTACTGCATCAGTATTCAGTATAGTGTGTACATGGTGCTACACACAGCTGGGACCAAAGAGGAAGGAGTGAAAAAAAAAAACTTTGTTTTGTTTCTTTCAATGCTGGTTGAAAAGTTGGGGGGAATGTTTGTTTTCTTGCACATTGATATGATATTAATGGAAGCAGCAGCCTTGCATCACACCCATGCAGCAGGCCAATGGCAGAGGAAAGGGCAATAGAAAATGATGTTGCATCAAAAGTGGATCCCTAGCTACCAGTGGCTCTGCATGGCTGCACCCACCACTCACCACCAAGTGAAGAATAACCGTAAGTACTCTCCGTTTCAAAATACAAGTATTTCTGTAGTATTTTTATTGTCTTATTGTTAAGTTATGATTGGTTAGAAACGAGTAAAGAATAACTGTAAGCACTCTCTCCGTCTCAAAATACAAGTATTTCTGTAGCATTTTTATCGTCTCAAAATATAGTTATTATTAAGTTATGATTGGTTAGAAACGAGTAACTAAGTAGAGAAGTTTAATAAAAGAATAATTATAATTAGTCAAAGATGAAGAAGTTATTATGGGACCAATTTTGAACGGTAAAAAGAGTGATGGAGTGAGTAGAGTATTTACTTTCTGTGCTTTCGCTGCTCCATGGAAGTCACGGGCCTGCCTTGAAACTTGCAAGTCACCAGCAGGAGGCAGGGGCAAGGCAGGCAGGCACAAAACTATCTTTGGTTGTTTACAACTAGACATGTGTACATGGATGTGTGCATGCACTGCCCCTGCATGCTACTACTACCAGCTAGGGATAGAGAGAACAATTTGGTCACTAAATACCATGAGGATACCGGCCGTGCAGCCTAGCACAATTACATGTGCTAGCTGCCTCTCTCTCTTTCTCTCTCTCTCTCTCTCTCTTTCTTCTCTTCCTTTCTCTGCAGTGAATCCACTGCATCACCTGCACGGCCGGATCGGATAGGCCTCAATCTCTTCTTCTTTCTTTGCATGTGTTGCGTGCTCTGCATCTGCATCTCTGCTTTTTCTCTCCTTTCCTTTTCCATTTCTTTTGTTTATGTTGATAGCTTTGTGATCTGCATGCAGGAGTGTATGCCCGTGCGATCGAGTTGGTCTCTTGTTCTTTCTATGATTCTATCTCTGCTCCTTCCTGTCAAATCGTCGCCGTACGTATTCGTGCATGTACACCCACGGTGACTTCAATTTTGGACCTATTCTGATGTTCAAAGCTAGCTTGAGCTATATCTAGCCGGATGCAGGCTTTGTTGTATTGAAAATTTGCAATCGATTTATAAAGAAATGTATCACTAGCTTAACTTACCTCCCACTTGTAATCAATAGTAATAACTTTGTAATTGATTAGTTACCTTTTGTTATGGTATATATGTATATTAATTATCATCAATATATACACAGGATATTCCTTTCATGCTTTCTTTCATTAAAAAGAAACAGATAAAGCTACACAGCACTAGATCTGTCAACATCTTGTCCATGCTACATTCTATTTTATTGATTATTCTCCCACCATGCAAATATCTGTATTGTCTGCTTGTGTCACCAATACTATATATGCTAATTCGATCATGATTGAAGAGAACAATATTAACTATATATCTGTGGTGGAGTTTCACTGTAAAAGGGTAGCAATAACTAAGAAGTACTATATTCTCAATATTTGGAAAAAAAATAGCTAGTATGAACAAAAGCAAGTTAAACACACCAAATGAGAGGTTGTCAGTTGTCACGTACACAACACTGAGTTGGCCAATATGAGCAAGGAGAAATTAATTGTATGATGATATACCGTGGCGAGATATATATTTCTTGTCTAGATTCATTAACACCTATATGAATGTAGGCAATGCTAGAAAGTCTTATAACCTGAAACGGAAGTAGTACCTTTCAGTGCTTTATACCTCTGATATGTATCTTAGCGAGGACCGTAAAATCACTCATAAATAAAATATTATCGGGTAAGAGATAACAGTATATATAGTGTGTATGTTGCGGAGCTACAACATAATAAAGGGGTTCCACTTGCTTACTTTACTCTGGTTTGAATCGAATTTAGCTTGATACGGGTGACTAAGTTTAAACTGACGGGATATATATATGGTGAAAATAGATAAACTATAGCTATTTTTTTTAACCGGGTTCGTGGGCACCCTCCTAGCTATACATAGCTCTGCCCCTGGGTAGGTAGAAAAAGTAATGTACAATTGCGGTGGAAATATAATTAGGATCGAAATGGTAGGGACCAAAGAGACGGTGTAACTGGAGGGGGAAGAAGATCACACCAATGGATCAAAAGGTGCAATATATGGGCTCTTTTGGTAGGGATCAACATGCCCCATCTTCATACTTTTAACAGATACCAAATGGTTGCATTTTGAGTGTACAACATCCCTAGCTCAACATTGAACCCTAACTCCGCAATCCACTAGATTTATGAGCTCGCGGAAGTTCACCGGAGATGGATCGAGCAGGAATGTCATTGGAACTCGAATCATGAATCAGATCCGACAGTCAAGAAGTTGCAGGAATTGGCCACAAATTATTGTTTTATCAAATATCATTTAGCAAATCCGTATACTTCATATTTCATATGACTTATGGTATATGGTTTGTTTTTTTTTTTAAAAAAAAGGAAAAAAAACAGCTGCCCAAAGATTACCTCCATCGAACTATTTTTTTTCATGAACGGACACCAGACGTGCTAATTTCATTGAATACAGTAGAAAAAAAGTTTATTTAATTACAAGTGTGAAAGTAAATATAATGTTAGGTTAGGGTGCTTAAGGTAGAAACTCCGTTAACCGCTTTGCTCCTGCTAAGACCCAAATATGCTCTCCTTCTTCACCTTTGAACTAACGAAAGCACACTACAAATTGATCCATGATGTTCATTAGTTAGAAATCACATGGTTTAATCGAGGTCTCTCTTCTCCAAACAACACAATTTCTCAGAGATGCACTTGATAGTGCAGTGGCAAGGGATGTATGGTTTCAATCTCGAGGTCATGTGTTCAATCCCCAACACGCTTATAATTTCTTCTTAAATATTTGGAGGAATGTCTCTCCCTTTAAATATTACTCCAGAGTTACTATATTTGGAGGAATGTCTCTCCCTTTAAATATTACTCCAGAGTTACTATATATTTGGAGTATCCAGATTCATACCCAAAAGTTCTCCCTTTAAATATTACTCCAGAGTTACTATATATTTGGAGTATCCAGATTCATACCCCAAAGTTACTATATTTTGGGACAGAGGTAGTAACTCAATATTTAGAGGAATGTCTCTCCCTTCAAATATTGTTTTTCTTTTAACCCTCAATCTCTCTCTCCCCCTCTTAACTCAACACGTACTAACCCCATGACCATGCCCTAAACGGCCAATTAAGCATGGGATTACCACAATGCTAAGTGCCAAAAGAAGCTCCTCGCTCCTACTCCAGCTGCGTCCTTCTCCCCAACACCTAAGCTAAGGCCTCGTTTAGTTCCCCAAAAGTTTTTCCCAGAAACATCACGTCAAATCTTTGAATGTACGCATGGAGCATTAAATATAAATTAAAAGAAAATCTAATTACACAGTTAGAAGGGAAATTGCGAGACGAATCTTTTGAGCCTAATTAGTCCATGATTAGCCATAAGTGCTACAGTAACCCACATGTGCTAATGACGGATTAATTAGGCTCACAAGATTCATCTCGCGGTTTTCATGCGAGTTTAGAAATTAATTCATGTCCGAAAACCCCTTCCGACATCCGGTCAAACATCCGATGTTACACCCAAAAATTTCCATTTCGCGAACTAAACATGCCCTCGTAAGCTAAGCTATACCACCATAGCACTTTGAACCGCCCTCACACACCCTGCACCCACTGCTGCTTGCACAGATTTCCATGCACATGCATCTGTAATCATGAGAGAGAGAGAGAGATGCAACCGACACACACCACCACCACTCTCTTCTCTACTACACTCCCCCTAGAGCTCATGAGAGAGAGGTCCAGGCAGCTGAGCTGAGAGAGAGTACGTGAGCCCACACGAGAATATTTGAAGCGCGGGGTTCGTGGTGTGTGCGTGTGCGTCTCTCTCTCAGTCTCACTCTCTGTGTGAGTGCGAGACAGTGAGACACTGCAGCCTTTCTCCTCTCCCCTTCTTCTTCCTCCTCTTCTAGCTATGGCTTTCTTGGTGGAGAGGTGCGGGGAGATGGTGGTGTCGATGGAGATGGGGCCGCACGGCGGCGTCGGCGGCGGCGGCGGCGCGGCGGCGGGGAAGCCGGTGCCGGCGCCGTTCCTGACGAAGACGTACCAGCTGGTGGACGACCCCTGCACCGACCACATCGTGTCGTGGGGCGAGGACGACACCACCTTCGTCGTGTGGCGGCCGCCGGAGTTCGCCCGCGACCTCCTCCCCAACTACTTCAAGCACAACAACTTCTCCAGCTTCGTCAGGCAGCTCAACACCTATGTAAGCTGCTGCTACCATTGCACATTTTTGCCACATATATATTGTTGCTCTATAAGAATCCGTAATTTTCATGTCGGTCAAAAACATGACGGTGGTTGTGCATAGCCGCCAAAAAAACATGTATATGCTTGGTAGCTGGTTAGAACCGCCAATAATATATATGAACTTGGCGGCTGTTTTTTTTGGCCGCCAAGAAAATTGCGGGTTCTTGTAGTGTCTTGATTTCTTTGCTTGTTCTTGAATCGATCTATAGCTAGCTATACATACATATATCAGTTGGTTTTCTAGCTGCTATAGTTTCTTGCTTTGGTTTTAATTTGATGTAGAGGTTTGGTCAGTCAGTGCATGGGGGATGCTGGCATGCATGGACTATGGTTTAATGTTCTTGTTGTTTTGATGGGTGATTTGGTGTGTATGTGGTGGTTAGCAAGCTTGTTTCCTAGAATGTGACAGGGTTTTGGAAAAGTTTTTGTTCATCGATCTTTTGTTTTGTACCAGATTTTTGTTGCACGCTGGAAAGGCATTGCTGTTTGAGTGCGACCTTCCAACGAACTGATTAATCTCTTTTGCTTGTTTTTTTCAAAAATATATTTCTTGCTTCTGATGAAAAGATAGAGTAGAGCTGGGGGTATATTAATTCGTGCTGATGATTAATCTCATCTACTGTTTTTCTTGTCTGTTTAGCCTGGTTAACATGAGGGAGATTTAAATTTTTTTGTGCCTCTTTTACTGAACATTATCTGATGCACATTAATTAGTTTCTCTCAATGGTGAAGTGAGGAGCAGCATGAGAGTACGTGCTGACTGTTTGCTGATCTTCTCTTTCTTCTTCTGAACCACCATAAGTTGATGACTGTGTTGTACATTCACTTCTTACCCTACTTGCTCCAGCACCACTGTTCTACCTTCCCTAATTAATGTACTTAGCTAGTACTTCCTCTAATCTTCCCTTTGCCTCTTGAGTCTTGACCAAAATCAAAGTGCACAAATTAAATGTGCAAGCACAGTAAGCAGTGGATTAGTATTTATTAGTACGTAGTCGCCGTAGTAGTAGTTAATTCTAGCTCCATGAATAATCCATTTACATGTATTTATAGTTTGTTCTATACTCCTCATCTTTAGAGAATTAGCAGTGCACTATCCACTCCCAATCATTGGGAAAAGTTTGACACAATAAACAGAGATGCATATATGTACCTTGGTATTCTGTGCCAAGTATATACTCCACCATTCATATTAGCACCACTTGACATGACTAGCAACAATATTGAACATCAGTTACCATATACTCCTACATAGTACTGCCTTCATTTTACAAAGATTTCATCTCTGCCTATCTTTTTTTTTTATGGAGGTAGTAGTATATTTTGCCATTTGCCAATTCTTCTTTTCTCTCTCTCTCTCTTTTTTTTTGTGATTGCTAGCTCCATTGGTTGTGTGATTGCTTAGTTTTTTTAGTTATTAGCTACTAATACAATCACATATTAATCATCTTGTTGATTTTTTTTCTAAAATTTTATAACCATTTAGATGACATGTAAATGATTAGGAGATATCCTCTCGAGTGTTCATAATCCTTTCCCTAATAGCTAATACTAAGTATGTATGTTTAACTTTGGGCATTAATTAATTGGTGTTATGAACTTATGATGATGTTAATTGCAGGGTTTCAGGAAGATAGTAGCTGACAGGTGGGAGTTCGCCAACGAGTTCTTCAGGAAGGGAGCCAAGCACCTCCTCGCCGAGATTCACCGGCGGAAGTCGTCGCAGCCGCCGCCGCCGCCGATGCCGCACCAACCCTACCACCACCACCACCACCACCACCACCTCAATCCCTTCTCGCTGCCGCCGCCGCCGCCGGCGTACCACCACCACCATCTAATCCAAGAAGAGCCCTCCACGACGGCGCACTGTACTGTCGCCGGAGACGGCGGCGAAGGCGGGGACTTCCTGGCGGCGCTGTCGGAGGACAACCGGCAGCTGCGGCGGCGCAACTCGCTGCTGCTGTCGGAGCTGGCGCACATGAAGAAGCTCTACAACGACATCATCTACTTCCTCCAGAACCACGTCGCGCCGGTCACCACCACCACCACCACCCCCTCGTCGACGGCCATGGCGGCGGCGCAACACCACCTTCCCGCCGCCGCCTCCTGCAGGCTGATGGAGCTCGACTCCCCCGAGCACTCGCCGCCGCCGCCGCCGCCCAAGACTCCAGCAACCGACGGCGGCGACACGGTGAAGCTGTTCGGCGTGTCGCTGCACGGCAGGAAGAAGCGGGCGCACCGGGACGACGACGACGGCGTCCATGACCAGGGAAGCGAGGTGTGAGCGAGCTTTGCAGCCGCCATGCTTGCTCGATCTCGTGTACATATAGAGAAGAGAGGATGATGATGAGCTAGCTCGATCGATCAGCTCAGCTCATGCTGCTGCTTGATTTCTTGAGGAGGATGACGACGACTACGACGATTGATTTGCGCAAGGGTGCAGGTGTTAATTAGTTTGTTAATTAGTCTTTGAGATGAGATGACAAGAGTTGATTAGCGTTAAGGTAGGAGTAGCTAGCTAGGAGGTAATTAGGATCAATCAAATCAATTAGTAGCTAGCTGCTACTGCTAGTGCTTAATTGCACTTAGGTAGCTCTTGTTTTGTTCTTGCTTATTTTGATCTTGCCATGCATCTTGCATGCCATGCATCATGTGAGAGAGTACTGATCACCTTTCATGCTGGTGAAGAGTGATGATCAGACGAGGAACTAGCTTAATTAGCTAGCTAAGTGGATGTTAAATGGTACTAATGAAGTCCAAGGCATCTAAGTTTTTGCACCTTAATCATGCACCTGTTTAATTATCACATGTATGTGCATTGCATTTGGCAAAAAAAAAAACTTTTGCATGCAAATATACACCTACGGTTGCACATTTCTGCTGTACCTTGCATATTTCTGCTGTACTGACATGCAGTACATCTGCAACAAGCGTGCACTGTAGATGGTATGTATATTTGACTTTTCATCTGCAAGAGGTTAAACATAATCCAACTTCCAGATTTTCTCCAAAAAGGAATCAATTTCCAGATTGACAAATTAATTACAGATGTATTCACCATTAGCTGATAGGTAATTGCCTATTACATATACACTACAATTTGGTTTAAATCAAAACCACGATGAAGTTACATCACACACCAGCATATATAGTCTCTTCCCAGGTGTATCAAAGAAAAAAGAGAGAGAAACAAATTGAACATCTCTTGTCTGAAGAAAGGAAACATGCATGCTTCCCCTTGTTCTGTCGGTTGACTTGAGTGTCCTAGCTTGAGTGTAACTTCAGATCAGAAGTAAAACTTTTTAATCATATATTCATATGACAGTATTATACTATTATCTATGCAAAACCATTAGTGATAGTTTGCGAGCTGTACTTCATATGCAATTGAAGGTCAAATACGGTCAAATACGAACCATCAGCCATCTGTATAAACTGCTTCTTCCCAGACTTTGGTGTTCTTTTTAGGGTCATCGCAAAGAGAAAGGTCATTATCGAATTCTTTCATGGTCTTCACAAACTTCCTTGCTCCTTGCATGATTAACCTTTCGACCATGAACAGCTGATAGTTGTTATCGATTACTGGCTCCAATATGCTGCTGAAGTTTGATGAGTATGCTAACTTGTATCTGTATCCACGCCAAAGAAAACGAATAGAAATCTTAGCCAGCTTGTGTCATGAAATTATAAGCATTCAATGGTATGACATTGCACTGCTGGTCATGTACATATTATTTGTTTTTTTCTATTGGTAAGCCATGGTGTGATAAATAAAAAAAATGAATATACCAAACAAAATAAATATTCCAGAATGACAAAGTGCATTAGTACTGCAGCAACTAGTCGAGTTTCTTAAGAATGGGATGTTTTTGAAGTATTCCCTCCGTTTCACAATGTAAGTCATTCTAGCATTTTCCACATTCATATTGATGTTAATGAATCTAGACATATATATCTATCTAGGTTCATTAACATCAATATGAATGTGGGAAATGCTAGAATGACTTACATTGTGAAACGGAGGAAGTAATTGATAACAGAAGAAGACAAACCATGTGCCGTGGTAAATCCATGAGTACACGAATCGCTAAAGTCACATCTAAATTGATTGCAGAAACCAAATGCAAATGTAAATCGTGCCTGAGATCCTAATGCTGGTGAGTCAAGAAGAGCAGCTGACACAATGTGTTGATTACCTGCCTGATAGAGGTGAAAAGAAGCCTGGTGTCCTTTCATTTGAAGCAATGAAAAGAGTACGGCCTCGCGGAATCCACTTTGCAATTCTTCTTTTGATGTTCTCAGGATGGGTATCTCTGTCCAGATGAGGATGAAGGCTTCGCTCAACACCAAATCGATCTTTCCTATTCTTCAGTAGATCACCCCGTCTTACATGAATAGCATCGTAGTCACCAAGTATCACTTTAATCTAAAGAAAGCACACTGATTTAGATGGGAGAAAGCAGAGTAACATACTATGCTGTACTAAATACGTGGATGTCACTTAACATAAACAAACAGTAGTACAGTACAAATGATTTATATACAGGATATATTATGATGTTCTGCCTGACCAAACCTAGAAAGACAAAAGCTTTGCAATTTTGTCCCACCAAAAAATCTTTTCGGAAAGTAATCCAATAACCTCAATAGGTCCCAAAGCTCTTTTTTAGATGCAAAGCTAGCATATGAACAATTACATAGGCACATAGGGTAAATAGAGTGGTACCATGGCCCACGGTATTCCAGAACAACCATGACAAACATGAAATTCTCAATGAAGGAGTGGAGTAATAAAACATAATCCCATGGCAGCATGAGGCAATAATTCACCATTTGCCGGTGAATTTTAACTTTCAACAAGCAGATGCCCGCTGCTACAGTGCTACACATCTCATGTCGCACGCAATGCTGACAAAAATGACAGCTACGAGATTTATTTACAGTGGGACATCAATGTTAGTCCTTTTAAGTGGGGAACTAACATTAGGCACACTAAAGCCACATTCTTAGGATTTTGAATTTTATGTTATATAGTTCTACTGGGCAAATTTCCATGAGCAATTCGATATAAACAGAAATGAACAATATTATTAACTTGGTGCTAAGCAATCTGGTGCAAAACAAGATATCATTTTCAGCCGATTGGAGCAACCAATTTCAATTAAATTGAGCAAGGAGGCAAACTTATGGAAATATACCTTGTTTGCTGCATCCCTCAGTTTTCTTGCTGGCATAGATGGCAGAAAATTGTATGGTAACATCACAGAGCTACGCTTGGTCCGATCCTTGCACTCCATAAACCTGAACTGTAATGATGATTAAGGTCTATACCAGAATTCTAGTCATGGTGTATAGGTTCAATTCGGTGTGATCTTGAAGGCTTAAGGCTATTCTTTAAGAGCTAGCATTCTTACCAAGCAAGAGGACTTGCGGTGCGGTTTATGAGGAATGCCTTTGAGTAAAGTGTGTTTTCTTTGAGTTCTTGTCTGCTAACTCCTTGTGCATGTGCTACATCTCCTTCCTCTCCTAGCTTCGTACTTCTTGATACTATAGCATACCATGATTGTGGATTGTCCAAAACAACAGGAACAGTTCTTGATATGAGGTCTATGTCATACAAAGATTCCATCGCACATGAACTTGTTTCCCACCTGCCACTGCCAAAACATTGAGTTGGTGAGTTTCAATTCTAGCACGATTTCAGGAAAACAGAATGATACAGGAAGATATATAATCACATAGAAGTAGGTGGTTAACAAGAAGCCAAACCTTTTATTGGAAGTCGCATCGCTTTGATTAATAATCCCCCTTGTATTGTGCACTGAATTAAGGCACAACCTTGAAGGCATCACAAATATTCTGCCACGACAACAAAAACTAATTCATACATATCCACATTATTATATCACATCATCCCACATTACATTCTTTGGCTCTTTGCAACAATTTCCATCCTCCTAAGTGGGAATATTACGGATTAACAGCCCAGACAGATCAATGCAGGTACGAATCAAACTCTATACACGTGCCAAACCATGGTTACCTGTCAAGAAACAGGGCCTCCTCGAGGGCGCAGCGGAGGCTGGACTCCTGGTGGCCGAGGCCGGCGCAGGAGGCGCAGTGCTTGCCGGGGCAGTCGACGGCGGCGCCCCAGTAGAGGTAGCTGCGGCTGCTCTCCCTCTTGTCGACGCCCCTGACCTGGAACCCGAGGTAGGACAGCGAGTCGGTGAAGGACAGCACGCACAGGATGGACAGCACCGACGCCGTCGTCACGGCGGCCAGCAGGGCGCCCTTCGGCGGCAGCGGCAGCGCCATCCGCTGCCTGCCGCCGCCGCCGGCGGCGGTGATCCGGTAGGGGATCGCCATGGGAGAGGAGGAGGCGAAGGTGGTGGGGGAAATGTTTATTCTGGTTTTTCTTGAGATTAGAGGAGAAGGTTAAGTAAGGGATCTGATTATATGGGCCTTATTGGGCTGTTAATTGTTTGCGAGGCCTTGTTTTGTTGGGCCTCCATTGAGTGAAATCCAGACTATGGATAGGCTGGATTTCGGCCCATGCGAGTGAGTTGGGCCCAATAGGACTGTAATCTCGCTCTTTTACTGGCTAACGGGCCTTAAATTTTGCTTGGAGTAGGCTGAGTTTGGAAGAGCATTTGGGCTTAGCAACTTAGCGGCATGTAAAACGAGATAAACCATTAGCACATGGTAATTTGAGTATTAATTATTTTAAACTTAATAATGAATTAATATTTTTTTAAGAAACTTCTATATAAATTTTTTTTAATACGAAATATACCGTTTAACAGTTTTGAAAGCGTGAACATGGTAAATTAAAGAAACTTTCAGCCCAAATGCTCCTTCAAACTCAGCCTAAGGCCACATTAAGATATGCAGATCTTTTTATTACTATTATTTGGCGAAGCAGGAGCTTCATCCCATCAAGGAGGAACGGAGGATTAGTCTTGAACTAGATAATCACACGGGAAAATTAGGTGTCTACTGTCTGTGTTACCGGTAGAACTGAACCTGACATCAAGGAGGATTTCCCAAGTTGAATGATTTCTAAAGAAATTTCTGCTCCAATAAGACCCGCAATATACGCTAAGGGTGTCAAATTCATATGAAACGATGCCATTTCATGTTTTAACTGATAAGTAAAATATATGATAGAAAAATGTCAAATTGGGGATGTAGCTCAGATGGTAGAGCGCTCGCTTAGCATGCGAGAGGTACGGGGATCGATACCCCGCATCTCCACATTAATTGTAAATTTTTAGTGAGTATCCATGTTAAAATATTTTATTCCTAGTAGTAGTTTTTACAGTAACAAATGTTGCTTTTTTTCTCTAATCTATTGTGTTTAACATTCAGCGATTCAGACATTATTATTATGTCCGGCATGTTTGGTTTGAATGGACTTCGATTTGAACTTCCAATGAACGTAATTTATTTTTCTTTCTGAAGTAGACTGAACAATGTATGCATGCCATCATGCAGCTTTTGAGTCCACTCACAAAAATCATGCATCTTTTGAGGTGTTAATAACATCTCTGATCTTGCTTCGAAACTCTAACTGTTGTCTGTCTTTTATGACCCTCCAGTGTTCGAATTTTAACATTAAACATCACAAAAGATTTCTTCAGACTTTAAACAAAGCTCACATCATTTGCCATGATTCGAGCTTTTGGTGCAACTCTCAAGTCTTTTAAGAAACTTTCAGTGTTGTACTTAACTGCATACAAAGTGCAGGAGACTTCAGAGTTCAGAAGCTTGAGCCATTTCTTCTGCTTCTTTGCGACCTTTGAGAAGAGGCCTCCTTTTTCTTTCCCATTTTTTTAATAACCTTCTTTGTTCATATCACAGCAGAAGCAAGTACAATAAGTAGTAAATTTTTACCATTACTTTACTGTGTGTTGCTCGAGGAACCTTGTGACAGTAAAAACAAGCACATAAAGTCACTCTACTAAACTGAACCTGTGCTCATGGTTTTACACTATCCATCCAAATGCAGCCAAACAGGTCCAAACCGAGGACCATACAGCCTGAAAAACCTGAACTTTGGCATGTCACGTGGCACACCATGCCAAAAATCTTCACACATTTTGCATTCCTTTCACGATCATCAAACATCTTTCGACATATAAAATTGCTCACAAATATATTATCCATCTAAGAACATGCAATACCATAATATCATAATATGATTACTCCCTCTGTCCCTAAATAATTGTCACCGGATATTGTTCGTATCCAAACTTTTACCTCTTACATGTTATGAAAGTGCATTGCATGTTAAATATGAGCATGCAGTTTTTATTCGTTTAAACACGATAATTTAAAATTTATCGGTGGTCAAATTTAGAACTTCAATAGCATTTCAATTATTTCAACCATGTTGGGTCCCTTCCTGACTGTCAGTGGGTCCCATCTTGCCGGACTCCTTCATCAGAATTTGACCGGATTTGCTTTGCCGTACGGGCACCCCAGATCCAGTGCTTTTGCATTCTTGCACAGACAGCGACAACGCGGCATTAACAGCATTGCATTGCACACACCAATATCAGCAATGTCACTGTGTGATGCCTTTTCTTTTGCTATGAACACTTGAACAGACAGTGATACTACTGATTGCTGAACAAGGGGTGAGACCCTGAAAAAAGGAAGTGGTTTTGTCTTGATCCTGAATAGCCCTCTTCCAGGGCATCTTATTACATTTGGAGAGATCACTTCTTCAGAATTCTGGTGATACTCTGAATTTTAGAGAATGGAAATGGTTTACATCCCCGGCTTCTGCGGATCAGCCAAGGTCATTGGTGATATATGCATATCGCCATGAATATATGCATATGCTTGGGTAGATGCAGCCTTGCAGTAAAAATGCAGATTCTCCCATCATCAATGGACAGTGAGGAGCAGAGATTGTTGCATTGGTACCAGAAGGCTGCAGTAGAAGCAATTGCAACAACAAGTACAGAGAAATGAACAGCACACAGTTGAATCTGTAACCTCAGGGCTGTCGCATACTGGCATAATAACACAATGAGAGACCAAGGGGTGAGACGTTAAATGTCTTATTTGAGACAAAAGATGCACTACTACAATGCAAGACTTGACAAACACCAGTCTCAAATCTTTTCAACCCTTCCATATTCTTTTTCCTATCCTCATCATCTGTACATCGTCTACACAGCTTCAGTACAACATCAATCCGACGTGGCGAAGGGGAGGGGTAGAAGTAGTAGCAGCAAGAACATTTTCACCTCTTACACAAACTGTCACTTTCTTTTTTTTGTCTGATTTTCAAGACATCCTCTCCAACCACCTCAAACCGCGCAACACAACGAACACCATCCAGAGAATTTGGCTTAGCCATCAATTTGACCTCATTGGTTGATGCAAGAATGATTTTATCTTAGGCTTTCGGGATCGATCGCGAAGAAACTCCGTGCAAAAGTTTAATGAATCCAAGGAAACTAAGCTTCCCATCGGCGTGTCTGATCCAATCTTGGAGTACAACATGAAGAGGGACTGATGGACCAAGTCCAAGTTCCTAAGAGATGAAAAATATAACAGTTAGAAATGTTTAATAATCATGCGAAAAAGTTACTTCAGCTCAAATCATACCGATGCAAGCTCCTCAATTACAATAGGTCGGTTGCCCTCCTTATCGAATAGCTCGTATGCACGCCGTGCGTGCTGCTCCCATGTTTCCAAAGCTTCCATCTGATAAACGCTGACAGCAGAAGCAGCGAACTCTTCAAAATCCAATTTTCTGTACTGAAGAGTGCACACCTAGTACCATGGCTTGAGCAGGTCAGTGTTTATCTCAGTCCAATATACTAACACAAGAGAATGTTCTATGAAAGAGTCTTACCGTGTTAACAAAGTCAATAACCCTAGAATCCTTCATTGCATCTGTAGAATTCTTTACCAAGGCCTGTAGGAACATTTACTTATTCAGCAATTGCATGCTATAAATTAGATCAAGTAACAAAGGTGAGAATACCTACCGTTTTCAAATTTTGCAAGGAGATATAACCATTCTTGTTTGGACCCAACAATTCAAATTGCTCTCTTAGATAGAACAGTTGATTTGCCGTCAATGTCTTAGCTAGGGCCTGCAAAATGTATGGACATTGCTTAAAATGGCTAGTTGGTGATGTCATCAGAGTCAAGACATATCGGTATAAGCCTACTTAAACTGCACAACCAAAAGCAATATATTGCTCGTACATGGATAACTTGACACACGTAAAAAATGAAAAAAAATATAAGCAGCAAGAATAGTCATTTACAGACCAGATAAGAACAACACAAAGGTTTATGCATACCCTCAAAGCGGACTTCCGCAAGGAAGACGAACTGATATAAGCTCGCATAAGCTTGTAGATTATCATATCTAAAGGTATTTTCACTTGTTGAGAATTTCGGATCCACGGATGACCTGCAGATATCATGATGCAAGTGAGCAATTAACCATCATTCGATAAAAAGCGAGTGCCACAATATTACACTGACAAACAAATCTGATGCTTACTGAGAGCTTGTGCAGCAGTCATCCTCTTGCGGTAATCCTTATTAAGCAGTCGTTTTACAAAGTCTTTTGCTTCGGCAGTGAGAGTAGGCCATGGAGCCTCATCAAAACTTGGTTCTGCCTTCAGCACAGCTCGAAATATTCCTGATTCGGTGCGTGCCCAGAAAGGACGGCTCCCACAAAGCAAAATGTAGGCAATCACTCCAATGCTCCACATATCTGCCTCAGTGCCATAAGATCGATGAAGCACCTCAGGAGCAACATAATATGCACTTCCGACAATGTCATTAAGTCTTTCATCTGCAGAATATAGCAATGATATGATATCTCAACACATTTAAATTTGGTTTGGCAAGGATAAATACTAAAGAAGAATCAAAACTGGACTCTGTAAATCTAACCTGGCTTCACAAAGTCAGACAAGCCAAAGTCTATGACCTTCAAGGCAGAGTTTTCATCCTTTGAGGTGAAAAGAAAATTCTGGAAAGGGGAACAACAAATATGGTTATTTACAAAATAATGCATTTGGTCTGCTGACTGCTAGACTCAATAGTAGACTTTGGGTAAAAAAAATTCAGAAAATTTACAGAAATAACAATAGAAGAGAAAATGTCTTATGTCAGTTAGAGCCCATATTCAACATTAACAATTTTTAGGTTGTAACATGAACTTCTTAACATTGGCTATTAATTGTTTGGCAGCAAACCTACCTCTGGTTTCAGATCACGATGGACAACACCTTGGAGATGGCAAAATGACACAACACTCAAAATTTGCACCATAACAACCTTTGCATCTTCCTCAGAGTATTTTCCACCTCTGTGAAGAAAGAAAGTAAGTTATAACTCAAATCTAGCAGAATTAGTTACAAGCATTGTTTACAAAATAAATATCATGACTCTACCTTGCCAAAATCCTATCCAGTAGTTCACCTCCTTTACATAGCCTGAAACAGAAAAGGCAATCACATTAAGTTAAATGTAATCAAGTGATGCAAGTTGCAGGAAAGCACCATTTTTTATGAGTATCTTGGATTTTTAATTTGACTGGGATATGTTATCTTGAATTATAAACAACTGATCATAGAGGAGCTCTGATCAACATCATGCACGAAATTTTATATTTTTTATAGTAACCACGGCATGATGGGAATATGTTATTGAGATTGAAAGTACAAATCCTTGCTGACAGAAAATGATCTATTTATATATAAATGCTTGGATTCTCATGTATCAGGGTAGTTTCACAAACATTAATGACAGGAACAAAGCCAAACATTCCACCAAGATGAAATAACATTTTTTTTTCATCTCTGAACCTTCTAATGTATACAAGACAAGAATCGCATGCATGACAGCAACAAATGAAGACAGAAGTTAAAGGAGACGACCCAGCAAAAAAAGAAGTTAAAGGAGAGCACTGTATGGAATAAGTGCACACTTACTCCATAACTATATACACATTATCTTCATCCTCGAAAGCATCATAGAACTGCACTAGGTTACTGTGTCCTGTCAGCGAACTCAATATTCTGACTTCTCTTCTGACATCTTCAATGGCAATAGCAGTCGTCATCTGCCCAGAGACTTAATTTGGTAAGAGTAGAAAGCAGCATGAACTGGCATTGCAGTAAACAGCTACCAAGTGTAAACGAGTAATGAAATTTGCAAATGAGTAAACAACCCACAAGCAAAATATGATAATTCTTTTACATAATGAACTATATCTATAAGATCAATCAATTATATTACTTACTAGTAAGTAAATAAAAGCATGCAACTACAACAATGCCAGCTCAACTTCCATTTATCATGGTAATGGGCAACATATGTAGATCTCGAAGCGCGAATTATGACACCTATGCGAGCAAGCCAACAACCAACTACTGTTCGGTTCAATGTTGTACAACAGTGCACTAGACAGACAATAAGTGATCAATTATGGGTGAAAAGAAATGAAATGCCTATTGCTGGAATTAATGCCCTCAGGACACGAATAACACTAGAAGAATCAACCAAAGCTACACCACCATTCTATAATGAAATGAACATATACTCCAGTATCAAAGTGACAAGTGGAGTGCTCCATTAGAAATCCAACAAGAACACGAATAAAACCAATCTTATTTTTCTGGAAAGAATAAAACCAAGAAACGCAGCATTGCTGACATTCTAACAATTGACTGCAATTGACCGAGGAAGAACACGAGCACATGGAATGTGAGAAGCCAAGAGGAGGGTGGGGGCATTACCCCCTTGCATTGGCAACAGAAGGATTGCCAGCTTTGCTCATAAAAGCACTGGACTGGCCGCATCTACAGGGCCTTAAATTGAATGACCCTTTCATACAATTGCAGAGGAGGCGCATTATGAGCAAACTCTTTCCACAGAATTGAAGCATCAAGCTGTGCAGCTTCAGCAGCAAACTCTGCTCCCCTTTTTGACCTGCAGATCTATCCAAAGAGGGTCATCTGCTCCATTTACCCTCCCCGACCCCGATGATGGAAGCGTGAGGACAAAAGATGGTGGTGGCACCAAGAACTCGACAAGCGTTGAAACCATGAGCATGGCATGAAGCCAATCAATGCTGCAGGAGGCAGTCCACGTCCAGATGGATGGACATGGCATTGGCAATGACATATCTTGGCACGAATGGTCTCAAAGCGGCGAGGTTACCTCCCAACAATAATCACGAGCACCCCGGGAGCTAAAACGAAAACGAAGTGCCGGCTAAAGGTGGCTCCTTTTTTCCAATATCCTCGTGCTTGAATCAACCAACGTTCTACCAAATACTACCAAATGGAGCTAAGATGCAAAATCAGAGTTGCATCAAAGTGAACTTGATTAAAAGAACCCCGCAACAAAAAAAAAAAAAAGAAAACTCGATTAAAAAGAAAATAATGGAGAATCCGAATGCCATAAGTTAAATCTGCACGTCAGAAATGATTGGATCTTAACGACAAAACTGAGCAGAAGCAGTTGATTAATTCACGCAGGGAAAATTATTTTGGTCAAATGCAGAGGCATGTGTTCCATTTCAAGAAGAAGAAAGAAGCGATTGAGGCGTGGCAATGGCGGGAATCCGACCTTGGCTTTGGGGATGACCTTGACGGCGACGTCGTGGCCCTTGTGGTCGCCCTTCTTGGCCTTGGCGGAGCAGGTGTAGCCGAAGTGGCCGCGGCCGACCTCGTCGCCGAGCTCGTACTTGGCGAAGAAGTGCTTGGAGAAGCCGAAGCCCTTGTCGAGGCCGACCTCGGCCTCGCCGCCCTCCGGGATGGGCGCCTCGTTGGGCTTAACCGACCCGTGCCGCCGCGCCAGGAGCGCGCGGATGTGCTTCGCTGGCGACGGCGGGGGGAACGGCCGCTTCAACCCGCCGCGCGCCGGCGTCGACGCCACGCTCGAGTTCGCCGGCGAGCTCTTGTAGCTCGACGCCGGCAGCGGGCTCGGCAGGTAGAACGGGAACTTCGGCTGCTTCGGCGTGCCCGGCTTCGCCGCCGCCGCCGCCGCCGCCGCAGCCGGACCCGGCGAGGCGGCGCCGGCGACGGCTACACCGGCCGCCGCCGCCGCCTCCTCCGCCTCGGGCTCCGGGATTTGGCTCGGCTTGCCATGACAGAGACCCATGGACCGGATCAAGAACACCACCACGGCTCGAGCTCAACGACCAAACTCGCGAAATTGCAGAATTCTCCCAGAAAAAAAAAACCGAAGCAATGGTGGGTCAAAGAATCATCACGCGTTCCAAAGGCCCTGAGAAATCATCCCGAATTGCTCGCATGGCTTTGCCGAATTCTTCAAGCGAATGAATGAAAGAAAGAAACCTCCACACGAACAGCTAGCTCGCCTGCAATTCGGATCCCAGGAACAGAAGAACAATAAAACCAGCCTTCAAAATCCTTTTCTTGGAGTGACCAATGCAACAAGCACAGAGCTCAGGCAGAGCAAAAATGGCACAGAACGAGAGAGAAGCCTGGAAGCTGGAAGATGGAGAGTCGGATCAGAGGAACCCCAAGAACAAGAACATATTCCTTGATTCTTGAAGTGGCCAAGCAATTGGAAAAGCTGGAAGCTTTGAGTGAAAGGCTTGGATCAGAGGGGAATGGGAGGGCACAGCTGGTGAGTGAATCTTGTGTGAATTGGGAGAAGAGAAGAGAAGAGAAGAGAAGAGAGAAAAAAAAAGGGAGGGCTACTGCCTCTGCCTCTGCCTGCCTGGTTGCTTTCTCTCTTGCTTTCTTTTGAGCTTTTTTTTTTCAAGTTTTTTCTTTCTTTCTTTTCTTTTCTTTTGGTCCTCTTTGCCTTTCTCTTTTCTAGGCCTTCCTTGGTGTGTGCTGCTGTGCTTTGGTGAATGGAATGGTGAGGGAAGTGGGGTTGGGGTGTTCCGGGAAATTTAACTATTTGCCACTCTTATGACATGGCAATTAATGATTTGCCACACCCTGTCAATAATATGTGGGCTCTCATGTGTCTATGACATATGGGCCTAGTGGCAAATCGTTAAGCATCACTCGTAAGAGTGGCAAATAGTTAAAAGCCCCGGGGTGTTCCACACTGCCTTGGTCACCATTTCTTTTATTCCTGTTTTTGTTGCCATCTTACTTGTGCCCCGTTTAGTTCCCACAAACTTTTTCCCAAAAATATCACATCGAATCTTTGGACACATGCATAGAGTATTAAATATAGATAAATTAAAAAATTAATTGCACAGTTAAGGAGGAAATCGCAAGACGAATCTTTTGAGCCTAATTAGTCCATGATAGCTATAAGTGTTACAGTAACCTACATGTGCTAACGACGGATTAATTAGGCTCAAAAGATTCGTCTCGCGGTTTTCAAGCGAGTTATGAAATTAGTTTTTTTATTTGTGTCCGAAAACCCCCTCTAACATCCGGTCAAACGTCCGATGTGATACCCAAAAATTTTCTTTTCGCGAACTAAACAGGCCCTTGTTACTTGCTAGTCATCACTCACTCATCAGGGGAAAAAGAGCAACTGTACTAACTAAACTGTCACACAATATACAGTTTCTCCCATTATAAAACTTTTGCCACAACATTTTCTGAAGGGAAGTTCTCTACTAGAATTAGCATGCTTCGTTTGATCTATTGAGTTACATGCACCAACCAGTTTAACCCAAAGCTTAAGATGGACAATTCACTTATACTCCAGCACGATCGGTATTCGATGTGATAAAATTGAGAGAAACTACTTCTGGTTTCATCGGAATGTATCTGAATGTGTCCCAAAGTTTTCATCCTTGGTACAATTCCGCACCCCCAAAAAAGCACATATGCTGTGAGAAATTCGAAATTCTCCTGGTGTTTACTGAAATGTACTACAGTAGTGGGAATTTTATTTGTGGTGATATCTCACAGTCTTCTCTGAAGAAATGCCACAGCAGCACAGGCACAGGCACAGGCTGTCCTGTGATCTCCTCCAACCTCCCAAGAAGAGAGTATTAAACAGGGGAGTAATGGAGGCATCAATGCTGCTTGCTTAGTACTCCCCCCTTTCCTCCTCCCTCTGCTGCTGCGATTCATCTCATCTCCTTAGCTAAAGCATGTTGACTTGAGCCTGTGGGGTTCAGAATTATTTCTGATTGGTTTGCATTTGCCCCTCTGATCTGGACTGTTTCCTGGTCGTCGGTATCATACTCAGGGTGTGTTTAGTTCACACTAAAATTGAAAGTTTGATTGATATTGGAACGATGTGATGGAAAAGTTGAAAGTTTGTGTGTGTAGGAAAGTTTTGATGTGATGGAAAAGTTGGGAGTTTGAAGAAAAAGTTGAGAACTAAACCAAGCCTCAAAAGGTTTCTCCTCCTGCCTGAGATTTGTACATGGGATTGAGGTAATAAAATGTAAGGTTTAATACTAAATTTTACACAAATTTGCTGCTCTAAATTGAATGAGCATAAAATTAATTAGAATGTGCTCGGTGCTTTTGTGTCAACTTGGTGTAATTGGTTGAATTCTGAAAGCCTCCATCATCTAAAAGAATTAATTGAAAATAACCGTGGCTTAATATCAATTTCAATGTGTAAGTTTACCTATCATAAGATGATGATTTACAGTGGCACACCTTGCATTCAGTCACAAGCTAAACAGGTGCAGCACTCATGTCTGCATAAAATGGTGCCAAAATATGTTGCAATGGCAAGTGGAATTGTATTCCTATAGTGACGCGCACATCTTTCGCGTGTTCGGGGAAAAAAAAGAAGGTGGAATTGTATCCCCCCGACCCATGCTAGGTAGCCTTTTTCAGCACTATGAATGTATCAAACTTACAAAACTTTCGGATACATGGAAAGAGCGCACCGAATATGAATATAACATTTATAGGAACTATTAGTCAAGGATTTAGACTCCTTTTCATGGAGTCAAAAATTCAAGTTCTAAGGATTAGAGAGGTCTTCTTAAGAACTTTATGTTCTGGAAATTATGTCACTTAAAGATTATGATGGGTAAGAAAATCTAAGCATCTGATGAGACACTCTAGAGGAAGCAAACTGCCCTGTTGATTTTTATGTGTGAAGGTAGTATATTCCACTTATTGGGTGTCTTTGGATTAGCCACCTATACTCCCTCCTCTTTTTATAGGGCATATTTTATTTTGTTAGGACAAGGTTTTGACTAATAATTACTCCATTAATACATAATGTTTGTGACATAAAATTGATGTTATTAAATTTGTATTAAAAAAACTTTCTTCTGGTCATAATTTTGGACCACATAAAAAATGAAATATTAATAGAGTAATTGTCGCTCAGAATCTTATCCTGACAAAACAAAATATGCCCTATCAAAAGAGGAGGGAGTTTTCTCCCCCAATGAAATCAACCATTTATCTCCGAAGAGGAGGCAGGTCTACATTTCACAAGCTGAAAACTACAGTGGCCAGAAATTTCCCCACACACATGTTCTAGAATAATTCTCTTTGTTTGTACAGATTTGCACATACAAACCCTGCTACCAATGTGCTTGAACTGCTGATATACCACATTCTTTGAACAACACTTGGTTGGAGCAGTGCCTCTACATTGGGATGATTGAGGCTGCTTCACCTCCAAACAAAAAGAAGAAACAAGCAGCTAGCTTCAATGGAACTGTCCAATTCTGCTGTCCTCTCCTCTGCACAACTCACATAAAGAAAAAAGGTTGGAATTAGTATTATATGCATGTTGGGACTAGGGTTGCCACCTGCTTAATTTCAGGTTTGGGTCCCTCACCAGCATCATCAGTCCCTTAGTTATTCAGCACTCATACTACTTGACAGTTTCCTTAATCATTCTTCTGCTTTACAACTAGTACCAGATGCTATTTATTAATTTACCATGAGGTTTCACGGGTAACTGAAACAAATGAAAAGCTAGTGATTGTTGCCACCCAATAGCATGGGACACTGTGGCAATATTCACATTCACCAAATCCCAAACAGGCCAAGCAAATAGTGCCATACTGCCATCACCTTGTTTTAAACAAGAAATGGGTGAAGAATAAAGGGTAGCAATGCATTGCTTTCATCACCCCACTATCTTTCTTGATCAAATTGGAGCTCAATTTGCCTGCCCTTTCTGGAGGTCCACTTAGGAATTGCCCATAGAAAGAAAAGACCAGATCATAGGGACAATTCAGTTGAGGAATAAAGAGATGCAAGTATTAAAATGACAGGAGTGATTACAGCAAAAAATGTGGCAGCAATATCCACAAAAAAATTCCATGAGAAACTGTTCTGTCTCTACCAGAGTAGTCTACATTGAGTCTTGGTCCAACTAAGCCTAAGATGTGAGCTTGGCACTATCCAAGATTTAGCCCCTACTAAAATAATATCACTGTTGGGTTTTCCAGGTGTGAGCTCTGATTCCAAGCTCTATGCAGATAGAGAACTCATGACTTGTGAACTCTAATGCAGTTATGCATCAATGATCTAGCCTCCAAAAGGGTGAGCATTTGTACTCATACCTTCATATGTTTTTGTAACTGAAGTTTGTTGATACCTCTGACTAAGGACATATATTGTTCTTCAATGCCTTTTGGAAACCCTATAATGATGATCTTCTTCTCTTTTCGCTTTCGTATCGTTTTTACTAGCATATCTCTGTGATCCTCTAGATTGCCCACAACTGATGCATCAAATTGCTTGCAACTACAATATGTTTCTACTTAAAGAACTTGCAAGAGAAGCAAGCACTTGGATGAGGGAAAACAAAAGGTAGTTGAGGTAAGGATATAATAAAGATAAGAGGAACATGGGGTAACATGGACCATCAGGGGTACTTTCATGCCATTGCAAGAAATCCACTTTGCAGTTGAACCATGCAATCCTTCTGGATTACATGAGCTCCTCCTACTTTGATTTGCAACCACTTCAGTATGTGTCATCACCTGTGTGGAAAGCTCCATTTGCTGGTTTTGTTTTGACAGTATAAAATTAGTGGCTAATTAAGTAGACAGTCCATGCCAGGAAGCAAGCTTGATACCATTCGCACATCTCACTATCTCAGTCTCTTACTTACTGCAAGTGGTTCTTTGCTCAAAGCATCATAGAAGCATAAAAAATAGTTACACATCAATGTCACTGTGCCCTTTTTTATGGCAAATGAAATTACTCTCATGCACCTTCCTAGAACTCATCCACACATTCTTCCTACCCCACATCCCCTAAATACATGGCCGTGCGTATCCATAGTTGATGCAGAGACTGGAAGTTATCTCTATTATCTAAAAAATTCCCTGTTTATAACAAAGGAAATCTAGAAAAGTTCAATCCTCTATTTACATTTAGATGTTTTGACTAGTTAAACGTAGGCAAAAGAAGACAATTGGCAACTAAAGTGGACAAGATGGTCAAAAACATAGTCTTAGAAAGCTGAAATGACAAGTATCTGAAACTAAAAAAAAGGCTAAAATTGGTGTTTTCTTTAGTCCAAAAAATGACATCTGTTTTTGACCCCAAAAATGTAACATAAAACTAAAATTCAAGTATTAGATATTCGACAGATCACTTTCTTAAACCTACATTTCAAATCATGTCATGGATATGCACGATCAGTTATGCGTAACCTCATCAGCTGAATCCAGTGGCAACGTAGTAGTTGACTTATTAAAGTCGGAGTAGATGATACATATATTGGACATAATCAGAGTCATTGTACTACTATACCAAAAATGAATTAAGCAGCTATTAATCAATAAATCATAAGACTACAGCTTCAAGTACACTATCAATCAATGTTTTGACAGAAGATCTGATGATAGCACAATTTGATATTTGAGAAATCTCAGTACAAACCTAACAAGCTAGTTTTAACAACTTAACATTAATCTAAGAAATTCTTGCAGTTAGGAGGTTGTGGAGATACCTCATCAGTCATCTCACAGAGAGGCACACGTTCGTTCTTGGCTGTCTACTGAAGATGATCACGTAATAATATGGATATCTTACTTGCAGCGTTGAAGGGGATACAGTACACAGCTCATATGAACTTGCGCTGGGGACACATCAATAAGTTATTTTTCAGTTCCTCTCCAAGACTTCAACTAATCATATCCTACTAATCACCAGTCACCACCATGAACTTATTGCCATTGACCTGCTTACAAGCTGCCTTGGTTGGAGTGTTGAACTAGGGGACATATCCTGCACACACAAACTTCGTGTTCACTAACTAACAAATATTACCAAGAAAGCTAAAAAAGTTTGTACATATACTTCTAATAGTGCTACACTTATATATAAAGTCTTATCATCAGATTCTATTATACGTAGAGCAACAAAAAAGATGATCTTCTGACAAATTTACACTCTAAAACTACTAGATTTTCATCATTTTGTTACAGCTAAAATATAATGAATCTGAAGTTGAGACTATGTATATAGGTGTAACGCTATTAGAAGTATATATACATTTTTTTAAGATTCTTTTTGTGATATTTGTTAGTTGGTGTGCACAGAGTGTGTACCTGAAACTTATGTGCATAGGATACATTCTCGTTGAACTGTAACACAACCAACAAAAAACAGAATTCAGAAGAAAAAAAAAAGAACAAGAAACCATATGATGGTATTGTGAGTAATAAGCTCCTGACATGTGTGGTTTCTATCACTCGGATGTCTTTAGATGTACTTAAAAAAGGCTCTTAAGCAAAGCACAGCACAAGATCAATTTGTACCAACAAGATGTCTGGTGAAGAGCAAAATCACTTTTCAAGTAGGAGTACTTGGCACCAATGAGCCCCACTGATTGTCAGTGTGTGTGAGGTCACAGTTTTATCATCACTGTCAGGCAGCATCCATGCCAATGAAGTGTGCCACCAACAACTCCAGCAGCTTATGCATGAAGACGTGAACAAGCATCTGTAACTTTCCTGTTCCTCCAAACAAATATATACCAACCTCTCCAAATTTCTATGCCTGTCTTGCCAACTTTCTGATCAATGACACGGCATGCAGCACGAGCAAATTAACAAAGGAAAACACCACCTTCTGAAACTTTTCTTTGACCAAACACCTCACCTTCTTGGCCGGCCGCCGGCCACCGGCCACCGGCGGCGGCCTGTTCCGGCGGCCGGTAGCCCGGCTGTCACTGTACCCGGACCAGAAGGGATTTTCTTGATACCTGCACAACTGTATATGTATTCTGGTAGCTCAGGACCATTCTGACAGTAAGCAGCAAGGGATGTTGCCAACAGCATCTGTTATTAATACTTCTCACAAATTGACAACCAAACAGAAAAAAAATCTTGAATTTATCAGTTGCCCATCAGAGTTAGGTACTCACTACTCACTCATACATGTATGTTTTGCAGATGTGCATTGCCATTCTTTCAGGATTCTCTGTGGATTGTGGCCATTTGATGATACACATTCTGCCTCAGCATTGCAGGGTTTATTATCTGCAGATGATCCAGCTAGCTAGCAAGCAGGAAACTGTGCACTTCTGGCAGAGTAATCAGCCAGTCAGGTGTGTGTATGGCTGTTCAGAATTATGCAAACATGTTGCCAATGGGGAGAGAGATTAACTAAGCATGTGCAGCTGCATAATGTTAATTGGATAGAAAATTCTTAAATTCTCCCTCTCATGTGGATTATATGCCATACTTATACACCCAATCATTGGGCAGCAATGCCAATCTCCTCTCTTTATGTGTCTATGTGTGCCCCTTGGGAATCTCTGCAGCAACAGCACAGATCACAGCCAGTGAGGCCTGTAAAGTCAGTAAAGAAAGAAAGAAAAAAAGAGAGAGAAACCCTATGCAATCAGAGATGCAATGCTGCTAGCTGCAGCTGCAGCTGCTGGGCTTGGCTTTGCATGCCATGGCTGCCAAGAGAGAGTTGTCATGGTTACATCCTTTTCACTTTCACTTTTATCATCATCAGTAGTAGTACTCATCCGTAAATTGCTCTTCTTTTTGTACATCCTTTCAGGTGTTTTGGATGGTTGCCACCCCTTCTTTTTTTTTTCCTTGGCCTTCCTTCTCCCTCCCTTTGACCTTTGTTATTGCAAAACAGCATCGGATGCGCCGTAGAAAAGCTAAAAAGGAAGCCAATCAATCGTAATCCCTTTCTCATCTGGAGCAAAGATACGTGTAATTCTTTATATATTCAGTGGAGGTGGTAGGTTCTAGACTTCTATAGATCACATGATAAGAACAATGCCCACGGCAAAACCACGTTGATGGGTCACTGATAAGTGGGTCCTTATTTGATGATCATCAAGCTTCCGAGGTAAAGTTTTTTTTTCAGTAAGAACTCTGATGCTCACGGTGAAACCGTGTTTATGGGTCACTGATAGGTGGGATCCTTTTTCAACGATGGTCAAGCTTCAAGGGGAAAGGATTTTGCTAGTAATAACTCTGATGCCGATTTTATATCATTTTAGATTATGAAACAAGATGTTGAACACCAAGATTTGGTCTTTAAATAAGTTGGTTGCAACATCATGGCTGGAGGGAGGATCCTTGAGCTTCAAAGCACCTGGTTGGAAACATTTGCTACCAAGGGACCCAGCTTCAACCTCCAAATGGCCAATCAGTTGCCATGAGTTTATCATTGAAAACAATGTGCAGAGCCTTTGTTCATGTTGGTTGCAGACAAGCATACTGCCTACACTTTGAACAGGTTCAGACTTGTTCAGATTTGCAGCTGAAGCAGTGCAATGAATCAGTGCAAATGTGCAATGCATCAGTGCTAACAGGCACTGTGCTGCAACAGGGGAACACAACAAGATCCAGTACAGTTCATGTCATTTGGCTGGATGGAGATCCAGACTTGGGCTGCCTCCAAGAAAAGCCGGTAAGAGTGTGGCATTTGCCTCCATGACAAAGTTGGATTAGGCAGAGGCCTTGACAAATTGTCGCGGCAAAACATAAAAGATGGCGAAACCAAGAACAGGCTAAAGAACAACCCAGGATTGGATCCATATATCCCATGCATTGCAGGATAAGTGAATGGTGCTGAAGCTTCAGTTGGAATTGACGTTTTACAGGCTAGCTCATGGTAATTCAGGAACTTTACAGAGCTCAGAACCAGCAACCTCAAGCTTACATTATGCCACTGCTTTCAGCAACTTCTTCCTCACAAGAACTTCAGGGTTTTGGTCATCTCCTTGACAAGATAGTATTCAGAGAGAGCTGTGACAAAACTACTATCCATGATAATCAAAGCATTCAAAAACCACATCGAATCCCTCTCCAAAAAACCTACATCAAATCAGCATGACAGCGTATGAATTGAAGCCCTTCATCAATAATGCTGTTTACTGTGGCAGTGTGGTATTCTTTCCTCCTCCGAAAGGATGTAGTCATTCAGAGGAAGTTGCATGTACTTTTCATGACTACTGATCACCTAAGCACTTCATCAACATGCGCGAAGAGCAGCATTATTTGAGGGTAATGTCATATATGACTCCTTCAAGATTTGAGATGGTTGTTCTTGTCCCATCCACCTCTTTGACATGCATTCCATGTTTTTCAGCTTCCTTGAGCACTAGAACATCCATGCTGGTAATCAATGAGAGCAGCAGTGTCTTAGTTAAGCGAACACACAAGTTATTTTTAAATGATCTATCAACACTTGAAGTAGTACAAAATCAATTAAAGTTAGATGGAGAGTAAAATAACCCAAAAAAAAAAACATGGGATGACTTATTGAGAGTTGGGATTGCTCCAGATTTTACTGGAATTTGTTACGAGAAGCTCCAAAAGGTCCCAACTAAGTGAGAGGGACAACACTAAATAGCTTAATTATTTTTTACCACCTTTCTGTATTGCAGTTTTTTAAACAGTACAATCTGGACATACCAAGTATTATGCTGGCAGTATGTGCAAGATGTCAGTACAGTAATCACATTCTGGCAGTACCAAGTAAAATATCCACAGTATGCTGCTACCTGTTCTAGCCCAGTTAATTGTAATCAAACTACTGCAAGCCAACCTGTATATTCTATTTGCTCATGAATGCAACTGGAGTACTGGACAATCATTTTGCAGAGGACAATGAACTGTCAGGTGCAGAGTATCTCAAACAAGCGACAAGCTGACGAGAGAATGGGTGACATAACACCTTGTTGCCATGAAAATCTGCAGAACTTCTGTAGATCTACATGTCACTAGGAAAAAGATTTGCCTGTGACCATCCTCTCTAAGTATTAATTAACGCTAGATCATATTTCAGATGTTTAATCTGCTTTACATTTGAATCCATCAGATCAATATATTTTGGATGCAGCATTTTGATTATTTGGTGCTATTGATGCACTCCTGATTTCACTTGTATATATCTTTGATCAGTTCTATCATGACTACTCAGCTACCTTTCATACTAAGATATTCATTATTCCATGTGTAGCAAACCCAGACCTATAGTACAAGCAAGTTAATCGGTATATTAAAAAGAATCAATAGCTAAGTCAGTCCTTGTTCTTGGTAGACACAATAAGGATACCACCAATAAAAATGTACCTATTCCATAGTTTTATCAATAAAAGGTACAATCATTTATATTTTGATCAGAAATGAGACACGCATTAAATTGGCTTTCCTAACTTGGAACAGCATTCGGGTACACGATTTCACAAAATATTAGAAACTCTGGTAAAATATGCTCGGACAGGAAGATAATGAGTTATTGAGTTGAGAAAACACATACACTTTAGCTCGTGATACATAAGCCAATATGAATCTACATTTACTAGCCTGAATACGAAGAAGCCTCTCTACAGTATCAAAGAGACAGGAAATGCTAGATTGCTGAAAGCTTTCTGCGAGTCAAGGTTCACAAAATTCACAAGATGCAACAATCGATATACGATTATATGTCAGAAAGAATAGAAAGAGAAAGGATCAGAACTGAAATTAAATCACGGGAAAGTAAGAAAGAAGAAATCACAGCAAAGTAAGAAAGAAGGATATAAATATCAGCTCCAAGGATGAGATCAAATCCAGAAGGATGTTTCTCAATGATATTGCTTATATGAACATAGTTTCCCCACTCTAGCTTCTCTGCTGTCAACACTGCAACAAAAGTATCAGTTCTATTTGATATCTGGAAGATTTATATTTCAGTGATTCACATAATGATGAAACATAATTAACCAGAAGTTTAGAAGTGGTAACCTGCATTGGCATTCCCAGAACATGACTGCATCTCTATATTCTTCTTTATAATCTGTCAAACAATCTTTGGAATAAATAGATGCAACATTTATATAGAATAAGTAGATATGCAAGTGGCACAATGGAATCATCCTTGAATATTTTATAATGTATGACTATGACACCACTTTCTAGAATTTGAAGATAAAGCAGCTGCACCGAATAATATGTGAACACAATGTGAAAGTCTCAATATCTTCTGTATTTTGTCAAACTAAGTGACATCACTGGAAGATATTCGTAAGGTTTGAAGCTTGCCTCTAGAACTTCATCATTGTGATCAGTCAAGACAACTTCTTTGCAAAAACGGCTGCACAATATGCCAGTAATGCCTGAAGCAAGTCACAAGCTCACAATACTGTCAGATTTTCCAAGATCACAAAGTGAAGTAAACATGAGAGGAGAATGCCCTCACCAACCCCAGATCCTAGCTCAATTATTGAATGATCCTTCACAGTCTCAGGATGTTCAGACAAGTAGGTGTTCATCAGAACTGCACCTGGCCATACTAACTGTCCAGTAAGATCATAATCAGCTGCCACAAATCATTAGAATGTTTGTAAGTGTTGGCCCCATGATAAGGAAACAGCAAAAATCTGGCGTTATGAAGTGCAATGCAGCATTGTGCCCAGAGCAAAAATACACCCAGACAAGTTAATGTACTGATGAGAGGTTCTAGTTTGTAAATAAGATTGTTCATATTTGTCCACTGCACAAATAGAAATAAACTTGAGTATATCATGCTCAGATCTAACTTTTGTGTTCCACGGAAGAGCTATCTCCAGATAAATGATAGATTGATAGTTACTATGTTACACAAAGCAGCATAGCCTCCTGGTTATATAAGCAGACATGAAGGACAGAATGAAATGGGGCATAAGAGTTACATGACGACATATATGCACAAAATGAAAACCCCGCCATTTTGTTTGATCCTGTGAAACATGGACCATTCATTGTACTGACGTACTAGAATGACAATGTCTGAGTTGGAAGGGTTCCCAAAAGGGACAAGGTAAAAGTGGTCCTAAAACTACATGATTGGTGTAATGAAAACCCAGTTTGCTACTGCCCAAGCAACAAGAATATATGAACAGAACGCATCACATCTTCCAGTTGAACTCATATGTAACACCAAATTCAGAGATGATGGAGTAATCTATAGATGGTAGATGCTATGCTATGACCTTAATTCATGATCATCAAGCTAAAAAGGAGTGGAGATACTAATTTAGTATCCAGTAACAGCTGATTCTGTAAATGAAGCCGGTTGAATAGAACAGCGCTGTTCTACATAGACTTCTTCACCAAAATGACAACCATACTGAGCAGTATAATGCTCAACCAACTATGCTTTTTTTTTTGCCTCTAAACTAGGCTATCTTAGCAGTGGTTTCAGGCTTCCAGCCAAGAAAATTTCACCCAGAACAGACTAGCTAAGTAGAAATTAACCATATTTTGCATCACAATTGGGCATAATAGAGCAGCTTTCTGGAACCATTTCCACATCAAAGATAACTATACCTCTACACTTAGCAAGAAAGAACGAGTAGGAGCAGGAGGTACTAACTGGAAGCAGCGCGGAGGCAGAGGAGGTGGAGCACTTGCGAGCCGAAGGTGAACGTAGTCGTCTCGTAGCTTCCCTCCCAGATCGACGAACCCCAGCAACAAATCGGGACAAAGCTTCAGCACACAAGCAAGCCGATGCAGCTCGACCAAACAAAAATCAGCAGAGAGCGAACCAGCGAAGCACACCTGCGGTCGACGAAGAACGACGGGTCCAGACAGACGACGTCGTCTTCTTCCTCCTCCTCCCTTCCCTTCTTCCCTTCCTCTCGCCGCTCGCTCGCGCTGCCGGAGTCCGCCATCGCCGCCGGTGACTGCAACTGAAGTGGAGGTGGCGGCGGCGGCGGCGAGTCGGCGACCCAAACCCTTTATTCGCTCGTGGGCTATACAAAGGCCAGAGTCATGGGCTCATAATCAAGTTGGGCCCAAACTCGATTACACAAGGGCCAACTAAGTAATAGGCATTAAATGACGATTTTGCTATATAGTGATTTCCTATATTTGTCGCAATTTTTTTCTAAACAATTCACACATATAAATATATTATAATCATAGTGTAATTATATTATATAAAAATTATATGTAACTTTCATATAATTATAAAATCGTTAAATTTGTTTCAAGGTTTATACAAGCAAACAAGGAAGAAATGACAGTGCGCGTAGAGGTGAGGGTATTCCGTCACAACTTACAAGACATACACGCTTCATGGAAATAGTATGCTACTACGTATCACTTATCACAGGATCTTTGAAAAGTTACATACAATTTGTATTATAATTATATACATACAATTTACAAATAATTACATTGTATTATATTTACATATATCAATTTTTTTCTAAAAAAGTTTTATGACAAAATGTATTAGCTGGTCCCTTAAATGAAATGGGCCGTGGAGGTGGGCCGGCCCAGTAGGAGTGGAACGTTCTAGAGGGCCCTGGAGAGGGGCAAGCCCGTAAATTCGCCGCCGCGTCGCCTCCACCTTAAAACCCTAAACCCCACGAGCGCGGCGGAGGCGATCGAAGAGTGTAGAACTTTTGCTCGGTCTTTTTTGCTTGCTTCGCAAGAAGAAGAAGAAGAAGAGGGCGGCGGCGATGGCGAGGCGGCTGATCCCGTCGCTGAACCGCGTGCTGGTGGAGAAGCTGGTGCAGCCCAAGAAGAGCGCCGGCGGCATCCTCCTCCCTGAGACGTCCAAGCAGGTTTCCCCCACGCTGTTCTTCCCCCCCTCGATCTCTCGTGGTGCTACTGCTGCTTCTCCTTGCTGCTTCGAGTTGGCTGCGAGTGTGATGGGATCCGGTGAGGGGAGGGGAGTGTTTAGATCTTGTTCCATGCGCGCGCGCGTGGGGGTTAAGTTGGGAGCGTGGTGTTCTTGCTTAGAATGTTTGATTTCGATTGCCTCGTTTAGGGTGCTGATGGCTAGGGAACAATTTGTTGAAATTACTTGTTCGAATGATGCATGATTGTGCTTAGCGGGGTCAGATTGCGTTTTTGTAGGCCGCAAACTGTTAATACATTTTGCAATTGTAGTAACAGAAATTTGGTTATGCCTATGTCATTAGTCTCTCGTAAAGAATTGATTTTTTCTATTATTTGCGCTTTTGGATTATATAATCATGCTGGATTGCTAGTTACACTGTTACTGTTTTATTACACTAGTTGCATCACCTTGCTAATGTTGATTGTTTAACTCTGAATGTTCCGCTGAATCCAGCTCAACTCTGGTAAAGTGGTGGCTGTTGGCCCTGGCGAACGTGACAAGGATGGCAAGCTGATCCCTGTTGCTCTCAAGGAAGGAGACACTGTTCTCCTGCCTGAATATGGTGGACTCGAAGTCAAGCTTGCTGCTGAAAAAGAGTATGTGAACTATCTCTCCATTGCTTCACTTGTTAGCGAGAATGTACCTTTCGGCATATTGCTAGGGCAATGTAATTACCACTCGTTGCATACTATCATAGATGATAGATCTTGTAGTGCTCTCATAGTACAATAATGTGTATGAGCCCCATCGGTTGGCCTAATAAGCCAAAGCAAAAGCATATATTTGAATTTTCAAACTTGAATTTGAAGTTGATTTTAAGATATTTTCAACGTAATTTCTTTTTAGCATTGGTTTTTAAGTTGCTAGGAACAAATATATAAAAGTTTTACCTATAAATTAACTTTTATTCCCTAATAAGGGAATATGGGCAACCAATGAGGCTCTCATGACCTCTATTATCGGCAGCATGCTATAGCACCGTTGTTTATGGCTACCATGTACGAAGTAGTAATTACTCCCTTCGTTTCACAATATAAGTCATTCTAGCATTTCCCACATTCATATTGATGTTAATGAATCTAGACATATATCTATCTAGATTCATTAACATCAATGTGGGAAATGCTAGAAGACTTACATTGTGAAACAGAGGAAGTACTTGTGAGTGCTACAGTTAGGAATTGATCGAATACTTGGTGGTGGTGTTGCTGAAGAACCGGGAACCACACGTGCTTCCTCGTTTAGGCTGCTTTCTTCTGGTAGTCCAATATTTAGAATGCTTGCTGTTGCTAGCTATTGGTTGAACGTTGAGTGGGAAAATGATCTATTATGATGATTTTTGTTCATCCAATATTCTGTATGTTCCTTTGTCTGATAGTTATGCTGATACTGTTGCTGTCAGTATATGATATAAATTATGTTTTACCATTGCTCTAATAATCTTTGCATCTGGAATTCCAGGTACCTTCTCTTCAGAGAGCATGACATCTTGGGCACCCTTGTGGACTGATTTGGATCGTCATGAACGCCATCAGTAATCAGTTGCGCTAATGCAAGGCATGTTTTTTTAGTATTGGATCGACGGGACACAATCCTCCAGACACAACTGTCTTTTATGATGTCGTAGAATTTTGGCTAAGAACATCATGAACTTGCAAAAGATTGTTGCTTCCTTTTATCTGTTGCGATGAAATTCAGTAAACGTTAACGCATCTGAAGAGCCGCTTCCTTTTTAATCTGCTCTTTGTCTTCTATGCATGTTTGTGTTCTCTGTGTGCTGGTTGGATATGTGTAGCTGTGACCCGAGCTTAATGGGGAGAGATCGATAAGCGGATGTGACTATGATTCCCTCGTTAAATAGTTGATTGATTGAATTATATAACCGCTTTCATCCCATTTGATTGGGGAAATAAATCGCGCTCAGCGCTCATCTATCTTGGATGAAATAGTTGATTGAACCCTCTTCACCTCTTATGCTTCAGGCTGTTGAAGTCGTGAATTATCGCATGCAACTTTGCTGTAACAAATGTCATTTCAAACCAGGATTTAACTTAAATTACAATATAGTATAAATCACGGATGTAGTAAACTAGGATATGTCCATATCCCATCCGGCTCTAGGTTACTATATTCTAAGACGGTTCTAGGTTGCTATATTCTAAGACGGAAGGAGTATGTGGTTTTGTCATCTTTTGGAACTATATTTTTCACCATTCTCATTGTAATAAAGTTTGGCAGAACAGACAAATATACTTCTAGAACAGTTTCAGGCATTTTCATTGTCTCATGAAAGCTGACATAAATCCAATCACAAAAAAACCGATCAGTTGATTGGAACTGTCGTCTGTTCGGGAGGATGTAATAATCTGAAATAATGCGGCTAGCTCATGTCTATTGATATTATCGTCTATCACAATTAGCAGAATGATACAAGAACCAGCAATCAGAATTATCAACAGCGCCAGCACGCCGCGCCTCAATAAAATCCCTCAGTTTGGCGTCTGCAGATCTTTGAACAATATCTGGCTATAATTCATGATCGTTTCTCATAGGCATTCAGAAATCTTTGAGCAGCATCTAGGTTCAGCTCTTTGTAAACCTGGCACAGAGAACAATATCGTGAGATCTCAAGGCAGTTTTGCGTGGTGGTGGTTATTGAAGTGATGGCTGGGAGTCAAGTCCATACAAGTTTCTTATGGGCTTCTTCAAATGTCTTGCAGAACAACTCTGCTTTTGTTGCTCCAACCTGAGACAGTAACCAATAACATATTAGTGCGCAATCAGATCGGCCTGTTTCAAGGAGAGATGCCACTGAGCACTCAACAGCGCCATTCCCTCGTAACCAACAAAATATGTACCATACAGCCTCAAAAAACAGTGCATGTAGGATGTAGCTTACAGATGTACTATTTATATTTACCAGCTTTAATTGATGGACACCTCAAATTTTTCAAAAAAAAAAAAAAATCCAGGACAGCCATGCTCACGATCATTTTGCCAAATATTTAAAATCTCTTACCAAAGTTCTTAACCGCATAACAGCAGACTTTTATGACAAATAAAATCGCATCCAAGGAGATCTTTGATTTATTCTTTACTGGTTTACTTATTCATATAACCGACACATGATATTAAACAATCTTTTTGAAACTTCCATATTATACTGAGCAGGTAGTTTTGTGAAACAAAGTGAAATATATAAAGAGGAAATCCCACCTTTTTCTCAGCAACCATCTTCAATTTTTTCATGAATTGATCTGAGAAACACGCAAGAAAATTCATCAATATCAGTATATGTAAGCTGGTATTCTTTATTGAAGGGCGGCATATGAGAAATACATCTACAACTGCAACCAAAGTCTTCATCCCCTTATTCACTGTTCATGCAAGTCCCACAGGAAGTAACTGACCTCAACTCAAGTTATATTACAAATATCACCAAGCTACTGCACTAGAGAATATATTTGTCTATTCTAAAAAAATCAATACTACCTTCATCCCCAAATGTAGCTATCATCCAGGTGCATAGCTAGAAATAGCTACAATTTGTGACAGAGGTAGTATTATTTTCCAATCTTCATCTCCACAACTATTTTGAAGATCTATTCCTTATGATATTCAAAACTGCACATTGCTCAGAACACAGCCTTTCCTTATCATTTCAGTGAGATACATCTATAGACTTCTCCCATGAGAGGGACTTGTGCTGCAAGTATCTCATCAATTTCTACAACCTTGTGCCGAAGTGTACTTAAGTTTGAAGGCCACAAAAAAGATCAGTTTGTGCGAGTGTCTATTTCAACTCTTTGAGTGTTCTGGTTCTCAATTGAATACTGGTAACTCAGACTGTTGTTACAGCTCAGTTTAGCCATCCAGGAAATCAAGCTTCCATATCTACTCCCTATTAATCTAGTTTGGTTAAACACAGCTTCAGTTGTTCAAGTCAAGGACAAGAAAATCCTAAATGGGGAATTCAATACCTACCTGACCCAATTCATAAAGAGTGATCAAATGATTTCTGGACCTCAAATTGAAGAGAAATTGATATGTGCTGTGAATAGGTGTCCAGCAACATGCCAAGTTGATCATTAATATGGAATTAAGTCCCATGGAAGTCATGAGTATGTCATGTCTATCCATGGAGAATGAGGATTGTGGTGTGAAATGACAAACCTAATGCAGCAGGGCGCCTCAGAATAAAGGCCCAAGGCTAGTTAGCAATTGGAAGAAGTGAATAAGTTCCCCATGGGATTCACATGAACAGGGATGAAGCAGGAAGAGCAAACTTTATGGTAGTGACACAGGACGTCATTCCAGCATAAGAATATAAAGTTAAATGGGTATTGCAGGTTTAGTTTTCTGCTGTAATAATTGGTAAGATAAGATTAAAAGCAGAGAAATCAAATATTTATCGATAAGCCTTCAGTACCAGATGACTCATTTTTGTTGCCCCTTGTTGCCTCCTGCAAACAATAGCTTCGTTAGAAATAATTACAAAATACAACTAGGTAGCATTTAGATAGTTAAATTAGTTCATACACACCTGAGCCCGTGATTGCTGTGTGCTGCCTTTGCTTGATGCCCCTGATTCAGCCTACATCCGGCGAAAAAAATTTCATCAGTTCATGACCATATCACGAGATCGTCAAACAGGAAAACAAGCACTGACCATATTTACTTCAGATCATTCTTCATTGAAGCATTGCCCATTGATGTTTCCATTTAAATTTACTTATTATTGCAGCAAACATTGTTACCGTTCAACCCAGTTTTCTATTTATGAAAATGAGCTCTACCATCTAGTTCTCTCTCAACCATAGCCTCCAACTCAATGCTATGCAGAGAGAAACACAAACATGCTTGCAAATAGCCTGTTAAAAGTTATTCCTAATATTAACCTACACACTTCAAGGGGCTAAAATTAGTGTCACTAAAAATAGCCTGACCACATAAATGGCATGGGAAACACAATTGCATGGCTCTGTAATTGAAGTAGCATGGTTATATTGAGATATGACCAACTTAGTGTATCTCTAGCTTTTAGAACCATCTGAAGTACAGAAATAAAAATCCTACAGCTCTACATCTTCAAAAGAAAATTCCAGATGTACTGCATTCTAGCATCCTTATATTGTTAAAGAAAAAAAAGAGTTTTCCTCTCTCTATCTCATTTTAACTAACATCACTCAGGCAATTACCAGTGCACTATCATCTCTACAACTTCTACTGTGCAAACAACTCAGGCTAGAAGACAGGTTCATGACGCAATTCGACGGATCAGTATAACCAAAGTGAGATTATCTCAACATAATGCGTAATCCAGTCTCCACGCACATCAGCCCAAGGCCACAAATCAACAGCCACCCAAATCAACCAACCCATGCCCTAAAATCGAGACCCCTCTTGCTCCCCCAACTCAAGCACCTGAACTGCTAGATCGCCGCCGAAACGCCGATTCGTCCCCGCCCTACACGTGCTGGAAACGAGAGAGTAGGGTATGAGAAAGGGGGGGAGGGGAGGGGATGGAAATTACGCAGTAGTCGCGAGATCGGACGACGGGGAAGAGCTCGAGCATCCGCCGGAACTCCCTCTCGTCCATGGCGCCGCGCGCCGCCGCTACTCCGGCGATGAGCTCCGCCTCCGCCCGCGCTCGTAGGGTTCGATCCGATTCGAGCGAGCTCCTCCTCTCCCGATTCGTTGCTCTCTCGCTCTCGAAGCCTCGAACTCGCTGGAGACGAGACGAGACGACGACGGCGAGTCCAACCCAGACGGAGCCGACGTCTACGCGGCGCAGTCGCTTGCTGGATTATCGGGTCCAACTCTGTTTCAGATTCCGGCCCAAAATAAACCTCTCAGGTCTTGGGCCTCTTCTGGGCTAGGCCCAGAAAGGACACAATAAAATGGGCACGAAACCAAACTTAAGTACAGATGAATTTTTTTCATTTTTAATTTTAATTTTTTTAATATTTACATAAATATTATACCATCCAAAATATTTACACAAATGGCCCATGCCGCCCAAGTGGAGGGTGGCAAGGTGTGCGCATTTTGCACTTAGGTCCCTTGCAGCCCTTGTAAGCCCTCTACAAGGGCTGCAAGGGGGTAAATACAATTTTCACCCTGTCAAAAATGCATTTTTCTAGTTTTTTTTTTCAACTTGTCTGTCCCTCATGTCACCTTGCCGAGGGCAGTAGGGTCTACGTCTGTAAATATTTTCGCTGGTGCAATATTTCTGTAAATATTAAAAAATAAAAATTTAAAAATGAAAAAAAAATTCAAGTACCGATATTGCGGGAGCAGGAACCATCGACGTGCTCAATGCCCACTTGGTTTATTCCATGAGTTTCTGAGACAATATTTATTTACTACTCCCTCTGTTTCTAAATATTTGACAGCGTTGACTTTTTAGCATATGTTTGACCGTTCATCTTATTAAAAAAACTTTTGTAAAATATGTAAAACTATATGTATACATAAAAGTATATTTAACAGTAAATCAAATGATATGAAAAGAATTAATAATTATTTAAAATTTTTGAATAAGACAAACGGTCAAACATGTTTAAAAAAGTCAACGGTGTCAAATATTTAGAAACGAAGGGAGTAAGTTATTTGTGTCGAAGCACACCATACACATTTGGCAACTGGCATAAAGGCTAGTTCCCCTCCTCCATGGAAGAGCAGAGGCAGTGAAGTGGGCCAAGAAGAAGCTGCATAAGAGGGAGAGAGAGTTCGCAGGAATCTGGAGGCTAAGGAGAGAGAGTCGGTGAGGAAATTCTTGCATAAGAGGGAGGTTGATAACGAACTACCCTGAGTTCTTGCACGAGTTTAGGGTTGAGGAGTGTTGAATCATTCGTCGAGAAGTAGGAACAGGAGAAGCAGATAAGTCAGGTGGTGGCGCTGGAGACCTCGAGCGGCGGCCGGATTCGGCGTTGCAGGTCTGGTGTCAGTGCTCATGGGAGCTGGCGGCGGTGCGTCGTCTTCCTTGTTGCCAGTCAGCACCCTCTCCCTTCTTGAACTCCTCCCCTTCTTTGTGGGGAGTTTCGGTTGGGTTGAGGCGGCTACTGGTCAGCAGGGGAAACTCAGGCGGCTGAAGTGACACTGTCCAGTCGGATTCTCCTTTGGTCGAACTTGGTGAGGAGGCCGGCGGGTGGTGGGACGGAGGTGGCCTGGGCCAGCTCTCAGGGGAGGAGCAGTGGGATGCAGCGAGCTGGCGGCAGGGTTCTGCGGCAAGTTCAGAAGTCGACCGGCAGGGAGGCGCTGGTGCGGTCTTGGTGGAAGCCACGCGCTGCCAATGCTTGTGTGGTGGTTACTGAGTTGGTGGGCGACAAACTACTTGAGAGGTTCTAGGGGTTCCAGGCGAAAGCCTCACTCGGTGATCACCGAGCCGGCAACGGCTACACCTTCGGGTGTCGTAACCCTCTTGGGGGCGCTGTCGTGGGTACCTCTCCCCCTTTCTTGGCGAGTTCTCTTTGGGTGGAAACCACATCTTTCTTAGATGGGCGATAGCGGCGTCCTTGATGTCGTGACCTCCATGGGGGCATCGTTTTTGGAGTCTTGCCTTTGTGGTGTTGTTGTAGGCCGGGCGGCGATCAGCCATGCTTAGGGGGGTCGTTTTGGTGCTCAGTTCCATTTTCAGTGGTTTGTGCTTGTGTGGTTAGCGTGTGGTTCTTGGAGGTGCCTTGTGCACGTCCGTACTTGACAACTTCTGTCGTGTTTTTCTTTGTAACTTCACTCCTCCTTAATATACTCGTATGGCCTCCTTCGGCCTTTCCCGGTGAAAAAAAGATAAGTCAGGTGAGATCTTGTTCATCCTTTTTATCAATTCATTACCCCTGAGGCCCTGAATTAACAATCAGTGTTGTCCATTTGTCATTGTAATTTGGTTTCTTGAAACCTTTGAAGTCTGAACTCCCTTTTGCATTTGCAGGAGTTCCTTGCTGGTATCCGCATGACTTTGGACTTATTTCAAACTGTGGGAACTGAAAACAAATAGGGCCTGTTTGGTACAGCTCCAACTCCTAAATATAACTCCAGGAGTTGAGTCTGGAGTGGAGTTGTGGAGCTGCCAAAACCCAGCTCCACAACTCTAATATATTTTGTGAGAGAGCTCCACCCAATTCCACTCCTAATTTTGGTGGAGCTGAAACTGTTTGGCTGAGCTCCAGCTCCAGAAGGGGTGGAGCTAGAGCTGGAGCTGTGCCAAACAGGCCCATAGACTCCAGGCCTCTGGGAAGTGATGATGAGAGCTGCTCTCCTACACACCATGAAAATTATCCACCTCAATGTCTCAATCTCATTGTTCGTGCTGTATGAATCTAGTAATGAGCTGGCTTTTCAGCATATTCTGTGGTCCAATTCTAGTCACATTTGAGAAAAATCACCAGGCACGCTCATTGGTGCTATTGCGCACTACCATTTGTTGTGGGATACAGACAATTCGTATGCGGTTGGTTATATTGCAATTGCCCGCCTATTCATTTTTTTTTAACAATATAAATAGATCTCCTGCTCTGCTTATTTTGAATTGCTATGGGTTGTATTGTCGCTGGTAGTGGCTTGTGTCTGACGATAGCCTGATTTTCTGGTAAGGCCACTCGAGCAATCTTCTTTCCCGATCAGATCAGGCAGTGGATGGCTCGGATCGATCTGTACCGTATGAACTATGCATAATTGGCGAATACTTCACATTCTTTCTTGATCAGATCAGGCGGTGGACGTCTCAGATCGATCTGTAGCATATGAACTAGTATGCGTAATTGGCGAATACATTTCGTTGGCGGAGGAGGTCAAGTCGTGGCGAACGACCACTCTCCGCAACAAACTCTATTTTCTGGTTTCATGAAAATGGAGCAGTGGGCTTCCCCTGCTATTTCTGGATTATTTTTTTAATAATGGAATAGATAACATCCTGGTCTTTACTCAACAGAGCTACAGCCAATTATTACAATCTAACACTCGAACAAAGAGGAAAAAAATATTTTTGAAACAGAATTATAGATGAAATCAAGATCAACACCAGGCTCCAAAGACAACTCTCTGAACGATCAAATAGAGTCCAAGAGAGCATAAACATATCCATTCAAGGCAAATCTAAAATGCAGTCATGCACAATAACCAAAATACATAACGGGGCATGCTTTTCAACAGCTAGCTCTAATTAATTTATGCCCGGGCATGATTTTCAACAGCTCAAATTAATTTATACTCCCTCCATTCTAAATTGATCTACATATTTCATAGGTACACTAAGACCAAGAAAAATTAATAATTCTCTCATGTTATATTTACTCTAGCAACAAACTCAATGTATGCACCATCCCCAATATTTTCTAGCCAATAGCAAATCAAGATATTGCATGTGGGTTATAAATACTTGTGTGCATGGATGCATACATCAATGTCCATTTACTCCAATACACAAATAACGAATAGACTCTACTAAATGAACACAAATATGTAGATCATTTAGGAATAAACTTAAAAACTATATGTAAATCAATTTGGAATGGAGGGAGTAATAATTTATGCTCGGGCATGATTCTCAACAGCTCTAATTATTTTATGCCCATTTAGTTTCACTCCAAAGGGGCATGCATGGCTATTCCAAGTCCATAGGATTATCGCTGTCTTCAGTTTCGTCTTTAGTTCCCAAACCAAATCCAATATCCAGTTGCAATGGCTCATGCAAGTCCATAGGATTATCGCTCCTGCTGATTGTTTCACCCCAGCCGCTTGTGAGGATATTGCGCATGAAATTTCAAAGGTCTCTTCAGGTTTCCCTTTACACCTGCACCCAGTAAAACAGCAAAACAAAGGGCCCATGAGTTAGTGCATATAGCCTACACACAAATGTAGGTACATTTGTATGAGAGTGACAAAAAGAAAACCTACAAGAGCATAAACAAAGTGGTCTTCTCTCTCGCCACTTTGATGGGGGCAGAAATCTTGTTTCTGTTTTCATTTCTGACAATTTCTTTTAATAAAGGCTCACTTTGTTTAATTATGTGCATGTTCTTGATATAGCGTGCACTGACAAGAAAATTTTGATATGAAGGCAATCTAGAATCCAAAATGCAGTTGCATTTGGCTGGGTTTGTGTTCCACATAGCTTGCATTTCATGTACTCTGGAGTACATCTTATCTGGAACTGTACTCTATAACTTGTCTAGAATCTCACCAAAGGCGGCTTCCATAATTAGAGGGGTAAAGAGTCTAGCGAGGTTCAAAATAATTACAGCCTAAACTAACAAGTCCAACTAGCACTATAGCAGCAGCCACACAGGTTTAAAATATATGAGCAATCACAACTTTGAATCAGGTTTACTGTCATATGCAACACAAAGTTACCGAAAAGAAAAGCAATAAGCAGAAAGAACAGGCCAAGAATTAATTAATCACCTGCAGCTGTAGTGAAATATTGGGAGATGGTAGACTGCGTGTAGGAGTAATCAAAGTCGTCGACGATCCTCTCGGCGTCATACACAGACACCGTTTGAAGCCTTTTGTTGGCCATGTCAACCGCCAACACCACCGCCTTCTCATCAGAGGCGTCAACCTTGCCCATGACGTAGGCAACATTAGCATCTGTCAAGCTGAGCGTAGGATGAGCTACCTGCAGCTTTGCCATGGCCGGTCGACCCTCCAGCTTAGGCAGGAGCTGGACATTGCAGCAAGTGGCGTCGACCGTGATGTCACTAGAATCTACCATGAAGCCCTTTTGCCAGCCCTTGTTGTCGCCCAGATGAGCCACCGGTTTGCTCCATGTGGACAGATCCCAGGACCAGCAACCAGTGTCCGAATCAAAGCAAGTACGCAGGCTGACAATGGTGAGAAGGCCATTAACGATGGCAATGTCCCGGCAAAGCGATGAGGTATTGAAGCTCATTGGAGAGTTGATGAGCTCTGGCGGCAGTGGCAGGTGACTTCCAGGACAGCCATGGGCGAGCACGTTGCAGATGTGGATTAATTCCCCGCTTGAGATCAATGAAGGCCACCTCTCCCTGCCCATCATCCAGAGTAATTACCTTGTTCGTCAAATGGACCAGGCACAGATGTAGGATACCAGCGGCGGTGGGGCGGTAAAGATGGTGATCTGGATTCGGTGGCCGTTGCCGAGATCGGCGGCGGCGGTGGTGGAGTTCCGGCGGTCGGCGATGTAGGCGCGGACGTCGAGGAGGATCCATGGTAGAGGCTGGTGTGCATCCAGAGGGTCGCCGCCATGGCAGGGCGGGCGCAGAGTGAGGTGCTCGGTTCTACTCCACCTGTAGGGGAAGACGGTAGCCATGGCTCAGGAGGCCTCTCCTCCCGCCGGCGATCGTCGTCCGCCCGCCCGGGCTAGCTTAAGTAGAGCAGAGCAGAGGAGTCGGAGTCGGAGAGGACATCTAAATCGATCTCAGCAATCCTATCAAGACAAGTTGGAATTGACGAAAGATGGTTTGGGTAGAAACGGATTGCCGGCCTGATCAAACACACAGCATAGTTTACAGTCTTAACTAAGCAAAGTATTTTCAGAGTTCAGACAAATGCATTTTCAGAGTAGAGAAGAGTGTATTCAGGGGCTTTTTTTTCAACTTCAAACTTTAATTTTTTTCGTTTTTCGTTAGCATGTTTTTTAAACTATTAGATGGGGTGCTTTTTTTAAAAAAAATTATATATAAATTGTTTAAAAAATTAAATAAATCGAACTTTTAAGTTTATAATAGTTAATACTTAATTAATCATATGCTAGTGAGTTCTCTCGTTTCACACGAACTGAAACATCTTCTCCAATAGGATGAAACGAACGGGCCAATCCACTTTTTTTTTTCCAAATTACAACAACAATATCAGCACGCATACAAAACACTAGAGTCGAACGCGCGCAAAGCGCGCGGCACCAGTGGTGCAAGAGGGGAATTTGTTGTTATTTAGTTATACAAAGTTAAGGAAGAAGCATTATGGTAGAAGAGTAATCTTGATGGAAAATTAATTAACAATTTATAATATATATGACCAAACATCTTTAAAGTTATAGGAATTTGACATGATGTTGTGTGCTGTATGAAAAACTAATATTAAGCTAGTATCAAAGATCATGTGCTATGAAAAATAAATAATAGTTTGACCATAATTGTATATGGTGCTCTGAAACAACATGATAAGGAAAAGCCATGTGTGGTATTTAGGAAGATGAAAGAGCAAGATGTGAAGCCAGGTGATTTTCAGGGAGATATGGTTCAAATTTTAAATCTCGGGAATCAGATGGTTGTTGATGGAATGCACCGACAAAATTCTCAACCACCCAGACCTATCACAGCTACTTTCACTAATCAGCACACCCCTGTGTCCCAAACCTAACGAAGAATGAATCAATAGATAGTTCCAATTCCACCAGCAAGTATCCAAGAAAAAGATGTATATGTATCCCAGTTTGTAGGAGATAGATCTGGGATCAGAGAACCTGAAATGCATTGCCCTATCGCTTGCATTTCAGGTTTTCTGATGGTCAGCACCAATGCATGTCGCTTGCTAACCATCAGAGATTGCTAACAAAAGAGCTCTATATCTATCTCAGTTTGGTTGCACTGCACATTTGCATTTTAATGTATATTCCCAAAGGCTTATCAGATTAGCCATGAACATTGTACCATCATATGATAATGCTGCATGGTACAGCATCACCTTTAAATTCCTTGTACAGCATTTCATTCCAAAGCTTGAATGCTTTGTTTATATAGCACCTATCTTACAGAGCTGAGGTACTATAAACCATTTTGCAAACAACTATAAATGAATTCCAAGAAAGGAAGCAATTAAATGAAGCAACTGTGACTTTTTTTGGGACAGGTTGGAGCTGCCAGATTTTTACTGTGATTAAAATGCAGCACCAAAGGATGATTTATAACAGATGCTATATTGTTGTAGAAAATAATCAGGAAAGTGAAGCTATGTTATTCTAGAAGATAAGAAAGGAAAATTAAGGCAAAATAGCACCATTCAACAGGACTGACTAAGATCAAAGATCTATAAAGCTTATGTTGCTAGACATGAATCTAACTGGGAAAAAACATGTCTCCCAGATTAGAAACAAACATGTATCCCAGCTTAATACATTTCTATTTTTCCATAACAACAGTAATGTAGGTCATCCCAGATTAGCAACAACAGTTGGCTGAGAGCTATCTCATGCATATTTTTATGCCATATCTTTACCCTGAAAATAAGGAGCATAGCAAAGCAGTAGACATCCAGAGTAATAATAATTAAGAGTTATAGGATTCCAACCATAAGTGCTTGGTCATAGTCTGGATTGCAGTTTCATGTAAAGCAAAAGGATTCTACGAAGCAAACGCCATATATATGACAGCAGCTATTTACATTAGTGGCCATAATACAGAGGTTCTAAACAAATGGCGTTGCTTCTAAGGGTGGGTGTGCATACTGGTGACATCCTGGACATATAACCAAAAGGGACAGTAATGTGCTGCATGTTGTTTCCTTCTTCATCCGCTAGATAAAGAGCAAAGAAAAGTATGGATTAGCAAATATGTATTGAGCTATGTGTCCTATGATATATAGAATTGAGATGATTGTTTATGTACTGACCTTTTCTTATGTTTCTGCTGACTGTCATCTTTAAATAGTTTCTTAGCAGATGAGGCTGAGGCTGAGGCTGCAGGCCTGTTTTTGTTCAGGATACAGTTAGATTATATTTTTGCTAGAATAGAAAGTTGTTGTAACTGAGGAATGATGGAAAAATATACCTTTTTGGGGGAATGTTTTTGGTAGGCGGTGATGGGGATGCTGATGGAGTATCTTCTGCTGCTATTGCTAGTGCCTTTGCCTTGTAGGATAGTTTATGTTGTCAGTGTTTATAGTTTTTGCTGAAAGCAGGGATAAGTATTAATTACCTTGTCCTGAGTAGCAGAAGATAGCTCAACAGACGATGCAATCTGCGGAGGTTCTCCCTTAATTTTTGTCTCAGTTGTTGCCTGACCATTGAAAGAAAATGCAAAGTTATATTACTTGTGATGCAGTGATAAAAATAGTTATTGTGTAAGTAGCGATGTTAGAATAGAAACCTTAGGATCATGTGAGAATGAGATCTGTTTATCTTGAGCTGGCTTGGGAGAGACTGATAGGACATAGCTTTTCTTGCTTGGTGCTGGTGCATTAGCTTTGCTAGTTGGTGTCTGATCTGAAGCAGAACTGATAGTATACCTTGTTGGTGTCGATGGACTATCCATTGGTAACATACTTTCTGTCGTTTGTGCTTCTATCTTTGATCATGTACTGCCTTCACTTGTTGCTGGTGCTAGTTGGAGAGAGCTGCTTGAGTCTGCTGGCATAATAGTTAATGTCTGTTGTGAACTGCTTGGTGAGATAGGCAGTAGGCCCTGCACTTCAGCATTGGATGAGATAATGCTGTTAACCTGTAAGGTTTCTTGATTTTTCATAATAGTATCTTGTGTGAAGCTGATGTTCCAGATAAAGGTTTGGTTGAAAAGAGCTACAATCTCATCTGGAATATATTCACTGTCAGGTGGATTTTGGTCAATGAGAGTCTCAACCGGTTTGCGTACGAGGCGTTGTGCTATTCTCCCAAAGAGGATAAATGTAGCTTGAGCAGTATCATCAGCAGCGATCAACACAACCTTGTATCTACATGCAGAATAGAAATAGTTATAGCAGTTTTGATAACTGTGAAATAAGCATGGAGGAAATTGTGCTAGCATATTCTTACCTTGGCACTGGTATGCCTACATTGGAGCAGCTGGTGCATTTATAGGTGGAACCATATGGTTTTGAGGTCTTGTAGCATATGTCACATGAATTATACCACCAGGAGCTGTTGCTTGATATGCCTTTAATAGTCACTCTGACTATAAAACGTGCTCGCTGCAAAGAAATATGATTTTATCATTTTTGTCAAATAAGAAAGGACAAGATTGCAGTAACAAAGCCTGAGGTGGCACTGACCACATGTTTGTGTGGGTTGAGAGCAAGGATTTGTGCTATGGTTTTTTCTTCTGGAATATCCTGGTTAAACCCTGTGGTAGCAGTTCAACCCAGTTGATAGGTTGAAAGTTTGCGCTAAAGCTACAGAAAGAAGATATCTTAAATAATAATGTATCGCAGGGAAAATGTATATGTAAATGGATGATTGTGTAAGCATTAAAACAATAATATAAGCTTGTGGTGTCACCTTTCTTTTAACTCAAGCACTTCAGGCATATCAAGGTTAAGAGTCTGTGTAGAATCAAATGCACAAGCCACAGTATGCATGCATGTTTGGCTACTTTTGCTATGAGACGTTTGAGAAACACTAAAAACCAAAATTTTGGGACCCAGTAACCTCTTTTCATCAGATTGCCTCATGTTAAAATACTACTGCTATTATCGAACAGAGAAGAACTGTAATATATTAGTAGTTTAACTCTCAAATATATTTGTAAAAAAATATTACACTACACAATGCAAAGCAAAGTCTTTGAAAACTAAGGTACCAACTCCCAACAATTTGCTGGGTCTTCACTTTTGAGGAAGACCTGTAACATACAAAATACTCTAAGCAGGGACATACATTAAGCCTAATGCATCAGAAAATGTTCCTTTACAGTGCACTGAACCTCCCTTTGGTCTGACGATTAAATCATTGTACAACCAATCGTACTGTTTATACACTATAAGATGTAACAAAGCTAAACAGAACCCTATGTATATACAAAGCATGAGCATCATGAATAAATAGGCATATATGATGAAATTGTGGGAGCATGTTCTGGAAAAACCTCACATCATACAGCTAGTATAAATAAAATATCAGCAGCCAAGCTCCAATATTCTAGAATCATTGAATACTAATAGCACAATACAAAAATCATATCATGCAGTAGGCATGTTTAATGTGAAGTAATCAATATCGCACTAAAGCAAAAAAAAATGTAGTCGCAGATACCCCTGAATATAGATATAAGAGGTGGCTTAAAATAATTGCGTGCAATAATAATCATGGATTTGACTTAACATCTTGCAGAATATCATAAAAAAAGAACTAAACTTGCAAGAAAGGCAAAAAAAGACTTAATAGTTTAAAGGCACACTACCCATGTTGCAGAACTATCAAGCCGCTTCAACAGTTTAACAACTGCAGCACTAACATATCACTTACATAACAGCAAAACTGCCCTGCTGAAAGCTCAGAATGAGATATGTCACTCCGAAGCAGCAGCAGAAAAAGAATGTTAAAAGGAGTTTATATATAAAAACAAATGCCTAATTAAAGTGCAAAATTAGTCCATTTGGAAGCCTTCACAGCAAACTGAATTTCTGTCAACTCGCTGAATAAATATCTTGCACTATATAAAATAGATATATTTTGTTTCAAAAGGGAAAATATGTCTTGCAAGGAACCCTGGCACTCTCCCACTCTCCTAGCCATCATATAAACTCCATCATACATGAGTATGTTTTCCATGTTTCAAATCACTGGGTGTTTATTTAGATCTCAATTTAATTTCTGAAAAGCGAGAACAGGCAAGAAGCAAAACTTTTCCTTTGAGGTCGCAGTGCGCGGATTGATTACTTGTATTTTTTTTACCAGAGATAACCAATATTTAATAATAGAGGTTATATCTTTAAAACTTCATATGGCCAGCTTGTCTTAAAGATAATTACTAACTTTTCCCAAAAAAAAATTAGAGGTAATGTACAAAAGTTGTGCAGCCATGTAGGATTAAAACGCCAAATGCATATTTTACAAACTATCGAATGATAGTTTTAATTTTACTCTGGATAAAGGGAGGTAGAGTTAGAATCTAGAAGCATGCAGAGCTAGAAGCAGGACAAAACGAGGCATCAATAGCAAACATATTTAGATGGAAAGAGGAAGTTTTACAATAATAGCTCCAAAGCAAGAAAAGATGACATCCGGAAGAACAAAGCAAAAACCTAGCTGACTTTGATAGAAAACATGAGGCAGAGGAAAGCAACATTCTTATGGGCAGCAAGGGACAAAATATTAGGAAACAGAGTATGCAAGAAGTGTATGCATTGTGCAACGGCTACAAAAGGTACTGCAGTGACCATTATGACTGCAATGGCTTACGAAACCGAGAACACGCATGTACCAAGCGCTAAGTGTCACAGGTAAGCTATCAATATAGTAACAAACAAAGCACCATAAATGCACAATATCGAAAAGAAGCAGAAAATAGTGCAAAATAGTAATCAATAAACCGAAAAGGAAATATTGAAACATAGTACAAGACAGATGGGAATACCTTATACGAAACAGCACCCAGTGAGTTGACAACGTGGCAGAAGCAACGTAACCAAGAAAATGCCACGCAAGACAGATACCCACAAAAGACAAAGACCTCGACCAAGAAATAGAAGAAAGTCTAGGAAAGGATAGTCACCAATAAAGTTGACCAGAGCTGCACAATAGAAAGAGATCATTAGCAAACATAAACCTGAAACAGAAGCACAACAAATACATGAGATATTTCTATATCGTTTAAAGCAAATATAGTAGAAATAACCTAACCTGCCTGATTGAACCAGCAGCCCCAACATTCGCTGGCAAAATCAATCAAGAACCCTTGAAGCATCGATTCAGCCCGTGCAAATCCGGCCCTCTACAAACCAAGCCACAAATGAAAGAACGATCAGAAGGCATAAAAACAGGAAAAGCAACATCGAATAGAACCCACAACCAAATCACAATCACGTCTACATCTTACTGTGCCATATTCAATGATCAAAAGCAACAACAAATAGATGTGAAGTGCACGTGAGGACGCAAGCAGCAAAAGAGCGATGAAAAGTTGAAAACGATAAAGCAATGAAAACGATGGTGAAAGTTTGGAAGGGAAGAGGAGAAAAGAAGACGGCTCCCAGCATTTGGAAAGAAATATACTACTCCAGTAGAGATGAAGGCAGAGACAAAACTGTAGCACTTCTAATAGGACCAACCATACCCACCAATAGGGGAGGAGCATACATGGACCCCATGGCATTCAACCCCACCTGAAAGTGGGATGGCCTAACGCATCTCATGTGATGAAGGAAACACCCTGGAGTATACACCATGAGAAAACTTCCTAATACTACATCCGATAAGGCCCCACAATAAAGCCAGCAGGAGTATATAGACCAGGTTCACCAATATGCAACCGAGAAAAATTGAGCCAATGACAGCACGCGGCCTGCACCATCCCAAGCTGACAACCGCACTCACGCTCGTTTGCGCGCAAGATCAAGCATGCACAGTTGTGCCTCACTACATAGGCACATTCCATGGTAGGTCCAAAAGCAACGCTAACCATATGGCCTACACGCCAGCGACACCAAAGCCATAGACCAACTGCATTGACAATGCATCGCCCACCGTCAAACACACCGAAAATTCACAAACGCAATTGAACGACACCGCACAAATTATCACGGATAAAGGCCGCACGATCTAGGGCCTGTTTGATTGGTGCCACATTTTGCCATACTTGAGGTATGTTAGTTTGACCAAATGTGGCTAGTGTTTGGTTTGTTTCTATAACTTTGGCATGCCACACTTTTTACTCTTTTGGTCCCACTAGTTATAGACCCTTTTCTTAGCCAAAGTTTGCCACAAGTGTGGCCATCAAATTTTGAGCCACACAATTTGCATCTTGCCACACCTTTGGTAAAAAACTGTGGTAAATTGAGGTGGGCATCCAAACAGCCCCTAAATCAAACGGACAGGGTGGCAAGCAGCCACAAAAGCCCACCAAACTCACCAGGATCCCAGTCGTGGCTGACGTGTGAGGAGTCAACAGCATCCATGGCGGCGGCAAACCGTGGTGGGGAAGAGCAGAAAACATCAATGCCTTGGGCTCCTGCATGTAAATTCTCCCATCGCCGCCAAGCTGCTACTGCCGCCACCACCGAGCTCAACACACCCGACAACCCTGAATGTCCTAAATCGAACTTTCCCATCAGCTTTGGATCTGGATCAGACAGAGAGGGAAATTGTGAAGAAAGAAAGGGTGGGTGAGCTTGCCCTTTCCCTCTGGAGCTCACCACTGAGGAAAAACCGCTGGCGTGGACGCCATTGATGAGCCACCGGATCCGCCGGCAAAGAAATCGCGGCTGCCGCATCCAACACCCACAGCCTCCCCTTCGAGTCTGCATCGGCGGCGGCGTAGCAAGGAGAGCACCGGCAGTGAGGGCGCTGCGAGGACACCACCCATCCACAACATCGATCCCCTTCGAGCGGAGAATGGCAGCAGCGTAGGGAGTACACCCGGCGGCGGCCACGGCACTGGGAGGACACCCAGCGGCGGCCACGGCCAAGCCAAATCCAGGCGCCGCGCAGGAGAGAGCGAGAGAGATGAGAGGGGCATGGCGGCTGGGAGTTTTCTTTTTTTTTACGCGCCTGGGATTCTCGCGAAGGGGAGAGAGAGAGAGAGAGAAAGAAAAGGAAATTTTGCGAAAATGCCCTTCAGTTTCCAGGATTCAGGGCTCAGTCCTTTTTTCCTCTTTTTGTCTCCTTTGTATTGAATTTCGTAGGATGCGAAGGGCCTAAACGCAATATTTTAAACCGAGAAAAGAACAGAGAGGACATATAACAAAATATCTATAAAATAGAGGGCTTTTCTGCAAAATTTGCAGAGGTGACGCGGACGCATGAAAGGCCGTGAGATCCATCCGCTCTCCAGCGCGCGTCCACGCGTCGCGACCCCGTGATGGCCACGGCAGCGCAAAACGCTGAGGGCGCTGCATTTCCCAGTTGGTTTGAAGACGGTGTGTTCGGACCCAAGGGTTCCCAACGCCTCTTCATCGTTTTCCGCGTGCACGCTTTTTAAACTGCTAAACGGTGTGATTTTTACAAAAGTTTCTATACAAAAATTGCTTAAAAAAATCGTATTGATTCATTTTTAAAAAAAAATTTAGCTAATTTCTAATTAATCACGTGTTAATGGACCGCTCCGTTTTTCGTGCGAAGAAGATTTGTTCCCAACCTCCCCCAGCAAACACAGCCTTAGATAGTCGAACAAACAGGCGACAAATCGAATTTTCGAAAAAAAAAATTGTCCGTGCAAATTAACAAATGAGCAAATCCCAAACTGGCTTAAGCGCTAGTAGGCTAGTAGCCGTGGCATCTGGACATGATGGGCGGGTCGGCGAACGGGCCGTCGAGCACGCCGCGCGCCATGATCCGGTACACCGCCTCCGTCATGTGCAGGCCGTCCCACGAGATGCGCCGCGACGGGTCCGCGCACTGCGTCGCGCCGGGGTCGGAGCAGTGCACGGTGAAGTTGCCGTTGTACGGCCCGCCGCCGGCGCAGCACGCGGTCAGGGCGTCGTCGAACCCGCTCGCCGCGGGGTTCGACACGAGCTCCATCACCTCGCCGTAGTAATCGGCGTAGGCGATGGTGACGCCCGGGTGCGCGGCGCGGAGCTCGGCGAGGCGGCGGCGGAGGAGCGCGTTGTGGAGGGCGGCGAGGCCGTCGTTGAGCCCCCGGAGGCAGCCCGTGGTGGGGTCGCGGTCGCCGGCGCCGCCGTCCCGGAAGAGGAAGAGGAGGCGCGGGACGCAGCCGAGCGGGAAGAGGCCCGGGACGTAGACGGTGGTGGCGCCGAGCCCGACGAGCTCCTCGACGGCGCCGGCGATGTAGCGGACGACGCGCGGCACCAGCGGGCGCACCCACTCCAGCGTCTTGTTCTGGAACAGCGGGTGGAGGTAGTCGTTGCCGCCGAACTCGCCCACCATGAACACCGACCTCGCCATCGCCTCCTTCCGCTCTGCAAACCATTTTAACCATTTTGGTTCATCACCACCGTCATTGCTCAAAATTTCATGATTTTTTTAAAAAATTAAAAAATTCGAAAATTTTGAATGAAAAAAATGAATTTGAACAACTTTGTTGGTAGGCTAAAACAAATTCGATTTTTTGGCCTGGAGTTTCAGAAATTACAACGCGTTCCAAAGTTGGTGTTCGCTTTTTATTAAGATAAAGATGAAGTTATGTCATGAAAAACAAGAAAAAACATTAGTACATAATTAATTATATTTTAATTATTACAAAGCTGAAAAAATAAATTATATAATATTTTAAAACAACTTCTATATAAAAAGTTTTCGCACAAAGTATATCGTTTAGTAATTTTAAAAAATGTTATCAGAAATAACGAGATCTGACTACAGTTTATGGGCTATTCTCCGTACGTTCGTGATTAACAGTGCCGACAGTAATGCAGTTCCTCGCGTACAAACAAGGTACACTGACCTACAGTCTCAACGAAATGCTGCTGATTCAATGATTCATCGGCCCAACATTCCAACAAAATCATCGATATAATTCGCTCATCGTCGTGTTACACTAACAGTGAACAAATTGAATCGTACACGCAGCATGCGTACGAATTAAACAGCAACATCAACATCAATTCCAGTTAATTACTAATCATATCGCTGAGATTAATAATCTTATCTAGTTTCAGATTATAAGACTAAGTCAAACTGTTTCAAATTTAACCAAATTTATAGAAAACATAGTCATACTTTTTTACCTAAGATAAATTTATTATAAAAATATATTTAATTATTAATTTAATAAAATTAATTTGGTAACATAAATATTACTATATTTATATATAAATTTAATTAAATTTGAAGCAATTTGAAAGTTAAAGCATCTTACGAACTGAAATAGAGGGATTACTTAATTAGTATAAAATTGGCGATGATTAACCTTGTTCTGTGGAGGCGAGCATGGCAAGAACCTTCTTGAACCAGCCGACCTGGACGGCGAGGGAGTAGGGCGTGATGCCGGCGACGCTGAGGTGCTTCTTCTTGAACAGCAGCTGGTTCAGCGCCGTCCCGCTCGCCACCGCGAAGTTGGCGCCGTACCGGAAGTCCTCCCTGCTCTTCCCGGCCAAGTACGGCGTCCAGTACGGGAACCCCAGCCTCTCCACTGCATCCATCCATCACATCGTCATCATCGTCATCGTCTCCGGCGGCGGCGGCGGCGCTAGGTAGAGATAGCTAAGCTAAGCTCATGGGTGGTGCGTTACCGATGAAGTCGACGATGAGGCGGCCGTCGGACCAGCGGCCGGTGGGGCGGCGGAAGAAGGTCTCGCCGTAGGGGGAGCGGGCGACGGGGCCCGGCGAGGTGGAGTAGTGGATGAAGTTGCCGGTGTCGATAAGCGAGTTGCCGAAGGTGAACAGGTGGCTGTAGCACCCGCCGCTCGGCGCCGTCGCCGTCGTCGTCGTGACGTTCGCCGCCGACGCCGTGGCTGCGCACAAGGCTAAGGCGGCGACAAGTATAGCCGCCACTGCGGGAGCAGACAACCGCGCCGGCCTCGTCGCCATGGTTGGAGCTTGGATATGCAAAATGGCTTCTCCAGTGGCGCCTCTCCTTTCTCGATTTGAGCCTATATATATAGAGATTATTATGACTCGGCTCACTGCAAAAAAATGCTTACGCCAAATTAATTACCAAAATGTATCGGTTAGAATGTGGCTTTCATCGGGAAGAAGACAATTTTTTTTTAAAAAAAATATTACAAAATTTCGAAATTAGCTTTTCGATCGAGCTGGATTCATTGGTTATGATATTTTTTAAGATTGCGGTTGACTTTCTACTGCGTTTAAAATTTTCCATTTGTTTTGCACCGTATTTCGTCAACTCATGCACAGTGATCACCCTTTAAAGTAATGCTAAGAAGGATTTGGCAGTTGGGGGGTCAGCATAAACAAGAATCTCAGACGGATTAAAAATATAAAATTTGTACTATAAGTTGTAATTGATGTGGCGATTTGGTGATCGAAGAACTGAAGAGAAACAGGAATTATCATCTGCTGCCTTGCGAGTATAGTATGAGTGATAGAGACGCGATCACGCAGTCAATTAATTTCGTACAGAAGGTGTGGTTCACGTGGCGTATATATTAATCATTTGTGCAGTAGACTGCTTGTTTTATTCTAATTAAGAAATGACGTGCAAGTGCAATCCTTCTGAAAATAAAATATAATAATCATATCGAGTGTTATTAGCCTTACTCCCTCCGCCCATAAAAAACAAACATAGAAATAAATGGAACACTTTGAATATACATATATTCAGATTTGTTGTAATAATATCCTGTTCATTTTTTTATGGGATGGGAGCATGGTTGAAGAGACATCACCTGCAAAACATTCTGAATAGTACGAACGATTGATTTTGCCTGTATCTACGCGGCTACGCCCATGCCTTCGGCCCCAACAATAATGGGCCTCACGTGGCCAGCATTACCCTTTTGGCCCAATAAGTACGGCCCCACACGTAGGCCGCAATACATTCGGGCCCAGATAATATAGGCCGCATGTGAGCCCGCGATTAAGTTTCGGCCCAACTAGCAGTCTACGAGGCCCATAGGCGGGTGAGCCATCGTACCTATAGACTTGCCGTTCTCGCGACGTGGCCTCTCCCCCGATCTCTCTCTCTCTCTCTCTCTCTCTCTCTCTCTCCTCCGCATCACCACCACCGCCGCCGACGAGCTCCAGTCGCCGCCGGCGAGAGGCGCCGCGCGATCCGGGAGATGCCGCCGCTCACGGGGCCCAAGTCCGGGGACGCTCTCTTCGGCAGCGTCGAGCGCGTCGTAAGTTCCCGCCCCTCCTCCCCCCCTGTTTGCTTCACAGGGAGTCAGAAACCCCCACTGGATCTGGGCCCTGATCTGCTTCGTTTTGCTCGCAGAACGCGGAGCTGTTCACGCTCACGTATGGGGCCATCGTGAGGCAGCTGCTCACGGATCTGGAGGAGGTCGAGGAGGTCAACAAGCAGCTTGATCAGATGTATGTGTGGTTCTTCTCTTCCTCGGTGTCTAATTTTCTGGTTCAATTTTAGGGAGTTTCGTGGGTACTTTGGACCGATCGTGTTATAGGAGTAGGAATTCGGAAATATTCACTTTTTGCCACCCCTCAAATTACAGTGAAGCAGCTGCAATGGCCTCAGTAAGAGGATCTATGTAGACTTTGCTATGGAATATTGAGCAAACTAAGTAACGTTCAGGTAGTCTGAATGATTGAAGTATTTGTAAAGGAACTTTTAGTAAACTTCTTCATGAAGGTGTATTACAGCGATTTGGGATTTAGAGGTTCAACCTTATACCTGGATAATCTGACTTTCCAATTTAGTGCAGATTTTACACTGCGACAAAATGGTAATTGATCATTTTGATATGACATTTCACGGGCTCACGGCACCTTATATTCACAACACTTTCATGTGTCATGGTCCAATGTGGGGAAATAATATGTACAAATTTATTATATCCAGTTTTGGAACTTCTTTACTTAGTTAAGCACTAATGGGGTAGTGTGCCACGACAATTAATATCTCCATATGTAAGGATGATATTAACTGAATCTTGACTTTGAAGTAGTAGATAATAAATCAAGTGGTTATCTGGCGAATATTGGGATTCTTATTTAGTAATCAATATCTATGGCTTGCTGGCTGCATTTTTTCATAATTTACTACTACCATCTGCCTTTGCCTTTTATCTGTTTCCTAAATAAGTCACAGCTATATTTATTTTCACTTCGCAGGGGCTACAACATTGGAACTCGGTTGGTTGATGAGTTCCTGGCCAAATCAAATGTATCAAGGTGTGTTGACTTCAAGGAGACTGCCGATGTCATTGCAAAGGTATTTCGTTAAACTTGTTATTATATGGTTCAGATTGAATAGGAACATTATCGGTCGGTAACATTATTACATGTTTCCAGAGCTTATTGCCCTTATTCAGATATCCCAGACTTGGTGGTGCATTAAGATATGGGTGTATGGTCTAAAGTTTTTTTGTCTCTCCTTAAAACAGCTTGGATTCAAAATGTTCTTGGGTGTGACTGCAACTGTCACCAATTGGGATGCTGAGGGTACAAGCTGCAGCTTTGTATTGGAGGACAATCCTCTTGTAGATTTTGTTGAACTTCCTGATACTTGCCAAGGTCTTCAGTACTGCAATGTGCTAAGTGGAGTTATTAGGGGTGCACTGGAAATGGTTAGTTTTTCAGCTACCTCTACCTTCTCCTTCCCTCTTCATGTTGAACGATCTATAGATGCATGACAGGATGTTGTCGTTTTCGTATCAGAATTCTCATGGTCTTGTTATACATATTTAAGTTAGTTCATAATGACTAGATGACTGTTAAGGTGCCATCAGCAACCAACCTGCTCTATTATGTGGGGTTATGCCCTCGTGTTTCTCACCATAATAGCATACCAAAATTTCCTTTATCAGCACATGGTATTTTTGTACTTGTTTATCAGTCGAGAGAAATCTTTTACAAGTGCTACGCTGATTGAATTGCAATTGTCATATAGGTGTCTATGAAGACAGAGGTTACATGGGTCCGTGATATGCTTCGTGGGGATGATGCCTACGAGATGCGAGTGAAGCTTACCAAGCAAGTCCCAGAGGAATACCCCTACAAGGATGATGACTGACTTGACGATTTCGTGGATAGTTTCTCAGTTCTCACATGATGCTTGTTTGCTCGTCTGGATTTCCCTTCTTTTCTTTCCTCTGTGACTGTGATTCTGGTTCGACTTGGCTGGATGCTACATGAGATAGCTGTGCATTATATTTTACACTTGCACTTTGCACGGCAGCATGTATTGTAGAAATCTATCATAACTTCTGAATTTGTTTGCTAAGTTTGACAAAGCGTTTACGATCCATATGAGATTTCTTCTAGCTGTGCTGCCCGGAAATCTATATAAAGAGGCTTTTTAGCCTGATTTCATGGCATACCTTGTTCAGCGGTTGTGCTTCTCCCTGATAACAGATTGTTAGGGAATGGTCTCATGTCAGTGATAAAGGCACCGTGTTTTTAACTGCAGATGATCTTAATCCTGACGATAATGGGGTTACCCCTTCTCTGTGGTGAGCTGCGGTTACCGAGTAAAAGCAAGAAAAACTAGATAATTTTTTTATCAAAAAAATAGAAAAAATGCTTAAATTATTTTTAAACTTGGTCAATATACATGATGTTTCTTTTTTCAGTTACATGGAGACGCGCAAACATTACTACACATACAACAACACACCAGAGAATGTCCCCCCTAATACACACTTAAAGAGATGGAAGTTTGCGTCATATCTCTGGTCTCACTAAATAGAAAATTCTGGTGAAAGCTCACTTATGTATGCATAATCTTTGTGGGCAACAGGATTTGAACCCTAATAGAAGTATATAGGTGGCTCCCCTTAAGTACAAGCAACGATAAAAGAAGCTCGCTTCGCGGTTTCCAAATAGAATCAGCTCTACTCCTCATCGTTGTTCTATATGAAATCTATCAATACGAATATTCAAATTCTAAAATTTAATTCTAAAGTTAATTTTAAAATGTTTTAATAGTACCTTTTTTGGTGCAAACTTTTAAGTCTCTAAGAATATACTCATAAATATTTTTTGGTGGCTAATAATCGGACCCTTCTGTTCAAAGGAACGGTTAAATGGTTAATGAATACCCCGCTGTGAAAAATTAAGTTACATAATTGTACAAAACTAAAAATAATTTGATATAATTTTGAGCCTAAAAGTAATTGAGATTGCATGTTTTTAAAAGAGAATAAAGAAGAGACAATTTAGATTATAGATCTATCTTTCAAATATTAGAAATAATTAGGAAGATATAACTTAACGATAGAAGAGAAAAATGGTACTACCTCCATATTTTAATATATGACGCCGTTGACTTTTTATCTAACGTTTGACCAATCGTTTTATTCAAAAAATTTATATAATTATCATTTATTATATTTTAACTTAATTTATCATCAAATATTCTTTAAGCATGATATAAATATTTTTATATTTGCACAAAAGATTTGAATAAAACGAATGATCAATACGTTGATTAAAAAATCAACGGCGTCATACGTTAAAATACGAAAGAAAAGAAAAGAGTATTAACTAATGCCGAGAGCGCGAGTCTCCGAGACAGTAAAACTGTAAAAATTCCCCGATCTTTCACCCACCCAACCAGAGAAGTCGAGAGGAACTCATCTCCTTCCGCTTGACTTGCCCCCATTCGATTCAAACCCCCCCCCCCCCCCCCCCCCCCCCAACCCCAAACCCAACCCAACCCAACCCAAACCCTTCCCTCCCTCCCATGGCCTCCACCTCCCGCCGCGGCGGCGGCGAGGACGACGACGACGAGCCCTACCTCCTGGGCTTCATCGTCGCCAACGCCGTCGGCCTCCAGTACTACCAGGGCGGCCGAGCCATCACCCGCCGCGAGAGCGTCGGCCTCGTCCGGGAGCCCCACAACCCCCACGACGCCAACGCCATTCGCGTCGACAACGCCCGGGGCGAGAAGATCGGCCACATCGGCCGCCGCGCCGCCGCCGCCCTCGCCCCGCTCCTCGACGCCGGCCACGTCGCCGCCGCCCACGGCATCGTCCCCAAGCCCGCCTCCAAGAGGCTCTACAGCCTCCCCTGCCAGGTCCACCTCTTCGCCCGCCCGCCCCACGCCGCCCTCGTCGCCGCCGCCCTCGCCGCCTCCGGGATCGACCTCATCCACGTCGACCACCCCGAGTTCGCCCTCTCCGAGTCCGCCATCGTGCAGGAGCAGCAGACCAAGAGGTCTCGCGGGGATGTCGATAGGCTGTTCTCTCATGTGGGGAAGGGAGGGAGAGCTCGGATTGCGCCCATGGAGGCGCCGCGGGATGTGGTGGTGTCCGAACTGTTCGAGCACCAGAAGGCGGCGCTGGGGTGGCTGGTGCACCGTGAGGAGTCATGCGACCTTCCACCATTCTGGGAGGAAGATAATGATGGGGGATTTAAGAATGTTCTTACAAATCAGAAGACGAATGAGAGACCGCCGCCGTTGAAGGGTGGGATTTTCGCTGATGATATGGGGCTAGGTAAGACTCTCACGCTGTTGTCGCTGATCGGAAGGAGTAAAGCTCGCAATGTGGGTGGGAAGAAGGCTAGAGGGGCGAAAAGGAGGAAGGTTGAGGAGGCGGTGGAGGAGGAGTCAAGAACAACGCTTGTGGTGTGCCCGCCATCGGTGTTCTCATCTTGGGTGACACAACTGGAGGAGCACACGAAAACCGGTAGCTTGAAGGTGTATTTGTACCATGGAGAGCGGACAAAAGAGAAGAAAGAGCTGTTGAAATATGACATTGTGATTACCACTTATAGCACCTTGGGGCAAGAACTTGAGCAGGAGGGCTCACCGGTAAAGGAAATTGAATGGTTCCGTGTGATTCTGGATGAGGCCCATGTGATCAAGAACTCTGCAGCACGCCAAACCAAGGCGGTGATTGCTTTGAACGCGGAGAGGCGGTGGGTGGTCACAGGGACGCCCATTCAGAACAGCTCATTTGATCTTTACCCGCTCATGGCATTTTTGAGATTCCAACCATTCTCAATCAAGAGCTACTGGCAGAGCTTGATCCAGCTCCCCTTAGAGAGAAAGAATAACAGAACTGGGTTGGCACGATTGCAGGTAAGTTTGGAAAATTGTTTGCCTTGTCATTACATATGTCATTTTTTTGTAATTCACAATTCACATGAACTAGTAACTATACTTAGGTAGTACTTTAATAATGGTGTTGGAAAGGATCTGAAAGAGTCACGTGCATACCTGCAATTTCTGATAATTAAATTCTTCTTATCTGCTTATTACAGAGCCTCCTAGGTGCTATTTCCCTGCGCAGAACCAAAGAGACAGAGAGTGGTAGCAAAAGCTTGGTCAGCATTCCGCCCAAAACTGTTTTAGCTTGTTATATTGAGCTTTCTGCAGAGGAACGTGAGTACTATGACCAGATGGAATTGGAAGGGAAAAACAAACTGCGGGAGTTTGGTGACAGGGATTCGATTTTGCGTAATTACTCAACTGTGCTTTATTTCATTCTGAGGCTCCGCCAGCTCTGCAATGACATAGCACTATGCCCATTAGACCTGAAATCATGGCTTCCTGGCAGTGGCAGCTCCCTTGAAGGTATGGCATTTTTTCCTGTTTGTAATTCTGGATTTATTTTGTGATGATATAATATGGCCATAATACACTCATCAAAATTAAACTGTGCTGTTTAGATTGAACCATCTTGTTGCCAAAGAGATTTCGCACACTAAGCATTGTATGATAGTAGTATTTCTTTTGATTTTTCTTAGAACTGTTCCATCTTACTGTAGAGTGTCAAACTAGCAAGTTGAGTGTAATTGGTTTATCTATTTGAATCGACAAATTGCATCAGTACATTGCTGCTTGCCAGCTTAACTTTACAAACTTGCTACCTATCCGTCATTTTCTCCAATGGGTCAACTGCTCTGTTGATTATATCAATATAACTTAGTAAACCGCAGAAATCGCTGCATAGCCAGTGAAATCATATTCCCATATTCCTTTGAATTATTTTCTCTAGTCCATTTCTGTTTATACTTCTACAGATAAAAGTTCCGCTTTCTGAAATGTTTTCCTTGTTTATATAACAATATTAGCAGTAAGGTCCTCACTCCTTACATTTTTTTTTTGGTATTTTCAGGGATTACTTTATCTTATATCCAGAAAATAGTAAATTCTGTTTTTTTAACCTTTTCTTTTATACTGTTTTGATTGATATATTAGGATTTATTGGAAGTCCAGGTTATTTGGTGAGTCTCTTGAATTAATAATCACCATTTGTATGATATGATTTATCACTTTTCTGGATTTGTTTTTTAAGTGAAGACAAGCACACGTAAATTTTTTCCATTTTCAGACTTTGTTTTGTTAGGGTATTGGACTCCTAAAAACAAGTATTGATGAGATCGTTTGTTTTCTATCCTCTTTCAATTCTTATAGGGTTGCATTGCTTACATTTATCAACCACGCGCTATAACAGCTTGCATGTTGAAAATATCATTTACAGAGTAACTGTTACTTATAGTAAACATGTTGCTTGCTGTAGATGTGTCTAAAAACCCAGAGCTGTTGAAGAAGCTGGCCTCATTGGTTGACGATGGAGATGACTTCGAATGTCCGATTTGTCTCGCTCCACCAGCCAAAACCGTCATAACGAGCTGCACGCACATATACTGCCAGACTTGCATCATGAAAATCCTCAAGAGCTCTAGTTCCCGCTGTCCAATATGCCGGCGCTTGCTATGCAAAGAAGACCTCTTTATTGCGCCAGAGATTAAACATCCCGATGAGGATTCCTCAGTCAATCTTGATAGACCTCTTTCTTCCAAGGTGCAAGCCTTGCTGAAACTACTGAGGCGTTCACAGAGCGAAGACCCTTTGTCAAAGTCTGTTATTTTCTCTCAGTTCAGGAAGATGCTGATCTTGCTTGAAGGGCCACTTAAAGCAGCAGGCTTTAACATACTACGACTCGACGGCTCTATGACGGCGAAGAAGAGGTCAGAGGTTATCCGCCAATTCGGATGCGTTGGCCCTGATTCTCCGACCGTGCTGCTGGCCAGCCTGAAGGCTGCGGGAGCCGGCGTGAACCTGACCGCGGCATCAACGGTGTACCTCTTCGACCCTTGGTGGAACCCTGGGGTGGAGGAGCAGGCCATGGACAGGGTGCACCGGATCGGGCAGACCAAGGAGGTGAAAGTGGTGAGGCTGATCGTGAAGGATAGCATCGAGGAGAGGATGCTGGAGCTGCAGGAGAGGAAGAAGAAGCTGATTAGCGGCGCATTTGGTAGGAAGAAAGGAGGCAAGGAGCACAAGGAGATCCGTGTTGAAGAGCTCCAGATGATGATGGGAATGAAATGAAATGCAATAGGTGCCTCTTGCTGACAATAGGTAGTAGTAGCGTTTATCATTTCGTAATAGTGCCTCAGTGTCAGTAAACAAAGTGCTGGCTTCAGGAGGCAGTAGGAGACATTCATGCGTGCATGTATTTTTGTGGTTAACTGTGGTTAACATGCACGGCAGGTATGTACAGTGGTGCATTGCATCCGGCATCCTGTCCTTTTCCTTTTGCTTATTTTTGTATACCATATTAGCGGGCTAAAACTAAAAGAAAGTTTATGTATGTATATGTGTATTCCTCCGAATTCCGATGCAATGTTGAGAAGTATGTGAATGGAGCTAGGGTGAAAAGGTTTGCGATTTGGGACTTGGGAGCATGAACATCCAAGGCATAGTGCTGTATGCCCCTTGTGAAGGGATGGATGCAAAATGGTCGACCACCCATCTACAATTTTTCACATTTTAAAATGTTTAAAATATAGAGTGGTGTGGGCGTGTGGCTATGTGAGTATACATACTTTGTTAGATAAATACTTCCTCTGTTTCACAATGTAAGTTATTATAGCATTTCTCACATTCATGTCTAGATTCATGCACATTAATATAAATGTGAGAAATGGTAGAATGACTTATATTGTGAAACGGAGAGGGTAGGAAATAAAATCTTTAGCCTATGAAGTAAGTATGGGCGCTCCCTCGATTTGTTGTCTCTAGAGATTTCAATGGTGGTTCCGTTCTAAGAAATGATAGAAGGAAAAAAAGCAATATTTGATAGTTTAAGAAGCCTTCACGTCTAATTTGTGATTTAATTGTTTAGTGATACGTTTAAGATTGAGGTATAGTGCAGGGACATATTGCAATATTACACGCGCTTGGCGTTGTGGGCTGCTTTCTCTGCCCTCCCCACCACCACCACCAGTGGGCTTTGGGCACGAAAGACCGCGGCCTTTCTACCACCGCACAATTTGCCAATGGGCCAACATGACCGCGAATCGCACGCCACATCCGCGCGATTTGCTGGGCCGCCGCCCGTACGCGGGTCTCGCTCGCATCGTCGCCACCAAATCCATCTCCTTGAACAATCAGCTTCAGTTCCAGGTAGCCACAAAGCGGAGTTGGGCGAGGCTGAGGCGTAGATCATGAGATGGATGAGATCCAAGGTTGATAAAACACCGTTCGGTTACCACGCGATTATCATGCGCTGTAACCTTTTCAGTTTTCAAAATCACGGTATATATCTTAACCGTTAAATTGTAGTGTAGGGTGATGTTAACTTTACGCCAAACGGTTTGGTAGACCTAAATGGGATCTCGCGCGAGGCTACAGCAGTGAACTTAGTGCGCTGACCTGGCGTGGCAGCGCCTTGGTTTACGGCTTTCGCCGTGCAAGTGGACAGCTTTGGCTGAAAAAAGATCTCTCTCGCATTCCCTGTGGTTCACATCGATTTCCCACGCAATTTGACGGATCACGCGTCAGTGCTGTTGCTGCTGCTACTACGTCGTCCACATATGGTTATCCTTTGCACGCTGCTGCTAGTCAGATCACAAGCAACGTTCTATAGATCACGGTTTGGGGATCGAATCACTTGAACATGATCGACATGACGAGGCAATCAATCAATATGCAATAAGTAAACTGATTATATTGAGATATACTCCCTCCATTCCATAAAAAACCAACCTAATATCAGATGTGACACATCCTTATACTTCTAGACATATATATGTCCAGATTCGTAACACTAGAATATATCACATCCAGTCCTAGATTTATTTTCTATGGGACACTACTTTACTACTTCCCCGTTCTAAAATGAAACTATTTTTGATAGAATTTATAGCCAAAGATATAACTATATTTTAAAAGGAAGTATTGCTTATTTAACTCCAGAATCCAGATATGTGTACAAGGCTGTTCAAATTGATGCCATTTTAAACCATACAAATTTTTTTTAGCAAAGTTGTTAAAGATATGCCTATATATTTAGGTTTTTTTTTTTTGCCAAACTTTGGCAAATACATAAGAAATCATGCTAAAATTTTGATGATATTATCAACTTACTAAAATTTTAGTATTTGGTAAGATTTATTTTGGCTATAATCTGAACAGCCTCTACGTGTCAAACTCTGGATAGTTTTTTTAGCTTATAAAGGTTCCATGTTGTAGGCTTGAGAGGACAGTTTTGTAACTTTTTACAAACTATGGATGGAGATTCACAAATAGACTTGAATAAATGTGTACTTCTTATCTCGGTTTGGTCTTTTATTTTGTTGGGTGTGTTTAATTTCATTTTGAACTATACTCTTGGTTTGTAATAATTGACTGTAGCTCTGATGAGCAAAGGTCGAAATATTTCATTCCATTATCTTAAAAAAAATATGAAGATGGTGTTAGTAGTAGCATATGTTCGCTCTCGCTTAGATAAACACAAACAATAGTAGGAGTATCGTCGTGGACATGGATAGCACAGTAAAGGATCAGAATTTCAGAAGATATAGACGTGCCAGCCATGGGCCCCTTGCATCACATGCCGATGGACGCAAAATAATGTGTGTTGAGTTGGTGGCTAAAGGCGCCAAATTCATCGGTGCTGCACACTGCCCTACACTGTAACGCTGGCGGTTTGCATTTGCAGCCGACCAAGTCAAAAAGGATGGCATCCGCACCTTCTAATCTCTCACTTTCTCATAGCAAAAGACACCAAGGCCATTGTTTCTCTGATTCTCCAGGCCCTGTTTATT